>NC_142203.1:75581778-77001048 GCF_049639895.1 Pseudopodoces humilis | reverse complement strand
CCTCCTGTCCCTTGGGCCACGCCACGGGAATGGGAATGGAACAGCCTGGGCAGGCGGGCTGGCAGGGTGACAGGGATGTCACAGCCCCTCAGGGGTGACAGGGATGTCACAGCCCCTCAGGGGTGACAGGGATGTCACAGCCTCTCGGGGTGATTGGGATCGGGATCAGGATCAGTACCAGGATTAGGATCAGGATCAGGATCAGGATCAGTATCAGTACCAGGATCAGGATCGGGATCGGGATCAGTACCAGGATTAGGATCAGCATCAGGATCGGGATCGGGATGGGGCCAGCCCTGCTCAGGGGTGCGGTGCGAGGGCTGCGGCAGCGGGAGCCCCCGGGCGCTGTCCCGGAGCTCGGGGACAGCAGCGTGTCCCTGCCCGAGCCGTGGCCAGCAGGACAGGCGTGGGGCGAGCCCAGGCTCCCTGCCGGCGCACCCGGGCGTGCCGTGGGTGCTCACCGGGTCAGGTGACAGAGCTGTCTCTGTCCCCATGTGGGGACAGAGCTGTCACCGGGGTGTTGGTCCCAGCTGCCCAGGGACGGCAGGAAGGGCTGAGATGCTCCGGGGGCTCCGGCTCGGCGCTCCGCAGCGCTCCAGCGGGAAGGAGCGGGTGCCCGCCCGGGGACACAGAGGTTTCCCAGCAGGGCTGGGGTGACAGCAGCGGCTTCGGGCCCCGGGAGGAGCGGATTGATCCCATCCTCCGCCTCGGGGATGGGCCCCGAGAGCCCGGGAGGAGCTGCCCCAGCCCGGAGCCCTCGTGGGGCGTCAGCCCAGCGGTTCTGAGGCTCTGAGCCCCTGGGGATTGTCCCTCGCTGTGTCCCCGTCAGACCCCGACCTCAGACTGCCCTGGTTCCGCCCCACACCGCCCCACACCGCTCCACACAGCCCCACACCGCCCCACACATCCCCACACTGCTCCACACCGCCCCACACATCCCCACACCGCCCCACACCGCCCCACACATCCCCACACCGCCCCACACAGCCCCACACCGCCCCACACTGCTCCACACCGCCCCACACACCCCACACCGCCCCACACCGCCCCACACATCCCCACACAGCCCCACACCGCTCCACACAGCCCCACACATCCCACACACCCCACACACCCCACACCGCCCCACACACCCCCCACACCCCCCACAGCCCCACACATCCCCACACATCCCCACACACCCCACACACCCCACACATCCCACACATCCCACACACCCCACACAGCCCCACACAGCCCCAGCCTGCCTGTGCTCGGGGCTCCCGGTCTGTCCCTGCGCTGAACAAACGCTCCCCCGGTTTAACCCAAGAACCCCGTCTGGATGAGCCCCGGGCCGGGCAGCAGAACCTGCACCAGAACCGGGATCCTGCAGGGTGGGGAGCAGAACCCGGAGCAGAACCCAGAGCAGAACCTGCACCAGAACCCGGACCCCCCAGGGCAGGGAGCAGCCGGCAGGATCCCCCCGCACTGGGGCGATGCCGATGTCCCCCTGCACACCAACCCTGCGGGGATGGAGCCATCGAACCCTCCCGAAACCTGCGGGCAGCGTCCGGCTGGCCAGCGCAGGGAGCCCCGGCACACGGGGGGGACAGAGGGGTGACACAGGGGGGACAGTGGAGTGACAGTGGGGTGACACAGGGGGGACAGCGGGGAGACAGCAGGGAGACAGCGGGGTGACAGAGGGGTGACAGAAGGAGACAGAAGGGTGACAGAGGGGAGACCTCAGGGTGACAGCAGAGCTCACCTTGAGAGGGGAGCAGAGAGGGGAGCAGCAGGGTGAGAGCTTGGTGGGTTCACTCCTGGCGGGGTTAACTCACTCCTGGCAGGATTGGTTATCTCCTAGCGGGGTTGGTTAACTCCTGGAGGGGTTGGTTATCTCCTGGAGGGGTTGGTTATCTCCTGGAGGGGTTGGTTAACTCCTGGAGGGGTTGGTTATCTCCTGGAGGGGTTGGTTAACTCCTGGAGGGGTTGGTTATCTCCTGGAGGGGTTGGTTAACTCCTGGAGGGGTTGGTTATCTCCTGGAGGGGTTGGTTAACTCCTGGAGGGGTTGGTTATCTCCTGGAGGGGTTGGTTAACTCCTGGAGGGGTTGGTTAACTCCTGGAGGGGTTGGTTATCTCCTGGCAGGGTTAACTCACTCCTGGCAGGGTTGGTTAACCCATGGCGGGGTTACCTGAGCAGCTCAGAGCTCAGGAGATGATTCCAGCGCCCCGAGAGCCCTGGCTGCAGCGCAGAGTGGGACAGCACAGCTGCCAGGGAGCTGCGGCTCCCTCCCGGCTCTGACACAACCGCGAGCCTGTCAGATCTCAGTGCCTGCTGCTGCTGCTGCTGCTGCTGCTGTCCCTGCTGCTGTCCCTGCTGCTGCTGCTGCTGCTGTCCCTGCTGCTGTCCCTGCTGCTGTCCCTGCTGCTGTCCCTGCTGCTGCTGCTGTCCCTGCTGCTGCTGCTGCTGCTGCTGCTGTCCCTGCTGCTGTCCCTGCTGCTGCTGCTGCTGCTGCTGCTGCTGCTGCTGTCCCTGCTGCTGTCCCTGCTGCTGTCCCTGCTGCTGCTGCTGTCCCTGCTGCTGTCCCTGCTGCTGTCCCTGCTGCTGCTGCTGCTGTCCCTGCTGCTGTCCCTGCTGTCCCTGCTGTCCCTGCTGCTGGTGCTGCTGAGCGTGTCCCAGCCCATTGTGTGCTGCCTTTTATGCCTTCTCATAAAAGCACACAAGTTAATTTAACAGCACATTAAAAACTAAGAATAAGATTGTCTCGTTCCACAGCTGCAAGAGCGCCCTTTTGGGAGCTGCTCGGTGGAGGGGATGAATGCCTTTTCAGCTTTTACTGCCTCTGACTCCTCCTGATGTGCATGCAGTGATTTCCTGCAATAAAATCATCAGGTATTGTTCTGTTCCGAACATTTCGGGCTGTCCGTGTCCTGCGCCGCAGGTGGAGAGCTGCAGAACATCTGCCCAAGATCTCTCCTTGGCGACTGAGCTCTCTGGGGATGAAAGGCACGCAGCAGCAGCAGCAGCAGCACGCTGAACCAGCCGCTCCCATTTCGGCACAACCAAAACCCCAAGAGGCCAGCGAGGGGTGCGGGGTCCCTGCCGGGCAAAGCCAAACAGCCCCGGAGCCAAAACCCGGGAGCAGAGCGCAGGCCGGGGGTCTCAGTGCTGCTGAGCCCTGCCCTGCGCCGCCCCGGCCCCCTCCTCAGCCCCGGACAGACGGACAGGGGTGACAGCACGGACAGGGGTGACAGCACGGACAGGGGTGACAGACAGACAGGGGTGACAGCACAGACAGGGGTGACAGCACAGACAGGGGTGACAGACAGACAGAGGTGATGAGCACAGAGGTGACAGCACAGACAGAGGTGACAGGACAGAGGTGACCTGGCCAGGCTTTCACCGAGGAGCAGCCACAGCAAGCGAAGCAGGTTTAACCCATCAGGAACCCCTCCCACGGCTGGCTCCCCCGGCTGATCCTGCCCCAGCTGCTGATCCTGCCCCAGCTGATCCTGCCCCAGCTGCTGATCCTGCCCCAGCTGATCCTGCCCCAGCTGATCCTGCCCTGGCTCATGATCCTGCCCCAGCTGCTGATCCTGCCCCGGCTGCTGATCCTGCCCCGGCTGCTGATCCTGCCCCAGCTGATCCCGCCCTGGCTCATGATCCTGCCCCAGCTGCTGATCCTGCCCCAGCTGATCCTGCCCCAGCTGCTGATCCTGCCCCGGCTGCTGACTCTCCCCCGGCCGTTGCCGCTGCCCCGGCTGCGGGAAGGAGCCCGTGGCTGAGATGGAGGTTTCACAAGCTGAATGTTTACAAAGGGGGTTTCCAGCCTTTTATTGTCACTGGAGCTAGAGACGGCGCAGACGTGTCCCGGAGCCACTGCCCCTGCTGCGCTCACCGATGGCAGAGGGCTGAAACAACCAGGAGGAATAAAAACAGGTTTGCCATCTTGCCCTGAGTGGAAATGGTGAACAGATACAAAAACCCGGCCCTAAACACCCGTGGGTTACCGTACGTACTTCCCGTGATACACGCCAGTAAAAAGAGTCATGCAAATCCAACCGTAGCACATGCTAAAAGGGGTTTTTTTCTTTTTTTGAGTAAAATCATAGAAGTCAGTAGTAATTATGAAAACACGTTCCTGCCATCAGGCACTCGCGATGAGATCTCAGTGGCAACGCTGCCTGCTGGGTGTTTCACCTTAAAGCGAGTGCCAGCACTGAGAGCATCCGCTTCCTTTAGTGTTTTAAAACTCAGGTGGTTATGGAAATAAAAAATCTACGATGTCTTTTTTTTTTTTTTTTTTTTTTTGCTTTAAAAACTAACGAAGTTTGTGACCAATGCCAACAACGTATGTGTCATCCCCTCGCTTTTTGGCAGCTGCTAGGCTTTAACCTGGAAAAATCATAAGGTGATCATCAACAAAATAAAGAATTCTCCTGTTAACTACTGTTCCCTAAACAGAATATCACAAATTAGCTGGAATTTTAAAGTTGCTACAAGGTAAATGTTTTTAACTACTAGGAGGGATTTTCAGATATAAATATATATATAATATATATTCTGCATACAAAAGGCTCCCGTGAGGCTGGTCAGCGAGGCGCCGTGACAGGGAAGGAGAGTTCCGAAGGGAACAACCCCGAGTCTCTGTAAAGCCTTCACCCTCCGCCCCAGGCCCCGTGTCACGGCCACCGCCTTCTGGAAACAACCCCAACAACCCCAACCCCGCGCGTTCCCACTCTTCCTGCTGAGAGCAAGGCGGCAAACACATTTTTAAAACCTGTTTTCAGAAGGTTAAGCAGAAGGGAAGTAAAATATATCTGGAGGTTATGAACAGAAGGGTATTTTACACGGCAGCCTCCCCGGGGCGGCGGCGGGGTCAGTCCAGGGGCTGCGGGTCGGCGATGGGCATGGTGTGCAGCACCTCGTCCAGCAGCTGCAGCGCGCGGTGCAGGTGGATCTCGATCCAGCACGGCGTCTCCTTGATGCTCTGCCGGGGGTAGTCGGGCCCCCAGCCCTTCACGAAGCTCATCCGCAGGATGCACAGCCGGCGCAGGTCGTCCACGCCGATGCCGGCCGCGGCCGACAGACCTGCCGGGAGAGGGGGCACGGTGACACTGTGCTGCCCCATAGATCCACAGAGCTGCCCCATAGATCCACAGAGCTGCCCCACTGCCCCACAGACCTGCCGGGAGAGGGGGCATGGTGACACTGTGCTGCCCCATAGAGAGCTGCCCCACTGACAGCTGCCCCGCTGAGAGCTGCCCCACTGATCCCACAGATGTGCCGGGAGAGGGGTCACTGCTGTACCCCCCAAGCTGTACCCCCCGAGCTGTGCCCCACAAGCCGTGCCCCCCGAGCTGTATGGGGCAGGGATGGAGCTGAGCCCCACAGAGCTGTGCCCCCCAAGCTGTGCCCCACAAGCCGTGCCCCACAGTGCTGTGTGGGGCAGGGATGGAGCCGTGCCCCCCGAGCCGTGCCCCACAGCGGAGGCAGGCCGTGCCGTACTCACTGATGGCCGGCGCGATGCCCCCGACGGAGCCCGGCCCGGGGATGTTGCCGGCCACGGCGGCGGCCTGGGCTGCGGCGGCGGCCTGCGCGGTGGCCGCCTGCTGCTGCATCTGCCGGTGGCACTGCCGCAGGTCGAACACCTGCCAGGAGGAAACACACACGGGCTCAGACCCACGGCACCGCTGCCCCATAGCCACACTGCCCCATGGCCCCACAGCCCTATAGCCACAGAGCCACACAGCCCCACTGCCCCATAGCCACACTGCCCCCTGGCCCCACAGCCCTATAGCCACAGAGCCCCAGAGCCACACGGCCCCACTGCCCCATAGCCACACTGCTCCATAGCCCCACTATCCCATAGCTCCACTGCCCCACTGCCCCACATCCCCACAGCCCCACATCCCCATGGCCCTACAGCTCCAGCCCCACAGCCCCACAGCTCCATCCCCACAGCCCCACAGCCCCACATCCCCACAGCCCCACATCCCCACGGCCCCACAGCTCCAGCCCCACAGCCCCACGGCCCCACAGCCCCACATCCCCACATCCCCACAGCCCCACAGCCTCACAGCCCCACGGCCCCACAGCCCCACATCCCCACATCCCCACAGCCCCACAGCCTCACAGCCCCACGGCCCCACAGCCCCACATCCCCACATCCCCACAGCCCCACAGCCTCACAGCTCCATCCCCACAGCCCCACATCCCCACAGCCCCACAGCTCCAGCCCCACATCCCCACAGCCCCACAGCTCCAGCCCCACATCCCCACAGCCCCACATCCCCACTGCCCCACAGCTCCATCCCCACAGCCCCACATCCCCACAGCTCCATCCCCACAGCCCCACATCCCCACATCCCCACGGCCCCACAGCTCCAGCCCCACATGCCCACAGCCCCACAGCTCCAGCCCCACAGCCCCACAGCTCCATCCCCACATCCCCACATCCCCACGGCCCCACAGCTCCAGCCCCACATGCCCACAGCCCCACAGCTCCAGCCCCACAGCCCCACAGCTCCATCCCCACATCCCCACATCCCCACGGCCCCACAGCTCCAGCCCCACATGCCCACAGCCCCACAGCTCCAGCCCCACAGCCCCACAGCTCCATCCCCACACCCCCACATCCCCACGGCCCCACAGCTCCAGCCCCACATGCCCACAGCCCCACAGCCCCACAGCTCCAGCCCCACAGCCCCACAGCTCCATCCCCACATCCCCACATCCCCACGGCCCCACAGCTCCAGCCCCACAGCCACCCGGGGAACTGCAAACCCGTCTCGGTTTCTAACCCGCTAATCCCCAGTCCAACCCTAATCCTTCTGACGATGTCCCCAGCCCTGGCAGCAGCAGAGCCTGCCCAAAGCAGAACCCCGTGTCTGAAGGGGCACACAGGCAGATTAAATCCCTGCTGCTTTCTCAAAAACCCAGAAAAACACACGTATAAACTGAAACACCCCAGGAGGACCGCTCTGTGTCACTCAAGCGTGACAGCCTGTCCGAAAGGAATACAGGGACTGACAGCCCCGAGGCTGCAGGATCCGTTTGAATGAATGAGTAACAAATTCTGAGTGCCAAATGTGGGTTCCATTCGGTGTCAGTGAATTAGTGCCAAATTCTGAATGCCAAATTCAGGTTCCATTTGGTATCAATGAATTAATGCCAAATTCTGAATGCCAGGTGCAGGCTGTGTTTGGTATCAATGAATTAATGCCAAATGCAGGTTCCATTTGGTATAAATGAATTAATGCCAAATGCAGGTTCCATTTGGTATAAATGAATTAATGCCAAATGCAGGTTCCATTTGGTATAAATGAATTAATGCCAAATGCAGGTTCCATTTGGTATAAATGAATTAATGCCAAATGCAGGTTCCATTTGGTATCAATGAATGAATGCCAAATAATGAATGACAAATGCTGGTTTCATTTGGTATAAATGAATTAATGCCAAATTCTGAATGCCAAATGCAGTTTCCATTCGGTGTCAATGAATGAATGCCAAATAATTAATGCCAAATGCAGGTTCCATTTGGTATAAATGAATTAATGCCAAATGCAGGTTCCATTTGGTGTCGATGAATTAATGCCAAATAATGAATGACAAATGCTGGTTCCATTTGGTATAAATGAATTAATGCCAAATAATTAATGCCAAATGCTGGTTCCATTCGGTGTCAATGAATGAATGCCAAATGCAGGCTGTGTTTGGTATAAATGAATTAATGCCAAATGCAGGTTTTGTTTGGTATCAATGAATGAATGCCAAATGCAGGCTGTGTTTGGTATCAGTGAATTAATGCCAAATTCTGAATGACAAATGCAGGTTTCGTTTGGTATCAATGAATTAATGCCAAATGCAGGCTGTGTTTGGTATCAGTGAATTAATGCCAAATTCTGAATGACAAATGCAGGTTTCGTTTGGTATCAATGAATTAATGCCAAATGCAGGTTTCGTTTGGTATCAATGAATCAATGCCAAATGCAGGTTTCGTTTGGTATCAATGAATTAATGCCAAATGCAGGCTGTGTTTGGTGTCAATGAATTAATGCCAAATTCTGAATGTCAAATGCAGGCTGTGTTTGGTATCAATGAATCAATACCAAATGCAGGCTGTGTTTGGTACCTCGGTGAGCACTGAACGCTATTTAACACACGTGCAGAGCTCTGCTCTGGTCCTGGAGAGCTCATCACAGAGCTCCTGGGGTTTCTCTCACCCTCATGGTTAAAAACACAAACCCCTGGGAATTTGGCGCAGTTTAAGGCAGGATTGCTGTTTTTGTCAGTGAGCCTTGTCCCACACAAGTTCAGAGTCTGTCAGAGGCAGACCCGAGTACAAATCTCCCCAAAACGATCTGTTTCCATGCAGCCTCCCCATCGCTTCACGCTCACAACACTTCAACGTCACACGCCCTGAACTCCTGCTGCCTCCACAACTCCGCTTTCTTTGTTGGAAACGAACAGCAAGCTGAAAACACCCCCTGAATCCTGGGGCTAAAAACACAGAGAGCTGCCACCAAGCACAGACTGACTGCTGCGGCAGCGGGCTTTGGGAGCGCCCGGTGAGCGCGTTACACAGGCTGGGGTTTCTGAGGAGGGGGTGCATTAACGCTGTCCCCCCTGTGTGTCCCCCTGTGTGTCCCCCCGTGTCCCCCACGTGTCCCACCTTGATGTAGGCGCTGGGGTAGATCTTGTGCACGGCGTCCCCGGGGGCGCGGCCCGCCTCCCTGTCCAGGTAGTAGCTCTGGACGAAGACGGCGTGGTCGCTCAGGCAGCGCACCCAGACGTCGCCCTCGCCCTTGCACTCCAGCTGCACGCCCTTGCCGATGTGCAGCCTGCGGGGAAATGGGGCTGTCAGCGCCGGGGGACGTGCTGGGGACAGCGGGGTGTGTGGGGACAGCGGGGTGTGTGGGGACAGCGGGGTGTGTGGGGACAGCGGGGTGTGTGGGGACAGCGGGGTGTGTGGGGACAGTGGGGTGTGTGGGGACAGCGGGGTGTGTGGGGACGGGGGGGTGTGGGGGGACGGCGGGGTGTGTGGGGACAGTGGGGTGTGGGGGGACAGGGGGGTGTGTGGGGACACTGGGGTGTGTGGGGACAGCGGGGTGTGTGGGGACATTGGGGTGTGTGGGGACAGCAGAGCCCTGTGTCTGGGGACACTGGGGTGACTCTGGGGACACTGGGGTGACTCTGGGGACACCAGACCCCACCTGGCATCCCCTGACAGACCCCACAGCCATGCTCCCCCACCCCACAGACCCCACAGCCGTGCTCCCCCCACCCCACCGAGCCCGGCTGTCACCCGCGGGAGGAGCCAGCAGCGCCAGGGGACAGCGGGACAGGGCGTACCTCGCTCTCTCGATGGCCTCTGTCCGGTGCACGTTGGACAGCTGGCCCAGGCAGAAGCGGTCCCCTCCCGAGGGGTCCACGTAGCCGTCCACGGTGACAATGGGACAGCTGGAGGGGACCTTGAACGTCTCCCCGACCTGCACGTCCATCTCAAAGTAGGCGATGGAACACCAGTACTCTGGAGCTGAACAACAGCGCGTCAGCACAGCAGGGACACCGGGACAGGCCGGAGCACGCGGCTGGTGGTGGGTGTTCACACCCGGACACAGTCACACTGACAGCCCCACACGGACACAGTCACACTGACACACACAGACACACACAGACACACACACACACACACACACACTGACACAGTTACACTGACACACACACACTGACACACACACACACTGACACACACACACACACACTGACACACACACACACACACACACACACACACACACACTGACACACACACACTGACACACACACCCTGATACACCCTGACACACTCGCACTGCCAGCCCCAGGACACCTCACACTGCAGCGAACACACTCGGGCTCCTCGCTGCTCCAGCACACACAGGAGCGCTACAGGTTTTTGTACGGGTGTAGTTTGTCCCTCCAGACAGGTTTTATCCTGCATTAACACATTCCCTTCTGCTCACAGAGGGACACACGTGTGTCTGTGCGTGGCTGGGCTGGCTGAAAACACCTCTGACACAGCCTGCAGACGTCAGGGGCATCCCTTCCACGGTGAAGGATCCCTCCTGGAGATCCCTCCTGGAGAGGAGGAAAACCCTTCCAAGAAGAAGGATCCTGCACCTCAGAAGGGTTATCCCATTTTCCAGGAGGGATCCTGCACCTGGAAGGGTTTTCCTCCTCTGGAAGGGATCCCCCTGACATCTGCAGCCCCCGGGGCTGGGGAGCAGGGCACGGGGGAGGCAGACCCAAGATCTCCCAGCGATGCTGCCCGTGCAGAGCGCCGGGGACGGGACAGAGCACGGGACAGAGGGACAGAGCACGGGACAGAGGGACAGAGCACGGGACAGAGGGACAGAGCACGGGACAGAGGGACAGAGCACGGGACAGAGCACGGGACAGAGCACGGGACAGAGCACGGGACAGAGGGACAGAGCACGGGACAGAGCACGGGACAGGGCACGGGACAGAGCACGGGACAGAGCACAGGACAGAACACGGGACAGAGCACGGGACAGAGGGACAGAGCACGGGACAGAGGGACAGAGCACGGGACAGAGCACGGGACAGAACACGGGACAGAGCACGGGACAGAGGGACAGAACACAGGACAGAACACGGGACAGAGCACGGGACAGAGCACAGGACAGAGGGACAGAGCACGGGACAGAGCACAGGACAGAGGGACAGAGCACGGGACAGAGCACAGGACAGAGGGACAGAGCACGGGACAGAGCACAGGACAGAGGGACAGAGCACGGGACAGAGGGACAGAGCACGGGACAGAGCACGGGACAGAGCACGGGACAGAGGGACAGAGCACGGGACAGAGGGACAGAGCACGGGACAGAACACGGGACAGAGCACGGGACAGAGCACGGGACAGAGCACGGGACAGAGCACGGGACAGAGGGACAGAGCACGGGACAGAGGGACAGAGCACGGGACAGAACACGGGACAGAGCACGGGACAGAGCACGGGACAGAGCACGGGACAGAGCACGGGACAGGGCACGGGACAGAGCACGGGACAGAGGGACAGAGCACGGGACAGAACACGGGACAGAGCACGGGACAGAGCACGGGACAGAGCACGGGACAGAGCACGGGACAGAGGGACAGAGCACGGGACAGAGGGACAGAGCACGGGACAGAACACGGGACAGAGCACGGGACAGAGCACGGGACAGAGCACGGGACAGAGCACGGGACAGAGGGACAGAGCACGGGACAGAGCACAGGACAGAGCACGGGACAGAGCACGGGACAGAGGGACAGAACACAGGACAGAGCACGGGACAGAACACGGGACAGAGGGACAGAACACAGGACAGAGCATGGGACAGAGCACAGGGGTGTGCTCTGAAAGCAGAGGAGCTCCTGCGAGAGCCGGCCCCGAAGGAAAGGCGTCTCCTGCAGCCCCATCCCCGCCCTGCCAGGGGAGCAGCTCTCCCTGGAGCATCCTCTGAGTCCCAACACGCGCCGAGAGCCGGCTGAGAGCACCGGCAGGTCCCGGCCACCACTGTGCCACCAGAGCTGGCTGTGCGCCGAGGGCTGCTCCCCGAGGACACCCGGGAGCCCCAAACTGCCGCCAGCCCCGCTCTCTCTGCGTCCTGGGGGCCCGGGCTGGCCGCAGCGATCCGTTCCCAGGAGGAAAACAGGAAAACCTCCCCAGGAGCTCCCAAACCGTGGGATCCCAGAATGGGCTGGGCTAGGAGGGAGCTGAGGGCTCGTGTCATCCCGACCCTGCCATGGCAGGGACACCTCATCCAGCCCGGCCGGGGACACCGCCAGGGCTGGGGCAGCCCCAGCAGCACTCAGCAGCATGAAATAAACACCCTGAGAGACACCAAACAACGTCAAACACTGGGAAAGTGGCAATTCCACCTGAAATTTAGCTACAGGTAAATCTGCCCAGCAAGTTATCAACATTTTACTGCTGGCAAGTTTAACCTTTCGGCTTTTTGAGCGTCTCACTGCTCCTCTGCAGGGAACAGCGTTAAACACAAAATATCACCTTTTAAACACAGAATATCACCTGTTAAACACAAAACATCACCTGCGAAGCACACAACACCACCTGTTAAACACACACCACCACCTTGCAGCTGCGGCAGAGAGCGCTGCCCCAGCGAGAAGGGACAAGTTCTCAAGTTGAAGTGAAGGCACAGGAAGGGGCCCAAGGGCTCTGTCTGTGCCGGGGGTCCCGGGGGGCTCTGGTGGTGGCACAGCGCTGCTCTGGGGCCCGGCTGGGGCACCTGAACCAAACCCAGGTGTCCCAAAAGGCCGGGACAAACCCCGTCTGAACCCAGGGTTTATGGCAGCGAGGCTGCTCTCTCCTCACGGCACACATCCCCCACAGCGCTGTGTTTCAGGCTCTACTCACCGGGATGGTTGGATATAGGAGGCTGGAATGCGAGCTCGTTGTGGACTGGCCCTTGAAAAGAGAACACGAGGTTTGTTCCACAGCAGCAAAAAAACAGGTTTTCTCCCCTAAAACTGCTCTCCCAGGAAACCACCCCTCGTTAGCCTCGTGGGTCACAGAACAAGCTGTCCAGCGCTGTGCGCTGCGTCACCACCAACAACCGCTCAGGAGGGAAAAAAGCCCCGGGGAAGAACACGTTTTTCTAAAGAATAATAAGCTGCACACAGTCTGGAGTCGGGTTGTTCTGTCCCCTCTAGGAACGCGGTCCCCGAGGCAGCAGGGGGGAAACCCAAAGCGTTCTGAGCAACAGCAGCTTTTGCAGCGAGGTGTCAGGGCAGGGAGGTGTCAAAACACGCGGCTCTGATGAGCGAGGGAAGGCGGCAGCCGAGAAAAGCTCGGCGTGGCACCACAAACACCAATTCTGGAGAGACACACGTGTGCTGAAAATCATTTACAGCCAGAGCTGACCAACAGCAGGGTGAGCGGAGTGGGACCCCCAGGAACAGAGGGGTGGGCATTAACAACAGCACTGACTGGCACAGACAGGCTGCAAACACATTCTGAGGTCAATTTACAGGAAATTCTGCCCTCCAACAACAACACCTGCTGCAGGCAGCTGAGCTGTACTAGAATATCTGTCTTCTAATACAGGAAATACATGTTCTAATATGGGGAGCATTCTAATAAAAACTATTACAAAATAAACTGCTCCAGCTCTCTGCTACAACAACATTTAGAAATCTTTCATTTGTGTGGGAGTGTTTTTAACCCCCTGCAGCCCAGTAATGCATTTCCTGCGCTGCTGGACCCCTACAACAGCAGCCTGAGCACTGCTTTTCCCTCCCCCCACCTCCTGTACCCCAGTACAGTGGTTTGTTGTTTTATTTCACAGATAAAAAATATCTCTGAGTCAGTGTGCTAACGCCCTCATGAACTGACTCCCTGTGTCCCTGTGTCCCCGTGTCCCTGTGTCCATCTGTCCCTGTGTCCCCATGTCCCTGTCGCTGTGTCCCCGTGTCCCTGTGTCCATCTGTCCCTGTCCCCATGTCCCTGTCCCTGTGTCCCCATGTCCCTCTGTCCCCATGTCCCTCTGTCCCTGTGTCCCTGTCGCTGTGTCCATCTGTCCCTGTGTCCATCTGTCCCTGTGTCCCCGTGTCCCTGTCCCCATGTCCCCATGTCCCCGTGTGCCCTGCAGGGGACACTGGGGCTCTCTGGGGTGCTTTGGTGTGACATGGGGGGAACGTGGGGAGATCCCTGAGCAGCTGTGCCCCCGACACGGGGACACGGGGACATGGGGACATGGGGACACAGGGACATGGGGACATGGGGACATGGGGACATGGGGACACAGGAAACAGGGACACGGGGACATGGGGACACAGTGACACACAGTGACACACACAGTGACAGTGACACACAGTGATACAGTGACACACACAGTGACACACAGTGACACAGTGACACACAGTGACACACAGACACACACAGTGACACAGTGACACACACAGTGACACACACAGTGACACACACAGTGACACACAGTGACACACACAGTGACAGTGACACACAGACACACAGTGACACACAGTGACACACAGTGACACACAGTGACACACACAGTGACACACACAGTGACACACAGTGACACACACAGTGACACACACAGTGACACACAGTGACACACACAGTGACACACACAGTGACACACACAGTGACACACAGACACACACAGACACACACAGTGACACACAGTGACACAGACACACACAGTGACACACAGTGACACACACAGTGACACACACAGTGACACACAGTGACACAGTGACACTGACACACAGTGACACACACAGACACACACAGTGACACACACAGTGACACACACAGTGACACACAGTGACACACACAGTGACACACAGTGACACACAGACACACACAGTGACACACAGTGACACACACAGTGACACTGACACACACAGTGACACACACAGACACACACAGTGACACACACAGTGACACACAGTGACACACAGTGACACACACAGTGACACACAGTGACACACACAGTGACACACAGTGACACACACAGTGACACACAGTGACACACAGACACACACAGTGACACACAGTGACACACAGACACACACAGTGACACAGACACACAGTGACACACAGACACACACAGTGACACACAGTGACACACACAGTGACACAGTGACACACACAGTGACACACAGTGACACACAGTGACACACACAGTGACACACAGTGACACACACAGTGACACACAGTGACACACACAGTGACACACAGTGACACACAGACACACACAGTGACACACAGTGACACACAGACACACACAGTGACACAGACACACAGTGACACACAGACACACACAGTGACACACAGTGACACACACAGTGACACAGTGACACACACAGTGACACAGACACACACAGTGACACACAGACACACACAGTGACACAGACACACAGTGACACACAGACACACACAGTGACACACAGTGACACACACAGTGACACAGACACACACAGTGACACACACAGTGACACACAGACACACACAGTGACACACAGTGACACACACAGTGACACAGACACACACAGTGACACACAGACACACACAGTGACACACAGTGACACACACAGTGACACAGTGACATACACAGTGACACACAGACACACACAGTGACACACAGTGACACACAGTGACACAGACACACACAGTGACACACAGTGACACACACAGACACACACAGTGACACAGACACACACAGTGACACACACAGTGACACACAGACACAGTGACACACACAGTGACACAGACACACACAGTGACACACAGTGACACACACAGTGACACAGACACACACAGTGACACACACAGTGACAGTGACACACACAGTGACACAGACACACACAGTGACACACAGACACACACAGTGACACACAGTGACACAGACACACACAGTGACACACAGTGACACACACACAGCGACACACACAGTGACAGCCAGCCCGCGGGGCGGCGCGCGGTGCTCACAGTAGTGCCCGGGGTGCATGGGCGGGTGGTGCTGCAGGTGTCCGTTCTGGTGGTGCGGGATGGTCGGGGTGTAGGCGGCCGTGCGGCTCCCGGTCCAGCTGGTGGTACTGTCTGCAAAGACAAGGCCGGCGGCTGGGCGAGGCGGCCCGGCGCTCCCTGCGGCTCCTCTGCTGCTCCTGGGCGCTGGGAAAGCGGGCTGAGCGGGCCGAGGGCAGGCGCAGGGCCATACTCACTGTGGTGGTAAGTGGCTGGCTGGGCTGTGAACCCATTCTGCTGAGCTCCCGGCCCTGAAGCAATCTGTAAGAGTCCATCACTATGGCTACCTGTCAATATACTGGGAGGTTGACCTGGTGAAAGAACACACTACCTATGGATGAACGTTCCAGGACGGTGATCCACACCAGCTCGGCGCTGCTGGCCGGGAGAACACGCCCCGCGCCGAGGGCACTGCGCCGCACGGCTCCCACGGCTTCCCTGCCGGGACCTCCTGCTTCTCCACCCGCCAGGAAACCCGGGGCGGAACACCGGGCAGCGGGTGGCTGTGCGACACTCTGACACCCCTGACCATCCTGAATCTGCGCCCTAGGGCTCCAGGAGCTGTGAGAACTCGGAACGTCAGCCCCGTCCTCGCTGCGCTCACACCTCGCTTCTCAGCGCGGGAGGGGACAAGGGGACACAGCACCATCACCTCTGGGAACGGGGTCAGTGTGATCCCAAACAGGCCAGCAGCAGCGGGAGGGGAGAGGAGGATACAGCACCATCACCTCTGGGAACAGGCTCAGTGTGATCCCAGAGAGGCCAGCAGCAGCGGGAGGGGACAAGGGGACACAGCACCAGCATCACCATCACCACCTGGGCTGGGAACAGGCTCAGTGTGATCCCAAACAGGCCAGCAGCAGCGGGAGGGGAGAAGGGGACACACCTCCACCACCTCCTCTGCTGGGAACGGGGTCAGTGTGAACCCAGAGAGGCCAGCAGCAGCAGCAGCAGCAGCTCCAGCCTGTTCCCAAGGTGTTTTAGCTGCTGTTCCCCAGGAGGACACCTGCTTACATTCGTGCTCCTCCAAAACACTCTGAGCAGTGCTCTGTTTTTATAAACACTGTCTCAATAAAGCTGCACACAGCGCTGGGCTCAGAAACACCCTGCTTCTTTTTTATTTTCTTTTTTTTTTCTCTCTTTCTTTCCTCCCAAATAAATATCCCAAGAATTATCCAAGATTGAAACTGCGGATATTTCAGGTGAACAGAATCCGACTGCAAAAGGCTTCAGCTCAGCCATTAACGCTGAACTCATCAACACTTTCACAATTACACTCGCACTCTCACGCTGGTGTGGCTGGCAGAATTTAACACATCCACAACTTGCAGTAAAACATAAAAATGAGCTGTTTTTTTTTTTTTTTGTCACTTGCCTCTGACGATTACGGCACCGCCGAGAAGAGGTTACCACTACAAACTGCAGTGCAGAGGCAGCACAATTAGCACAATTAACAACCCACACCCCCTTTATCTCTGCTGGGCACAAATAAAGACACGGCGATGCTACAAACGTCGGCACTTTGAGCCAGAAAGTCATCAGCTGAGATGAAGGGGGGTTATCAGATCACTGTCTCGCCACAGCTCGGATCTGGTGGTGACACCAGCCGTGTTCACACATTCTTGGTGCGCACAGGGGCGGGGATGGGCTGCAGGACGCTTGGATGTCCCGCTGCACCGAGGGGCGGACACAAACTCCTCCACTGGCACCAGACGCGCAGAAAAGCAACAAAAACCCCGAGGCAGCTCTCCAAGGCTGGAAACATCAAACACGAACCGTGAGAACCGCTGTGAAAACGGTGCTGTTGAAACTACAGAACTGCCTGCGGATGTCTGGGTGCTGCCCCTCACAGCACACTCCTTTGCCGCAAGACAACAACAAAACTCCTCGATTTCTGCGGCAGCTATCCCAGGACAGGCACGAGGCTCTGTCGGAGCTCAGCTCTGACACCCTGACGCCCAGCCTCCGGCACACAGCAGCGCAGGGAGCCGCCGGAGCGCCGCTCTGGTTCCCACCTGCTGCTGCTCAGAGCCAGGAGAGACCCCCAGGACCCGACCCCGGCGCCACGGCCCCGCTCAGCGCCGCGGGCAGCCCCATCCCCTTACTTGTGGAGGCCACGGGAATGTTGGGGAAGTTGGTGGTGCTGGTGGTGCTGGCCTCGGCGGGGGCCAGCATGGCCGGGGCGCTGTAGGGCTCCGAGGACGCCCGGTTGCTGGGGGGGTGCTGGATGGTCTGCACCGAGTGGCCCTCGGCCGACGACAGCGACGGCTGCCCCTCGTAGTCGTGCACGTACTCGTCCTTCACCAGCATGCTGGAGGGAGCTGTGGGGACACCAGAGGGGACGCTCGGGGACGCTGCCGGCCGGGTCCGAACCGGCCGAGAGCCCAGGGGTGTCCCTGCGGCACAGCCGGACAGCGGGGCTCGGACAGCGGGGCTCGGCGCTGGGGCACCGAGGCGTGCGCGGAGCGGAGCCGGGCTGCTCGCTCTGCCCAGCCCCACGGCAGCAGGGCCCAACGTCAATTCAAAAGGAATTTCTGGCTTTTTTCGGGGAATTTTCGGGAATTCTGGGGAACTTTTTGGGGGAATTCTTGGGATTTTGGGGAACGCGGGCACCCCTGCACACAGCCAACACAAGAAAACAAAGTGTTCTCCTCGGCTGCTCGCTCTGCCAAATTCTGGGGAATTTTGGGGAATTCTGGAGAAATTTTTGGGGAATTTTGGGGTGTTTTTGGGAATTTTGGGGAATTCTGGGGAATTTTTGGGGGAATTTTGGGGAATTTCGGGGAATTTTGGGGGGAATTTTGGGGAATTTTGGGAATGTGGGCACCCCAGCACACAGCCAACAAGAGGAAACAAAGTGTTCTCCTCGGCTGCTCGCTCTGCCAAATTTTGGGGAATTTTGGGGAATTTTTTGGGGAATTTTGGGGAATTTTTTGGGGAATTTTGGGGAATTTTTTGGGGAATGTGGGGAATTTTCTGGGGAATTTTGGGGGGAATTTTGGGAATGTGGGCACCCCAGCACACAGCCAACAAGAGGAAATAAAGTGTTCTCCTCGGCTGCTCCTTCTGCCAAATTTTGGGGAATTCTGGGGAATTTTTTGGGGAATTTTGGGGAATTTTTTGGGGAATTTTGGGGAAATTTTTGGGGAATTTTGGGGAAGTCTGGAGAAATTTTTGAGGAATTTTGGCGAATTTTGGGGGGAATTTTGGGAATGTGGGCACCCCAGCACACAGCCAACAAGAGGAAATAAAGTGATTTTCTCAGCTGCTCACTCTGGCCAGCCTCATGGCAGCAGGGCTCAGCTCAATTCAAAAGGAATTTTTGGCTTTTTTTGGGGAATTTCGGGGAATTTTGGGAATTTTTGGGAATTTCGGGGAATTTTGGGAATTTTGGGGAATTTTGGGGAATTTTGGGGAATTTTTTTGGGGAATTCTGGGGAATTTTTTGGGGAATGTGGGGAATTTTTTTGGGAATTTTGGGGAATTCTGGGGAATTTTTTGGGGAATTTTGGGGAATTTTTTGGGGAATTTTTTGGGGAATGTGGGGAATTTTTTTGGGAATTTTGGGGAATTCTGGGGAATTTTTTGGGGAATTTTGGGGAATTTTTTGGGGAATGTGGGGAATTTTGTGGGGAATTTGGGGGAATTTTTTGGGGAATGTGGGGAATTTTTTGGGGAATTTTGGGGAATTCTGGGGAATTTTTTGGGGGGGAATTTTTTGTGGGAATTATTTCTGTATTTCTGCGTTTATTTCTGCTAACTCCTACGCCTCACTGCCTCCCGTGCTGCCTTCTGAAGCAGAATAGAACAGCTCAGAGCCTGTTCCCTGCTGCAAGAGCAGCACAAGGGAACGCTTACGGTGTGTCCAGACACCGGCACCAGACAATGAAATTATTTAATGATAATATCTAATAATGATAATGATAATGATGATAATGATAATAATAATAACGATAATGATAATGATAGTAACAATAAATTATATTATATTGTATTGTATTGTGTTGTATTATATTATATTGTATTGTATTATAATTATATTACATTATATTATATTGTATTATATTATATTGTATTATATTATATTGTATTATATTATATTACATTATATTATATTATATTATATTATATTATATTACACTATATTATATTGTATTATATTATATTATTGTATTATATTATATTATTATATTATATATTTTATAGATAATATTTATATAATTTATTATAATTTATATTGTATATAATATTTTATATTCTATTATATTAACATATATATTCTATTATATTAACATATTATATATTATATTAATATATATTATATTAATATATATGATATAATATATATAATGTATATAATAATAACATATATGATCTAATAATATCTGATAATATCTAATGAAATTATTTCCTTAAATAATGGAACTATTGAAATTCAGCTTTGGCGCTGGGATCACTCCTCAGAAGACAGAGGTAACAATCAATAACGAGTAATAGAAATAATAACAAGGTTAGCAGGGGTGAGCACACTGGTCAAAGCGTGCCAAGTTAAGTTTCTGGGGATGTTTGGGGGTTTTTTTTTCCTAGCTCATCTTTGCGCACTTTTAATAACGCGCTAAAATCGCTGGGTCACACCGATTTCCCTCTCCTCTAAGGTCCTCTGGGAGGAGAATAAAACAAGTTTTGAAATCAAGCACTGACCAGCTGTACAATCTCAGATTCTTTTTCCCATGTCCAACTCCTCCGCAGCTTCAGGGAAAGCGGGAATATCAGACTCCTTCATCCAACTGCAGAACTAATTACAGAATTTCTGTTCTCTGCTCCTTATCCTGCTTCTTAAATCACATTGAGCATTCCCAATCCAATTAATTAGCACATCCTACAGGTGCGGGCAGTTTTGGGTGCATTTTTCATTAACCAGCAGCTCTCAGCCCTGAGAATTTTGTTTTCCTGGGGGGTTTCACAGGGAGGGAGCAGCGAGAGCAGGCTCTGCTGGAGGCTCTGCTCAATACCCGCTCTGACGCGCTACTGAGCCGGATTTTGGGAGGAAAAGGGGTTTTTGGAGGGCCAAAAGCAGGTTTTCTGCGGGCCTGGCGGGGCTGGTGCCCGCAGAAACACACGGCTACTCACCTGAACTCTGCAGCGTCAGCCCCGAGAGATCTGTACAGGGAACACAGAGACACGCAGGATGAACTCGGGGATCTCAGAACACGCTTAAATGCTTACCAGCATTAGGAATTATCCCTTATTATCCCTGCCACCACCAGACAAACCCATCCTCTAAATCACACCAAGAACCGCGCGCAAACCCGGCAGTGTCGGGGTCTGGAATTCAGAGTGTGTGCCCTTCTTCCTGATACTTAGTTACAAGATCCAGAAAAACTCTAAATTTCAAATAACGTGAAATTCATCAGCGTGTTTGCATGGTGATACGTGAAAACAAACGTTAAAGTTAGATGAAAGAAAGCTAAAAGTGTGAGTGTGTAGATTAGAGAGTATTTTTTAAATCACTGGGTGAAAAAGTTAGTTTAGAGAACAGGAGGCAAAATAGAAGATTTAGGGTGTTGTCCCTTGTCCCTTCTTCTTTCTTCTTCACGTTCTTCTCCTAGAGGTTTTTGGGTAATAATAAGTGATTGGATAGAAAATGCCACAGTGCAGCACAGAGGAGATAAGTCATTAGATCATTAAGAAAAATAACATAAAAAAATAACATAAAAAATAATATATAAAAATAATATATAAAAATAATATATAAAAATAATATATAAAAATAATATATAAAATAATATATAAAAATAATATATAAAAATAATATATAAAAATAATATAAAAAATTGGGTAAAAATAAGTATAAAGGTAACTATAAAAATAAGTATAAAAATAAGTATAAAGATAAAAGAACTGCGTATTTCGAGGCCATTTTGTGCCTCAGACACGAAGTGTGCCACTTTTTTTCACAAGAAAAAAAATGTACCAAATTGCAAAGGTTAATAACTTTGTGTAATCAGCCCGGAAGAGTTCAGTCCAGGGGGGAGCTGAAAAATCCAAGAGTAAAAAAAAAAAAAGAAAAATTATAGAAGAAATACAGCAAAACCAAAGAAACAGAGAAAAAAGACTTTTTAAAGAAAAGTTACAGGCAGGGAGGCTTCTTCAGCAAAACCCACACACCAGCCTTTCCCTCCCCAGCTGCAACACGGGTAAAAAAGGAGGGTTAACCACAGAAATTAGTGAATTTGTGACCGGCCGACTGATGAATTCAACGATTCTGCGGTTTTTACACCCAGAAACGTTTCCCGCTCCCAGCCGGGGGTGCGCTCACCGATGCCGGGCGACACCACGCGCTCGTAGTGGTAAGGGTTGACGCAGACACTGTCGCATTTCAGGTCGAAGGCGTACTGGCAGTACTTGACGTGCTTCAGCTCGTTCTTGTGCAGGTCGGGCCAGCGCCAGAGACGGGCGTAGATGACGTGGGGGAAGCCCTTGCGGCCGGCCACCTGGGAACCGGACACACGGAAATCAGGGAATTCGGGAATTCCGGCAATTCCACACGGGACAGGCTCGCGGGGAACGGGACAAACACCGCTGCGACCTCTCCCCACCATCAAACAGGCTTTTTGTGTTAAAAGAACACCGCTGCGACCTCTCCCCAGCACCAAAACAGGCTTTTTGGTTAAAAAACACCAGTTTTGTTAGAAACAGTTTGTGTTTACTCAAGTTCTGTGCCCGACAGAAACAAGCTGCTGTCAGGGCTTTGTGTACAGTTAAACCAAGGCTGGGATTCTTAGGTAAAAAATATTAATACTAAACTAATGATCTAATAACTAACAACATAGTAATAATAATAATAATAATAATCATCATCATCATCATCATCATCATCTAGCTAATAATCTGACTAATAACTAGTAATCTAGTCCTAAAAACCCTAAATACTAAAAAAACTTCGGGTTTGTGTTTACTCAAGTTCTGTGCCCGACAGAAACAAGCTGCTGTCAGGGCTTTGTGTACAGTTAAACCAGGGCTGGGATTCTTAGGTAAAAAATGCTAAAAAATTGTAATACTAAACCCTGATCTAATACTAAAACCCCTAAACACTAAAAACATCCAACACCATAAAACCCTCGGGCAGAAGGTGTCAGAAGCAGAACCTGTGCCTGAGGCTCTGGGTGTGGCCACCTTCCCCAGCAGGATTTTGCCCCAGGAGAAGAGGAACGAGGCGCTAAGCTCCCCTGCCAGGAATTCCCGGGGCAGAGGAGCACCGAGCCATTCAAAACGTGCAAAACCCAACACTGACAATTTAACATTTAACCTCCAGGCCGGGCAGAGGCCGGCAGGACCCACCTGGAGCCTCCCGTCCAGCGTTCTCTGTATGGTGACACACTTGCTGGGGTGAGCCCCGTTGGTGGTGATAGCCGTGATCAGAGAATCCAGCTCATCCTTCTTCTCCTTCAGCTTCTTGACCAGGCTCTCGATGGCGCGCTTGGCGAAGGTCTCGCTCTCCCCGCCCTGCCGGTGGCACATCAGGCTGTGCACGATGCTCAGACAGGCGTCGTTGCTTGTCGGCGTGTTGGTAATAGACATATTGTCCATCTGTCACAGCCTTTCCCCTCGGATCGAACGTCGCTCCTGGGCGCTGACGAGCAGGGGATGATCCAAGTCGAGGGTTAGGTGTCTCTTGGTAAAACCTGGGAGGGAAAAACATCCGGGTTGGGATTGTTTTTAACAAAAAGCGGATCGTGTTTCTAAGGAAGTCTGAAGGCTTCTTTCCCTCTGTTACTTTCAAGCTGAGTGCAGGGTGTTAAAAGCACATGAACATCGGCATTGCTTGTCCCGTGATGGCTAAAACGTGCCCGAGGGGCTGCCCCAACACTTTCAGATGTAAGATGTTTCAGGTGTTTTATTCCTCCCCCAGTAACGATATTTAAATAAAGGTTACGGTTTATACACACGCCTACAGAGAGGCGGGGATGCCCACGTGAACCAGGAGAAGAGTGACCATGATTTTACACCGAATCGGGGTGAAATTGACTGAAAACACTGCCTGGGAAGGCTGATCCAAACCAAGCAAGTTTTTAACCAAAAGTTACACCACCACACGGCGTGAGCACAGGGCTCCCCTCCTGGTAACAGGAACGCTGCTGGACAAACCCAGCACAATCTCAAAAGGAAATGAACTCTTCCTTATCTGATATTTTCTACAGTTTTAGCTGGAATACATCACGCTTTGGTACCCCTGAAAAATACACGGCGCAAATCCCTCCCCCTGCCTCCCTCCCACATTCAAGCCTTCTCTTCTTTTGTAAGGATGCTTCTGCACTCAATTTTTCCCAAAGGAAAACTATTACCTCCAAATTTGAGTAGGATCACGGGTTTTACCTAGCTATTACAATTTCCCCCTCTGTGCCGGGTTTTTTTCTCGTGCTTGGATTCAATAAGCCCCTTTCAAAAGTCAAGCTTAACCTGCCAGTCATCCTCTGTGGCAACTCACACTAATCTGTAAATGCCTTCCAGCTAAAGCAGAGCGGAACGTCGTTCTCCTTAAATACACGACACCATCCCAGAGAGATGTGCAGAAGTAATCACAAATAAATGCCCTGATAAAGCTATTAGCTAAAGCAGCTTTAAATACAGAGACGATTAGAATTAGGCACGCAGCTTTATCTCCTCCCAGACCGTGAATGAGAATTGTGTTCGCTGACTTCCTCAGGGTTCAGAACAAGCAGGCCAGGCCTCATTTAAGTGGAATGATCCTCACAGGAGTTGGGTCACCCCTCAGGTGCCAGGCTCTGGAAGCTTCTCTGGGGTTTGGAGCACTGTGGGCACGGGGGGAGCCCCGGGTGGGAGCCGGAGCTCTGCCCAGAGCCCGGCAAACGCCGCGGCACGCTGCTCCAGGAGCTGCCACAGGTTCTGCAGGCTGCAGGGGTTTGTGTTCCTGGAGCCCATCCTGAGCTGGGTCACACCTGGGGGCTCCAGGAGCTCGTCCTGAGCTGGGTCACACCTGGGGGCTCCAGGAGCTCGTCCTGAGCTGGGTCACACCTGGGGGCTCCAGGAGCTCGTCCTGAGCTGGGTCACACCTGGGGAACAGCTCCAGGAGCCCATCCTGAGCTGGGTCACACCTGGGGAACAGCTCCAGGAGCCTGTCCTGAGCTGGGTCACACCTGGGGAACAGCTCCAGGAGCCTGTCCTGAGCTGGGTCACACCTGGGGGCTCCAGGAGCCCGTCCTGAGCTGGGTCACACCTGGGGGCACTGCCGTACCCCGCTCTCTCCCTGCCCGGCCAGCAGGGCTAATCCTCAATGCCAACAGGTGTTTAACAAAGCTGCACCTGAGCACACCCCATGGCCCTAAAGGTCCTCTCCAGCCCCAGCAGGCCCCCGACCCCATGCCACACTAAGAAATTGTTTCATTAACCGAGAAACAGGGGGCCAACAGCCAGCGGCGTTCCAGGCAACCCGAGCAGCAGAACCTCCGGAGGGGAGGGAAACCTGCCGGCTCATCCAGGTGGCCTTCCAGGACCTGCAGCAAGCTCCTCTCTCAGAGCACCCACGAGCAGCTGCTGGCTGCTCCTGTCCTGTCCTGTCCTGTCCTTCCAGGACCTGCAGAGAGCTGCTGGCTGGAGCTGCTCCTGTCCTGTCCTGTCCTTCCAGGACCTGCAGAGAGCTGCTGGCTGGAGCTGCTCCTGTCCTGTCCTCTCCTTCCAGGACCTGCAGAGAGCTGCTGGCTGGAGCTGCTCCCCTCACAGAACAAACCCACACATTTTATTCCTGCAGGCACAGGCCGCCCCACGGCTGCCCCTCCTCAGCCCATGCAGCAGAACGCGATTACCTCTCAGTTTGAGTGGGATGATGGGTTTCACCTCGCTGTCGGCTGTTAATCCTCGGACACGGAGCAGCTGCCAGAACCTGGGAACACACCTGCAGGTCGCTCTGCCAGGAAGGGTTACCTGGTGGGAGCAGAGGGGCTCCGGAGGGGCTGGCTGCTCTCCCGGGACCCTGCGGAGCCGAAATCGAGGGCGGCGCTGGGTTGGAGCCGTGCGGCACAAGGAGCCCGGCTGAGCTGGCAGCCCGCTGCCCTCGCTCTTATACTTGTCTGGGGGTCAGGAATGCAGAACAAGGCCGGCCGTGAGGCAGACTGGCCCCCTGGCTTTGGTTCAGCCGGGACACGCTCTCTCCAAACAGCGATTATCTGGCTGCTGTGCCCCGATAACGCCGTGCCACGCTCAGCACCCTCCAGGAGCACGTTCCCTGCCGGGGGAGCGAGCCGTTCCCCGCCGGCCGCAGGACGAGGCACGGGGAGCAGACGCAGCGATAAGCAAGGCGTTTGTGGGGCAGGAATTGAACGTTTCACCTCCTCAGCTGCAGCGGCAGACAGCATCGCAGGCTGGCACAGCCCCAGAAACACGGGCAAGGAACACGCCGCGGCTCCCAAGAGCTCACAGCACCTCCTGGGGTGGGAAATTCAGTATTTAGGAGATGGGATCACGAGTTGCTGAGGCGGATTTCAGCTCGACATTCTTCCACAGAACAACAGGCGGACACACACAGAGCCCGGAGAAGGCACAAGGGCTTCTGAAGCACACAACAGTTGTTCTGACTCTCATGGCTAGGGATAAAACTCAGGTGGGTTTCACTCCCTTGCCTTCGTGGAGGTGTTACCACAGCTGCGCAGGAGCTCCTCTGAGGCATAAAGGGCAGAGGCTGCTAAAAATCCCCAAAACTGCAATAAACCCCAGACAAAACGCTCTTCAAGTCACCCAGCCATGCAAAAATCCCTTGGTCCAAACAATTCCCATTCTCAACACCGTGATCTGCCGGAGATTCGCTCTGAAGTTACAAACCCAGATCCTTAAAAAACACTCACGTCCCTTCCTAGCCAATAAAAGCAACCTGACAGGAACACTTTTCCTGCTTGGAAATGGTTTATCTCCCCACCTGCCTCATTCCTGCTCCTCCCGCAGCAAAGCAGAGATTTCCTGGGAGAACTCCCAGCCCAGAGGGAAAACAAAGAGCACGGTGTGACCAGGGGGAATCACGGAACACTCTGTCCCTAAGCGCCACGGTGCTGAATGCCGAGCTGAAGGGAAAGAAGAGAGAAAATAAAATAAAATATTTAAAATACACAGCAAAGGGATCACCTAACACTTTGTTCCACACATTCCCAGCACCGGTTCCGTTCCGTTCGGTCCGGCTGTGTCTCACACCGCACACATTCCCGGCACCGGTTGGGTCCGGCTGTGTCTCACACTGCACACATTCCCAGCACCGGTTCCGTTCGGTTCGGCTGTGTCTCACATCGCACACATTCCCAGCACCGGTTCCGTTCCGTTCGGTCCGGCTGTGTCTCACACCGCACACATTCCCAGCACCGGTTCCGTTCGGTTCGGCTGTGTCTCACACCGCACACATTCCCAGCACCGGTTCCGTTCGGTCCGGCTGTGTCTCACACCGCACACATTCCCAGCACCGGTTCCGTTCGGTCCGGCTGTGTCTCACACCGCACACATTCCCAGCACCGGTTGGGTCCGGCTGTGTCTCACACCGCACACATTCCCAGCACCGGTTCCGTTCGGTTCACCAGGACACTCCCCGGCACAACGCAGTCTCACCACCGGTACAGGGGATGGGGGTGAGGTTGCAAAGGTGACACACACACACCAGCCTGTGTGTGTGTGTGTGTGTGACAGCAGGCTGTGCGTGTGTGTGACACCATCCCGGTGTGTGACACCAGCCCGGTGTGTGACACCATCCCCGCGTGTGACACCATCCCGGTGTGTGACACCATCCCCGCGTGTGACACCAGCCCGGTGTGTGACACCATCCCCGCGTGTGACACCAGCCCGGTGTGTGACACCAGCCCGGTGTGTGACACCATCCCGGTGTGTGACACCAGCCCGGTGTGTGACACCAGCCCGGTGTGTGACACCATCCCGGTGTGTGACACCAGCCCGGTGTGTGACACCAGCCCGGTGTGTGACACCATCCCCGCGTGTGACACCATCCCCGCGTGTGACACCAGCCCGGTGTGTGACACCATCCTGGTGTGTGACACCATCCCGGTGTGTGACACCAGCCTGGTGTGTGACACCAGCCCGGTGTGTGACACCATCCCCGCGTGTGACACCATCCCCGCGTGTGACACCAGCCCGGTGTGTGACACCATCCTGGTGTGTGACACCATCCCGGTGTGTGACACCAGCCCGGTGTGTGACACCAGCCCGGTGTGTGACACCATCCCGGTGTGTGACACCATCCCGGTGTGTGACACCAGCCCGGTGTGTGACACCATCCCCGCGTGTGACACCAGCCCGGTGTGTGACACCAGCCCGGTGTGTGACACCATCCCGGTGTGTGACACCATCCCCGCGTGTGACACCATCCCGGTGTGTGACACCATCCCGGTGTGTGACACCATCCCCGCGTGTGACACCAGCCTGGTGTGTGACACCAGCCCGTGTGTCCCAGGCCCAGCAGGTACACCGCTGTCCTCCTGCCCGTGTCACAGCGCCTGTCACAGTGCCTGGCACAGCCTGGCCACCGTCCGCGGCCACCAAAGGCACAGCAGCCTCACCACCGCCAGCCAACAGCCACCCCAGGATGTCCCAAAGCGTCACCTTCCCCCGGAGAAGGCAATCCCAGCAGGTCACAAGTGACAGACCGCAGCCACAGCGAGGCTGGCGGTGCCACCCGTGTCCCAGGGACAGATGCAGGGCAGGGAACTCCGGGCACTCGGGGAGAGAGGGAAACACATCCTGACAAAACACACCCGGGGGAACAGAGCTGTCCCCAGAGCTGTCCCCAGAACTGTCCCCAGAGCTGTCCCCAGAGCTGTCCTCAGAACTGTCCCCAGAGCTGTCCCCAGAGCTGTCCTCAGAACTGTCCCCAGAGCTGTCCCCAGAGCTGTCCCCAGAGCTGTCCTCAGAACTGTCCCCAGAGCTGTCCCCAGAACTGTCCCCAGAGCTGTCCCCAGAGCTGTCCTCAGAACTGTCCCCAGAGCTGTCCCCAGGCTGCAGCGGTGACAGCGATTTTTGTTAAAATAAACCTCCGGAAAAGCAAGCACTGCTGGCTGAGAGCTGCCGCCGATGCTCTGGAGGGTGACCCGTGAGTAACACCGTCCCAGACAGACTGACAGCACCCTGACACCACACCTACCGCCACAACAACCAACCCGCTAATGACAACAGCCTGCAAATTGACATCTGGACAGAACCTTTCACACCAATAACGGGCGAGAAGGGCTCCAGAATCAGACAAACACCAAGGTGCCAGGAGAGCAGCGCGCACTCTGATGGCTTTTAACCACCACAACATCACCGCCGAGTTCTGCTGTTTAACAATGCACGGGCACAAGTTTTACCATCAGCACGGCAGAGGAAAATCCATCAACCCATAAAACAAAAAGCAGCTCGTGATTTGACGGAGATAAGGGATTAAACTGCAGATACTTTCCAGCACATTACACTGTTATCTGCTTGCCCCACGGGTGAACGGCAGCAAAATGTTTGCAGAGGAGAGAACAAATAGCATTAAAGAGCAGGGGAAGAGCGCTGGGAAGGCACCACGCTCCCACCGCTCCCCAGAACACTATTTTTGTGTGTGCATCTGAATCACCGGTATCAACTCTCCTCATCCCACTGGCAGCAGCTACCGAAATTTAAGACACATGGCAGCGCAGGAGGAACGGGAGAAGAGCTGGAGGAAGCGCTGAGTGGCAGTGGCTTGACACAGATTCACCTCTGAGAAGCCGGAGCAGCCGTTCCTCGGGGCACGTCTGCTGCTCCCAGCTGCGCCCCCAGCTCTGTCCAGGAGCGCTTCCCGAGGGCTGTCGGAGCAGGGGGAGCCGGGCTTTCTGCCGCCCGGGGCTCTAACTCCTGTCCCAGGAGCTGGCACAATGCAAACGCCACGTCCGAACACCCGCCGCCCTCGAGGGGAAACCTAACCCTGCTGCCACCACGTGTTTTAAACCCCAGAAAGCTCAGCTTCACACACCTCCCCCTGTCGTTTTTGTTTCCTTGAGAAAGCACACAGCTGGAGATCATCTCCTCCTTTCAGCACGGGTTTCTGTGCGCTCCGACAGGAAGGTCTGCGCAGGACCTGAACTGCTCTGCCACCCTGAGCCGCACACACCTCGGGCCAGGGACAGCCCAGGGACAGCCCAGGGACAGCCCCGGGGTCCCAGTGAACAGTTCTGCCACCCTGAGCCGCACACACCTCGGGCCAGGGACAGCCCAGGGACAGCCCCGGGGTCCCAGTGAACTGTTCTGCCACCCCGAGCCACACACACCTCGGGCCAGGGACTGCCCCGGGGTCCCAGTGGTGTCTGTGCGGTCCGAGCACAGCTCCTGAACTGCTCTGCCACTCTGAGCCACACACACCTCGGGCCAGGGACAGCCCAGGGACAGCCCAGGGACAGCCCCGGGGTCCCAGTGGTGTCTGTACACTCTGAGCAGGAAGGTCTGCACAGGACCTGAACCGCTCTGCCGCCCTGAGCCACACACCTCGGGCCAGGGACAGCCCCGGGACAGCCCCGGGACAACCCAGGGACAGCCCTGGGACAGCCCCGGGACAGCCCCGGGACAGCCCAGGGACAGCCCCGGGACAGCCCCGGGGTCCCAGTGAACTGCTCTGGCACCCCGATCCGCACACACCTCGGCACCCTGTATGAAAACCAAGCGAAGGGCAGAGGTGGCCGTGCAGTGACAGGACAAACCCGACCTGCAGAGACCCCTCGCTGTTGGCGAGGCTCCTGTCCCACGGTGATCTGCCAGAACCCCTCACGGGAGGGAGAGGGGAGCGCTGCCGGCACAGGAGCGGTGTGATTTCCACAGCCCAGCAAGACGTGTGCTAGATAACATCTGCCCTTTACAGCAATCTGCACAGGGAGAGCGCTCTCTGCGCTCGTTACAGCTCAACAAAAGAATCACCTCAGCAGGCATGGAAAATTCCAGCCCCCACCAAAAGTTAACAACAGAAACAGAGCCCTAAAATCCCTGCAGGACCTTAACAGCGGCTCCTCACCAGGACCTGCTCTCAGCACCTTTGTTCTCACCAAATCAGTGGATTCCTCTCAAAGCTCACACCCCCACTGTGCCAGCCCAGCCTGAACGCGTTATGTAAAGAGCTATCTCCTCAGGAACGGAATTCTAATCAGCGTCAGGCACCCGCTGCTTCTCCCCGGGCCTCAGCCCTTTGAAATAAAGTTCCTGAATCAATATTAAACATGCGTGCTTATGCAACAAGCAAATCCAGAGAGGTTCAGGGATGCAGAGTGGGAAGAAACTCTTTGCAGGGACAGGGTGAGGGCAGGGCCAGGAGGACGAGGTGCCCGTGTGCCGTGTCGCTGGGCTGGAGGCCGGGTCCGGCTGGCAGGGCTGTGCACTGTCCCGGGCTCCTGGAGGGCCGGGAGCCCCAGGGGACAGCCCCAGGGGACAGCCCCAGGGGACAGCCCCAGGGTCCAGCCTCATTGTCCAGCCCCAGGGTCCAGCCTCAGGGTCCAGCCCCAGGGTCCAGCCTCATTGTCCAGCCCCAGGGTCCAGCCCCAGGGGACAGGGAGCGCTGGCCCAGCAGAGACGAGCCGGGGAGCGGTGCGGGGACAGCAGGGTCCCGCTCGGGCTGTGACACCAGGGCCATAAACCGGACAGCCAGCCGCGGCTGAGGCCAGCAGCGTGCCCCAGGCTCAGCGCCGCGGGGACGGCAGGCAGCGGCACAGGGGAGCGAGTTCATGTTTATCACAGCCTTTGTGCACCCTGGGAAAGCAGTAACAGCACCGCCCCCGCCATCCCGGCGAGGATGCAGAGGCCACAGGACTGAAGAGCCCCCACAGAACCACTGAGGGGGCTTTTCCAGCGGGCGGGACGGAGTGGGGACAGCGGGGCAATGTTTGGCCGGGGGCAGGACGGCTGCCCGGCGTTTAAACCACAAGACTAGAAAGTTTGGTAGTGGGAGGGGGTTCCTGGTTTTTTTTTGTTTTTTTTTTTGTCGCCGAGAAAAAGCGAGGAAGCGGGAAGGGGACAGGGAGGAGGTGATGAAGGGGACGGGAGGGAGGTGAGGATGAGCCGGGGGGCCGTAAAGGAGGGGAGGTGTGGAGGAAGGCCGGGCAGGAGGGGAAGGGAGCGGGGGAGGAGCCCGCAAAGGGGCCGGGGAAGGAGCCCGGCAAGGTGGGGAAAGTGCCCGTGGAAGCGGCCGGGAAGGGGCGGGGAAGGAGCCCGGGAGGGGATCCCAGCGCAGCGGGCGGGCGGGCGCCGGGAGGGGATGTTACCGGGGCCGCCGCGCGGGCGGGGCCCGAGCCCGCCGTGAGGGGCGGCGGCGGGGGAAGGCCCGGGCCTCCGCCCCCTCCGCTCGGCGCGGCGGGGCGGGGCGGGGCGGCGCCCGCAGGGGCCGGGAGCAGCGGCCGCCCGCTGCCGGCCGCCCCCGCCCCCTCCTGCCCCCGGGGGGCGCGGCCGCGCCGCTCGCGGTTTGTTTGTTGGCGCTGTCGCTGCCGCGGCCGCCGCCGACACGTCCGGGCCCCCGCCGCCGCCGCGCATGCGCCACATCCGGGTCCCGCGGCGCCTGCGCGGCGCGGAGAGGGGCGCGGGCGGGCGCGTTGTGTTTATGGTTGGCGGGCGGCGCGGCAGCGGGCGCGGGGCGCGGGCGGCAGGCCGGGATCCGTGGGGTGGGAAAAGCCCGAGGGAAGCGCAGAAATCCCGGCCCCGCCGCCCCTGGACACACCTGCGGACACGGGAGCTCCGTCCCGCTGCGGAAAACACCGCCGCTCTGCCCAACTTCCACGAAGTTTAACGGGGGGTGGAATCGGAGACAAACGCGCGGCGCTGGGGTGCTGCTGGCGAGCGGCCAGAGAACACACTCGGAATTGAAACAGTTTGTCTTCATCATTCCTGAGGCTCATGCATATTCATCTGCTCCATCATTCAGACTTCCTTGGGAAGCCTTGATGCTGCAGGTTCTCTTCTTGTGCGGTTTTTAACCTCTGACCTGCTGCGGGGTGTGCTGTGGATGAGCTCTTCCCATGCTCCTGTCCCATTATTATTATTACTATTATTATTATTATTATTATTATTGTTATTGTTATTATTATCGGGATCTCCGATGCTCCTGTGCCAGCCCACAGACGGAAAGCCAGTGCTTCTGCACCATTCCATAAGCTGGTTACACAAAGGTGGTTTTAGTGTCTGTTTTTAGACATAATAGTTTGTCTAAGTTTGTCATAGTTTGCCTATGGCGCAATGTGTTTATTACATTACCGGTCATAGAAAGTATACAGCGTATTCTGACAGATTATACAAATAATCTGTAATAATACATTTTATAAGAAAATAAATGTATTATAGAAATAATACATTTTTTATACTACGCAAAAGAAGTTAAAAGTGTGAGTCGTCCTTACTAAAATGCTCATGGTACAAAAAGTTAATCTGTAAATGTGAAAGCCAGTATTGTCATCTGTAAGGCTGGGCAGTGCCAAGGCCTGGCCACCCTTGCCATGGGGAAATTCCTGCTGCTGTCCCCCCTGTCCCAGCCTGAGGCCGTTCCCTCTCCTCCTGTCCCTGTTCCCTGGCAGCACAGCCCGACCCCCCCGGCTGTCCCCTCCTGCCAGGGACTTGTGCAGAGCCACAAGGGCCCCCTGAGCCTCCTTTGCTCCAGGCTGAGCCCCTTTCCCAGCTCCCTCAGCCGCTCCTGGGGCTCCAGCCCCTTCCCCAGCTCCGTTCCCTGCCCTGGACACGCTCCAGCCCCTCGGTGTCCATCCTCCAGAGCAGGACAAGGGGTCGGTGGTGCCGGTGCCAGCGCAGGGGAACGCTCTGGGCCATGGGGGTGACCCCAAAAATGTGTCCATGGGAACACAACCCCAAGAAATGCTCAGCCCCACAAGTGCAAAATCAGAGAACACTGAGATGGTTTGGGTTGAAAGGAACCCTGAAGCCCTTCCAGTGCCACCCCTGCCATGGACGGGGACACCTTCCAGTGTGCCAGGCTGCTCCAAGCCCTGTCCAGCCTGGCCTTGGACACTGCAGGGATCCAGGGGCAGCCCCAGCTGCTCTGGGCACCCTGTGCCAGGGCCTGCCCACCCTCCCAGCCAGCAATTCCTTCCCAATATCCCAGCTGGGCCTGCCCTCTGGCACTGGGAAGCCATTGCCTGTGTGCTGTCCCTGCAGGCCTTGTCCCCAGTCCCTGGGCAGCTCTCCTGGAGCCCCTTTAGGCCCTGCCAGGGGCTCTCAGCTCTCCCTGGAGCCTTCTCTTGTGCAGGGGAGCAGCCCCAGCTCTCCCAGGCTGGCTCCAGAGCACAGGGGCTCCAGCCCTGGCAGCAGCTGCGTGGCCTCCTCTGGGCTGGCTCCAGCAGCTCCACGTCCTTGTGCTGTTGTTGCCCAGGGCTGGGGCAGCTCTGCAGGTGGCGTCTCACCTGAGCACAGGGGCACAGGGGCACAATCCGCCTATCCCAGGGACACACCACAGCCCTGCACGCTCCACATCTCCCCCCCAGCACAAGCAAACTCCCCAAAAAGATATCCCTGGAAATACATTTTAGAACTAGAATTTACATCTTCCTGCCTTTGTGGTGCTGAGCCCCCGTTTGAACACGGGAACGGGAAAAGGTGCGTGAAGTATCCCCTGAAAAATGCAACATATTTTTGCTGAATACATGGGGATTTCGCCAAGGGGCTGGCGTGCTGCCACAGCCGCTCCAGTAACAACCAAGAATAAACGGGAGTTTGAAAAATTGTTATATTGCCCTGTCGAAATTTCCTGCTCTCGCTGTTCAGTCACTTATGTCCGAGGATGTAAGCATTGAAAAGCAACATATAATGTTCCTGTTATAATACATATATAGATGTGTTATATATATAATATATATAATGTTCCTGTGTCTGTCTTCTCCTCCTGGGCAGGTGCAATTGAAGTCTCTCCAGGCCAGGATTTGCCGAGCTGTCTGTTCCTGGAGACCCCAGGGATTCAGGGAGGGAGGTGGGAGCTCCAGGTGCGAGGGCAGCCGGACTCTCCGGCCACACCCCAGCACCTCCATCTCTGAGGCACGCGATTGAAAACCCTAATTAGACAGTTAATGAGCACCGTCTCTTCCCACCTTCAACCACGGAGATTCCCTCAAACACGAGGGCAGGAGCTGCAGGACATTAAGCAGGGAAACATCCACATTTCCCACACAGCAGATCTGAACGCACCACGTTAAACTCAGCTTTTAGGAGGGGGAACAAAAGGCTGCTGTGAGCTTTGGGGCAGTGTTTTGGGTTATTTCTCTGGCCCCCCTGTGCAGCAGAGATGTGTCCAGCGTGAGAGGGTTCCAGCCCTGTGCTCGAGGGTTCCCAAACGTGCCCCACAACGCTCCCGTCAGATTTCTGCCCCAAGGTGCCCACCAGTGTGCTGGTGCTTGCCGCGGCGGTGTCGATGGCAGGAGTGCCGCCGCTACCCTGAAGAAGCCGTCCTGAAAAGGACTGCCCAGGGGCACAGAGTGAGCTCAGCTCAGCGGCAGCGTGCAGGTGACACAGAGAGAGAGACCAGAGAGCTGGATGGCATTCCACTGAGAAATAGCCTTTATTATAGCCTTTATTATAGCCTTTATTATAGCCTTTATTATAGCAGGGCCCTCAGTGAAGGGAGCCAGGGACAGCAGCTCCTGGAACGGGGGAAAAACTGGGATATTTATAGGGAAGGAGAGGGGAGGGGGAAACTGGGATACAGGTATCGGGGTGGATTGATGGGGAGGATAGAGGAATGGGGTGTAACAAATTAACATGTTCAACTCTAGGGCCTCTGGGAGTGACACTTTCTCTCTGCATGACATAAAAGTTTCTCGCCTAGGGAGAAGCTCTCCAGGGGAGAGTCAAGCTCTCTGAGTTGGCCGGTTCCTCAGCCCCCACAGTGCTGACAACAAAGCGTATGTTAGGCTGTCCCAGTGATCCTGAGAGATCTGGGCCAACCCTGGCCAGAACGCAGATTTCTGGAACCAAACTACCCTCAGTAAATAATTAACGCACTCCTCCTTACAGGAGAGCCTAACTCAGTAAGAGCCAATTCTTTTTAAAGTCTGTTCAAAAAAAAAAACTGGAACAAAACCAAACAAAGAACACTTCCAAGCAAAGGTTGTGTTTCTTCTTCTGCACTGGCAGCTGCAGAGCAGGGTGGAACACCCACAGCTGGATTTCCAGCTGGATTCCCCTTCCCAGATGGATTTCCAGCTGGATTTCCCTTCCCAGATGGATTTCCAGCTGGATTCCCCTTCCCAGATGGATTTCCAGCTGGATTTCCCTTCCCAGATGGATTTCCCAGGTGGATTTCCCTTCCCAGATGGATTTTCCAGCTGGATTTCCCTTCCCAGATGGATTTCCAGCTGGATTTGCCTTTCCAGCTGGATTTCCATTCCCAGCTGGATTTAGAGCCCAGATCCAGGCTGGGGCTCTCGGCACAGACCACACCACACAGCCAGTATTTCTGTGCTGTGAGGAGCTCCCTTGCCAGCCCTTCCCCAGGCTCCCCGTGTCCACCCTCCCTCCCCTGCCAGCCTTACAAAAAACAAAAACAAAAACAAAACCCCAAAAAAAAGGGTTACAAAACCCTTCACATCCCATTTCCCACCCCTTCCTCTTTCCCACAGCGTAAAAAGCTGCCTCTGCAGTTTTAGCAAGCCCTTCCACTGGTAACAGTTAAAAAAAAAGGGACTGAACTTAAAGGAACTTTTCCAGAAAGGCAGAAGGGTGTTTAAAATGAGCTATTTGAAGCTTAAAAACAACTTTTAAAACAATCTTCCTTTACACACCAGAAGTTGTTAAAACTCCCTCGTGGAGAGCAGAGTCCTCGTCTGCTGTCTCCGGCAGATCTGCTTGAATGCAGAGGAATTCTGCTCTCTGGTGATCAACAGATGATTAATGGAAAGATAAACTCATTGAGAAAATAGGCGCTTTATGGTCCAGCCCTCTCCTGACCGGCACACATGTTCCCATTAATTTAATTCCGGTTTCATTAGCAGCCGGAATGATGAAGCCATTTGGTATCCAGGAGAGCGGAGCGTGGTAGGCAAGGACACACGGGTCTGCTAAGAGAAGAGGCGACCGCAGCTCATTTTCCAAGGCCGAAATGCATTAAATTGCAACTATAGAAATTTTACATCGCCCCGGCGCTGATCGTACTGTGATTCACTGACGCGCCCGAAAGCAATCATCCTCCACATGGAGAGCGAATGACCTGGCCTTGAGCACAGAGCAAGCAGCCTCCAGCTTCTCCTCTCAGCCCAGGGGAAAAGAACATTTCCTCCCTGGACTTTCCATACAGAACAAATTGCATTAAAATTGCACTGATACTTCAATTGTGCAGCAAAGCCCCCGGGCCTATTACCTGGAGAGGCTCTGACCTCTTGTTTCAGTTTGATACTCTCCTCCCTGCTGCTCTTTACTCAAAATGACCGGTTCTTACCCAGGCCTTGGGGCCTGAAGCTTGCTGCCACAGCTGTGTAAGAATCAGGAGTTTTGGGGTGCTCCAGGGAGAAGCAGAGGTAGCAGAGCGGGTCTGGACAACAAAGTTGTTCTTCCCCTGTAAGAAACCCCAAACAGCTGGAGCCTGCTCAGCTCCTGACCCTACCACAAACAGATAAATAGATAAAACCCAAATAAATAGAATACAGATAGATAAATCCTGACTCCCAGTACAAACAGGGTGTGGTACCGAGGGTCTCTGCACATGCCATCGAGTTTTTCAAAGAAAAGAGAGGCAATTTGTGGGGAGAGAGAGGGTGATCCACAGACTCTGCCTGTTTTACATGGTATTTCTGGGAGAAAAACAGAGATCCGTGCGTTTCTGCTTCAGGTCTCGTGTTCTTCAAGCCTGCAACTCTCCCCAGTATTACTGTTCCAAGGAATCAAAGCATCCCTCCACATCTGGAGAACACCTGAGGTGAAAATGAGCACATTGCTGTGGTTCAGTTCTGATTTACGGTAAGCACAGGCAAGGCAGGCTCTGACTGAAGGGCAGGGACACACCGTGGCACTCATCCTCATCCTCATCCTCATCCTCACCCTCACCCTCACCCCCATCCCCATCCCCATCCTCACCCTCATCCCCATCCCCATCCCCATCCCATCCCCATCCCATCCCATCCCATCCCATCCCCATCCTCACCCTCATCCCCATCCCCATCCCCATCCCATCCCCATCCCATCCCATCCCATCCCATCCCCATCCCATCCCATCCCATCCCATCCCCATCCCCATCCCATCCCATCCCATCCCCATCCCCATCCTCACCCTCATCCCCATCCCCATCCCCATCCCATCCCCATCCCATCCCATCCCATCCCATCCCCATCCCCATCCCATCCCATCCCCATCCCCATCCCCATCCCATCCCCATCCCATCCCATCCCATCCCATCCCCATCCTCACCCTCATCCCCATCCCCATCCCCATCCCATCCCCATCCCATCCCATCCCATCCCCATCCCCATCCCATCCCCATCCCCATCCCCATCCCATCCCATCCCCATCCCCATCCCATCCCCATCCCATCCCCATCCCCATCCCCATCCCATCCCCATCCCATCCACATCCCATCCCCATCCCCATCCCCATCCCATCCCCATCCCATCCCATCCCATTCCATCCCATCCCCATCCCCATCCCCCTCCCCATCCCCATCCCCATCCCCATCCCATCCCATCCCCATCCCCATCCCCATCCCCATCCCCATCCCATCCTATCCCCATCCCCATCCTATCCCCATCCCATCCCCATCCCCATCCCCATCCCATCCCATCCCCATCCCCATCCCCATCCCCATCCCCATCCCCATCCCCATCCCCATCCCCATCCCATCCCATCCCCATCCCATCCCCATCCCCATCCCCATCCCCATCCCCATCCCCATCCCATCCCCATCCCCATCCCATCCCATCCCCATCCCATTCCCCATCCCCATCCCCCTCCCCATCCCCATCCCCATCCCATCCCCATCCCCATCCCATCCCATCCCCCTCCCATCCCATCCCCATCCCCATCCCATCCCCATCCCCATCCCATCCCATCCCCATCCCCATCCCATCCCCATCCCCATCCCATCCCATCCCCATCCCCATCCCCATCCCCATCCCATCCCATCCCCATCCCCATCCTCCTGGGGATCATCCTGATCCTCTCACCAGGGGATCGGTGCTCCAGCTTCCCGCAGCACTTCCCAGGGGACACCCAGGGCACCTTTCTCACCAGCACACGTTTTGCTGCAGATCACCAAATTCAGCTAAAATTCGGGAAACTCCCGCTTCTGTTTTGGGGTGGGGGGCGCAGGGGACAGAAGTCGGGTCTGCGTGTCCCCCAGTGGAGGGAATAAAGTCACTGCAGGAACAGGCCGAGCACGTGCAGGTGACATTCCCCCGCAGGGGCATTTCTGCAGACACAGACGTGCTTCTGCCGGGGAAATTTATCCTTCAAAATGCACTTGGAGGGACAGTTTAATAAAGACTGCCTGCCCTCTGCCTCTGGAGCGTGCCTCCAGAACGTTACTGGGCGGGAAAATGCAGTGCTGACGCTTCAGAGCTTTGAGTGGATCGAACTGCTAAGAGTAATTCACTGCTGACAGGAAGCCTAAACTTTATTTATTGATGAAACAACTTCACATGCAGCTGGGCAATGAGAAGAGCCGCTGCACTTGAGCAAAAGTTACAAACGTTCGGCAGGGTCTCCGTGCTTTATTAACTTCAGGGCCACAAGATGCTGCCTGGGGGGGTGGCAGAGATGTTCCCCGAGGTTTTTAAGGGTCAGGACACCCTCCTGAGGGTGCACTGAGCCAGGGGATCCAGCCCTGGGAGCCCCCCGGGCTCTGCGGAGTCTGTCACTTGTGGATTCACTCCAGGTGCCAGGTGCTGGAGCATCCTCTCGTCTCCCTGTACAGAAACAACACAACTCCCTGCGGTTTGCAGTTCTGCAGAGCTCATCTGGGCACCAAAGGCTCTGCTGTTAACCTGCAGTGCTGGGCCACCCCACCCTGTCCCCACAGACAGCTCAGATCGACAGCAACACCCTCTGCACCTTGCCATTGCCATCTCCCCGGCTTTCACTTTGTCACTGCCATCTCATCTGTGGGCACAAAGTCCCCAGATTTCACGTTTTAATTGGGATCTCTGTGGAAACAAAGTCCCTGGATTTCACTTTGTCATTGGCATCTCATCTGAGGGCACAAAGTCCCCGCTTTTCGCGTTTTAACTGGGATTTCTGTGGTCACAAAGTCCCCAGTTTTCACTTTGTCATTGGGATCTCTGTGGTCACATAGAGTCACATTTTCACTCTGTCACTGGGATCTGTGTGGTTTCAAAGTCCCAAGTTTTCATGTTTTAACTGGGATCTCTGTGGTCACAAATTCCCCGGATTTCACTTTGTCACTGGGATCCCTGTGGGGACATAAAGTCACATTTTCACTCTGTCACTGGGATTTCTGTGGTCACAAAGTCCTCAGATTTCACTTTGTCATTGGGATCTCTGAGGTCACAAAGAGTCACGTTTTCACCTTTTCACTGGGATCTCTGTGGTCACAAATTCCCTGGATTTCACTTTTTCGCTGGGATCTCTATGGTCACATAAAGTCACATTTTCACTTTTTCACTGGGATCTCCTTGGTCACAAACTCCCCGGATTTCCCTTTGTCTTTGGGATCTCTGTGGTCACAAATTCCCCAGATTTCACTTTGTCACTGGGATCTCTGTGGGGACATAAAGTCACATTTTCACTTTGTCACTGGGATCTCTGTGGTCACAAAGTCCCCGGATTTCACTTTTTCACTGGGATCTCTATGGTCATGAAGTCCTCGGCCAGCATCACCTCCTGGCCGTCCAGCACGGCCTCGGCCTGTCCCCTGAGCTGCTGCAGCTCGGCGTGGCCGGCTGTGTACCGCTGGCTGAAGTGTGTCAGCACCAGCCTCTTGGCGCGGCACTGCCGTGCCAGCCGCGCGGCCGTGCCGGGGGTGCTGTGCCCGCGCTCCCGCGCCTTGTCCTGCTGGCTGTCCCCCAGCGTGGCCTCGTGCACCAGCAGGTCAGCCTGCTGGCACAGCCGCAGCGCCCCTGCCCCCAGCGCCCCCGAGCAGTCGCCCAGCACGCAGATCTTCCTGCCGGGAATGGGCGCCTCCAGCACGTCCGCGGGACGCAGCGTGGCTCCGCTCTCCAGCACGATGGCAGCCCCGCTCTTCAGCCTCCCGTACAGGGGGCCTGGCTGGACTCCTGGCAGGTAAAGGCAAAGCAAGTGTCACACTCGTTATGTTACTGTGTCAGCTTTAGCTGTCTCACACAACTCAGTATAAAATTCAATCGGTATTTCACATTTCTGGTATGAATTAAGAGCTCGTAGCCTGAGCGGGAAGGGTGTTTGGAGAAAATCCTAGAATGGCTTGGGTTGGAAGGCACCTCAGAGCTCATCCTGCCATGGGCAGGGACAGCTTCTGCTGCCCCAGGGGGCTCCAGCCTGGCCTTGGACACCTCCAGGAACGGGGCAGCCGCAGCTGCCCAGGGAAATGACATAAAAACCCTAACTTTATAGCTGGTATGAAAGTCAGCAACTGGCCATGTGTTCTCCTGAAAGCCACGCTGAGCTGTTTAAACGTTGGCACCTGAGACCTTTGTAGCTGCTCCCAGAAGGAAAGGGGTCTGTGGTATTCCCACACACCAGCTCAGAGTGCTGCACGGGGCTCAGGTGCCAGAGCGGAAAACCGAGCCAGGACAGACGGCAGCACCTCCCATCTGCTACAACCCGCAGGAAGCTGCTCAGAAAAGAGGCAAAAAGAGGAAAAATAAGTCAGAGTAGCTACCGAGGTCTTTCAGTTTCTGCACGTTGAGCTTCCCAGGCCGGGGCTTCTCTTCCAGCACGAAGCCGAAGGAGGGCACGCGGTGGAAGAGGCGGAACGCTCTCACAACCAGCTGCTCGTCCTCCACCAGCAAGTAGGAGTCTTCTGCTGGATCCAGGTGCAGAACTCTCCCTGGAGGCCCCTGGGGAAGCGCCTCAGCCCTGTCCAAGCCAGAGAAATCCTTGAATTCCTCTGCGGGGCACTGGTCCCGCGTGGGGACCAGCTCGTGGACGGTGTAGGGGAAGAGGAGCTGCGAGTGGGACAGCTCCAGGCTCCTCCAGAGGAAGCTCCGTAGCCCCAGTGGCCCGTAAATATCAACGGGGGCTTTGCTGCCATCGGGGCTGCTCTGGAGGCTGAGCGTGCACAGCAGCCCAGGAAGCCCAAAGATGTGGTCGCCGTGAAGGTGGGTGATGAAAATCTTGGTAATTCTGGCTGTTGATTCAAACGGGAAAAGACAAAGAAGACAGGAAAATAAACAATGCAACTGCTCAGAAATGGCTCGGCAAGACTCTTCAAATAAGGAAGGAGGGAAACTGAAAGCAGTGTTTAACAAAGAAATCCCAAAGCAAAGGGTATTTCTGTCACATCCCTCCCACAGCAGGTTTATTCTGGCCTGATATGGCAAGAAGAGGCTGCAGAGATGCAGGTTTGGGCTCCTCCTAAGCCAAGCACTCCACAAACACAGCATGGGACTGGCTGGCGACATCTGCCTCGTGAAATGAAAAGAAGAGCCGGGAAGCATTTGACCTTAAATCCCCCAGGAAAACTCTGGACTAATGAGAAACACAATGAGGAATTTGTGTCACTCCTCCTTTCGACTCCAGCCCATGGAACGAACAAAACCAAAAATAACCAAAACCGAACCAGCACGCAGTTTTGACTTCAGAGCTTTTCAAGAGGCAGGAGCCCCAGCGTTCCTGGCTGGTTTGTTTAAAACAAGAGAAGAATTGCTCTGTAAAAGTCTGGGTTTTCGTTTGTGCCTGAGCTTCTCGCTGCGCTGGGCTGGAAGAGCCCAGAACTCTCTCTTGTTGCAGACACGTGTCCTTCACCCAGGCTGCTGAGATCCCCCCTCCACACGGCACCTGCTGGGACTGAGACAGGGGAATGACACAATCCCCTTCGTTTCAAGACGAACTCAGTTAAAAAAATGCATAGAAATTAGTCTATCTACCTGCCATTAAATTCCCTGAGAGGTTTTGGAGGAGCAGGGGCTTGTACTCTTGTTTGTAACAATTCATCTTCACTCCTTGGGAGACAAAAGTCAGCTCCTGCCGCTGAGGAAGGAGAGAGCACAGCGACTGGAGGAGAGCTTGGTGTCAGATTTGTTTGCCAAACCGTAAAGGTTACCCCCGCACACACAGCCTCGCTGGAAAAGAAACATTTACCCACAGGAAGGCTCACCGCAGGTTTCGTCTACAGACAGCAAACCGCTCCTGTTTTAACCTGCTCTGCCCGGGAAGTTAATGCAGTCTGTCTCTGCCGAGGGGCAGCCAGAGATTGCTGCAGAGCAGGTTGGGCAGCCCCCGCCGCTCTCCCTTCCTTACCCTGCCAGCTGCCGGCCGAGAACAAAGCGCTCGCATCTCCCCGAGCTTCTCCCCTGCCCTGCCCATCACAACAGCACAAACCTGCTCGCAGGTGGCTCCTCATCAGCTGCGTCTGCGTCCCCTCGCCGCAGTCGAAGAGCCAGCACTGCCCTTCCCTGCGCAGCACCAGCGCCGAGGCACCCCGCGCCGGGGTCGGGTAGGCAGCGCCCGTGCCCAGGAAGGTGATCTCCAGAGACATCCCCAGGGTGGGAAACACCTGGAACACAGATTGGAGCTGCCAGGCAATGATCCCTGCTCCCCGGGACAGGGACAGCACCCAGGGAGCGGCTGGAGCTGTGCCAGGGAGGTTCAGGTGGGATATCAGGGCAAGGTTCTTCCCCCAGAGGGTGCTGGCACTGCCCAGGCTCCCCAGGGAATGGTGACATTCCCCAGGCTGCCAGAGCTCCAGGAGCCTTTGGACAGCACTGCCAGGGGTGCCCAGGCTGGGATTGTTGGGGTGTCTGTGCAGGGCCAGGAGCTGGACTGCAGGATCCTGGTGGCTCCCTCCAGCTCGGGATATTCTGTGGTTTGATGTATTTATGCAGGGAAACCAACAAACATTTAAGTGCAGGCATCTTCCACAGCTCAGTATGAGGAGAAAATTCCCTTTCCCTTAAAACATAAAAGTAAAAACCCCCTAGAGCAGGATATGACTTTCAGACAACACCTTATTTACGAGCAGAGATTTCCTTTTTATGTCGGTGGAAGACTGTAAACACACAGCCCAAGCACAAGCCCTCTGTGGGTTACCAGAGAAAACAGCCCTATCCAGTTGGAACAGCTCTAATCTCTAGCCCCACCATTATTTATTTCCTCCGAGCTCTTTAAACGCCGAGTTTTCCTGCCTGGGCCTTCCCTCTAGGAGCCTTTTCAGGATGGCTTTCAGCAAACAGTCTGTGCTGACACTCAAACACCATTCCCAGATTTCAGGAGCGAGCAGCCCCGAGACGCAGAGGGGCAAGGGTCAGCGGTCCCACCAGAGCCAGGGGTGACGCCGGGCACAGCTGTCCCAGCCCAAACATCTGTCCATGTGTCTGTGACCATGAGGATGAGAGGCAGGCTGGTCTGCAGGGCCGGGCAGCCTCTGGACAGCTGTGCCAGGACATCCACGTGGATGGACATCCGACATGGACAGCCCACTGCCCTCTCACCTCACAGCCTGCGCTTCCTCCGGCCCTGGTCCGCCCAGAACCTGCTCCTGCCTTGTTTTCACAAGAATTTAAAACTCCAGGTCCCTTAACATCTCAAGATAGCTTTCAAAATAATTTCTCAATTTCAGTTGTTTTTAGAGCAGTTTCCGCAACCTTCTGGTTTGTTTTTTTTTCCCTGGGAGGGTGGGCAGGCCCTGGCACAGGGTGCCCAGAGCAGCTGGGGCTGCCCCTGGATCCCTGCAGTGTCCAAGGCCAGGCTGGACAGGACTTGGAGCAGCCTGGGACACTGGAAGCTGTCCCTGCCATGGCAGGGGTGGCACTGGAAGGCTCTGAGGTCCCTCTAACCCAAACTGGATTCCAGAATTCCAAAAGAAAGAACTCTCCCCCCAGGTGGGCTTGCAGGTGAGCCAAGGTGCAACCTGACCTTGGGGGCTCAGGGGAGCGATGGTTCACGTCCATCACAAACCAAGCTGAAGAATTAAACACTGCAAATATTTGCATTTTCTTCTTCCTCTGTGTAAAATCATAGAATTGCAGAATAATTGAATGGTTTGGGTTGAAAGGAACCTTGAAAATACTTGTATTCCAACCCCCCTGCCATGGCAGGGACACCTTCCAGTGTCCCAGGCTGCTCCAAGCCCTGTCCAGCCTGGCCTTGGACACTGCAGGGATCCAGGGGCAGCCCCAGCTGCTCTGGGCACCCTGTGCCAGGGCCTGCCCACCCTCCCAGCCAGCAATTCCTTCCCAATATCCCAGCTGGGCCTGCCCTCTGGCACTGGGAAGCCATTGCCTGTGTGCTGTCCCTGCAGGCCTTGTCCCCAGTCCCTGGGCAGCTCTCCTGGAGCCCCTTTAGGCACCGCCGGACCGACCCTCCCTTCACCACCCCGGCTCCGCCCGCGCTTCCCGGCCCGGTGTCGCGGCATGTGGGAACACGATGGGGTCCGGCGGGGCCCGGGACACGCGGATGGGCTCTCGGAGCCCGGGGAAGGGCGGGAAGGGCTATCGGGGCTGTCGGAGCTATCGGGGCTATCGGGGCCCGCTCCCGGCCTTACCTCGGCGGGCGGTGTCAGGCGGGGCCGGCGCGCGGGGCGGGGCCGTGAGGGCAGAGCCCGCCCTGCCGGCCGCACTCCCGGGAAAGCGCGGCGATAAATTGTTTCTTGGAATTCATTATATGGAAAAAGACCAAGCGTTGGAGCTGCAGCTGGGTCAGGGCAGCCCCTGGGATCAATCCAGGCTGGGGATGAGCAGAGGGAGCAGCACTGGGAGAAGGACCTGGGGGTGCTGGGGGTGAGAGCTGGACCTGCCCCAGCCCTGAACCCCCTGCCCTGGGCTGATTCCCCAGTGTGGGCAGCAGGGGAGGGGGGATTGTGCCCCTGTGCCCCTGTGCTCAGGTGAGACCCCACCTGCAGAGCTGCCCCAGCCCTGGGCAACAACAGCACAAGGACGTGGAGCTGCTGGAGCCAGCCCAGAGGAGGCCACGCAGCTGCTGCCAGGGCTGGAGCCCCTCTGCTCTGGAGCCAGCCTGGGAGAGCTGGGGCTGCTCCCCTGCACAAGAGAAGGCTCCAGGGAGAGCTGAGAGCCCCTGGCAGGGCCTAAAGGGGCTCCAGGAGAGCTGCCCAGGGACTGGGGACAAGGCCTGCAGGGACAGCACCCAGGCAATGGCTTCCCAGTGCCAGAGGGCAGGCCCAGCTGGGATATTGGGAAGGAATTGCTGGCTGGGAGGGTGGGCAGGCCCTGGCACAGGGTGCCCAGAGCAGCTGGGGCTGCCCCTGGATCCCTGCAGTGTCCAAGGCCAGGCTGGACAGGGCTTGGAGCAGCCTGGGACACTGGAAGGTGTCCCTGCCCATGGCAGGGGGTTGAACTGGATGATCTTTAATGTCCCTTCCCACCCAAACCATCCTCTGATTCCATGATTCTAGAAAAACACCATAAAAATCATCACATCCAACCATTTACAAAGCCCCTTGGCAAAGGGCCTTTTCAATCCTGGACAGATCAATAATTTTTGGGTTTTGGTTTGGGTTTTTTTTTTTTTTTTGCTTTTTCAGAATAAAAAACATCAGGTACAACTTAGGCAAAGGGAATGCATTTTACTAAGAAAATAGAAGACTAGAACACACATTTCAATAGAGTTACAATGTTATAAAGTAGGAAGAAACCCCAACCAGTCCACATTTTACGCAGAGTTTTAGTTTCAGCTGAGCAATGACCCTCGCAGGCACAGCCAAGCCGGCACACATCAGGCTGGAACTGCTCTCACCAGCGCCCCAGCAGGCTTACATTGATTTGCCTAAGGTAGATATGTTTAAGATAGAAATAAATGCAGATTATTTTGCCGTTTTGTTGAGAAAGCAGCCATCTTCAGTCCCAAGGGTGTTTTTATTCCCGCTAAGGAAGGATGCAGCTGAGGAAGGGATGAGGCAAAGCCAGTGGCTGGTGGAGAGCCGAGTTCAGTCCAGCGCTGGCCTCGTGTGCCCGGGGAACACGACGGCCCAGCAGCACGAGCAGGACAAACGGGGGTGACAGAACCTCTTCCTCCAGCTGTGCTCCCCGAGCCAGCGCCGTGCCCACGGAGAGCGTGGGTTCGAGCTGTATTTTGCTACAGAACCGAGGATACGTGGGGCTCGGTGCTCGCCGGGAGCCCCACGGCGCGCTGACGCCGCGCTGGTGCGCTCCTGGCAGCGGGCAGGGTGCCTCCAGCAGCGGCAGCTGAATGGCTTTGCTCAAATTCAGCTGCCAAGGCAGTGCAGCCAGAGCCTGGCTCTGCAGTCAGAGCCTGGCTCTGCAGTCAGAGCTCGGCTCTGCGTTTCCTCTCTCCACGAACACCAGCCCTGCCCGCTGCCCACAGCTCTCACGGGACGGGGCAGCGGCGTGGGTCATCCCGAGGAATGCAGCGATGACGGCGGTTCTGAGCGCAGGGAGCACTCAGGACGGAACAGCAGCCCAAAGTGCTCTGGCACCGACGGGAGACAGCTCTGTGTGACCCGCAGAGGAGCTCGGCTCTGCAGCTCTGCCAAGGAAAAACAGCCGGGACTGCGCCAGGGTCAGCTGAACTAAAACCAGGGTTGGAGCTCTACAACAGTGATCCCCACTTTCCCACAGGAACAGTCACCACGCAGGGCTGCTAACGAGAAGCTAAAAGGTGCATCGTTCATCTTTGCAGGAACTACCGGAGGAGTGTGACAGAGTTACTTTATCCCCATGAAACAGCGTGCTGGAAACAACAGTACGAGAGGAAGACACGCACCGACCACAGGAAACCTGTTACACACCACTCTGCAGGGTAAGTGCCACTCGGTTTGAAGCTTGGGAAACGAACACAAAGGGTCAGGATGCACCACTGTCCACAAACGCAGCTGAGAACTTGTGCCACGGGTCACACCGGGGGTTTAAAATACATCAGACACAGCACTTTAATCGTCGCCTTCCACATGCCATGTGGAGACCTGGGCAGAGGCATCAGGAACGCACAGACCTTTGCAACATCTCTGAACAAAAACACACGTGTTTTATAAAGAAAGGCTGTGCTTCATTAGATACTTTTACTGTCCCCTGAACGTTCCTACAGGTCGCTGCCAAGAGGCTCAGCCAGGCTGATTTTAAGGAAGCAAGGACTGGATAAATCCTGGAAGAGCCTGCCCTCAGGGAAGCTCCTGATGCTCTCGGAAGGGTTCTGCGTGCCCCAGAGACATGGAAGACAGTCTTTTGTATCATTTGGAGGGCGAGTCACCTGGGCTGTGTGACAAGCTACAACACTGGTGGTCCTCTAGGTGATGTATTTTTTTAACTTACACTACGTAACACGACGAAATGCATCCTGGTGACACCTGTTTCCCTTTGCATGCTGTCTAAAGAGAATTTTCTGTACAGACAAAGATGGGTAAATATTTTGAATAAGCCAGCAAACAGAAAAAAAAAATCATGTTAAGAATAATATGGAAAAGGAAACTGGTTCCTTACTAGCCAGCGAGATTAGCAGTTGTAATTAGTTCAAGGATTAATTGTACCTGAAGAACAACTGGGCATGAATCTGTGTATCTGAAGATTTGACGTATCAAAAAAAAGATATCCTGGAGGAGATGGCAGAGGGGGTGAAATGGAGTTAACGCTCTGTGAGCTGGCCTGCTGCCAACAGGGAAGAGTGGAAGGGAAAATCCCACATGCCCACACTGCAGGGCACGCAGAGCCAGACAAAGCCCAGGAGGTGAGCACGGCCCAGGTGCCACAGGGGACAGAGCCAGCCGGGCTGCTCCTGACAGCGGGATTCCCAGGAAAATTACTATGCAGCGACATTTGTGCTTGGGAAAGCCCCGCTGCCAGCCGGCTCTCAGCAATCCCTCCTGGCATCTGCTGGAAGACAGCAGGGAGGCTGTGCCAGAGAGGAGATTGCTCACAGCACGTGTGGGAGCTCCCTTTGGGAACCGGGAAACCCAAAAATCCCAAAGCAGGGCCCTGCTGCCCGCAGCCAGCGCGGCTTTCCCAAGATCCTGCTTTTCCTGGGCACTACCCGTGGCCACGGGTTACGGACAGCAGCGGCAAGCCTTGAAAATAAAATAAGCGGACTGAAGGAGTGGCTGTGGATCTGTGTTTCCCACAGGGACCGGTTCTCCTGCCTCTGGGACGTGAGATCAGTGTGTTTTGGGGTGTTTTTGTTACTGGTCTAACTGTGGGCAGGAGGGAGGAGGCGTGTGTTCCCAGTACTCTGGAACCCAGCGATGCACAACTCCACTGGCACAATACAACAGGCTTCAGACACAGCTGGGTTTTCAGAAGGCAAAAACAATCCATACGTTGAATAAATAATTATTTTTCAGTAGGACCACTAACTTAAATACGATAAAAACAAGGCATAGCAAAAATAGATGAAAAAAGCACTCTTTGTAGAAACATCCTCTGAGTGTGTGTGTGTGTGTGTGTGTGTTGGTGTCTTTTGTACATTTACTTGCAGGTGCAAGCTCCTGTCCACGTGCACCTCAGGACTCAGCAGTGAAGCACTTCCCACCACACAACACTTTACCACAGCTTGAACACCACAGGTTTTTCCCTGCACCACTCTTTTCTGTGTTTATATAATCAGTCTTCTTTCCCCACTTAGGGGGAAAGTTTACTGTTCTTTGTATCAATGTAATTTTACAGCCAGAGACTGGGCTGTAGGTGCCTAAGGGGGTTCTGAGACCATTTTCCCTGCTCTGTTCTGGCCTGTTCTGTGGAGACTGCATTTTCCTACATAATTGAGGATACAAGAGCAGTGTTTGCCACGGCTAAATCCCAAGCAAGCTTTACTTTATCTCTTTGGATGATGTTTGCCAGCACAGCGCTGCTATCTCTCTATTTTATTTACTCCTGTCCTACCCCTGCCTTGCTGCAGCAAGCTGTGGAACAGCACAGATCCTGCTTTTTTTTTTATTTTTTATTTTTATTAGCAGATTATTTCTGCTCCTGGCACATCACTGCTCTGGCTGCAGGGACCACACTCGGGGGAGTCACAGACCATGGCCCTCACTGGGTGTCCCTGCCTGTCCCTGGTCACTTCAGTCTCTCTGCCCCACAGCCAGGGGATCACACACTGTGGTTTCTGTAGCAAACACGCAGCACAACCCCTGGCAAGGGAAAACTCCGCTGGAGATTTCTGTTTTCACACAAGAGCTCTGACAAACTAGACCTGCAGGTGGAGTGAGGTGGAGCGATGGTAGGCATGGCGTTTTTGAGTCCAGTACTCACACTGCCACAGGAAACATTCAGTCAGACTGGTGCAAACAGCTGCCTGACACCACTCTCAGCTTCATCTGCTGCCTACAGGGCGCTTGTTCCAAGTGAGTCCACTTTGGAGCTTTCGAGCCAGCAGGGCCATAGGACATCACACACGAGTCCTTTCGTGAGGCCGAGGGGGTGCAAGGGAGAAAACAACCTGGCTTAGACAAAACAGAATCTTGAAACAATTAAAAAAATTAAATAAAAATCCTTTGGTACGTCATCTCGAGTCCGTTGCGTAAAACTTCCTTGTAAAATCTCTAAGAGATTTCCATAAATTACTTCAGGTCCTACCTCTACCCCATAAAATTCACCCTGCGACAGCGCCGCTTTGTTTCTAAAAGCTGTTAAGTGATTGATATGATTTTCAGGCTTCCCAAGGACAATCTGAACTAGTTCACATTTTTCCTGAGAACAGATTTCACCGAGGGATGAAAACAAAACTGCCAGCTTTGCTGCAGACTCCGCACGTGTACATCTGGCTGCCCCTCAAGGAAACAGCAGCCAGTGCCACAAGGATACCAGGACATGGGCATCTTCAAACATTAAACAAAACAGAAGGCCCATCAGACTCTTGAACTTGTCTTTAACTGCCCCTTTTTTCCTTTTTTTTTTTTTTTTTATGAGAAGTGGTCTCCCTTGATGCCACAGCTAATGCAGTGTGACAGCACTAGGACAATTAGAAGACTGATTATTAAAGGCAGAAATAAATCATTCTGGAGATCAGCAGAGATGAGAGAGCTACAGTCCATCACCAAACACACGGAGTGGAAAACATCATCAATGGAATTCTTCAGTGTGGTGCTGGCTCTGAGCTAGAAGTGCAATATCATCGTTTAAATTAATTTTGGAGGGCTCTCTCATCCCTGTGGCTGTCATCCACACCGTTCGTCAGGTACTTGGGAGAAACCAGGTAAAAAACGGGGTGTAAGGAAGGGGGGAAAAACAAAACAAACAAATAAAAAGGCAACAAAATGAGCGCGAATAAATTAGAGGAGCCCAAGACGGTGATTTTAGTTGTTGTGAGAAGGGATCCCTGCAGAGTAGGCGGTGCTGCCTGAGGAGTGCGGCGCGTCAGTGCACCTTGGACTCGGGCCAGTCGTACACGTCCGGCATGAAGGACTCGTACTCGTAGGTCCAGACCTTGGAGCGGATGTAGCGGTCCTTGTCGGCGGGCTCGGGGTAGTGGAAGGCCATGTTGTTGGCGTACAGGAACTCCATCACCTGCGCGGGGTGAGAGCAGCGCCGCTCGGTGCCTGCTGCCCGCCCCGTGTGCCCCACACAGCCCCTCTGAACCCCACTGCACACATCACAGGGGTTTGTCCTGTGCCTGCTGCCCGCCCCGTGTGCCCCACACAGCCCCTCCGAACCCCACTGCACACATCACAGGGGTTTGTCCTGTGCCTGCTGCCTATGGATGCTAAATCTGAACCAGAGTGCCTGTAGTTATTACAGGCCACATAGCTCTCAGTCCTGCCTGAGAGCTAGCCTGAGAAATTCATGGGAGGATTTAAAAACAATCCTCAAAGACAGAAAACAGCCCTTGCAGGTGTTGTTGTCTGTCTCCTGTTTTCTTTGCAGGAGAAAGTCAGGGGGGTGGTATGCACCACTGACCAATGATGGTGTAATGGTTTGCTAACCAGTAAGAGTTTCCTTTCTGTACTTTCCACCTATTGGTCTATAAAGAGACCTGAAGCAATAAACTAGAAAAATTCTCCTGTTCTGACTCCATGAGAGTCTGTGTCGTCTCTATCCAGCCGGTGCTAATAGAGCGACACTGCTGCCCAGCCCACGCAGCCAGAGAAGGAGAGGTGTTTGTGGCTCTGTGCTTTATGAGCACCTCTTACTGCAGGCACAAAGCAGCGGGCGTTCTGTGCCCGAGCACCTGGCGCTCAAGGGTCGCTCTGTGCGATCCAGCGGGTTAATGCACACATAAACCACTTGTACCGCAGCGCAATTTTGTGTTTTGTACTCACCTTGACAGCAATATAAATAGAAACTTCCCTGATATTGGACAGCGGAGGATAAAGTCTTCCTTGTGCGAGCTCTTCATCTGTCAACTGCTCCGCCAAGGCCTGAGATAGAGAAACAAACATTTCTTATTTACTGCGCCCCAAATGTGACTAATAACATGCTAGAACAGCCGAGAGAATCGAGTTGTAGTGCTCCTAGCACCAGAGTGTCCCCAAAGCACCAAAGCACAGAGGCAGTCAGGATCTCGACATTTTCAGTCTGAGGAACTGAAAATCAGCACACCCTGACTGATTTATTTTACATTTAGCATTTAGCAAAATGTTATTTGGGGGATGAATTCCCGTATTTTGGGAGCTGAGTTCCCCTGGCCACAGTGCCAGCTGCAGAACGCAGGGCAGGGCAGGAGGCAGCCCTGCTGCCACAATCATTTACACAGGGACACACTTCCCACTTCATTCAAACTCCAAGGGAACCCGATTCTGGGCACAATCTCGTTCGATCAGAACACCCTTTTGGTTTTGTTTTCTCCCCACTGTGGAGGGATAAAGAACAGGAAAGCACTGTGTTTCACCAGGATGTGTCAGAATCCACAGCCTGCTCTGCTCCCAGACCCACCTTGGCAGCCTCTAGGAAAACCTTATCGCTGATGTGCCGGACGCTGCTGAGGATCACCGCCAGAGCCACGCCTGCAGGGAAACCACAGCGCCTCAGAACCACAGCCTGCTGCCCAGGAGCTGCCAGTCACTGCCAGCCCTACCCTAATGTACCCTGAAAATCCTCCTGGAGCTTCCAGGGCAGCTCGGGGGCTGGAGCAGAGCTTGCAGTGCCCGTGGTTCCAGCCCCTGCCTGGGCAGGCACCCCTTCCACAACACTGCTGCCACGGGGGCACCACTGGCCACAGCAGCTGGCTTTCAGAAGGGGCTGGAGCTTTGCAGGGAGGAAAGGGGAAGGCACAGAACATCCCCAGTGCTACTTTTCCACCCTCTTTGTGCAGACACGACTTTAAGAACTAACTCTGAGAACTATTAACACAACTTCAAGTGCATATCAACGTTTGTTTTCTCCTTTCCTCCCCAAACAAGCAGCAGAAGCCATAATGCAGCAGCTTCCAAAGCCTTTAATGTAACACCCTCCTGTTTTCTCAGCAGCTGGGTTTGCTCACTGTGTCTCCTGTGCCCCTCATCCAGCCTCAACTGACTCATTTGGTCACTCATTTTCCCAAATTCCCAAACGCTGACAACACCTCTGCTTCACTGACTGCGCCTCGTGCAGGAAGAGAACCCAGGAGAAGGTGCAGGCGGCTCAGTCTCGGAGATCAAACGGGGAGGGTTTAATTTATTACCTGGGAAAATGTACGCGTTGTTTCCTTGGCCTGGCTTGAAGGTTCTTCCATCCTTGAGCGTCACCAGCTCGAAGGGACTGCCGCTGGCAAACAGGCAGCGGCCCTGGGGAGAGGAACCATGGCTCAGGCGGCTGTGCAGGGCCAGCAGCAGCCCCCGGGCGGCCAGCTCAGCGCCAAGGAGGAGATCGTGAATTTCAGAGGAGATCCCTTATTTCATGGAGGAGAGCTGGGAATTTCACAGAGGAGATCCACGAATTTCACGGAGGAGATCCACGAATTTCACAGAGGAGATCCATGAATTTCAGGAAGGAGAGCCATGAATTTCACAGAGGAGATCCACGAATTTCACAGAGGAGATCCATGAATTTCACAGAGGAGATCCATGAATTTCACAGAGGAGATCCATGAATTTCACAGAGGAGATCCATGAATTTCAGGAAGGAGAGCCATGAATTTCAGGAAGGAGAGCCATGAATTTCAGGAAGGAGAGCCATGAATTTCACAGAGGAGATCCATGAATTTCACAGAGGAGATCCACGAATTTCACGGAGGACCTCCATGAATTTCACAGAGATCCATGAATTTCAGGAAGGAGATCCATGAATTTCACAGAGATCCATGAATTTCACAGAGGAGATCCATGAATTTCACAGAGATCCATGAATTTCAGGGAGGAGCTCCATGAATTTCACAGAGATCCATGAATTTCAGGAAGGAGATCCATGAATTTCAGGAAGGAGCTCCATGAATTTCACAGAGATCCATGAATTTCAGGAAGGAGATCCATGAATTTCACAGAGATCCATGAATTTCACAGAGGAGATCCATGAATTTCACAGAGATCCATGAATTTCATAGAGGAGATCCATGAATTTCACAGAGGAGATCCATGAATTCCACAGAGATCCCTGAATTTCACAGAGGAGATCCATGAATTTCAGGAAGGAGATCCATGAATTCCACAGAGATCCATGAATTTCACAGAGGAGATCCATGAATTTCACAGAGATCCCTGAATTTCAGGAAGGAGCTCCATGAATTTCACAGAGATCCATGAATTTCAGGAAGGAGCTCCATGAATTTCACAGAGATCCCTGAATTTCAGGAAGGAGCTCCATGAATTTCACAGAGATCCATGAATTTCAGGAAGGAGATCCATGAATTTCACAGAGATCCATGAATTTCACAGAGGAGATCCATGAATTTCACAGAGGAGATCCATGAATTCCACAGAGATCCATGAATTTCACAGAGGAGATCCATGAATTTCAGGAAGGAGATCCATGAATTCCACAGAGATCCATGAATTTCAGGAAGGAGATCCATGAATTTCACGGAGATCCATGAATTTCAGGAAGGAGATCCATGAATTTCACGGAGATCCATGAATTTCAGGAAGGAGCTCCATGAATTTCACGGAGATCCATGAATTTCAGGAAGGAGCTCCATGAATTCCACAGAGATCCATGAATTTCACAGAGGAGCTCCATGAATTTCACAGAGATCCCTGAATTTCAGGAAGGAGATCCATGAATTTCACAGAGATCCCTGAGTTTCACAGAGAAGATCAGTGGATTTCATGGCCTCTGACACACAGAACGGAGCGCTGGTGCTCCCCTCTCCCTTTTTGGCACCGCAGCCCCGGCCCCGCGGGGCCCTGCAGATCCACGGAGGCTGGGGCAGGCAGGGGTGGAAATAAAAGGTCATTTTCTCACTTTTGGAGGGTGGGAGGGCAGAGAGAGGCATATATTCTGCGTCAGACTCCTGGAGGAGTGAATAATGCAGTTTGTTTATCCTTCCACCGGGCAGGATTTCAATCAGCACAAAATACCAGAACGCGAGTGTGAACCACACCCTCTAGATAAACGATCCTCCTCTCCGGCAAGTAAAGCCAAAAAAATCTTAACTTTCTTTTGAGTAACAGGTTTAGGAACATCAGTGTAAAACCTTTACGGCTCACTGTGTTTGAAAACAAACCACCAGAGAAGCTGGAGGCTCTGGAAGTGTGTTTGAACAGGCACAGCAAGAGCCTTTTTGTGGAGGGAGCGAACAAATGGATGCGGGAGAGGCCGGCACCGAGCGACAAAGCGAATTAAAAGGCAGCAGAAGCCCGGGGAACAACACAGGAGCAGCGATACGCTGATTACAGCTGCCATCTAGCGGGAAAAAACCCAGCGAGGAGAGGGTGGTGACGGTGCCTTTGTTCCTTTGTTGCCTCCAGGGCAGGCTCAGACCTCACCCCAGGCCTGCGGACAGCTCTGATCCCAATAAAAAAAATTATTTTAAATGGCGAGCCGTGGGTCCTTAGCTGGGGACATTTCAGAGAGCCAAAGAGCACCGTGAAAACAAACTGCTGAACCGCAGGAAAGTGCAGAGAAACAGAAACTTGACAGAATTTAGGAGCAAGGACTGGAACAAAAAACGACACCCGCGGTAACAAAACTGACCCGCAGTCAATAAATAAAAATAATTAATATAAATAAATAAAACTAATATAAATAAATAAAGTTAATATAAATAAATAAAATTAATATAAATAAATAAATAAATTAAATATAAAATAAAATAAATATAAATAAAAGAAAAATAAATACAAGAAAAATAAATAAAAGAAAAAATAAAAGAAAAAATAAATAAAAGAAAAAAATAAAAATAAATAAATAAAAAAATTAAGCACTTAATTATCCAAATAACCCACCCATACAAATAACCGCAAACGTGGAAAACCATCAACAAAAGAACAAATGGATCCTACACAGGGAAAAAAACCCCAAAGATCTTCTCTCCAGCGGGCTGAAACTTTACTGCAAACACCAGTGTGTTCTTCCACAGACGGGGGATGGCACCAGGCCTGATCCCAGGGAGCCCTGTGGTGTCCCTGCTCCCGACAGTGACAGTCACCTCCTGCCCAAACACGTCTGCCCATCTAATCTTTGCTCAGCCAGCGAAAGTGGGGCTGGTTCCCCCTCTAACTGTGCTCCTGGCCTCCTGCAGCTACAGATGGCAGCAGCTTTTACATTTATTTAGGCCAGCTGAAGTCTTGGTTGCACAACAACTCCTGTTTACCTTCTGTCCAAGGTAGATTTATATCTATATATAAATATGGGTTTATATACTGAAACACTGCCCAGCTCACGGCTCTGGTCAATGCAGGATATCTGGGAGGTGTTAAACCATCTTAACTTTAAAGCTTGTCCAGGGAACGGAGCTGGGAAAGGGGCTCAGCCTGGAGCAAAGGAGGCTCAGGGGGCCCTTGTGGCTCTGCACAAGTCCCTGGCAGGAGGGGACAGCCGGGGGGGTCGGGCTGTGCTGCCAGGGAACAGGGACAGGAGGAGAGGGAACGGCCTCAGGCTGGGCCAGGGCAGGGACAGGGGGGACAGCAGCAGGAATTTCCCCATGGCAAGGGTGGCCAGGCCTTGGAACTGCCCAGGGCAGTGGTGAGTCCCCATCCCTGGAAAGCCATGTGGATGTGGCACTTGGGACACGGGGCAGGGTGGCCTGGGCAGAGCTGGGGAATGGCTGGACTCGATGGCGTTGGAGGGCTGTTCCAGCCCAGCTGATTCCACTGTTACAAGGTGAGATCCAGATTTGTCCAGAGGCTCCCTCTGTGCTGCAGACCCCTGCAGCAGCAGCTCCCTGAGCCGAGAGCCCCCGGAGCGGGTGTCAGATGGGGGACAGAGGCCAGCCCTGCCCGGGGACACGGGGGGACAGAGGCCAGCCCTGCCCGGGGACACGGGGGGACAGAGGCCAGCCCTGCCCGGGGACACGGGGGGACAGAGGCCAGCCCTGCCCGGGGACACACAGGGACAGAGGCCAGCCCTGCCCGGGGACACACAGGGACAGAGCCCAGCCCTGCCCGGGGACACACAGGGACAGAGGCCAGCCCTGCCCGGGGACACGGGGGGACAGAGGCCAGCCCTGCCCGGGGACACACAGGGACAGAGCCCAGCCCTGCCCGGGGACACGGGGGGACAGAGCCCAGCCCTGCCCGGGGACACACAGGGACAGAGCCCAGCCCTGCCCGGGGACACACAGGGACAGAGCCCAGCCCTGCCCGGGGACACACAGGGACAGAGCCCAGCCCTGCCTGGGGACACAGGGGGACAGAGCCCAGCCCTGCCCGGGGACACGGGGGGACAGAGCCCAGCCCTGCCCGGGGACACACAGGGACAGAGCCCAGCCCTGCCCGGGGACACACAGGGACAGAGCCCAGCCCTGCCCGGGGACACGGGGGGACAGAGCCCAGCCCTGCCCGGGGACACACAGGGACAGAGCCCAGCCCTGCCCGGGGACACACAGGGACAGAGCCCAGCCCTGCCCGGGGACACACGGGGACAGAGGCCAGCCCTGCCCAGGGAGCACAGGGCTGCACAGGTCACTGCTGGTGGCAGCTGCAGGACAGAGCGCAGGCACAGCTCCTGCACTGCTGCAAGGACATCAGCCGCTGCAGGGGCTGTGCTCAGCCATCAAGCTGCAAAGCCTGCGCTTGGCGTCTGCTGCCAGGCCAACACGCCTCATTAAACACAGAATAATCAACAGGAGCGCTGAGAAACCAGAGTTAACTGATCAGAGCCATGTAACAGTACTGGTCATTCTTTTAAAAAAAGTGCTAACAAGATTCAGGCTGTTTTCTGTCTGTCACCTAAAAGTCCAAACCCCTTTCCAAATCACCCCCATTGACTTTTGCCAGAAACAACTGTATTCCTACATCACTGAGACCAAGCAGGAACAGAGCTGAGTGTGAGCTGTGGTGCTGAGACGCCGTGCCAGCACCCAGAGCAGAGGTTTACACACCTCAGTCGTGGTGTACGCCTCCTCTGCCGTGCACTCGGCCTTCACCGTGGGGTTGCTCAGCGCGAATATGATGGGTCGCTCGTTGATGGAAGCCATGGCTTTCAGCACATCCTGGGAGAACAGGCGTCCTGCCCCAGCAACGCCTGCAGGAGGTGGAAACACAAAACCAGCGTCAGAACCAGCATCAGAACCAGCATCAGAACCAGCATCAGAACCAGTGTCAAAACCAGGATCCAAACCAGCATCAGAACCAGCATCAAAACCAGCGTCAAAACCAGCATCAGAACCAGCATCAGAACCAGCATCAGAACCAGGATCAGAACCAGCATCAGAACCAGCATCAGAACCAGGATCAGAACCAGGATCAGAACCAGCATCAGAACCAGGATCAGAACCAGCATCAGAACCACCATCAAAACCACCACCAAAACCAGCATCCAAACCAGCGTCAAAACCAGCATCAAAACCAGCATCAGAACCAGCATCAGAACCAGCATCAGAACCAGCATCAGAACCACCATCAAAACCACCACCAAAACCAGCATCAAACCCAGCATCAAAACCAGCATCCAAACTAGCGTCAAAACCAGCATCAGAACCACCATCAAATCCACCATCAAAACCAGAGTCAGAACCACCATCAAAACCAGCATCAAATCCACCATCAAAACCAGCATCAAATCCACCATCAAAACCAGGATCAAAACCGGTGTCAAAACGAGCATCAAAACCACCACCAAAACCACCACCAAAAGCAGCATCAAAACCAGTGTCAAAACCAGAGTCAGAACCACCATCAAAACCAGCATCAGAACCAGGATCAAAACCAGGATCAGAACCAGCATCAAAACCAGGATCCAAACCACCACCCAAACCAGCATCAAAACCAGCATCAGAACCAGGATCAAAACCAGGATCAAAACCAGCGTCTAAACCAGGATCAGAACCAGCATCAGAACCAGCGTCAGAACCAGGCTGGAGGCTCGGCTGCCCCAGGGCAGGGCACAGCCACCCTGCACGGAGCTCGTGCCAGCCCTCAGCCTCCCAGCCAGAGCCAAGCTGCTCCGGCACAATTTTTTCACAATTTCTTTCACAAAATCTTTCACAATTTCCACAGCAAGATCTCTGAGTGTGCTCCAGAAGCCCGTTTCACGTGAGCTCTTCGTATTGATGTGTACCAGTGTGATACACAGCATGAATAAATTCGTGTTAAAGTTATGATTGAACCTTCCCTGAGGAGATTGTAGTGACATGCAGCAAGGCCAACATGAATATTCGTCTGCAAGGGGCATATCTCCAAGAAACCTCCGTCTGATAAGATTGTAACGATATTCACTCATAAATACTCATCTGCAAGAAGTGTATGCCCAAGAAACCCAACGAGATTACAACATTCACAACCAAAACAGCATGAATATTTGTCTGCAAGAAGTGTGTTCCTAAGGACCCCCAAAAAGCCTGAAAACATATAAAAAGCACCCTGGGACAGTTGCGGTTTGTGAAGCAAGGTGGGGAAGTGCTGCAGAAATCCTCCTCCCTGTCTCACCTGGTGCTGTTCATCCAGCACAGCACCAAACTGATTTTTACTTATGGCTTCCTTTTTATGATTGTAATTTGATTCTAGAATGAATTTCTTCTTTTTTATTAATCAAACTGGCTAATGGTTTGTACCACCAAGAACACGGTCCTGGATAAGCAGGTGGGAATCCCAGCTTACACCAGTGCACACCTGGCACTGGGGCTCCCGACCACACCCCAACCCACAGCTACAAACACACACTACTGAAAAAACAAGTTTGTGCAGCGGCTACAAACTTGGGGGCCAGCAGCCAGAAAACCCCTTTCCTTTCCCAAATAAATCACATGGAGAGGAAACTGCAGTCAGCTCAGGAAATACCTGTAATCCTGTCTGCTCTCTGCAGATAGGCACAGCTGTAAATAAACACCTGCAGATGTCAGTGGCCTCAGGGGTGCTGCTGGGGATCTGGCAGAGTCTGACCAGAGGTGCAGACTGGGGACAGAAGGACAGAAAATACCCAAATAACTCGAGTCAGGGAGCTCCTGCAGGAAACACGCTGGTTGTGGCTGCTCTCTTTCACAAGGACACGAGGTTCAGAAGCAGCACCACAGCTTGGCACATTCTCAAGAGGAAAACTGACCTCGCATTTCCATCTTCTTTACACCAGCAGAAACGCAGGTGGCTGCCACCAAGCTCCCCGCAGCCCTGGTAGCAAAATTAAAGCAGCCAAAAACCAAATCATAGGAAAACAATGTGACTCACCGATGATAGCTGAAGGCCGAAGTACATTCACTGCCTCGACAAACGTCTTTGGTATGTGCTCTGGAGGCTGATGTGTAAATGGCTCCTGGTTGGAATCCACCTTCTGCTCTCGGCCCTGCAGAGAAAACAGCGGTTCCTCCCGTGAGAGGACGGGGAGGGCAGTGCTCACCTGTGCTGTGCCATTCCCTGCCTGGGGCACCCCTACCTGGACCAGCAAGCCGTGCTTGTCAAACATCCATATTCTCCTGTAGGCCTCCTCACAGGAAACACCGCTTTCCATCATGGCCATCACAATCAGGTTGGCAATTCCCAGGGCGGCCTGGCGGATGAAAGGACTCGTGAAACCTTGTGAACTTGTAAAAACCTTCAAAGGTTTGCAGCAGGTCACGGAAGGGGTGTGCCATCACAGCCCCACCCTGCTCAGGATCCCCACAAACACCCCTCGGCGATGCTCTGAGACACAGGAGACGTTTGCCTGGAACTGGGGAGCAGTTTCTGGGACAGCAGTGACACGTCTGCGAGCAGCACAGGAGGGACAGCCCTGCAGGGATCAGGACAGGAGGGACAGCTCTGCAGTGAGCAGCACAGGAGGGACAGCTCTGCAGTGAGCAGCACAGGAGGGACAGCTCTGCAGTGAGCAGCACAGGAGGGACAGCTCTGCAGGGATCAGGACAGGAGGGACAGCTCTGCAGTGAGCAGCACAGGAGGTGCAGCACAGGAGGGACAGCTCTGCAGGGATCAGCACAGGAGGGACAGCTCTGCAGGGATCAGCACAGGAGGGACAGCTCTGCAGTGAGCAGCACAGGAGGGACAGCTCTGCAGGGATCAGGACAGGAGGGACAGCTCTGCAGTGAGCAGCACAGGAGGGACAGCTCTGCAGGGATCAGGACAGGAGGGACAGCTCTGCAGTGAGCAGCACAGGAGGGACAGCTCTGGAGGGATCAGGACAGGAGGGACAGCTCTGCAGTGAAGCACAGGAGGGACAGCTCTGCAGGGACAGCTCTGCAGTGAGCAGCACAGGAGGTGCAGCACAGGAGGGACAGCTCTGCAGGGATCAGGACAGGAGGGACAGCTCTGCAGTGAGCAGCACAGGAGGGACAGCTCTGGAGGGATCAGGACAGGAGGGACAGCTCTGCAGTGAAGCACAGGAGGGACAGCTCTGCAGGGACAGCTCTGCAGTGAGCAGCACAGGAGGGACAGCTCTGCAGGGACAGCTCTGCAGTGAGCAGCACAGGAGGTGCAGCACAGGAGGGACAGCTCTGCAGGGGCTGCGAGCAGCACAGGAGGGGTAGATCTGCAGGGATCAGGAGAGGAGGGGCAGTTCTGCAGTGAGCAGCACAGGAGGGACAGCACAGGAGGGGCAGTTTTGCAGTGAGCAGCACAGGAGGGATCAGGACAGGAGGGACAGCTCTGCAGGGATCAGCACAGGAGGGACAGCTCTGCAGGGATCAGGACACGAGGGACAGCTCTGCAGGGGCAGCTCTGCAGCCACCCCCGGGCAGCCCAGCCCAGCAGTGCTCATCCCTCCTGCCAGGAGCCCAGCCCCGAGCTGCGTGCCCTGTGCTCCCCACCCCGGAGCAGAGGGCAGCAGCAGCAGCCTGTGCCTGGCCCCGTGTCCCTTTCCCTGGCAGCAGGAATGAGGCAGAGCGGGATGCAGAGCAGGGCTCAGCGCAGCCCCGGCCAATTACTGCCACCAGGGCCTTTCCCCAGATGGAGAACTTCTCAGATAATTAAGTTATTTTGTCAGCACCGCAGGAGCAATCGTGCTGATGCACCAAGAAGCAGCACAGTGCTGCTCCTGGCACTGCAGCACCAGTAACTGGTGCCTGCTGCAGAATGAATTAACTTGCTGGGAAAACTCCCTGTACTCCTCTCCAGTGCTATAAAAATTAACAAGGTGGTCTCACTACATCACCATTTTATGGTGAGTTTCCCTTCAAATACACATCCCTGACGCTTTTCTCAAGGCCATACAGGAAAATGAAAAATGTGAGTCCCTGCAAATGTTAAACACAGTCCTGTTTAAGCAGAGTCCTTTCTCCTAGTGCGTTTCAGCTGGCCTTACATGAAAAGTCGTGTGGTGGAATCCAGAGAAGGCAAACCGCCACGATGAGAAAATACACGTTTTAAATATCCCTGCTGCTCTCGGGACTCACCTCTCCCGCCCCAAGGAACAGCACTTTCTGGTCTGTCAGTGGTTTCCCAGTGGCTTTCTGTGCTGCCAGCAGTCCTGCCAAGGCCACCGAGGCTGTCCCTGTGGGAGCAGAGCACAGCTGAGGGCAGCTGAGCACGCCTGCACGGCAGGCTGTGGCTCTGGGGACAGTTCCTGCACGGATGTTGGGGAACACCGACCAAGGGTGTACCTTGAATGTCGTCGTTGAAGGTACAGTACTTCTCTCTGTATTTCCTCAGGAAGCGGAAAGCATTGTGGTTCCCAAAGTCCTCAAACTGGATGAGCGTGTTCTGGCCGTACCTACAGAGGATGGCAAACACCCCCATCAGAGAGAGGGAAACAGCAAACCCCGCGGGTCATCAATTATCTCTGTAAGCAGGCTGTCCTCAGGCAGAGCCCAGCAGCTCTGTCTCCGTTCCGTGCCTATTTACAGATAATGACAAGCAGCGTGTTCTAGGTCACTGAGGATGTCACTCCAGGGACAGACACACAGCCTGGCCCAGCTCCTGGCGCTTCCCTGGGTGGCTGCTCCAAGGACAGCGTGTTAGGGATGCCGTGTGCACTCCTGCCCTACCTGTCCGTGATGGCTTCCATAAATTCATCTATCAGGTCATCGTAGACCTGCGAGCGATCCCTCTTCTGGTACAGCCCCATGTAGAAGGGGTCCTTGAGGAGCGTCTGAAAGAGAGCACACCCGAGGGAGCAGCAGGTGAGCGCCCTGCCCGGCACACGGAGCTGACAGCAGCACGTCTGCTGCGCCCACGCGGCCCCTCCAACAGCCTCCAGCCTGCAATCCTCTCTCCTTTCAGCTGGCACCTGGGGCTGCTGATGGAACAAATCAATACTCTGAACAATAAACGCCTCCAATAAACCTAATTCACATCCCCAGCTTCTTCAGAGTCAGGTCAGAACTGACTGCCTACTTTGCAGTGTCCCAGCTTTCCAATTACTCCCAGATGCAACCCTTTCATGGAGAAATTAATGGGCACTTTCAGATCAGCACACAGTGAACTCCAAACCACTTAGCCTTTGCATAAAATATTCAGGTTTATCTCAAATGAAAGTGCCCAGAAAAGAAATTACTCAGTCAGAGTATGGGATGTTTTTTAAAAAAAAGCAGTTTTTATAGGGGTGACTCACTGGGTTATCAGTCCCAACGTCGATGCACACAGGCAGGCATTTATCTGGGTGTATCCCCGCACAGGCTGTGTACAAACACAGCTTTCCCACTGGAATTCCCATCCCGTACACACCCAGGTCCCCAAGACCCAATATTCTTTCTCCATCAGTGACAACGACAGCCTGATGAAAAAAAAATAAAAAAAAAAAATTTAAAAAAAGCAGGTCAAATCACGATCACTGAAATTTATAAAGATTAGTTTCGCACGGTCAAATGAAGAACAGATCACGAGGAATATTTTCCTTAACCCATAAATTTCATATTTAGGATAAAACACTGATCTTCAAGATATACATCACCTTAATTATTTGCATTCTGCCATCACCACTTAAAGAGCCAAGAATGCATTACTTAATATTTATGTTTCCATCAAATAACCAGTAAATCTTCAAAAACCCAGCTGAGATGGAATAACAAGCAGAACCTAAATCACACAGTGACAGTACCTTAACGTCGTTCTCTGGCCAGTTGTTCACAATTGACCTGATGTGGCCTCTGTCTGAGATGGAAATAAATAATCCTCTGAAAGGATAAAAAGTAAAAAAAAGAAAGAAAAAAAAAAAACAAAACAAAACAAAAAACAAGCCAGAAACATTTTGTGGGCGACAATTAGAAACTTCACCGTGCAAAACTGAATGTCAAACAGGACAATTTAAAATTCAGAGTTTTACAGCCACTGACATAAATCACTCAAAGGACAACACCTGTTCCTCCCTGGGGCAGGAACCCACCTGGAGCCACCCCTCTCGGACAGGGAGCGAGGGTTTTGTCCAGAGATCCCTTTTTCCACGCTCCCTATGTCCGGACACAGATCCTCAGACCCACAGAAGGGGCTCGGGGAGTTGGGGAATCCCCCTGGAATCACAGAGCTGTCTGGCACCTGGGAAGAGCTGGGAACGGGGCTGAGGGCCTGCACTTGGGGTGTTTAGTTACCCAATCTCTGTGTCTGCTTCCAAGTGTTTTGTTTCTCAATATAAACTGCACCCCGAGATCTATTTTAACAAACTGCTGTGGCTAGAGGACAGGAAATATTGGACGCAGGTCCGGGTTAAACACTACACACAGCTGTTTTCCATGTGGCTGGAATCAGCCTTTAATCTGGGGTCTTTTCAACCCTTATATGGCTTTTCCAACCAGGTTACCCTGATGAAGGAGCTACGTCCCCTTTGGTGGGACCAGAGAAAACACATCAGTGACATCTGTTCGTTTTGTCTGGGGAAATATTATCTCTCTACAATAACACAATTCCTGAGAGAAACCGTTCCCAGGAACTGCTCCCTGGGAACAGATGAGCCCGTGACAGGCTGGAATTTCTCCCAGATGAAACGCTGCCCACAAACTCCCGCTTGCCCCGAGTGGGCACGCGCCCGGCGTGGCTGAACCGGAACGAGCACGGAACGAGGCACTTGCGAAGGCGAGGTGGAGGCGGAGGAAATGGCCAGGCACGGTGATTCCTGTCCTTACTTGGGCCTCCTGAAGATGTGTCCGTACTGGGAGCAGGCCAGGCCCACCGTCGGGGTGTACACGATGGGCATCAGGCGCTCGATGTCGTCCTGCAGCACCCTGTAGAACAGCTTCTCGTTCCTCTCCTGGATGCCCATGATGTAGATGTACCTGCGGCGGATGGGCACGGGGGAAAACAGCCCTGAGCGCCTCCTGCTCCCCTCGGGACAGGCTCCCGGGGGGAAAGGGGAGCGGGACGACAGCCAGACAGCCAGCAGCACACCACGCCCCGTGGTTAAAGACAACCCGCGGAATTGCTGCAGCGGGGAGCCTCGTTAGTGCCACAGACACAATTAGAGCTGTTAGAAGTGGATATCATGTTATCGGCTTTTTGCAAGTATTGTAATATTGTATGTATAATGTATAATGTATATATGTATTATATATGTATATATATGTATTATGTCTATAATGTATGTGTAATATTATAAGATTAGAAAATTCAGCTGCAATAATATATTCTTCTTTATTTCTGTTATTAATGAAACTTAGGAATAGTGGTATAATACATGTATGTTAAGCTATGACATAGCATGAAAACAAAAACTACTTTTGTCTGTGTAACCCAAAGACTGAAAAAGATAGCTGGAAACTTCTTTTTCTTTTGTAAACTCTCTTATCCAGATGAAGACAGCAGTGACCAGAACTCTGGGGGGAGGAATTTATTGCATTTCTGGTATCAGAGAATGTAAATCTCGATGGTGCCAAGAAGATTGATCTTCTTGGGGAAGGGGGCAAGAGAAAACTGAACAGAAGAACCCCAAAGATCCTGAGAAGAATGTATGAATATGCCTGAGAATTTATGGATATGTAGTAGGATTCTGTTTTTAAGGGACAATCCTTTGTTAGTAAGGTGAATGCAGAGACACCCGGCCCTATCTGTATACTTTATTTTTTTCTCCTAATTGTTTTTTTTTTATTAAATTTTTAAATTCTATAAAAATTACGTGCACCTCGTTTTTCACAGAGCCAAAGAATCTCTCATCCGAAAAACGTGCCTCGTGACTCCCAACGCCAACACACACAGGGCAGCTCTGCCACAGAGTTCACTCTGAAGGACTCGGGTGGGTGTGTGAATTAAACCTGAATTTCTGCTAATTTACCCCCCAATTTACTGCGCATCAACCCATGTCCAGTCCTGCTGACCCGAGGACATAAAGATAATGAATTAGCAATTTGCCTCGGGCTACAGCAGCCGGGCACTCGGCCAGTACAGATGGCAGGACCGCTTTGGACCGGCAAGTGACATGATGTGGATTGAAGAGCCAATCTTTCAGCTCTGATGAGAACAAAAGAGCTTTGATGTGGTCCAGCGAGCCCCAAACCACCCCAGCTCTCCTCTTGCCTGTGTATTTTTACAGGCAGAGATAAATAAAGATGACGTGAAAACGGCAACGGGATGCTAAAAACACGGCACGCTAAAATAACAGACGGCAAAGTCCTTTGCGGTTTGCCAAACCAGTGGGTGAAGTAATGAAAGATGTAAAAAAAAAATACACATGATGGGACTTAAAATTCTGCTCTGGTAGCTCCTTTTGAGCAGTAACCACTGCACATGTCAAACACAGGTTTTGGTATCTCAAACGCTCAATTTACTTTCATTATCAGACATTTTTATAGAATGGGCCGAGTGCCACCTGCTGTGCTCCAGCAACCTGCCACTCCCTCTTACAGGTCACAGAAATACCTATTCCAGGTTAAAGGCAGGTTTGCAGCTTTGTTACTCATTTTCACACATTCTCTTTTGCTGTTTTATGACATGGAATATTGGGGGGGGGGGAAAAACAAACCCCAAACTAAACTTCCCAACCACATTTAACCACAGGATGAAAGCGGTTTTCTGTGCCAAAGTAACAGCCAGGAACTGGAAAAACCCAGCGGAGGCACCAGAGGCTTTGGTTATCCCCACGCAGCATTCCCACATTTCCACCTCGTTCCCAGCCCCAAAATTCCCCTTCACCACAGGACAAGGCCGGAGCAGCACTTACTTTTCCAAGGGGTCAGTCATTTTTGCCAAATTCTTGTGGAAGCGCAAGGCTTGGATGTCTTGTGTCTCTATTTTGGGAGGTAGGAGTCCCTGCAGCCCAAGCATCTGTCGCTCGTGCAGGGTGAAGGCCATGCCCTGAAAAACGAGAGGTGAGCAGCAGTTACCGATTCCCGCTCCAGGAATTCCCTTTTCTAGGAAACCACTCCGCTTTTTCGCCCTTTTCTGGCCGCAGGGTTTGGGTGTGTTTGCCTCTTGCCGGGGTTTTGTGGCTACCCCTTCGGGCCACAGCTTGCCCACAGCCCCGAGCCCTCGTGGCCAGGTTTGGTTCCGCTGCAAACGGATTAAAAGTGAAATAACAGCTGCTGTTGAACCGTTTCACCAGGCCGGCCCCTGCAGCCACAGACAGCAGCATTCAGCCAAAATTTTCATCTGAATCGCTCCGTTTGCTGCTCTTTTCTGCACACACACACAGCAGCACAGACAAGCTGCCCCAAACGCTCCCACTAAGATCGCAGCTCAACCCAAATACTTCCTTTTCACTTCTCACATTTGCATTTTGGGACAGACCCCATCTGTTTATCTGCTCCCAAAGAGCAGCAGTGGTGGCAAACTGGGAGAGTTCAGCTGCAACATCTGCCCGTTCTTCTCCGTTTGGGAGATGGAGGATGAAAAGTTTAAGTTTATTGACTTTCACTGCCAAGTTATAAAAAAAAAAAAAAAAAAAAAATTAAAAAGCTTTCTAAGGTTTGCTTTATGCCTTGTAATTACAGTTCAAATTCCTCCAGCCATCAGAAAGGTCAGAGAATCAGAATATCCAGAATATCCTGGAAGGTCAGGATAGGAAGGAACAGGAAGGATCATCCAGGTTCAACTCCTCAGCTGACAAGAAAAAAAAAAAATCATAATTCCACTTGACAATAAAGGCATAAATTCAGATCAGAATGCAAAATATTTTCACCTCTGTTGATGTGAGAACAGACTCGTCACAGGTATTTGTAGAACTACGCCCATACACAAAAAGTTCTAGAAAAGCCTAGTTGTGGTATAATTGATCACACCTGACTGGTTTCTAAACAATTCTCCTTAGAGAAAAAAAATCCCACCATTAAAATAATTACAATTTTTACATGATTTTTCTCTTTCCTATTCAATACCAGTTGTTTTGACTACATTGACTAAAGCAGCCCACCTGCTTTTCTGTACTGATTCTACACTGTGCTCTACAGTAATAAAATACTTGAAAAGTTAGAAAGCAAAGGAAAAATAAAAACAACCCAACCCCAAAAAACTTCGGTGTTTTGCCTTCTTGCAGAAAACTCCATGTATTTAACCCTAAAATAAATCTGTTTTTCTCTGTATTTATTTCCATGTCTGCCAACCCTTTGTGTAATAGATCTGACAGTAAATGCTGGTTTCAATTTAACCTTTTAGGACAGTAGAGTTTTTCTACAAGGAGTCAGGTTTGCAAACCACTGTCTTCTTTCCCACTCTAATTGCTACTCTCCAGTATTCTTCCAACAGTAAATACAAATAAACTTCAGATGACAGTTCATTATTCAAGTTTTTAACCTTGCCGCTGGTTTTTGGGGGGGTTGATTTTAATTTTTTGGTTTTTTTTTTTGCTGAGGTGTACCAGTCACTTTAGCCACCTTAGTGGTATTTTTTTCAAAAAACTGATCTGGATAATCCAACATTTCCACGAAGAGCACAACCACGTGAACAGCACTGACACCAGAGAAAAACCCAGGGAAACACGCTCAGGGTGCCACAGAGGTTTTTCTGTGTGCTGCAAAGCCTGAGCCCCACCTCGTGCGTACTTCACAATATATAATAATATAATAATAATACAATAAAATACGAATTCTCTGCCAGCCAAAATGCATCCCCCACACAGAATCCTCTCAGCTCTCTTCCCTTTCCTTCCACAACCCCCCAGCTCGCTGCCATGAGTGTTTAATAACTTCTAAATTCTAAATTTAAATTCTAAACAACTTTCGAATTTTAAATTTAAATTAAATTTTAAATTCAACCTTTTAAAAGCAGCCCTTTCTTGCAGCGCAGACTTAGGCCTGGAGGCCGAGCACAGCTGGCAAACATTTGTGGTGTGTTACTTCAGGCAGCACAGAAACAAAAACGATGCCCAAACGTTGAGAGCGTTTAGAGGAAGAAGAAGGAGGAGGAGGAGGAGAAGAGAAGTTTATTCTCTGGTCAGCAGGGCTGCTGGAGTTCAGTGGAAAGCCAGGCTCCCCTCACTGGCTACTCTGATATTTTACTGTAAACCAAGGGAAATCCTTCCCTGCCAAAACCTACAGCCTGCCCTCCAGAAATCCTCAAGTCCTGTAAAAATCTTGTGATTCCCACTATTAGTTTGGCACGGGAACGTGGCTTTTCCCAGCTCCCCTGCAGGGTGGAACCTCTGCCCTTAAACCACCTGGACATGCCCCAGTAACAGCCAGGAGCCCTGAGCCTGTTCCAAGCAGAACATTCTGCATCAATCTTCATTCAGTTTATTCACATTCTTTCCTGTTTGCAGGCAACCTGGGTGCTCAATGTCGCTGGAGCTACAGTAACATCCAACAGGGTGAATTTTTAAGTAACACTAAGTACTTTCAGCTGTTGATTTACATGACAATTACATCTTAGCGTATCCAAAGAGCTTTCATTTCTGCTTAGGCCTAAATCAGGAATCAGAAGAGCATCAGCCTTCACACAGAAATCCAGTCCTTTTTTCCAGCTGGAACAGAACAAGCTCAGTCCAGAGCAGTGAGACAAAAACCCCTGAGCCCTTCTAGCACTTGCTGTAATCTCTGTCCATGAGCGTGAGCTTGTTTTGGGGTTTGGGTTTAGATGTGGATTTGGGACTGCCTGCCCAGTATCCCCTGGGATGGAGCTGTCAGACCCCCAGCACCCTTCCAGCACATCGGGAGCCACGCAGCCCGGCACCGGTGCCACCCAAGGGTCCCCCCAGCCTTAATCCCCGGGATTAAGGGCTCGAGCACTCCTGCAGTCTGGGTTCAAGCAGCAGGGATCCCTTTCTGCGGCTCTGAGCCCCGACTTTCACTCCCATTAGTGGCCTTAATCCGCCTGGGATATCCAGCACGGATAAAGCATCCCAGAGAAACACCCCACAGGTTCATTAATTAACGCTCAAAGGACAAATCCACCTCGACAAAACCCCTGTTCTGCTGGGAGGGGGAATGCAAAACGCCACCGGGGCGAAACGTTGGCCGTGTTTTAGTTAAACTCACACTGAACCACCGTGAACTTTAATCCACAAACCCTGGCAGTGGGATCCCGCAGCACAAAGCCAGTGCTGCTATAAATACCAGCACAGACAAGTTCTCGCTGCCTGCTCCGCGTGCAGCAGCCCGGATGCTGCAAGCTGGATTTTTATAGCACCGCTGAGCGAGTAGTTCTGAGAGGTTTCCACGCAGAGAACAGGTACTGGTGGTGAGTCCTCCCCGCCTGCAGTCTTGCAGCCAGGTGTATAAAAAAGAGTGTACTTTTAACCAACCCTGAATGTCCTCATATGCAGCAAAAACCCCATCCAGGGCTCCTGATAAAGGTGTACATATGGTTTATATCCAAACATGCCACTGCTTAGAAAATTAGTTACTCTACTTCACCAAAGATTTGGTTTCCTTGTAAGTCCTAGGAATCGTTGGAACAGATTCAGCAGTGTAGCACAGCCTTTGAAGCAGCATCATAAACAACTTGAAAATAAAATAGGTTTTATGCTGGATTGTGGGCTGCTTCTCTTGACTTTGCTCCCTTGGGCTAAACACAAAGTTCACTATTGCACAAGATGCCTCCACTGCAAATTAATAAAGTTCATTCATAAGAATCAAAGGTATCTTTGCTATCTCTACCAGAGATTAAAAGCTTATATAAGAACAGGGTCAGAACACGAAATTCTCTCCTGATTTCTTTTGTCCTTCGTTTTCAAGCCCAATTCTGTACCTTTATCCTGGCAGAAGCAGCACAGCCTGTACCCTGGCAGGTGTCCTGGCTGTGTCCTGGCTGACACAGCAGTGCCCTGTGACACGACCTGCATCTCCATCAGATCTCCGAGCACCTCCAGCTCCGGGAGCCCCTCGGGGGCAGCCAGGTGTGAACCTGGCTGTGACCCACAGCTGTGCCCTCTGCTAACCAAGTGGACGCAGCTGGGAGCACTCCCTGCAGGAAAGGGGAAGAGGCAGGAGCAGAAAGCCCTCGCTCCCAGCCTCTCCTGGGTACGTTTTCCACAGTTAGGCCGAGCTGCGCGCTGCAGATCACGAGGGTGATGATTGAAATGGCATCCCTGAAGGCCCCGGGGACATCTCTGTAAACTGCTGTTTTTCCAGCTGAGCAGATGTGGCTGCCCCTGCCCTCCTTTCAGGGCATTGATCCCACAATAAAACCCCAAGGCAGTGCCCTTCCCTCCTCCCGCCATCCCCCAGCCCCCAGGTGCCCAGCAGAACACCTGGCCCAAGGTAAGAGAGGTTTGGGACTCTCCCACCATCCCCCAGCCCCCAGGTGCCCAGCAGAACACCTGGCCCAAGGTAAGAGAGGTTTGGGACTCTCCCACCAGCCCCCAGGTGCCCAGCACAACACCTGGCCCAAGGTAAGAGAGGTTTGGGACCCTCCCAGCACCTCGGGCAGCTGGTTACACATTAAACAGCTCCAGGTTCCCAGGTGCAGCAATCCCTTTGGAGAGCACGCAGATGCCAGGGGAGCTGTACAACCTGCGGGATCAAACTCTGGGAACCCCTCTGTCCCCAAAGCAGCCGGGCAGGACACGGGCAGGACACGGGCAGGACACTGCACGGCGGGGGAATCCCGGGGGGTGTGCACGGCTCCTGTCGCTTCCTGACCACAAACTGATCACAACCCTTCCAGCACTGCTCCTCTCAGCACCTGCATTCCCTCCCCACAGCCTGTCTGTCCTGCTTTCCCCAGCAAGGCACCGCCTGTCCCACGCCCTGGCTGCTCAACCCACCTGAATCTAAAACGTTTTAAAATAAATTAAGTGTTTCAAAACCAGCATGGTGAGAAAGGGAAGGGAGCATCTGCTTTTACATCTTCAAGGTCATACAATCTTTTCTTTACATTCTCCCGTCCTATCCCTTTTATTTTGTTCAAGTAGTTTTTACTTTGGTTAGGTTTTTTTTTTTTTCTGTTTATTTTTTTCATTCTGAATCGGAAACGTACTGTTAGGGTATTTCCCACAAGTCAGTGAGGTCATGCACAAGTCTGCTAAGAAAATTGTCTCTTTACATAATTTAAATTTATCGGAGTTTGTGAAAGGTGTGCATGAAAATAAATTGGGGTGAAAAAGCTGTGAATTAACAGAGATGAAACTGTGAGCAAAATGTAACATTTGAGAAGATGACCACCTGTGTGAAAGATAAGACACTGGTAAAACTACTCAGGATCAGAGTGCGATTATTAACCAGTGAATGTTTCTTTAACATTTATCACACATTTCCATGCACACACCTATCGCTGTTTCCAGGCACATACATACACACAAATATGTGCATGTATAAACCATGTGATTTCACACTGAACCAAAAATCTGAGAGGCACTGTCAGTGCAGGGGGAGTTTGTGGACACCAGGAGGAATTTCCCCATGGCTCAGATGGCCAGGATTTGGAAGGTCTGGAGTGCCCGTCCCTGTCCGAGGAGGGCCTGAGTGGCGCTCAGGGCTCTGGGGACAAGGTGGGGATCGGGTGACAGGCTGGACTGGGTGGTCTGGGAGGGCTTTTCCAGCCTCGGTGTTCCTGGGATTGTGTGATAAGCTAACAGAGGAACAGAGTCACTGCTCCTGGGCTAATGGAACCCACCGTACAAAACACAACCACACACCACTACGAGAACCGATGCCACAACCAACATCACCATCTAAAGTGCACCGGGAAGTGTCACCGGTTACTCCGCCACAGAAAGCGAACACGCAGGTAACGCTACAGGTACTTCCAGTGGGGACAGGGACACTGATGGCACTCCATGTGGCAGAACACACACCACCAGAGCTGCTGCAGGAGACAGCCAAGGGTGGGCAAGAAAAGAAAACAAAACTGTCAGGGAAAAACCTACTCCAGCGGCAAAGAGCAGCAGATTGGTTTGCACAAGGGTGAGGGCTGGTTCCTGCCCCTGATGCTGTCCTTCTGCAGCTCTTGTTTTAGGGACACGTGCCTTAGGGGAGACCAAATGTTCTGCAGAGTTGATAGAGGATGTAAAAATTATATGTAATCAAGTAAAACATGATAATCTCAACAAGCTGACAGCAAGAGATAACACCCTTTATCTGTTTCTGTACGTAGATAATATATATACACACGTGTGGGGCAGCAGGGGTAAAGTACTCAGTGTGTTTAATAAATCATTGATGTCTCTGCTGAATATCCAAAATGCACTTCCACACAGATATTGCATCCAGCAGTGTCAGTGAGCTCACTGATCCAACAGGCGTCAGCAGGAAGGACAGGCTGATACAGCACAGACAAACTAATGCACAACGGGGCTCCCTCTCACAAGTCTAACTTCTTGGAGGCATTAAAAAATTCAAAAGATCAATTGCCATTTACCAGAAGCTCCCTATTCCCTTCTACTCCTCAAGAAAGAAACTGCTTTGGGCTCAGGCCAGCAGAGAATTCCAGGGTTAAAACAAAAGGAAAATGGAAGGATATTACCACTAGAAAAACAGTAAGAAATGGCCTATTGTTCTTGTTTCTGAATACTGTTGCATAATCAGCATTTGGAAAAGCTTACAGGGGTTGAAGTAATTTCCACTGGCGTGTCAAAGTCTTTAGAGCTCTCAGAAAGTCTCGAGATAATCTGATCTTGACAAATCACATCAATTTACTCTTTTCTCCTTCCCTGACACAGCAATCTCAATTTTAGTTTTGCAGCCAGCCAATCTCTCCCTTCCACAGCTCTCTCTCTCTCTCTAGGCAGCGTGGATTCGTGCAGGACTGAGGCATCTCGCACTCTGCTGTCCAGGGAGGAAAGGGAAGGGGAAAAGAACCCAGCTCCACCGCTCAGGAAATGCCCTGTCACACACAGGTAGATTTGCCACCTTTCTCGACCACTTTCAGACATGCCCTCAACTGATTTCTTACCAGTTTTAATTTACACATTCATGGCCTCAAGATGCCTCATGGCCACTACAACTCCAGCAGGGGAAAAAAAAAAAAAAGGAAGAAGAGGTTGAGGATGGGTTTATGGAAACTGGAAGAGTTTTGTGGAGGGAACAAAGAGTTACTTTTGTGTAAGTCTGCCGCAATGCATGGAATTAACATGATATCTCTACCTCCCAGTTAGCTCCCATGGAGGTTTATTTTTAGATGCTCTTTCGGGCTCTGCAGAGGAATGTTTCTTAGGTGATGTGACTCAGTCCCAATTCTCAGTCCTCCAGGAAAAGGGCCAGGGCTAGGACAGAGAGGCTAACGCCTTCAGTGACCAGCAGAATTCAGAACCAACTTTTGCAAAGCCTGAGCACAGGCTCAGGCCTCCCTCTCTCTGCCCCGCAGGCAGTCAGCCAGGCAGCGCCAGCAGCCCCTGCTGAGCCAGGGAGAGCACTGGCAGTGGGGACAGCAGCCAGGGGACACGGGAGCCCTGCAGGTGCCCTGGCAGCAACCTGGAGCTGCTCCCTGCCTCCACCACCCGTCCTGGCAGTGTCCCAGGCCCGCAGGCGGCTCTGCCCCGGGACAAGGTCCGCTGGACTGCGGGCAGGTGCAGATAAGACATCCGGCAAGGACACGGCACCCACCTTGTTTGTGCGCGGGTTCAGCATGAGCGGCTTGCCCTTCTCCTTGGTGTGCAGGCCGTGCCGCGCCAGGGCGCAGGGCGCCGCGGCCGCGCGCAGTCGGGACAGCATCCTGCCTTCCTCCGCAGCACCTGCAAGGCAAAGGCGACACTCAGACACCCCGCAGAGCCCACAGCCCTACCTGCAGGCTGACACAGACCCGTACCTGCAGCATGACACCCCGAAAAGGAACATCCCGAAGATGTGCTGCGGCAGCCGGGAGGGGGAAGAAGAAGGGAGGGTTTGGAATGCTGAGAGTGCAGACTGCAGGGAACACGGAGGGACCCTGATGGGAGCTGGCAGGACGTGTGGGCAGCCAGCACTCCCTCGGTGTTGCCTTACAGCACCACGGCAGAGCAGAAATGCCAGCAGCAATTTTAACTGAACGTGGTGACACGTGAACCGGCGCTGGCGCAAATGCCGGCCAGCACAGCTCCACCTGGGCAGGTGCACCCACGGCATCCTCACTGAGATCCTCCGCAGCTTTGTGACAATGAAATCTCCTGGCCTGGACAGCACGGCACAGAAACTGTGTCTGTCAGCATGTTAAAACTGTGCTACAACAAAATGAGGCATTAGAACGGACAAAAAACTCCACTGAACTGTGGATTCCAGGCTTAGATTTTTACAGTTCCAAACTTCCAAAATAGAAAGGTTGTTTTCAGAGAGAATATATCTTGTAAGGTAAAGGATGCTTCCCTAAAAGAATTTAAAAATCGTTAGTATAACTCAAGTCCTAATCCTGACAGGTGTTGGCAACCCTTGCCCTCGTTTTGCTCCGTTCCTGATCACAAGCTCTTTGGAGAAGATAAGAATCACAGGCTTGTCTGTAAGGCAGGAGCAGCAGGGAATGTGCAGGACCCATCTCCCAGGGATTATTTCACCGAGACAGAGAGCCAAGGGGAAGCACAGCAGGACCACGTGTGGTGGCACAGGGAGGGACACGGGAGAGGGGACCCATCACCCCACAGCCCCCATACACATCCACAGCCCAAACAGGCAGGGACAGTAAAGCAGGGCATGAGACATTCTTAAGGAATGAAATGATGCACGGCTTGGATTTTTAATTTCTTCCAGATGGGAGACAAAATTGAATTAAGGAGCAAAACTTCATTATCTTAAATATCGCCTGAATATTTTAGAAGACTTTTCTGTAATCAAAATTGCACATAATCAACTTTTAAGATGGCAGACTGGTCTTACAAGTTACAATCCAAGGATTTCCTTGGAAATCTTTCCAAGCTTTAAAATACTATGCAAACATTTTACTATTTTTCATCATCAGTTATGCCTGAGTTTCTCCTCTACCCACTATGAAGCGTAGAGGGAAGCTGCAGAAGCATCCCTTTCTCTCAACCCTTGTTTGTTTAGGCCTGTGAATGACAAAAGTTCCACTCAGAACCGCTGTGTTTATTTGCTCTGGGGTAAAGACCGTGAATTTGCAGGGTGCAGTGGGGCAGGAGGCCTGGCAGAGCGCTGCCTCTGACCTGCTCCTTCCTCCCCAAACCTGCCAGCGGAGCAGCGAGCACAGCTGGTCTGCCACACGCTGCAAATCAGACAAGGGAAATTAACCGTGCGCTGCAAAACGCATTAATTTTGGGCTGCCTTCAGGATCAGCAGGTTCGGATTTAACTGGTTTTAGTTCCGACTGCCCATTCGCCATCCCCACACGGTTGCAGCTCCACCAAAAATGGTCTGTGGGTCCGGTGCCACAGCAAACCCCATCCCACAGCCCCATCAGCCTGGTGCCACCAGGGCTCCCACCTGTCACCAGCCTCAAACACAGCATTAAACCCGAACTCCTTCATACCTTAAACACATAATTTAAAAGTAGGACAAACACCACACCTTACCTACCCCTCTCTAATTAAATTTAAATTACTTTGTTGCAATTAACGAGCATTTAAGAAGAGAACAAGATTGTGGCCCAGATTCACCCTAACTTGATCAATTAACTCTACTCAACCAGGCAGAGGGGAAAGACTTTCCAGAGGAGTGATACAAATCTTGCTTTCTTCTCTGATGTGTGAGAGAGGAGACTTCCTTGTTTCCAAAGTGTCACACCAACACCTAAATTGTTCTCTTGATGGAGGTTATCTCAGATTCATAAAGGGGCAGAATCAGGTTTCATTTTCCACTGAGCCCTCTGTTGAGATCCGAGAGATATGATCCCAGCTGATTTATATCCAGCACAAAACCTGACTGGTCACTCAGCCCTGAGCTCTCCCTCCCCTGCTCTTGTAATTGTTCCCTGTTTCTGTTTCCTCTCCCATCCTGCACATCTCCTCCTTCTGTCACAGACTTTTGAATGTGGTTTGGCAAGAGCTTGCCTCCAGAACCCACTACACTGTGACACGCCCAACCCTGACCCCACAAAGCAGGAAATCCTTCCCCACGCCTGAGTCTACTGCTCTGTAGGGCTGCCAGCGGCTCTGCCCGTGTGGCCACGGCCCTCTGTCACCCACCCCAGCCCTGCTGCTGGCCACCAGCCTTGTCCCCTGGGCTCGTGGGGGAGGACAGAGGGACAGAAGGCTCAGGCTCCTCGGCTCACATGTGCTGGAGAGCCCTTGTTTCTGGGAAGCTGCAGGAAAGGCCCCCAAACCAGCAGCTGCTCTCAGGATGGAAGGGCTGGATCGTGCTGCTGCCTGGGAGGCTTGAGTGATGGGTTTGTAGGAGAGAGGCCAGGCTTCAGAGGGTGGTAGTCTAACCATAAAAAAAGGGAGACAGAATTTTGGCAGTAGAGGCTGACAGAGAATTCCCGTGGTTTGGGTGGGAAGGGAACTCAGAGTCCCTCCAGTGCCACCCCTGTCCATCAGGGACACCTTCCAGTGTCCCAGGCTGCTCCAAGCCCTGTCCAGCCTGGCCTTGGACACTGCAGGGATCCAGGGACAGCCCCAGCTGCTCTGGGCACCCTGTGCCAGGGCCTGCCCACCCTCCCAGCCAGCAATTCCTTCCCAATATCCCAGCTGGGCCTGCCCTCTGGCACTGGGAAGCCATTGCCTGTGTGCTGTCCCTGCAGGCCTTGTCCCCAGTCCCTGGGCAGCTCTCCTGGAGCCCCTTTAGGCCCTGCCAGGGGCTCTCAGCTCTCCCTGGAGCCTTCTCTTGTGCAGGGGAGCAGCCCCAGCTCTCCCAGGCTGGCTCCAGAGCAGAGGGGCTCCAGCCCTGGCAGCAGCTGCGTGGGGACCCGAGGGAAAGGGCAGCACTCGCCGCGATGTGAAAACACACAGAGAAGACGGAGGTTGTGCAATGTCCCGTGGGGAGGAACTAGGAAGAAAGAAGCAGAATTGAATCAGGAATGAATTCCTGCCCAAACGTGTCAGCATCAGCAGGGTCTCTGTTCTCCCTTCAGTGCCTGACAATGGTGAGAACCAAACAAGACCATGGCACACCTCTAGCCTGAGTCCAGTACCAATGGCAATTTTTGACTGGCTCTGCCACAATTTAAGGGGATTAAGTCCTTCAGCACACCAGAGGACAGCTCCCTGCTGTGCCTTATCAGGAGGCATCTGGCCGGGTCAAACTAATTACCAATATGGACAAGCGCCCTTATCTGGGAGCAAATGTTCTGCTGCTCCAATTATAGATTTGTTAAATGGCAAAACCTACTTTTAAGGGAAAGGTTCATCACGCTCTTAAAAGGCAGAATTAGGCTGGTCAGAGCAGAAGATCAGAGTCAATTAAACCAAGACCAGCTTCAATTACTGCCCAGGCTGCCTGACCTGTGGATCTCCCCTCAGTGCCAAGGAGCGTCTGTCAGAGCACAGCAACTTGTGCTGCATGACTCTGCAGTCTGCCTTCAGTTTCAGGGGTGGGGAGACATAAATGCACTTCAAGTGCTCCTGAAATCCTGTGTCAGTGATTTCTTCCAGGCTTTCCTTCGTGTACAGGAACCAGCCTGTGCCAGGGAGCCTTTTTCCATTGACAAGCTGAAATCACTAATTCAAGGCCATAGAGGCCCCACGGAATTTCCAAACTCTTAGGCCTCAACCATTCCTAAGCCAGCAGACTTTTTCTCCTGTGTCCCCAGAGCAATCCCTGTGGTGAGCCTGCACCACCTCAGGTCTGGTGTAGACGCACCATGCACTCAATCCTCTTTTTTTTCACTAATAAACTGGCCCACCCAAGCATGACACAAACCAGGCACACACGAGCTGGCTTCATCACTTCTGTAATGATAACTCAGTCTAAAATTATTACATTAGGCAAGCAGCGGCTATAAGTGTGTCTCCCCACAAGACTTCTACCCAAAGAAAGCAGCTCCCCCTGCACCCACCACCCTTCAGCAGGCCAAGGATGACTTTCATTCCAGAGCAGCAGCAGCCCAGGAGTGAGGAGCAGAGGATGGAGGCTCTGCACAGCAGCTCAGCACCTCTGGCTCCCGGAGCTGACCAGATGCTCCTGCTGAGGGGAGTTAACAGCAAACTGTGGCTAAGCTATTTCAGGTTCCCTCCACCAAAGTCCCGGGCCACCACTTTAAAGGACATTTCTAAGGCACCTTGAGATCTGCAGATTAAAAGGAACAGTCGTGGGGAGAAATTACTAATGAAGTGTTTGGCACAGGCAGGCAGGTTGTTTTGGAAGCAGAACTTTAGCATACTGGAACGGCTTTTTTTCCCTTTTATTCTGAGGCAGCCAGTTCAACAGGGAGAGAAGTTAGGTGTGGAGCACTGAAACAGAGTAAGTTCACCACTTGAGGCTGGAAACCTTCACTAAACAAAGCACATTCAGGTGAACTCAGATGAGAATGATTTCAGAACATCTTCCTAAAAAGAGTATTTGACAATTACTGTAATTTACAGTATTATCAGACTTCTTGCAGCACAAACAGGAAGTAGGGCTGAATTGTTTGGTACTGTAGTCCTGGTTGGTAGCAGCTCTTACCAGACAACATCAGAGAGCTGTATTTTTATACATTAACAAACCTGACCTAAATATCCTGATTCTTAAGCACCAGAAAGTCCATTATCTTTTACTCTGGAAACCGCAGCAGCAGTACTTTTGGCCAAGTCTGACAAGATGTATTGTCATTCTTGATTAATTTTCATTTGTGTAACTAGGAGGGCTACTGGTGGCAAAGGTAAGGACAAAAACCTTATCCTAAAACGCCTCAGAAGTAGCCCAGGAACAAGCAGAAAGGTGCCCCTGCTCTGTTCTGGAGAGCTGGTACACCCCTGGGCCGGAGCTGTTCAACTCAGAAACACAGACAATTTTTGGACACGGGTTGAGAGGCGGACAGAGACGCTCCCAACAACTGCTGCTCTCACAAACGGGAGTTCTTCTTGGCAAAGCAGCTCAGCCCCGAGCACAGAGGAACCCTGCTGCTGGCAGCTCAGTGCCAGCCAGGTGAAGTGCAAGCCTGACAACCTCCTACAAACCTCGGTAGGGCTTTAAAAATAAACATCCCACTTAAATCACAGAAAAACCTGAGAATCTATCCATGCACCACGAGCTACCGGCACTGCTGCTCCTGCTGCAGTGAAGGTGCTGGCGCCACTCGTAAAGATGAGCATCCAATTGGTACTCACTCAACCACGGCACGCTTTGACAGCTTCTGTCTTAGTTTGCAGGAGAAAAAGCTTCAAATCTTGCCTGTGCTCAAGCTGCTGACTCACAAGCCACCGCGCAGGATTATCAGAACTTTCCTCCTGTGACTGTAACGCGCAGTTTGTCTTAAAATACAGGCTCGGGTTAATTTTCTACAGATCTTATCGCGTCTAATAAGGCATTAGACACTGCTGGCTGCACACACACGGACCACTTGCAGAGCTGCACATTCTGCCCAGCTCTTTCATTTGCCCCTGCTTAAATTACAGGTACACAGAAAACCTCCCTTTGATGTTCACTACTTTTTGGAATTACCAACACCAAATATTCGACATTTGGTGGCTTTTGATCTTGCTTGGCTGCAAGACTGTCTTTTTTCACCAACCCTTTATCAATGTGCTGTGAGTTTGGTTTGGTTTTTTCCCTATTAATTATGAGATTCTTGCCATGGCACAACACCCCTGGTTGCTCAGACAACACCACTTAGTTAGTATTTTTTAGTGGAGCGTGGAGCCAGCGACGGCGGCCGCTTCTTCCAACGAGCAGCCGGGGGGCCAAACCCAAACAATAACTCTAAAGTACCGGGCGGCGCTTCCTGCTCCGAGGCCGCGCCAGCTGCTCCGCTCCTTCCCAACTTTCACTCTCCAGGGCCACGGAAGTTCACGGCAGGTCGGGCCCAGCGCGGGGGCCCGCGGCAGCAGCTGAGCCCGCCGGCTGGGCGCTGCCCTGGCCTCGGGCAGCTCCCCGCGGGCTGGCAGCTCCATTTGTCACCGTTCTGACAGGGGTAAACACGCACGGGCATAGTCGGGGCTGCTTCCCCCGGCTCCTCGCGGGCACCTGCCGCAGGGCCCAGGGCTGCCCCCGCCGCAGGCCGAGCCTCGGGGCCTCGCACCAGCGTGCAGCTGCTTCGGCACTATTCCCCGCGGGGCCGGACCGGGGACACGGAGCATCCCGGGCGGGCTCCATCCCCTCCCCGCGCCCGGGCGGCCTCCAGCCCCTCAGGACGCCCCGTAGACACGGGCTTATAGAGAGGCCTGTGGTGCGCCGCCGCAGCTGTATAATTGTTACCAGAACGGGATCTACCTCCTCCTGCGGCTGCTGCCCGCTGAGCGATGCCGGCCGAGGACCTGTTCTTACTGAGCGAGAGCAGCGCCCGCCCGCCGGAGCTGCGTCCACCACAGAACCCGCCACTGAATGAAGCCAACACCGAGGCGCCGGGGAGGGACACCCCGGGAGGCGGGTGTTGGCCGTGACTGACAACTTACGCAGCCAATAGAAGGGAAGGGAGCGCGCAGGCGAAGGTGGCGTTTGGCCAATGAACGTTTTTTCCCGCCCCCGCAGAGGCTAAAGAGCGACAGGCGCGGCGGGGCGGGGTCTGCCGCAGGTTAATGTGGACTGGGGCGGCAGCCAATCAGCGCGGGGAGGAGGCGGGCCGAGGGGCGGGGCCGGGAAAATGAGGCTGTGGAAATGGGGCTGTGAGGGGATGGGAATGGGAATGGGAATAGGTGTGGGATTGGGAATGGGGAATGTGAAGAGATGGGGAATGGGAAGGAGGAACGTGAGGGCATGGGGAATGTGAGGGCATGGGAATGGGAATGTGAGGGCATGAGGAACATGACTGGGACAGGATCTATGAGGGGGTTGGAAGCCATAAGAAGATGGAGGTCTGTGAGGGATCGGGGTCCATGAGGAGCCTGGGTCCATGAGGGGATGGGGCTGTGAGGGGATGGATCCATGAGGGGACGGGGCTGTGAGGGGACGGGGCTGTGAGGGGACAGGGCCCATGAGGAGCCTGGGTCCATGAGGGGATGGGGCTGTGAGGGGATGGGCTGTGAGGAATCGGGGTTGTGAGGGGATGGGGTCCATGAGGGGATGGGGCTGTGAGGAGATGAAGTCCATGAGGAGTGTGGGTCCATGAGGGAACGGGGCTGTGAGGGGACGGGGCCCATGAGGAGCCTGGGTCCATAAGGGAACAGGGCTGTGAGTGCCATGGGGCCCCAGGACGGTGGGGACAGCGGCTCCCCAGGAGCATCCCGCTGGGGATGAGGCTGAGGGGAAAGGCGCAGCAGGAGGAAGGAGCAGAGAGCGCTGGCAAGGGAATGGGGTCACTCCTCACACGGTTCCTTACGGCAGCTGCTCCCAGTGGCCAGGGCCACCGCGCTGGATGCCCTGCATGGAATAGGGCTTCCCAAACATGTGCAGTGCTGAGGGAACCCCGGCCTGGCCTGCTGCCTCACAGTGCCTGGAGGGATGGGATGGCCTTGGACTCGGACAGAAGGCTTGGCAGAAGTCATCCAGGCAGCTGATACTCCAGGTCAGCACTGAAATTGCAGAAGAAAAGAGCAAAACTGCCACTTCTCACAATAAGACTTGGCTGTTTGTTCTAACAATGGCCTTACCTCAGTGATACTTGCACCGGCTCAGCCTCCACAGCATTCAGAGAGTACAAGGGTATGAAACGGGACAGCTCAGCCCATCCCAGCTTCCATCTGCCTCCTCTCCAGCCCAAGCTCAGATATTTTCCAGTGCTGCAGATTTTGAGGCTGTAAATCCCAGAATCCTGGGATGGTTTGGGTTGGAAAGGACCTTAAAGCTCATCCATGGGCAGGGACACCTTCCAGTGTGCCAGGCTGCTCCAAGCCCTGTCCAGCCTGGCCTTGGACACTGCAGGGATCCAGGGGCAGCCCCAGCTGCTCTGGGCACCCTGTGCCAGGGCCTGCCCACCCTCCCAGCCAGGAATTCCTTCCCAATATCCCAGCTGGGCCTGCCTGCTCTCAGTTAACAATAGAAATTTTTCTTTTAACAAGAACCTTTTTTAAGTAAGGATTTTAATTCTCTGCCACCGGCGCTGAACACGATTTAAATAGTTTGATGTGTGAAGGAGCGCTGTGCGGTTAAAAGAAGCAGAGTCACTATAGTAACAGTATCAGATACGTAAACCTACTTAATCAAAACCCACTCTCCTAATTATGATTTTGAGGCCTGTCATGAGGAGCACATTCAGCTGCTTTCCCCCCCACCCTGTCAGCATGGCCGTGGCAGCTTCGAAACGTTTCTGAATAATGCTGCTCTGCGCCTATAAACAAAGGAGATTGCAAAAATAACCTGCAAGGTCGTGACTTTGTGCCAGGCTAAAAATAGCCCAAATTGGAGTCATTTAAAAACGCCTGGCCTCATACCCAAATTGCACAAATCCCTTCTGCCGTGAACACGTGCCGCCTCAGACGGGTGGAGGATACTCCCCGGGATCACCTAATGAGCAGCTGAGGCCGTGCTGGAGCACGCTGTGCAGCACTTTGTTGTGAAAGAGCGGCTGCCCCGAAATCTGCGCCGCAATTAGTCACAGCGGAGACAAACCTGCACCCCAGGGGCCGCAATCTGGCAGGGCTGCGGGGCCCCGGGGCTGCCAGCAGCGGGTTTTGTTGGAGGGAGAGCTGTCATTTCCACACAGCACCCGCTGCTTCCCAGCTGGCCTGCGGTACCAGTTCTGCTCCTTCCCAAATCCGGACCTTTTCCAAGATACAGGTCACTGTGGGGAGGAGGCCTGGTCCGTGTTCCCACGGGGGCAGCAGGGCCATGGAGTCATGGAATGATTTGGGTTGGAAAGGCCCTCACACCATCGAGTCCAGCCGTGCCCCAGCACTGCCCAGGCCACCCTGCCCCGTGTCCCAAGTGCCACATCCACATGGCTTTCCAGGGATGGGGACTCACCACTGCCCTGGGCAGTTCCAAGGCCTGGCCACCCTTTCCATGGGGAAATTCCTGCTGCTGTCCCCCCTGTCCCTGCCCTGACCCAGCCTGAGGCCGTTCCCTCTCCTCCTGTCCCTGTTCCCTGGCAGCACAGCCCGACCCCCCCGGCTGTCCCCTCCTGCCAGGGACTTGTGCAGAGCCACAAGGGCCCCCTGAGCCTCCTTTGCTCCAGGCTGAGCCCCTTTCCCAGCTCCCTCAGCCGCTCCTGGGGCTCCAGCCCCTTCCCCAGCTCCGTTCCCTGCCCTGGACACGCTCCAGCCCCTCGGTGTCTCTCCGTGGGTCTCTCTGCCGCTGCCTGTGCCATAGAACCGGAGGAACACTTGTTTCTCCCTCCGCAGAGCTTTTATCGCCGTATTTGGTGCTCACTCACAAGAGTTCCTTCTGGCACACGGAGTGCTGCTGCTCTGCTGTTGCCAGGAGAAGAGCCCCGGGAGCTCCTGGGCTCTGTAAATCCAGCTCGGAGCTGCTGTCCCTCCTGGCTGGGCTGTGGAGCCTCCACTCGCCCACCGCAGGTGAGGATTCACCCAGAAATGTTTCATGCAGCAGGTGACAATTTCGTGGTCACTCCGCATTTCCCATGCGCACAGGCCATCGTGTTCCACCGGGGTTCCTTCCCACAGGGAGCCAGGGTTTGCACTAAATTAAAACTGCACCTCCCAAAAATCAGCGCCGCTTGAAGGGAGTTCTCTTAAATCACACCACGGTGCTTTCTTAAGTCACTTCCACCAGCCTAAAACTGCGTTTTATTTCTCTTTAGAATTTTCCTAGACTTCTGGTCATCTTTCTGCTAGTTTCTTTGCTGAGGAGAACTTCCTTTTTTTCTCCATTTCTCTCGTGATAAACCATAGTTGTTGTAACCACTTAATGCCTGACAGAGAACACAGAAGGCTTTTGTTCCCCATCCTTGGGATAGTTTTGACTCCCCTTTCTGTAACATTTCCAACTTTTCAAATATCTTATTTAAAGGAGCATCACCAGCACTGGATGCTGTGTTCTTGCTTTTTCTATCACCCATCCTTAATACAAGTAAATAATCTAGAATAATCTCTGTTCTAGCTGCCTAGATCTGTCCTTTCATTCCTCCCATGGTGCTGCACTGCCACGCCCATAAACTCACTGATACGGTGGCTGTGTGTACACAGATAATTCAGGACAAATAATTATTTAAGCCGTGATACTGGCTTTTATCTCGCTCCAGTCTCAGAAGGTTTTGCGGTGCAGAGCAGCAGAACAAGCCATCCCTCAGCAGGCGGTTTCTGTGGTTTGATAAAAGCTGTCCTCCTCGCCTTCTGCTCTTTATTTCTGTTACAAAGCAGCGCTGACCGTTCGCTCTGACACGGTCAGGCTGAGCCTGACACAGAGACAGGGCTGACTCCTCACATTTGCACTGAAGCAGGAACGAGGCAGTAAAGATGATGGCCACCCCCAGGCAAGGTTTGCAAACAAAAATAATGTCTTTTATTACACCAGTTCCATAAAAGATATCACTGCTCCCCGCCAGCCTTGTCCCTCTTACTTCTTTAGAGCAACAAGATAGCTAAGTACGTTTACACCATTTCCATGTTTTGCATTGAGTTTCTGATGGGTAATTTTACCCTGTTTTAAAGCATTTCTGTGTAAAAGTTCTCTGTTGGAGTCTGAGACACAGAGTGTGTGCTCTTGTCTCTGGTGTTTAACTTTGAGACCCAGGAGAACACTGAATTTCATGTAACATGAAATTTATGGGCATGTTTTCATGGTGTTGCATGGAAACAACTGTTGAAGCTAGATAGAAAAGCTAAAAGTATGAGTGTGTAGATTAGAGAGTTTTCTTAAGTCACTGGGTGAAAAAGTTAAAGTTTAGAGTTTAAACGAGTTTAGAAAGCAGAAGTCAAGATGGAAGATTTAGAGTGTTTTTTTCTTCTTCTTCATTTTCTTCTAGAGGTTTTTGGGTACTAGTAGGTGATTGGTTAGAAAATGTCACAGTGCAGCACACAAGTGTTGGGTCATTGGGTCATTAAAAAAAATAATATACATGTCTATTGGATAAAAATGAGTATAAAGATAAAAAAGCTGCACAGTTTGGGGCCATCTTGTGCCATCAGAGCCAAAGTGAGCCAAAAAAGGCAGGATGAATTGAACTTGAGCAAAAGTCTGGAAAAGCCTGACAAGTTTTGTGATAACATCCTAATAAATATGAGAAAGATCCTAACGTACTTTGGAGTTTTCTTCCTGACCCGGAGAACTGAGATAAACGGAACTCCCCGTGAGGGAGTATTCCGAAGGAGCCCAGCTCAGAGGAGACTGAGAAATCCACGTGTGAGAAGAAATACAGGAGCAGAATCAGAGAGAAAAAACAGATTTAAAAACTCTCATTTAGCCTTTTTGTGCTCCAGAGCACGCAGAGGAGTGTCTGGCCCTGAGACCAGCCCACGTGGGGACAGCCCACACCCGTGCTGAGTGCCAAATCCCCTGTCAGCGACTCTCATTGCAGGTTAACAGGTTTGTCTTTTGCTGCTTTTTGATTCACCTTTTACTTTCCCCTCCTGTGTCCTGCCGTCTCTTCTCAGGCCAGTCTGACCTCGGGGGGGTCAGCTCTCACCTGCTGAGCTTCTGGCCAGCCAGGGACGCGGGCAGAAACCCCGAGATGGGCTGGGCAGGTGACGTCCAGGCCAGGCAGGAGGAGGAAGGTTTTTACGGTGAGGATGGTAAATGGATTGGGGTGAATTAGAATGAGGATGGCAAATTGTCTTTTGAGGTTGGCTCCCAGCTCTGGTGCAGACACACGGGGACCTTTTCCTACACCGTCCTCATCACCCACAGCTTCTGTCTCAAAACCATCCCCCAGCACCCTGTGAGCCATCCCCCCTGACACCGCGCTGCTTCACTCTGCCTCGAGAGGTGGCACGGCTGGGGGGACAGCAGGACACACGGCTGGGGGGACAGCAGGACACACTGTCTGGGGGGACAGCAGGACACACTGTCTGGGGGGACAGCAGGACACACTGTCTGGGGGGACAGCAGGACACACTGTCTGGGGGGACAGCAGGACACACTGTCTGTCCCCCCAGCCGTGTGTCCTGCTGTCCCCCCAGCCGTGCCACCTCTCGAGGCAGAGTGAAGCAGCGCGGTGTCAGGGGGGATGGCTCACAGGGTGCTGGGGGATGGTTTTGAGACAGAAGCTGTGGGTGATGAGGACGGTGTAGGAAAAGGTCCCCGTGTGTCTGCACCAGAGCTGGGAGCACAGCAGCTGTAAATAAATGTGAATAAATGTAAATAAATAGGCCTGGTTTCCATGCAGCAGGACAGGAGGACTCTCAGGTGAGAGGACAGAAGGACAGAAGGACAGGAGGACTTAGGTGAGTGGACAGGAGGACACGAGGACAGGAGGACACGAGGACAGGAGCACTCCCCCGTGCCTGTCCCGAGCGGCGGAAGGCGGGCCCGGGGCCGAGCCGCGCTCCCGGGCCTCGCTCCCGAGCTGTGCTCCCGGCCCTTGTCCCGAGCCTTGTCCCGGGCCGCGCTCCCGAGCCTTGTCCCGAGCCTTGTCCCGGGCCTTGTCCCGAGCCTTGTCCCGAGCCTTGTCCCGGGCCTTGTCCCGGGCCTTGTCCCGAGCCTTGTCCCGAGCCTTGTCCCGGGCCTTGTCCCGGGCCTTGTCCCGGGCCTTGTCCCGAGCCTTGTCCCGGGCCTTGTCCCGGGCCTTGTCCCGGGCCTTGTCCCGAGCCTTGTCCCGGGCCTTGTCCCGGGCCTTGTCCCGGGCCGCGCTCCCGAGCCTTGTCCCGAGCCTTGTCCCGAGCCTTGTCCCGAGCCTTGTCCCGGGCCTTGTCCCGGCCCTTGTCCCGAGCCTTGTCCCGAGCCTTGTCCCGGGCCTTGTCCCGGGCCTTGTCCCGAGCCTTGTCCCGAGCCTTGTCCCGAGCCTTGTCCAGGGCCTTGTCCCGGGCCTTGTCCCGGGCCTTGTCCCGAGCCTTGTCCCGGGCCTTGTCCCGGGCCTTGTCCCGGGCCGCGCTCCCGAGCCTTGTCCCGAGCCTTGTCCCGGGCCTTGTCCCGGCCCTTGTCCCGAGCCTTGTCCCGGGCCTTGTCCCGGGCCTTGTCCCGGCCCTTGTCCCGGGCCTTGTCCCGAGCCTTGTCCCGGCCCTTGTCCCGAGCCTTGTCCCGAGCCTTGTCCCGGGCCTTGTCCCGAGCCTTGTCCCGGGCCTTGTCCCGAGCCTTGTCCCGAGCCTTGTCCCGGGCCTTGTCCCGAGCCTTGTCCCGGGCCTTGTCCCGAGCCTTGTCCCGGGCCTTGTCCCGAGCACACTCGGCGGGCAGCGCTGCCCTCTGCCGGTGGCTCCGGGCACAGCCTGTGTGTGACAGCGGGGACAAAGCGCGCCCGGAGCGCGGGGCTCACCGCGGGCCTGCTGCCCCCGGGCAAACAGGGCAGACACCTGGGGACGGTGTCACCCCATCGGTGGGGACACCGCACTCGGGATTGAGCTCCTGAAACCAGTGCTCTTCTCCCCTCTCACCCCGCGGGCTGCGCGGGGGTGCCGCGGGATGGGAACGGACCTTGCCGAGGCTGATCAGAGCCGGAAGCAGCCCCGGCAGCGAAGGGATCGGCCCCATCGCTTTGTGTGTGCTCCGTGACTCCTGCTCCTGCCTCCAACCTCACCGACACCTCCCTCCAGCCCGGGCTCACAGGCACTCCGCTCTGCTGACAGCGCCCTGCTCGCGTCCCCCTGGGGCAGAAACTGGCAAAAATAATAGAGAAACCTGCCAGGAACAGATCCATTCACAGGTCTCAAACTGCACTGGCTTGGAACGCTGTGAAATGCATTTTCTGCGCTCGCTGTTAGCACAGTGTCAGTGCCAGCCCTGACCTTGCTGTGTCCGGCGGACGATGGCATCCCAGCCAGCACAAAACAGCCTGAGCGACAAACGCCAGGTGAGAAGGGAGCTGTCCTGGCACTAAGGAGAAATGGCTTTTTCTCTCTGAGCCACGGTGCTCCTGCCTGAACTCCTCTGCGCTTCATCCCTCTCACAGGACCTGCGCTGCTGGCTGAATCCTGAAATCCTTAAAATCCAGCTCCTCCTGCTCAGTGGGGCTGACACTGAAACACGGACACGTTTGGGCTGGGAAACACCCGAGCGAGGGTACAACACGCTGAGGTTTTACAGCTCGCACAAAGAGTGAGGGACAGAAATCCTTTACACCGATTGTGCATTTTATCACTTTAATAGCCCACAGGTAGCTGGGTTTGTGTCAGATGTCTCAGTTGATGTAAATCCTGCTATAAATGAAATAGAGCCAAATTTATCAATAATAACTTTATTGAAAAATTTGTAAAATTTAGTTACGGAAACAATCACAATCGCTGTCAGTGTCGAGCCCCGGGATCGGCGCTGGGTGAACTCTGAATCAGCTTCTGTCGCACTGATTCCCCCAAGTTCACGTTTGTTCTTTGGAGGAGAGGGTTTTTATACAGTTTCTGCAGCCTGAGGCTGTACAGATTTTTTCTCTTAGGGTTTGTTGCATATTCATATTTGCTGTAGGTTTGTTAACTAGATTTCCGAGAAGGGAGAGAAGGTTTGAGTGGTTTTAGGAGAACTGGGTGTTGAAATGCATGGTCCGGAGAATCAGATCAGTTCGGTGCCATGCGAAAAACACCGAGTCCTTAGTACGCTGATCTTCCCTGTGTGGGTCTTGTTCTCTTTGGTGCCATTCTGTTATTTTGCAAATTACCCTCCTCCTCCAGCTCCTGGCTGTCCTGCTGCAATTTCTTGCTATGCATGTGTGTTTGATATTTGTAACCTAAATTTCCTCTTACTGCTTATATACACATACAATAAAACACGAATTATGCAACCATATATTACAATCCTTTACACCAGTTGTGCATTTTATCACCTTAACAGCGCACAGGTAGCTGGGTTTGGTGTCAGATGTCTCAGTTAGGAGGTGTCTGGATAGAGACATGAGCCAGTTACAAAACCTCTGTTACAAGGCGAGCTTTGGCACTAACTCAGCAGCTCTTCTCTAGCTTAAATTACAGAGAACCTAACCCCATCAAGATTTCACCGGTGATGTTGTGAAGGGAAGTCTCCAATTCTCCACAACTTCACAAACAGGATTTTTCTTTCCCCCCGAGAGCAAGGGAACTTGAGTCTCTTAAAAACCCAGACCTACTTAGCGAACACGTTTTGTTTCTTTTTTCTCTCCCGGCTGAAGCTTGTTTTCCTCACCGCAAGGCGAGTGGAATCGACGTGCTGCACGTGCTGCTTTTGGAAAAAGCAACGAATTCTGGGAAAAAGAAAAATCTAAAAAAAAATTTTGTAAAAACTTCACCGTACAGAGGCGCTTACAAAGGCACGAACAACAAGGCTTTGTTAAACTTCTGATAAACTCGTGTGGATGAGAGCTGTCCGTCATCCCTGTCCCAAATATCTGGGGAGATGCAGAGCTCGGAGAGCGCCCAGAAAGATTCTGACTCCTCATTTTGAGCCCCTCCAGGAGATCGTACCGTGCTCTCAGTAACACCAAAAGCAGCCTGCAACACAAAGTTTTGAATATCGTTACAAATGATGAGTCTCCTGGGTTTTAAAGGCCAGGACTCGGCTGCCCTTCCTGGTGGCTTGGCTGGAGAAAACCCGCCAGGCAGAATTTGGTGGGACAAAAAACGTCCTGGGTTTCTTCACGGGGGCTGCAAACGCAGACCCACCGGCACTGCTGCTGCTGCTGCTGCTCGTGGTTTATCTGAACCCAGCACGGGAAAAGCTCGGTGTCAAATCAGCCACCCCTGGGACACCTCCCTGCCATCCTTCTGTGGGTCACAGGCACTGAGAATGGGGAGAAACGGGGGAAAAATGGGGAGAAATGGGGAAAAATGGGGAGAAATGGGGCAAAATGTGAGAAATGGGGAGAAACGTGAGAAATAATGGTGACAAAAGGGGCAAAATGTGAGAAATAATGGTGAGAAATGGGGCAAAATGTGAGAAATAATGGTGAGAAATGGGGCAAAATGTGAGAAATGGGGCAAAATGTGAGAAATAATGGTGAGAAATGGGGCAAAATGTGAGAAATGGGGCAAAATGTGAGAAATAATGGTGAGAAATGGGGCAAAATGTGAGAAATGGGGCAAAATGTGAGAAATGGGGCAAAATGTGAGAAATAATGTGAGAAATGGGGCAAAATGTGAGAAATAATGGTGAGAAATGGGGGAAATAGTGAGAAATAATGGTGAGAAATGGGGGAAAATGTGAGAAATGGTGTGAAATGGTGAGAAATGGTGAGAAATAATGGTGAGAAATGGTGTGAAAAGGTGTGAAATAGTGAGAAATGGTGAGAAATGATGATGAGAAATGGTGTGCAATTGTGTGAAATGGTGAGAAATAGTGAGAAATGGTGAGAAATGGTGAGAAGTGGTGAGAAATGGTGAGAAGTGGTGAGAAATGGTGAGAAATGTTGAGAAATGCTGTAAAATGGTGATAAATGTTGCGATGGAGCGCGCCGGGTGAGAGCAGGGCTCCGGCCCGGCGCTGGCACCACCTCGGGGCGGATTTTGGGGTTAATCCAGGCGGTGGATGGGGAAAGCCAAGGCTGGTGAATTTCCCTGCAGAGGGCAGCCTGTCCTCGCCTCAGATGGCTGGAGGCCCCGGGAGCTGCAGGGCTCTGAAATCAAGGAGTTTTAGGCAGGACACAGAACCGCTCCCAGCGGCCGGGAAAGAGCTGCCCTGGGGAGCGCCAGTCCTGGCATCCTCCCGAGGGAGAGCTTTGTCTGCAGCTCTGCACCCCAGATTTGGGCTGGGAACAGGCTGGCACTCCCCGAATCCACCGCTCCGCTCCCCCGGGCCTTCCTCTGAGGATTCCTCCCTTCCCTGTCCCCAGAGTGCTGATGCTCCAGAGCCCGCTGGCTCCCAGGGAAGCTCAGCCGGGACATGGGGGCTCAGGGCAGGGCAGGATTATGCTCGGTGTTCTGTGCTCAGGGCAGGATTTTGCTCTGTGCTCTGTGCTCTGTGCTCGGGGCAGGATTGTGCTCTGTGCTCTGTGCTCTGTGCTCTGTGCTCTGTGCTCTGTGCTCTGTGCTCTGTGCTCTGTGCTCAGGGCAGGATTGTGCTCTGTGCTCTGTGCTCTGTGCTCTGTGCTCAGGGCAGGATTGTGCTCTGTGCTCTGTGCTCTGTGCTCAGGGCAGGATTGTGCTCTGTGCTCTGTGCTCAGGGCAGGATTGTGCTCTGTGCTCTGTGCTCAGGGCAGGATTGTGCTCTGTGCTCTGTGCTCAGGGCAGGATTGTGCTCTGTGCTCTGTGCTCAGGGCAGGATTGTGCTCTGTGCTCTGTGCTCAGGGCAGGATTGTGCTCTGTGCTCTGTGCTCTGTGCTCTGTGCTCAGGGCAGGATTGTGCTCTGTGCTCTGTGCTCTGTGCTCTGTGCTCTGTGCTCAGGGCAGGATTGTGCTCTGTGCTCTGTGCTCTGTGCTCTGTGCTCTGTGCTCTGTGCTCTGTGCTCTGTGCTCAGGGCAGGATTGTGCTCTGTGCTCTGTGCTCAGGGCAGGATTGTGCTCTGTGCTCTGTGCTCTGTGCTCAGGGCAGGATTGTGCTCTGTGCTCTGTGCTCAGGGCAGGATTGTGCTCTGTGCTCTGTGCTCAGGGCAGGATTGTGCTCTGTGCTCTGTGCTCTGTGCTCTGTGCTCTGTGCTCTGTGCTCTGTGCTCAGGGCAGGATTGTGCTCTGTGCTCTGTGCTCAGGGCAGGATTGTGCTCTGTGCTCTGTGCTCTGTGCTCAGGGCAGGATTGTGCTCTGTGCTCTGTGCTCAGGGCAGGATTGTGCTCTGTGCTCTGTGCTCAGGGCAGGATTGTGCTCTGTGCTCTGTGCTCTGTGCTCGGGGCAGGATTGTGCTCTGTGCTCTGTGCTCTGTGCTCGGGGCAGGATTGTGCTCTGTGCTCTGTGCTCTGTGCTCAGGGCAGGATTGTGCTCTGTGCTCTGTGCTCAGGGCAGGATTGTGCTCTGTGCTCAGGGCAGGATTGTGCTCTGTGCTCTGTGCTCGGGGCAGGATTGTGCTCTGTGCTCAGTGCTCAGGGCAGGATTGTGCTCCATGTTCAGTGCAGGGCTCCCTGCAGGCTGATGCTCCGTTCAGTGCCCTGGGCTAGGCGGCCTTTAAAGCTGCCTGCCAACCCAAACCACTCCACGGTTCTGTAAAAGCTTCGCAGCTGGAAAAGAAAACCAGGACACCCCTGGCTCTTTTCATCAGTCAGTCCCTCAAAGCACTTTTCCAGCCCCGTGCCCGTTTTGGGGCTGAGGCTGAGGAGGCACACAGAGCTCGGCGCTCCCCAGGGAGGAGCAGGCTGCAGAGCGAGGTCCAGAGCAGCTCTGCCTGGCTCCTGAGCAGATCTGGAGCAGCAGGAGCTGAGTGTGAGCACAGCCATGCTCCTGTGGGGATCCAGCAGCACAGAGAGACCACATCGCTCCCGGGGGAGCGGCTCGGAGCGGCAGAGAGAGGAACATCTGAGCATTTACTGACAGCTCCTGTGTTCCAGGGATGTAATTTGGAGCGACAAAGTACCTGCTGCGGGAACAGAGCCCTTGCCCCGTGTGGAGATGATGGCAAACAGCTCTGCCCATGCCTGGGTTTTAACGAGGCAGGTTTGTTGGGTGTGAGACATCAGCCGGTGCCTCTGGAGACACAGGAGTCACAGCCAGAGAGACAGCAAGGCTCCTGATGCTCGGCTGCCCTCTCGGTGCCTCCCTGGGTAAATATTTCAGCGTGTTGCTCAGCAGCTCCCGGGCTGACATTTGGTTCCCTGCTTGTTTATCCATCAGGGGCCGAGGGACAGCACAGCTGTCTGAGCACGGAGGGGTGACACACAGGCTGCCACACGGCTCTCTGCGGGTGCCACTGCCTGCCAGACACGTCTCTGTCCCCACACAGGGCTGTCCCACTGCGCTGGCACACACCAGTGCCGGGCACAGCTCTGGAAGCAGACAGCGGGACGAGACGGACGTGGCTCAGGAACGGCACGGGCCGTGCACAGGCAATGTGAGCCCCCGATCTGCTGATAATTTTGGGCAGAAAAGGTGGTTTCTCTGTGTCCTTTTGTAGGAAGGGCACGACGGTCTGCCTGGGCTGTGGGACACAGAGCTGCTCAGCAAGGCTGGGCTGGTGGCAGGAGCACTCCAGGGTGCAGCCCTGGTCTGCTGCAGTGACAGACTTCTGTAATGAATAAATATCAAATACCATCTTCTCTGGAGAGAGGGGCTTTTCTTCTTCCTTCCTTCCACAGACAGCACTTCCATGGGATTACACAAGGAAAATCTGCAGGCCCCTCCAATTGGTATTTAACTGTTCGCAGGAGGGTTCTCTCTGGTTTATGGACCTCCCTGGGGGCTGTGAGCAGCAGTACAAGTGTCCCTCCTGCCTCACCCAGCCTTCCTCACACCCAGCCGTGCCCAAGGATTGACTCTGGAGCCTGAGGAGACGTTCTCAGGTGCTGGGACCCTCTCAGCTCTGTTCTGCCCTGCAGGCACTGAGGAGTGCTCCTCGGTAGGGCAGCAGTGCTGCACACCCGCAGCATCCAGTGCACCCGGCTCCTGCGAAAACGGGGGCTGCTGGCTCAGGGGTGGAATGACTCAAGTGTCAACCACCTCCAGCAGCCTGGAAAAGCAGATGGCTTTTATGAGGACAGCTTGGATCCTCTCTGCGTTTCATTTGTGGTCCGCTGACCTCTCGGCGGTTTTATCCCTGCAACAGCAGAGAGCTTCTCCCGGTGGAGGAATTCTCATTTCCTCGGGTGAAGGAGGGGGATGACTCGATCTTCTCGAGTGTGGCCCGGCTAGCTCAGTGATGAGGTTTCTCTTCACTCGAGTTTCGAGCCAGCATATGTTTGTGGGATTCACTGATTTTCTTCAAGAATTCAAGTCTATAGAGCGAGTAAAGAAATCAGGGGGGGACTCTCTCTGGTTTGCATTCCACAGTTTATTTCTGCGAAGGGGAATCCAAAGGACGAGAGACAAAAGATTTGGGGTCTGGGGGGGGTCTCTTTTAACAGGGTTTCTCAGAGGGAGGGAACATCAGAGAGGGAACCAATTATTTTTCTCAGTTAGTACATCTTACAAACTTTCTACAAATCAAGGTTACACACGCCAAGATAAAAAATAACAGACACCAACTTCTTCAAATGCCCACAAAGGTGTGGGAGTATTCTATACAGAGGGGCAGAGGGGGAGAGAGGGGGGGCTTGGTTTCCTGGCAACACAGGGGGGAAAGAAAGGGAAGGCAAGGTGAGCATGCCCTCTCAGCTTCCATAGTTTAGAGGCGTTCTGGGACAGGAAAAAGTTACAAACTTCCCTGTTGGAAAGAAGAGTTCTCCCAACCCCGTGCTTTCCTGGGCTAAAGAAACTTCAAGCAGCTGGAAATGCCAGCGGGGTCCTCTCTTTACTCTATCCGGCCTCTCGCCATGGGGCTGAGGAGAGAAACTTCAGTAACCATGGTAACCTGACGCCAGGTAAACAGTTTGGAGAAAGAAGCTGGGGGTGGGGGGAGAATCACAACTAAAAGATGAGAAAAGATACATTTCAGGCTATCAACTACAACAGGGGGAGAAGATGTGTCTGGCTTTGTGATGAGAAGGAAAGATGGAGCTGTGAGGTTGGGAACAAACCTTCCCAGTCTGGAGTCCTGATCCGGGGCTGTCTGGGTGTTGAGCACGGGAGGCACGTGTGATGATGTGCACACACACACAGGCGAGCTCTGCTGTGCCTGCCTGAGTCCAGCTCACACACAACCTCCTCTCGCCTTTCCCCTCCTAAACTCTGCAGTGTTTTAGGGAAGGACTTACCTGGATCACTCCAGCTGCCCGTGGGCGCAGGGATTTGCAGAGCACAGGCAGTACACTTGGGGCTGAAGGCGCTTTCTTGTCCTCCTTCACGTTTCTGCTCACTGGGGAGATGTCACCGCTTCTGGATCCTGGCGTGGGCAGCCCCCGGGAGCAGCAGCACGGAGCTGGGGTGCTGGGGACTCCTCACTGAGCACCCCTGCTGGCACCAGGGCTGAAAGGGTGGCCAGCAGGGCTCAGGGACAGGCAGCACACATACCCCAAAGCCAGTATTTCGTCACTGAATTGCCGCCCTGCCACCCGTTTCACCCCATCCGTGTGACACTAACCCAGCCCTTCGCTCCGGGAGCGCTGCTGGCTCCATCCCCAGCCCTGCTCACACCCAGATGTTGCTGGCCCTGCAGCTGGAGCTCCCCTTGACACAGGAGCTGGCCAGTTCAGCTGTTCCACTGGCCCCCACTTCCCTCCTGAGATGCCTGGCTGACTAACAGAAGTGTCCCAGGAGTTTGAAACCTCTGGTAGGCACAAACGCTTCATGCAATGCTGACATACACAGCAATTAACTCTATTTTCCACAACAGCCTGTGCTATCAAAGATGTCCTTGGGTGTATTCTCTCCAAAGCCTCATAAAAATTCATGCAAACTTCCTAAAACACCTCATTTTCACTGCAACACTAATGAAAGCAACCATCCAGAGATCCTTCTGCTACACTTTATTCCATCACAGCCCAAGACCAGGCAGAGTAAGATCCTGGGTGAAAAGGTTGCATTTTTTTTTTTTTTTAGGACGGAATCTCTTAATTTTAATAGATAAAAACCTACTCTGAACTTAGCAATATGACTGTTATAAACCAGCTTCCCCAGCGCCCAGATGGCTGTTTAAAACACCGGGGTGAGCACAGCTTCGGAAAGTGAAGATGCACTTTGAGAGAACTGCATTCACCCGAATATTGTGCTGCTTCAAAAACAAACCCTGCCTTTCAAAATGTCAAAGGCAACAATTCACAAGCAAACACCATATGGTGCATTTGTTCTCTTCAGTTCCTCTCACAACCAGCTGAAAAAGAAGGAACATTTCAGAGCTGAAATGTCTGCTTGCCACACTGTACAGCGAGCTCTCAGGAACCGTAGATGGTGGCACAAAATTGCTGACAGGGACAGGATGGATCATCTGCAGTCCAGTCTCCAAAAAGCCCACTTGTAGAACTCACTGCCTTCTGGTTTTACTCTGGGATCTGGGTGGGATTTGCACAGGAAAAACCTCCCAGGATGTCCCCAAAGCCCCTTTTAAAAGTGTTTTTTTACCGTAGAGCTCTGAAGATCTGGCTAGCACAGCTCTGCGATGGTGTAACAGCTGCTGAGCCCCAGCGTGATTAAAAATAAACTGCAGTAAAAAAAGCCACTTACTGGTGGCTGAGGAAAAACAATCACTGGGGCAGCAACAGAACTGTTGGAGGCATCTTTTTGACTTTTAAAGGAGTTTTTAAATCACCTTCCTGATGGGCTCCCAGGCTTCAGCTCGTGGCCAGTGTGGAAGGGCAGGTCCTTGCAAGGAGCTGCCAGGAGCAGCTCCTGCAGTTTCAGGGAGGGATTTTCCTGCTCCCTCTGTTGCTGTTTTTGGATAAAAAGCTGGGGCCCACATCTCCAAATCCAGGGTGTGCCCCTGTCCCTCGGGGCCCACCGCACAGCGTCCTCAGCAACAGCAGGGCTCCCGTGTCTGTGCCTTCTGCAAATTCACCTCAACACCCAGTGGGTGTCCCTGCACTGAAATGATTCCCCAAACCCCACAAAGTGCAGGTGAAGACAAAGCCTAAATTCGCTCCCCACGACCCTGAGTGCTCAGGCAGCCTGAACCTGCCACAACAAGGCTGGGTGAAAAGCGGCCCAGCACCAAGTAACCCCAGAAGGCAAATATTCCTGTGATGCAGGCCTTCATGTTCACTCTTAAAGGTCTTTTCCAACCTGAATGAATTCTATGATTTGCAGAAGAAACCACTACTGGAGTAAAGACTTCACAATAAAAATAATTACCATTTATAAAATAATTACACACTGCTACGCAAGGAAGGCTCAGGCCTTACACTTTATTTCTGTAAATGAGAGACAGATCTGGCTTGTGATCAGCTAAGCACACTCAGGTAACAAATTAAAGCCATCCCTCTTATCCCCTTTTCCCAGCACGTGATGCTGAGGTTTTAGAACAACATTAAATAAAAGCTCACCAAGCGAGATGAGAAATCCGGAGTGGCGGCAATGCGCTCTGTCTGTGTGTTACACAGTCAATTCCACACTTTAATCGGGGGCCCCCCCGACAACACTCAAAAGCAAAACTGTTTCTTTCATGGCCATAATAAATACTCCTGCTGGTCTGTGAAGAAGAAGTAACAGCCCATGGGAAATGGCTTCTGGTGTCAGGGACGTGGCCACCGGTGCCTGGTGAGGAGAGCGCTGGGGCGGCTTGAGCAGGCTGGGCTCTCCTGTTCACCCCACGGTGGCCCAGGGCTGTTCTGTCCATCAGGAGAGGTTCAGAGTTCCAGGGCTGTTCTGTCCACCAGGAGAGGTTCAGAGTTCCAGGGCTGTTCTGTCCATCAGGAGAGGTTCAGAGTTCCAGGGCTGTTCCATCAGGAGAGGTTCAGAGTTCCAGGGCTGTTCTGTCCACCAGGAGAGGTTCAGAGTTCCAGGGCTGTTCTGTCCATCAGGAGAGGTTCAGAGTTCCAGGGCTGTTCTGTCCATCAGGAGAGGTTCAGAGTTCCAGGGCTGTTCTGTCAGGAGAGGTTCAGAGTTCCGGGGCTGTTCTGTCCACCAGGAGAGGTTCAGAGTTCCAGGGCTGTTCTGTCCATCAGGAGAGGTTCAGAGTTCCAGGGCTGTTCTGTCCATCAGGAGAGGTTCAGAGTTCCAGGGCTGTTCTGTCCATCAGGAGAGGTTCAGAGTTCCAGGGCTGTTCTGTCAGGAGAGGTTCAGAGTTCCAGGGCTGTTCTGTCAGGAGAGGTTCAGAGTTCCAGGGCTGTTCTGTCAGGAGAGATTCAGAGTCCTCTGTCACCCTGCTGCTCTCATCCCGTGGGTCCGAGCTGTGCTGGCTCCCCGGCGCCTGACCGTGAGCTGCGTGCGACGCCGCTGCCTCTCGCACTGGAGAGCACTGCCAGCTCCTGGGACAGCCCCTGTGACACAGCTGAGGCTCCTGCACCTTCTCCTCCCCTGGCATGGCCTGCCCCTAGCCCGGCAGTCCCTCTCCAGCCTCTGCCTGGCGAGGCCAAGCGGGACAGCGAGCCGCGGGCCGGCTGGATCTGCTCCAGCAGGCGCAGGGCCGGCTCCTTCCCCGCCACCAGTAAAAGTGCTGAGCTTTCGCTGAGGTATATCAATCATCTGCAACACGCCAGGAACCAAACCTCCGCTTCCATCTCATTCCCCTTTCTAAACCGCTCTGGGGGACGTCCAAACGCTCAAAGCTGGGACTGGAGACAAACGGCTTTGCCCTTCCGAGGCCTTCTCCGTCAGCTTGGCCTTCCAAACGCCTTCTCCGCCCCTGCACCTGGACTTGCACGCTGTCCCACCCACGCAGCCTCATGCCAGCGCCGCTCTTCAGCTGGAGCAGTGGCGTTTCCATCACCCTGGTGTGAGATCTTCACAGTAAGAATGCGTTTTTGGGCTTGTCGAGGCCTGCTCCCAGGTCCCAGAAAGAACAGAAACCAGGGCTAGCACAGCAAACTCCGCTGTTAGTTACGTGAGCCTCACACTAGTCCTCTTCACATCTCAGAGCATTTAGCTTGTTAGAAGGGTGGAAATAATTCATATGGCAGCAGTCAAATGTGGGCCTTGCAGCACTAAACACAGCAGTTTTTCTTTTACAAATGCAAGCGGCGCCGCTGCGCCGGACGGCGCGCGGCAGGATGGCGAGGAAAGCAGAGACTGTCTCGTATGGCACTATTTACAGACCTCCCGTTAAAAAGCTGCCGAGTTGCATTGAATATAAGCATAGAACGTTTCTTCCATATACAAACTCTCGTTAGCCGATTGATTATTAAGGTGCTCAGAAGTGTGGCTGGAAACAGAAATTACAGTAGATCAGTTGCGTCTTCGTCTATTTACACGCAGTTTCCCGCTGACACCAGCGTCCTCCGCAGGAGCTGGGAGCAAAGCAGCCAGTTTCGAACCTAGTGCCACGGGAACTGTTGTTCTCTCCACGAGATCTTTGTCAGAAGGAAAACCAGGAGCAGTTTGGTTCCCTTTTCCAGCAGCGGGTGCCCTGGCTGAGTCCGTGTGGCGGGCGGTGCCGGGCAGCATCGCGGCGCGGGACACGCCGCTCCCCGCTCTCAGCGCCCGTCCTCCTCCTCGCCTGTCCGGGGCAGGACTCGCAGCACCAGGCTGTCACGCTGACACGCATCACGCGGGCCCTCCTAAGTGCTCGGAAAGCTCAGATCCCCGTGCATCCCCTGCTGCACCCCGTGCAACAGAAGGGAAGATTTTGGCGTGAGAAACCACGAACCAGCAAAATGCACTTAGCAAAAATTTTGTCTTGTCTTCAGAAAAAAGTAAAACAAATCCCCAACGGCACACTGTAGGTCAAATTTCTTCCCCATTAACATTCTCAGAGGGTTGTTTTTCTGTCTGATGGCCGAACTCTGCCTCTGGTTCCGTTCTCTGCTGGCTGGTGGCTGGCACCACTTCATTCCACACCTGTGCTCACACAGGCGCCTCAGAGGGGCTCAAAACTCAGCGTTTTGGGAACCTGTCCAACCAGGAGGGTGTCTGACCGTACTGAAAATGCTAATTTTGTCCTTGTCGTTTCAAGTTGCTATAGAAAAGGAAAGGAAGCCGATTTGACTGCTGTTTGCAAACCTACCATGTACAGTCATTTTTCCCCTCGTACATTTTAAGTTTCAAACAGGTCCCAGAGATCGCAAGGCAAGGTTGTTAAGGCAGTGTAAGAAACTCGGTATTCCACTCGCACCTCTCGATCCCCTTAGAAGCACTTCTAAGGCATCAAAAGGGGCGTGCGGTTTGTGCTGGCCTTTTCCGAAAAAGGCATTTGGTACAGCGTGAGAAGGGGATGCTCAGTGGCACTGGGAAGCCGCTCGGCCCCGGGCAGCGGCCGCACCACCCCAGAGGAAGAGGGAGGAGCGGCGGGGCTGCGGGGCGCGGGTTCCTCACCACCGCTCCTTCTGGAACGCCTCTGCCTGCACCATGTCCCCGGGGTGCTCGGAGATGCAGGCCCCGTTGATCTCGTTGAGCTTGTTGTCTGGAAGATCCTCGGGTTTTGTGCAAAGTTTCAGCGCCCTGGAGATGAAGACGTCCAAGTCAAACTCGGGGTCGGTCTCGCTGCTCACCTGGGCGGGCTCCTGGTGGAGGCGGTGAGGAGAGGAGGGCAGGCTGCGCTCCTGCATCTCCGGGAGAGAGCCGGGGCACTCCAGCCCCACCTGCGTGCTCTTCACCCACTGGGCAATCTCCAGAAAGAGGTTGGACGGCTCCTCCTCCAGCGACAGCTCAGCGGGAGGGGCGATGGTGGCCCTTTTCCAGTGGGATAAATCCAAGATTAGCTTGGGCTCTGAGTAGTGGTGGGGCTTGCTGTCCCTCCACAGCAATTTGTCCAAGTAGGAGGGTGATCCCACTTTGTAATCACACGATTTCCCGCAGTCGGCATCAAAGACTCGGTCCATGGAGGAGTGGGACAGCTCCAAGAACCTCTCCGAGCTGCTCTGCGAGTATTTCCGCGGGTCGACCTGCGCTTCCTCCGCGGTGGGCTCGGAGCCGGCGCGAGGGTCGCGCTGGACCTCGTCCATGTCGTGCTGCTTGTCGTGCCTCCAGTCCAGGTCGGAGGAGAGGCTGATGTGGTACCTGCCAGAAACACGCTGCTGTTAGACACAGAGCACGGCCTTGCTGGCAGCCCAAACCAACCCCTGCCCTCCTGCCGGCTTCGCCTCTTGCTCGCTGATTTATTTATTGTCTTACTGGTAGCAGAGACAACCTTCCTGTCTGTTAAAATGGCAGGGGGTGGATGGTTTATCAAGAGCCTGAGGTGCAGCAATAAAAGCCCAACAACCAAAGCAAGAGGCCCCTTCCTTCAGATGTCCACCACCTCCCCTTCGCTCGGGACCTAAAGGAGATTAACACCATTAATAACCAATCTCAGCCCACAGACAGCTACCATGGTGTGAGTCCTTCCTGCTTGGTGACAGGACAGTGAAGGACATGTCTCAAACCCCACTGAGATGGGCATCACCAACCTGTCCTGATGTCAGGGACCAAGAGCACTCCTGAAGGGTCACCTGGTGATGGTTTCTCAAGCCAGCTGAAGCCCCTTGCAATTACCTGGCAGCTCCAGTTCCTAGACACCGTTCTCCCAGTGACACCCAATTTGCTGGCTCCTAACTGAGCTGCCTTTAAAACACGTTACCCCAGGCACTGGGGCTCTGCCACAGCCAAAAATCTGCTCTTCAGGTGTCCCTGAATCCTCTCCTGTCCCCCAAACAGCTGGCTGGTGCTGCAGAGTCTACAGCCCTGTATCAGGTGTCCCCAGCACATCTCTCAGCTCCTCGTGTCACACACAGAAAGCTGGCAGGGGAAAGGTGACAAGGTGGCCTCCAGCAGCCCAGTTGCTGCTTTGGGGCTATCCAGGGATGAACTGAAGACAGATATCCTGCTCCCAGCCTTCCTCCCCACCTGGCTGAGCCCTTCCAGCCTCCCCCTGATGCTTGCTCGCTCAGGCAAAGAGACTCATGGCAGTGGGGGCAAGGGGTTTCTCTAGGTGGTTTTTTCAGTCCTGGTGGAACCTAGGGGGTCGGAAAGGCGAGGAGATTTAGCTGCTGTGTGGAGAGGAACAGTGCTGCAGACGTCCTCAGCCAGCTCACCCCCCACAGCTGCAAGGAGCTCTACAGAAAACCAAACCTCATCAACTCTCAGCTGCTTGTTTTGTCCTGCCTGCTCCAGGGGTAATCACCCCGAATGTGAGAGAACTCAGCTCAAGGCTTTGAGCTCTTCTAAACTTCCAGTACGTCTTTCAGCAAACCATTTACACACCAACACAATTCAGGGTTTTTTACAAGACCCCCAGATCTGTGGCCTCTGGGGCTTACGCCCCTTGGAAAGTGATGAATTCAGCACGGCAAATCAGGCACAAGAATTACATTATTTTGTAACCTGCGTTATAGGGACAGAGGGCAGGGGGAAGGGCTGCAGTGCCACTTAAACCCAAATGAAATGGCGACCTAGGCTGTGAATAAAACCGGGAGTAGAAAGGTACGACTGGGATGTGCAGGCTTAGCTGCTGGTCCCCGTGGAATCCAAGAGGAGCCTCTGGGTGGCTCCCAGCCCATTCCTTGGGCTGGAACTACAGTGTGGCATGAAGAAGGAAAAGCAGGCATCTTTCATGGGTCTGGAACACGTGTGGTGGAATCCGGGCAAGAGCATGCCAGAGACTTACCAGCCCAGCTCTGCCTGAAGCGTTCAAGGCAGAATCTGCTCCCCAGCCCAGCCCTGGCACTGTACCTGTCCCAGTTGGACATCTGGCTCTGGTTGGCTTCCATCAGCAGGATGTCATCGATCTCATCCTCGATGCGGAACGGGTGCTGAGACACCGGCTCGTCCTCTGGGCAGGAGTAGGGGCTCATGTAGGGGTGCTGCAGCCCCATCTCGGCCGTTAATCGATCCATGGGGTTAAACGTCAGTATTTTCTCCAGAAAATCAATAGCTGCCAGGCAGAGACAAACAGGCTCACTGACTCCTCAGAAGCAGCTCACCCTGCCACGGTGAGCCCCGCGGAGCCCCCGCGACAAACCCCCTGAATTAAGGGGAGAGCTAAAGGCCACACCTCAGGCAGACCAACCCAGGCACCTGTGTCCCTGCTGCATTCCCCCTCGGGAATTCCCCTCTCGGGAGCTGGGAGCTTGCTGGGAGCATCCCTGCGGCCTCAGTGCCACCCCCTCCAGCAGGGCAGGGCAGGGCAGGGCAGGGCAAGGCAGGACAGGGCAGGGCAGGGCAGGGCAGGGCAGGGCTGGGCAGGGCTGGGCAGGACAGGGCAGGGCTGGGCAGGGCTGGGCAGGGCTGGGCAGAGCAGGGCAGGGCAGGGCAGGGCAGAACAGGGCAGGGCAGGGCAGGGCAGGGCAGGGCAGGGCAGGGCAGGGCAGGGCAGGGCAGGGCAGGGCAGGACAGGGCAGGGCAGGGCAGGGCAGGGCAGGGCAGGGCAGGGCAGGGCAGGGCTGGGCAGGGCTGGGCAGAGCAGCATCCTCACACCTGTGCAGGACAGCATGTGTGTCACACCCCCAGCTGTGTGCTGCACAGGGCAGAGATCTCACCCCAAAAGGAGCTTTGGGCAGTGCTGGGATTTGACTACACACTCTCAGGTCCATCCAACAAGCTCACTGCGTTTCAGACAACTGATTTCACATCTTAGGTACAACTGAAGCAGATTAGACTTACTGCAATTTTCAGAAGCCTTTGGCGTGACCAATGCTATGAAATTATCTTATCCATTAATATTCAAAGAATTCTGAGTGGCTAAAATAATTTCAGGAAACTGTGGTGCTTGAACTCTATCTATGATGACAGCAAATTTAAGGGCAATTAAACCTAAACGTAGAGGGTTTGCTGTGATGGCTTTGATGATTCCTATTACTGAGGTTATGTGAGAAGGTAAAATCCTGCCACTGAAGTTGTTGCTTATCCAGTTGATCCTTTCATGGGAAAGTCACTATGAGTTCAGGCAATAAAAACAGGAATAATGCCTTTCTTCAATACAGCTTTATACTGAAACCTTCAGGAACATCCCCACGAAATTGTGTGAACAGGGCAGTTTCTGCAGAGCCCCTCAGCAGACAGGATGGCCACACGTGCTGCTCAGACATTAACCAATTTCCCACTGTCTCCCTCCCCGAGATCACCTCGTTGCTCGGACTAATTAAATGGGATGGGATCAACAGCCCCGTAAGGCTGCCGGCTGCGGGCAGGGAGCGTGGCAGAACAACACCTTACAGGTGTGATTTGTGATGTGCTGCAGGTCACAGGGGCAGGAAAACAACAGTGAATTATCTGAGGGGTGTGGGTGACCTTTCTTCCCACAGCCATGGCAGGGAATAAATCGTCTCCTGCTTGCTGGAGGCCCACACGGCCCCTGGGTACCCCGATGGATATCGTGCTGCCAAGACCAGCAGACACCAGCTGAGCCTGGTCTCAACATCTTGCCAAAAGCAGGTGGCCAGTTTAACCCTCAGGAGGAGCTCAGGAGAGCAGCTGGTCAGTGCTCCTGTCTGTCACAACCATCCCAAGCTGGGATGCTCGTGAAGGAGAAGGAGTGCTGTACTGCACAGCCGTGTTCACAAGCACAGCAAGGGAACAAACGGGGCTCGAGGAGAACCTCTGGGCTGAATCCCTGCTCACAGCTCGGGGAGACACGCAGGAAGCCAGGGATAAACCTCTAAAGGGCCTTGGAAGAGAATTTCGCCCTTGGGAGCTACCTGTGAGCAAGCCACAGCACTGCGAGTGCTGTCCTGCAGCAGGGCCCGGGGACAGGCCACCTGCGAGGGGACAGCAGTGGGGACACCTGAGCTACAGCTGGGACCACCTGCCGCACACCCCCAGGTATCTGCAGCCCCTCCTGCAGCACCCAGGTCCTTGTGGACTCCAAGGGAGTGGCTCTGAGGACACGGCAGCCAGGAGAAGCCGCGCCAAGCCAGCGGCCACCACGGTACCTTCGCTGTCCACCTCGGGCAGCAGCTTGCGCAGCGGCTTCCGCACCTCCCAGGTGCTGTTGATGAACATGGGCATCACCTTCAGCAGCTCCTCCTTGTCCTCCTGGTGGATCACAGGGATTGTCTCCAGGATCAGCTGCATCTGCTCCAGCTCGTGGCCCCCTGAGCGGGAAGAAGACAGGCACTGAGGTGAGATACCGAGGATAAGTTGGGGTGGGTGTGTGGTGCTGTCAGCCCCAGGGGTCTCCAAACTCCAGCTTTAAAGGAATGCAGGTGTCCAGCCCCAAGAGGAGAGGTGTTTTCCACTGGCTGCTGGGCACCAAGTCATGGCTCTGGTGGTGCCAATCCCCCAGTGGCTGTGTGCCATTACACGTTTTTAATCCTTTTCCTTCAGGACATATTTGTCCATAGAAACCAAACCCCCGCTCAGGGCCGGCTGCCTGTCAGTGAGAGGAGCAGCAGAGCCCCTCGATAACGAGCGCTAATCCCACTCCTCAGCACTCTCCTGGATGTGACCAGGAGCTCCGTGGTGGATTTCCAGCCTCCCACGTGTGCTGGCAGGGACTCGGAGTTGTGCCAGTGATGTTCTGCTGGCCAGGAGGGCTGGTTAGAAACGCTCTGTCCTCAGAGGCAGGACCAGCCATTGGGGCAAGGAGCGGCCGGGGGCAGCCAAAACAACGGGGATTTTTGGGCTACCGAGTCCCTGCTGTCCCAGCCACGGATTTCAGGCTGCCCCAAGGGTGAGCAGCCCTGATCACCAAGGTCTGATCCACGACAAGAAGAGTCAGCCTCATTTATGGCCCAGCACTTCTGACCGGCCAGCAGGGCGTGTGGGGGGGCCACCTCACAGGGGATGGAGACCGCTCGCCCTGAGGCAACCCTGCTCCTGTGGGGGTCCCTGCTGTCCACAGCCCAGAGCTGGGCCAGCACGAGTTCTCCAGACCCACACCCATGGAGCTGACCCCCTGGGACAAGGGGAGGGACAATCATGGGTGCTGGGGAGCTGCCTTCTCCCGTCCTGGCCTCGCCAAGCCTGGTTCCATTCAGCCACGGCCACCTCCACGGCAGCTCTGGTGACACTGGCAGTGCACCTGGACAGCCCCAGGGCAAGGCTGACACCAGCCCAGCTGCTCACACCCAGGTCAATGGGACCGTACTGGGAGCCACTGGGAATGTGCTGGGGGGAACTGGGACCACACTGGGGGCAACTGGGGGCAAGTATGAGTGACTGGGGTCCTGCTGGGAAATACTGGCATCATACTGGGAGTGACTGAGACTATACTGGGGGCAGCTGGGAGAACTGGGAACACACTGGGCCAAAGTGGGAGAAACTGAGAACAACGGGGACGGTGCTGGGGGCAAATCATACCCTAATAGGGAATGACTCGGAGTGACTGGGCTTGTCCTGGGGTGCTGAGGAAACTGGAACCACACAGGGGGAGCAACTGGGCTCATGCTGGGAGCAGCCACTGCCAGCACCAGGACCCCCGAACCCCTATCCTGGCCATCCCACCCCTCCAGCCCCAGCACCGCCCACCAGGGTCCCGGGAATCCCAGGGGTTCCCCCCTCTCAGGGGTCAGGATTAACGTCCTGAGAGAAGACAAAGGGAAGGACGCCCTTCCCGTATCAACCCTGGGCAAATTAATTCACTTCCCTAGAGAAAAACTAATTTTAGGTCACTCAGAGCTTCACAGCGTGACTCCAGGGGAAACTAAAGGTATCTACCAGGAAATGAACACCTTGTTAGTCAGGATAATTCCCAAGCTGTGATCAAAATTACAGGGTGATAAAAGTCACAAAGGCTTTATGGCTTTTCCCTCAGCGCAGCTCCAGCCACGGCTGGCTGAAGAAGCCTGGCAGCCAGAAGATACCGTGTTCAGTCACACAAAGGAGCTGCTAATGCAGCGCTGGAAGCTTTGAATTATGGCTCTCAAGAATCCCCATTCTCTTCCATTATCCTCTATATATGGAATTCCCAGGGACCTTTTTCTGAAGGTATTACCTCCTGAAAAGGAAAACATGAACCACAGATGCTGTTGTCACCCAGGGAGAGAACAAGGAGCTCTGCACCATGTCTCTAAAAGAGAACCTTCTCCAGGCTTCAGCCAAGTCCCAGGAAGGCACCAAGCCCTGGGAGCAAGCCCTGATCCCACGGGAAAAGCCCCTGTGCTAGCCCTTGGTCACAGCCCCACTGGTGAGCCCCACGGAGATCTGCAAGGACAGACCTTTTCTCCTTTTTTACTCCTTTTCCCCATTTACTCCTGCTTCCACTGATGCTGCTCTCGGTGGGAAAGACACTGGAGGGAGCTGTGGCTGCTCAGGCACGGACACTCCTCCCCATTCCCCGTGCTGCTGCTGGGGAGCTCTCCGAAGGTCTGCGAGCCGGATTCCGGCAGCTGCAGCAGTGCTGAGCTGCTGTCAGCTTTGGGACAGCCATCTGCTGTGGCCTCCCGGGGCTCTGCCGGACCCAAATCCGCTCTGCCCCATGGGGAAGGGGCCTCTGGGAGGGGCTGGGGTCCGTTTCTGCTGCACATCCCACAATTTGTGCGGGAGAATGGAAGCAGTGAGTGACTCCTAACAACCAATCCTGAATTCACAGAGCACCCCGGACAGAGTCCCGAGTTAATTATATTGATTTATGCTAAAGCACTCGGTCTGAACTGCACGACACAGGCTGGAGGAGACACCCCGGGCAAGGCACTTGCTGCAGGGTTGCAGCTCTCCCTGAACCACACTGCTGCTCTTTCCCACGGGGCTCTGTGAAACCCGTCCTGCAGGGAGGGACGGGGCTGCAGCTGCCTGGGGTGAGCTCCTCCAGCCCAGCCAAGGGGAGAACAGCAGCAGAAAAGGTGAATCCACATTGCTGTGCGTGGATTTTAGCTGCTGCTGTGAGTTTTAGCTGCTCTGAGGGGCTGGGTTATATTCTGCTCCTCTCTGGGCAGCAGCAGGTGAAAGACACCTCGGGCACCCTGCCTGCTGCCGGGCTCCTGCCCTGGCCCTGCTCCGCCTGCTGGCACAGGAGGAGGCCAGGAAAACGGGGCAGGGGGCCAGAACCTCCCATGACAATGATGCAGTTTCAAAGCCACCCAAAAGGAGTTGATATTTTGAGTTTGGCTTTGATCCCCACCCATTAATCAAGCATCCTGCCAGCACCTGGGGAGTTATTAAGTGATTTCGCTGGGCTGGAGAGTGGAGAAGAAGGGATGCTCGCAGCGTGTGTCTGGCAGAGCCCAGCCCGTGAGTGCCAAATCCCACCTCTGATCTCTGCCTGCTGTGGAGAACCAGCCTGGGGAGGCTCCTGCGTGGCTGCTCTGGGGCATCTCACCCAGGCAGGGGACAGATGAACCCCACCCTGGGGTGGGTTGCATATGCCTCTGCATAGCCACAAAATGAGCTTAAAGCACCACCTCGGACACCTTGGTGCTGTCAGCCAGCATGGCTCACACCGTGGGACCCACAGAGAGCGAAAACAAGCCCCAGGCTGGGCTGAGAGAGGGCTCAAGCACAGTTTGAAAAGCCAGGAACGCTTGGGTGCTGTGCTGGGATGGCCGGGGGAGGACCTCGGCAAGCAACTCTGGTTTTGCTGATTGATGTGAGGAATGAGGGGAACGGAGACTGCAGCATCTCCCAGAGAGATCAGACAAGGCCCCACACCTGCAGGGACAAGTGGCACCTGGAGACGCCCCTGCTCCTAGAACGTATCCCAAGGAAACATCAGGAGCAGACAGGTTAAATGCACAGTTTTCAAAGCTGAAATCCCTGGACTGGAAAGTTTTGGTGAAATTGAGGACAAAGAGAAGGAAGGAAGGGGTGGCAATTTTAAAGATCGCTTCATAATGGTACTGACTGCTTATTTTTAAGCTTTCACAAAAGCTGCAAGCAGGAGTGGGGAGGGGGTGTCAGAGCAGCTGCAGCCAAGTCTGTGGAGCTCTGCGGTGCGCTATCTGTGAAGGAAACCTCCTCCTCCATTATTAACGGTCCTGGTTATTTATTTACACAACTCTGCCAACAGCTGCTCACAAAACACACTAAACCTTGTCATTCAGAGCACTGGCAGGCCATGGGGCTCTGCTGCACACCTCGGGAAGGGGAGCAGCTCCTGCAACAGGCAGGGGGCAGCTGCTTCGTCCCCCCACGAATGGCTCCATGTCCCAGCTCAGGAGGCTCAGCTTGGCTCCTGGCACAGCATTTTTGGGAACTTATTAAATACATTTTTTTCTTCTGAAGAACATCAGAGCTGAGCTTCAAATGCTGCATTGGTAACTCCTTGCTGTGCTTTTTGTTGTCATCTTTTCTTGCACTTCACCTTTGCAGCTGCAGCTCGTGCTTACAGGTAAATCCTAAAAATGGGTGGTGGCGTTCAAATGTTTCCCCTCAAAGAACAGAAACAGCTTGAAGACACCGACCACAATTCAAATCCACGGCATAGAGTACAAACCTCCTGGAACAGGGCACTGTTATCTCCTCTCCTTACACGGGGGAACTCCCTCTGCTGGGCTAGAAAGCCTCGGAATTGGCTAGCAAGGGAGGAGGGAGGGAAAAAGTGAAACAACAGGAGACAGAAACCTACCGGCAAAGAGCATCCTCCCAGTCAGCATCTCGGCCAGGATGCAGCCCGCTGCCCACATGTCAATGGCTTTGGTGTAGTTGTTGGGCGACAGGAGGAGACGGGGGGAGCGGTACCACTTTGTCACCAAGCCTTCGGACAGGTAACCCTGGAGGAGCAGAGAGAGACAGGGGCTGAGCAGGGACAGTGTGCAGCACAGCTCCATCCTGAGCAGAGACAGGGGCTGAGCAGGGACAGTGTGCAGCACAGCTCCATCCTGAGCAGAGACAGGGGCTGAGCAGGGACAGTGTGCAGCACAGCTCCATCCTGAGCAGAGACAGGGGCTGAGCAGGGACAGTGTGCAGCACAGCTCCATCCTGAGCAGAGACAGGGGCTGAGCAGGGACAGTGTGCAGCACAGCTCCTCCACCCGTCCCCGGTCACTCCTCACTGCGGCCCCACTGCTGGATACTGCAGGACATCCTGCCCCCCAGGCCTGTTCCCGTGCAGGCTGGGGCTGCTGGCCCTGCAGCTACAGGGACCTGGCAGACACCAGAGGCACCTCGGTGCTCCGCCAGGCACGGCGCTCGCTGCTTGTCACCAGGGTATTGCAGCACCTCCCGCAAAGGACAGATGGGTTCGGTAGCACAAATCTGCAGATCACACCTGCCTGAGCCATTCCAGGTCACCTCTGGAGGACCTGGAGGTGTCCTACAAATCCCAGTCCCCATTCATGTGAGACATCGTCCAGGAAAACAAAAGGGTTCGGGAGGATTGGCAGCGCAGTGCGGAAGGAAAGGCTCCTGTATCTGTCTGTGTAGGGAACAGAGCTGCCAGGGGCTCTCAGCCAAGACTCCGGAAAACAAGATGCCATGGGATAAGTGGGAAAGCCCTTCTGGGGAATACCTAGCTGATGCAGGGATGGGAAACCCTCTTCCTCCTGCACTGAGCCTGCGCCTTGCCTAATAAATCACCTCCCTCCCTTGTCAGTGGCTGCTGGGGCTTGGTGTGGCAAGGGGCACGCATCCTCACCCTCACCCTCACCCTCATCCTCATCCTCATCCTCATCCTCACCCTCATCCTCATCCTCACCCCAGTCCCAGTCTCACCCCAGTCCCACTCTCACCCCAGTCCCACTCTGCTCACACTGAGGATGGTGTTTGGGAGAAGCTCCCAGCAGCATCCGTGGGACAAAGGCCATCACCTCTCTGGAGCAGGGCCCTCCTGCTCCTGAGCTGACCCGGGAGATCCATCACCAGTGCCAAGTGTTCAGCAGCCCTGGCTGGAGCCAGGGGATGTGTCCCAGCCTAGAAACAGCCCTGGCACCACCAGGGACCCCCCAGTGCCACGCTGGGGCTGGCCATGGATGGTAATTGCACTGGGATAACACTGGAATATTCGCAAGTGGCCTTTTCTGTATTAAATATAACACATTAACAGAAGGAGGGAGATTGAAATGCGGCAGGAGCAGCAAAATAAAATTAAATTATAAAGCTGAATTGCATTTAAATGCCATGAAGCATTTGGAGAATGTCAAAATGCAATGACAGCATGAACACAGCTCACACAACAGCTTAGTTAAAAACTCCGTCCCTACCAATTTAGTTCCACGGACTGTTTGCAGCTGCAGCATACCTGGAGTTGTGCTGAGCAGCACTTCCTAGGATGCTGTAGGATGTGTCTCTCCACCTAAACACGACAGCAGCACCACAAACACCACAAGGCTGATCACACTCCTCTTCCCCCAGAGCAGGCTCTTGTGCCAATTCCCAAATGTGCGAGTCATCAAGCTTTTAATCATAAAGGGCTTGCTTTTAAAAGAACATTTTAATTTTGGCCTTCTCATGGTAAGTTGTAATGGAGACTGATTAGCTAAGAAGTTTCATTTGAGGCTGTTATATTTTTGCTAATGCTGCTCAACCAGAACCAGCACGAAAGCCCCCAGGCACTATCTGATCGAACCAACACTTCTCAGCTACTACAATTACTTCTGACAAAGGAGACGCTGTTTTTTTATTGGAGAATCCCACGAAAATAAACTCTGAGGGTGGTAATCCAGGGCAATTCTTAGCTGGAGCCATTTCTTCCCTCTCCCAGGAAAGGAGTGACACCCTCCTTACAGATTTAACGCTGTTCATGTGTTTCTCCTCTCTGACAGCAAGATGGATCTGAGCTCTCGGGGGTGTGTGCACCATGCAAGATGCATGAGCAATACACTGCAAATATCTGAGAGTCACCACAAGCCAAACATTTTCCTCCCCTCACATATTGGAGGAAATTCCCTGCAGAAAGGACACATCTTCGACCTTTCTGCTGCCATGTGTGGTTCCTGGTGGTGGTTAATTCTCACCGTGCTCCCCTCTCCTGCTGCCCACCCCCCCGTGTCTGACTGCCAGCTCCCCACTTCTGTCTGCTGGAAAACCTCGGGTTCCCCCTCCACACCCAGGAAGGACCCACGGAGAGAGAGGAAGAACCTGCAGCTGCTCTCCATCCCACCCTCTCGTGGTCCTCAGAGCTGGACCACCGCCTCCCAGGGCCTCCCACCGCCGAGCTCTGCGCTATCCCTGCCCTTTCTCTGCCCTTTCTCAGGGGCAGGATACAGGGAAGGAGAGGCTGGAGGTTTGGAAGTCAAACCTGGCTCGAGGTCCTCCCGTGGGCAGCACACAGATGTCTCGAGCAGCTGATACAGCCCCAGTGCCTTCCCCTGGCTAAAAACGTGGGCTAGATCCCTGATTTTAGGAAACACCCGCGTTCCTGAAGTGGCTGCAGCGCCGTGGACTGACAGGTTCTACGGAGAAGTGCCACCACAGCTCTGGGATCCAGGATCATGAAGTCACCGCCACGGGACGAGGAGTGCCCTGCCCCGGGCTGGGCACAGGCTCAGCCCCGAGCTGTGGTGCCAGGCTGGGGAGCCTGGGCACATCTGGCCATCACCTAAACCAGGCAGGGCTCCAGCACAAGAATTTCACCATTCGTGTAGATTCAACCAGACAGAAAGGCCGAGAGCCGAAGCATATTAATTAATTCTAATTAAGATGGGGCATACATCTTCACAACCAAATTCTGTGGATTCAGCACCGCCCTTTCTGCACTGGAAGGACCACTAGAGTCTCCTTAAAAGACAACATAATTGAGTTAATTGAAAAATAGAAGCAGTTTCAAGTCTAAGCCCTTCCATGCAATTTTTTTTTCCCCCTTGCAATTTTCAAGTATCATTTTCCTGCTTCTCCTCTTGTCCTGCCGCGTGTGCAGCAACAGCTCAGGCAATCTATAAAGGTGATGAATTCACTACAGGTAGGATAAGCATCGAGTTGTATCAAACAGCACAGCAAGGGAACTGGAAAGCAAAGAAAAATGGATGTTTTTTCAGACCTTTACACTACACATATTTTGTTTTGCTTGACAAACGCCAGAAGGAGAAACAATTCAGGGCGGGGGCTGCTGCATCCCGGTATCGCCCTGGTGACAGCACGCTGAACCTGCATTCCGAGGGAATCGGGCACACCGTGACGGAACACGGGGAGCACAGGAGCTGCCAGTGCTCCAAACCCACTGACACCCTGCATTCCAAGAGAATCGGGGACACCGTGACAGAACACGGGGAGCCACGGGAGCTGCCAGTGCTCCAAACCCACTGACACCCTGCATTCCAAGAGAATCGGGGACACCATGACGGAACATGGGGAGTACAGGAGCCAGTGCTCCAAACCCAATGCCACCCAGCATTCCAAGAGAATTGGGGACACTGTGATGGAACACGGGAGCTGCCGGTGCTCCAAATCCACCGCCAGCCCTGGGGCTCCTCCTCAGTTCAGGATCCCAGCTACTGCAAACCCCACAGCCCCCACGCCACAGCCCAAGGCTTATCACAGCTGTGTTTCACACCAGAATCCTCCTTCCTGCGGCCAAAAAGCCGCAGAGGTGCAGACCAGCTGCTCACAAACTGGAATTCCGTCAGGATCTGAGCACAGCTCGCGTATCCCTGCCTCCATCCACAGCCACGGTCAGGATTTCTGCTGCTGCACCCGTGGGAGCCGGATCAGCTCCTGGTGCAGATGGGGGGCTCAAAATAGCAACAAGCCCCAGCTTTTGGAATAATCCTGAGCAGCAGCAAGCTTCTGCCTCTTCACAGCAGGGTTTTTAACCCAATTTTTTAAAATGCAGGTTGGGCAGCTCTAGGCGGGGCCGTGGAAGACGCTGGGTTTGCGGGAACGTTGCTCCATGGGAGGACAACACGGCTGTTGCGTGTGGCTCCAGCAACGTGACACGCTCTGTTTTCGGGATGACAGAGTGCATCTATTTCAGGAGCACAGAGGATGGCGTGCCTCATCAGAGGACAGAGCAGGAGGACAAATGAGCCAGGGTCACAGCAGGCAGGCTCAGCACCAGCTGGACGTGGAGGGTGGTCCTCTCCGGAGGAGCACAGAGCAACGCCCCACACCCTCACCTCTGAACTCCTCACCACGACCCATTCGGGAATTTTGTTATTTCACTGAATGGACTGGAAACGATTATGATTGCACTGAACAGCGAGTACGAAACTAAAGGAGGATGCCAAAGCTTTGGAGATGGTCTGTAAAGAAGCTACCACTAGAACTGCCCCTAAAAGGGCTGACAGACCTCCATGGTGTGGAGTTTCTGCCAATTAATCACATAAAGAACGCTGTCAACAGGCAAAGGGAGAGCAGGTCCTCTGGGAACACCGTGCAGATGTCCCCAGGTGCTTTGGAGCACCAGCCAGAGTGCCCAGAAGGGAAAATCCACCTCGTACAAGGGAGGGTAAGGATTGTTTTAGTTCATGGTCTTGTCACCCAAGGGAAGACATTCAGCACATCTCTGTGCCCCATCAGCAGAATCTCCTGTCTTTGTCACCCAGCAACACCCCACACTCTGCCTGGTGCTGGCGGGTCCAACACACCCCTTAGGCCACACAGCCAGGGATGAGGCTGCCCTCCGAAACATTTATTATTTTAAAGTCTAGTCTGGTGTTTATGCCAATATTTGATGCTCGACTTTGCTGCCTCCCTGCTCCCCCACAAGCTGAGGGCAATCGGGGGAGGACAGAACCTCCCCTTTTCAGCCCCACCCCTTTAAAGCCCCTCCCCTTTACAGCCCCACCCCTTTACAGCCTCTTCCAGACCTGGCACAGATGGGGCTGAACTCTCGTTTGGAGACAAGGGGGGCTATTAGGGCAGGAAGAGTGGGGATGGGAGTGTGGATGGATGGATGGATGGATGGATGGATGATGGATGGATGGATGGATGATGGATGGATGGATGATGGATGGATGGATGGATGGATGGACGGATGGATGGATGGATGATGGATGGATGGATGATGGATGGATGATGGATGGATGGATGATGGATGGATGGATGATGGATGGATGGATGATGGATGGATGGATGGATGGATGGACGGATGATGGATGGATGGATGGATGATGGATGATGGATGGATGATGGATGGATGATGGATGGATGGATGGATGGATGATGGATGGATGATGGATGGATGGATGATGGATGGATGGATGGATGGATGGATGATGGATGATGGATGGATGGATGGATGATGGATGGATGGATGGATGGATGGATGGATGGATGGACGGATGATGGATGGATGATGGATGGATGATGGATGGATGATGGATGGATGATGGATGGATGGATGATGGATGGATGATGGATGGATGATGGATGGATGATGGATGGATGGATGATGGATGGATGGATGGATGGATGATGGATGGATGGATGATGGATGGATGGATGATGGATGATGGATGGATGGATGGATGGATGATGGATGGATAATGGATGGATGGATGGATGGATGGATGGATGATGGATGGATGGATGGATGATGGATGGATGGATGGGTGGATGGATGGATGATGGATGGATGGATGATGGATGATGGATGGATGGATGATGGATGGATGATGGATGGATGGATGATGGATGGATGGATGGGTGGATGGATGGATGATGGATGGATGGATGATGGATGGATGGATGGATGATGGATGATGGATGGATGGATGGATGGATGGATGGATGGATGGATGGATGGATGATGGATGGATGGATGGATGGATGGATGGATGATGGATGGATGGGTGGATGATGGATGATGGATGGATGGATGATGGATGGATGGATGGGTGGATGGATGGATGATGGATGGATGGATGATGGATGGATGGATGGGTGGATGGATGGATGATGGATGGATGGATGGATGGATGGATGGATGATGGATGATGGATGGATGGATGGATGGATGGATGATGGATGGATGGATGGATGGATGTGAGATGGGCAGCAGGCCCAGGAGCCTCTGCAGACACCCAGGCAGGGACAGGACTGTGTGGGCAGGCAGGGCCCCACAGCTGCAGACAGAGGGACCACAGCAGAGGATTCCAGGGGGAAAGGTGAGATGAATGCATTCACCAAGGGGGTGAAGGGTGATGAACAAGAAATACCCAGCTTTGCCTGTCCTGCACAAAGACAAGAACCTCGTGGAGGCTGGGAATGGGAATGCTCTTTTCTCCCTCTCCAACCCTCCTCTGCTCACCATTTGGGCACTGAGGTTCAGGGCCAAGAGCTCAAACCACAAACAACAAAGGACAAGGAGAAAGGCAATAAGGTGGAGGTGTTCCAGAGGGATAAACTGCCAGGGATAAAGAGCAGTGTGCTGGAAAAGAGGAGCTGGCACAGCTGGGTGGTGAGAGCTTTGGGGAAGAGATGGCACGAGGGAGAGACATGGATGAACAGGATCATCTCCTGAGGGCTCTCCCCTGCTACACCTGTGCCCTAAAGTGATGTCTGTAAGTACCTGAGCTTAGAACCTCATGTGCCTGAGACAGGGATAAAACTTGTCAGGTCTGAGCAGCCTGGGAAGGTGCAGAGATCTGGATGTGCCCTGGGCAGCTGGAAATCCATTTTGTTCACTGTGGAGAAGTTTCAGACAGAGAGATGTGCCCATGCTGCTCTTACTGCATGGAGAAAGGTATCTGAGCAGCAAAACCAGTCAAATGGCGGGAGGAACAGAGCCAAAGCTGCTCTGCTTTGCAGCTGGGGAGGCCAGCTCCTCGCTGTGCCTCAGGGCATCTCCCTGAGGAGCTGGGGGGGGGGGGTCTCCTCTTCCCACCATGTTATCCCAATCCAGCCCTTCCCACCACGTTATCCCAATCCAGCATCTCCCTGAGGAGCTGGGGGGGGGTCTCCTCTTCCCACCATGTTATCCCAATCCAGCATCTCCCTGAGCTGGGGAGCTCTCCCCATCCCACCACGTTATCCCAACTCGACGTTTGCCTGATGGAAGTCACATAAACAAGACATCTTGCCAGGCAAGGGCTATTATTCAGGTGGTATGTGCTTTCTCTGCCGTGTTTAATATTCTGCTCACAATCCAGCATGGTTTTTATTTGCCATTTGAACACTCAGCAGGATGGTTTGGGGTTTGAGAAATATCAGGTCAGAAGAGATGCGACCTCTGAGACAAATAAATTCACACAACCTGCAATCTTTTGTGTTAGCAGAGCCCGGCCATTAGTGTCAGCATATTCCAGACACAAAACATGCTAAGAGAAAAAAAACCCACGTGCTTAAGATGACCCTTGCTCACCTCAAAAGCTCTCAGGAAACCATTGTAACAGAGGTGCAGCTCTGTGCTGCCTTCAGAGGTTCGGATCTACGGTATTTTTGGGCAATTAATTACCCAGGGTGCAGGATTTCATCTGCTCCTGGGCACCGAGTCTGGGCTGTGAGGGTCCCTGCTCTGCTCGGGCTTGGAGCAGCTGCCTAGAACAGAGGCTGGACAAGGTTAAATGATTAAAGTGGGCATTTATTAAAGGCCTTCAGTAGATACACCTTGGGCAGTCCCAGAGGCTGCACCCAAGCTGGACGATGGACACAAGTTTTTTAATTATAAGTTTGGTCCATTTACATATCAGGGGTTAATGCTACAATTGCAGGTTTGGGTAATGAAGTAATTTACCCCAGGTTTGCTCTCCCCAGCTCACTTTTGCTTATACTTGTGGGGCCTGAGGCTGTAGGGTGTCCTTGAGCTCCAGGCCCAGAGGGATTGTTCTGTCTGACCAAAGTGTGAGGACACTCAATAGCTGACACTCGATAAGGAGTTTAGAGTTACACACTAAGGCAGTACAGGATTTGAAACATATCAAAGCCAAAATCCTAAGGCATCAGGGTGGCCCTGGGGTGGAGGCCCCTCAGACTCGGCAATGCTCCAGTGCTCTGCCTCCTGCCAGAGCACAGAGCTCACGGACCTGTGTGGGCCTTGGAGGGGAGCGGAGCTTGGAGGAGAAATAGGGAAGGGAATTGATTGCTCTGAGCCATGGCAGAAGCGCTGCACATCAAAGGCAGGACTGACCCACACCGCACACAGCCCTCCTGTCGCACCCTCTGCGGGCCCTGACACCCAGCTCTGGCAAACACAGCCCTGCCCACCGCCAGGAATCACCAGTTATCTGCTGCCTTCAGCTCTGCTGCTCTGGAGCAGCATCCAGCTTCCTCTGCACACTCAGGGGGTGTTGGTTTTCTTGCACTGATGCTCCAGCCTCCCACCCCATGAGGAGTTGGAGGATGCTCGTGCAATGGCATCTGGCAGAGTTAAACACCAACATGAAGATGCAGCCCTTGACTGCACTGGCTGTTATTGAGGCAACTGAGAATTGCTTAGAAATAACAATAATTCTGCAGCAGACACGAACAGATGACTCCTACTCTGATCCCACAGTCCTTGACAACACGATGTTCCTTAAACCAGAGACTTTCTGTGTTCATGTAGCCTGCCTTGTTTGCAGGGGTATTCTCTGTGAGTTACCTGACTTTAAACAAACAAATCACACGTTTGAAAAGTGGGAGCCTCTTCCTGAGCTGGGCCATAAATAATGAGTGAGGAAGGGAGCATGGAAAGGACAGGCAGAGCGACAGGAACCCTGTGCTCACTTCCTGCAACCTCATTTCCTTTTCCCCAGGCTCTGCTTCTCCCAACAGCCCAGACTGGTACCCAGAATAAATCAGCGCAGGATCATGAGATTGTGTTTTTGCCATCCTCTGCTGCCTCCCCTTCCCTCCACGCCTCCCTTCCCAGAGCAATGGGCAGGAACTCACGGTAAATGCAAAGTGCATTCAAACCTCGGCACAGGCACAACAACAGACCCGTGGGGGTCCCCAACCTCACCCACTGACACATCCAGCTCAAGATAACAGATTTTGTTTCGTGTCGCAGCACCAAACAGTGACTTTAACCAGATGCCAGCTGCAGATCACACAGCGGCTTTGCTTTCTCCCAGGAACATGCGGACACGCGGGCTGATGGAGCCTCCGCCACCTTCCTCCACGGCTCAAGAGCTCCAGCCTGCACTTTACATCTGCAGCCCTGTTTGGGATCCATCAGCATCAGGACGGTGTGTTACAGAGCCCTCTCACCCGTTCCCCCGCCTGCCTCCCACGCTGCCTGCCCGCTGTCAGCACTGCAGGCTGCCCCGGTCACTCGGGTTATTAATGCTGCCTGGGACACCAGAGTTTCACACGTTATTTGGACCTCAGATGAAAGGATTTGACTGAGTCTCAAAGACCCACCCCTCACCCCCGGTGTTTAATGAATGCAATTCAAACGGAATTGGGTTTTTAAGAAGCTGGCTGGCACTGAAGCAAGGACAAAGCCCAGCAGAGTGGGCGTGGATGTGCCAGGTCCCCTCTCCATGCGCTTCCAGCAGGTTGTGCTTTTTAACAGCAGCAGAGCAACAAACACAGAACTTAGTCATTTGAGTAAAGCAAGCAAACACACGCCTCCCCACGGTCCACTGCTGAGACAGAACAAAATACCTGAGCACGTATTTGATATGCACAATATAAAGCAATGAAAGGCAGCTGAGGGGCACTCAAACCCTTCCCGTGCCCACTTTGCAGCACTGCAGAGCCCTGGGGACTCTGGCAGAGCTCAGTGCATAGGCTATGCCCAGAAAATATTGAAGGCCAGGCAGGCTCTGAGCAACCCCATCCAGTGGGAGAGGTCTCTGCTTGTTGCTGGGGGGTTGAGCTGAATGAGCTTTAAAGGTCCCTTCCCACCCAAACCATCATTCCACGGACATGTGTCTTAGCTTGGGGCAGAGTGGTCACCAGCAGTGACCACCCAGCAGGGCTCACAGCTGCCCAGAGAGGACCAGTCCCCCTGGAAGATCTGCCATGGCCCAGCCCCGTACACCCTACAGGTGCTGGACGCCTCCGCGTGCCGGCACTGCGTACCTTGTGCGAGTAGTGCTGATCCACGATCCTGGCCAGGCCAAAGTCACCGATCTTCAGCACCAGGTCCTCCGTGCTGATGAAGATGTTGGCCGGCTTGAGGTCGCGGTGCAGGACGTTGGCCGAGTGGATGTACTTGAGCCCGCGCAGCAGCTGGTACATGAAGAGCTTGGCGTGCTCCTCGGCCAGCTTGCCCTGCTCCAGCAGCCGCGCCAGGTCCGTCTCCATGTACTCCTGCACAATGTACACCATGTTGAACTTGAAGAAGTCGCCGCGCAGGCTGGCGCCCTTGGGGCCCAGCACCTCGTAGACCTTGACGATGTTCTCGTGGTCGAGGCGGCGGATGATCTTGATCTCGCGGAAGGCGTGCTTCATGCTGCGCGCGTCGCCCAGCGTCAGCTTCTTCACGGCCACCTTGCGGCAGCTGCGGCTGTCCAGGGCCGACAGCACCAGCCCGTTGGCCCCGAAGCCCAGCGGGCGGAAGTTGACGAAGCGGCAGCCCAGGTCGTAGCCGTACATGCTGGCCATGCAGTCGCACTTCTCGGCCATGGCGCGCTCCGGCCCGTCCCGCTCCTCCGCCCTCGTCACTCCAAGAGCCGGCAGAGGCCCAGGGCCGCCAGGTCAAAAACGCAGTTGGAAATCAAGCCCCTCATTATTACTTACAGATGTCTGGGGAGGGGTCTCGCTCTGAGCCCGTCACTTCAAGGGGACGCGGGGTGAAAACGAACCTGAGGACACACACACACACACACACAGAGTAATAAAATGCTCTAAACTGGGTGAGAAACCAACAGACTTTCCAAGCAGCGTAGAGAAACACAGCCCAGAGACCGCTGTCAAAGCAGAAGGGTTCTTTTTTTAATAGAGATTAAAAAATTAAATTAAATTTAAAAAACTGCTATGTTTTTCAGCCCATGCCTCGTTTCCCTTCTGCGGTGTCCTGGAGACAACGCCGGAGCGCAGGGCTGGTGGCACAGCCCCGCATCCCTGATGTCTCAGCACCACCACAGCCAGCTGGCCCTGCTGTGGGGCAGAGCCCAGAGCAGCCCCGGGCCCTGCCTTGCCCCAGACCCTCCCTGCCCACGAGCCTTGGCAGTGTTTCCCCCGCCAGTGAGGTGCACCCAGGCCCCGGCCGGGCTCCCCGGAGGTCAGCAGAGCTTCACCCTTCTCGCCGCTCCCCTTCCGGCACGGGCAGACCCCATCCTCCTCACCGGCACACACGGAGCCCAACGGCAGCCGCTGCTCTGCAGGACTAAACCCAGGCTTTTTCCAGCTCAGAGAGTTTCCAGGTTTGCAGGTCCAGCTCCTTCCTGCTGTGTGCCTTTCCCGGGTGGAGCCGAGGGCGGTCTGATGGCTACAGCATCCCGAGGAGCTCCCCGCACTGCACAGCCCCGTCACCCCGCAGCAGGTCCAACCTCACTCCTGGAAGAGAAAAGAGGGACCCATCTGTTGCCAGCGCTGTCTGTGCCCTGCCCACGGAGCTGAAGGTTCACCGTGAGCAAAACCGTGACCTTTCAGAGGATCATCAGTTATCCCTCCCAACGCACGCAGCATTTCTCAGCTCCTTAATTCTCCCTTTCCCATTTGTAAGGCTCAGAGAAATGCAACTCTTCCTCTCCCCTTCGCTGCCCCTGTTTTCCTTTTTTAAAATTTGCTCAAAAGTGTTACAGAGCAATTTGCAGTGGCTGAAGAGCGTGTGGCGTCTGCCACTGCCCACAAAACACACAGAAATGAGGGGGCAAACCCTCCCTGCTGGGCAGCCAAGAGGGCCACGGAGCTTCTCGGCTTGCAACAACCAAAACTTCTCAGGCAAATGAAGGCAAAAAGCCTTGGGAGCTGTCTGTGAGGATGTGACACCCCCTGAAGTCAGGTGGCACAGCAAACCTCGGCAGCAGCCCGGGGATGGCATCGCCGCTCCTGTGAAATCGCAGCTGAGCAGGTAAATGTGCGTGTATTTGTACATGAAGGACGTAAGGTTTGTCTTCTCACCCACTAAGGGGCTGTAAGTGGAGGGTGTGGACACAGGGTGAGCCGTCTCTGGAGCACAATCCGGTACCTCAGAGCCGCTCTGCCCTTTGGCTGTGCCAGCGCTCCCCCGAGCCGCCGAGGGCTCTCTCATCAAGGCGCCGTGGCTTTTGAAGGAATCTGCACCACGGCAGAGCCTCGCCTCCCCGGGCAAACACCCACGTCTGCCAGGGACGAGGACATGCCTACAGCCAGAGGATCACAGTATTTGGGGGATCTTCCTGGCAAAACGTCACTGTCTGGTGGCAGGTGACCATGCAGAGGTGGCCAAGGGCAAGGGACCACTTCTCCCAGCTGCTTCAGCTGGGAAAGGACAGCTCAAGACCCTCAAAGCACTTCAAGTTTTCCACCGAGGCTCCCACCCGCACTTCACTTGGGAACAGAACAGAACAAAAGGTCTGAAGCACAAGGAAACAGCTGGGCTTTTCCTTCCAGATGAGCAGCTCAAGGTTCCCGACACACCACGTGTCCCTGCAGCTGTCTGTGAGGCTCCGAGGAGCAAGGACACCGCTCCTGGCTCCAGCCTGCTCCCAAACACCCCCGGCCAGCCTCACCTCGCTGCACCCCGTCCTCGCCCCTGGGCCACCCCCTGAGGGTCCTTCCCAGCCAGGGGGACCTGCAAGGACCACCCAGCTGCACAGGGACCTCCCATACCACCAGCTGGTCCCAGCGCTGCTCAGAGGAGCAAAATAAAGCAAATTAAAATAAAATAAAATATTGAAATAATAAAAAAAAATATATAAAATATAAAATATAAAATAAAGTAAAATGATAAAACAAAATTAAATATTAAATAAAGTAAAATAAAGTAAAATAACAGAATAAAATAAAGTAAAATATAAAATAAAGTAAAATAAAGTATAATATAGTAAAATAAAGTAAAATAATGAAACAAAAGAAAATAAAATATAAAATAAAGTAAAATAAAGTAAAATAAAGTAAAATAACAGAATAAAATAAAATAAAGTAAAATAAAATAAAGTAAAATAAGGTATAATATAGTAAAATAAAGTAAAATAATAAAACAAAATAAAATAAAATATAAAATAAAATATAAAATAAAATAAAGTAAAATAAAGTAAAATAAAATATAAAATAAAATAAAGTAAAATAAAGTAAAATAAAGTAAAATAAAATATAAAATAAAATAAAGTAAAATAAAGTAAAATAAAGTAAAATAAAATATAAAATAAAATAAAGTAAAATAAAGTAAAATAAAGTAAAATAAAATATAAAATAAAATAAAGTAAAATAAAGCAAAATAACAAAATAAAATAAAATAAAAATCATATAAAATAAAATAACTCTGGATCTGCTCCTGTTGTGTTCTTCATGCCAGAACGATGGCTCTGTTAGAGCCCTTAATCACTAGAGCTGCTCCATTAACCCAGCAGCGGGTTCACAGCCTGCTCCTGCTCCCCAAGCAGCACGGCAGGGACCCTCCTGCTCCCTGGCAGAAGTTACCAGGAATAACAAAATACCAGGGAAAACATTAAATGCTGAGCAATCACCCATTGCTGAAGGGGGATGAGAAACGCACGGCTCCAGGGCAGCAGGGAGCAGCGATTTGGAGAGGGAGCCAGCTAACAGTTAAAATGAAGACATACGGAGCATCTGATGGCAGGGAGGATGTAGGCAGGGCAGGGATGCCCTCTGAAGAGCATCTGCCAGCAGTTACCGAGCCGCTTGGCAAGCACTGCCTGCTCCTCTAGTCGGGAAGCAAAAATAATTACAGCCTCTTTTCAACCCAGCAATTATCTAATGCTGGCTTTTGCAGGCAAGGGCTGAACAGAGAGAGCTGCTCGTGCTGTCAGGGAGCGGGGCAGGCACCAGAGAACTGCCTCGGCCCTCCGGTGAACCAGGGGGACAAAACCAGATGGGGAACAAGGCGAGAAAGGCAACAGGGAGGTGGATAAACCCCGAGGGTCTGCGAGGAAGGAGCAGCTTGTGCAGGGGGGTTCCCCAGCATGGTGACCCAGCTGTCAGGCCGTGCAAAGGGAGCACATGCTGCTCAAACCACCCACAGCTACCGGGGGCTCCGAGGACCACTGCTCAAGGGCAGCCGGGCACCCGATGAGCAGCCAGGGGGCTGCAGCAGCAGCGGGGCTTTCCCACTGAGCTTCCTCACTGGAGATCTCAGTCTCTGCACACATCTCTCAGAGACAGCCTGAAGAGGAAAATGAAAAATAAAATCAACCAAAACGTCCTGCTGGCACAAAGGGAACTGTGTGAAACCGGGCTGGGACCGCTGTGCTTTAACGTGGTGCCACGTCGGCTCTGTCACCCATCTCTGCCGCTCAGCTCGGCCGCAGCACACAGAGCCAGCACGCTGCCCAGCTCCCGGGCACTCCGGTGCCACGGGGCTGGATGGTCCACAGGGTCCCAACCAAACCCTCCTGTGACTCGGGGAGCAAAACCCCGCGGGGCTGCTGAGCCCAGGTAGCGTTGGGAGACGGCCAGAGCCCACGCCAGGCTTCTTGGCTCACTCTAGACGCAATGGAAAGAAACCAAGTTCTGCCTCATCAGCCTCATTATTAATAATTAGTAGAGCTCTAGAAGCACTGAAAGGGAACACGCAACATATGAGGGGGGAAGAAAGGGAAGAAAGAGCCCTACTTTTCCTGACAAGCAAAGCGATGGCCTTTGTGATGCTCCTGGCTAGGACTCGCTCCCAGCTGGTGAGGGCCCTGCTGCAGCTTCTGCAATTAGAGGGGCAGAATCACCCCAAAGGATGGCCCTGGCGCCCAGCAAGTCACGCCCCTGTCCTGACCCTCGTGGCTGTGTCTCCCTCGCTGAACATCCAGGGAAAAGCTCCTAAACAGGGAGATGTTCCATGGCCAGGAGCAGCAGACAGGATCCCACAGGGGTGGGAGAGAGGCAGGTCAAGGGGGGATTGTGCCCCTGTGCCCCTGTGCTCAGGTGAGACCCCACCTGCAGAGCTGCCCCAGCCCTGGGCAACAACAGCACAAGGACGTGGAGCTGCTGGAGCCAGCCCAGAGGAGGCCACGCAGCTGCTGCCAGGGCTGGAGCCCCTCTGCTCTGGAGCCAGCCTGGGAGAGCTGGGGCTGCTCCCCTGCACAAGAGAAGGCTCCAGGGAGAGCTGAGAGCCCCTGGCAGGGCCTAAAGGGGCTCCAGGAGAGCTGCCCAGGGACTGGGGACAAGGCCTGCAGGGACAGCACACAGGCAATGGCTTCCCAGTGCCAGAGGGCAGGCCCAGCTGGGATATTGGGAAGGAATTGCTGGCTGGGAGGGTGGGCAGGCCCTGGCACAGGGTGCCCAGAGCAGCTGGGGCTGCCCCTGGATCCCTGCAGTGTCCAAGGCCAGGCTGGACAGGGCTTGGAGCAGCCTGGCACACTGGAAGGTGTCCCCGTCCATGGCAGGGGTGGAATGAGATGACCCTGAAGTCCCTTCCCACCCAAACCACCCCGTGATTCAGTGACAGCTCTGTCTGCATCTGCTGCCTGCTTCCTCCACCTGAGACAGCAGCAAGCCCCACAGACCAGGCTGACCAGCCTCTCAGGAAAGACCATAGAGGTCATTTTTCCTGCCTTCCCCATTCTCCAAGCCACACCTGGCTCCTGAGAGCCCGGCAGAAGCCCCAGGGAGATGCCCTCAGCAGGCCCAGTTTCCCCCCAGGCCGTGGCTCTCAATGGCTGTGCTGATGAAGAAGGGTTATTTCAGCAGCCCACCCACAACTGCTGCCCGTCCCAGCAGCCCGGAAAACAGCACAGAAAATGCAGTCAGCTTTCATGGAACTGCTGACCAGGGTTCCAGCAGCTTCTGAGGCTGGTGAGGCCGGGTTCTGATATCCACTGGAGGAGCCAAATTCAGCGGGAGCTTCAGGACAGCTGCAGCAGAACGGGACGCAGGTCCTGCAGCAGGACAGGGCGCTGAGAGCAGGAACAGAGCTTGGGAGCACAGCAAAGCAGTGTGCAGGGAAAATGACCCTGACCTGGGGGGCACCCGGCCTGCTGCTGGTGGGCTGGCAAAGGGACACCAGCTCTCAGGGATCCGAGCCCTCGTTCCCATCCCTTTCCCACTTGCCCTAGCTCAAGGACAGGGAAGCTCTGGGGCACTCCCAGAAGGCACACACAGCTGTCCTCCTCTGCTGCAGGCCACAAATCCCCTAAATTCAATAAATATGTGCCATGACCATCGCTCAGATCCACACTGGGGCTTGAGGGAAGGGTCAGGAGTGCCCAGCAGCTCACCCTGCAGCCACCAGGGAAGGGATGGACACCGGGGGGTGGCCAGGAGGGATTGGAGGTGCTCAAACAGAGTTAAAACAGCATATTAAAAAAAAAAAAACAAACACTCTGCATTTCAGAATAACGCAGGGAATATAGAGATATTCCCTCCTGATGAACACTGACTGCATTGCACAGTTCCAATTCACCTCTCACTCGCTTTTTCACCAGGGGCAGCTGCAGCAGCTACCCCTGCACAGAAGCAGAGGTCTTGGAGCCATAAAATACAAAGATGGGGGGAAGAATGACGAAGTTTTCTTTTATTCTTCCATTCTTCCTCTCTCTCCCCTGCACTCCTCTGCGCAAGGGAAGCAGGATGATGCCCTGATGCTGATGCTGGGATTTGCCCTGACCTTTCTGCTCCCTTCATCCTCTCGGGGCTCGGGGTGCCCTGATGGGGTTTTGGGTGCCCTCATAGGGCTCAGGGTGCCCTCATGGGAGCTCTGGATGCCCTCACACCAGCTCTGGGTGCCCTCACAGGGCTCTGGGTGCCCTCAAAGGGCTTCTGGTTGCCCTCACAGGGCTCTGGGTGCCCTCTCACCAGCTCTGGGTGCCCTCACAGCAGCTCTGGGTGCCCTCACAGAGGTCAGGGTGCCCTCACGTGGGCTCTCTGCTGTCACATCCCAGCGAGCTCCCTGCACGTCCCAGCACAAGCCCAAGGCTGTCACCTGAGCGAGATTTTCCTTGCAGCAGCCCCACTCAGAGGGGCACTGATCCCCCTGGCTGGGTGAACCTGCAAAAGCTGAGAGTGGGAGCAGGATGTCGGTCGTCAGGAGGGCAGCTCAGGTGCTAATCAGAGCAGGGTGACATCTCTGGCTGGCACCCCTTGTGAAGGGCCAGATCCCACAGGCCATTACACCTCCTGCAGAGAAGCTCTCCTAGCAGCACAACCAGGTGCATTTTCCATTACTTATCTTCCCCCTGCAGCCAAAGCCTCTCAGACACCCTTTGTCCCTGTCCCACTGCCCCCATGATGCCTTCAGACTTGCTGAAGGCCTGCCTGTCTTCAGGAGACCTCTCCAAGCTCAAGAGAGGTTTAGCTCTCTCTCCTAGTCCGAGCTCTAGCCACAGAGCCGGAGCTGCTGGAGCAGCAGGAAGTAAGGATGAGGCTCCTGCTGCTCTTTGCTCCCACGCCAGCAACTGCTCCAAGGCTGAAATTTAATTAATCCAGCAATCAATAAACATGGCTCCTGGTGCTCAGCAGATCATCCCACAGAGAGCCCTGGGGATGGTGGCTCCTCAGACACGAGCGCAGGTGGAGGCAAAGCTCTGCTCTCCTCCTCCTCCTCCTCTGCCCCTGCAGCTACAACCCACAGGGTCTGGTTCCCTGCTTTGCACCCTCCTGCCCTGCTTGGGAGCGCCAGGTGTGTGCCATGGGGCTGGGGCTCTGTGTCACCGTCCCTGTGACCCCCAGACCCCAGCACTGACCGGGAGCAGCAGCACAGCGGGGCTCAGGAAATCCAGGGAGACCCCGGGCAAGAGCCCAGCCCAGCAAAGCCAGCCCCACCTCAGCACAGGAAGCTGTTCAAGGCTGGAAAAGGCCTCTGAGATCACCGAGTCCAAACACTAGCCCATTGCCACCGCACCACGGCCCCAGATGCCACATCCACAGGCCAGCAGAGCACTTCCAAGTGCCCCAAACCTCGTGGTGAACAACAAGCTGCTTGTGCCTGAAGGATGCTGAAGAACAGGGGATGCTCCTGTGCCGTGTGCCCCCAGCAGGACCCCAGCCTGGCGCTCCAGGAGCGCTCACCAGCCTGCAGGGACCTGTGTGCGAGCAGCTCAGGGTCAGGCTGATGCTGGGAGCTGCTCTGAGCCAGCCTCTTGCTGATCACCGGTGGCACAATCAGGCCCTCTCACGCCAGAGCTGGTTACAGCGAAGAGACAGAGATGGCCAGTCAAACCAATGACACTCAGGCTTCTGGAGGCGGATTTCATGTCCCCAGCCCCAGCAGAGCCGCAGACACACGGCGCACCAGGTGCCCTGGGTGATGTGGGCAGCCTGCTTCCCCACAGCCTGTTCTCACGGGCGGCCCCGCTCCCCTGACAGCCTGCACCAGCCATGCAGCCTGCACAGGAGTGGGCTGTGTTCCTGCTGCTCTGAAAATACACCTTATCAAGTCGCCTTTAATACCAGGAACCAAGGAACTCATCAGCAAGGTGAGCAGATGTGCCACCAGCCAAAAGCCAGAAGGCATCAAGCAGCACAAGCAGCACAACCACAGGAGGAGGGCAAAATCCTCACGAGCCTGTGGGAGAAGCCAGAGGGAAAAGGCAAACCGAAGGGAAACAGCACAAAATGACCCCAAATCCTGGCGTGACCAGCAGCAAAACACACAGTTTTCCCATGCACTGTAAACAAGCAGAGCAGCGTCACCCGGCTCTGCAAAGCCAGCTCTGCTGCCCAAACCTCGCTCAGGAAAACAGGAATTCTCCTCCTTAACAGCTAGGGCAATTGCGGACAGGCCAAAATACACTCAGGAAAAAAAAATAAAAGGAGAAAGAAAAATCAGACAACGCTCATTAGCTCACAGAAAGAACAGAAAACAAAGAAGAACTTGCTGACACTCACAGGGGCTTTAGGCAGTGTGGGAAAGCCACCCATCTGTCCCTGAGTCAATCAGCCGTGGAGGGGCTGAGTGGCCCAGCAGAGCCCAGACGTGGCGATAGGCCTCATCTCCCGGGGGGACCCAGCACATGAAACCGCTCGGGGCTCGGCTGTCTGCAGCCAGACAGCCACCAGACAGTGCCTGAACAAACACGGCTGGGCCCGTGAGCCCCACGCCAGCAGGACTGCCCCACTGCCTCTGGCCTTCCCCTGGCACGGCCCCGGCCCGTGGGCAGCCCCTGTGACATGCACCCACCACTGCTGCGTGGCCCAGCGGCTCGCTGCACTGGGCTCAGCTCCAGCCCCTGGGCAGCCCCAGAGCCCCTTGCTGGGCAGCCCCAGTCCCTGTCTTTGGCCAGCCCCAGCCCCTCAATCCTGGTCAGCCCCAGGACCCTCTCTGGTCAGCCCCAGCCCCAGTCTCTGTCCCTGGTCAGCTCCAGTCCCTGCCCCTGGTGAGTCCCAGCCCCAGCCCCTGGTCAGCCCCAGCCCCTGGTCAGCCCCATCCCCTGGTCAGCCCCAGCCCCATCCCCTGGTCAGCCCCAGTCCCTGGTCAGCCCCAGCCCCATCCCCTGGTCAGCCCCATCCCCTGGTCAGCCCCAGTCCCTGGTCAGCCCCATCCCCTGGTCAGCCCCAGTCCCTGGTCAGCCCCAGCCCCTGGTCAGCCCCATCCCCTGGTCAGCCCCAGTCCCTGGTCAGCCCCAGTCCCTGGTCAGCCCCAGCCCCATCCCCTGGTCAGCCCCAGCCCCTGGTCAGCCCCATCCCCTGGTCAGCCCCAGTCCCTGGTCAGCCCCAGTCCCTGGTCAGCCCCAGCCCCATCCCCTGGTCAGCCCCAGCCCCTGGTCAGCCCCATCCCCTGGTCAGCCCCATCCCCTGGTCAGCCCCAGTCCCTGGTCAGCCCCAGCCCCAGCCCCTGGTCAGCCCCATCCCCTGGTCAGCCCCAGCCCCTGGTCAGCCCCAGCCCCTGGTCAGCCCCAGTCCCTGGTCAGCCCCAGTCCCTGGTCAGCCCCACTCCATGGTCATCCCCATCCCCTGGTCAGCCCCAGCCCTGCCAGCTGTGGTTCCCATCCTGCACAGGCTCTTGCTGACTGACAACACATTGATTTAAAACCAGCAGAATTATCTCCGTTACCAAAATAAAGAAGTTCCTGGAACGGATGACTCAGAAGCCTCTCCCCTTGCCATAAATCAGAGCAGAAACATGATACCTCATTGGGGCAAATCACTTTGCCCTTTCGGTTTGGCATCTACAGTCTTTTCTTCCACAGAAAAGACATTACAAATCCACTCTGAGCCGGCACTTTGTCAGAGCTGAGCCTTTCCTCCCCGGGACGCCACGGGTCAGGGCTTTGCCTGTGTTATCACTGGAGGGGCTGGACGAAGATAAGCAAAATCAGGATGGATATTAAAAAAATAACTTATTTTGTTAAAAAAAAAATACAGAAACAGCCCTAGAGTTTTTTTTATTGTCCCTGAGAAGGCAGCACGAGGAATTTGCCCCAAAGGAGGTATGTGCAGCGTGTGCCAGCAAGGCAGAGAGATGGCAGAGCAGCTCCTCCAACCCTCCATGGGCCCCAGAGATAGGTATCTCTGCGAGAGAACCCGGCGTCCTCGCTACACACCGCTCCGGGACCTCACAAAAGGGAGCCGGTCTCTGCCTCCCCTCTAATCCTTCTGCTCACCAACAAATCTCACCCAGTTTATTCTGGGGGCCGGATCGCTTGCAGATCTGCACGCTCAGCTTGGGCAAACAACGAAGACAGGCTTTACCGAGAGGGGAAGAAACCTGCAATTGCCTGCACAATCCATTTGGCAAAAGGTTTCCATGCTCGCTGCTCGCGCTGCAGCCCCACAGCAATGGTCCCAGGTCCTTGCAGCCCCACAGCAATGGTCCCAGGTCCTTGCAGCCCCACAGCAATGGTCCCAGGTCCCTGCAGCCCCACAGCAATGGTCCCAGGTCCCTGCAGCCCCACAGCAATGGTCCCAGGTCCCTGCAGCCCCACAGCAATGGTGTCCCAGGTCCTTGCAGCCCCACAGCAATGGTGTCCCAGGTCCTTGCAGCCCCACAGCAATGGTGTCCCAGGTCCCTGCAGCCCCACAGCAATGGTCCCAGGTCCTTGCAGCCCCACAGCAATGGTGTCCCAGGTCCTTGCAGCCCCACAGCAGGGCAGGAGAGATCCTCCCTCAGCCATGGGAAGGGGGCAAAGCCCCGCGGGGAGGGGACCAGAGCTGTGCCCCCAGCAGGAGCACCCCCGTGCCCCCCACTCTTCCAGGCGGCAGCGCCAGGGCTGGGGGCTGCAGCAGCAGCCCCGTGTCGGTGGGACAGCCACCTGCAGATAGCCCTCTGGCCAGCTGTGGCCAAAGGGACCACCCCGAGGCCGCTGCTGGACAGCAGGGCTGTGGAAAGGGACCTGCCGATGGATGTGAGCCAGCAGTGCCCTGGAGCCAGGAGGGACAGCCCTGTCCCGGGGCCACCAGAGACACCATGGAGGAGGGGGATTGTCCCACTCTGCCCTGCACTGCTCCTGCCACAGTCTAAGGAAGATACAAAGCTGTCGGTGTCCAAAGGAGGCACGCGGGGATGGGGAAGGGTCCGGAGGGGCCACATGAGGAGCGGCTGAGGGCACTTGGCCCATGCGGGTGGAGGAGACTGAGGGGAGACCCCACTGCAGTTACAACTTCCAGAGGAGGGGAGAAGCAGGGGTAGACACTGATCTCATCTCAGTGGTGACAGGGACAGCACCCAGGGAGCGGCTGGAGCTGTGCCAGGGAGGTTCAGGTGGGATATCAGGGCAAGGTTCTTCCCCCAGAGGGTGCTGGCACTGCCCAGGCTCCCCAGGGAATGGTGACATTCCCCAGGCTGCCAGAGCTGCAGGAGCCTTTGGACAGCGCTGCCAGGGGTGCCCAGGCTGGGATTGTTGGGGTGTCTGTGCAGGGCCAGGAGCTGGACTGCAGGATCCTGGTGGCTCCCTCCAGCTCGGGATATTCTGTGATTCAATGATGATGGAGCAGGGCCAGCACAGAGCACATCAAGCCCTGTAACCTGCTGTACCCAGCCAAGGCTGGCCAGGCCCTGGGGAGAAGCAGCAGGACCTCCAGCAGGCTACCCAGAGGCAGCACTGTGGGATTTGGCCCCAGTTCAGCCAGTCCTCGATCCAAGCACACAGGGGCTCAGGAAGGAGCCTCTCCTGGGACGTGCCCCTCTCCAAGGGCGAGTTGGAGCCGCCTTCCCAGCCCAAGCTGCCCTGTGCTCCTCGCTCAGCAGCTCTCTGTGTGCCTGAGCCACACGTCCAGCCCGCCTGGCGAGGCAGGGCAGGTCCTCCCAGCGCTGGGAGGGATCGCTCAGCATCCCAAAGTCCCCCTTCTCCTTGGGCTGGCTCCCTGGAGAGAGGGGCCACCCCACACCTGCAAACAGGGAACCCCACACTACATGTGGCAAAGCTCCCCCTCATCTGCTCTGCTGTAAAAACCAACCTCTGCTGCTTTGGTGCTGCCCGGTAATTTTGGGACACCCTGCAGCACAGCCATGGGATGCCAGCAGCCAGCAAAGCTGAGGGACGGCGGCAAAAACGTGCTGGCATTGCCACAAACAATGCAGGACATTTCCTAGGGAATTAAAACAAAAATATTGTAAGTCCTGCTCCCGAAATAGACCAACCAAACCCCAAATGCGCTCCCAGCGACTTTTAGCCACCCACATAATAACAGATAGGGAATAAAAGGCTTTGCTGAACCACTGCTAAAGCTTGCTGTCAGTATAATCATCTACTACTATAATGAGATTACATGGATTAGCTGTATTTTAAGGGAACATCAATGAGCTGGACAGCCTTTCTAGGCAGGTTTTCAGAGCTGCACAGAATAATACCGGAAAAACCGGGAGGCTATTTTTAGAAAGCATTTCTCCAAATAACCTGGGTGGAGGGAGATCACAAGGCAGCAGAGGTGTGTTGAAGCGGGCAGGAGCTGAATGAATGAACGCTGCAGAGGGAAACAGATCCATCCCTGGGCTCCCTTGGCTGAGCTGCACGAGGAATTAATTGAGCCGGACCCAAGCCTGCATTCCTCCCGTGCTGAGCTGAGGAATGGACTGGAGGGCTGGAGGGGAGCAGGAGCACAGGACACACTGTGCTGAGCAAGGAACGCCGAGGCCAGGCTGACCCGGGGTGAATGCGCTGGGATTCGTGCCGGGTCCCCTCGGGGCACCTGCGCTCCCACAGAGCTGACAAACCCAAAGCCCTCTCTCTGGCCGCACGCAGGGTAGCTCCCAGGAAAACGTCCCCAAAAAGGAGTCTGAAATCAGACTTCCCAGCCACCGTGACATCCAGCACCAGGTGGGACCCGCGGCTGTGTCCCACGCAGGGCGGGAGATGCCCACGTTCACTCAGCTTGCCCAACACCTGGAGGAGCAGGTCTGCTCTGCAAGGCATCACATTCCCACCCAGGAAATCCCACACTCTCATACCCACCCTCATTTTCTCCCAGCAGTCCTCAGGGTTTAAGAGGAGCTCTCAGGTAATGGTTTTTTTCATTGCTTTTTGTCCTTGGAGCTTACTCCTACAAAACACCCATCAACCATCCAAAACAAACTGCGAGCCTCACTTTCCAAAATTTCCATTTTCCATTTTGCTCCATTTTCCAGGATGGATCCAGCCTGGAAGCCTTGTGGAGCTTCAGCCTGGGTATTTTGCTCCCCGTAACCCCGCGCCTTCTCCCTCTCCTTGTGACTCAGCCAGGGCTCGTGAATAAAACCCAATTAGGGATTAAACATCAGAGCAGCACAGCAAAAGGATGGCCCCTACCCCAGGCAGCTCACAGCCTGGGATCTTTAGCTCCCACCATGGTGAAGCGACAAAAATAACCCAATAAAAAGCCACTTTAATTGCCTTGCCAGTGGTTTGCACAAACTCCAGCTAACGCTGGAGGTAAAAATGAATTAAAAGCCTTAAATAGAAAATTCTCTTTCACTACTCTCACTTTTACCCTTAAATTTTAATGGGGCCGTGGTGAGGGAGGAAGCCCATCCAGCCAGCCCCTCTGCAGCAAGGAGCAGCTCGGTTCTGCTGGGTCTGCTCCTCCAGGCTCCTGTGCGACACACAGGCACAGCCCAGGCGGCACAAACTCACACTCCTCATGCCAAGACAGCCTTAACCAGGATGGAATTCAGAGGGTGAACCCTGCACCAGAGTCCCCCAGAGCCCTGGAAGCTGTGTCCCACGTGTGGTTTGTGCTCCTCAGTGCAGAATCCCGGAGGATCGGGGGCTAAAGTGTGTGTCCCAAACCCCAACAGCTGTGCACGCGGAGCCAACCAAGGGTTCTTGGGAATAACCAACAAGGACTGTTGGTAAAAACACACGAGAGAAAGATCAGGCTGTGGCTGGAGAAGGGGCCAGATGGAGGCAGGGCAGCATTTTCTGGGACAAACCTCCTGGCTGCGGCTCCTGCAGAAAAGCACAGCTTGGCTCAGCGCAGGCACAGGGATGGGGCTGAGAAGGGCCGGGCACTGCAGGGGGGGAACGAGCCCATCCAAGAGCCCAAAGCCTCCAACACATTTCCAGAAAGCTCTGAAAGAACCGACCATGAATGAGAACGGATCTGCACAAAAAGAAAGGAGCTTCTCTCCAGGGAGTGGAAGACTTAAAAGGAGCCCCACAAAGCCCAGGGCCCCATGACATCCCATCAGCTGGATTGACATGGAGACAGTCATTTCTAGTGATCTCTTCTTCTTTCTCTCTCTCTCTTTCTTCTTCTTTAATTCACCTCTTTGTTTCCCTCTTCCCTTTCATCTTACACCTTCATCCAAACTCCACTGCTGTGTGCTTACACTGGGAGATCAAGGACTAACGCACCAATTTCCATGCCAAGGGTGGAATCTAACTAAAAATCTCTGTGAGCTTTTGTTCTTCCTTTCAGCCTAACTCCGGGGTGCTCCCTCATCCCTCGGGGTGGGACATCACAGCCGGCACTTGGTGTCCAGGCTGATTCTGGGCCCAGGAGGAGAAACGTTCCACCAGCACGCTTTTGGTGAGGAAAAAGGCTCGAGCAGGAGGTGAGCAGAGGTCCCAGAGCCCAAAGGGCCGCTCGGGGGATCACAGCCGAGCACTGCCTGCCCGCTGCCCGCCGCACAAGGATCGTGACCCCTCCACCCCGGACACGGGAGCACAGCAGGGAGCGGGCAGCGGCTCCACAGCACACCTGGGAGCTTGCTGGTGGTTGTGTGGCCTGCTGTGGCTGCAAACCTGGTGGTTAAACACAGGCTTAGAGCATCCCTGAGAGCAATGCAATCAGGCTTGGGCTCTGGATTCCTGGTGCCCAGCATTTATTTAGTGAAATATTGCTCTGAAACAGCCCCTCTGCTCTACCCAGGACTGTGAAAGAGCCATCAGGATGGAGCAGTTTCACAGCCTCAATCCTTTCCTTCACATTTGGCTCCAGTGGGCAGCAGCAAGACCATTCCGCGCAAGGAATCGTGCCAAGGAAACCTGGCTGAGGGGTTTGGCTTGTAACTCCCAGAGACTCACTTTTTATTCCTCCCCTTTCAATCTCTGTTGCTCAAAAAAATCCTCATGTTTCCAAAGCATTTTGCAGCTCTTACAGCACTTTGCTGGGATAAAGAAAAGCTGACACACACATTACAGCAGTAAAGATTATTTTTGCTGTCTGAGTAGTAGCAGGCACGTGAGATTTATTCAGACAAAGGAGGTCAGAGTCAGAAATGAGCTTAGATTCCTGGCTGTGGGTCCAAGCCATTGGGAGATCTGGTGTCTCCAGGGGGGACAGGCACTGTGCAGCCCCAGCAGGAGTGTTGGCATCGCCCCTCAGCCTCCCCGGGGTCTGCAGGGCTGCCTGGCCCCCTCAGCCTCACGGCAAAGGGAGATGGGTGGGATGAGCACGAGCACCAGCCCGGGCTCCTCCACAGGGAACAATGAGCTTTCCAAACTTCTCCTCCCTGTCTGCTCAGCCACGGCACCAATCCTGCCAACCACAGCTCCTGGGATCTGCAGGACACACAACATTTCCACGGCCTGGAAAGATCGTGCGGGTATTATTACAGTCGGGATTTCCTCCCAGCTACTTCTCCTTCCCCACAACACGCCCTGCATTTGAAGCAGACAGCAATTAGCTTTCCAGCTCAGAGATATGTGATTTTTTTTTCCTTAACCTTAGACCCATCTTTAACAGAAGAGATCAGGGGCACTCCTAATGACTCAAAGAGACGAAGGCTCTAAAAGCCTTTCCCGAAAGCGGATTTGCCTCCAAAGGCAGGAGATAAGGAGGCTGCCGAGCGCTGTGATCAAACCCCAGCTCAGCACAGCTCCCGCGGCACTCTCGCCCCGCTGACCGCTCGGTGTCCACCGAGCACGCCGTGTTTCCCCCGGAGCAGAGCAGGCTGCAGCCGCAGGGACGCACAGACGGCCGGGCACCTGTCCCACCTGGCACCCCGCAGCGATTTCGGGAGCAGGTGCAGCCACCTCGCCACCCTGGCTGGGTTTGTGTCCTTTTCAAACAGGCAGCACCAGCCCCTGGTGCCTAATGACCAGGCTGGGAATGTGAGGCGAGCCCACAGCCAGGGATATCGAACCATGGTGTTTTCTGAATATAAAGCCCCTCTGTGACCCCCCCTGCCCCTCCCTCAGCAGAAAGGAGGTGACTCAGAGACGGCACCGTGCGCATCTTGATCCCTTCATGGCCACCACTTACAACTCCAGCTTCGCTTTCCCAAAGGGGTCTCATCAAAATTCACATTTCCTTGACTCTTCTACCAAAGAACCCAAAACTGACATCAGCTGCAGAGCGAGCGCAGGGGGGAAAAAGAGAAATTACAATTTGGCACCAAAATGTAGCTTGCTGAAGTTTAGGATTTGGTGGCAGGGGCGTGAGAACACATCCCAGTTGCTGTGGTAGCACAGCTGGACGCACACCTGGCCCCAGAGCTGCAGCATCCAGCCCAGCAGTGACCCCAGGAGCCACAAGATCCCTCTCCATCCCACAGGCATTTATTTCTGCCTCACAGGAGTTCCTTTTTAGGCTCCCCCAGGAACAGCTCCCTGGCCACCATTCCCTGCTGCTGGCTTTCCTGAGCACGAGGACAGGCCCTGCCTGCTCGCTGCCTTGCTAAGAGCACATCATTATTTCTAATTTATGGCGTTCCTGCACTTGTGGCTACACTCAGCCTGAGAAATTGTGTGCAAGGGAACTAAGCCTGCCTGCTCATTTCAAGCTCTGGCTAAAGCCTTTCTTGAGCTGATACAACCTCACATTAAAAAAAAAAACAACCCAAACAACAACAACAACAAAAAAAACCAAAAAAAAAAACAAACACCAAAACCAACAAAAAACCCCAAACAAACAAAAAACCCACAAAGAAACAAATAAAAAACAACAACAACCAAAAAATCTAAGGAGAAAGGAGGATTCCCAGAGAGCAAAAGAACTGCAGTTCTTAAAATAAATTATCTGAAATAGTCTCCTGAATACAGGTCAGATCCACTGCTTGTAAGAGAAATGCAAACCAGTGACAGAATTCCAGAATGGCTTAGGGTGGAATGGACCTCAAAGCTCATCCCATCCATCATGTCATAGCAGGGACACCTTCCAGTGTGCCAGGCTGCTCCAAGCCCTGTCCAGCCTGGCCTTGGACACTGCAGGGATCCAGGGGCAGCCCCAGCTGCTCTGGGCACCCTGTGCCAGGGCCTGCCCACCCTCCCAGCCAGCAATTCCTTCCCAATATCCCAGCTGGGCCTGCCCTCTGGCACTGGGAAGCCATTGCCTGTGTGCTGTCCCTGCAGGCCTTGTCCCCAGTCCCTGGGCAGCTCTCCTGGAGCCCCTTTAGGCCCTGCCAGGGGCTCTCAGCTCTCCCTGGAGCCTTCTCTTGTGCAGGGGAGCAGCCCCAGCTCTCCCAGCCATCCTCTGATCATCTCTGCGCCTCTCCTCTGACAGAGGATTCCCCCTGGCTCTGGCCTGAGGAGCTCCAGCACATCCGTGATCCGATGAAATTCCTGGTGCAGCTCAGGTCCCAGGAACACAGCTCTGACCCACACCTGCTCCCTCCCGGTGTGTGCAGCCCCTTCCTCACCCTCCCATCCCAGCAGCACTCCTGGATGCAGGGTGGGAGTTACAGCAACCCTGGAACAAAACCTGGGGCAAAACAACTGTGCTGGACCCCCGTGCAGAGTGGGGAGAGGAGCCCAGCACGGAGCCAGACCCAACACCTCAAGCTGCAATACCGACAGAAACGCAAAGATAACTTCGTTTTTTTCCCTCGTCCCATTCTCCTTGATCTGATTTTGATTGGAACAGGTCCCAGCTGGATCAGATCCCGAGAAGCCCAGCACCTACCCTCTGTCCTTGAAGTCATTTTAAGCCGGGACCTATTTCCACATTCTCATTTCCAGCCCTGCCCCCTCGCAGCAGGCAAGAGAGTTTAATTTGCCTTTACCCAAAGGCGCTTTGCGATGGTTCAGAACTTTCCGTGTGCCGCGGCGCGGGGCAGGGGCGGTCAGTGGAGCACAGAGCCCTGGCCGGGCGCTGGGACACAGGGGGACTTCCAGCAAACCTGGCCCTGCCTCGCTCCTCCGCACACCTCCGGAGCCCGGGAACACCTGCAGCTCCTGACAGAGGGATCACAGGCAGCAGAGCGAGAGGTGGGCAAGGGGGAACAGCCCCCCGAAGGCGCACAGCGGCTCGGTGCCACGTTCACTCACACAGAGGAGCAAGCCTCGCCCAGGGGCTGGAGATGACCTGCAGAGCTTCCTTAGGGAAGGGATTTCAGAAAGGCTAAGGAAGCCTCCAGCTGGAAGCAGCCTACACTCCAAAACACCGAATTTGATTGGCCTTTTATCTTGGTTTACATAGCTAATTGTTGCAGGTGTATCAGTTACCATGAAATTAATCCTGTTGTAAAATCAGGTGTAGCCAAGAATTAAATTGTGCAAATAATCCAAACAGATGGGACAGATGGACACCAACAGGACCCAGCTCAGGGGGATTGTTTGCTGTTCCCCGAATTCAGAGGGGTGGTAACGTGACACTGAGACACGGCCAAACCACTTCCCTGGGAGACCACAGGATCCCGGAGTCTCCCATCCCTCGGCCGGGAGCAGAGCCAGGGCTCGGGGCAGCAGGATGTCAATGTTTTTGGGCGGCAGGTGAGACCCGGAGGCTCTGGCAGCAGGGCTCAGGTCCCTGGGAGGGGACAGCCCTGCAGGGACCCGCGGTGGGCACACAGCCAGCGCTCCCTCCCCGGCTCCCAGGAGCGCCCCGAGGAGAAGGGAAGAGCCGGTGGCTCCGGGCTGCGGCAGCGGCGTGGGCTGGCCGGCTTCCCACGGAGAGGAGTGCCGTGTATAATATAGAAACCGAGCTGCCTGTTCCAAGCACAACCACGCCGGCTGCTTTTTAAAGACAGGCTCGGCTCGGGTGGAGAGTGCTGCAGGAACAAGCAGCGTTAACTCCCCCCGCAGCCTCCCAGCCAGGGGAAGCTTTCGGCGGAGAGATTTGGGAGCTCGTCCCGCTCCTGAGCCAGCCCCGGGGACAGGGAGTGATGGCAAGGTTACCCTGGCACCTTTCAGCGGGGCTGAAATCGGCTCCTGTAAATCCTCACAGGCAATCCTGCCTGGAAAGCCCTGGAAGCAGACCAGTGTTTGATCTCAGCCTGGCACCGGGCAGGGGGAGCACTCAGTGGCCTCCCGGAGCCAAACCTGAGCAGCACCAGCTGGCACCACCCCTGCCCGGGCAGCACCTGGCGAGGTCTGAGCGGAGCTGGGGTCACTTGGGAGAGCAGCAGGAGGACATCGAGCCGCAGAAGAAGAGTCCAGTGTGCCAAAATAATTCAGCCACCCGGAATAAGTGATTTCCTTCCTCAACGCCACCAGCACCTAATTTCACCCTTCTGTGTGCGCAAGGACACCTTGCCACCATCCATCACGACCACACACCCCGGGGGGGCAGGTAAAAATGCCACAACACAAACAACTCGCGAGTAAAAACACTACCAGACCCAGGGAGCACACAAATCTTTGGGATGAGGAGTCGCTGCTGGCACAAGGAACAGGTCACATTTCAGCGTTTATTGTCCGTGGAGTGGCAGCAGGTCTGCGTGACAAGGATGAGGCCAAAATGAACTGCCATGTCTTATGCAAGTCTTCTGCTGGTATAGTTTCTTTCTGTTCCTCTGCTACTCGCAGGAACGGCGAGCCCAAAATAACGGCAGCGGCGTATGACTTTAAAAGGGCAAATTTTAAAAAGCCCAGAGCAGTCGCTGGCGTCAGTGAAAGCAAGGAACCCACTTAAAGCTTCTACCAAAGAGCCCAAAAATCACAAACCTGGAAGAGCAACAGGATTTAAATAATGAAAAAGCCATCCTGGCAAAAATGAGATGTGGGAAATGCTTGGAAACGTGATCTTTCTAGGCACGGGAAAGGAGAGAGAAATGGCACTGGAAAAGAAATGCCCAGTGTCGGTGACTGATGGGGACCTCTAAAGGAATCCATTAAATCTGTACAGCCAACAGAATTAACTGAAAAGTAAGGCACTTTTTAAGCATGCTAGGAATAGAGAATTAGATATCTGCCAGATTCACTGTTAGGCACCATCAGTAAAACTGGAAGCAAGTGCTATGCTGAGGTGGGATGAAAGAGTTGCTAAAGAGGACGAGGGAAACCCAGGTGCACCCCAGCGTGCCAAAGCAGGGCTTTTCCCACCAACCCCTCGTTGCTTTAAAACCTCTTAATGACCCCTTAAAGCCCCTTAGAGATGGAAATTTCAGCATTGCCAGACATTTTGGATCTGCCAAAATAAAGCATTTTCAGAATGGTGGAACTCGGAAACTTTGCGTAGTCACAGTATTTGGGTAAAAGGCAGGAGCAGCAGGCAGCCCAGGGTCAGCTCTGGCTAGAACAGCAGGACATAAATTTCAGGTAAATACACGAACTGGAGACTAAAAATACAATTCCAACCAGCCAGCTGAGTTTCCTGGAATTAGATCTATTTAGAAGACTTATTATCTATCTAAAGACATTATTGGTGCCTCGGCACGGTGTTTGCCCACATTTCCCCAGAGCGCGCAGTACCCTGAGGAGGAATGTGTAACCAGCGGGTGTAACCAACCCCACACACATCAGGTGTGCGCTGCCGAGCCGAGAAACACCATCCAAGCACCTTCCTGGGGGATTTTTGTCGCTGCCCAGCCTCATCCCTGGCTCCTTCCTGGGTGTTATAAAATCTCTAACACAGAAAACCGCAGTAACTCACAGATGGTCAGTGGCCCCAAATCACCCCGGCGAGGCCACAGGCCCACAGACCTCGGTTTTGTGCTGCAGGGTGATTCGAGGCCGGGACAGAGACCTCTGCCACAGCCGGGAAAGGGTTTGGGACAGGCACTGAGCATCTCTGGTGTAAAGCACCGGCACAAAGCCGGAGCGGGTGGTCCCTGGGGATGCAGTGGGAACACATCCCTGAGGAGTCAAAAAGGCGAGCTCGCCCCAGTGGCTGCATGCAGATGGGCTCATCAGCCACATCCCGAGGTGCCACAAAAACCACAGCAGGAGGAGCAGGAAGGCCCCGGTGCGAGGGGACAGCACCCCGAGGCTCCCGAGGAGCAGGTGCAGAGGTGACCCGGCAAGGAGCAGGGAGCGACGAGTCACCTCCGTGAGACAAGGACACGACAACATCCCCCCGCTGCAAGTCAGAACTAGATAAGTTCAACCTTGAAACGAGATAGCATCTCTCCAGAGCGAGAGCAATTAAATGTTGGCACAAGGCAGGGAGGAAGGAGGCGGGGGGGGGACTCGCCGTTGCTCAGAGCCATTAACACAAAATTAACAGGCTGCTTTTTTAACCCGGGCTTCTGTGTCTGCAAGGAGGATGAGCTGAAAACGCTTCCCTGCATTCTGCAACACCTCCCACCTGGGGGCGGGTGGAAAGTTTCAGAGGCATTTTCTATGCTTCGGAAGAGTCCTGAGTGGTAGGAGAACAGCAGGGTCACGCTAAAAAAAGGGAAAGATCAAGGCGAAAAGTCTGAGAACCAAGGTTTGAAAGCACCGGGTGAGATCCAGCTCACTTAAATTTAGACCTCCCAAGCTCAGATATCCAAATCAGAACCAGCACCCTGAAAGACATTTGCCTGGCCTGCATATGAGGCTTTTCAAAGAGGGAACAAAACAAACCTCATTTGGAGGTGCCCGTACCCCCTGTTTGGTGGGGACAGCTCAGAACCGACCCTTTTAGACACCTGAGCAAGGGCAAGCGAGCAGCACCCACTAAAGCAGCTCCAGCTGCAAGCAAGTTGGCTCACACGACCTGCAAAGCTGAGAGGTAATTTCATCCCAGAACGCCACTTCTGGAGATTTTGCCTCACAGCCCAGCACCGGGGGCAGGAGCAGGGCGAGGAGCTAATCCAGCTCCTGGAGACAGGTCTTCACCATTCTGTTCTAGGCACAGAGAATAGGAAAACACTGCGCTGTGCGTGGAGGAGCCAGCCTGGAGAGCGTGAGGTTGGTCGAGGTGTTCCCAGATCAATGTCTTTCTTCCCAAACGCGGGTTGTTTGATTGGGATTTCAGGTTTTTTCAGTCCTTACTAACAGGCTGCGCTCAGCCGCAGGAGGGACAGGACTGCGATGAATCACAGTCGTAGACTCGTTTAGGTTGGAAAAGCCCTCCCAAGATCACCGACCATTAACCCTGCACTGATAAACCCACCTCTGACTCATATCCCTAACTGCTCTCTGCTTTGGCTCCAAGGCCAGGCCAGGGCACACACCGATGGCTCTCCCAAGCACAAGGGCATCAGTGGAATAGGAATTATCGTGTGCCTTTGCCCCCTCCACTTTTGTAGGGATGGGGAATGCTGATGCTCACCTGCTGGGTGTGAGACTTATCCTCAAAATATTCAAAGTTCAGCTCTAGCCCTTGTTCCTGCAGTGTCCTCCTTACAGTCCTGACCTCCCTTTCCCCGCCGTCCTTCGCCCACCAACCCCCACGGGGCTTGTCACCTTCCACCTGACGGACACCTGTCCAGCCACAACGAGGTCAGCGCACTGCAAGGCTGAGCTGCCACCCCTCACCGTGTCCAGGGCTTGAAAAAGATGTCACTGTCCCCAGGCCTCGTGCTGCAGGAGGCTGGGATCCTGCTCAGACCAGGGGAGGGAAAAGCAGTCCGGTTTGCTGGGAAAGTTCCCAGCGCCAGATAGGATTAGTCGTGTCTAATTAACTGTGAGGAGCAAGCAACAGAGAGCTGAGGGCAGGCACCGAGACCCCCTTGGCAGCAGCCACGCTCTGTGTGTCCACTCCCAAGCCAGCTGCTCGGACAGGAGAAAACCCTGGACACTGCACACCCCCTCCCTGGGCCACCCCGAGCACACAGCCCGGGCAGGCAGGGGCACCCCAACACCTCCCACACCCACAAAAGGCCGAGTGCTGGATGCACACCGGAGCCTGGGGACCCTCTCCCCATACCAGCCCCACACCTCGGGGTGAGGATTCCTGTGTGGCTGTGTGGGGACAGCCCACCGGAGCCACCGCCACACCAGGGCCAGGTTTTCCTCCCCCTTTCTGGTACTCACCACAGCAGGATCGCCAGGAGGGATCTTCTCCCTAGCCAAACTCACCTTCCCTACTCGCCAGGCACGTCCTGTGCCATCACAGCCTGGACCACCACCACCTCCCCGCCAGGCTCTGCCCCAGGTGAGAGGAAATAAACCTGACTGAGAGCAAATGCAGCCTGCCCTGGAGCGGGGGAGAGGGAGAACAGCAATTTTCTCTCTCTGGGCACAGGCAGGGGGTCTGGGGACCCGCCAGACACGCTGAGACCAGGTTTGTGTGTGCGAGCCCACAAGTCTGCACGTAGGGACAAACGTGTGGGCACACACAGGACCTACACTCATGGGGCACATGTGGGATCACACAGGACCTACAATCGTGGGACACATGTGGGATCACACAGGACCTACACCCATGGGGCACGTGTGGACCCACAGAGCTCGTACAGACCCAGAGGTGTGGGCACACAGGGCAGGCACAGCCCAACACGGCACCTACAGACAGATGGACAGACCTCACGGGGCACGGACAGACTGACAGGGCAGGCACAGACCCATAGCGACCATCGGCACAGACAGCACGTGTGCAACCGCAGGGCACGAGTGGGCAAATGGGGCACGTACAGACACACACCGCCCGGACAGACAGACAGGGCACACACAGACACACACCGCCCGGACAGACAGACAGGGCACACGGACAGACAGGGCACGTACAGACACACACCGCCCGGACAGACTGACAGGGCACACACAGACACACACCGCCCGGACAGACAGACAGGGCACACGGACAGACAGGGCACACACAGACACACACCGCCCGGACAGACAGACAGGGCACGCACAGACACACGGGGCACGGACGGACAGACAGGGCACACAGACAGGGCAGACGGGCACACAGACAGGGCACACAGACAGGGCAGACGGACACACAGACAGGGCACACACGGGCGCACAGCCCCCGAACAAGCCCGCAGGGCACACAAAGACGCACCGAGCCCGTGTAAAAGCGCGGAGAAGAAATGCCGGTGTCTCCGCTCGCCCTCGCCGGCAGCGAGCCGGCGCTCTCACGGGTTCGGATCGCTCGGTTCCGGGGAAGGGGGTCCGGGGCACGGGAAGGACGAGGCGACACCGGCAGGGCTCGCAGGGACGCTCCCGCACGGGGCACGGAGCCGCCCCCGCCCGGCGCCCCCCGCCCGCCCCCGCTCAGCGGCAGCGCCCGGCGGGGCTCGGGGGCAGCGCCGCGGCCGCCGCACTCACCGGGGCCGCCGCGCTCGGCTCCGCCATGGCCCGACCGGCACCGGCACCGCGCCCGCCCCGCCTGACGTCACCCCCGGCCCCCGCCGCGCCGGCACCTGCGGGAGGGGGGGCCGCCAGCCGCCAACCCCCCCATCCCCGCACGGACCGCGGCGGGGCCCCACAGCCCTCGCCATCCCCGCCAAAAAACGCCCGAGAGGTCGGCTCCCCCGCCCCCGCCATCCGCGGGAGGAGCCGCCCGGGGGTCCCCTCCTCCCTCGCCACCCCTGGGAAAAGCCGCCCCCGGCATCGTGTCCCCCCACCCATTCCGGGGAGGAACCGCCCGGGGGTCTGGTCATCCCTGGGCGACCGTGGGAAAAGCCGCCGGAGGGGTGCGAATCCCTCTCGCCATCCCCGGGAGGAACCACCCAGGGGTCCGTCCAGTCATCCCTCGCCATCCCCGGGGAAAGCTGCCCCAGGGGTCCGGTCCGTCCCCCCATCGCCGTCCCCGAGAAAAGGACGGTCCCCATCCTCGGGGGGAGCGGCACGGAGAGCTCCGGTCCCCCTCGCTATCGCCGCGGGGAACCGCCGAAGGCGATCCAGTCCGTCCGCTCCTCCCTGGCCATCCCCTGGAGGAGCCCAGGAGCCCGGCCATCCCTGGCCATCCCCGGAGGAGCCCAGGAGCCCGCTCATCCCTGGCCATCCCCGGGGAAGCCGCTCCCCGTTCCCCGGAGGCGCCGCCGGCCGGGACCCGGTTCCCCGCTTCCCTCACCCCACTGTGAGGAGCCCAGGGAGGGGGAGCCCGCCTGGCCCCCACCTCGGGGCATCCCTGGCAGCGCAGGGTGCTGAGCACCCGGACCCTCCTGGCTGCCTCTCAGCCCTTTCCCGTGCCCGTACCCAACGTGCATTCACTTATCAGTTTTAACCTGTGGGTTTCCGGCTCCGCACCAAGCCATCGTCCCTGTGGGACCGTTCTGCCGCCCGCTTTGGCCCCTGGAGCTTGGCAGCATCCTCGTGTCCCTGCGCTCCGGAGCTGCTCCCAGTGGAGGAGGAGGAGGAGGTGTGATGGATCACAGGTGAGGCAGCCGAGCTCTTCCTACCCGCTGGTGCCTTCACCCACTGAGCAGCCTCAAAGGAAAAAAAATTCACCGTACGCTGTATTTACAGTGTGAAAGAGCAATTAAAGGAAGCTGCTTCAACAGTCTAAGTGGAGGAAGCGCGATAGCTCAATAGTTATTGATCCCCTCCAGACAGGCACGCTGCTTTGTTGAAGCTGAAGGAGCCCTGCCTGATGCAAGGGAAGTGGTGAGAAAAAAATAAAAAATGGTCCCGTAAATTAAAACTCTCAGGGAATTGCATGGGAGGAAACGAAGGTGTGTAAGCAATTTTTGGTGGCACAGTAATCTGTAACTCTACTGTTTTGCTGTCTAGGATTAAAATGAATGTTCCCATCTGGTTGCCCCATGAGCAGGAAGGTATTTAATAGAAGCTTGTGCCCGTGGATGGAAGGGTGGAAACAGAGAGCAGAAAGAGGAATTGGAGCATTAGCAGCTATTGTTAAAACCTCCCAGGGAAAGTGAGCCGGTGTGCTCTCTGTGCAAAGCGTGGAGGTTATTCCCATGGCTGTTTGTCCCCAGGTGACAAACACACAGCCAGGGAAACCTAAGGGCATCCTGGGGCAAAGCCCAGTGCCAGAACACAGGGCTGTTTGGGCAGAGGTGTTCTCAAACAGGGCTCTTGTCTGGCACTGAGCTCCCAGATGTCACTGCAGCAGAGCACACGGTGACATGCCCGGCTCTGGCGCTGTGATCCTGGTCTGCTCCTCAGCACAGGACTGTCCACCACTGGAGTGGCCCAACAGAGGGAAAAGTGGAAATAGAAAATAACTCGCCCACCCAGCCCCAGGGCAAGGCTGAAGCGCACAAACCCCGAGCTGTGGGAGCGCTCCCTGCACCTGCCCTGGCTGGGAGCGAGGCATGGATTTGAGGGCTCGCCTTCCACAGCTTGAGCCCTGTGGCTTGTGGCACGGCCAGGGGCTGCTCTCTTCGAGCACCTGGGCCAGTGAGTTCTGGAGTGAGGCCAGAGGAGACCAACAAGATGGTCAGAGGGCTGGAGCGCTTCCCCTGTGAGGAAAGGCTGAGACAATTGGGGTTGCTTAGCCTGGAGGAGAGAAGATTTGGGGTCACCTAATTGTGGTCTTCCAGGACCTGAAGGGGCTGGCAAGATGGAGAGAGACCATTTACAAGAGATGGAGTGACAGCACACGGGCAGTGGGTTCAAATTTCAAGAGGGCAAGCCCAGCTGGGATATTGGGAAGGAATTGCTGGCTGGGAGGGTGGGCAGGCCCTGGCACAGGGTGCCCAGAGCAGCTGGGGCTGCCCCTGGATCCCTGCAGTGTCCAAGGCCAGGCTGGACAGGGCTTGGAGCAGCCTGGGACACTGGAAGGTGTCCCTGCCATGGCAGGGGGTGGAATGAGATGATCTTCAAGGTGCCTTCTGTGACTTTGTGATTCCCTCTTGCAATTGGCAGTGATAGCACCGAAACATTTATATTTTCTGCTCAGGGACAGGCATTGGTTTGGTAGGTTGAGCTTGGTCTGGGTGAAGAGACGGGGTATTCGTGAGTTTGTCCCCAGCACTGCAGGAAACCAGGGCAGCACCTCGCAGGACCTTGGCAGCCGTCCCCAAACAACAAACCCTGGCAGTGCCCCGGGCTCTCACACCGCCCTGGCAACAGCCAGACGGCTTGGCAGGACGAGTGCCCGGCACAAAGGCGCTCTGTGCCGAGCGGGCTGTTAACCCCTGCTCACCGCCGAGCATCCGCACCCCGCGCCCGCCGCCCCGGGATGCTCCGCCAGGGACGCAGGAGCCTGCTCCCTCAGGTGCTGCCAGGGCAGGATGGAGACAGACAGCATGATGAACAGCTTAATTAAACACCCTGGAGCCTGGCTAGATAATCTGTGCTGCATCCTCAAGCACGAGGGATTGTGTCTCTTTCCAAGCAGGGGGAAGCAAAGCTCTCCAAAAGCCGCCAGAGTGTTTACATCAATTTCCTGGTGATTGGTGAGGAGGGACCTGGCACGCTCCATCAAAGCCGGCAGTGTGTGTCAGGAGCAGGGGCTGTGACCATCTCTTTTTCTCACCCCAGCACGGTGTGGGTTTAACCCAGGCTCTCTCCCTGCGCTCTGTGAGACAGCCACAAGCACAGGTAAGGCAAATGCAGGAAGGCTTTAGTCCTGCCTTGCCAGGCAGGGGCTGTCCGGTGCCTTCAGGGAGAGGGTGCTTCTCTCAGCTGTCTCCATTTCTAGCACCTACTGGACTCGTTTTTGTCACCTATTGACAGCATGTGCAGCCTGGGACTGGCCCCTCTCACAGGCAGAGGAGCCACAGCGTGCTGGGGTGACGCTCAGACTGTTCTGTGGGGCTGTCCAGGGCTGCACACCTAACTGTGCTTCTATGAAAAGGCCGTCGTGCTCACTGCAAAGCGTTTGTCTTGCACAGTATCACTCTGTCTCCCGTTACAGGATGCACTCAGCCTCTTTCAGGGGTTCAATCGTTGGCTGCTAAAATAAAAGGGACTTGGGTGTCTCATCAGGAGCAAGTTTCAGACATCCCCTGCCAGATCTGGGCGTGCTGACACCAGTGAAGTGACACCAGTCAGGCTGGCACTGTCGCTTCCCACCGGGCACAGCACACTCAGCACATCCTCCTCGACACCCGTGACACATCCCTGGTACCTCATCAGCCCTTGGAACGCCCTGCAGAGCTGGTCCCACCTGCAGCAGCACACCCTGGGATGAATCTTTAACGCTTTCACAGGCCCAGACACAACAGGCAGAGAATAAAGACTCTTTTTTTGGTAGCAAACTTTATAAAATGAAAAACTGCTGCAATACCAGCCACATTTAGCAGAGGTGCTACAGCCTGTCTGCTGGGCAGCATCTCAGTACTCTTGGGGAAAAAAACCACATTCTAAATCAGTTCTGTGTGGGTTGCCTTCTCTCTGCAGAGATGGGGAACCCTTAGGAATTGCTCTCCTCATATCCCTTTCCTCACAGGGTTTTCCAGCGGAGTGCTGCCCATCTCCAAGCCTGGAATATCGTACGGTGGGTAGGGTGGAGGGGATGTATGAGCCGGGATTTGTGTGAGAGGCAGCTAAAAAAGCAAACAGTGTTTCTGGCCTCAGTAGCCTCCTCTCCCAGCTGCAGGCTGCCTACCCCACATCCACACACTGCTCACTAAATTTTAGCTTTCCTCAGCACTTTGAGCTCGCAGCCCAATTTTGTTCTGTCAGCTGTATTATTAATCAGCAGGCTGCAAATTATGTTGCTATAACCCACGTACTTCTTATATTTTAAATTGAAAATGAAATAAATTGGTGCATAGTAAACAAATCCCAGCTTTCTGGGAGCAGCACGTGGCTGAGCACGGGGAGCTGTGGGGAATCTGGGGCCAGGACAGATGGGAGCCCGTGGAGAACCAGCCCATCCAGGCTGGAAGGACACCGAGGGGCTGGAGCGTGTCCAGGGCAGGGAACGGAGCTGGGGAAGGGGCTGGAGCCCCAGGAGCGGCTGAGGGAGCTGGGAAAGGGGCTCAGCCTGGAGCAAAGGAGGCTCAGGGGGCCCTTGTGGCTCTGCACAAGTCCCTGGCAGGAGGGGACAGCCGGGGGGGTCGGGCTGTGCTGCCAGGGAACAGGGACAGGAGGAGAGGGAACGGCCTCAGGCTGGGTCAGGGCAGGGACAGGGGGGACAGCAGCAGGAATTTCTTTACATAAAGCTCTGTCAATCCCTGTCAGAGCTGCCCAGGGCAGTGCTGGAGTCACCATCCCTGGAGGGGTTTGAAGGCCATGTGGATGTGGCACTTGGGACACGGGGCAGGGTGGCCTGGGCAGAGCTGGGGAGTGGCTGGACTCGATGGTGTGAGGGCCTTTCCAGCCCAAATGGTTCTGTGATCCTTTGATTTCAGCCCAGCTGCCACACAGATCTACACAGAGAGCTGGGTGCAGCGCTTGCCTTGGCCATTGCCTCAGCCCCAGACTGCCCTGAGCGAGCAGCTCTCTAACCAGAGGCTGGGAAAAAAGGACAATATGAAACATTTAAGAAAGCTCTTTTGACTTCCTAACCTTTCATGCAGAAAAAGGACGTACAAGAATACCAAAGGAGAGGCTGATTGATGGCTGGACCTCAGCGAGCCTCCCACGCCCATGTTTCATGTTTAAGCCCTCATAAAGGTCAGTTTATATTTCCAGCAGGCAGAACAAAAATGCCATTTAATAATGCATATACCTTTTTTGCCCTACCTGTTACTAAGGGGGGCATGGCTTAGCAGAGCTCTGGCACGGCCTTGGTGGTGGTTTGCACATCGGTGTAAAGCTCCACCCGAGTGGTCCAGCTGCATTAGCCCTGGCTTAGTCACACCTCTGAAGCGACTCTGCCTTTGCCCTGCTGCCACCAGGAAAAGATGAATTCTCCAGGGGAAGGTGTGACAGCAATGTGCGATCACCTGCCCTGGAGCAGTATTAATATACAAGAATAAAGTGGAAATTAAAAACAGCAGGACAGAAAAATGCTGTGAGTGTCAGTCTGGGGAAATAAAACCGCTCTGACTCGCCACGTGCTCTGTTCATCCTTCACGCACACTCTGATTTCTCCCCTAAGTGCCATAAATCACATTGGTACTTAAATATGTACAAATACTTAAATTTGGTGTCTACAAAGCAGCTGCAGAGGTGGGGAGCTGTGCATGGAGTGAAGCAGCCCCTCCCTGCACCCGTCAGGTCCCGGTGCTGCAGCAGCACTGGTGCAGTGCCCTGCCCTGTCCTGCTGTGGCTGAGGACAGCAGCACCGAGCCCTTGGGCAGGCATCACCTTCCTCTGGTTCCTTACCTTTAGGACAGGCCAGGGGTGAGCTTGCACCTCTCAGAAGGGATGAGCTGCTGCTGCAGGCCTGGCTCACTTGGTGCTGCTGGAGCATAGCTGGCAGGGTCCCACAGCAGTGGGGACACCCTGGCTCGGGGCTCAGACCACTGCTGGACACCAGGACATGAGCCAAGGTGCTCCCGTGGGCCTGTTCTCTAGGGAAACGGCTCCTAACAAAGTCTGCCTCTTGGAAACAGGAAGGCTTCGAAGGAGGAAGTGTCAGAGCACAAAATCTGCTAGCTACGAGTGAAGAATTGCCCTCAGCCCTGCCAGCTCCTCCAGCGCTCTGCGAGGGATGGAGATCCGCATGGAGGAGGAGGAGGGGTGGCAGACACTTGGGAGCAGCTCTGGATCCAGGCTGGATGGCGTGGCAGAGGACAGCACGGAGCAGCTGCTGTGAAGAATGATGGAGTGGTGAGCAGATGTGATGTCCAGACACGGAGCTCCTGGGACTGGGTCTGTGTGGAGAAAGCGGTATCGCAGCACAACCCACCTACTTCTTATTTACTGCAAATCCTCCTTCACTCACAGTGTGTCCCTGCTGCCCTCCTTCCTGTCCCACAGCTGCACCCAGGCCCCCTGGCAGCCTCAAATAACAGTTTATTCACTTCTCCCTCCATTTTCTCGCATCACATTCGAATTAATGCCGTATCAGAGCACCCACCTACCACCCAGCCAGGGCAGGAGTGGCGAGCATTGCCACTCAGCAGCTGCGAGGGATCCCAGCCTGCTCCTTCCACCTCACCGGCAGCAAAACTAGTCAAGAGCGAAGCTTTTGATTCCCCAAACTGTCGTCAATTTAGCATCAACTTCCTTGAAGGTTTCCTTTTCCTCCTGTTCTATTAAACTGACCTAAAACTGCCAAGGCGAAGAAAGAAGATGAGGTCTCTCTCACATCGTAGGCAGCCACCTTTGTAAATCCTCGGGAACGAGCTTGTCACAACTTCCTGGCACCGGGGGACCAGAGCCAGAGCAGCTCTTCTCTGCCCACCCACACTCCCCGTCACTTTTCACCTCCTGTTGCTCTTTCCTACGTGCACTGTGCCCACCTTTGTGCACTCAGAGCAGGCGGGAGCGGGGGCAGGCACCTCTGAGCTGACAATTCCCAGCTCCACGTGCTGGGGGATCCAGGAACAGGCTCGGAGAGCCCAGATTTTGTCACATCCACTGTCCCAGCCTGGAGACAGTGCCAGGGACATTTCCTGCTGAGCAGGAGGAGCTCCCTCACACCGCAGCATCCTCTCCCTCACCCAGCTTCCTTCCCTGCTTGCCACACAAGCCGTTCATCCTGGCTCTACGCTCATTAATAAAGGTTCTAATTGGAAGTGCTGTCTCTGCCTGATGGACTGACTCAGGGGATGGACTGACTGCCAAGGTGTCAGCTCCTGGTTTAGCCCTGGACACGAAGCTGTGATGGACGAGGAGAGCCCAGGTGCAGCAGGAAGGCACCGCACAGGGGACAGGTTTTGGGCACAGGTGCCTGGATCCACTGCGTTCCCGACTGTACCCACAACAGAAACCCAGCCACAGGAAAGAAAATGGATGGCCTTGTTTCAAAAGAGGTGTTTTTCTTTCTGGAAGCAGAGGCCTTTCTTTTGCCACGGCTGTCCCCAGCGCACCAGGTGCAGGTGATGCCCAGGTCAAACAACCTCAAAGCTGCTGCTCCCCACACCTGGGAATAAATCCCTTGCAATGCCTGGATCCCAGCTGAGCTTTAGCAAGGGAGCTATCCCAGGAACAGCTCACCTGCTCACCTGGGTATTCACCTGCTTTGCCAGCTCCCAGCATTTGCATTCCTGAGTGTTTGCAGGACTGAGCCTGCAGAAAACAAGCAGCCAGGTAATCCATTGTGTGGACTTTCATGAGGCAAATTATCTGGGAGAAGCATGGGAAGCAGAAGAGAAACAAAAATGGGAGTTAGTCACGGTCTTCCTATTTATTCATAGATTATTTTACCCGTTAATTAAAACAGAGCATGCTTCAGAATGGGAACTGCCTCCCTGAGGTCCCAATTAAGCAGGACGGCTTTGCACAGCCTCAGTGGGTATCCGAGGGGCTGGGCTGGGGCACGGGGATTGATGGATGGCAGCGATGAAGGAGCTGTCTGAACACGTGTGAGCGGAGCTCTCCGGTGACCTTCAGCAGCCTGCTCTGGGCAGGCTGTGCTGCATGTGCCAGGAGATGCTATCTCCTCCAAGAACAGCCCAGATGAGGCATCCTCTGGCCCTCTGTGCTCCAGATCCAATTTCTTGGGAGTATTCCAGCCTCAGAAACCACCAACGCCAAACACACAGCAAGACAGTATTTTTTTTTAACTCCCCCAGGACTGGCCATTTCCCTGCATTGCTGCTCTAATTGCAGTGGTTTGAAGCTTAAGAACCTGTTTTGGAGGTGATGGGAGATGTCCAACCTCCCTGGTCCCAAGAAGCTGAGGCTGAGCAGTTTCCATCTGCATTAGCCTTTTGGGAAGGGGAAATTCACAGCTCAGCCCCAAACGCTCCAAAGATGGGGACACAAAGGGGTCAGGGGGGACAGACTGACTGCCAAGGGGTCAGAGGGGACAGACTGACTGCCAAGGGGTCAGAGGGGACAGACTGACTGCCAAGGGGTCAGGGGAGGCACCGACAGCCACCTCCCTGCAGCGAAGCTTCCCAGCCTAACACTGCAAGCAGCATCTGAGCGTCTCATGGGGAGGACGTTTGAGATAATGTCCAGGATGGCTTGGGAAACGAGCTCTCAATTAATACTGCTGTGCCTCTTCCACAGGTTCTCAGCTGAGAGTTCACAAGGCAGGCAGTGAGGCAGAGCTGCTCTCTTCCACCCCAAGCTGAGGACATGGCAATACCCTAAATCCAACCCCATTCCTTTATCCAAACCACATTGCTGTGTGCTCACTCCTGGGAGATCAGGGACCAACACAACAATTCCCTAGTGTAATTTACTAATAAAACCCCAGGAGTTATTGTGGACTTTCTGATTTTGTAGTTCCCTTCAAGCACGAGCATTTGTGAACCTCAGGTGCTCCTTTGCAGCAGCTCACCCTTCCAGGAGGTCCAGCAGCCTGAGGATGGGATGTGGGCAGTGATGCTGTGGGTTGCTGGCACGTGGCAGCCAGCAGCACCCCTGGCAGCACAGGAAAATTTGGCTGCTGATGAGATGCTAATGATGGCAGAGCTGAAAGCCTGCCCTTCCCCACCTGCCATGTCCTGGGCAAGTCCTGGTCATCACTGGGGGGCTTGAGCCCCAAAACCAGGCGTGGTACACAAGGCAGGGCTGGGCTGAGGGTCCCCAGCTGTCCCAGTCACCTCCTCCTCACAGGCCCCTGAAGTTGGATCGTGCCTTGTCCAAAAGGCACATGGAGGCTCACTCCCCTGCACACACCTCCCTGCTGTCTTCTCCTGGTGGCTCCAGCCACCACTTTTGTGCCTGGAACAAGCCAGCAGGCCTTGTGTGTCCCCACTGGTCCTTGCAGGATTGTTCCTGCTCTGTGGGACATGCACACAGCTCCTCCCAACCTCTCCTTTCCCGGGTGTCTGCAGGCAAAGTGTCACTGTCCTGGGGGACAGCGATGTGGGGCTGTGGCTCCCATGTCCTGAGGGACAGTCATGTGGGGCTGTCCCCTCGTGCTGTGGCTCCCATGGCTGTGCTTTTCCCCTCAGTGCCCCCCAGGAACAAGCAAGGAGTGTCCAGTTTCACCAGGACGCAGTTCATCCCTGGGAAAGTGTCTGGATCAGCCGGGGCTGCTTTTATGATCGCTGAGGGAAGCATCAGTCCCGGCTCACAGTGACACAGAGCCCTGCCTGCTTTTCCAGGGCTGGTTCCACCTCCCTGGTCCTCCCAAGCTTTCAAGGCATTTCCAGCTGAAGAATAAACCAGAATTACCAGCTGGGCCACTGGTGCCAGCCGGAGCCTTTGGTCTGGAGGAGATTCCAGCTGCCAGAGCCAGTCCAACAGCAAGGGCAGCCTGGGCAGGCTGCTGCTGGGAGGGGCAGCACAGCCTGCAGAAGACCCCCGGCACCTCAGCGTGGCTGTCACTAAAGGCCACAGTGCCAAGGACAAGGCCTGGGGAGCAGGAAGGCACTGCAGGGTTCTTTTTTATGTGCAACAGATTAATCCGCAGCTTGATGTTTTCAGCCAGGGAAACTATCTCATCTGAGGAGCTCTATTTGTATATTCTCTGTGTGTTTGTGGGTTGCTGCTCCCACCAGCTGAGACTAAAGCTTGGCCTCGGCAAAGGAGAATTAGAGATTGGAAATGCTCCCACGGAAAGCAGGCTGAGGAGCTTTGGGTGCTGCCATTAATCAAGCTAATTCACATGAGTGAGCCGTTCAAGTGATATTAGACCCAGCAAGAGCAGACAGAGAAAATTAATTAAGGCTTTAGGAGAAGAAAGAAGACTCCTGAAAACACAGATCAGGTTTCTGATGGTTTGTGTGGGCACATGTAGGAAGCCAGAAAACCAGAGGGACCGAGGGCCTGGAGGCCCAGGACACACTTGAGGGGCCAGAGCACAGAGGATTTGGTGGCCACACCAAGCAGGAAGGACCCTTTGTGGCTGGATCCAGGTGCAGTTTGATGCATTTTTTTAAAGTGAAGTGGTTCAACTGGGTATTTCCTAGCAGCCTTTCGTGGTTGCTGGGGGTTCACCTGCCTGCTTCTGAGGTCAGAGATGGGAATAATTTAGAATTCACCATCTTCACGAGAGCCCTCCCTGCAGCCAGTACTGCCCAGGTCTCCTCCCAGGCATCATCCCACAGATGTGAGCACAGAGGGGAGCCAGAGCTTCAGCTCCTTTCCTCACCTTTTGGGGTGAGAAAACATTTGGTAGAGCTTTTGTACCACCCCACACCAGGGTTAGGGGATAGGGAATCAAACCAGGGTAAGAAGTGCCGCTCGAGCCATCTCATCATTCCTTTGTCACCTCCCTCTGTGCTTTTTGTGCCTTGCAGTGGCACTTCATAGAGGTGGAAAAAATAGGAATTGTCTTCCCCAGCCACCAGGGCAAGAATTCCTTGCATAGGCTCCCCATCCTTCATGCAAGGTAGCCTGGCTTCTTCCCACACTGCAAAAAAGCCGGGACCTCAGCTTTGACTGGGTAAAAACATCCCCGCTGAAGGCAGATGAATGGAAGTACCAAAACCAGCATCAAAACAGCTCGTGGTGGCTCTGAGCTGAGCAAAGCCTTCCAAAACCTGTGCTTTAAGCTTGATCTGCTCCAAAAGTTGGCTCTACAAAGCTCTGCAGGTTTGCGTCCCACCCCCACCTCCGCACTGCGTGCTTCCAGCTTTTAAAAGAAAAGCTGTTTTGCTTTCTGATGCTTCTGATAATATTTTGCAGAGCATCTCTCCCGTGCTGTTTCCAGGCGATCTTCCCAAGGCTTGTAAAAAATCTGATTATGGGCCTGAAAAACAACATCCAAGGGAGCAAATCTGAAGCTCAGGTGGGAGAAGGAGAGAGACACACGGGGAAGAGCTCCTGCAGCAGCATCTGCATGGGATTTGGAGGCAAGGAGCCCCAGAGGTGGTGAGATTTCTCATTTTTCACCTGCTTCCCGTTTCTTCCCCACTTCTGGGCACAGATACCTCAAAGCCACAATCAGAAAGAGCCAGAGGAACTGTAAAAATGGGGGGAAAGCCCCCAGACCACAGAAGATGCACGTCCCGCGTGTTCAGATAAGGACCCAAATTAAAGGTTGCAAACCACAGGTGATGGAATGATGCTGGTGGAAAGTTCACCCCTTTCAGCCTGGTGTCTGTGGCCACGGGTGGGGCTTGCAATGTTTGGTGGCACCAAATTCCACCGAGCAAGGCGGGAAGACAGACTCCTGCCAATTCCTGGCAGCAGCATCCCTGGCTGAGGAGACATCAGGAGGAAGAGGAAGACAGCAGGAAGAAGGAGAGCAGGTCTGGCTTAGAGAAGAGGGAGAAGTGCAGGGCCAGAGCTTGCACTAAGCAGCCTCCAAAGCCAGGCACAAGGACAAGAGGTTTTCCTCAGCCATGGCTGGATTTAAGCTGGATACTGGGAGAGTTTTTTTTCCTGTTAAGGCAGAAACATCAGGGCTTCCCGAGCTGAAGGGGCAAAGGTGCAGCCAAGTGGTTTTAACGTGGAGCTTGTTTGAATCGCTTGTTCATGAGCAAAAAGCATCACTCCTCAGGCAGGGATTTGCGAGGCTCGGGGAGGTGGCGGCTGGGGACAAAACACTTTGTGTGCAGCCGGAACCACCAGCTCGTGGCGTGGCCTTGGGAAGTGCTTAAATGCCTCAACAACTCCCTTTTGTACAACAGGGATAATACTTCTCAGCCATGCTTAGGAACCGCCTGGGACATGAAGGCATGGTCACAAGAGAGCCCCTCCTGGTTCCCACTGCAGCACGAAATACCAGCATCTTCAAATAATTTGTGTCGGTTTGGGGGTGGGACCCGCTGCCTGTCCGGCACAGGAGCTCGACAGCGAGCTCAGCTGATGCCCGCACGGGCAGAACCCCACAAGCCCACCACGGCAGGGGATGGAGCTGCCGAGACACCTCAAACCTCCGGGAGGGCAGCGCAAGCAGGGCCGGGGGAGCGGCGGAGCCGGGAGCCCACCGACACAGACTTCAACACTCCCGTATTTTATTCATGAGCAGGGGTCCCGCCCCTCGGGCTCGCTCCTCGCATCAGAGGCTGTTGAAATTTTAATTGGCGTGCGCGTCTGCATCCGTACCCAACCGGCTCCTGCCTGCGATGTTGCCATGGCACCTCCCGGGCTCCAGGGTTATCCATCCGCAGCCGGGATGCGCCAGCGCGGGGAAAAACGGGCTGCGATGGTGCTCGCCGGGCTGAAACAACCTGTGAAACCGTCCTGCCTCATTACCCGCTCCCTCAGCAGCGGGAGGAAGTCACGCTGAAACCCCAGCCGCTCCCAAATCTCCCGGTTGCCCGGAGGGGAGAAGTGAGGGGCTCGGTGGGGCTGGCTCGGCAGGAGAACCACAGGTACCTGTGACAAGACCTTTCAGGAATTCACCCTTGCCCAGCTGCTCATCTGTGTATTCCCATCTCCCATGCTCTGCTGCAGCCCGTGGGCAGCTCCCGGGGCTGCTTCCCAGCGGGAAGCAATTCCCGAGCCCTTCTCTCCTCCAGAAACCGAGCGACAACAAGAAGGAAACGCTGCTGCAAAGAATAAACACAAAACACAAAGTATTTCTAGCTTGTAACAGTCAGCATATTATTTAATTAAAAAGCTCTAGTAAGATCAGTGTGATTTCCCAGAGGGAAAACGTATTTAAATTGCTTCAGTAGCTGATGCTCGCTGCTGTTACTGTAAGGCAGGGAGGCAGCTCTGCCCCAGACATCCTCTGCATCAAGGAGTGAGGAGAGGAGGAATATTTTTAATGCCATTTCTTTGTGCAGTCAGGTTACAGGGCCACCTTCACATTCGTGTATCTTCCCAAGAGGCAGCGCAGGCTGAGAATTTACAACCCATTTATTCAGACATGCTTAAACAAGTAACCTTCTCAACCCAAGTGGGTTTTTTTGGGTTTAAAAGCTTTCTGACTCCTAGGATATTGCAGGAATACATTACTGGGCATTGCTAAAGAGCTAGAAAATGTAATTTTGATTTAAGCTCATCCGAAGGCAGGTAACTGCAGCATCTAGAAGAGCAGTTTTCCTTACAAGCTTTCCTGAAGCTCTGACTGGGCAGGACACACCATCCCAAATTATTTTAACAAAATAAACCTGGTTTATCCACCATGGGCATCATCTAAAGATGTGGGTCTTGAACAAACTATGATACAGAAATTAGAAACTCTTATGGCAGCAGGAGGGAATGGAAGGGTCCCATTAATCCTTTAATTTCATTTATTTCCTTCCTCTTTAGCAAGGGTGCAGAACGGGCTCGTCAGACCTTCGATCCAGGCTGCCAAGACAACCGGCACAAGCACGCTCTTCCCAGATGGAAGCAGACAAGAGACTAGCAACAAACCTGCTCTTAATTAAACATTTGTCTTGCAATTACATACTTCTGTGTAATTATCGCCATCAAGACAAACACCAACTGGATTACAGCAAGAAAAGACAGACAGTAAAGGTTAATGGGCCTTTTTCTCCCTTTGCAATTATTCCTCAGATCTAGCAGAGGGAAGGGCAGGACGTCCGGACTGCTGCTGCCACTGCAAGGGAGGAGCAAGCCCATTCCAGGAACAATTAGCCTGAACTAGCAGACGCTGAAATTACATGTCTGAGAGGATGGATGATGAATTCTTTGAGGTCTTGCTGCAGGCTTGGTGCAACCTAGAGCATGGCCAACTCCAGTGCCCCTGCATCATTCCTCTGCACTCACACCTTCCCGTGTTTTATTACCCTCAGGGCCCACGAGGGAAAACCCAGACCTACCATTGAGGGTTCTGCATCTCTCTCTACTCTAAGTAAGCCCAATTCCTTACTTTTCTAGCCATCCTCAATTCCATCTTTAATTTCTCCTAGCAGGCAGCCAGGACCTCACAGAGAGAGTCCAAGCCTAGTGCTCACCTGTAATTAGGAGGCTGACTGACTGCTTTCCATTTCTGACAGTTTGGCAGACCCAGATCCCATCTGCATTTATTGGCTGACTTTGCAATAGCCACAGGAATGGATTGCTGCTTTAATCTGTGGTCTCCTGTGACCATCAGGTCTCCTCTGACCCACCACTGCTGGCCAGCTCATTCCCAGCCTGCAAATTTCTCTTTCCCGTGGTTATCTCTGCCTGCCGTCATCCCAGGATGTGGTACGAGGAGAAGGGGAGGCAGCATCAGATGCATGAAGCAGGGAAGCAGGGATGTCAGGATTTTAACAAATTTCATCCCATCTACTTGTAACTTGCTTGAGGAAAAAAGGATGCCCAGATAAAATCCATGAGAAACTAGACAGGGATTCAGCACTCTTACACTCCCATAGCGGATACTATAGCAGCTCTCAGCCTTCCTGACATCCCTGACTGAGACACAGCATCACAGAAACTGGAATAGTATGGATTATTGAATCAAACATCTGACTGGTTTGAATAAACCTCACACTTGCACAACAACGAAGTCACGCCTAGTTGCGGCCGTTGCTGCGAAACGAACCCTCCAGATGGATGGTGCAGGTCTCTCCCCGCTCAGAAAAAAACATTTTGCTGCTTTAAGAACAAAGGCTGCTCAGTGTGTTCCCAAAGGTTAACCCGACGTGCTGAGCCACAGCTGAATTATTTATGATTAGTGGGGCAGTTTCTATTAAGGAATGAGCACACAGGTAGCAACCGCTAGGCCAGCAAATCCTACAAGGCAGCACAGCTCACGTCTACAAGGCAGCTCATCCAGCTCCTGCTTGGGCCACAGGGAAATTTAATTATTTAGGTTTCTCAGCTGCTGCACAAATATCAAACATAAGGCATTGGCTCATAGCTGAAATGCTGCTGCTTAGCACAGGGCAAGAGGAGATCAGCAGGGATGAGCGAGTTGAGGCTGGCCAGCACAGAAGAGGAGGTGGGAACAGGAGCTGAGCTTCTCTTGAGAATGAATTTCCCCTGAAATTTGGGAAAAAGGAAAATAAAAAGGGAAAAAAGGGGCAAAACTTGGAACTGGATCAATCCACAAAACTTCTACTAAGCATGAAACAGCCTTAAAACAATGCCAAGAGAGTCCAAGCAGCTTCAGTTCAGGAAGTGATGAAAGGCCTGGGCTCATCATCACTTCCCAGTCTCACTTCAGTTAAACATGACATACTGCTCAACTGAAGTAGACAGAAAATTGTGCTGCTATTCAGCACTATGATATTCCACTGACTTTTCTGTATGCAGTAAATTCAGGAACTGAGGAAGTGGGAAAAACAATTTTCATAGTGCAATTCTTCATCCATGGAAGCTGAGACTACAACCTGATACATGGAAATTCAAATACACTTAACTGATTTCGATCCCAGCTTTCCAAAATACTGAGTTTTATTCAGCTTTGAAAGCAACACATGCAGAAATAAACTTGTTCCATGTTTCTGTCCGTACATAAAATGCTAAAGTACCTCTGCCTGCACATAAACCCCCATGTGTTTAAAGCTGTCTTCTTTAAACAACTTTTCCTGCATTTTAATTGCATCCCAATTCCCAGGAAATTCTGTGTGACACAAAAGTTAGGTTAAAAAGAAAAGAAAAAGCAGCCACTTAATAAGGAAGCACTACTGCTTCTGTACCTTACTGTGGAAAACAATTAGCCTAGTTATGAGATATTAAACTTTGCAACTGCTTAACTGTATATTATCCTGGTTGTGACACACATAGATCCCAATTTCACATGCAGAGGAAGGCAAGCAGACCTTTGACAACAATCACTGTGATTTGTCTGGATTATTCAGTCCCACAAGGCACAGTGTGCACCATCCTGGACAAAAGGTTTTACACTTCTTAATTTATTATCTTTTTATTAATTAAGAGAAAAATTTGATAAAACCTTGTATAGGTTTCCAGCTCAGATATTCCTCAGCTCTGCGATATTCCTCAGTATCAACTAGCTTCTTTACCCTGTTCCCTCACGCAGTTCTTGCCAGCTCTGCTCAGTATCAGCTCCCTACAAGCAAAGATCCATGAATGACATGAAATGCTCCTTTTCTCTTCCTCCTCATAGGTGCAGTGAAAGGGAACATGTGCTCTCACAGATGGAAATCACTGCCTCCTGAAACAACACGCAGCACTAAATACTCAGGGGTAGGAGCTGCTCCGAGCATTGATTTCTACAGTTAATTATTTCCATTAGTGCTTCTCCAAAGAGGAGTTAAGGAGAACAAAAAAGATTTTTTTTAATTATTTTTTTTTTTAACCAGCAAAACAGCAAAGCAGCAGGAACAAAGAACATTTTGAAGACCAACTTGGTTTCGTCTCAGCTTTTTGGAGGCAGGTCTGTGACAGGGAGACATCTCCCCTGGGACGTGTGGTGCCTTTCTTGTGGCGAGCAGTGCAGTCGGGCAGCTCGCCAGCCCAGCAGGAGCTGCTTTGAGTGCCACACAGCATCTCTCCCCTCCTCCAGCCCCCACACCCTCGCACCGCACTCGGCTTGGTTTCTGACCATCAAGGCAGAGCTCAACAGACTCTGCTTTCATCTCTGCCCGAGACATTTGCTGCATCAGATTGTCACCAGCATCGCGGGCTCCCTGTTTATCTAGACTGGCCCAGGAGGCAACTTTGCTCACCGAATACGTAATTCATCCAGCACTCCTCCTGCTCCTCGCTTAGAGCCACGGGGGTGAAATCACCAACTGAGGAGAGGAGATTAGGGCTGGGGGAAGATTACAGCTCCCTCCTCGTATATCAGGCAATTAAATCGCCTCGGCTCTGCTCTGTTGTTTTCAGAAGCTGCTACCAGCGACTCCGGCGGCTGGCAGGGTGTGAGGGAGCGCTGGGAGGCTGCACATGGGCTGTGCTTTGGAAGGGGTTTAAATTAAACCATCTGGCAGGGCTGGTACCCAGGGCTGTGGCCTCTGTCTGCTGGTGAGTGATTCAGGGAGCAGAAAGCAGCCCGTGCACACCCTGCAGAAAATAGCCATTTTCCCAGGCAGCTCCTGGAGGTGAAGGTTTTCTCCCCAAAATGCCTTGGACACACCAAAAAGTTTGTCCAAGACAGGAGACAGGTGCTCACTGAACCTCTAGGACAGCAGGGAATTGCTCTTTTCCAGCTCCCAGGCTGGCATGAGCCTTTGGAAGAAGTGGAAGGGCACAGTAGGTGACCACAGTCCATGGGCAGAGTTCCTTGGGAGAAGGAAAACACAATGTTAGGAGAGGGAATTAAAATAATGAGCACATTTGTGAGAATCTGCCCGAGGGAAAATAGTTTAGAAAATTAAAAACTCCATAGTAACAGACTGAAAGCTGTTAACCAACATCTAATTAAACAAAAACTGCAAGCCCTACAACAAAACACAAAAAAGGAGGGAAAAAAAATATAAATCCATGCAGCAACCAAGCTTACCCAGACCAAAACAGGTACTAAGGAAATAAAAATTAAAAATAAACCTGTTCAGTGACATCTGAAGAAAAAAACCTGACAGGACCTTACAGTGAGTAGGCAAAACCAGGGTTATGCTGTATACTATCAGGTCTTGCTTTTTAATACTCATCAGAAGAAAAGGACAATCTCCAGGGTCCTCAAATATATTCCAATACAATGCAGAGTAGAGACTGCAGCTTGGATCCCAACATTCTGGAGCAAAAGACCAAAAAACAAAACCCCAAAATTCAACCACCACGCACACACGCATGAAAAGGGAGACTTGGCAGAATTGCCTTAGTGACAAAGTTCAAAGATCATTTGGGGTATTTTGCACATTAAATTTCATGTTAATGCTGACAGGGTACAAGAAGAGGCATTTGAGATGAGATATTAGGATAACAGCACACATAGGCTCATGGAAGAAAAAGAACACCGCTTTTCTTATCACAAAGGTTTTCATTACTTGCAGAGTTTATATTTATCACAATAGATCTACTCTGAACACTAATAAATCATTTGAAGGCAACCTTCTATAACAAAAGCTGTAATGAAGACTTTAATAATAAAAACAGGACAAGTTTGACCTGAATTTTCACACTGAATGTGAATATTTTCACTTCAAATCCCTACTGTTTCAGGCTGGTCTGTGTATCTGAGAGAAAAACCTGGCTGCATGATGAAGTTGGAAAAGGTCAGGACTAACACAATTACCAATCAGTCTAGAAGACTTTGGATCACCTCAGCTCTGTCTGTTCAAGTGACGTAGATAACTCCAAAACACACAATTAGTATAAAAAGAAAGATTAAGAAAAGGAAGCCTGGAAATTGGTTTGAGGCATTGAAAAAAAGAAAAATTAGATGCTTCCTTTGAGTAGCTACAGAATCTTAAACATGGCCTCCAACAAGACAGGTGTCTGCCAAGGAAGTTGGGAAAAATGACCCCCTTCCTGGTGAATTATTATAACTTTGAACTTACAGGGCTTTGAGGCAAAGAGAGTGGTGAAAGAAGAACAGTTCTTTACCAGAACACGTAAAAGAAGGCAAACGAGCAGCAGTGACACCAAACAGAACCGGGAGCCCAGCCCCAGCCTCAGGTGGCGGGTGGGCTGCAGCAGGAGCCCGGGAGCGCAGCCACGGCAGCAGAGACGCAGCAGAGACTGGCACACCCACCGTGGACAGCCAAGGGTGGAAAAGCCTCTGGAGCTGTGCCAGGAGATTGCCAGCAGCCACAGGGCTGCGGGCAGTCACTGCCCATCAGGGTAGCTAAAAGCCTGAAGTGCTGTGGGGAACAGCAGGACTGGGCAGCAGCAGCCGGGCTCCTGCAAGCAGCCAGGAAATGCTCCCTTCTCCCCCTGGAGCGGGGTCAGGGTCCTGGGTTTCCCCGAGCAGATTGAGAGGGTCCATCCCAGTGAGGCTGGGTGTTGGAAGGGGCCCAGTTCAATGGCTGCTCTTACAAGCAGAGGCTCACTCACGGTGAGGAGAAGCAGCGCAGGACAGAACTCCACAGTGCAGTGAATTCTCTCTGCAGCAACAGCAGTCTGGCCACAAACCCCCACCTGCCTCCCCTCCGATCCCAAGAGCATGCCAGGGCCAAGCCTGGCCACTGACCTCCAGCCCAGGCTCTGGTATCTGCATTTCCCGAGAGAAATCCCCCCAGCTAAGGGGCTAACTAGGAAACTCCACCCGTTTTCCTCCCCACCCCACAATCCCCCCTTCCCCTGCCACATCTTTTGTCTCTCTTAAGTATCCATCGTTCCCATCTCTTAGGCAACAAATGGGAAAAAATTCTCTGAGAGAAAGGAATAAAAAAAGGAAAAATCCTAACCTACAATACTCAAAACCACAAAAGAACCAAAGGAGCAGTGTTAACGTGCAGAGAACTTTCATGAGCTGACGAGAAAATATGATTAACCGCCTGTGCCCAGTTGCCTTTCCGGTTCGGGTTGGTAGTTCCCCTCCACACTTCCCAAAACAAAACTCAAATGCCGCTCCTAATTTAGGGTAGGTGCCCGAAACCACTCCCTGTCCCTCAGTGCTGCTGTCTGAGGACAGGAGAACAGGTCTCTCTCCTGGGCAGGCAGACGTGGGGAGCTCCTTAGCAGATGATGTAGCGGATGAGCTTCGAGCTGCGCAGCTCTCTCACTCTCTGGCAGTGCCTCAGGATGTTGAGGATGCTGTGGAAGCGCTTATCCAATTTCAGCTGAGTGAACTCCTTGATATCAGCCTCCACAATGAAAAATGCTCCTGGAAAACAAACAACGATTTTGTTACAGAAACGATTCTGTTGTAGGATACGCTCAGCATTTCACAAGTGACAGCACAGCCTCTTCTTCATAATTCCACAATCTACAATTCATAATTCCACAGTCAGCAGTAGGATGGCTTCACACTATATTGGGAGCTTTGTTCTACTTTTAAAATTTGCCATCAGAAAGAGAATTGCTAGCCTTCCCATGAAGCTCAGACTCTGCACCATCCACAGGCCGCGCTCCATGAGCTCTGTCTCCCAGCAGGCACTCAGGTTCTGGAATTAGATCTCTGCCATAAGTACAGAGCCCTGATTGCATCAGAGCTCTGCAGTCCACCATTCCCTTGACTTATATCAGATTTGGAAAAGAATAATTCATCATTACTTAAGAAAATTACAGGAAAAGGCTAACCACTTGCAACAGCATCATCCCTGTGTCTCCAAGAAAATGGCACAGGGAGGTCCTGCATCGGAGCTGAGAGCCTACCCCTGCTTGTAGTTGATTAATTACTTCCATAAGCAAATTGTCATTAAAATTCAGGCTGCCTAGGGCAGTGGTGGAGTCACCATCCCTGGAAGTGTTCAAAAAACCTCGATGAATGGTTTAGTGGTGAATATAGTTCTCAGCTGACAGCTGGAATTTGTGAGCTTAGAGGCCTTTTCCAACCTAAATGATTCCTGGGTTTTGTGTAGCACCACACTTCCAAGTTTAATGAGAAGGAGGACACAAGGGTAGGGGTGTTCCATCTTGGAAAAAAAATTGCATTCTCCCTCCTTGTTTCATCCTTAACACAGAGGCAGTGACATCTTAGAAAAGATGGAGCATCTCTTCCTTCTATAAGGTCCTTTCAGTTTCACTGGGAAATAGCTGATCCAAGCTGGAAAGCTGAAGCTGCTGGTAAAGAACTAAGGTCCAAGAATTATCTTTCTAAGTGTAATGTCCCCCAAAATCTTGCTTAGACAGAGCTGAGAAATAATAGATCATATTTTCTCACAGCCTGGGCCTCTCATGAGAGTTGGTGACACACGGGTCTCACAGGGAGTAGAATCTTCCAGAGACAATAACTGGCAGAATCTAGAGATATTTCCCCAGAGAGGAACTCTACTGGGATCTCAGAGCTTGTAACGCCACCAAATCCACATACAGATGAGAAGTAGGAAGTCTGTTTACTAAGAAAAGAAGGAAGAACTGCATTACTGCTCAAAATAGAACTACTGTAGGATAGAGACCATTTACAACTTCCAGGAACGCCAATACACACAAACAGTGCTGGGAATCCAGGCACAACCTGCCTGCTGCCTTCACAGTCTGTTACATCTGAGGGAGCATCAGAACGTCCTGAATTTTGATAAAACAAGATTCCTTCTTATATTTGCTCACAATTCAGAGTGGCAGCTCTCAGCATAGCAGGATCTTTATTGTGAAGAAATCAGAGCTGGTGAAGGGTGGTGTTTTGGTCCACGTGCTAAACAACCAGCTAAGCTCACTGAATCACCTGAGTGGCTGGAAGTCACCCTGATAAACCAGGCAGCATCTTCTCTCATCTTGAAATCAGAGAAGAGGTCACTGGCAATCAGCCCAGGCTGAGAACCAGTGGGAATCCTAAGAACAGACACTCACAGGAGAGATTTAAGCAAATAAATCAATGAATGTAGAACGTCATCCTGAAAAATGCAATGGATAAAGACATTTAATCATTCTGTGCTGGCCAAGATAAGAACCATCTGACAGCCTGCCTGGCCTTTTCTCTAGACTTTCTAAAGGATTAGTCACAAAAAAACCTAAACAAAACTATTTACCTCACAAATACATGTGCTTTATCAGATGCTGAATGTCCTAGTTTCCTAACTGAACTTCCCAAGATAAACAAGAAATAAAGATCATCTCTCAGGTACTTAAAGAAGTTCAGCACTTCAGTTTTTCAGACTTTAGCTCCCCAGCTTTCTGACAGAAAACTGTCTGACCACCTGCAGCTTTCTCAAGAATGGTTTCTTCACTGCAGCCAAGACTACTGTGGATCACAGTTCGGACAGAGCAGCACTCCAGGCCCAGGAGGGAACTTCTAGTGTTGTGTTCAGCCTCTTTTCTACAACTGTGGGCTCAAGCTCCTTACTACTGTCCCAAGGATAGCAACAGTGCTACCAAAAATATGCTGTAAATTAAATTGGTGATGCCAGTACTTTAAGAAATCCAGATGGATAAAAACTGCTGTTCAACTGAAGCAAAACATGCTTAGAGAGAAACCAAACCATCACAGCCCAAACCAGCAGTCAGTCACACAAATTTATCCAGCTGCATGTGCTTAGAATGCTTTTAATAAACCCCTTTGCAACAATGACCTTTGTATGACAACTGAGACTTCATCTGGAGTCCTGCGTCCAGCCCTGTGACCCAGCATGAGAAAGACAAGGAGCTGCTGGAGCCAGCCCAGAGGAGGCCCCTGTGCTCTGGAGCCAGCCTGGGAGAGCTGGGGCTGCTCCCCTGCACAAGAGAAGGCTCCAGGGAGAGCTGAGAGCCCCTGGCAGGGCCTAAAGGGGCTCCAGGAGAGCTGCCCAGGGACTGGGGACAAGGCCTGCAGGGACAGCACACAGGCAATGGCTTCCCAGTGCCAGAGGGCAGGCCCAGCTGGGATATTGGGAAGGAATTGCTGGCTGGGAGGGTGGGCAGGCCCTGGCACAGGGTGCCCAGAGCAGCTGGGGCTGCCCCTGGATCCCTGCAGTGTCCAAGGCCAGGCTGGACAGGGCTTGGAGCAGCCTGGGACACTGGAAGGTGTCCCTGCCCATGGCAGGAGATGGAAGTGGCTGATCTTGAAGGCCATTTCCAACCCAAACCATTTTGTTGTGATTCTTTGTTTATCTTACAGGTCTCAAAGTGCCAGCATTTCCATCAGATCAGAATTCCCTCCCTACAGAAACGCTGCATTTAGAATCCAAATGTCACTGATGTTAACACCACACTTGGAGAGGGAGGGAGGGAAGGGGGGAAGGGGGGAAGGGGGAAAAGGGGGGAAGGGGGGAAAAGGGGGAAAAGGGGGGAAGGGGGGCAGGGGGGAAAAGGGGAAAGGGGAAAAGGGGAAAGGGGAAAGGGGAAAGGGGAAAAGGGGGAAAAGGGAAAAAGGGGAAAAAAGGGGGAAAAGGGGAAAAGGGGGAAAGGGGAAAAGGGGAAAAGGGGGGAAGGGGAAAAGGGGAAAAGGGGGAAAAGGGAAAAAGGGGAAAGGGGGGAAGGGGGAAAAGGGGAAAGGGGAAAGGGGAAAGGGGAAAAGGGAAAAGGGAAAAGGGAAAGGGGAAAGGGGAAAGGGGAAAGGGGAAAGGGGAAAGGGGAAAGGGGAAAGGGGAAAGGGGGAAAAGGGGAAAGGGGAAAGGGGAAAGGGGAAAGGGGAAAGGGGAAAGGGGAAAGGGGGAAGGGAAGGCTCAGAGCAGAAGTTCTAGCATTCTTTCCTTCTGTCCAGGGCAAAAATGGAAGGTGGGTGCCATACTGTTGTCAGACAGCTCTTTTTCTCTGAGACAGAGGAGAGTTTGCTCCACTCTTTATGCCTGGACTTGGAAACATGAAGGCACTCTAAGGACATCAGCAAGCTTGACACGTGCAGCACCCCTCCAGGAATAATTACACACTTGTTCTCAAGAGGAAAGGCATGCCAAAAAGGAGATTTTAATATCAGAGATTTACTGTCCCACATATTTTTGGAAAAAATTACCTGTAAGTGCAACTTGGTTTTCAATTGAAAGAAAGGTATTTTGGTTTTCATTTCCTCTATGCTTTTAAGAGAAGAAAACTTCTTAAGATTATCAGATAGACTTGTCCACAAAGCCACTGCAGCACAATCAATTAGCCATATTTCCCAACTTCAGAACAAATTTTTAATAGTTCATGTCCAATCAAGTTCAAGATCTGAGAACTAATTTCTATGATTTGGTTATCAAACTAAGAGTTTCCAGAACTTGTAGTGATTCCAAACTAAATCTTTGTGCAAAGTTTCTGCTATGACACACCATCAAAGGCACATATTTTCAATGAAAACATTCAATAAGTGACCCAATCACTATGGAAAACTCTTCCATCAAAAATACTGAAAAAAAAAGACCAGTATTTTTATACTTCTGCTGCAACATCCAAGTGTTACGCGTTTTGTACTAACAAAGGAAAAAAAATACCTTTTGTATCATTAGTTTCTTCTTCTATAAACCTGTGGTAGAGATTTCTGGCTGGTGCACTCATAGACTTCAGAGGCTGACACAAGATCTTGTACTTTTCCACCACGGCCTTGTTCATCAGTTGAACAACTGCATTAACCTGATCATATGTTATACGGCCTTTCATATACCTACAAATAAAAATAAGAATCAGTAACCAGAAAGTCACAAAGTTCTGTATTTATTCTCTTTCACCAGCCTTAACTGAACAAGCCATTCCTAGTTAGAGGCAGTTTCTCCTGCTTTGTGTTAATGAATACACGTAGCACTTAATTCTGTTCATTTCCATGGTTGTTTAACAATCTTAAAGGTAAAAAGGCCATGACAGAACTTAAACCAGAAAGATAAAATATTAGAGAGCTAAATTTAAGAAGCAGAATGCATTCAGTGCTTAAACTGTAAAAAACTCTTCAAAATGGAATAAAGGTTGCTTTTATAGCATAACACTTAAAACTACAAACACAGAAAAATAAAGCAACTTTGCAGAAAACAGCATGAAATCAAATGTTTGCCTAGGAGCATAATTTGGTTCATATTATCACCATAAACAACCTGTGTTTGGTGTTACAGCTATTTGTATTTCAGCAGGGCTGCCCAAAGTCTGGTGGTGGGTGTGGAGCAGAGCCTGAGCGCAGCGGCCCCATCCGTGTCTGCCATGGATATATTATATTATATATATTATATATTATAAATAAATAAATTTATTTATTTCTGGTTTTGTTTTGGATGTGGCACTCGGTGCCATGCTTTAGTTGAGGTGTTAGGGCATGGGCTGGACACTCAATGGTCTTGAAGGTCTCTTCCAACCTAGTGATTCTGTGATTATTTGGGGTTTTTTGAATAACTACTAGTTTTGTGTTGCCTTCTGTATGTGCAGCCTACTGAGCCGTGCAGATACGGTTCTGCACCACCAGCACCCATTTCTGAACCCTCAGAGCATTTCATAACACTAGTACTGGAAGAATAAGGTCTGTTGATAACAGCCTAGAGGTACAGGAAGCACGGAAGATAAGGAACAAAGTGATGTGGAAATACTAGAACACTGGAATATTTGCAAGTAAGGCTATTCAGTATTTATAGATGTAAAGTCATGCCTTCAAGGAAAAGGAACTGTGCTGCACACTGAGAAACCATTATATAAAAATGAAATCTGAAACTCAAATGACAAGCAGTAAGCTGAATACAACACAACGCCTTCCCCCCTAGAATGGCAGAAAGAGCCAGGCCAGCCTTGAAACCTGCATTGTCCTGTGGCCTTCATTCAATTGTCACAAGCCAAACCTGGCTGCTTGTGTTCCGCTGAGTATCAGTTTGCAGACATGAGGGATTACACAGGTGTTACAATTCATTTTAAGAATGAATGCTTTAGGTCAGTAGAGCAGGTGGCTAAAAGCTGTGGGACAGCAAGACTGAAAAGATCAATGAACAGCAAGTTCCTCCCTTGTTTTAATCTGAACAGACAGGCTCAATCTTTAGAGAACATACAAAGAATTAAAAGCAGAAGTAGATAATCAATTACAAGTTCAGTATTCCAAACCAGAATTCGGGCAGGCATTCTGAAATTGCCAAAATAAGTGCTGTAGATTCCAACAGCAGCCAGTCCCTGCCAGGGAGACAGGCCGGCAGGAGGCGTTTAAAAATTGAATTCAAAGCAATTGCTCTGCCTCCAAACTGAGTTTGAAACTTAGTAGCCACAAAGTTGCTTGCAACCAGCCTTGGACTTGATTGATAATTTGACTAATTCAGCGTTGTAGGGGCAGCCATGTCACAGTTATGAAAGTGCTGTACCTTTCACAGTAATAGAAGCAGCACTACCACCCCTGAGATGCAGCCACAGCACAAACACAGCCTGTGAGCACAGCAAGGCTTTGCCTTGTGCATTAACTGCTGTTTATTGCTCTCTCTGCCTCCCTACGGCACAGGGGAGCGTGCAGAGTGAGGATGGCTGAGCCCAGAGGTATAAAATACCTTTATTTAAGTTCCCGTGCTCCCACTGTCAACACACAGACAGTGAACACACTTAATAAACCCAAGGAAGCACCTCAGCTCATCCTGAGGCTGAAACAGAGAGGCAGCACTGGGTTGCCTAAACCCAAAAACCGAATGCTCCTTGAGAGGCCATCAGGCATCCAAGATGCTTTAATCTGAAATTAAACTCTGTCAAAACCGAAGGGAATTTTTTATTCTGTGCATAAGTAAGGATCATAAAAACTCCAGCTGTCCCATAACCTTCTCATGTTTCTACCCAACCATGGCTGGCAAACCCGTTAATGCTGACATTTATTTCTGTCCATACGTACAGTCATATAAAAACACAAAGTTGAGAAGTTCCAAATGCAGGCATTTAATTTCGATTTAAAATAACTTTAAAATCTGCTTCACTATTCCAAATGCATTAAAATTAAAAATAAAAAAAAAAAATTCAGTCAATTTTTTTCTTTAATCCACAGAAGCCCTTTTTCAAAGCATTTTTTCCATTTTTGCTCCACCAGAGCACAGTGCTGCTCCTCAGAGAAAAGAATAACATCAATATATCACATATATACCACTCTAAAAGAGATATACCCCCTGCTCTCTCAAAAATGGTTAGGCTAAAATAGCCATGTATTCTCCCAAGCCACCATCTTCTGAGAGCTGAGAGCTATAAATGCACAGAATCTAAAATACTTTCAGCAGTAAGATTTTTAGAAAGCAATAAGAATTCTAGACACGGAATAAAACAAGCATTTTTCCTTTGCCTCAAAGTCAAAAGTTAACAAAGACAGGTACTGTGAAATGTCCTTTATCTTCCTCCAAAGAGCACCTTCCTACAACAGATTTGAAAGGTAAGGTAATTTGCAAGTTTTTTCTTGTGCAAAGTGTTCTGTTTGATCAGGGTGCTCCACATCTGCCCCTTAACACAGCATGTACCTTTGCTAAATACCAGCTGCCCAGTTCTAGGACTATGAAGTCACTGAAGCCTGATGGTGTTTGGAATAGATTTTCCTTCATGTTCAGCACAAAGTGAGTGAAAACAGCCTCAATTTTTCAGTGACCACCTCCCAACCCCAGTGCTCACTTGAAGAACTGGGCCCTGAACCAAATTCTCATTCTTCCGAGAGAATACGTTCAGTGTAAGAGAATTTGTATGGAATTTGTATGACAAGTGTTTGCTGCTTAGATTTGGTCAATCAGTATGTGAAATTGCAAGTACTCCCTCAATCTTGTACTACAACATTGCCAGGCAACAGAAATACTGGTAGATTAATAGATCTATGTAAATTCATGTAAATTTTCCTCCACAGAACAAACATGCTTCTCCCATCTGAATAAAACTAAATTATTTCTAGAGCCGTACCAGCACAGTCTAAGCCACAACCTTTCCGTAATGGGTGCCTTCCAACACAGCTGCAACAATTCCACAAGGGTGCCCTCCAACTCACTTTATTCTAGGGTTTTGTGAATCTGTAATGAATAGAAGAGGATGTGCTGCTCTCTGTCCCCATTTCCACTTTCAAGGATTATCATAAACTCCTTTAGGTTGGAAAAGCTGTCTGAGATGATCAAGTCCAACCTTTCCCTCAGTAATGCCAAGGCCACCACTAAACCATGCCCCCAAGTGTCCTTCCACCTGTCTCGTGATGTGGAAGATCATAGCCTTAACTGGAAGTTAAAACAGTATTCAGCTGGAATGGTCTTTCTATTTCTCTTGCCACAGCAGAGATAAAGACCAAAAATTCCCATCCTCCAGCTTTATCCTCCATAATTTTATCAGGAGAGAACTACCTAAGGGAGTAAATCCACAAAATACCTGAGATGTTCTGCAGAATAAAACTAGCAGGTGCATGCTCTTCTGAGAAGTAACCAGAAGTCCTTTATCATTAGCTCAACATTCAGGATAAGGAAGAAAACAGGCATTACTCACCTGAAAATTTTGAAGGCTATATAAAAAATTATTGGAAAGCCTCAAGTAAAGTACAGACTCAAAAAGATATTTCTTATTGAAACAGGTATTGTCAGGGAACACAGTGCATCTAGAATCCCAATAAAAATTTAGCCTTAGGCATCAAAAGAAATGTCTTTTTGCAGAAATATTTACCCACGCCACCCAAATGCCATTTAGGGAGTTATTCCTATATGTCAGACTTCAGAGAAGGATATCCACTAATCAGGTCCTGATATTAGGGGGAAACACCCACAGCTTTCTATCCAGAAATTTGGGAATTTCTGTGCAAAGTGTTTTTTTGCTTTTAACAAGTCTGCTCTTCCTGCCTCAAAACAGATTGGTAAGCCAAGATTTGAAGTTTCCAGAAACCAATAGTTGGGTCAAATAAAAACAGCATTTATCATTATTTTTCCTTCTATATGTAAACAAACCCTTCATCTTATGAGATGATGGCTCTTTGTTTTTTAATGTCAGTTCTCAAAACAAGATCAGGATTCACCTGTTAGCTAATAAATCTCTGTTCATAGTTACAGTCACTTTTGAGGCAAGAGGTTTGGGTTTAAACTGATCAGTTTTCATTCCCAATACCAGCATAAAAAAGAGCCCAATTAACTCCAGTCATTCAATTTTCAGGTTTGCTAGCATAGCATTTAAACTGTTTGGAGCTACTATCATGTTTCATCCCATGAAATATTTAATCTCTGTCAGTTCCAGTTCTGCAAGAGGTCACTCTCCCAAACCCACGTGTGCCCCCCAAATTGGTATGCCAGGGTGCAAGGGAAGCCACGCTTACTTACGCAGGAACACTTTCAAACTCCTCTGCGGTTATTAATGCTGCTTCTTTAATGACTTTTGTCTCTTTTGAATGCTTCTGTGCAGATTTGGGTTCAACAGCCTTTGTTTGTCCTTCATGTTTCACAGTGATGCTGTAAAATGAAGGAATATTCATTCAATATATAAACAGCAGGTAAGTAGGAAGGAGAATTGCACAACACTAGCAAGTCTGCTTAGTCACAGACCTAAGTTTCAGCCTGTTAGGCTGGATGAACACAATTAATGATATTTTACAAAAGAAACCTCACTAAAACAATCCTACTGTGTTCCAAATGGTATCCTTCAGCTGACTTCAGCACAGCTCTTGGTTTCTCTGCTACAGAGGCTGCTAGCAGGTGAGTTGGAAGCAGTCCAAGTGCAGCATGGCACAGCTCAGAATTCAATGTACCATTACATTTCACACAACACAAGGCCTGGCTTTTTGTCAGATGAAACACAGCACAGAGCTGCAGCTGTAACGGGCAGATTTTAAATACTTCATAGCTCTTTTTTAACAGGTTCAAATCTTGGGAAGCCTGACTCATCCATTAAACTTTTGAAGCAAAGAAATTCAACACCACCTAACAGACTGGGTTTCAAAAATACTTTTAAATTTTTCTTTAAGGCAAGATCCAAAGGGTCAAAGAATTTCCTGATTTATTCCTGATCATTAGAACATTATTTTTATAAATTCTTCCTCTAAACCCTCAGCTTAGAGCCTCAAGCCCCAAGGGATCTGCCAGCCACCCACCCAGCTGCTCCTCAGCAAGACAGCAGAGGCGATGCATATGGCCAAATCCACTGTCCTCAGAACACATGGACATTACTGGGATGTGCAGCAGAATTAACTAGCAGTACAGAGCTGAGCTGGACACGGAAATGATCCTCTGCGTGGATCCGACTGTCCCACAAGAGATCCTTGTCGGACGTGGGGTCCCGCAGCAGTGAACGGCACAGCAGTGCCTCATCTGTCGACCGCAGGGCCAGGATTTGAGGTGTCACTTGATGCGACACCGCCAAGCCCCAGTGTCCCATTCCCGAGGAGCACAAGTGCCGTGGAGAGGACAGCGAGTGCCACCTGCTGGGTGACACAGGTGACACAGGCACCGGAGCAGCTCTGCGCGGTGACACAACACAGAGCCCTTCGGAAACACGGGACACCTGCAGCCAAACTTACTCAGATGTCATCATCTGAAGAACATCTGTTTGCACCTGAGCAACAACAACAACAACAGGAATCCTGGCACGCTGCAGCTAGCAGGGAATGTCAGCAAACAGGAGGGAAAGTGAAGGGAGGTGGATTTTGGGTGGTGGTGGAGGTGGGTTTGGAATGAAAGGATAAACACAACAACCAAGGGAAGCAAGTTCACGTCTTGAAACTTCATTCCTCCCACGCTCCAGTCTCCTGCTGTCTATCACACTGCAACAAACCTTTTCTAGATGATTCCCTAGCCCCAGGCACCCCTCCTTTGTGTTCCTGCCCACTCCCTGGCCCCTGCCCTGCTGCAGTGAGGTGGTAGAGACACAGTTCACCGCTGACCTGAACCATGAAAAGGAAGAACTGATGCTTGTTTACAAAATCTGGCTCTGGTGGAATGAGAAACTGCTCTCAACAAACACGTGGGATACAAAGACCTTGAGAGATACTGAACTCGCTTTTTATTTCAGTGACATTCCTCTGGTAAACAAGAACAGAAAACCCAAGAATACAACAGGAGAGAAACAATAGCTAAAGCCATGAATCGTTCAGTTTCTCTGTGTGGGTGTTCTCATTTTCCCAGGGACTTCAGGGCCTGTCTCACCAGCGTTCAAATGCTTCTCTGCTTTCTGCATTATCTCACAAAAATCAGTAAACAGCCCATTAGTATTCACAGCCCCATACATCTGGGGGCATAGGACAACAGAAAGGCCAGGAGAGGAAGGTTTGGGGAAGAGACCTGAAAACATATTTACACTGTTATAGTGGGTTTTGAGCAATTATGTCCCTTCTTACACTACCTTGACCCTCCACTGCACAATACCAAGAAGTGACAGAATGGGGACAAAAGGAGAAAGTGTGTTTTGACAAATGGCATCACCATACAATGTACTATTACTCAAGAAAAACCAACAACAAACTAACACTGACAGAGCAGCAGCTGTGAGCTGGCTGAGCACAGTCTGTAGAAAATTATCAGAAAAGCTTGTCTGGTTTTACACATCATGGCTCTCTCTAGAAAGGGAAGAACTGGCTAAAGTCATATCACAATTATGATACTTCCTGATCACAAATAGGGCAAGATCGTAAGGGAAACCAACATCCCAAAGAATCTTTTGGTGTCAGAGCTGGCACAATCACCAAACAAGCCTCATTTACATCTAAACAATTTCCAGGAGCTAACACAAAGTTAAGACAAAGGATTTCCTACAATAAGAAAATATGTTTTGACAGGAAGACAGAACCTAAGTGGTAATTTCTGAAAAACTTCAATTCTTATACACACACAAAAAGCAACTTCTAAATTGAAAAGGAACAAGACACCCCTAGAGACATTTTGAGAGGCTGTTTCCTAAGCTGAGGGGTTCATGTCTAAAGGGTGGGAATAAGAAAAAAGCTTCTGCACAAATCATCCTTTCACCAGCTAGGAACAGTTTCAATACCTACACCAACGACAATACTGCTACACACCAACAAAAATTACAGTTGATTTTTCTCTTCTGGAACACTCTTTCCACATGTTTAACCTTTCATTTTGTTGGAATATGTCTGTTGTGTTTTGAGACTGATGCTTCTCTGGCATGAGGAACCAGACCAAGCAGAGCTGGTAGATTCAGCGCATATATTGGATGAACCGAATTCAAATTAATGCATTGACTTCTGACAAGCTACAAGGTACGAAAGAAGTTCTGGGATCCCCAGATATTAAGACTCTGCAAGTGATCCTACCTGACATACACTAACATCACTCCAGAAAAAAAAGCAGCTCCAGAGAAAGAGATGAGAAACTCAGTCAGAGTTGAAATGACTTAAAAGCCTTCGGAGTAACAGCTGTTATTTCACATACTTGTCATTTTCACATACTTGAGCTACTCAACTCTGAAAATCTTCTTACCACAGCCCTCTCCAAGGCAAGGGGCTGTCAAAGCTAGCTGAAATAAATGCAGGATTGCTGTAGGGAAAAGAGAACAAAACTACCACAAACACAATTCAAAGTCCCACAGAAAGATGACTGAGTTAGAGGTTTTTTGTTTTTTAATTGTATTTGCAAGGGCAGTGGTGAACTTCAGCTCTAGTTTGGGTCAGTCAGTAACCCCTTAATCCACAGGTACTGCAGTTAATAAATCAGTGTGTTTGTGATTCTAAAGCAAGGGATGCTCAGATTCAGAGAAGCACTTGCTTTCTACTACATCACACCTACCCCATGGAAGCTGCAATTGGAACAACTTGGTATTTCAAAGACTTGACCTGACAGATTTGTTGGGGTGCTAGCACAAGCTTGGACAAGACCCAACTCCAGAATCAATACACACAACAACTTTGGCTCCCAAAATTTCCCAGTCAATGTGGAGTGAAAGGAACAGAGCAACTGAATATATTATTATAATTATAGATTATATTTTATATATTAATATACTAATAAAACAAAATATTAGTATAATTTAATATATAACATAAAATAAAGTTATGTTATATTAAATTAATATAATGATATGCATATTGTTATTGTTATTACTATTATTATTCTGCAACTGAACACTGCCAGGAGCAGCCCAAATCCTCCAGGCTCATGTGCCACATACCAGTTCTGGGTTGGTTTAGGCAGATAGGGTGGAATGTGTTCAAGAAGGTGCTGTGCTTCCTTTTGATCTTTCTCGGCAGCCTTCTGGATCTCCTGAAATTAATATGAGACTGTATCAGAAATCTGATCCTACTAACATCAAGCAAGTAAAATTAGGGCAATACTAAATTAATTTTCAGCTTTATTAAGAGGTGTCCTTTATTCTCATCCCATCATTGTACCTCCTCACCCCATAACTTCCCCAGGGAAACTGGTGAAGATACAAAGGAAGGAGCATCCTTCCCTGTCCTTGCCCTCAGAATGGCAGAGAAATTTGAGCAGGCAAAAGGAACTTCAGCAATGCACCCTCAGCAAGGTCTGGCCAGGGGAATGGTGGTAGTGCAGGTGAGATACTATGGTATGGAGAACTCACCTCCATTCCCCAAACAACATTTCCACAAAAGACTTAACAAAGGCAGTGCAAATACACGGTGGAATAACAGACAAATATTATAATTGAGCACTTTGTGTAGCTATTGCAAAGACGTGTAAGCAGAATTGCTCTTTAGATCACCATATCTATTATGATAAAGACATGTTTCCAAGGCCAGTGACAAAGACATGCTTTTAATGCTTCCTTAAGATGAAGGAAGGTAGACTTAGATTAGATATTAAGAACAAATCCTTCCCTGCAAGGGTGGGGAGGCCCTGGCACAGATTGCCCAGAGAAGCGTCCAAGACCAGACTGGATGGGGGCTTGGAGCAGCCTGGGACAGTGGAAGGTGTGCCCATGGCAGGGGTGGCACTGGAAGAGCTTTAAGGTCCCTTCCAACTCAAACTATTCTACAACTCTGTGATTCTTTGTATAAGCCTCTAAAAATACAATTTCTAATGTTCATTGTTCTGGAGGACTGCTTAAAAGACCATCAGCAAGCCTGTTCCAAGCCCCAGTCTCTCTTGGAGATGCAGCACATGCATCCAAACATCACTGAGGATCTAGGAAAAAAACCGTAACACACATATCAAAAATTCCTTTGAAGCTTTCAGTGTTTTATAACCAGGAAAAGAAAAAAGATTACTTTTAGCAAATCTTTCAGTTTTTCTTGCTGTTTAACTTCAGCCTCCATTGTATTCAGGAGATCATGTACAAGGACCACCTCATGCTGTATTTTACAGAGCACAGACTTGCAGGATTCATGTTCACCTGTAAAGGAGAGAACATTAAGCTACAAACTCTCCAAGAAAAAAGCAAAATCTGATACTCCTCCCTTTCACAAGCACTAATTGTCTAACTCCCTGCTCCCCAGTCACCCTATCCATCCAGGAGAAGCAGCAAGCCAAACTGTCAGCCTTGTACTCTGCAGAGCCAACAGAGTTCATGGAATCATTTAGTTTGGAAAAGCCCTCTAAGACCAGGTCCAACTATTTCCTCAGAGCACTGCCAAGGCCACCACAAGCCTGTGTCCCAAGCGTCAAAAAACCACACGGCTTTTAAATCCTTCCAGAGGTTGGGATTCCTCCACTGCCCTGGGCAGTTCCAAGGCCTGGCCACCCTTGCCATGGGGAAATTCCTGCTGCTGTCCCCCCTGTCCCTGCCCTGGCCCAGCCTGAGGCCGTTCCCTCTCCTCCTGTCCCTGTTCCCTGGCAGCACAGCCCGACCCCCCCGGCTGTCCCCTCCTGCCAGGGACTTGTGCAGAGCCACAAGGGCCCCCTGAGCCTCCTTTGCTCCAGGCTGAGCCCCTTTCCCAGCTCCCTCAGCTGCTCCTGGGGCTCCAGCCCCTTCCCCAGCTCCGTTCCCTGCCCTGGACACGCTCCAGCCCCTCGGTGTCTTTCTTGGAGTGGAGTGCAAACTAAACCCCACTATTGCTCTTTTTTACCTATGTCTCTCAATAGGATACACTTCTTAATATCTGAAATCTTCTCATTGATGTGGGAGCATAAGTCTTCCAGGCCTGAGGATCCCATATCCTTCATCATCACACTGAGGGGGAACAAAAGTGAAAGCAGGAAATTGAAAAGGACCCAAGTTGCAAACATTGCCTACAAAAGCAGAATTTTTAGAAGGATTGTGATCTGTTGAAGAAGTGAAGGGAACATAAATTAAACAGTAAATGGAGTTAATTATCTTTTATCTTACTAAATTGAAGACAGGAAAGGAAGCATAAAGTGACTGGCACTAGACAAGCCACTAAGTTACCCAGAATTCTGGAGGTATGCAGGGAATCCAGTGCGATATCAGTGCAGCAATTCCTCATGAGACTGGGAGCATCCTTATAATATGTGATATAAATATATCAAGGATAAAATATAAAAATATATAAAGGATAAAAAGGAGTTGGAATTAAGCCAAGAAATACCTGGCTTATATAAGGCAGCTTTAGAAGGCTGTCTCAGGAAGAGATCAGATGATTAATGTTTAGAGGTGTGCTTTTTTAAAAACATAATTATGCAAAAAAAAAAAGTGTTAGCAGAATTATTAGTGAAGTCTGGAAGCATTAAAAAGAGCATTATAAATTGATTACTATATTATACTACATACTATTTACTATAATAATAGAGTTATTGACCCTATTATAGACAGGAATTGGTTCAAAGAAAAAGTTATACAACGTGACAAACGCCCGCATTTAACACGGGGGCCCGGCACTGAGCGCTCACACCGCTCCCTCCGGCGGCTCACACCTGGAAATTTTCAAAAAGCCTTTATTTCACTTTTGGCTTAAAAATACTATCAGCTGCCGCCCTTATGAAATCCGTTTTTAGATACCTGCCGCCTTCCCACCCTCCATACCTGCGCGGAACCAGGACACTCCGAGGCGGATCGGGATACCCTGAGGGGACGGAGGCTCCCCGCTGCGGCCGGCGCCAAGCGCCCGTTCCTCCTCAGGTTTTACCTGGCGCAGCGTCGGTGCTTCCCGGGCTTCGTCCCGGTCCCACTCTCCCAGCCGCGGGGAGGAGGAGGAACCTCAGCCGGCGGAGGAGGAAGGACGCGGTTCCGGACGCGGTCCCAGCGCCGGTCCCAGCCCCGGTTTGAATCCGCCGCGCTCGGGCGGGCGTTGGGGAGGGCGGGCAGGGCGCGTGCGCGCTGAGGGGAGCGCGAGGGACGGGCGGAAAGGGCGGAGCGGGGGCAGCGCTGGGGTAAAAGCGGGCCGGGAAGGGAGGGAGCGGCGCTGAGGGGAGAGAGGGGCGGAATGCGCGGCGCTAAAGGAGCCTGTAGGCCAGGTGAGGGTCGGTCTTTTCTCCCAGGTAGTATCCAGTGATAGGATAAGGGGATATGGTCTCAAGCTGCGCCAGGGGAGGCTCAGGTTGGACTTCAGGAGGAAGTTCCTCGTGGAAAGAAACGGCGTTGTGGCTGCCCATGGAGGGTTCGAGTCCTCACTCCTGGACGTGTCCGAGGAACGCCTGGATATAGCATTCAGTGCTGTGGTCTGGGTGACAAAAGGCTATCAGTGATAGGTTGGGCACGATCTCGGAGGTATTTTCCAACCTTTGTAATTCTGTGAGTCTGGAGGGACTGGGAGGAAGGGCGTAAGGCGGGAGGTCTGAGGGCAGCGGGAGCGCGGAGGGCGTTGTCGATTCTAGCAGCTCTGGGAACACAAACACAGAGTTCACCTTAGAAAAGAGACGTGGTTTATTAAGCGCAGCGTGCAAGGAATACGTTCCCACTAATCAACTTCCCAAAGGGTAAAAAGTTAAATCTGTTGTACAGTAAAATTCACGCGAACACGCCCGCTTACTGCATATTCTCCGCCCACCTAATGCATATTTATTTAGTGACGTAATCAACGCACGACTTGAAAGATTCTTTCCTTCACTAGGCAAACTCCTCTTATACAAGTAATGTCACCTGAGTTAAGTTTACGAAAGGCGAGGAAAAAATTAAAAGACACAAAAGACAGTGGGAGTGGGACGAGAGGCAAGACGAGAACGCTGATCAGAACGGGAAGGGAAGGGCGGAAGGTGCGGTACTGCTGAGGGAAACAGGGCAGAAAGGGCAGGAGCAGGGAAGGGAGCCGGGATGACTGAGGAGGGCGGGAAGGAAGGGCGGAATCGGTTGTGGAGCCAGGCGAGACGGGAGGCGGGGCGGCTGAGGGGAGCGGGAAGGAAGGAGGGGTTGCTGAGGGGAACGGGAAGGAAGGAGGGACGGCTGAGGGGAAGGGGAAGGAAGGAGGGACGGCTGAGGGGAGCGGGAAGGAAGGCGGGATTGCTGAGGGGAGCGGGAAGGAAGGCGGGATTGCTGAGGGGAACGGGAAGGAAGGTGGGATTGCTGAGGGGAAGGGGAAGGAAGGAGGGACGGCTGAGGGAGCGGGAAGGAAGGAGGGATTGCTGAGGGGAAGGGGTAAGAAGGCGGGGCGGCTGAGGGAAACGGGAAGGAAGGGCGGAAGGCGGGATCGCTGAGGGAAGCGGGCGGGAAGGGAAAGCAGGATCCCGGAGGGAGGCGGTAAGGGAGGCCGGGTCGCTGAAGGGAGGCGGGATCCCTGTGGGGAGCGAGAAGGAAGGGCGGGAGGCGGAATTGCTGAGGGGAGCCGGGTGAGAAGGGAACCCGGATCGCTGAACGCAGCAGGAAGGGAACGCAGGATGGCTGAGGGGAGCCGGGCGGGATCTCTCTGAGGCAGCGCCGATAGGCGCCCGCTCCGGTTCTGCCCCTGAGGGCTTTACTCCTTCCAGGGAGTTGTGACAGCATCGACCAACAACTGCCACACCATTTTTCACTTGATTGTATAAATTCAGTTTATTTCAGCTTTTAACAGAAGACAAAGCCCTTAGTAAAAATGCAGTTTTCAACATACACGTGCTCATGCTGGTGTGTCTCCATCGTTACCCATCACTTTCTTTTTTCTCTTGGGGTAGGGATGGAGATAATTAAACAGTTTACACTGATCCCAAGCTAATTTTTTTTCTAATTAGCTACAAATAGATTTATTTTGTTAAGGCTGCTTATGTTTCCAAGGAAGGAATCAGCAGAGTCTCTGTTGCTTTTCCACAATTCCCTGATACATAAAAGCTCACAGTTTCCTCCATTCTCTATCCCCAAAATCCTGAAGAGCTTATAAACAGATTAACATACAAACAAGATAAAGAAGGACTGTATTAAAGCAGGGATGCAATCCAAGGAGTAAGTGGCTGTGTCCAGCAGAATTAAGGAGAACAGAAAATGTGCAAAAGCAGCGCTACAGCAGGTTATTGAAATTGCTTTGTATAAGAATGCATCTTTTTAACATTTCAGTAGAGAAGTGTGGTCAGGGCAGAAATGCAGCACTTATTCCCCCAGGCAAACCACAGAAAAAGGAGGAAGAAAATGTTCAAAAGCCCTGCTTCATAAGGATTTTTTAGTGCCAGTAATTAAAAGATTAAAAACAAACCAAAGAGGGAGAGAGAGTTCTGAGCCCAAAAGCTCAAAACCTGGGGTTTTTATTGTTTGCTGGCTGCTCCAAACAACCACACAAATGCTCATTCTAGACTTTAAACATGGGGTTGTGTCTTGCACTAACAACCTCTGCAGTAAACAGAATTACAGCATGACACAAGAAAGGGGAAAAAAACCCGACGCTGCACAATTAGTTACAGAAAAAACATTACAGATCCCCATGCCTATGAAGAGTATATAAACCTGGCATTCAGAAGTTTCTTTTGTTGTTTAAACAACATCATGAGAATAACCTGGGGTTTGTACAGACAAAACCTGTGGTGCAGACAGATCCTGTGGTCTCCACTAGTTTATTGATTAAAGTATAAAGTTTCTGCTGCATGTTTTTGGGGCAGAAGAAAGTTTCTTTCTGGACCCTACTACACCACCTGGTGCTACCTGCAGTCACAGGTCCAAACTTAGCATAATGTTTCAGAAAGCTGTGGTGTGATCACAAGTCAGTTTCATCATCAGGAAGCAACATTCTTCTTTTCAGTTTATTAAGCAAACACTCCTGAGTAAAGAGGCTGATATCCACTTTCTTCTTTCTTGCAAGTAAGCACACAGACGCTCAGCATGCCGAAGAACTGGAAAAGAGGGAGTGCACAAGAGACTTAGTCCTGCTGTATTTCTGTTTCAGCAGTCAGACTAAACACCTACATAGCAGATGATTTCATCATATTAAAAAAAATTATTTAAAAATACATCTACAGAAAGTGTTATTTTTGCATGCCAATTCCCAGTAACAGTTCCAGCTTGAGTGTTTCTTCTCCGGTTTGTCCCATTAACACATTCACATTAATTACTAGTTATCTTGCCATGGGGAAAATTTCAGTGAAAGGCTAGGATTATTCTGGGATAAAATGAGTTCTCCAAAATACTTAAGTATGCCTTTGGACAAGGAGTGATAGGAATGACTTCCCAGTGCCAGAGGGCAGGCCCAGCTGGGATATTGGGAAGGAATTGCTGGCTGGGAGGGTGGGCAGGCCCTGGCACAGGGTGCCCAGAGCAGCTGGGGCTGTCCCTGGATCCCTGCAGTGTCCAAGGCCAGGCTGGACAGGGCTTGGAAGAACCTGGGGTAGTTGAAGGTGTTCCTGCCCATGGCAGGGGGTTGGGACTGGCTGAGCTTTAAGGTCTCTTCCCATCCAGACCATCCTGGGATTTTCTGACTCAATGATAAATGGGTTCCACTCTGAATTTCCATCCCAAATCCCCTACTATCTTTTGAATCCCTCCCATCATTGTTAGGCAGATGAAACAGAGACAGCTGGAAAAACAAGTGAGGAACTTGTGACTGAGTCTGTTTCAGAGGCAGAAGAAATCTGAGGCTATTAGGACACTGAAGATGAGAAATATCCGAGATCTAAGGGCAGACAGTACTATTTTCCGTGGGGGAAGAGACAGGAATATTTACCTTTACAATGGCAAACCCCAGGATTACAAGCATGGCATAGCTGATAACGCTCTGCAGGACAGACTCCAGCTCCTGTGTACAGCCCTGCCATGAAAGAGAGAGGTAAAAACACATTAAAAGGTGTTCATCCAGATGGAGGTTTTTATTATTTTCCCAACTCTGCCAGGGAATCAGGGCCTGGTAGGTCCTGTTTAACCAGTACTGCAGATCTGAGGAACTCCATTCTTGTCTTTCAGACCTGATGGCTTATTTCCTTCTGCACAAGGAGAGGCACTGACAAACTGCAATTTACTGACATTTGCTGCATCTCAGTTTCCTCTAGCTCAGGTCACTTAAACAAGTGCCCAAAACTCGGAGCCAGAAGGCCATCAATGGTATCTATAAAAGTCAGTTTAGGGCTTATGCCCCAGACAGGAGAGCCTGGGTTAATAGAATCACAATGTTTGGGTTGGAAGGGACTTGAAAGATCATCCAGTGCCACTCCTGCCATGGCAGGGACACCTTCCAGTGTGCCAGGCTGCTCCAAGCCCTGTCCAGCCTGGCCTTGGACACTGCAGGGATCCAGGGGCAGCCCCAGCTGCTCTGGGCACCCTGTGCCAGGGCCTGCCCACCCTCCCAGCCAGCAATTCCTTCCCAATATCCCAGCTGGGCCTGCCCTCTGGCACTGGGAAGCCATTGCCTGTGTGCTGTCCCTGCAGGCCTTGTCCCCAGTCCCTGGGCAGCTCTCCTGGAGCCCCTTTAGGCCCTGCCAGGGGCTCTCAGCTCTCCCTGGAGCCTTCTCTTGTGCAGGGGAGCAGCCCCAGCTCTCCCAGGCTGGCTCCAGAGCAGAGGGGCTCCAGCCCTCGGAGCATCATAATCCTCCAGATTCAGCATGATCAATCCCAGATGAGTCTGTTCCCCTGCCCCAGATCTGTTTAAACAACTACAGCTATGGGCACATCCCTAAACTCTGCCTGGCATGCTTCCCTGCACAGTTCCACCTGGCTGAAAATGAACGTGGCCCAACTGTGAAACCGAGCCCCTCATGCTCACCCGTGTGTTGAGCTCCTGCGGCTGATCCAGATGCCCTGTGCAGTTCTTAGCCTCTTGCTGGCAGCAGCTCTGGGGAACACTGTTGTTCCCAGTGGAATTAAACCATTGCGTGGTCGTCCAGTCGCTGTAGTTCTTAACCCCGCAGCAGTGAAGCTACCCAACACAGGACAGTTACACAGAAGTTAATATTATGTAAGATTATACGTATTTATTACTAGTTACATTATATACATATAAGTAGATATGTTCCTATCTGAATTCCCATGTTGAGTTAAACCTCTCTTAGGCATAGTGAGCCAAAGCTGCCACTAGTTTGCAGCAGATTTACAAGCAGTGGTGGCTTCAGGAAAAAAATCACAGACATAATAAATCAGTCTCCCTCACACATTATTGCATCCTTCTTAGTTTATTCTTTGTGAAAGCTCCAAAAGGAAGGTGACAAGTGTCAGGGTAGAGTCTTCCATCATCTCGCTATTTTATGGAGCAGTGTTCTCAGCAGCAGTTATTCATATGTACTTATTTGCTCTGATGCAAATGTCACTCATATCAACCCCATCCCTCACTACATGAACTTCACACCTGGAGCCTGAACACACCAGCTCTGCAAAGTGAGAAGCACCTTCAGCTGCCCTGGAGAATTGGATGCTAAACACAGAGCCAGGTTCCAGGATACTCATCCTCTCCCCTCCTTTCCCAGCCTAAATTCCTTGTTTAGGACCCAACTGTTCTTTTCCAAACAATGCTTAAGTATTTTCTTACATGTTCTTGCAAGTAATCCACAACTGTAGACTCTGGGTTTTTACCATCATACTTCTCAAAGACTGAGCTCATTGTACCTTGCACATCAGTTTTTACCTGTTTAGAGAGAGAAAAACAATGCAGACGGTTTTAATGTGAGAGTTGAGAATTTTATCACGTGGAAATTGCAAAAGATGCATCCCAAAAGTATCCCAAAAAACTGAGGGGGGAAAATTACGAATACGAAAAATCAGGCAATGTTTTAAACAAAATTCAGGTGTCACTTAGCCAGAATCATGTTCCTGGGTAGAAGCTTGCCATCATTGATGGAAAAGCCCTCTGGGAACATCAGCAACTGTTTAATCCTACTCAGAGACTGTTGTGATATCTGCCACATATTTTATATATTCACAGTGTTCCCAACAAAGACATCCCCATTCCCATTTGCTCTGCAGGTTGCAAGACAGGGATGAAGTAAAAAAACCCAGATAAATTGGAATGATAAAACAATGCGAGATCTATTCTTTACTTTTATATTGGGACAGAGATGCTAATTCTTTGTTTACCTTTTCCCTGTACACAAATCCCAGGACAAAAGCGGACACTTCTGCAATGAAGATAATCAGGATAATGGCCAAGAACTGAAAATAAAAAAAGAGAGACAGTAAGAGAGAATCCCACAGCACTTGAATTCAACTGCACAATACACTTCACATTAATTTACAGCAGCAATCACTATCTCTTAATGCCTCTCCAATCGAAATAGTTCCCAGAAAATAATTTAGAATAGAAGAAGCTGTGGCTGCCTCACTCCTGGAATTGTTCAAGGCCAGTTGGGCAGGGTTTGGAGCAACCTGATTGTATTGGTTGGTCTAGTGGAAGCTGTCCCTGCCCATGGAAGAGAGGCTGGAAATGGATGAGTTTTAAGGTCCTTTCCAACCCAAACCTTTTGGGAATTCCTGTGTGTGGCTGATCGTGAACTCTGCCATGACATGACCTGTGTGAAGAGCCCATGGAGCACTTCACAGGATGGATGTCAAAGGGGAGAGCACATGGATAAAACAGCAGCTGAGTTAGGTACACTGTGCACTGCTTGTGGGCTCACATTGCCTTCAGGGCATGACTTGGGGCATGAACTTACTCTAAGTGAAACTTTCTGGATTTTTAAAAGTAATTCTATGAGCAGTCAAGGCATACTTTCAGCACTCAGAGGACTAAAGTCAGCAGAAAACCTGATATACATCTGACTTGTATTTCCTCCTGTTCCTTCACCACCTCACTCCTCAAGACTTGCTGCTTCCCGCACTCATCTTCATTGAGCGAGCTGGGGCAAATCCGAGCAGCTCCGCTGCAGCTGACTCGCACAAACAAGCAGCGCTTCAGCAGTGTGCAGCACAACAACCTTTCACTCTGTCTCACCTCCCGAGGTGCAGCCTAGCACCTCCCCTGCCGGGGGAGGCAGACGACACACACGGACGTGCCACTCACCAGCCCCAGGCCGACCCGAGACTCGCGGAAGGTGGCGCAGCAGCCGAGCAGCCCGATGATGAACATCACCACGGCCACGCAAATAATGATCACAGCTGGCAGCAGCGCGTACTTGTCCTGCAGAAAGTTGTCGTAGCTCTTGTAGGTGTTGATGACGTACGCCCCAACATAGCTGAGGCCTGCAGCTGCCGCCTGAAATGCCATAACGTTATTAGCAGTTATTTATTAAGCCTCTGACCTGGAAACTGATCATGGATTGTTTTCTAATGGTAATTAACAGTAATAGTAGTGGCTACAGTGTGCAAAAAAGTAGATGAAAAAATGCTGCATCTGAAACTATTACCTAATCTAGCCATGCATTCAAACTTGAACATGGAGAAGACGAAACTGACACACTGTATCACTCCCCTGCTAATAAGGCACCACTGAAGCTGAGCCAAAAGGCTGGAGTTTGTAGACCTGCACAAACTGCAGTTTGTAGAACACTCACACTGCCTACCCAGGGTCGAGTACGTCCCACCCAAGGCTGCACTTGCAGGAATCAGATCACCACAGTGAGTTGCTGGTTTGGGGCTTTTTTATTTTCTTTTTTTTGGGGAGGGGGGGGCAGGGGAACTCATCCTCTGCACTCTCATGACAGCATTAATCACTAAGGCAGGCACAAATGCACCTCATCTAAGCAAAACAGAATCCCTCCTTTTCAGGGAAAGAAAAGGAAACAGATTTCTGCAACCTCTAAAATAATCTCTCTCCCAGAGGGATGTTTTGCTGATTGAAGCCAAGGCAGAGTGCACCAGTGGCAGTTGCCCTGGAAACCAAAGACTTTTACCCACTGGACTGGGTACAGCCCTGGAAACACCACCGAAAGACTCAGCCATGCCCTGCCAAACCTCACCGATGCCACAAAAAAATTCTCACAGGCATCAGGATGGCTCATCCACCCTCTGTAATCCTGCAGCACAAGGAAAATTAAGCACCCTCTGTATTGACATTCTGGAAACTTAAGGGAAGCTGTTTTGTTTTCAACAGGTCACAGCAGCATTTCATCACATAGCCTTGGAGCAGCTTGTTGCTTCCCCAGCACTGTGTGTTTTAATTAAATGAAACACTCCTTGCGCTGGAGCTAGGACTTGCTAATTCCTTTACCTTGTTTGGCTCTTTACCCTCCAGCCAGGTCTGCTGCCTGCCCTTCAATTACCTCCAAGTGCAGGAACATCCTTTGTTTTAGACAGCTCCCATCCCATAATCTCACATTCCTGGATGCTGTCTGTACCCCAGAATTAAGTGATGAAGCCAGATATTTAGCACATGACCCGCAAGATCCTGTTGCCCTGGGGCTCAGATACAGGAGGTGGGATATCAGGAAAAGGAACAGGACCACCAATTCTTAACAAATTATTTTTCTTCTGCACATGCACCAGGTTTTCAGATATGCTAATGATTAAAGCGGTTCCTAAAGCTTCCTTTCATTTTTCCTTCCATTGAGGAAAATATCTTTCCTATTTCCCTATCTGCAGGTGGCTGTGGCTTTTTCCTGACGCCCCTTTTTAGGGATGCAGGGAAAGGATGAGACCACTTTACCTCAAAGGGCACCACTGCCTTCTCAGTTCACCACACGAATGAGGTTTTGAGGAGGAGGAACCTCACCTTCTCCTCCAACACTCTGCTCCCAAACTGAAAGTAGGACAGGAGAAGTTCTTGGAATGGCAGCAGCAGTGAAAGTGGAGGTGAGGACACCTCACCTCCTTTGCCTTCAGTGGCACAAAAAGAATGAAGGTGCATGACTCAGAAAGTGTATCCTGTATTTCTGGCCTGGAAGGCTGGATGCACGTGTCTTTGCACCTATTCTTTGTTTTGAAACAGCATCATCTGGGCAAGGAAAGCCATGGAGAGGCAAGCAAAGTGCCAGGGCCTCACCACTATCCCAGGGAACAATTCCTTCCCAATATCCCATCTCACCTCACCCTCTGGCAGTGGGACACCATTCCCCCTGTCACTCTAGTGTCTTGTCCAAAGTCCATCTCCACCATGGTGGAGAAACATTCTTAATTTTTCATGCATACTTCGTTTTCTGTCCATTTCCAGTGTGCTCAACACACAATACGAAGGAAACAGCACAGGACTTGCTAAAGACCAACCAGCTGTGGGGAGCTAAAAAAAACCTTGCTGGGAGTAAAAGGCTGCCATGAATTAAGAAAAAAATAAATTATGAAGCCAATTCACAGAAGGTCCCTAAAGCCAGGACCAGCAAAGCTCCATGACTGCAAGACAAAACCAGAAGGTCTAGTATTAAGTTCAAGGACCTCAAATACAAAACACTTTCACAGTGAGTTTCATTGCAATACTCAGGTTCGCCTCATTTCTGGTCAGAGACAAAACACAGCCTGCAAGAAGTCTGCTAAAATTTCCAAGCTTCTGCTTCCAAGCAGAAAAAGGAAGTGTAATGAGGCAAAACCAGAAGTCTTTGGGAAAAGACTTAAAGGAAGATGATGTTTTACCCCACAGATAATGGCACAACTTCACGCATGATTTTTAGTTCAGTGGGAAGAATCCTGAAGCCTGAAGAGCAGGGTTGCTCAGGGATAGAAGGCATCACAGATAATGATCTCTTCCCTGATTTTTGCAGGTGAGTCCCAGAGACAAATTTTGAAAGCAAAGATGAACAATATTTTAGAACTTAAACCAGAGCCTTTCCCGTAAGCCTTTCCAGAACTGAGGGCGAATTCAAAATCCAGTGCAGAGATTTTTTCACCCCGACATCACAAAACCTACAGCCCATTCTTAGACCTAAGATGATGATGATGATGTACTACGATGTACTTCTCTAGAAGTACAAGTCCTTTGCATTGCAAAAGATGGATCTCAAAGTATGTCTGATTAGATTTCTGTTGGGTCTCAAGGATAAAAACAATCCCACAAACACAAAGGCCAGTTTGAGTGATTACTTTTGAGGAGAAATAGATCAAATACCTCCTTTTTCACAATGAGACAACCACCTTCTCAAACCCATCTAAAATTATACACAAGGGTGCTAGGACTATGCCAAGAAATTCGCACTACAAATGGTTATTGTACTTCACATTTCTTGTCAGTCTCCTGCTTGGCAGCTTACTTGCAGGTAGGTCCAAGTGCCCAGCAGGGCACAGACAGTGACTCAAGGCGGATACAGAAGAAACACCTCCCCTGGGCCTCCAACAGCCAGCACAACACCCACACCTGACCCTGTCCTTCCCACGCAGCCCCAGCTGACTCATCAGGCTGGCAGGAAACTCCAGTTTCTTTACAATGCTCACGACTTCCTTAAGACAAGGTGACGAGATGAGGTGAAAGGAAAATTTGCAAGAAAACCCCTTTTCACAGCTGGGCAACAGAGCTGCAGCCGCCTCTGCTGCCTCACCCACCATGCCTCGCACCCTTCAAGGACCTAACGCCAGAACCACTCAATCTTTCATATCCCACACCCTGTCCAGAAAGCAGAAAAACTATTTGAGCGTGAAAAAGTGAACTTCTTGAGGCTGAGTGAGAAGAAAGCCAAGCTGTGACAGTCACCAGATTTTCCCAGGCTGAGGTTTGGGCAGGGTCTGGGCTCCAAGCTCTTCCATGCTTAGCTGAGCCAGGGAAGCAGGTGCACAGAGTGCACAAAAACAACAAGGGGGGCTCTCAGTCACATAACACAAACACACAGCACTTTGAATATTCAATCCTGCCCATGAAACAGAAGCCTGGGCTGTATCACATAGCAGAACAGGACAGCTGCTGGGAAACACCAGTTTTATGTATTTTTAAAAATACAACAAGCTTCTTACTTTGCATTCCACTTTTGCTATATGCTGATGACCATAAGCACCTACCCTTTTCAGGAGGCTCAAAGCCATGCAAATACTTCATGCCACCTGATCACAGACACAGCAGGAGCTGCTTAAAACTTCCTCTATACCACTGCTCTGAAATACATGCACTTTATATATATATATTTATGTATATATATGTATCTATACACATCTACCTTTCTTTTGCTATCAGGAGGGCAGAACCGGTGCTTTTCCACCTTTACTTCTCTGTTTTCATAAGCCTACCTTATGTGATGACTGAGAACAGAGGTTAGTGTTCATTCACAGTTATTAGCACAGCCTTCCTTGTTCCCTGCCAAACACCAGATAAGGTACAAACTACTGACTGTGATGTTAAAAGGCAGTGTCTGCTGCTTGGAGGATTTGAGGTTCGTTTTAAAAGGTTTCTCCCAGCATCCTCCCATTTCAGAGTGTTGATTCTATGAATCGGTCTGTTTCTGTAAACTGACATAAGACTGGTATAAGGCTTCCTTTTTAAAAGGCTGGAAAATTAAAAATGCAGAGTAACAAAACTGTAGTATTAAAAGGAGAAGCTTAAGAACAGGGCGAATTCACCCCGTGTGTCCAGCAAGATGCAGCCTCTTTACAGTAAAAATTGAGGCTATGAGACTTAAAGACATTTCTCCTTTGTGCAATGGGGCTTTCCCTGAGCCAGCACTAATATCCACCAGAGCACAAAACTCAGACTGGCTGGACTTTGTCCTTTATAATTAACTTTTTATGGGCAAAGACAGGTAAGATAAATAATACCATTTTTCAAGACACAGTAAGAGAAGTTGTCTTCTACAGCAAACTACTGCAAAGACGAATTGGAAGAACTATGAATATCCACACAAACCCTTTCTGAACCACTGCCATCTAATTCATCATTAGACAGCTCACAGAGCTGCCTGAGTTAATTTTAAGGCTCAAATCCCACTTTTTCACCAGTATCTTTGCATAGTCAGGGCTCCTCACCCAGGGCAACACCTGATGCTGCTGTTTTGCCTTCCCATCCAGCACCTATGTTCACTGGGATGCTGTCACCTTTTCACCAGTTTCAGTGGACAGAGTGGGATATGTCACCTTCAATTATTACATTGCCAATTACAATTATTACTACTGAGGTGCCCCCATGCCTCTCATATCTACAATCAGCCCCCAGAAACACTGGTCTCAGTTACAGCTGCCCATTCTCTCCTTAACACAAAAGACACTCCATGTCTTTGTTTTTTTGGCTTTTTTTTTCTGTGTACACGAAGTGTTTTTGATTTACCTTGACAGGTAAATCTTCTGCTTGAAAGGTTTTGCACATTTCCTCCATAAATAATGTATTTTATTACCCAACAGTCAGCTTGCACAGCAAAGGGAATCAGTATCTGGCTCCCTTGCAGATTTATTGTACTACAAGATTTATTCTTCCCATTCACTAACAGAGTTTCAAGTCCTCCCTGGCTGCTGCACTACTCCCTTTTCAGGGAGACAACAGGTTTCCTAGTGACTTTAGAGGAAAAGAAAGGCACTGAGCACCTTTGAGAAAGCTTTCCTCACTTTATCCTCATTTTAACCATTTTAAAACTCCCCTTGGCCGACATGGACCAGGCACTTCCCGGACCTGAGGCTCTCCCTTGGCCCGAGGCAAAGCTGGTTTCTCCCAGCAATGAGTGACCCCATCTCAGCACCTCCCATCCCACATGCACAATTTTCTGTCCCTCTTCCCATCCTGGATTTAAAACTCTGCCAGCTGAAAGGGACTTTCTGGCTTCAGTTACCTTTTCCTACCCTGCTTATGGTATTCATTTCTCTAAATGATAAATCAGGTATTGCCACATTGGTGTTCTCTGGTTTCACCCAGGACAGAGTGTGATGCTGCTTGGTCACTCTCACAGTGACAAAGGTTTCTGATGTTCAGAGGGACCATCCTGTGCTCAGATTGTGCTCACTGGTCCTGTCACTGGGCACACTGACAGCATCATCTGGGCAAGGACAGTCACAGAAGAGCAACAAAGCTGCTCTGGGCACCCTGTGCCAGGGCCTGCCCACCCTCCCAGCCAGCAATTCCTTCCCAATATCCCAGCTGGGCCTGCCCTCTGGCACTGGGAAGCCATTGCCTGTGTGCTGTCCCTGCAGGCCTTGTCCCCAGTCCCTGGGCAGCTCTCCTGGAGCCCCTTTAGGCCCTGCCAGGGGCTCTCAGCTCTCCCTGGAGCCTTCTCTTGTGCAGGGGAGCAGCCCCAGCTCTCCCAGGCTGGCTCCAGAGCAGAGGGGCTCCAGCCCTGGCAGCAGCTGCGTGGCCTCCTCTGGGCTGGCTCCAGCAGCTCCACGTCCTTGTGCTGGAGCCAGGGCTGGAGGCAGGATGGGGTCTCCTGTTAGTATGCAAACTTGCTGTGTTCCCTCAGATCCTCACCTCGTGAAAACACTGATTTACAAAATAATAAAAAATACTGAACTCAGCAAGTTGGTTCTGGATTGGAGCAAAAAGCACCAAAGCTGTGAGCTCCTACCAGGCTGCCCTTGATTCCAGCAGCACCAACAGCCCCTGGAGAAAATTCCTGTTAATCTCAGGTTAGTCATTACCCTCAAACTAAAACCTTCAAATCAGTTTCCTCACGTGAGCTACAGAGGTGGGACAGAGCCCTGACAACTGTTCTGAGCCAACTTAACACCAAGCCACAGCAGACACGTCAAAGTCTGTTACACCAAAATATTCAGCTGGGATTTACAACTGCGGGGCATGTTTCAGCCTGCCTTCAAAACACACCTCAGGCTGTGTGCTGGGTATAGTAGGAATCACTTGCTTTTTCCTTTTCTTTCTCAAATGAAAACAATGAGTAGCTGCCAAAAGGCTCTGAAAACCTATGTCTCTCTTTGAGGAGAAAAAATCCCCAACCCAGACTAACATCTTCCTGCAGTTTTTACATGCTGCAAAACCACACAGTCAGAGGGGTCTCTGGGTGTAGTGGGCTTGTTTTCAAGCTGTTTTAAGTAAATGTCCACTTTAAGAGTTGTTTTAGCACATCTTCTTCTTGTGATAAATGTAACCTTGGATAAAAATTCGTGAAAGAATAAATAAGTATATAACTAGATTTGTAACAATGTAAAAAGTATATAAAATATAGTGTGGCCGAAGAATTTCCCCAAACCCAGCAGTAACTACCCATTCAGGCGGTAACGACCCTAGGCGACGTTCATCAGCCTGAAAGAAAGAGCAGGACACGAACAATTAAGCTAAACAAAGAAAGGAGCTAGGCCGAGATGCCCATCGACTCCACACCGCACTTGGACACTTCACTCTGAGAGCCCAACCGAAGATACAATTGGGAAGCACTCAGAACCTTTCACATGCGAGAGGACTCTGCCCAGTCGTCTATTGATTCAGTTCCACGGTTCCAGGAAATTCATTCAACCAGACATCTAAACTCTTTGTTGAACAGTAACTGCTTGGAGTTTTGGCCTCAGGACACAAAATCCCTATAAAAACCCTGGACAGTCTACCCTCCTTCGTGGATTTGGGTAAATCTGTACCTCCGGGTATAGACGTCTCCCTGTCCACCCAGCGCTGTGCTGATTTATTGTGGTTTTTTTCTCTCGTTGTTTGTGATTGAAATTGTTTTATAATAAATCGCTTTTTATATTAACCCTATTTTGCCACTGCATTTATAACATTCTGTTCCATAAGCCTAATTCCAAGGTTATTTTCCCATCCCTAAAAGCCAACAAATGGTGGGATGTCCTCACAGAGACAGTGTACAGCAGTGCCAAACAAGGAATCCTGCCCCCATCTCTACAACTTCTAATGCTTAAACCCCTGCATTGCAGCTAGGGTGCTGCTGTTAATCACAATCACAGAGGTAACAGGAGGAGGAGAGAGAGAGGAAGAACCCCCATTTTCACTTGTCAGAACCCCCATTTTCACTCGTATTCTCCCCAGATACACAGACTGCAGGGCATGAGCTTGCAGGGAGTGTGACTTCAGCTGAGCATGGATTGATTTTTCAGCCAGTGCCAGGCAGTTTTGGATCTGAGCAGCCTGTTTGGACACAAAACACCCTGTAGTTCAATATTTGCCTTCGGAACCACCCCAGTTTCTCAGTCAGCTGTTCCAGGCTCAGACACCAGACCCTGCAATTGAACCAAGGTGCACCTAAATCACAGCAGAGCTAATCCTAAATCTTGCTAAAGAGGTACCAAAATGGGGCCTCTTGAACCGTTGTAATTACCACACACACTTCCACAACATGGAATCACAGAAATCCAGAATGGTTTGTGTTGGAAGGACCCATAAAGCTCATCCAGCTCCACCCCCTGTCATGGGCAAGGACACCTTTCACTATCCCAGGTTGCTCCAAGTTCTGTCCAGCCTGGTCTGGAACATTTTCACCTCTCTGGGCAACCTATGCCAGTGCCTGAGCACCCTCACAGGAGCAATTCCTTCCCAATATCTGCCCTAAATTTCTCCTCTTTTCAGTATGAAGCCATTCTGCCACCACTACAGCTCCTGATGAAGAATCCTTCTTTGCTTTCTTTGCTTCCTCCATCAGACTCTGGAAGGCTGTTACATGGTCTCCATACAACTTCCTCATTTCCAGGCTGATCACCCTGGCCTTCTCAGCCTGTCAATGTCAGACCTCTGGTTTTGGTGACACCTTTGAAGAGATCAAAGTGTCTTTAGGGATGGATACACAGCCCGGCCATCCAGTAGGTCCTTTCACAGCCACAGGGACTGCTGGGGACAGTCTGGCTGAGGTTGTTTCTCCAAATCTGCATCACTGTCCCAACACTTCCCCTGTGCTGACCACACAGCACCAGCATCTTCATTTTCTTTTAGTCCCTGAGGCCCCTATGCAAAACAGCAGAGCCCATCTTCCTGAAAAGTCAGTTCAGTTCTGCTTCCTGATTTTGGGCAGAAAAATTTAAAACAAGGAAGAACTTTACCCTTTCAAGGCATGCTCAACAGGATCATACTGAAGTGCCCAGCCCTGGCCCAGGCATCAGCCCCATCCTGTGACCACTCTGCATCATGTGGCTGCTCTTCCCTCACCATTCAGAAACGAGCTAGAAATAACAGAATCATAGAATGGCCAGGGTTGGAAGGGACCTTAAAAATCACCCTTGTTCCAGCTCCCAAGGAGCCCCCCCACCTTTCCCTTCCCTTCTTCAATGCAATCTTTGCTATTCAATACATTGTTCACTAAAAGTATCCAGATTTATCTAGGACTTGAGGCTTCAGAGTTAGGCATTCCCAAAGTACTCATACTGGCGTGAGCGATTTAAACCATTCACACACGCAGGAATTTTTCTTCTGGGTAAATTTACACCTTAAAATTACTAAAAATTACATAAAGTGAACCACAGCAATATTGTGATTCCTTGAGCAACCTGGCCTAGTGGAAGGTGTTCCTGTCCATGGCAGGGGGCTGCACTTCATGTCAGCAGATCAAATGCTTCTGTCTCAAATCCCCTGGTCCTGCTAAAGCCTCCTGGACAGTAACTTGTCCTTATGCTTCTCCCTGCTGTAGGGCAAGTAAAGCAAGGAAGCTGGGGACGTGCCCACTTCTGCCTAAAAGTGAATGGGAAATCTGGGCAAACAGGATTTTCACTGCAGGAACACCTAAGTAGCCCATTGGTGGTGAATCAGAATACCTTGAGTTGGAGGGGACCCACAAGGATGATGGAAGCGCATCTCCTAGTCCCCAGGACCACCAGCAGATGCCAAGCACCCTCTGAAGGCAGAGACCTGTTCAGTGACAACGAAGCTGAAGGTGAGCAGAGGCACGGTGCTGGATGCTTTGAGGTTAAAAGCAGCCTGGGAAGCTGTTTACTGCACATTGGACAGAAATACTGGAGCACAGTTCTTCCATCTAGTTTTAAGACTCTCAGTTTCTTCCCTTGGCACAGGAAGTGAATCCCAGCATTTCAGCCCTCTCCTTCAAAAAGAGCATCATTACATCCCACCCAGCCCAGTCATCTCAAAACACATCGCCAAGAACATCATGGTCTGCTCTAACCCTTCCTCTCCCTCTTTTGGGTCCCATGAGATAAACCTGCATCCCCAGTCTTCACCTACAGCAGGCCAACACCCACTTACCAAAACACTTGCACCTAATTAGAAGGTGCTGAAGAGTAGAACAGGAGGTGGGAAGAACTCCCACAGCCTGAAGCACTACCCGTGGTAGCCTTTTAATTAAATAATCTTTAATCACTGAGTTTTTGGGGGGAGTTATGCATGGATCCCTCACCCACAGAATGACCCGCACATACGGTGCTGAGCCTGGTGCTCAGGAGAAAAGCTGTTTTTTCACCTCGTTTAGGAAGCCCCGATTTGTCATTGTGGAAGATCTGACTTCCTCCACTCCTTAGGATAACGATCAGAAATCCAAGAGAGGATTTTTGCCTTTTTAGGATATTCTTAAGTAATAACTTCTGTCAAAGAACCACATCTGCACCATCTGCTGACTACGCAGGTGGTGAATTATTTTCCGTAATCACTTCTGAGCTGGGAAAGATCTGCAGCATGCAGTGTCTGGACATGAATTACTCCTTGGGGAAGGACTCTAATGTTCTTTGCAAATCCTGTGTTTTCACAATCATCTGGAGCCTTGTACTTACAGAGCCCTGACTGTCAGAAGTGTTCTGAAGGAGCATAAAAGAATCAGTCCCTCCATCTCCACCCTCCCAAAACCAGAATTCCAGGTTCTGCAATTCTGCTGCTGGAATGTGATTACCACACATAATGGTGGCAGCAGCATCTAGATGCCACAGGTACTGGGCTGCACAACTCCTACTGGGATAAAAAACAATCCAAAGGCAGCCTTTTTTGGGGTCTGGGTCACCCCAAATTCAGAGGCCATAGACATGAAGGAGGATCTTTACTGACAGTCCACAGATGCAGATGACCCAAGCACGATTAGAGAGCTCTCCTACAGCAGAAGAAAAAGTACCAGAGACATTTCTAGGAGGATATAAGGCTGTTGTTTCATTTTTAAAAAGCCAAGCAATGATGCTAACCTGAGGTATGCCTGATCTGAGGCTCAGGACCTTTCCTCATACAAACAGTGGGATGCTGCAATGCTTCTCTGTGGCTACTTCAAAAACAACAAACAACAAAACAATCATCACAAACCAAGCAGACACGGTGAGATCATGTTATCTGGTGTGTAGCAGTGACTCGGCCTGCAGCTCCATCTGTGCCAGTGGCTCAGGATTCACATGGAGCACATTTAGCAATAAATTGTGCCAGGCTTCCAAAAACAAGGCACAGGACGGAGGGGACGAACTCCTCACCACAGCCAGCAGCAAGTCATGTTTTACAAAACGGCACCACACCCCACGAGGCCCCAGGGATTAATTCGAGCAGTATTCCTTCTTTCGCTTTATTTTTCCTCTCCTCTTGTAGCATCTCTCTTTGGAGAGTTCTGGTTCTCCTCCTCAGGAAGGGCCCCCATTACACCCAGAGGAAGGGGCGCTGCCATGCTGAGCCCCAGCCCGGGCCGAGCAGCTCCAGGCCCTCGCTGTTGCCGGCAGGTTGGAGGCAACCCTGGCAAAACCCCGTCTGGAAAACACCCAGGTGCTACAAGGCAGCCGTGAGCCCCCAGCCCATGGCACCGACAGACGTGAGGTTCGACAGCAGCACACAAGTCCCGGGGCGGCTGATGGTGCTGCTGGGGATTTTCCAAACTTCCCCACGCAGGGGGAATGCCCGAGCCTGCTTACCAGAATAATCCCTAGCTCTTCTGAACAGCCCCAGGCCCTGTTGTCACTGTCACAAGGCAGCCGTGCCCTGAGCCTCCCATGCCAACACCCCCAAACCAGCGAGGGTTAGGCTGAAAAGCATAAAAAACACCCTCATCTTTTCACTTGCTTGTAAATAATTATCGTGGAAGTGATTTGGAAAGCCGTAACTGTGCCAAGGACATAGCTGGAACAAAGTTCTCAGCAGACTTCCTCCCCAAAAATCTCCTCGCCCCAAATATGGAGGAAAGCCCTTATAAAATGTCCTCACTAAGCGGCTCCAATTGCTTCTGATCTCAAAACGTGTTTGCAAACTGTTTTAATTAAAAACACTACTAAAAAGCCGGGTACATTAAAAACACGCCACGAAGAAAAAACAAAACAAAACAAAACAACAAGCTCCGACCTTATTTTTTTTTTTTCTTATAAACTTAAAACCCCTAAATCTCATTGTCCTTTAAAAATACGTATTCAGGCGTTGCTACAGAAATATCCGCACTACCTGCGCACAGGTAAGCCCGGTGCCCGGGAAACCCGGGACGGCGAGCATGTCCCCCTGCCAGAGCCCCCGTTCCCCACCACCCGGGACAGCCCCATGGTACCCAGAAGGCGAGGCTCAGCAGCAGCAGCACGGTCTTGGAGGTGATGACTCCGCAGTCCATGTCGGGCGCAGCTCTGGGGCTGTGCGGCCGCAGCGATCCTGGGCTCCCGGCGGGGCCGCCCCCTGCCCGCCCCTGCCCTGCCCTGCCCGCCCCTGCCCTGCCCTGCCCTGCCCTGCCCGCCCCTGTCCTGCCCTGCCCTGCCCGCCCCTGTCCTGCCCTGCCCTGCCCGCCCCTGCCCTGCCCTGCCCTGCCCTGCCCTGCCCTGCCCTGCCCTGCCCGCCCCTGCCCCCCCACGGGACGCGTTTCCCCGTGGCCAAACAGGCAGATTTACAAGCAGGGGGTGGGGAGTGCCGGGAACAAATGTCAAAGCAAATCACTGTTGACTTCGGCGCGGTTTGGGGGTTTTTTTGGTGCTTCTTTTTTACTTTTCTTCTTTTCTTTTTTTTTTTTTTTTTTTTTCCTAAACTGTTGCAACTTTCCAGCGAAGTTACACTAAGACCTGTGAAAAGCTCTCACTGCAGCACAGAGATTCACATCAGATAGCCTTCCAGCTTTGCTAACCCACAACTTTCTCACCTCTGTCCAGCCTGTCTGTTTTGGTCTGTCTGAAGCCAATCTTCTCAGTCACATGCTCCATGAACAGCAGGAATATGTGGGTCAGTGGTGGGAATACATGGATTCGTGGATCCATGCTGGGTTAACAACTGGGCTCTATGCCCTGGGCTGATCCCCCAGCGTGGGCAGCAGGGGAGGGGGGATTGTGCCCCTGTGCCCCTGTGCTCAGGTGAGACCCCACCTGCAGAGCTGCCCCAGCCCTGGGCAACAACAGCACAAGGACGTGGAGCTGCTGGAGCCAGCCCAGAGGAGGCCACGCAGCTGCTGCCAGGGCTGGAGCCCCTCTGCTCTGGAGCCAGCCTGGGAGAGCTGGGGCTGCTCCCCTGCACAAGAGAAGGCTCCAGGGAGAGCTGAGAGCCCCTGGCAGGGCCTAAAGGGGCTCCAGGAGAGCTGCCCAGGGACTGGGGACAAGGCCTGCAGGGACAGCACCCAGGCAATGGCTTCCCAGTGCCAGAGGGCAGGCCCAGCTGGGATATTGGGAAGGAATTGCTGGCTGGGAGGGTGGGCAGGCCCTGGCACAGGGTGCCCAGAGCAGCTGGGGCTGCCCCTGGATCCCTGCAGTGTCCAAGGCCAGGCTGGACAGGGCTTGGAGCAGCCTGGCACACTGGAAGGTGTCCCTGCCATGGGATCGAACCAGATGGTGTTTAAGGTCACTTTCAGCTTAAACCATTTTGTGATTCTGTGACTTCACAACACTGGTTTGGACACACAGCAGTATATCCCAACCGCTAGAATGTGAGGCTGAACAGTTGTAGGGAGAGGTATTGTAATTCAGGGGCTGCCAGTGTTGCTTTATTTCCATCAGCCAAGCCTTGTGCTCTTTCAAACGAGTTGGAGGTGCAGGACTGGCAGCCATGGGCAGAGAAGACCTTTGGCAGCCTGAACTGAGCTGAACCCACCCCTTGGCAGGGCTGCAGGATGCAGCAATAATGAGTTTCCTGCCACTGCCCTTTCCTGGCAAAAATTGCTGTGATGCAGCATCTTCTGGGGGAGATGGATTTTGGAGGGGATGTGCTGAACCAGCTCCCCAGCAGGAAATCAGGAAAGGGAGATTATGGACAGCCTCTGCCCACAGCCTATGAGTTTAAGCTGCAGCTGCTCTGACAGGCAGTAGACTGTCTGTGCCAGCTGCTGAGAAGAGAAATCCCCATGCAGAAAGTGGGGTGAAGCTGATATCCAAAATTAAATTCCTTGGAGAGTAAAGATCAGCACAAAGTCAAAACTTGGGAACTGCTCATAGAGTTTCTCTGACCAGCAAGCCTCTCTTTGCCATCATAATTTCTATTACAGCACTAAATATTAACATAGTGTGTAATTGTGGAGTATTTTTTTAATTGGAAAAAAAAAAAAATCAGCATTTCCATTTTCCCTGGCACTGTGGCAGGAGGACAAAGCAAAAAAAAACCAAACCATTTATCCTAGTTTCGCAGGTATGATTGGTAATCTGGGGGAAATAGTTTGAAGGAAAATGAAATTGAAAAGTTTGATGTTTGATTTAAAATTAAACATAAAACATAAAATATAAAGCATAAAATATGAAACAACAACCAAAACACCAACCAAGCCCTATCTTTCTTTAATATCCAAATATTGTTACCAATCTTGTCACTTGTTAGTTCACTAGAACTTCTTAATTAGAAATAAAAGAAAGGTAATTTCACAGTGAGAATAAAATAGGATCCTTATGAAAAATGTCACCTCCTGAATGCTGTTTGTTTCAGAACAAAGTGTTACTTAAAATCAACGGTGGGTATTTTTTTGTTAAAGGTGATCTAGAAAGTAACTTGCCAGAACAAAATGTGCCCATAGAGAAGTATCCCAAACATCACAAGCAGCCCTGATTATGATATTCTGCACCATTTCCTACCAAATTAATATTAAAATCAAGAGGTTCCTGTTGAACATGAGATTTTAAAACAGCAGTAAGCTGGAATTTTCAAAGTCAGCTTTGGAGGAGAGTTGGGGAAAAAAAGGAAATTAAAACTACCTAACCTGATAAAGCCTCAAAAGAGGCTGTATTTCCAGAGCTTCTGCCTGTCATAGATCTCTTGCCCTGGGTAAATTGGTTGGGCTTGCTGAATTTATCTGAGATCGGTTTAGGAAACATGGTGGAAAAACAACAGGTTTCCCACTGATTTATTCATTGCATGTTCAGCAGCATGGCTCAGTGGTTTGTATTGGAAGCTGTAACATGTGATAGGAAAAGGATCTTTACATTTCCCCTTATCCACCAGACAACCACAATGCAAAGATAAAATCCCCTTGTGCACTTGAGAACACATATCTGAAAATATCTCTATTTTGTTTTCCTTATGCTAGACTAAATAACTTGTCAGCTCGGACACTTTACAGAACTCATGCTCTCCCACTAAGCTTCATTTTTCTTGAAATGCCTGGAAACGCAGTGAATTCCCCAAGGGTTGTAATGAAGAGGTCACCATGGCTCTCTGCCTTCTCCTGCAGCGCCGTGGCCTTGCTGACTCACTCCCAGCTCGTGACCATCTATTTCTGCCAAAGGAACTGCTTCCAACTCAGCTGCTCCCTATCCACTTCTCCTGATTACGCCTGTCCAGGTGGACATCCCTGCCAGTGTCATGGAATCCAAGTATCCCAAGATGGTTTGGTTGGGAAGGATTTTAAAGTTCATCCAGTGCCACCCCTGCCATGGCAGGGACAGCTTCCAGTGTGCCAGGCTGCTCCAAGCCCTGTCCAGCCTGGCCTTGGACACTGCAGGGATCCAGGGGCAGCCCCAGCTGCTCTGGGCACCCTGTGCCAGGGCCTGCCCACCCTCCCAGCCAGCAATTCCTTCCCAATATCCCAGCTGGGCCTGCCCTCTGGCACTGGGAAGCCATTCCTTGCCTTGTCCTTCCTGCACCATACCTGACTTTTCACCCCTTTCCTCCAAATCCTCCAAATCTCTTGTAAACTCTATATCTATTGCAGTCCTTGTCCTTAACACCTCCATGTGCTCTGCACATAGAAATCTCTCTGTTCCCTTCTCCAGGTTATTTCTGAAATTTAAACAAGAAATGGGACAGTGACCCAGGTGACATCAAGCCATGGGTGGGGGATCTAGAGGTCATTCCTGACAGACCATGGGGATGAAGGTGCTGTGGGGCACATGGAGATGTTAGAAGCCTTATGGTATTAAACATACTGCTTCTTTCCCCACAAGGCCTGTTACCCATCACAGAAGGAAATGCAATTATATTATACAGTATCTATGTTGGCTATTATTTGTCTGTATTTTCTTCTTGCCTGCAAATTATTTCCCAAATACTTATTCCATGGTCTGTTTGATGTTGTTAATCAGGAACTGAAGTTAACTGGCTTGTAATTTCCAAGTTTTTTGGGGTGTTTTTTTATCAGTCTGCCAGCACCTCAACTCCCTTCCAAAAGCCCCACAGCAAACAGCTCTTAGATGGCTGGACTCACTTTCTAAGCCTTCTGGGAAAAAAAAACCCATAACACCAAGTTCATTTGAGAGCCATCTGTTGATAAACCCTCTGTGTAACCTGTCCTTTCCTCATTCTCCCACTGAATTTTGCCCTTCATCCTGTCCATCGTATGTTTTGCTGTGCCAGCTGCTGATTGTGCTGGACATTTTGGTGTCCCCACTGCAGTGGGGACAGAAAATTAGTCTCCCATGACTGGCATGTGAGGATGACAGAGAAGTATCTTTGTAGTACATGACCTTATTTCTTGGAATCATTTGGGTCTGTTGAAAAGACTCATGTAAAAATAACAGGAAGGAAAATTTATAGTCAGCAGAGTTTGCTTTCTAGCTAAAAAAAAATAAATAATTTTTTATTGATGTCATAAAATAAGCAGGTAGCCAAGTTTGAAAAACTCAAATACTTTCAGTTCCTCTTTAACCCAACTGGGCTACACACTCAGTTCTCAGGCATGAAAAACAGTGTGTTTCCCACCACAAATACTCATATTTTTGCAGTAGGGAAATTGTTGCTGCCTGGAATTGGATTAGGAAGGGAAGGACTGTGCATGGCTCTTCATCCCATGCTGGCAGAGAACTCAGCAGGGCAGCATTTCCCTGGAGTGTTCATGTGCAAGGATCCATGTCACTAGCTTGGAATTCTGATTTCTGCCACGCCTCAGCACTCCACCACAGGTAACTGCACCAACCCCGAAGCTGTGCCTGCAGGGAGCTGGAGCCTGCTCTGCTTCAGGGACTCTGATTTGCTGGGAGGGGAATTTTGACCTCGCTGCTGATCTCACCCACTTGCTGAACTGGTGACTGAGAGTAGCCAGGCAGGATGTGGGTGGTGAAACCCCAAATGATGCCTGGTGAGATTCTCTGTGATATCCTCTTCTAATTACAAAACACGGATAAAGCATCCTGGAGATGTACAGTCTTCCTGGTGAAACCTGGAGCTCACAGAGAGATTAAGGAGATGTTTCTTGAGATGGATCAGCTCTTGGGGCAGGGAAGTAGGGAAGGACCACAGGCAGCTTTATAGAAATAATACTGTAAATCCACTAGTGGGCTTTGCTCTGTCCTAATCATGCTGGAATTATTCACCCTGCCCTCACACCATGTTCCCTTTTTGTGGTTACCTTTTGCTCTTTCAAGGCTGAGAGAAAGGAAGGAGAAAAATATCTTTTCTGCTCGCCCCTTGGTGTGGAGAGAGGAAAGCAGCTGATCCTCCCAGTCCCTTCCACCATGTGGATTTGGGGTAAAAAGAAGCATTTGTCGGATGGCGCCTGGCTCAGATGTGGTTGGGGAAGGGCTTTGATCTTTGCACTTCCACATCTGGACCACAGTGACCAAGTAGGACTCATGCATGCAGCTGGCACCGCCAGCCACGGCCAAACACAGACCCATCCCATCAGCTGCCTCCTTCATGCACTGAAAAAGTTCACTGAGCTCTTTTCAGCCTCCAACTCAAAACTTTCTGTCCTCCCGTGAAGCTCAGTCAAATAAATAGTAAGGACTACCTGAATTTTATGTGCCAGTGCTAGAAACTTGCATCTTGCTGCCATTAAGTTCCACAGGGAGACACATGGACCCAGCAGAAGCACATGTTGTGTCACAGCTATGTGAATGATGAGTCAATGGTGCTTAATGCCCATGGCAGGGGTGAGACTGGAGGGACTCTGAGTTCCCTTCCAACCAGAGCCATTCCAGGGTTCTGTGATTCCTGCCACATCAGGCCTGTGTGGCTCTGCACCATGACATGTGGTACCAGCTGGCAGGAACTGCCTGTGAAACAGTGATGTAAGGGGAAGATTTATATTTAACTTACATTTTTTAAATACATCAGTAGAAGTTCTGAGCTCTGCCCCTGATGCAAATCGTGCCACTGTAGGCACATTTATGTGACTCTCCTGTTCCTGACTCAGCCAGTCATGTGGATCTGAGCAAACAGGAAATCCCTCATAAAAAAACCAGACCAAAAAGCCCTCAGAAAAAAATGTACCCAAAAGACACAAAAAGCCAAGAGTCATGGTTTCCCTAAGCAAGTACTTTGAAAACTGCCCGGAGGAAGAATCACAAGAAAGCCTGGCTGGAGGAACCTGAGATGGTGTGGAGTGTGACCAGTGAGGAAACCTCAGGGGGATTCAGAGCCAGAGAGGAACTGGCAACTTCTGAAAGCCCCAGCCTGGGAAGCCAGGGGCATCTGCAGGACAGAAGGACATTTGATCCTGGTGAGGGAAGGGGCCTGGTGTGCCCAAGCACTGGCTCATGTACATACCACAGTCCCAGTCAAAGAGAATAGGCAGCCACTGTAGGGAAAATCGTCTTTTTTGAGGGGTAGGGATGATTTTTTGGTTCCCTTAAATAGAGTTAATTTTCCTTCTAGAGGAAGAAGTTCAAAGTTTCTTTTGCACAAAGAGGGAATTGTCCATCAGTTGATACTAATCACTTTCTCATACTTCCTTGAAGAACAGAAAGGCCCTACTGTCCTTGACAGATCTTCCCACTGCAGATTTTGCTCCTGAAAATGGGCTCTGGTTTGCTGAGTTGCTCGGTCCATCAGCACATGCTGCCCTTCTTCTACGCCTTCCCACCTCTTCCCTTCTGTCAATGGGGCTTGGAGCACCCTGGGAGAGTAGAAGGTGTCCCTGTTCATGGCAGGACCGGAATGGGACAGGCTTTAAGGTCCTTTCCCACTCAGACCATCCTGGGATTCTGTGGTACTGTGAATATATGAAGTTTATGGGCTGTTCCTTAGAGAGAGATTTCTGGAAAGAGCATTCAATCTAGCCAATCCAGAACAGACCATATCCTATATTCCATATCCTATATAGCCATTCCCTGTGAGGAAAGCCAATGATCAGGATTCTTTTTGGCATCTAAATTAAGGAGAATCTAGTTTGTCATCAAAAAATAATCTAAAATAAAGTCACAAGCCATCTGCAATGTCTTTGGAATAAATCCAGCTTTTTCAGGAGGAAATGTTCTCAGAGCTGGTGGAGGGACTTCACAGAAGAATGAGGCTTTAGAGAATCCACACATCCCTGTTTATTTTTGGATTTCAAACAGATGGCAGTAAGTGTGTACACTTACACATAAAACTGATTGCTGGCTTTGTGTAGATCTTAAGACTGAGGCAACATTTCCCATTAAACACACCATAAAATACTAGGCAAAACTACAAAATACCAAGAAATTCAGCCCTCCCACCACTCAAATACGAGTTTTCAGGGGAAAGTGATGTGAAGTTGTTTCCCTTTCACAAACATCTCAAAGACTAAGTTGCAATGGTATGACAGCATTAAGTCTCCACTGAAATAAACTCAAAAGATTCCATTTCAAGCACTACCATGGTGGAGTAACACATACTCTAGTGTGTAAATCCTGTGTATCAAACTGCTGTGTTTGACTGTGCAAGGATCCCATCGTTGACATCAGAAGTAATTGCACTGGGTTTTAATTGGATGAGTACAAGCTTTACAGCCAGGTTAAACATTGACCTTTCTTCCCTGGACTAATTTTTTTCAACTTGTTATCAGCCAAGTTAAAGTGATTATGTGCAAGAAGGCAAAGTTCTTGGCAGTGCATGTGTGTGCTTCAAAGCTTCAGTGCACAGCTTTTTTCTGTGACTCCTTTGATGGCAATGAGCTTGAAGCACAATGTTTTACCTTCTGCCCTCCTGCAGCCCAGGCAGGTGCAGAGCCTGGCATCAGCAGGGTGTGCTGCAGGAGGTCTCTGTGACAGACTTGACCTGGGAGCTGTCAGTTCCATCACCTGCAGGCACAGGGAACCCATTCTTGTCATTAACTCCATTTCACTGTCACTGGAGGGTTTGGGTTGGAAGGGACCTTAAAGCCCCTCCAGTCCCACTCCTCCCATGGGCAGGCACACCTTCCAGTGTGCCAGGCTGCTCCAAGCCCTGTCCAGCCTGGCCTTGGACACTGCAGGGATCCAGGGGCAGCCCCAGCTGCTCTGGGCACCCTGTGCCAGGGCCTGCCCACCCTCCCAGCCAGCAATTCCTTCCCAATATCCCAGCTGGGCCTGCCCTCTGGCACTGGGAAGCCATTGCCTGTGTGCTGTCCCTGCAGGCCTTGTCCCCAGTCCCTGGGCAGCTCTCCTGGAGCCCCTTTAGGCCCTGCCAGGGGCTCTCAGCTCTCCCTGGAGCCTTCTCTTGTGCAGGGGAGCAGCCCCAGCTCTCCCAGGATAAGACTCATTAACCTAAATCCTTTCCATTCCTGTGCCAGCCTGTCCCCACTGGCGTCCCAGCAGTGGCACCCAGGGCTGCACTCTGCGGGTCCCTGACAGCGTGCGCGGTGGGAAGAGGGCCCCTTGTGGTTCCCTTCCAACTCAGGATACTTTATGATTCTATGGTTAAAGAACACCCCTTCTTCAGAAAATTTAGGTATTCCTCATTTTGCCACACGGGGGGGGGGGGGGGGGGGGGGGGGGGGGGGGGGGGGGGGGGGGGGGGGGGGGGGGGGCAGGCATTGGCTCGGGGTGCCCAGAGGCGGCGGAGTTGCAGTCCCTGGAGGTGTTGCGGAGGCGCCGGGCTGTGGCTCGAGGTGCCGCGGTGTGGTGGGCTCGGAGTGACAGTGGCAGCGCTAGGTGCAGGGGCAGGATGGGTGGTCTGGAGGGTCTCTTCCCGCCGTGACAGTCCCCCGACCTCGGGACACCTCTCAGCGCTCCCGCCGTGCCACGACATCCCCTCAGCGCTCCCGCCGTGCCAGGACATCCCCTCAGCGCTCCCGCCGTGCCAGGACAGCCCCTCAGCGCTCCCGCCGCGCCATGATGCCACTTCCGTCCCGCGCGCGTCCCCTCAGCAACGGCGGTGCCTCCATCCGCCATGGCGGCGCGGCCCCCGCCCCGTCCCCAGCCCCCTCACTGCTCTCACACCCAAAGACGCCGGGAATTCACCGGCTGCGGGCCGCACGAGGTGGCGCTGGTGAGGGGCCACGCCGGGGCTGCTCCGCTCCGGGGAGTTGCGGGGACGTGGGGGCCGGAGCCCCGGAGCGGGCCGGGAGGAGGCCCGGGGCTCCCGGTGCTGTGTTTGAAGGTCCCGGGGGAGCTTGGTGCTGTGTGAGGGGTCCAGGGGAGCCCGGTGCTAAGTGGGGTGGGGGTATAGGCAAGGCTTGCCTAATTTAGGAGGAATTTCTTCACAGAAAGGATGTTCAGGCCTTGGAAGGGGCTGCCCAGGGAGGTGTTGGAGTGCCCATCCTTGGAGGTGTCCAAGGAAGGACTGGATGTGGCACTCAGTGCTCTGGACTAGGTGACAAGGTGGGGATCGGGCACAGCTTGGACTTGATGATCTTAGAGCTCTTTTTCAGCCTCAGTGATTCTGTGATCACCCCATAATTACCATGAACTCATCATTTAGTGTTAAGTACTTGTACAGTCATAAATTCAACTGAAAACCACACAGACTAACGGTTTGTGTTTTCACCCATGAATAGTTTGGGTTGGAAGGGACCTTAAAGTCCATCCAGTCCTACCCCCTGCCATGGCAGGGACAGCTTCTACTGGCCCAGGCTGCTGCAAGCCCTGTCCAACCTGGCCTTGGACACTTCCAGGTATGGGGCAGCCACAGCTTCTCTGGGAAACTTGTGCGTGCCTCACCACCCTCAAAAAGAATTTCTTCCTACATCTTGCCTAAATTTTCCCTCTTTGACTTCGTACCCATTACTTCTTGTCCTGTCATGACAGCTCCTGATAAAGAGTCCCTCTCTGGATTCACTGTAGGCCCCTTCACATCCTCTGAGGGTGCTATGAGATTTCCACGCTTTCTCTATTCCCTTTCTCTCGCAGCTAGCCAAGCCCTTCAAGAGAAACATCGTGGAGGAGGCGATTTTGGCTGAGAGGGTGCGGCAGGAGGAGCAGTGTGAGCAAGAACGTGACCTGCGGGTGTTCTGGCACTACCGCAACGCCTGCGACTGGCACAAGGGCGGCGAGGACAAATGGCTGCACCGCACTGTCGAGAGGAAGGTCCGGGAAACCCTGCAGCAGTACCTGCAGGAGATCGATGTGAGAAGAGAGAGGTAGCAAACAAGTAGCCAGTGCTGTTGAAAACACCCCTGCTGTTTTCAGTGTGTGCTCAGAGGGCCGGGCAGTGATAAGTGTTCAAACATTTATCTCTGTAGCCTGTAGCTACAGAGCCTCCTGTCTGCAGAGAAGGGTAGAAATAGTAATACAGCACTTTTTCACTGCTTGATTTTTAAAGAGAATGAAAAATACCTTGACATAATCATAAAATGATGAAATGGTTTGGGTTGGAAGGGACTTTAAAGCTCATCTTGTTCCAAGCCCACTGGCAGGAACACTTCCCACCAGACCAGACTCAAAGTCTTGTCCAACCTGGCCTGGAACATTTTCAGATATGGGGCACAGAATCATAGAATTCTGGAGTGGTTTGTGCTGGATGGAATCACCTCGTTCCACCCACCCTGCCGTGGGCACCCACAGCTTCTCTGGGTAGCAAAGTGTCAGAAATTCTCCCAGTTCAGTTTCACTGAGAATTTTGTTGCAAACTCATCAAGCTGATGTTTAGGTCCTACAAATAACACTTAGCAGCACAGTCAGCTGAAAAAAATCAAAATCTTCCAGAAGTCTTTCAAAAATATTAAAGGTGAAGCACATTGCTGCCATGTAAAGAACAGAATTGTGGTGTATGGATCTTGGGACAAAAATCATGTGTATAATTTCTCAGTTACTCTTTCATGCCAAGTGACTTTGTAGTTGTGAAGGTTGTCAGTCCTGGTGTAATGTGCCTTCAGGGGAATTGTACATGGGTTCCACTGGGGTTAGAAGGAACCTCCTGAGATGATCTGGAGTCACCTAGGGCAGGGTGTCCAGGGCTGTGTGCCCATTTGGGTTTTGCTTGTCTCCACAGATGGAGACTGAATCACCTCTGTGGGCAACCTGTCCAATATCTGGCCACATTCACATTAAAAAGAAAACAAATTGTTTTGTTCTGTTCATTTGGAATTTCACATGGTTTAATCTGTGGCCCCTTGTCCTGTCACTGGGCACTGCTGAGGAGGTGTCTGTCTTCTCTGCATTCTCTCCTGTCGGGAGTCTGTGTACATTGGTAAGATCCCTCTGCACCTTCTCTTCTCCAGGCTGGACAATTCCAGCTTTCTCAGGAGAGAAGGAACTTCAGGAGAGATTCTCCCTTTGGGAGAGATGCTCATGTCCCTTGGTGTCCCTCCACTGGGCTCTCTCGGCTGAGGCTGTGTCCTCTGGTGCTGCAGAGCCCAGAGCTGGAGCCAGCACTCGGGGTGGGGTCCCAGCAGCGCCGAGAGGAAGGCTGCTCTGCCTGGGCCTGCTCTCAGTGCTCCTCCTTCCGCAGCCCAAGGTGCCACTGACTTCCTTTGCCACAAGGGTGCATCGCTGGCTTGTGCTCAGCTTGTTTGCCGGGACCCCCAGGTCCCTTTCTGCGGAGACACTGTGGCATTTGGGCTGAAATCAGTGATTCCTGGTAGCCTCAGGTTTCTCACTGCTGGGATTAACAGAGAAGTAAATGATGGTGTGTGTAAAAACTGCGTATTTGACATAATTTTCTCATCAAAGATATTTCAGGATAAAGTGTTCTGTGGAGTGGTGCTAAAATAGCAAGAGGTCGTTTGAGAGAAGATACAATTATAGATGCAGAGAGAAGGAAGGGTATCAGGAAAAGGTTCACCCCCCCAGAGAGTTGTGGGGCACTGCCCCCAAGGGTCCCCAAGGCTGCCTTTGGACAGAGCTCCAGGAGCCTTTGTACAGCACTGCCAGGAGCCTTTGGACAGCACTGCCAGGGGTGCCCAGGGTGGGATTGTTGGGGTGTCTGTGCAGGGCCAGGAGCTGGACTGGAGGATCTTGGTGGGTCCCTCCAGCTTGGGATATTCTGTGTGTCTCTGCTAAAGGATAGCAATAGTACCAAATATAATTGTTATCACCTAGTGGCAAATGTAGTCTGAGAATCAGAAGAATTTGATGGATGGGGAATCGAAGTCATAAAGCAGCTCTGAAAGTAGGTTTGTAAGATCTGGAGTTTAAACTGCCTGGACAGAATCACTCATGTTGTGCTGAAAGATTCCCTTGATGGACACAACAGGAATGATCCCCAAATTAAAATTTTGTTCACTTCTCTGATATTTGAAAGATGTGTTGAAAGGAGCCCAGTACCCATTTCGTGTTAATAACAAGTAAACTAGAACTTTGTCCTTCATCAAAGAAGAACTGATTTAGCTTTTATTCAAATGTTTTCCTTACAGGCTGCGTGACTTTCTGGAGGCAGAGGAAAGTAGGCACTTTGCTGAGGTGGAAGCACTTGATGAAGAAAATGCACAGAACAGAGAAGTAAAGATGAAGGAACAAGCAAAATTACTGAGGGAGAAGAGGGAGCAGGATAGACTAAAAGTGGTGGCTGAGAAGCGAGAGCAACAGTTCAGGTATTGCCATAAAAATACCTTATAAAAGAGAATTTGCCCAAAATAAATATATAGGGACAATTTAAAAAGAAGGTGGCAATAATAAACTGAGGAAGGAAAGATGACACTGATTGAAAAAGTAAGACAGAAAAAATTAAAGTAGTTAATTCTTGCAAGTGTAGTGTGTCCTCCTTGTCCCACATGAGCATCCCTGCATTTCCACCTGCCAAGTCAACCTTTTTTGTAATTCCTGTTCCAGCTTTATACTGTTGGAGTGAACAGGGTGTGTGGAAGGTTAATTTGGCCTAAATCAAGCTTACTAAGCTAAGCTAATATGTCAAAGATTCCCAAAATGCTAAGATTGTCCAAAAAGACAGTGTTTTTATTTTTTGCATACTTCCCAAGAGTAGCAGCGGCAGCTAAGGTTTTATGCAGCCTGAAGTTCTGTGCCAAGTCTTCCTGATTGAAAGCAGTAACTTGCAAGGTACTTATTAGGACCTGAGGCCTTGGCATGAAATTTGCCTCGTCCCATTCTTGGAAATCTGGTTTTCTGAGAGAGGCATGAAAGAAATAATAATGTTATTCAACTGTGATAATTTGAAGTGTCTTTCCCACAGTACTGTGAAATCTACAACACCTGCTTCTCACTGTGCACAGGCTGGGGATAAAAATCAACATTCGCTCTCACTTGTGCATAAACTTTAATTAACTAATTCCACACGTAAATGTTTGTTTAAATGTGGGGTTTATTGACTTAGACAGGTGTTAGAAGTACATACTGCCTAACTTCACATGGTGGTTTGAAAATGTGGCCTTTTGCAGCTTCTGGTTTGTTCTCTATCTATCACACAAAGTGGTTAAAGCACACTTTTAAAATAGTTTGGAGGGGGTGCTGCTGGAGTGTCTTTTATTTTGTATTGTAGATTGTTTTACACACCAAGGAGATGTTACGTAGACACCTAAAGGCAGGTGTCTGAGTGTTGGTATCTTCATATTCCCTGGGAATCTGCATTCCTGTTCTATTTAAAACTCCACTGAAATCAGGACAGTTACGGGAACCTAAAGTCAGTCTCAAACAGGCTTATCCTGCCCTGTCAGTTGAACTGCACTCCAGCTCTACTGACTTTAATTAGGTTCTCATTGATCAGAGTGGGAATTTAGCACATATGCAGATTCCTGTTTAGATGTCTAATTTTAGGCATTTTAATTGCAAAATGAATCACACCACTGAACTGCATCATCTGGTGACACATACTTGAACTTTCATGCTGTAGTTGCCTGTCTTAATTTCTCAGGTCCTTTGACTTCCCAATTTTGCCCTGTTGATCTATGGTTCATTCCGTCTCATGGGATTATTTCATCCTATTGTTATCCTTTTACCTTTCCCACTCTGCTCTGGGATCTAAGCAATATTCACACCACACAGCCTCCTGCTAAAAAGTGTTGTTGAGGCTTTACTGTTGGCATTCTGCTGGCTGCATGTTTTCAGAGGATTTAGAAGCCATCTCTCTTCACTGCTATTGTGAGTGGCAGTCTTGGGGTATCTTTGCAAATAAATCTTCATCCTACAGAGCAGAGTTTTTCTCTTTGACTGTCCTGATGTAATGGGAATACACTCCATGATTAGTTCCTCTAGATATGTCCCTTTCTGCTTTTAAATTAAGGTTCCTGTAAAAGAACAGAACTATGATAAACACCAGCTGACAAAAGTTCTGTGACATGGATGTGCTTAGTTATATTTTAGTCTTTGTCCTTTTCCAGTAAGAAAGAAGTCTCTGCTGTGGTAATTAATTCTGATTAGACCACTAACTTCTGATATCTCAATCTGCATGTATTTGTCTTGTTTAAGTAGCCCCAGGTCTGTTTTTGTCTGGCTGTTAGATGTTACTCTTCCTCCTAAACCGTTCTGGTCCAGGCAGAGATCTGGGAGCAGGATTTGCTGCTCAGGAGACCAACACATACTGAAAATCCACAAGCAGGAGTCTGTAATGGTGTCACAGCCTGTCCTCTATGGCAGTGGTCTCCAATCCTCTGACTGCACCTGCCTAGCTGTGAAAACTTTTAACACTCCACCCAATATCTTTATTTATCAACTATAAAAATAAATAATAATATACTGTGCTGGTATGTTGTATACATTATGAAACATATGCAAAAATAAGAATTAAAAAGGGTGAGGTAAAGATGAAATAAATGCTAATTTTTACTTTTTAATGCCATTTATCAATGGTACAAAACATATTCTCTTCCTGCACAGCCCTGCTTTGGAGATCATTACTCCAGGGCACACTCAGGAGCCCTGGCAAGTCAATCCAGTAGCAGGTGAATGATTATTACACACATGATTATCTGTTTTTCTTTGCTGTGTATTTACAACTTTTTTGAATGTCTTTCTGAAACCTGATACAGACTTGTTTGTACTTACTTTAACTCCAAGCAAGGTGCTCCACTCTTTTGCAGGCATGGAACCTCAAACCTTGAGGTATAGGAGCACCTACACTGTCAGATGTTATTCCAGAGCAGTAAAAGGCAGCATTTTTATCAGCCCTGTGGGTTGCTTGCCATGGCCTGAGGATACAGGTGTAACAGCTTCTCAGTAGTGATGTTAACCAGGAGGAGTCCTTAGTCACAAGGTGACAGAGGGGACAAGGCTTGGACCACAGGAATCCAGCTGGAATTCATTTTCAGGAAAGGCTACTTCTTGTCTGAGAAGAGACTCGGCTAGTGCTAGCCTGAGGGCATGTTCATCATTGGTAACTTTAAAGAAAACTGCAACGTCTTAAAATTTGCATAAAACACGTATCACATCCTCTTTCTTGTGGTAACATCAGAAGCATCCATATGGGGAATGTTGTTATCCCAGCAACATCATGCTGCAGCCATAAAATGAATAAATAACTGGGGAGGTTCTGTCTTTGGGAAGTAGCCACATCCAGGCACAGTTTTAATGTTAAGAAGCTTAGGATAGCAAAGTGAGGAAGAAAACCTGCCATCTGGGAGAGCAGATGTTTATGGGTTGGTGTAAAAGCTGCTTTGAGGGAATTATTTTGATGAAATCAAGCAATTACAGGGTTATTTTACATTAAAATTTTAGCAATGCTGAACATAATTGTACTCCCTCCTGGGAATTCAATAAATATCAGATTAGTTTATAATCACAGAGAAGAAGGACTAGTTCTTTATTACTTCAATGCTGAGAGAACTTTGAACCCATTGTGTTATGGTAATACAGTTATTGCTAATGGTGTAAGATTTCAAATCTTAATAATGGCATATTTCCCTCACAACATTTGAGAGATATGTTTTTCATGAATACTGATTAGTGCTGTGGTCTTTAATCACCACTAACTCCCACCCAGGAGATGAAAGATAGATTCAAGTAGTAAAATGTAAGAAAACCATCAATGACATAGTACATTTGTTGACCTGCTGGGCGGCAGGGGCACTCCTTGGAATGTGCCATAGCTCATGGCATGCACATCCCTGTGCTGACCTCTGCTTTTATTTCTGGGTCAAACAGTGGTCAGGAGGTTCCTGTCTTATCCAAGAGGTAAAACAACCATCCCTTTTCTCCAGCCTGCACTGCCACCGAACTACAGTGTCTTACCATGGAATGGTGTGGGTTAGAAGGAGCCTTCAAAGGAGCCTTCAAAGTCATGTCTGCCATGGGCAGGGACACCTTCCAGTGTCCCAGGCTGCTCCAAGCCCTGTCCAGCCTGGCCTTGGACACTGCAGGGATCCAGGGGCAGCCCCAGCTGCTCTGGGCACCCTGTGCCAGGGCCTGCCCACCCTCCCAGCCAGCAATTCCTTCCCAATATCCCAGCTGGGCCTGCCCTCTGGCACTGGGAAGCCATTGCCTGTGTGCTGTCCCTGCAGGCCTTGTCCCCAGTCCCTGGGCAGCTCTCCTGGAGCCCCTTTAGGCCCTGCCAGGGGCTCTCAGCTCTCCCTGGAGCCTTCTCTTGTGCAGGGGAGCAGCCCCAGCTCTCCCAGGCTGGCTCCAGAGCACAGGGGCTCCAGCCCTGGCAGCAGCTGCGTGGCCTCCTCTGGGCTGGCTCCAGCAGCTCCACGTCCTTGTGCTGTTGTTGCCCAGGGCTGGGGCAGCTCTGCAGGTGGGGTCTCACCTGAGCACAGGGGCACAATCCCCCCTCCCCTGCTGCCCACACTGGGGGATCAGCCCAGGGCAGGGGGCTCAGGGCTGGGGCAGGTCCAGCAAATAGCAAGCAGAATGGAAATGTTTTCACAGCAGTGCTGCCCCTTTCACTGTGTGTGTGTGGTGCCCTTCACCTTTCAGCACAGGCAGGCACTGGGTGCTTTAGCCGAGAGGATGAACAGAGAGATGTCCTTGCACCAGGGAAATATGAGGCAGCAACTATTGAAAGCCAGCAGGGAGAAAATGTAGTGAGACCTCTGCTCTGAAAATTAAATAGCTGCCCTGATATGGAGATTGGTAATAGCATTGAGATAGTTGCCTGATAAATATTTACTATTTTTGTTTGACAAGATAGTCAGCTGAAGCTTGTGTAGTGTCATAGTATTTCACATTGTGCAGGTAACTACTGCTGCCATGAAGTTGTTCAGGATTCAGGCTATGATATCTTCTGTGAATTCCTAAATACCTTTTCAATAATCTGTAGAAGATGGTTTCATTCAGCATGAAATCGTGAGATATCTTTTCACTTCACAGCATTCACATGTGTCTGTTAGAGCTTATAGATCCTTCACATTTGCAGGTCTTCACCTTTGCCTGCCAATTTCACATTCTGACTTAATGAAAATCTGTTTATAGAACACAATTAAAATGTTTGCAGATTGTTCAAATTAAATATTGTTTGATGGCATGTGTTGATCTCAATAGTGCTTTGTTTGCAAAAGTAAAAGCAGAATCTGCAATTAGTTCAGTGTTCTTCAACTGAAGATAAATTACCTTTTTATATGCAATTCAGTTGCAGAGAGTAAATGAAAATTGAGATCTGCATTACTTGTTTGACTTTCTACCTTCTCCAGGCTTTTATTGAAACTTGTCTGAATTATCCTGCAGAACTTCACTTAAAAAATTAATAAATTTCTAGTGGTTCCTGCTCAACCGTGTAACCCACATTTCCACCGTTGCAGCACTTTCTGAATATGAATGAGATTCCAGGTGACTTACAAACTTACTGTAAGTCTTCATTTGAACAGAGACCAACCTAGATGTTTGAATAAGTGTGGCATGCATGTGTTTTATATGTGAGTAATAAAAGGTATATTTGCACACAACCCATCACATTCCAGCTACATGTAGGGCACACATGGGGTATATAATGTGTGGATGTACTGTGTGTTCATTTACACTCACAGAATATCCTGAGCTGGAAGGGACACACCAGGATCCTCCAGTCCAGCTCCTGGCCCTGCTCTGGCAGCCTGGGGAATGTCACCATTCCCTGGGGAGCCTGGGCAGTGCCAGCACCCTCTGGGGGAAGAACCTTGCCCTGATATCCCACCTGAACCTCCCTGGCACAGCTCCAGCCGCTCCCTGGGTGCTCTCCCTGTCACAGGGAGCAGGGATCGCTGCCACCTCTTCACTTCCCCTTCTGAGGAAGCTGATTTAGGCTTTTTTTACAAATTCAAATAATAACTCTTTAATGTCAAAACCTCCATCAAATCAGGCTCTCTGGTTCCTTAGGATCTATAAGGAATCAGTGTCAGACCAGGGGTATAACTTGGAGTCCTGGGTTGCTATGTTTTGAGCAGTGATGAGCTGGGGGCCTTCATTCACCACGCACCTGTAGACCTGCTTATTGTTTTGAGACTTTTTAAAAAAGCCTTTTACGTTGCCTTTCAGAAACCGATGTGAAGAGTATCGCATACTCTGTAAAAAACAGAGTGAGAAGGAGCTGGGTGACTGCCAGCTGGCCCAGCAGACTCTGAAGGAGATACTGAAAAAGGAAGAGAAGATGCAGGAGCAGAAGTTGGAAGAGATTTGTGAGAAGGAACTGTTGGCTAAGGATGAGGAAGCAGAGCTGAAGGCACAGGAGGTGGCAGCGCGGATCCGGGAGATGCTGGATGTGCGTGAAGCCCAGGTGGCCGTGCACACCGCTCGCCAAGAGGAGAAGAAGCAGGAGATAAAAAAGGAGGCTGAATGGCTGGTAATTTCCGTAGTGTTCTGCATTCAGGCTTGTGCAGAAGGCCCTTCTAATGACAGGCTTACTAGACATTTAAACTAATCCATATCTTATTTGTATCTTCAGTGATTCCATTAGTATATGAGCCTGTGCTGTTAAGCTAAGCCTCTTTTCCAGAACTGTGGCAAAGGTTTTCCTGCTTACAGAGGGAAATGCATCTTTTGAAACTCGATGCCCTAAAGGGTTTTGGCACTCAGTCTGTCAGAGCCATTGTGGGAAATGGAAACATTTTAAAGCTTTTGCCAAGTGTCTTTGTAGCTTTTGACTTCCAGTTTCCTGCAGGATAGCAGGAGAGTCTTGTTTCCCAGCTGAAATATTTATTTTATATATATATTTTAAACAAATTAGCAAGCAGCACCTGAGCTCTCTCACCTGTTAGACCTGGCTGCTGTTGAGCACATATCACAGGAGGCATTTGGCTACCTTGGCCCAACTGTTTGGCCACTACCCTCTTTTTTCATCATCCTTTTCCATCTCTCTTGCTGTGGTTTTGCTGGCTTTAGTGTGGCTTGCTAGTTCAGTATTCTGTGTTGACTTTAAATTATGGGAGGCTATTTAGCTCAGACTCAGTCTTCATTTTGCAGCTATTTACATGTAGAGGCTGAATGATCACTCAGGATACTCTGTTAGACACTGGAAGCTGGTTGCTGGCATCATATATACTACATTTTGTAAAAGGGAGACAATAATGGATCTAAAGCTCTGAAAATGCTGGCTGTGAAACCACAGTGCCCTTATTCCAAGCTAGAATAATGCTTTGCTTATTTAAAAATATGTAGAACAGAATTATTTTCTTGTAACAACTTCTAAGGCACTGCCAAACCTCCCCGGCAAAGAATGCTGCTCCTTAACTGGCCTTTTCAGAAAAGCACTATTAGAATAGGAGACTCTGTATCTTCCCCTGGAGACAGCAGCCTGCGGCTCTGTCAAGGAGATACATTTCTGATGAAGTGGTTGAGCCTCTGGAAAGGAAAAAAAAAAAAAAGCTTTATTTGAAGGAGAGTTTCTGTATGGAATATGAATCCATTCTCAGCAGAAGAGGGATGCAGCAGATGGCCTCATTACAAGTTTTTCATTGCAGACTGGTAGCCCCTAATGACCAGGAGTTTCATCTGGGTGAATGGACAGCTAAGTGTGCATCAAGGTTTCTCCTGGTTGTTGCAATGAAAACAGAATATTTAGTGAAGGAAAACTCGCACCTTTGGCATGGTAGACCACATGTGTGCACCAGGATATCTCAGAAGTGGATGTCCTTCCAGCAGAGACAGCAATTTTTGCTTTAGCTGCATTACCTATATTAGTTGCCTTCCTCCTTTGTCTTATTTTTCCCTAAAAGTATTGTGATTTCTTGGAAAGTGATTAACTTCATGATATCCTGACTTGTTTCATGAGTTTCTGCCAGAGCACTTTGGTCCTGGCTTGCAGAAGCGTGGTTGGCAACCACTTCTTTGTACATTTGTAACGTTGAGTTGCCCCAGTGAACAAACCTTCATGGGTCCTATCCTTGGCTGCTCTGACACAGCTTCACTGATGTCAGAATTCATCCAAAGACACGTGCCAACTTGCACAGCAGACTGCAAACCATTTCTGCTTTCTTTCCACCTTTGCTGTTCAAAGCTTTTTGGATTACTAATTCTATTCCTCAAATTATATACATACTGAGTTTCAAAGCTGTTTTACCAGCTTCTGAAAGTGAATTTGACAGTTCAGGCAGATGCAAAGTCAGCTTTGGCTCTGAAATACTGCAAGAACCCATGGGTGCTTTATGTCCGGCATAAAAAAGGAATGTTCTTTAGGGAGAGCAGCTTCTGCTTCCATATGGGGAAGATTAGACATGCTGTTTATGACAAACCTGCTGAAGCATTTTAAAAGACTGATTCACATTAAAAAAGAGACATTTAAAAACAGGTTGTCAAAAAACTGTGTGCCTGCAAAGCTGAAGTATGGTTTCTGAGATAATACAATGCTAGTGATGGTCACATACTGTGTTATGTTTCAGTGCAGTTGTGCTTGTACACTTATTCAATTGCAAGATGTCCAGAAATTATGCTTATAAATTACTTAATGATGCTACTTTTGAATTTTTTGGGGGCTAAATAATCTTGAATATACAAATACCTATTTGATCTCACCCATTCGTGATTTGTCATTGTTTTTTAAGAGCTCAGTTTCACCGCACATTTTTCCAATATAAAGTGGAATATAAAGTTCTTTCCAATATGAAGTGGGATGATTTGAAACCATGAAAATTCAGTAACTGCCCATCAGAATACGAGGATCCAATCACTGACTTAGTGCAGCCTTAGGACCAGTAGAGATGCAATGCTCTGAACACCCAACACAGGCACAGGACAGATAATATCTACAGAAACAGAAGGAACACGTGGCCCTGTTATTTGTCTGTGCTTATGAACACTTGGATATAGATCAAACTGCTGCAATAATATTGATTTCCCTAAAGAGGTGACTCTATCTGCCTGAAACATTTGGGAAACACCAGGCACAATACAGTTTTTGTATTGAAGTGGAGCTGGTAATTAGAGATAAAAATCCTGAATTCTAACGAATGACATGCTACAATGTTTAGCGTTACCACGTCTAGTGGATGATACTGATTCTGTGTTGCGAGCAAGGCTTTGCACTTCAGTGTTGCAATAAACTAACTAGCCAGCACTTAGTTTGAAGTTAGGCAGTGATTTTTACAAGCTGGCTACTTTTATCCCTGTAGGAACAAGATCTGCACCAGTTTAGGAAGGAAAATGAAGAGCTTGAGAGGAAGAGGCGACATCAGCAGAAGGAATGCAGGGAGCTATTGCTCAAAGCAGTGCAGGACAAGCAGAAACATCTTGATGCAGAAAAACAAACTCAACTTGCCCAAGAGAAGAAAATCTTGGAAGAAGACTTTCAGGACACCAACAGGATATATGCTGAGATAACAACGAAAAAAGTAAGGTGTTTCATTGTGAAATTGTGGGGCAATACCTCATCTAGACTAGTTCTGTGGCCCTGTGAACTGCACAGGGTAATAGGGAACAGACACAAGCCCTTCTTCCTGAATGAGATAGTTCTTTTATTGAACAGCCTGCTGCCTCTCCTCCTGCCAGTGCTCTGCACCTCTGCAGAAACCCATTAGCTGTTAAAACCACAGCACTTTAGAGCCTACTTTGCAATCAGCAAGGCTACCAGGCTGGATAAATGAGATGAGGGCTCTCAGGAAATCCTGGAATTTTGTCCCTCCATGCTGATTTCATTGAGCTTTATCATCCTTACACTGCATGGACATAATAGAGGCTGGAAAACTAGTTTTTGTTTCATGGACCTGATGTATGAAGTATTTGTAACTGCAGAAGAAAGGAAATATTTAACTTACTGTAATTAATGACTACTAAAAAACTTTAAAATATTTCAGAACAACATATATATATATGCAAATTCTCATATTTTATTTATTGGGGATGCCATGAATCAGTGGATTTGTCTGTCATTTCCTGAAGTTAAAACAATTAGATTGTCGAACTTCAGCTTGCAAATGAGTCTCAGGGGGTCTAGGACACAGGAGAGAGGTGTTTAGAAGCTCATGTAGGTTAGGAAAGTTGTGTCAACTCAGTGTTAGAAATTTCTGCAGAATTACAGGAGGTGATATATATGATATGATATGATTATATTTAATGCAGGTGATACTGGAGTTGCCTGGTCAGCTGTGGAAAATCTGTAAAATGGGTGTGTTGTAGGCAGCTGAGCTGCTGTGGTGAAAGGGACCACTCTGTATTTGTCCTGTTGTCTGTTTGCCAGGTAGAGGATTCTGAGCAGTTCTTTCCCATGGCAGGTCCCAGCTCCCACAGTGGCTGTGAACCACCACTTCTCTTCAGGCTTCGAAAGGCCTTTTTGGACTAATTGACTCAGATCTGCAAATGTCTGTGTGTTTGCAGCAAGCGCTGTTGAAGGAGCAGCTTACTTACCTGGATCATCTGGCTGAACAGCTGAGGAGGGAGAAGGAGCAAGAAAGAGAAGACGAGAAGCTCTTGAAGGAAGAGAGGGATCAGGCTTGGGCCAAGAGGGTTGAGAAAATGAAAGAAGAGAGGGAGGCTCGATTTCAGCTGCTGAGAGATGTCATGAACACAAGACAGACTCAGATGGAGGAGAAGTGTAAGTGGTTGAACACTGGGCAGAAGCAGTACAACACCCTGCTGCTGGGAACACCGTCTGCCCCAGCACACACTGTGTGATAGAGGGGACAGCAATGTGACCCTCCCTGAGTCTGTTCCCAAATGCACTCCTACGGGCATTCCTTACACTAATTCTCCATTGCCATCACCACAGCAAAGCCTAGGAAAGTAAGGATTGCATGGGAAAATGGTCATTATTATTAATTATATTGTTATGAAGTCCTGAATGTGAAAAATTTCCTGTTCTGAGTGGATGAGAAACAAATAAGCTGAGAATACACTTGCTGTTGTTTGTATGGCCCTTCAGAAGCAACAAAACTGAAAGCTTACTATTTAGGCTACTGAGCCCAAATGCAGTTTCACTGTCCCTTCAAGCTCAGCAGAGTGTTACCTTCTAAAAAGATTTTTGGTTTTGTTTTTCAGTGCAGAAAAAAGCACAGAGGAAAATAGAGATTGCTGAAGAGAAGAAGAAAATGGCTGAAGCAATCAGAGAATTTGAACGTGAAGAAGAAGAAAAACGTATAAGGTATTTTTCTTCTAACCTCGTTGGTTCATTTCTTTGCAGATCAATCTTTTAAACTCGTGAGCAAGCTGTTTCTTTTTTTTCCACTGGCTGGACTTCTATTTAGAGAGGCTTTCCCACCACACGTCTTCTCATTTCCAAACTGCCCAATAGCAGACTTGTAGTACTGCAGCTGGTATCAAGTCATTAATTCTGACCTCAGAAAATAGTGGCAGATATCCTTGTGTTGGTCTTTTTGGATCATCGTGTGACTTACGTCAGTCACACTTCCTAAACACATCCCCTCATACTCTGAGCTGTTGTTACGAGTGGAAGAAGTCTGGGGAGGAGGGTTAATGAAAGGTTTGTTTGTTCCTGCCCCAGGAGAACAAGTGTGTCCGGGTTTATTGCTAAACTCCACCCACAGACATCCCTTGAACAACCCTATGTCAGCCACCAAAACACCAGGCTGCAGCACATAACCCAGCTCTCTGTGCCTCACAGTACCTCTGGATGAGCAGAGCCTTACACGCAGTAGCTAGAATGTTCCTCTGGGTGTCATGCAAAGCCTTGGGCAAAGGGCCTTAACTCACTCCCCTTTTGTATTCCTGCCCTGTCTCAACTCTTGTCCGTGGGATACAAGTAGCTCCTTCCCGAGCAGGTATCTGTTGTGTTCTCTGCGGGCTTTTTTGGGAAAAATCTCCTGTCTGTGTCAGAAATGTCACCTTTGCGAAGGAGATACGCTGGGCTGCAGCTGGGATATGCTCCACCTAGCAGAGATGGCACTCAGCAGTGCCAGGAAGGGTTTGTGGCTCAGCTCTCTTGAGTTAGTGCACAAGTCCTGACTACTCTGTTGGCATCCAAGTGTCTGTGTGATTCCTGCTCCAGAAGCGCCTGAACATGTAAGGTTTCCTCTGCTTCTCCAGAGGGTAGTGAAAGCACTACATGAGTCCTGAAGTGGGATGGAAGATTGATTTCTTCCAACAGCCACTTCCAGGGATATCAGTGCAGCAGGGACTTGTTCTTCTCAGAAGGAGGGTGAGGATGGGTGTCAGCAGCAGCACTGAGCCCAGGCCAGGGATGGACTGAGACCTGGTACCCCCACCCTCTCTCCTCTCACCATGGCTGTGAGGAGCAGGGAAGGCACGCTGATTTCAGGGAGTTGTTCTTTCCCTCTCTCTGGTTGAGCCCTAGTTTTACAGTCTGCTTTATAGGATACAACAGAGTGCAGCTAATTCTCTGAAGAACATAAGGTTAGCATTTGGTTAATAGTGGCAATTATTCTTAACTGTTAAAAGCAGCTTTGAATGGGTCTTTAGTCTAAGCTCAAATGCTAACAGATTACATAATAATAATAATAATAAAAATAAAAATAAAGTTTATTCTTTTTACCCACTTTGCTTGAATAATCTATTCATTTGGCATTTCCAGAAAAGTACAGAAGGCCAAAGAATACAGAGACCAGCTCACAACTCAAATTGCCTATCAACAGTGTCTCCAGAAAGCTGAGGAAGAGAAGAGGAAGAAAGAGCATGAATCAAACATGGAAGCAGAGAGAAAGTACCAGGAAAGGGTACAGTTAATTCTGTCAATGCCCAACGAGTCTGTGCTAAAGCCTCCCACTACGAAAAAAGCACTAATGCTTGACTCTTAAGGGCATCACTCACTGTGGCATTTTAGCTCACTCAGTTGCCCCCAAAAACATTTTCTTGGGATGCTTACACCTGATTTGAGTTGGAAGAACTCTCTCCCTGGTGATACTCAAAACATTTAATTGGAAATTACAAGAAACATAGTATTTTAAAAGTTTTTTTCCCCACATGGATTTTTTTTTTTTTTGGACAAATCTGATCCAATCCAAAGTGCTTGAAATTTTAATTCAAGAATATTGCCTGCCCTCTACAATATAATAGTGTATTATTATAACATGAATAGTGCACAGGCATTCTTTTAAATCCTCACAAAGCAAATTTGTAGAAAACTTTCAGCAAACCTTTATTAAATGCCTTTCAAACTGAAAATGTCTGCAAAATTCTTTTCTTTGTATTTAGATACCAAGTATAAAACTCTGAATGTATTTTACTGTGGGGTGAACATTAAAAAGCTGATATTCTTTTGCACAGATTCTGGTAGCTGTTGAATGATCTGTGGAGTGCTGGAGTCCCAAGTCTGTGACTCCTCTCACAGACAGAATTAAGTATGCAGAGGTGAAGTTAGAGGTGTCTTGTGAAAAGGTTTATTCTCTAAAATTTTCATGGCACCTCTGCCTCTCTGGGCTTCCTTGGATCACCACACTCTGAGCACATGGAATGGGGGGCCAGAGCACCACCACCATTTTGAAACAGCAACTACAGAAGCTGGCTGGCTGTCCCCAGGAAGGCATTGGTGGGTTTTGGCAGTGGGGAACAGGGACATCTCGCTGACCTCTCTGCCCCCATGCCAGTGGCCAGCTTGCCCCTAATGCAGGAGGACATGTGGGTGACATGAGGAGCACGGGTAGGAGTGACCCAGCTGCTCCCCACGGTGCTGCTCTTGACCAGCTCCTTGCTGGAAATAAAAAATAGTCAAAACTATTTCATTAGTTTTTCCTCTGTCCCATTCAGAGGAGAGAAGTGAAGAATCCATGTAAAACCTCTCATCCTTTCTTGCTCACAGACTTTGTGGCATTTGGAAACGTTTTATGTCCTTTTTTTTCATTTTTCCATATGAGTCTTTGCTGCTGCTTATCTGCAGCTGTTTCTCTCTCCTTCAGCTTTTCAGCTTCTGCCATCTTTCCTCCAGCTCCTGCTTTTTCACCCTTTTCTTCCAAAACTTGCATCTTCTACTAGCCGCTTGCTCTGCCATTTTTGCCCTCCCACCCTCCTTTTCAGTTTGTGGCCCCCTGTCAGCAAACCAGGTTGTGTTTTTGTTTTGTGAGAACATGACTGGATGCTTAGAGGAGCTGATAATTAGCTGGAATCAGAGCTCAGGAGCACCAGATCCCAGACATCTTGGAACAAATCAGGAACAAACACCCTGCAAAGTTGTTTCCTCTCGGTTTAAAGCAGACACCAAGCTGAGAAACACTTTTTTGTCCCCCTGTGGAGAAAAAGGCCAGGTGGAGATGTATTAATCTGAAACAGTATCAGTGGTCTTTGAGCAGCCCAGCTAATTCTGGGTGTAAACGGTGGAAGAACCTGTCCCTGCTGAGGGGAAAAGGAATGTGGTGGGATTTTGTTGTTGCTGACAGAGAAAACTTCCTGAGTCACCAGATGGGAGAGAGACAAGTCCTCTGGAACTGCTTCCATACCGACAGGGAACCAGACCGACCAGAGCAGTGCCTCTCATGGCTTCTTCCTTGGATTCCTTGGATCCAAACAGGTTTTGTCCTACAGATACTGAGGAAGGAAGCTTCCAAGAAGATGAGGCATCAGGCTGGGACAGGTAGGCTGGTAAGCAGGATGTCGAGCCTGTACACGGTGCTTTTCAGCAGCCATCTCCAAAGATACACAGAGGACATCAGAGCTGCTCCTGTTTTGCAGATGGGAAGCCATCCCAGATAAAAGAAATAGTTTCATCAGTGCAGAGAGCTGAGGTAGTCAAAGGTCTGTGCTCTCACCACTGAGTCAAATTGGCAGAATGATTAAGAGATTAATTTCCTGGTCTGCCACAGACTCCTGGACTAGCCCGTGCAAGCAATGTAGATTTTCCTTTACTATTGTGACCTCTCTTTGAAAAATGAAGATAATAGCACATTCAGAATTCCAGGATTAATTAAAGCATGTTATTAAAGGCTGTGACATTTGTTGGGTACACCCGATATGAGAGATAAAAAAATACCATATTGGTGAGCTTTGTGAATTCAAGTCACCCAGAACCATAATGAATCTCCTTTTTTAATAAAATAATAACTCAGAAGAGGTGGTCAGAGCTATCAAACATTTATAGAGTGTCTGAGCTCCTGCTCCTGGAGGCAAATTTCCTCTGCAATGAACATGAGGTCTGCACAAGATTAAAAGATCAGACTGGAAGAAGTTTGCCTTCAGCAGGAGTGAATTCCCATGGGATAACGGGCAACTAAACTCTTCTGAGAGAAAACTGTTGGTGTATGAATGTGTTTCTGGGGCTGAACCCTTTGCTGGCAAGTGCTTTGCAGGATTCAGGTTGGTCCAGAAGAACTGGTGAGGTTGGGTGGGTCAGAGCCTCCTTGCGAGGCACCTTCTTGCTGCCCCCAACAGAGGAGCGATGCAGTAAGAATGATTTTCTCTGGCAAGACTGAAGTGTTTCCTTAATCCTGCTGATTTCCATCTTCTTCCAGCTCCTTGGATCTCCTCGCAGTAGGCTGGGCAAACAGGGCAGCCAGCAGGACGTGCTTCAAAGCATGGTCGTGCCTTTGCCTGCCTCGGGCCAGCGCTCACGTTACACTTCTGACTTACAGGTCACCAGGCAGTAACAAGCCAAACACATCTGGAATTGTGGCTTGCAGGGCACCTCCGGAGTTTTAGCTGCTGCTCCTGAAATCCTGTGGCATTTCCTGCCCCAGTGAGCAATCCTGCAGGCAAACCAGCTATTAAACCCTGAGCGCAGGGACACCACTGGTGAGGGAAGCAGCCTGGCCCAGACTCGAGCTTGTCCTGCATCAGGGCTCTGAGCCACACAGAAACAGAACCACTGGCATTTAGAAACCCGGCAGCTGCAGCCTCTTCACTTAGACATGTACCAGAGCTTTTAAAAATAATCTTCCCTCTATTTTTCAATTACATTTGTCGTGGTGACAGAGGAAAAGCAGAGGTGTGGAGCGTGTGGGTGACTTGCCTGTGGCAGGGCTGGGACTGCCAGTCCCTGATCACATCATCCCAGGCTCACTCCAGGGTTTGAATCCTCAGCATCTCCCAAGGCTTTAAGACTTTTCTACAAACACCCATCTGCATTCAAGGGCTTTTATGCTGACCCCAGGGCTTTCCATGGTGATGTTTTTGGCCACACACAAGATGATGATCCCTGGAGTGGTTCCCCATGCCCTGTGGCAAGGTGCTGGCTTGGTCCCCGCTTCCTGTGCTGCAGGGCTTTGGACAGAATCAGTTCTATTTGCAGGAATGTTAATTATTCATTGCTTTATCACCTGGAATAATTTATCATTAGTTTAACTCACATAGGAACCCTTGCAGCAGAAACAGCCAGTGCAACAACTCCCAGGGTACAGTGACTCTGCCAGACCCCAGGATTGTGCCAGTAGCACGTGGTGACTTCTCTGTGGTGCAGGAGTGAAATCCAGATTTGAGGTCTTTGGGACATCTTTGCATGCAAAAATTCAGGACCTGGGGTTGTACTTAGCAACAGCCAGCTCTGTCCTGGTGACATTTAGAGCTGTCAGAATCGATGCTCCTCCCTGGCCTGTGCCATCACCTGTCCATCCATCCATCTGTTCCTGGGTCTCCATGTGTCGTTACAATACAGGAACAAGGCCAGGACCTTAAAATGAACTCCAACCCGTCCTGCACTTGTAAAGAATCCACTGGCTGTGCATAAATGGGGAAAAAACGTGGTATTTAGTTAATTTTTACCTCAAGGCGCCTCCCATGTGAATGCAAGAGAGGGTACCATAAACTGCTATTTAACAGCCTGTGCTTGTTAAATTTGATCAACAGAAGTCTTGATTCCCAAATGGAAAGAAGCTTCTACCTCCTGGAGGAGAAAATTTCCAGCAACTCAGCAGTCAGGACATACTTCAGGGATTCTGTATGTATTTTGAGGTTTTTAGCTTCTGAGTTTAATTAAAGTTTTAGATTAATGGAGAATCACAGCTGGTATTTCACAGGAATGTCTGTGCTTTGCCTCTGGTCTATCGCTGCTACCCCAGCTTCACTGAAAGCTTCGCTTCTAATTGCACCAGTGCTCCACGTTTTTTTTTCTGCAGTTGATTTAATGAAATGAGAGGAGCAAGTTTTGTTTGCCTGACAAAGCTCTCTTGGAGGCTTTGCAGAGATTATGCTGTCAAATTTTCCCAGGGTAATTTCTAGACATGATGGAGTTTTTTTTTCTCCCCTTCTTTCCTCCTTCCCAGACTTCCCCCAGAGCCACCTGCAATTTTTTTTGGATTCACCAAGGATATCAGAGCTGGAAAAGAGAGGTATCTGCAACGCTGGCTGTCCTTCCACCAAATCAGCTCTGCTCTCTGCCAGGCTCTGGGGGTGGAAGAGGGAAAACATGACAATGGGGAGAGTTTTATCCCGCAGGGGACAAGCAGCAGAGTGCGAGATGCCACCAGAGATCACTTTGAGGAAAGGCTGTGGGTGCCCTGTGAGTGGCACAGCCTGAAACCACGGGAGGAGGGATCCCAGTGACGGAGTAAACAACTGTGACAGAGAGCAGGATCTGCTGAGTGTGGTTTCTGCCTGCTCAGTTAATATGCAAAATACCTTGAATGATAAAGAATAGCAGTAGTGGTTAATTAGGAATTCTTTGCATTTCATGCTCCTTCTCAGGCTCCAAAAGTGCTGTATAAGCATGAATTGCAGAACAGGGTTCTCCCGTGGGATGGAGGGAAGCAGCATGGGCACAGACTGACAGGCTGGGATCAATTTTTGGCTGTTGCTGTGGAAGTTGAGATTCCTGCCATCGGTGTAGGAGTGACACACAAGCAGGGCCCAGGAGCAGCGGCGCTGGTGGGACCCCAAACCCACCTGCAGGCAGAAGACAGACAAAAACCTATCCCTGGCACATTTCTCGAGTGGATTCCCAGTGGGCTCACGAGGGCAATGCTCTTGTGCCAGGGAACAAGTGTGTCCTGGCAAAGGACACCCCAGGAATGCCGGCCCTCACTCCCCAAAGTGTGGGTGATCCCCAGAGGCCCGTGGGGCATGGAAGACCTGAAAACCACCAAGGGGCACCTGCTTGGGGCTTAATTACTCGTCTTCTGCGAGAAAGGAAGATGGATAAAAGGCAAAAAAGCTCCCAAACGCAGCACCAACCTACGCTGTCCTGGGGGGGACCCTTCCCAGGGGGCGCCGGCACTGGCCGGGATGCTGAGGACCGCAGGGGAAGCGGACGGGAAGAAAAAATATATATTAAAAAGAGCTCTCTCTCTTAGGAAAAGAAAAAAAAAAAAATAATAAAAAGACGAGCCGAAGGGAACCGAGCCGAGCCTCCCCATACCTGAGCGGGGCGCGGCGGAGGCGGAGCGGCGTTGCCTCCTCCTCCCCCTCCTCCTCCTCCTCCTCCTCCTCCTCCTTCTTCTCCTTCTCCTCCTCCTCCTCCTCCTGCTCTTGCCGCTGCCGCTCCCTGCGCTTCCCGTGCCCGCGCCCGGCCGGCCGTGGCGGGTGTAAAGGTCGGAGTGCCGGTGTGTCGGAGTGTCCGTGTGTCCGTGCGGCAGTCGGTCCGGCCGCCCGCCGCCCCCATGCCCCGCGCCTAGCGCCGCCCGCCCCGGCCATGTCCGCTGCGCAGCTCTACACCAAGGTGAGCGGGGAGGGGGCGCGGGGGGCTCTGCGGGTACCCCCCCGTGTTCCAGCTGTCCTCTGGGGGGGCTGCGTCCCAGCCCTGGAGGGGCCCCGCAACTTTCCCGCACCCGCCGGGACGCCGGCCGCAGGTGCGCGGGATGCGGAGGGGGCATCGCCGCCGTCCCCCCGCGGGTCGCGGTCCCCTCCCGGTCCCCTCCCGGTCCCCCGGCCTTTCGCCCACCGGTGTTCTCTGCGCTGGCGGGTGAACTTCGCCCGTGGGTCGCGGTGGTGGCGGCGGTGGCCTCGCCCTCCGTGCGCTCTGTCACCTGCGCGGCCAAAACACTCTCAGCCTCCCCAGATCCCTCTGGAATAATTCTTCCCTCTGGTGTTCCTAAACCACGGGGGTGGAGGGGAGGAAGATGCGGTCCTTGGAGTCACAGAATCGCAGGTTAAGTGCCGTAACTCACCGAAACGCTTCCGAGGTGTCCGGTTTCCAGAGCCCTTCTTGTTCCACAACTCCTGGACGTGATCCCTTGGCAGGGGTGCGATGGGACGCGCCCGCTTCCTCATGGCAGCCAGGGAAGGTGACATGGCTGGTGGCCTGGCTGGGCACCGCGCCCCGGCGGGCCCCACGCTTCCCAGAGGGAAGCTTTGCTCTTAAAAAGTGATCGTGACAGTAACTGGGGGCTCAGGTGCTCTTTTTAAAGCAGAGCCTGGGGTCTGGACTAGAAAATTACTGTTTTCACTCTGGTTTAATTTTTTTTTTGTTGTTATTTTGTGGCTGTGGGATACTTGGGTATTCCCGGCCCTCGGCCAGCCCGGGCTGTGGCTGCCTCCGGCACGGTTCGGGGTTTTCCGCTCCTCTTCCCAGGGAGAGGCTTGTGTCCAGAGAGATCTTTGCCGATTGACTTGTCCCGATGAAAGAGCTCCTCGCAGGCGGTGCGAGATCCCGCCGGTTCGGAGCGCTCTCCGACGTGGAGATGATGTGCTCTGCATCTTCCCGGGGCTGCGCGGGGGTGATGCGGGCAGCCGCGATCCGGGGAATGTGCTCTGTCAAAGCCATCCGTAACGCTGGGCAGGGGCTCGTCGGGACGAGTGCCTGGCTCCAGGAAAGGTTTTGCTGTGTAAGAGTGTCAGCATCATCTCTTGTCATACTGAGAATTTTGGTGGTTCAGGTTCTTCCTGTGACCGTGGTCAGCTCGTGGAGGTGCTGCCAGATTGGCACCAGGAATCACTTTCTGTCCCCCAGGCTTAACTTTGCTGCAGATTTCTGCTTCTGTAACTCATTTTGCCACCAGCTTTTTTTATGTAACGTGGGGGGTTGCCACGTATCTTTGTCTTTGGCTGTCAATATCAAAGGAGTGCCGGATGAATGGTGGCTCTGACGGCTCCTCCTCGCAACTTGTGGGGATTGCAGAAGCCCCGCTGGACTGAGCTGGGCTGTCTGTGGGCGGGATGACCTCCATCCTTCTCGGGGCTCACTTTAAAAGCAAAGTTTGGAAAACCTTTTTCCCCTTGGAAAATCCGGAGAGGAGCAGAAGTAAAGCTGTGGCTAAGCGGCTGTGACGTGCCGACCACAGTATCTCTTAGGATGAGTGCATGGGTGTGATGGCAAGCGTCCCTGGGGAGGAGGGCGGCTGGCTCCCAGTGCTGTGTTACCCCTGCTGATGGGCTGATTTAGCCGACCTGGTTAATTGATTTTTAACTTGATGAGCAGGTAGTTAACCTGTGTTGTCTTTTTTATGCTGCCTTGGTTTATGTTCCTGTTGATCTGTTGAACAGGTGCAGGCTGCCTCCTGGGGCGTTGCTTTGGATCCTGTCGCTGTAGAGGGACTTTCTGATGAGGAGGTGGTGGGGATTTGGTGGCAACCTGTGTGCATTGTTAACTTCAGATTTATTTTTATTAACAACAAAGTTTCTCAGCGAGAGCAGGTGTTTCAGCACTGGCTCTTCTGCTGTTGCTTGTCAGTTTTGCAGGAACATTCTAGGGATGCAGCTGTTTTTTCAGGTGGTGGGGCCATGGGCTGGAACCCACATGGGCCGTCTGTGCAGCTGAGTCACAGTGAAATTTAGGACTGTCCTGCTGGGCTGTCTGCTGCATGGGGCCTCTGTGCCAGCTCTGGCCTTTGAAGCAGCAGGAAAAATGTTTCCTGTGACTTTGAGAGTACAAGAAAAAGATCAGAGAAGGTTTAAAACCCACAAGAAACCAAACAGCCTCGAGGTGCTGAGGCCTGGTGGTGCTGGTGGCTGTGGAGGTCCCCAGGGCGAAGGGGATGTGTTGGTCTCTGGCACTGGGGAAGGTCCTGGTGGTGCTCACCTGCACATCAGCTCTGTGCAGGAGCTGGCTGCCCCAGTGCAGGGGTGAGGCCTCCTGGATCTCTGCTGGTGGCTGGGGCTGCCTGGGGGAGCAGAGGTGGGGGAGTTGAGGATCCAGAGTCTGTACATCTGTCTTGCTGAGAGCCTATTGATCCCATGTGTGTGAGGCACAGCCACAACTGCACCTTCCTCTGAGTCATTCCTCCTCCTGCTGGAACCAGGATGAGAGAAACTGCTGAGGAGCCACTTTCAGGCATCCAGGTGGGAATTCTCAGGTCTCCTTCCTGCTGAACTGCAATGGGAGCTGGTATGTGTTGTGTGGAGGGCCCTTAACTTCCACGTGGTGCTTGCAGAAGGTTTTCTGGGACCTTGTGAGGACATGGAGTGGTTTTTTTGGTGTATAAATTCGTCACCATGCTGATGAATTTGATGTGTTGCATTGGCCTGGGGAGCACTTAGGCAGGAGAGGAACCCATCCTGGGAACACCAGCAGCTGCGAGCTTCTGCTGGAGGCCTTCTCTGTGGGATGCCTCGCCATGCCCCTTAAAGATCAGGGCTGTCTGGTGTTTAATAGCCCCCATCAAGCAGGATAATTAATAGTCTGCCTAATTATGAGCATGAGAGTAGTTCCAAAACTGCCTCAACCTTCAAGCATGTAGGACTTCACTTTGGTGAGCAGTTATGGAGAGATCATTCTCTCTCCTCACTCCCACTGCTTTACCTGGAGGATTATCTAGCTGTGGATTTATTTTGTGGTGGAGTCAAACAGGAGTTTAGTGTATGTCCCAGCAGAAAAGGAGTTCTGTGGTAGAGGATGTGGACCTGGTCCTGGAGCTGGTGGCACCAGCCTGTGCAAGAGGGATAGGGCGGATAGTGCTATCAAGGATTCCAGCCTGCAAAAACCTGTTCCAGATGGAGATCTAGTAGAACTTTGCCTTATTTGTGCATTGCCCAAGAAGCATCTTTCTAGGGCTGCTTGTGCTGGCCCTGCTCCTGCCCTGATGTGCCCAGCTGCAGCACTGCCCAGACAAACTGGCTGCTGCTGCTGGACAGGGGAGTTTCTCAAGTCCTCTCCAGCTGCAGCAGGAGGCAGCTCAGGAGCCCAGGGGCCTGCACAGGTGCCAGCGTGACCCTGCTGCGGGATAACGGGATGCGCCGTGCCCTGGGCTGGGCGCTGGGCAGGAGGGATGCACCAGGACGTCCCAGGGAAGGTGCTGTCACCAGCAGCAGGTGATTTGCAGCACTAAACCAGAAATTAGAGTTGTTTTTATGGCTGACCTTTGTTGTGTTGTAAGGTGAAGCTCTTCGTATGACAAAAAAACAACTATAATTGCTTTGGCTTCTGATGTTCTGCTCTCTTAAAGGTGCTTCTTAAAATATGTTAATTGTCCTTGTAAGTATAGCCTCTGAACCTCATGCAAAATAGTGCTACTGCCAGGCTAGGGAATAAGCTGTGTGTTTCTGCTCCTGGGCTGTTGTGCAGCTCAAGATACGCTCTTCAGAAGGTTTGCAAGCTCTGGGTAAATAAGAAGCCAGGGTATTTATTTTTCATATTATTTTTTTCCTCCTCTCATTGTGCAGAGTGGCTGCTATTTGCCAAGTATTTTTTTACAGACTGTGGAACCTGATTCATTTAAAAAATCCTCTTCTAACAGCTAGTGTTGGGTATAGAAAACTCTCGGTTTTCACTTAAAGTTGTATTAAATGAAATAGCTGGAATGAATTGGTGGTTTCTGACCCTGGGGAGAAACTTTTCAGAAGTGCATAAATGCTGCCAGTGTGATCACACACTGATTGAGTCGATGAATTGGCATAAACCTTCTGGCATAAAACCTTCTGAAAATTATTTATCCTGCAAGGCTCGGGGAGGATTCATCTTTAGTGTATGCCTGTGTGCTGGTTTGGGGCTGAGGAGCAGCTGGGAAGGAGAGAGGAGATTTTCTGTGAATTGTGGAATTTGTGGGAATAATTTCTGGGAATAAGTGTTGGGGACTGAGATTGTTTGGGGTTCAGTCCCAGGACATCCACAGGATACTGCAGAGCTCCTGAACTCCTGATGCTGCCATTACAGCTCCTGTTAGGAAAAGCAGGTTATAGCTGAGGGGTTTTGTCTTCTTTTCTTCTTTATTTTAGATTATGAGAACATGTCTGGGTCATGCCATGAAGGGCAGGGACAGCTTGGGGTTTTTATTTAAGGATGCGGCCGTCTGGCTGAAGGAGCTGGGTCCATCGGCATCCCCGGGCTCCTCCTGATCCTGCCTCATTATGAGCTGCAGTGGCAGAGAGAAAATCATTGAAATGTAAACTCTGATTGCTCCAGCCAGCTCTCTGCAGCTGGGGACGGTGCCAAGGGCACGGCCAGCGCCGCAGCCGCTCGGGGCCCCCTCGGCTTCCCCGCGGTGGCACGGCGGAGAGAAAGGCAGAGCCAAGCCTGGGGCTTAAATATCCTTCAGTCCACTGGGTCTGGGCCTTGAGTGGGTCCAAGGGAGGTGAGAGATTGTGGTGTGGGGGGCATTTCCCTGCCTGGATGGGCAGGGCATGGCCAGAGCTCGCCCCGTGCTCTCCTGGCACTGTGTGGGTACACATCCCACCACAGGGCACGCTGCTCCAGGGGCTTTGTGCTGCAAGAATAATGCCATTTTCTTCTCTGTTTGTGCAATTTTTCATCTCAGTTGTGCATTTAATAGCCCCTGTGCTTGGGTCAGATGAGAGCCATGGAGCCAAGGAGCACTGGGCTCAGTGCAGGTGCTGGGGCACAGCCTCAGGACTGGTTCCAGCAGGGTTAATTAGCCAGATCCCAGCTGTGTGCCCTCTCTCCGGCTGGGATTAATCAGCTTGCTCTTTTAAAAAACTATTTTTGAGAATTCCTGCCCTGATTCTGCTCCAAGGGTGTGAAACTGTGTTGTGGAAATCCCGGTGCTTGCAAATCCAAGTTGCAGTGGTTTGCTAGGTTAACTCCAGGGTGAAGGATGGGAGCAGCAGTGGGTCTGAGACGGTGCTGGGCTGGTTCTTACGGGATTGGGTGGGATGAGTCCTTCCTGCCCTGAGGAGGGAGTTTATCCAAGGTTATTTGTTACAGGCAGCCTGGCTGCTGTTGAGGAATGTATTTGCAGGGGAGGATTTTTGCTTTGTTTTCTTTCTTGCTGCCAATTATCAGGCATAGAAAATAATGACCCTGAACGTGAACTCATGCATCTCTTCTGGTGACCAAGAAAGAAGGCTGTATATGTTTGTCTTTTTATACATAGATGTTTAAACTTCTCAGTTTGCTGTAAAGCAGTGCAAGTTGTAGATGTGTTGCACTTTGACTTTATGCACCAATTAATTTGAAGCCCTGTCCAAAACAGGAGTAATGTGCCCTTACTGTGGTAGCTGTCCTTCAGGGAATCCACAGGAGTAGCCCCACTTGAGCATGAAGGTGGACTTTGGACCCTCCTGTAAGCTCTGAGTATAATAAATATCAGGTAATGCCGGTGAAACTCTGAGTTGGGTGTTTTTGTCTGGTGCTGTTGCCTGATCTTTGACCCTTCCTGCACTGGTGGTGGTTAAAGGAACATCAGAGTGAACCACAGTCCAGGTCAGGAAAATGACTGCTGTTACTGCCATGAAGCCTCAAGCTGTGGCAGACACCTGAAATGTTTGCAGAGCACTTTAGGGAAGAATTTGCTACTTATCAAAACTGAAAAATGTTCCCTGTGAGTTTTCTGTGTCTCGAGCTGGTTGTAAAGCAATTGCCCTCATATGCTTCTGGCCTGCTCTAGGACACGGCTGTGTGGGGTTGGGTTGGGTTTTGGCTTAGACTGAACCTTTAAGTATGAGCAAGGACCTGTCCAGAGATGGTGACAGGACTGGGAAGGACCAGGCTTGGTGGGTGATGGGCTTCGTGTAGCTTTTCTCTCATGAACACTCTTAATGCGTTGTATGGGTCATGGTCAACTCGTTAGTTGTACTAATAAAGCTTTTGAGGGTTTGGTATTTCTGCTCTTTGCCTTTCCTGTGGTATCCAGAAGGTTTGGAGAAGAGCATCCCTACAGGGAAGAGCCTGCAGCCTGGAAATGTGACTGTTTCTCCAGCTGTGCTGTCCTTTTGTCCTTGCTTTGTCCATGTCTGAAGTCTTCTCTGGCTGACTGAAACCTGGGAATCGCAGGAATGAGTTAAACATGTCCAAGTGTGTGTAAGCAGCAGCGGTCTCTGAACTCTCACTGTGAGCAGTGTAAGCCCTTGGTTGCAGGTGATGCCTCCCAGCCCGTGGCACGGTGCAGGGTGGTGGCATGGTGGTGCAGCTCCAGGAGTGGTGGTGCAGAGTTCAGGAGCTCTGCAGCATCCTGTGGATGTCCTGGGACTGAACTCCTCCAGCAGTGTGTGCTCCTCACCTGCCGTGCCACCACCCTTTGCCATTTTTAACCAAACCCCATCCCATTTTTCTTGTTTTAGTTTCCATTATTAATTTTCTCCTCCCTGAGCAGAAAGCACTGTTCTTTGGCGCTGAGGTTCAGTCCCCTGTGTTTGTCCCCAGGAAGCCAGCGGTGCTTTGCTCTGGCAGTTCCAGCAGATCAGCAGCAGCACTCTGTAACCCCTCTGGCTGCCCTCCCTGGCTCTGCACAGTGCAGGGCAGGTTGCAGGATGCCCTGTTCGTGTCCTCCTTGATGTACAGCCCTCACCTCCCTCTCATCATGCTCCCATGTAGGCGCTGTGGTGGCACTACTGGGTGGCCTTGCCTTCTCTGGGTGCTCCGGGTGTTTGGTGCTTCCACGGAAGCACAATCTCAGTGGGAGATGTGTGCTGTGTTCTGGAATCCCAGAATGGTTTGGGTTGGAAGGGACTTCAAGGATCATCCAGTCCCACCCCTGCCATGGCAGGGACACCTTCCACTGTCCCAGGCTGCTCCAAGCCCTGTCCAGCCTGGCCTTGGACACTGCAGGGATCCAGGGTCTGCCACAGCTGCTCTGGACACCCTTCACCTCTGGAAAACCTATGTCCATTCTGACTTTTGGGTGTTTCTCTTGGCTCTCATCCACAAGTCTCCGTTCTCCACGTGCTTCCAGCTCAGCTGTTCCTTGAGAACGTCCTCTCCACATCTGGGGTTGACCAACCCTTCCAGACCACAAGCAGCTCCCACCCTGAAGGACCACGGGCAGCCCATCAAGGGATGAGTTTCCCTTGGTGTCTCCACACCTCGGTGGAGCGCTTACACCCAGCTCATGCATGCCTTCGCCTTTCCCGTGAATCACTGCCCACCTCCCTGCTGGAAGTGTCGCGGCATGCAGGTGCTGGCAGGATGTGCTAACCACCACTTAGAGGCTGCTGGGAGCGGCTCCTGGGTGAATCACGGCCGCTACTTATCACAATAGCACCTTGCACCTCAGGGATGTGGCCCAGCCAGTCGCTGCTCTTCAAAGGGAAAAAAGACCCTTGTTGTGTTTAAAGATGGGCTTTTTAAAAGTCGTGGGAATGTCCGGTTTCCTCTGGAAGCCCCACAGGGATGGTTTCAGCTGGCACAGGCAAGCCTCCAGCTGCCAAAGCAGGTTGGGTGTGAGCAAGCACCTGGGGCTGCTGGCGTGTGTATTAGCAAATGAGCATTGAAAAGGGCTTTAAACATAATAGAAATAAAAAAATCTGATCCCTGTGCCTGCAGAGGAGCTGGTCCTTGGTGCTACACCCCAGGCGAGCATGGTTGGTGTAAGCATATCTCAAGGCAGCCAGTGGATGCCAAGATGCTGAGATGACAGAAGTTGTAATTTTCAATCTAATTAAGCTGAGTAACTCCTTGTGGATTTATGCAGCTTAATTACTCTGTGAGCTCTGTGAAGCTGGGTGCTGTGGGTACTGCAGGTCTTTGCAGGGAGAGCCCAGAGAGTGCCCTGGGCATGGCGTGGGGCTCGTTCAGGGACACAGCCTCCTGGTGGGGTGGGCATGGAGAGCTGGAGGTGGCTTTCATGTGGCAGCACTGGGCTGCTGTGATCATGGGCTGGTGCCACATCTCCTGGCAGGACCACATGTCCTGTTTTGGTGACAGGTTGGAGGAGAAGGTTCTGCTCCAGAGCCACACGGTCCTGGGTGGGAGGTGGGTGTAGGAATGCTGGTGTGGCTCTTGCCGGCCCAGCCACAGCTGTGGGGTGCTGTTTGTTGCTTAGCTGATGCCTCTTTCACCGCTGTGTTCAGTGGTGAGAAATGAAATAATGAAAGAAATTGAAGATGTAGAGCTGCTTCTCCAGAGCTTGGTTGGTGTCTCTTGTCCTTGTGCTGTCCCTTTGCTTTCCTGTCTCACCTGGCCTTGGGAGAAGTCAATTCTCTGCTGGGTTAGCCTATGAACACCTGCACTTTCATCTTGTAATGGTACCAACAAGGCATGTTCTAGCTGAAGCAAGACCTGTAAGACCACGAGAAAGCTCTCAGGGAGGGCAGGTCTGTGTGAGGTGTGAACATCTCACCTGTGGGCTGGTGTAGAGCTGCCCTCAGGGCTGTCTGCAGGTCTGAGCTGGGGTTTTCTCCCCATGTCCTTCAGAGAGCAGAGGTCCCAGGGTGACCTGCCCTTGGCAATCCTGCAGCACACACTTGATGGCCCTGGCCAGAGATAAGCAGCTCCTGTCTTGCTCCTGTAAACCCTAGAAGTACCAGGTTTGAAATCCGCTGTGCCTCCTTCCTTCTGTTTGTTTTCTCTTTTGATCTCCTTCTCAAAGCCTTTGTTTTTGTTTGGATCCTGCCCCCAGTAAGGAGACACGCTTTTCCTCCCTGTGCAGAGTGGTGAGAGAGGTGCTGATGCTTTCTCTCACCTGTCACAGGGGAAGGAGGCAGAACTGTTGAATAAAACCCTTTAAAAACAAGCAAGAGGGAAGGAGAAAAATCGAGGTGTCTTAAGCCTGCAGGTCTCAATTCCCTAAACCCCTGGTGCTGAGGGCTGAAGGGCTGATGCTTTGGGTGCAACCGGTGGCAGGAGCGGCTGTGGAATTCAGCTCGGGGCACTCGCTGCTGCCCAGCCCCTGCTCGTCAGGGCTGCTTTGAAGCCTCGTGTGCTCTTGCCATGCCAAAATAAACTCGGAGTCGAGGCTGTCAGAGCTAATCTTCGTCTCTCTGCACTTTGCCCTCCCCGCTGTTGTTCCGCCGAGGGATGGCAGTGCTTGCACCCCTGGGTTTCGGGGAGCCCTCCCAAGCCTGGGGACTGTCCCTGTGGTGCCAGGTGGCTGCAAGAAGCTCTGACCAGCTCTGGGCAGCCTGAGCCGCCTGTCTGCTTGGCCATCAGGATGGGCCTGAGCCACCCTTAGTAACAGAACCTGCCGAATTTCCCTTTCTCTGTGCTGGAAAAGGTGGGGAAGGCTGACGCTGCTCCAGGCTGAGCGACTTGCAGTCCCCAAAAACCAGCTGCAAGCAGGCTTCTCTCCCCTGAGCACTGCTCTACCCAAAATAGAGCTTTGCATCCCCAGGTCCACCACCAGGCGTCTGAAACTGTGTTCTCACCCAAGAGGAACCTCCCTGGGGCCCCTCTTTTTTCTTTTTCAATGTAGATTTCTGCACCACACACTTTTTATCTTTGGATAAAAAAGCCAGTTCTCAGAACATTCTGTTTGTCAATGCCAAAAGGTCTGTAGGCTCTCTCTCTCTCTCATTCCTCTTTTTTTTTTTTTTCTTTTTTCTTTTTTCTTTTTTCTTTTTTTTTTAATATTATTTTAATTTATTGCTTTATTTTTTGACTGGAAAGAAGGTGCTGTCTCCTGCCAGCCTTTGCTCTGGTGCAAAGTTTCAGCCCTGGGAGGTCACGTGAGGTAAATCATCAGAATACAAGCCCTGCTGTTACTGACTAAACTTTGCCCGGATCTCACCTAATCTCCAACCTCGCATGTATTTAAGAGCTCCAGCTCTTTTCCTGTGAGGAGAGAGCTCAGCCCCAGATCGCCACCGGCACAGCTTTTGTCCCTGGATCCTTCCAGGGTCCTGGCATCCTTCTGCTTCAAGTTATTTCTGAGCCCTTTGGATGTAACTCATGCCTGAGTGATTGTTTGCTGTTACATTCCAGTTATTAAATAGTATTTTCTTTCTCTGGGGTAGCAGGTTTACTGGTTTTGTTTTTTTTTTTCTTTTTTCGCCTCCCCCTGGTCTGGTAGGATTCTGCTGTAATTTTGAGTAATTTGAGAGGTATTACCCAAATTTAGGCTGTCATTAACTCCCAGCAGGATGTTTTTTGGTGTCCCTGTGTGAAGAGCAGACTGGATGTTGTGGCTGATAGAAAACCTTCACAAAGTGTTTTAAACACTGAGTGGGAACACTCAGCTCACAGCTAGTGAGGTTTCATCCTCCTAGCAGCTCTGAAGGCAGTTTCTTGTCTCTCCACTTTCAGTACTAATGGCTGAATATTTCCAAAGGAGAAACCTTCCAACAAAACGATTTATTTTTCCTCGGAAATATTTTTGGGCACAATCTGTTGGCGACTCTTTTATCTGGCGTGCCATCTCCAGGCTTATAACCCTCTTTGATGTGGCTCATTCAGGGGAAAAATGGCATTACACACTACCTCAATCATTCAGATGTCAGAGAGGATATTGCATTTGACTAATCGGGGGAAATTTGGGAAGATTTAGTAATGCCAGGAGACATGACCCACTTCCAGTTAAACGCTTTTCAGACAATAGAGGTTGTGCTAAGTGGTGGGGGGAGGGAGAAACACTCACAGAGTAGAAAAAATTAATAGTTATTTATAATTTTAAATCTTGTGGTGCTGACCCTTTCCTAGGGTCAGGATGGGCTTGCTTTCTTTTTCAGTTTAATTTCTTTTTTTTTTTTTTTTCTGAGAAAAAGATAATACTGCTACTAACTGGTTTTCAACAGATGGGTGTTACCTGGAGATGGCCACCCCTGTGCTGTGGACACCTGTCAACTCTGGGATGTGGCTGAGGGTGTTGGGAGCTGTGGCCCAGCCGTGGGTGCCTGAGGATGTGGAATATGATGTGGAATTGATTTCGACTGTGCCAGCTCAGGAGGGTGCCCACCTGATGATGTACATCCTAAGTACATAAAGAATATTAATCCACAAAACCATATTTAAGTGGTTTCTCCATGCTTCAAACCTTCAGTGTTGCTCATTCCTGATCCTAGGAGTGTCTGGGCAAAACCAAACAGAAACTTCAGAGGTGCAGCTCTGTGATGTTGTACAACTGTGAGGTAGCCGAACCTAAGTTTGTAGTACATAAACTTTTTCTTTAAAGGCAACAAAAAAGAATATTCTTTTAAGAGGTAACTCCATAATTTTTAGCGCTGCAAGTTCTGTCAAGCAGCTTGCGGCTGTTGCTTTGTGCAAGGCTTTATCTTTGCAGCCATGTGAGCCGAACAAAAGCAACTTACTCTGCTTAAAGCTTATTAAACCCCTTATTAAAAATAGTTCTGTAATCCTTCTGGAGTATGCCAGCAACACTTGTGTCTCAGTTTCATATTGCAGCTAAACTCTTCTTGTAGCAGTCTGCGAGGTGCAGATGTGCGATACTGGAAGGTCCTGGTGTCAACGTCCAGCGTGGTGGAGCTGCTGCTCCATCAGAGCCCACCTGAAACTGGGAGGATGAGCTGTGCTGCACGGGCAGCGTTTTGGGGCAGGAATCCCACCCTAGGAACGTGCTGGAACTGCTGCTGGTTTCTGGAAGGGGGTCCAAGTCTTCAGCCTTTTTTGCTGTTTCTGCAAACAGGCTTTTGTGTGATCGTTCAGGTGTAGGTGTTTTTTATTGCTCTGCTTTTGCCTGCAGCCAGGATTCCACTGCTCTCCTTCCACAGTATAAAATCCACTCTTGTTTTCTGAACTCTTCCCCGAACACTGTTCTTTGAAGAGCCACATTGTATTATAACCTGAAGCTTAGAAATAGGCTTCAAGTGTCTTTACCAAGCAAGTTAGCACCTTCCTTGTGTTAAAATCTTGTTTCTTCTGCCTTCAAGCTTCAGAGCCAGTAGACTGACGTTTTTTTGGATGCATCCCTGTTGATAAATGCTGCTTTTACGTGCAGTTACAGAGATCGCTGGAAGAGACGCAGCCCTGACGCTTGTCTAGATAAATTAATTTCCTTAGCACACACCTCTGGGTATCTGAGCTGGTCACTGGGGGCTCTGAACTCCGTGTTGCCCCTGTGTCCTTCGAGTGGCTCAGGAGGAATTTGTGAAGCATTAGCAGGGGGTGCTGGATGCCCGGTGCTCGCGTGGCGTTTGTGTGGCTCTGGAGCGATGGGCAGGCTCGGGCTGGGCAGGAGGGTTGCCTCCCTGGTGTCTCCCTGCTCACTCTCACCCATCTGGGAAGCAGCTGGAAAGCTGGGAACAGCTAAAACGTACCTGGGATCTGGGCAAACCTGTCCTGGCGTGAGGCTAAACTTCAATATAGTTAATTTGTCTGGAAAGGGAAAAGGCCGGTTTGGAAGGACTTGGCTTCACTCCTCCTGCTCACACAAAACAAATGTAATTTTTCATGTCAGGGCAGAGCAAACAGGTGCAGGTCTGAACCAGAGCTCATATTTTGAAAGCTGAAGAGCTTTTGAAACACCCCAGCAGATGTACCAGGCCCTGGCTGCATCTGCCTTACCTGCTTTAACCCCATAAACAGCACTGACCCTTGTCTCTCACAGGCTCTGTACATAATTCATGTCTGATTTGAAAGTTGGCTGCTCTGTTAACACACTTGTCCGTGACTGATGCTTGGAGGAGTCTCTTGGGAGCTGCAGTGCCCATGCACAGGGCTTGTGTTCAATGGTTGAGATGCATTAAGGATGTTCAAGTTGTTGGATGGAAGCGGGCCAGTTAAAAGTGGAGACATGGCTTTTCCCACCCTTTATTTGCAGGCAGAGCTTAGGGACAGCTGAAGGCACCAGCAAAGCCTGTGTGGGTTCTGTGCTCTGGCAATAAACCAGCAGTGAGGGGGTGGCTGGTGTGTCCTTCACGCCACGAACCCTGGCTGCACTGAGCGTGGGTGTGAAAATACAGCAGTGGCCTTTGGCTGCTGAGCCAGCCGGGAACATTTGTGGGCCCGGGGTGACACCTGAGATCTTGAGGGGTTTCTTCAGGGGTTATGTGTCCTTTCAACAGCCAAACACTGCTGGTGCTGGGGCGATGACCTGCAGCTGTGTCCCTTGCTGTCCCTCCTGCCAGGCACGAGCCTCGCTGAGGCCTTCAGCTCTGTGAGGATGCTGTGAGCCCCCCGAGCTGCCCTGCATGGTGTTAGCAGCTGCTGAGCTCCCTGCTTGTCTTAAACTTCCCTTCCACATGCTCACAAACCCCCCCACTTTGGGGGATTTCTGGGGACGTCTCTTGCATTTTATTCCTGCGGACTGAATGTAAGGCACTGGGGATAAATTTACTGCAGCAATAAAACACGGGTTAGGAGTGATAATGATATTAACTGTGGCTGTCTGTCTCACTACTGGAGCAGCCTCTATCCTTTTCTATCTTGTGATGAAGAGAGATTTGTGGCTTATTTTTCCTGTATCAGTGCCAAATGAGATGTGAGCTTTCTCCTGCACATGCAAACCCTGAAAGGAGTTCAGAAGAGTTGGAGGAGTGGGGAAATCCCAGCTCATGAGCTTTCCCAGACTGTGCTCCTGGCTGGAAACAGGCTGTGGGGATGCTGAGGTTTGGCTTGCTTTGAAGCAAAGCCCAGGCCTTTGCCAATGCTTTGCTGGTAGATGGACAGAGGGGAAACCTCCTCTCTGAACTGGCTAGAATGCCTTCTGAGCAGGTTGAACTGCTTTCCCCCGAAAAGGGCTTTTGTGCAAACCAGTCCCTTGGGATTCCTCCTTGGGAGATCAGAGCTGGCTTTGTGGATGTGCTGTGCCCAGATCCTGCCGTGGCCATCAATGCTGTCTTTGCAGACCTGGCAAAGACCTGGGATGTGTTGCATCCTGTATGAGTTGGCTTCTCTGAAATGCTTCAGTTTGTAGCTCAGATCCACAGTCCTACAGCTGGAAATGCCAGCAGCTGAAGGAGCATGGAAATACAGGGCTTCTGCACATCCTCTGTGGGGAAATCCCAGAATCACAGAAGGGTTTGGGTGGGAAGGACCTTAAAGTTCACCCAGTGCCACCCCTGCCATGGCAGGGACACCTTCCAGTGTGCCAGGCTGCTCCAAGCCCTGTCCAGCCTGGCCTTGGACACTGCAGGGATCCAGGGGCAGCCCCAGCTGCTCTGGGCACCCTGTGCCAGGGCCTGCCCACCCTCCCAGCCAGCAATTCCTTCCCAATATCCCAGCTGGGCCTGCCCTCTGGCACTGGGAAGCCATTGCCTGTGTGCTGTCCCTGCAGGCCTTGTCCCCAGTCCCTGGGCAGTGATTGAAACCAATGGCTGAGAGCACCCAGGAAAATCCGTCGGGAGGTGAGCGCTGGGCCGAGCATGGCCTGCTCTGGGGTTACTTGGCATGTGGCTTTCCAGGCTGATGCAGGGGACATCCTGTCGCTGGAAGTGACCCCGATTTGCAAATACAACACAGGGAGGATGGGGAGAGGTGGGGAAAGCAAATATTTGCCTTTCTGCAGCTGAATCCAGCTCGCTGATGCTCTGATAGATCCCGCTCCTCGCACATTCGAGTCTCTGCTCTTAATAGAGTATTTTTGTTTATACAAAGTGGGTCTTATCTCCGCTCTAGCTGGGAATTGGGAGGCTGTGCTCTGACAGTGCCTTTAATAATGCCTGATAAGGGCTCGATGCCCCTGGCAGGGAGAAGGAAAGCCAGCCTTGCTGCCTTATCAGGGAGCAGCAAGGTGAGAGGTGCCACAGGGAGGAGCGAAACAGTGGCAAAGCCTGGTTTCGTGTCTTGGATGCAGAGGGTGGTGTTAAGTTTGGGTGGCACCTCTGCATGGTGATAGCACCATGCCATGATCCAAACTGGGATTTATTTTTTTTTTTTTTTCTTCTAACTAAAGCACCTAGGAGTACTCACTGGAAAGTTTGCAGCAGCTTCCAGTTTCACCCCAGTGTGGGATGGAAGGTAGAGCAGCTACAAGGGGACATGAGTTGCTTCACATCTCTGCTCTTTGTAGGTCCCATCCCCTTTGGACAGGGCCCCAAATCCCTGGTGTATCCATGAGTGTGCATGGCCACTGATGCTTTTTCTGATGCATTTGGATACAAGGGAAAATCCTTTGTGGAAGGGCTTGTCCAGCCCTGGCCCAGCTGCCCAGGGCAGTGCTGGAGTCCTCATCCCTGGAGGGATTTAAAAGCCATGTGGATGTGGCACCTGGGGACACGGGGCAGTGGTGACCTGGGCAGGGCCAGGGAATGGTTGGACTTGATGGCCTTGGAGGGCTTTTCCAGATTTTTGGTTCTGGAGTTCTGTGATTTGGAGATCCTGTGGGACAAGCTGCACTGTGGTGATGCTCTGGGTTACCATAAGTGCAGCTTGGCCCGTGGCAGTGGCTGAAGCCACGTGAGATCAACTGTCCCTATCCAGCCACTGACCCTTGCAGTTTGAAGGAGCTCAGCTATTGGGACTGACTATTTTGTCAGAAAGAGCAGAAGCCTTTGGTCATGTACATTCTGAACTGGGAACTCTCAGCATGGTTAGCAAAAGATTTGCTTTTGCAATGAAATAAACTTGAGTAATGTAATGATTATTCAGTTTAGTTTTTTCTTTCTCATTTTATTCATCTACCTAGCAAAGAAATAAAGAATAATAAAGAAATGCTCCTGTAGCACAGGGAGGGATACTCATGTGAGTACATCCATCTCCTGCTGGAACAGGGATGTCCTGTGTACCGCCCCAAGAGTGGCTTAGCTGTGGGAATGGGGAAGGCAGGAGCAGCACCCCATGGCTGAGATAGATTCTTTTGGTTTTTTAATCCATTTTTATTTTCTCTTTCTCTTTGGGTGCTTTGTTCTGTGGACACTTCAGTATTTCATGAGAGCTGCCTTTGATCTTCCTGGGAGTGTGTGTTTGTGTGCAGCTGGGGCAGCCACCCTTCCAAAGGGAAGAGATAAACTGGGATTTGCCTAACTCTTCTGAGGACATTGCCAGACCAGGGGGAAAAAAATCAAAATTCAAGCCAGAAGGTGAAGGCTAGAAAAGATGCATTTCGTGGTGGTGATTTTTGTTTTATTTTGTTTGTTTGTTGTTTTTTGTTTGGCTGGGGTTTTTTTCTTTTGTTTTTGGTTGTTGTTTTTTTCTTGTTTTGTTTTGGGTTTTTTAAAGTGGGTTCAGATGCCCTTCTTGAAACAATTTTCCCACTTGGGTGCAGTCGTCTGCATGTTGTTCCCCCTCCCTGAGCCCTTCCTGCAGGACACAAATGCTGCTTTGCTAAAGGCACCACCTCCCACATCACCTTCCAAGAATTCAAAATTCGAGGTTGATGGAGATATTCTTTCCTGCACCATTCCTTGTTCAAGCCTTTGTCTCCCCTACCTTTGTAGGAGGAGACTGGATATGGGATTTAGAGGATGCTTTTCCATGGAGTTGCTGTGTGGCGTTAGTGCAGGAAGATCTGGAGAGCCAAAATCTCAGTGTTTCAGCTGGGTAGGTAAAACTGTGGGGGATTGAGAAGGAAAACAAAGCTGACTGTCTGGCCATTTTATGTATTAAAAAGAAAACCTCCTTTTGTTTGGGTTTTCTTGGATGTGGGTTTTGAACCAGAGTTAGCTCAGCAATTGCAATAAATTGGAATAAATCTTGCTGATTTATTTCACTGGAGAGAAGAGGCAGAGTCTGTACAATAACATGGAGTAACTCATGATACAAGTGCTCATCCAAGATCTGGTCTAAAGACATCTTGGGAGCAGCAGAGCCAGCACAAATCACATTCCCAAATACATGGAAATTGCTGCAAGGAGATGAAAGAAATTTAGGAAGAAGTTCTCTGAGAGAGTGGGCAGGCCCTGGCACAGGGTGCCCAGAGCAGCTGGGGCTGCCCCTGGATCCCTGCAGTGTCCAAGGCCAGGTTGGATGGGGCTTGAGGCAGCCTGGGACGGTGGAAGCTGTCCCTGCCCATGGGTGCCTTCCCACCCAAACCATTCTAAGATGGTATGAAAATGCAGGAGCAGTGGTTCCCTCCAGGAGCCCTTTTCTCTGCCCTGCCATTCCTCTGCAGCTGGGAGTGTCTGTGTGTGTGCTCACTGCTCCAGTTACTTTAATTGGACATGTTCATTCCAGCTTTGTGTCCTGATCACTGGTGCTATTCTCCAAGTGTTTAATATCTCCTTGCTAACAGACTATATTGCTGGAATTTTTTAATTACCTCTGGTAGAACGTTGCTCATTTAAATCCCTGGTGATCAATTTGTTTTCCTTCAGAGGGTTGGCAGTGGAAGGGACCAGTGGTCTTTCCAGCATAACCCTCTTGCTGGAAGATGCTGAAAAACGTCCTGTAACTTTAAGTCAAGCCCCTTTGAATTAACTATGCCTGAGTGATGTTCCAAGAGGGGTTTTAATGCACCTGTGGAGCTCTGGAGAAATGAGGGGTTACTGTGCAGGTTGGTTAATCCAATTACTTCTTCCGAATAAGGTTAACAGTCCAGTCTGGTGGAAGGGTTGCACTGCAATTAAAGGTGGATTTTGGTGCTGTTTGGGTATGGTGGTGCCCAGAGGGGAGCAAGGCTGAGCTCTGGAATGGTGGGGGACATGCTGTGGTACCCTGGATTTTGGGAGATGCTGGTGACACCCTGAATGTCACTGGTGTTAGAGCCAAGGAGCTCTAACTTAAAAGCGGCTTTAAAACCACTGCTTTAAACATTTCCAGTTGAAAGATCTGCTGTCCCCTGGCTGCATCCCTGCAGCCAGGCTCCTCCCAGGACCATTCTTATCTAAAATCTTGTAACATGGGGTGGTCACTGCCCTGGGAAGGGAACATGAATTTCCCGAAAGCATCACATGGCTGTGTCATATATAGAGGATGCTGAACACCCAGGATGAAGGGCCATTTTTGACTATTTAATTAAACCCAAAGGCTGTTTTTTAACTATTCATTACCAATCAGCTGCAAATGGTGTCTGTTGAGCGTGTTTTGGATCCTACTTGTGTTCACCAAGGAGTGGTGAACTCACATAGATTTTGGATGGAAAAGGGGACAATGAAGGCAAGGTTACATCACAACACTGCTAAAGGTTTTGATTAGTTGGGAGTTACAGGAGAGAAGGGTAATTAATGCCAATCAAGAGGGATTTGCAGAAAGTAGCCTGGAAGAATTTCACTCTTGAAGTATGACAAGCTGTTTGGTGAAAGTCATGCTATGGGGATGCTTGGCCTAGAGTTTTTAGTTGAAAAAAGGCAAAAGCTGAGTCTGTAAACCCCCAATAACCCTTACTTTAATTAAAAAAAAAAGAAAAAAAAGCCTGCATGGCTGAGCTGTGTGTGAAAGGCTCATCCTGGGTCAAGGGTGTTTTCATGACCCTGAAAATGTGGGAATTTTTTAATCACTCACTTGAGGAGAGGTGAGCAGTCCTGGAGGAGCTGATTTGGCTGGTGCTGCTGGGATGTGGCCATGAGCACCCATGGGTGCTGGAGCCAGGGGAGGAGTGCTGAGCTCCCTGCTCCAAGGTGCCGATGCCCACAGCTCTTCCAGTGAGATCTGTAAGTGAAGCCAAATTACCTGCGTTGGTTCTATCACCAGATTTTTGTACTCCCCAGGGTCTCTGCAGAGATTTTGGGGGCTTGCAGAGCGTCTCTCTTTCTGGCAGGGGATGGACAGTGATGGTGAGCATCCTGCAGAGCAGATGGGGAGCGTGTGCAGGGCTGAGCCAGGCCTGACAGAAGGGAAACTCAGTGCTTTCTGTGGGGCAGTGATCCCCTGCTCTCTGGACCCCAGGAGCTGGGGAGGGGCCTGGCAGCAGCACACTGCCAGATGCTGGCATCTCCTGGTGCTGCTCTAACCCTGGTGAGCGCTGAGTTTTGCAGGGTTTGGTTAACTCTGCCGTGGAGCACATGCTTTAACTCCAGGCTTAGCCCTGCAGAGGGAAGAGCCCTGCCTTGCACGCCGTGTTTCACCAGGCTGCACCCAGCTCCCAGCCTTGGCAGTGTTGCTTCAGAGCCACCCAGGGCCAAGGGCTCCTGTGCTCAGCCTGATCCTGGGCTGGGGAGGGCGTGCAGAGAGACCCCGAGTGCTGCCAGCTCCAAACAACCCAGCCAGCTCTCCCCTGGAACATCTTGGGCTGCTTGGAGGTGTTTGTTAGGGTGGTGCAGGTGACCGTGTGCATCCCCTGTGCAGGGAGGGCTTCCTGACCCTGATTTTGGTTTCTTTGCTTTTTAAAGGGTAGAGAAAATAGAAGTTGCTGCACTGCCCAGAGCAAATCATGGTGTCACAGCCCACAAGGCAGTCGCTGGGAGAGACTGCCTTTTTTGCCCCAGATTAAGGCCAGATTGTTTATTTGCACTGTCCCAAAGCACCTGGGGCTTTACGTACTTTTGCAGCATCTGATGACTTACTGGAAGAGGAATTTTGCAGTGAGAGCAGGGCTGTGTGTGCACTCGAGACCTTGACGCTGAACTTGTCACTCTTAATTAAACCTGCGGTAACGAGCGACGCCGAGATGCCACGGAGGAGGTGGTGGGAGAGATGTTGGGAGTACACGAGCTGGCTGTTAGCTACATGTAAGGCTATTGATTAGGCTTGGAAATAGTCCTGAAAATCACAGTTAATTACAGTAAAGCCTTCAAGGGTACCCCCATTATTTCTGTCCCAGAGTCAGGGCCTGCCTGCAGCCCCCCTGTGCTCGGTGCCAGTTTTCTGTCTGCCTTTGGTGACGTGAGGTTGGTGCAGTGATGAACTGAAGCCTTTTAAATGCCCCTTCATTAGAAATGCTTCTAATGAGCCAGTGGATAAATGCTGCAGATGCTGCTTGTCCAAGCACTACTCAGCCACTGTGACACTTCATGCAAATCATCATCGGAGTTAATTTGGGCAGGGGAATAAAATTCCGCAAGGAGAAATAGAGCAGGTTTAGTGCTGGTGGGAGACTTGGAGCCATCCATCAGCGTGACAGCTCTTCAGGGGGAGAGGAGAATATCCCTGTGCCTCGAAGGCAGCAGTGAAGCACATGGTTTTGCTCAAATTCAGGGACCCCTGCAGTGTTTGGGGATGGAGGGATGCTCCCCAAAATTTAGGAGCCCTGCCTTAAAGGAGGCATTGTCTGGGTATGCATTTCTGTGTTTGTCCAGGGTCCATCTCCACTAGCACGAGGATGGTAGGGAATAACAAGGGATGGTGTAGATAATGCCCATCTTCCTTGGGTCTGCTGTTTGGTTTTGTACATTTTTATCATCATCATCCCTGAGAAACACTCAGTTTGCCCATTCCCAAGTTGAGGAAATAGAGACGCTCCTGCAGAGCGCCACTCTCCTTCCCTTTATGTTTAACACCCTCAGCAGGTTAGCACTTGCATTCTGCAGCTCAAAATGATGCTGTCTGTGCCTCTTAAGAAGTAAAACACTATTACTTTTTTCCCCTATCCCTATGCTGTTGTAGTGTGTGCTTCCCACTCAGAGTTGAAGTGATGACTTGCCAGTCCTTTTGGTGTTCGTGGGGATTTAGGGTGAGGAAGAAGTTGGTCTTTTGCTACTAGAGGTCCCCATTTTGAGAGGATATACCCTCTGGGCTCGTGCTGGAGATGCTGGATTCGTGTTTTTCCCCCCAGGCATTGGGAACTGGCACTGGGCAGGGGAGAGATGCACAACTCTGGGACATCCCTGCCCGCCCTGTACCGAGCAGGGACACCCTCTGCCACCACCTCCTGTCCCCTGTGATGGTTTTCCAGCTGCTGGTACCGGGCAGCAGGCAGAGAAGCCAGCTCAGGGTGAGACACAGGGGTCAGCAGGTCCTGGAGTCTCGGCACAGCTTGGGGAGCCCTGACCTAAATATGAGCTTTGCTTGTCTGTCGGGCAGGGGAGAAACTGCTCCTGGCGCGAAAATCTCATTCAGAGGATGGGAAAGGGAGGATTATGGTTTGCCGTCTGCCTCGATACTCAGCATTGTAAATAATAATAAAAAAGGTAATGATCCACAAGTCCCTTAATGGAGATATTTTGCCCAGCTGCCAGAGCACCTCGCTGGGGCCTTTCTGCATCACGGGTGAAGCAGATTTTTCTCCTCAGTCACTGCCAAGTGGGGCAGAAGGGAACTTCAAGGCTGCAGGGCTCCCAGGAGAGCCGTGGGGCCGGTCCCTTTCTGCGTTCCCCTCCTGCCAGCCCACGTCCAGGGGCCATTCTTGGCCCCCAGAGGCACAGTGGGTTCACAAACGCATTTACTGCAGCAGAGTAACCCCTTCAGTGACCACCTGTAACTCGTGGGAAACCTGGCACCCTGCTGCTTTGGGCACAGGGGCAGTGCATGGGCCAAACAGGTCTGTATTGATGAAAATTAATGGAGATAGGTTTGCTTGATTTACCACAGAAGCTGAGGGAGAAGCTGTAGACATCCAGACAAGAGCTGCAAATAAAATCCTCTTGTTTTGTTTTGTTTTATTTTTACTTTATTTTTACTTTATTTTTACTTTATTTTTACTTTATTTTTACTTTATTTTTACTTTGTTATATTTATTATATTTTTGTATTTATTTAATTTTATTATTTCTGCAAGAGCCTCTTTAAATTATCTCTGTGGAGTGACCTTCGATGCTAGTTTAAACAAGGAAAATAGGGAACAGAAAAATGACACCCAGAGTGTGTGATATGGCTGCTTTTAATTCCAAGTACAGATTGCCTCTTACTTGAGAGGAGCAGGTGTGGGAAAACTTCAGTTTTAGTAATAGATAGCTTGTGAGTGAGAGCTGGAAGGGGGTTATTGGTCTGTTTGAGTGTAAGCTGCTTAACCATTCACATGCCATGTGTATAAACATAAATATTCTCAGGAAGCCAGGGCTGACATTTGTGCTGGTTTTTCTTTCGTGTGTATTTTTTGTCCTCTTCAAAAGCATCCAGCAATACTGGACACTGAACAATATAGAACGAGGTCAGCAATAAGCCCATTGCAAAGGGAGAAAAGCAGAAGTGTGCTTGCTTTACAGAGAAAAAAAATATACAGAGATTTGTCCAAATTTACACCTTGTTCTGGTTAACATTTGTGTGTTCACCTTTGATTTTTTAAAAAAAAACACTGTTTCTGTTTTCAACCAAAGTCCTTTCATAAGATTTTCTTAACCTGTGTGGAAGAACCTTTGCCATGACACACTACGTTTTACTAATGTTACTGAATTCCTAATTGTGAGGTGGTTGTTGCTATTTTATTGCCAATATTGTGGGTTTTCTGCTGTGCCCTCCCTCTATCTGCAGTTTTTTGGAAGGATGCCCCTGGAAAAATGCCCTTGACCCGGGAGCAATGAAAACTTCAGGGGTCAGCTGTGAGTATTGGCATTCCTGAAATAACTCAGGGGATTAAAACCCAGTAATAAGAAAGATGGATTTGCTGATGTCCAGCTTGCCATGAAGACTTGCCACTGCCAAACGGCCCAGACGAAGCTGAGATCGCTAGTTTTTAATATTTTATACTTAATGGAAGATTATACAATTTTCTTAATGCAATGAGAATGATGCTCTGTCCACGGAGTTGTGACTCCTTGCCTGCGGACCTGCATCTCTTCTCACTGAGATGGAGCACATTTCCCAGAGCTTGCTGTGAGTGCCTTTGGCCAGCACTGAGGGCTTTGAAACAGTGGAACAAGACCTGCCTCTTCTAATTTAATGTTGGTTTTAATCCACATCCGCAGCAGCAGCCTGCTAAAATCTAAATCAAATCAGGAGGTGGGGATTGAATTTATTAAGCTTCTGTTTAAGCTGGGTGGAATAATGCAAGAGGCTGTGAGAGCACTGAATGGCTTTAGTTTTATTTGGGATCTGGTTAAAAAAAATCACGAAGTAAACCATATTTAAAAAAAAAAAAAATTTTAGAGGCTGAGCATGTGGAACTATTTCTAGATAATTGTGGCATGTTGTATAAAGGCATCCTTGAGGACTGAAGGACTCTTTTTCTTAAAAAAAATTAAAAACAAGAGAGAAAATGCATGGAAACCCTAGAGTGTCTGGAGGTTGAGTGGTTTGCCCAGGGTTCTGTCTCCTGAGCCCAAAGCCAAGTTAATCCTTCATTCCCAGCACTTTGAGACGGGCCCGTGTGCCCTCTCCCTTGTAACAAGCTCCTCCAAAGGTCGAGAGGCTGTGACAGCTCTCAGGAGCCCAGACAGGGCTCGTGGAGTGGTAAAATGATGCTGGAAGCGTGATTATGGAAGCAGCAGCTCACAGGGATGCTCTCCCCATGCCTGGGGGGCACCTGCCAGCGCCCTGGGCTTGGGGATGCGGTGACCCTCCCCTGTGTGGGTTCACGTGTCAGAAAGAGGGGGTGTGAGGCTGCTTTGGGGGAGCAGGGGTGGGAGGCAGGGAATGCAGGGGAGGTGAGGGTGGTGAGACCAGCCTGACCCCACCGAGGGCCGCCCCCAGGCCTCGTCAGGTTCTAATTAAAGCCGGCCTTGTGAAGATGTGCCAGCGACAAAGTGCTTTTATTCCATGCATTTATGCTGCGTGGTTGACGTGTCTAGGATTTATGGGTGAAAGGGGGGGCTTGGATGGGGTTTGTGCAGCAGCCTGCCCTGCGGGGAGGGCCGAGCGCTTGCAGGGGCGCACAGGGAGGGGAAGCACAGGAGAATGAATGGTGTTCCCCTGTCTGGACGTGTGCACACACGAGAGGACAGCATTAGAGATGCTTGGGGAAGTGCATTCACAGCAGCCTGTGCTAACAGCCCCTGGCTCTGCAGCAGGGTGGGAGCACTTGCTGTGTGGGGAGTGCCTGACCACATCTGGGAGCTGCCAGCCAGGGGTGTCCCCAGGGCTCCTGGGGCCTTGCAAACACGGTCTGTCCTGGTGCACTCTGTCCTGCGGGGCCCCCTGCACGTGTGTGTGCGCACAAAGTCTGGGAAAATCGGTTTTATGATTATTATTAAAACTCTGTAGTGCTGTGGTCGGGGTGGCTGGTGGGATATGGAGCCTCCCAGCACCAGGCTGTGGGCAGTGGGTGCTGAGAGCTGTCACCCTCGGAGCCTCCTGTCACACCTGGGTGGCTGCTGGCCGTGGCTGATGATGAATTGCCAAGGGTGGCCCATGGGACCTCTTGCTGCTGCTGGAGCTGTGCCAGATTTCATCTGCAAAGCGTTCACAGGCGCCCCATTTCGGGTTGCTCTGGGGTCAGTGTGTCCCTGTCTGCAGATGCCTGTCCAGGCAGGTCCAGGGCTCAGCCCAGCCCTGTGTGCAGGTGGAAAATTTGCAACGTTTGCCAAGACCAGCAAAACCTTGTGTTTGAAGCTGCCCTGAGCCGGGTACATCCTGATCCTTGGCTATTTTGGGCACTTCTAGAGCGTGTCTGAATCTCACATTTTGCCAGCGGAGAGCTGGCCCTGGATGAGTCCACAGTGGTGGGGCTGGTAAGGGTCCCAGCCAGCCCACTGCAGCCTCCCTTCTTTGTGGCAGGGAGAGCACTGAGGGCTCATGAGGTGCTAGTGCTGGTGTGCTGAGAAGATTCAAGTTTTCACATCTTTTCCCCCGCTCCCTGGTAAAACTGTTGTTCTGGGAATATGATTGTGTGGCTCCATTAACATCTAACGGTTCCTGCTGCTGTAGCTATTGAGCAGCTCTAAAAATAATTACGTGCAATAACATATAAAAATCTATTGCTTTTCAGCTGCAAAGTGGCCTGTCAGGTGGTGGCTGCTGCTGTGTTAACTCATTGGTTGCTACAAGATGTTACTTGGACATTGTGTGCTGCGGTTTGGTTTCAAATGAAGGCCAAAACCACCTTTGGGGCTCTGGTGCTGCTGCCACTTGGATTTGCTGGGATTTACCCCCGCTCCTCATGTTTTGAGTAGGAATAAGATTATATGGCTCTGATTTCAATCAACAGGAAGAACAGAGGGAAGGGATGCCCCCAAAAGGCCAGCAAACCCGTGGTTGTTGTGGTTGTTGGAGGGTTCCTGCTGGCTGTGTAGGCTGGATGAGTCCAGCACCAGCCTGGCTCCATGAGCCAAAGCACGGGCTGGGCTGCACAGCCCTGCCTTGGGGCTTCCCCCTTAGTTGGCCATAGCTTTGTAGATGCAAAAAAAAGGTTAAATTTAACTTAATGCATCAATTAATTTAAATTCAAGTGCGTTCCTGGGGCCTGTTTGTGTGTTGACCTCCAACTGAAGGAGTTGGCTTTGGTGTCGGCATTTGCCCGCCTCTGTCCGTGGCTGTGGGTTTGGGTCAGGGCTTGCTCTGTGGGGACCAAACTGCCTCATTTTGAGCAAAATAAACATGCCTTGGTCTGGGGTCTGCTGGGGGTGAATTGTGTTGTTCCATAAAAGCCTTCTGGAAGAGTGTTTTTTTCTCAAGGAAATGAAAATCCACGTTTACCTTGAGACTTCACCCTGCTTTGTTAGATTGGTAACAAGCCACTGTACTCCTTGTCCAGGAGAAAATTAGACTGAAAAATTAGACTTCTGGTCTGTAATTTACCCCAAGAACTTAAACTGGATTTATTTCTTCTTTTACTAAAATAAATGGTTTAGCTGCATTGACTCTACAGTGAGTGTGAGAGTGTATTAATGGAGAATTAATTTATTTCTCATTTAATTTCCTGAGGTTTTGTCGTGTTTAAACTTTTTCTTTCTTTTCTTTTTCACCTCTCCAGTACACTAGGGTTTGGATTCCTGACCCTGATGAAGTTTGGAGATCAGCAGAAATTATCAAGGATTACAAAGAGGGAGATAAAAGCCTCCAGCTGAAACTTGAAGATGAAACTGTAAGCTTTCGAATGTCGTTATTCTTTTTAGTAATTTAAAGCTTCGAATTAATGTGTGAAGAAGCCTGAGCCATCTCTTAGTTTCTGTGAAATGGTTTAAAATGTGTTTTATTGCCTTAGCACTTCCAGCTTTCCCTCCCTAGACACTTGTGCTACAGTAGGTTGCGAGAAAAGCCCTTGACCTCCATCATCTCTTTTCATCTCCTGGCAAACTTGTAATAGTCTGTGATATCAAGATGTATTTTTTTTAATAGCAGCAGTATGTCAGAAGTGCCAGTTTGTGCTTTTGGCTGCTGAACAAATCATGGAGAGCATGGCTGGTGGCAGCTACTCAACCTCGGGTACTTATGGAAAACCCACACACGGCTCAGAGGTGACTGCTGTGCAACAGCTTTCCCCACAAAAACAGCCTCAGTTTTTCTCCCCGAGCATAATCTTATGTAAACCCCTTTTCTTCTCTGCCTTATTTTTAAATAAGAAAAGCTTCTAAAGGAGAAAAGCACAGAGCTCATTTAAATGTAGGTGTTTTCTAGCAAGCGCTGGTTCTAAATGAACAAACAGCCTGGGCTGTAGCGTGTGTACAGCCAGCAATTAATCATCCCCAGGGCAGGACAGAGGCTGGGGAGGAGCAGCTGCTCTCTGTTCCACACGAAAACCATGTGGAGCGGGATGCTGGGTGACAGCAGGGAATTTCAGATGAAGTTAACCACGGCATTTGCATCAGCTGCAAATTCAGTTTATGGGAAGCAAGCAGAAGTGCCGTGTATCTACCATGAGCTGCCTGGTGTAGCAGGGAGAATAAATACATTTTTCATGAAGAATTTCACCTAAACCATCTTTCTTCACTGGGCAGGTGGGGTTTCCTGAGCTGTCTGGAGTGTGATCTGTTCTGTTGCCTAGAAAAGTTAGTAGAGACCACCCACTACAAATTCACATGTTCTGAGCAGGGCGAGTAATTCCCATCCCCTCCAAGCCAGTCATTTCCACACTGTGGGGAGCATTTTCATCATATTGCCTAATGGGAAGATGGAGAACAGGAATGAGCTGTGATCGATTAGGCAGCTCATCAGAGCAGTTTTTCTTTCAGAGCAGCTCAAGCACGGGCTGTTGGCAGTGTGTGAGTGTGCCAGGTTTGCAGAAAACGTTATTGATGTTGGGATCTGTACCTGGTGCTTGGTGCTGGTGCTTCTTCCTGGCTTGGCCTCAGCTGCTATTGTTTTCCTTCCCAGTTTGCTCTTCCAGCATAGGACAGCTTTCTGGGCCAAATAAAGGATGGAGGGTGCTTGATGCCATTTTACCTTCCACACTGATAAATCTGGATGAGGAGATGCACAGATGCCACCCTGCAATCCCTTGGAAGCACCAGACATAGAGCCGTTATTTTATCATGGAATGGTTTGGCTTGGAAGGACCTTAAAGGTCATCCAGACCCAGCCCCTGCCATGGCAGGGACAGCTTCCAGTGTCCCAGGCTGCTCCAAGCCCTGTCCAGCCTGGCCTTGGACACTGCAGGGATCCAGGGGCAGCCCCAGCTGCTCTGGGCACCCTGTGCCAGGGCCTGCCCACCCTCCCAGCCAGCAATTCCTTCCCAATATCCCAGCTGGGCCTGCCCTCTGGCACTGGGAAGCCATTGCCTGTGTGCTGTCCCTGCAGGCCTTGTCCCCAGTCCCTGGGCAGCTCTCCTGGAGCCCCTTTAGGCCCTGCCAGGGGCTCTCAGCTCTCCCTGGAGCCTTCTCTTGTGCAGGGGAGCAGCCCCAGCTCTCCCAGGCTGGCTCCAGAGCAGAGGGGCTCCAGCCCTGGCAGCAGCTGCGTGGCCTCCTCTGGGCTGGCTCCAGCAGCTCCACGTCCTTGTGCTGTTGTTGCCCAGGGCTGGACACTGTTGGGTGCCTGGGTGCCCATCTCATCCACAGGAGCTCCCTTCTTCCGCTTGTGCTCAGGCTGCCAAAGTACACCTGCTCCTATGGCTGAGTGCTACAACCCCCATCCTCCCCTCCTGGCTGAGATCTCCTGCGGTTTTAGTACTTGGGCAGGAATTATTTTTTTTCCTCTTTAATCTGGATATTTCCCTGGAAACTAAAGGGAGGAGTCCTGCAAGGTCTGTTCTTTTTGTGCAGCTGAGTTCAGGGTCAGCAACATTAAAGTACAAGGAGATGAAAGGATTACCAGGTGTTGTAGGTAGTAGCTTAATAAGCATGTCACAGTCATAGTGAAACATGGAACATCTCATTTTGGGGTTGTGCAAGAGACCCAAGGTCTCTGGGAGTGCCCTGTTGGATGCTTTCCTGTATGAGTCCATCCTCTATGCCTCCATCCGTGTCGTGTTGGACTGAAAAGCTCTAGCAAAGGGGAACAGCAGTTGTGTGCATCAGGTTGGAGATACCTAGCACATTTATCTTCAGGGGATTCAAAGCTGTAGAAAGCCTTTTGTTCCTGACAGCCAGCAAGCATTACCCCCTTGTTCAGTGCTTCCTTTTGTTCCTGTGCTTTAAGTGAATCTTCATGGATTTTTTGTAGTTTCTGGCTCTGCTCTGTATGCAGCAGTACTCCCTCCGAATGAAGAGCTGACTTTTAAATATCACAAGCCATCCCTGGTGTGTTTGCCATTAAGATGTGAGACTGAGTGCAGACTCTTGAAAATTGGCATTGACAAGGTGGAATTGGAGGATAAAACCAGCCTGAGGTTGTCAGACATGCTGAGGGACCCTGTTCTCGTGCACTTGGGTCAGCTTTCCTTGTGCTGTTTGCATGGGCGGTGACCCAGTGACAGTGGTTTTGCTTGGAAGCTGGGATTCCTGCCTTCTGATGGGAGCTGAGCATCAGGCCTCCTTTCTGAGGCACCCTGTGCGAAGCAGCATCACTGGCAATTTTATTTTCCCCCCCTCCTCTGTAAAGAAAAAAAAATGCAGTTTTTCTTTAGCTGATGGCTCTGCTGCTCGTTTGGGGATGAGTCAAAAATAGCATAAGGCTGCCCATATGCCAACTTCAGCAGCATAACCTGGCTCCTCATACACTTCAGCAGCAGGGACTCCGTGCTTCTCCATGTCCTCCCTGCCTGAAGGGTGCCAGGCTTCAGGTATAAAAGTAACTGGAAGTAAAAATGAGCTGAGAAATGCTCTGAGGGTAAGAACATGGTCTAGTTTGGAATAAGGGTGCTTTTCCAAGGGCAGGTTAGATCAGATGAAGCTGTGGCTTTCTGTAGGGTGCCTGTCTCTGCTCAGAGCTGACTAAAGGCTGTTTGTCCCAAGGCTGGCCTGAAAAGGACTCAGGTGTGGCCAGGTTGGTGCTTGTGGACCATCAGCATCCACCAGGACCATGTGATGGTCAGCTCAAAGCCGTCACCAAGGGATCACCTGGCAGTCTGTCCTCCAAGTCCCTATAGCATTTGTCATCAAGGGACTTTTAATTTAATTTAGATCAGGGCGTGTAAGTATTTTACACTAGCAGGAGTGGAAAGGTTACAAGCCATTAAAGGAGTGTTGTTTTGTTTTTTGTGTTGCTGTGTTCCTCGTGTGTCTCTTCAGCTGTACGAATATCCCATCGACCTCCAAGGGAATGAGCTGCCCTTCCTGCGCAATCCAGACATCCTGGTGGGGCAGAATGACCTGACAGCCCTCAGCTACCTGCACGAGCCTGCGGTCCTGCACAACCTCAAAGTCAGGTTCCTCGAGTCCAACCACATCTACACCTACTGTGGTGAGTGTCCAGACCACACCTTCAGCTCCTGGGAGGTTCTGGGGACACAGAGAAACCCCTTGAGACCACAAACCAGAGGCTGCAGTGCGAGGAAAGTCTGGAGGTGCTGGGTTTAGGGTGGATGGGAGGCAGGAGTGTGTGTCAACAGGATGTAAAACCAGAGATGTTTTTTGAGGGCTGCTGCAATGAATTTGCTGAGCTCATGGTCCACTTGCTCTTGGTGGGAACATCTTGTCAGATGAATTTGAGGCCAGCCTTGCATGTGCTTGGCAGCCCCCATTGGGAAAATGCAGGACTTAAAAGCCCAGTGAACAGCAGCATGCCAGACAGAGGGATCCTATAGGTTTTCCTCCAGAAAAAAAGCAAAAAAACCTTCCAGCGCTGCCATTACTTTCCTTTTCTTCATGGCTTTGGCAGCCATCTAACTCCTGAATTCAGAGCAGGAGGAGGGCAGGCGTGAACTTGAGTTTGTGATTTTTGGGGAGGGTGCCTCATCAAAGCTATTCAGGACAGCAGTTACCTGTGGATGGACAGCAACAAGTTGTGACTTGAAAAATTAGGAAGAAAGGAAGGAAGGCACCTCATAGAATACCAGACTTGTTTGGTTGGAAGGGGTTTTTACAAATCATCTTGTTCCAGCCCTCTGCCATGGGCAGGGACACCTTCCAGTGTCCCAGGCTGCTCCAAGCCCTGTCCAGCCTGGCCTTGGACACTGCAGGGATCCAGGGGCAGCCCCAGCTGCTCTGGGCACCCTGTGCCAGGGCCTGCCCACCCTCCCAGCCAGCAATTCCTTCCCAATATCCCAGCTGGGCCTGCCCTCTGGCACTGGGAAGCTATTCCCTGTATGCTGTTAAAGCTGGTGTGTACAGCTGTGATGCTGCTGCAGTTTGGAAATGCTTGGCAGGAGGAGATGACTTTTTAGAACAGTGGAAATACGTAGCCTCTGTGGCTCTTAGTAACGTTAACTTTCAGTATTTAATGATGTATAGTACTGGATTACTGGCATTACTTGCAGCCTTTTGCAGGTACACATGTGCCCTCAGTCACTCACAGGCCTGCTCTCACCCCAAATCAGTCAGGTTTCATGGGGGCAGCTTCTGATGAAGGTTGATGATCATCTTGAGTGCAGCATTAATGGAGATGCAGGTGCTTGGGCCGTGTAGGTTTAACTGCAGAGCTCTGCCTGGCTGCAGCACAGCTCATGCTTTGGTTCTAAAGTGGTTGAGAAGGGCAGGAAGGTGCTTGCCTGAGGGGAGGAGAGCCTTTCAGCTTGGTTTGCATCGTGGTTTTGGTGAGTAAGGGAAAACTGGTGGGTGACCTGAGCAGAACTGGGAAGCAAACAGGCAGGAGCAGGGCTCGGGGAGGTGAAGCAGCTGGGTCAGTGTCCTGCAGGGGCAGGTGATGTGACAGTCACTGACTTTGCCCTTTCCTGGTGGGCTAATTCACATTCCTGGTGTTTGGTACAAGATGAGAGTTCCTGTGCTCCTGTAATTGGAGTGCGCCCGGGCCCTGAACTGCCTGGGCTGGGAGCACAACACTGGCCCCACAGCCAGGTGCTCCTGGAGCTCCTGGCAGGGACAGCTGAGACCTGCCCGACCTGAAACTCCTCAGAGGTGGAGCCTTGTCAGCAGCTGGGTGCACAGCAGCTCCCTGGAGCCCATGGGGTTTGGCCTCTCATTAGCTCCCAGCTCACCGCCTCCTCCAGCACGCCCAGAGCTGGAGAGGAGGCAGACATTAAAGCCTCAGAGCAGGCTCTGGCATTCCTTTCCAGTGATTTATGAATTGTAGTTTGATTTGGGTACATTCTTTGTTAGGTGTTTTTACTTGCAACTCATGCCAGGGGAAAAACCCGGGATGTTTGTTTGGGTCTATCAGAGCTTTGGTTGCACAGGAATTGCTTTTTTGTAGCGTTGGCTCAGGCTGTGTTGATCTCTCCTCACCCCTCCTACAAAGTCTGTCTTCACACAATGGAGATTATTGTATATTTTTGCTCTTCTCACCGGTTTTGTGCATCTCCTTTGTAGCTGTACAGGGGCTTACTGCCCTGCTGTTGAAGGAGATGCTGAGATAAGAATTACGTGCCCTTCCCCATTCACTGGTCACCTTTCTTTGTTAACTCTCAATCACCGTATTTCAAAAATCTTACTCCCACAAGCCGAGAAAGCCCTGAAATATCAACTCCCTGCTTGGTTGGTGACCTGCCTGCCTGTCTGCCTGCCCTCAGGTATCGTGCTGGTGGCCATCAACCCCTATGAGCAGCTGCCAATCTACGAGCAGGATGTCATCTACGCCTACAGCGGCCAGAACATGGGGGACATGGACCCCCACATCTTCGCCGTGGCCGAGGAAGCCTACAAGCAGATGGCCAGGTCAGTGGTGGCCCAGCCACGGGGGTTTGGGTTGAAAGTGGGTAAAGATGCCATTAAACATTCCAGATACTCAATGAAAGCTAAGTTGTGAAAGAGAGTGTGCTGGAGCTCAGGCATTTCTAATTAATTCTGCCTAATGACTTCATCCTGTGATTGCACCCACACTGCTGGTCTGATGGATCCCTGAGGCCCTCAGGAACTCAGGGGTTCGGCGGGGATCCCTCTCCTGTTGCTTCTTGGATGAGTTTCCTGGAAGAAATCCAAACCACTCTGCAAATACCACGTTTAATAGCTTAGAGGAAACCACATTTCAGATAATTCGGTGAGATAATCAAACTAAATCCAGAAGCTAATGTTAGTTGTTGTTTTATGGACACATTGTGATTTTGAGTTGGGTGGTGACTGGAAGATACTTGGAGATATTTATGGATCCCTCAAAGTGTCTTCACCAGATGGATATGGTGACAGTTTTACTTTATTTATTTCCGTGCTTGTTGTGTTGCTGGGGACAAATGTAGGATTTTGTTCTTAACAAATAAATCATGATCCAAAAGAGAATTTGGAGAGGAAACTGAAAATTGTTGTACCAGGGATCATTTTATTATAGTTGTCAGGATTCACACAGTGTGTTCATGTTTGCTTGTGGATTAGCTGAGATTTTTGTACAGCCCCGGCTTTTAACAGCAAGAGTAAGCACTGAACCATTTTCCAAGGGTTGGAACCTGCTTTCTGCTGGGTCTGGGTTTTAGTGGTTCGAGTTAGGATGCATTCCTAATAAAAATGAGCAAGAGTTTGATCCAGAAATGCATCTGGAGGAGCCCTGCCATGGCCAGGGAGAGGATGGATTGTACCCAAACTGAGTCCAGCCTTGCAGTTCGCTCCTGCAAGTGCTTTGTGCTTTGGGAAAAACTGCTTTGAGAGGAGCTCAGGAATTTGGGGAGCTGCCTGTAGAGAGAGGAAGGATTAGGATTTTGTCCTTGTGTGATTTCAAGCTGAGCAGCAAGCTGTGTGGTTTGTTTTAGGAGAGGCCAGGGTTTTGCTGACCAGTGTGGACAGGACCTGTGGGTTTCCTAAGGCAAGTGTCTGAAATACAGGGCAGCAACTCGCTTTTCTGTTGAAGTTTGAGCTAGGGAAGACACACTGTTCTCCCACATCCCTGAGTAATTTTGCAGGCAGTGGGCTAACAGCTCTAGGCAGCAATGCTGGTCTCTGCTTTCCTCCCAATCAGAGTAAAGCTACTTTTGACAGCAACTCGTAATGGATAACTGCAGTCTCTGGGTGGTTCAGACTGCTCTGTTTTCAAGGGAACAGGAAAATAACCACCTTCAGAGCTCTTAAGCAAGGTGCTCACTGCTCAGTGCTCCTCTGGTGCTCTCTGTTTTGGGCTGTTATTATGGTAATTGCAGGCTTGGGTTCAAAAGAGGGTTTCAGACAGGGCTGAGAGGAGTTTGGGATGTGGATTATAGGAATCTACCTGGCTATTTGAAATGTGCCTTAAAATGTAGCACACTGAGTTTTAAGTCTGAGTGCTCCTGGAGGGAGTGTTGTATTTTCTGCAGTTTGATCTGAGCTTTTCCCTCCACAGTGCTCCAAGATGGAGCTGTTGGAGCAGGGTGTGTGGATCACATAGCTCCTAAGTGATGGAAAAAGGGCATTGGAAAGGACTTCTTTTTGCCCTTTTTTCAGCTGAAATGCTGTGTGGGATGCCTTGTGTCTGCAGCTCAGTCCTTTGGGGTGAGGTGGGATATGGCTTGTTAAACCTAAACTGGTGCAAAAATATCACTTGTTTTGCAGTTCAGCTTTTAAACAATTGGATTATGTCTGGTGCATCCTTATAGATCAGGAATAAAACTCAAGCCTGCCGTCTCAAAAAGTCAAACTTGCAAGGTGATTGAGAGCAGGAAAACAGTCCGGCCAGTCTTGGGGGTTTTGGAATATTTTATCTCCATTAGTGGCCCAGGGCACACAGGGAAAGTGCAGTGGAGGGGATTGAATGGGATTGAGTGTCTGGCAAGGGAAAAGGACACAAAACTTGAGACTTGTTGTTAAATGAGGAGAACTGCAGGCAATTTTTATTTCTCTGAGCTTCCAGGGCAGAGTGTGTACAAGCTGGTGTGTACAAGTGGTAGTGACTTGCTCCTGTGCTTTCTCACTGCCTCAAGCTCAGTGCCCAAGAGATGGAGGGAGAAGGAGGCACCTCCACAGTGGCTGTGTGACATCCTCTGTTTGCTTTTGTCCTGTCATCAGACAGTGCCAATTTAAAAGGAAAAAAGAAAAATTAAAAAAAGGAAAAAAAAATTAAAAAAAAATGTGGATGGGCTATACAAGGGGGCTGCAAAGGGTGTATAACAACACCTGATCCCTTTTTTGAGTCAGAATTGTTCCTAAAGCACCTACAATGGATTCAGTGTGTATTAAAACTCCCCTTTAAGTCTGAGCTTTTCACAAAGAGGATGATTTTGCAGCGCTTGCATGTGAAACAGCTTAAACAAAAAACCCAAATAAAACAAAAAAAGGCAAGTGATTAAAATTCATATGTGACATCCTCTTAATTTTTACAGCGACCAGCTCTTTAGAAACTCCCCAGATACCCAGTGTGGGACTAAACACACTCAATTCACTGAAACAGCGTTGTTTCAAACAAAATGAGCAGCATGGAGTTAGTTTGCTCCAAGTGCTGCTGTGGTGGAGTCAGGTGTTGGGATGGTGGAAGGAGGAATCATTCAGTGATTGTTAGTGGCTGTGGGTTGGAAGCAAGGAGTGCCTTGGGACATGGGTTGCCTGCAGGGCAGTGCAGGCACCTCCTCTGGTCAGGGTCCTGTCCTGGAGAGGTGCAGTGGGGTTAGGAGGCTTCAAAAGGTGCTTGCCCTCTTGGGAGCAGCCTGAAAGCTGTGCCATGGTCACACAGAGAGCCAGCACAGCCACTGATGTCCTGGCTGATTCTTGCTTTTCTCGCAGAGGAACAAAAGATCCCTTGTGTGCCCACATCCTGGCTCTAATTTCTAATTGTGTGTCATCGCTCTGGGCAGGAGCCTGGAGTCTGGCAGAGATTCCCTCTTGAAAACCTGCATTTCTGCTGCAGTCAGCCTGACCTGAGCAGCACATGTTTCACACTGCTCTGTGCTGGGACAGCCCTGGCTGGGCCCCTCACCACAGGAGAGACACGGAGGGGCTGGAGCGTGTCCAGGGCAGGGAACGGAGCTGGGGAAGGGGCTGGAGCCCCAGGAGCGGCTGAGGGAGCTGGGAAAGGGGCTCAGCCTGGAGCAAAGGAGGCTCAGGGGGCCCTTGTGGCTCTGCACAAGTCCCTGGCAGGAGGGGACAGCCGGGGGGGTCGGGCTGTGCTGCCAGGGAACAGGGACAGGAGGAGAGGGAACGGCCTCAGGCTGGGTCAGGGCAGGGACAGGGGGGACAGCAGCAGGAATTTCCCCATGGAAAGGGTGGCCAGGCCTTGGAACTGCCCAGGGAGGTGTTTGAATCCCCATCCCTGGAGGTGTCTGAGGAAGGTCTGGATGTGGCACTCAGAGCTCTGGGCTGGTGACAAGGTTGGCGATTGGGCACAGATTGGACTCCATGGTCTTGGGAGAGCTTTTCCAGCCTTAGATTCGTGCTCTGACCCCTGTCCCTCCCTATGAATGTGACCCACTAGTTGTTGCCAGCTCCATGGAGGAGGTTTGGATGGTGACAGTGCAGCACCAGCTTCCCCCTCACAGCCTTTGGGAGCTTTAGGTGTATTTTTAGTTAGATATCCCCCATCTTGTTTGCAGTCCATTTTAATTCTTCCCAGTTCAACTTGGTGGATCACCGTGTTTTCACATTATGCTGGGCTGAGTCTATTAGAAAAATCACTACAGTGGATATATTTGTGTGACTTTTCTGTCTTTGACCCTTGTCTCTTCCTTTTGTACCAGCTGGGTTCGTTCTGGGCACAAGCCAGGAGTTGCTAGTCCAAGTAAGGTTTCCTAATGCTTTTGGGTTTGGTGAGGTTTTATTTTTCCTTTGGTGTTTTTTGCTTTGTTTTGGTTTTGCTGCTGTTGTTTTGTGGTGTTTTTTGTTTTGTTTTGTTTTTTTTGGTGTGTGTTTGCTTTTTTATTTATTTGTTTATTTAAAACCCATGCATTGAACTTAATAACATACAGAATTGAACAGCACTAGGTGAGAGAGGCATGTGCTGTGGGCAGCGGAGCAGAGGAACGGGCCCTCCAAAGGCTGTCAAACATGTCTCAAAAGCAGGGAGCAGGTAGCAGAGGTGATCATTGCATAAATCAGATACTGAAGGTATTTCCAGCCCCTTCTGTGTGTTTTCTGTGTGGGACCTCTGGGTCTGGCTGTGGTAGGAGTGTTGTCTCCCTGGTGTCTCCTGAGCTGGGGTGACACTGCAGCAGCCCACAAGTCAGGCAGTGGACACAAAGCAAGTCCAGAGTTCAGCTCTTACCCTGGCAGAGATCTCGGGTGGAAAAGGGCTTGTGAAAGCCTCCTGGGAAGTGCATGGGCTGGCTCAAGTGCCATGGGCTTTATTCCCTGCCTAATGCTTTCACAGGTGCATCCCTTCAAAGCTGTTCCATGTGGCCAGGCTAAAACATCTTGGGTCTGTTTCACATGAAACTGCTAAGTCTGAACTGCAGAACGTTGTGATTTTCTGCCAGGAGATGGAAGGGCTCTGCAGACCTTACCTGCCCCTTGCAATGTCAGTGGGAAGGCAATTGTCCTGGCGACCTGTTGGTTAGACTGCAGTTTCCTCCTCCCCAGCATGAGGATCTGCTCACAGTGTTGTTGATAGTTCTTGCAGAAGAAATAAAATAAAAAATGCAGGAGTGATTTGATGGATGAGTTCAGCTTCTCCATGTCTTGTCTGAACTGCAGCTCAGTGGGTACCAGGTAACCCCTGGTGTCTGCAGTTCCAACGGGGCTCAGCATCTGTTGTGTAATTCCTGAACTGTAAACTGTACAGAAATAGGGTTTCTCCTCCCTTCAGCCCCACTGCCCACACGCTGCTTCTGTCACCAAGCGCTCAAACACTTGGAGTGCAGGCAGGTAACTCTGTTTAGCAGTGGCTTTCCATTTTTATTGGGAGTTAGTACACTGCACTGTCAAAATCACTGCTCCCTGCAGCCTGGGGGGGAAATATCTGTGTCCTGCAGAGAGGCAGGTGCCACTGGGGCTGCCTGAGGTGACCACTGCTCCCTTCTCTGCTGTGGGGGGCAATGCTGGAGCTGGAAAAGAGCAGAAATTGCTGCAACAACCCTGCACACAAGCAAATGGACTCAGGGTGGGGTATGGGCACGGTGGGGGATGTCCTTTCATAGCACTTGAGATTTCAAGCTTTTACAGGAGGATTTAAAGCTGTACAAAGAAGGAGCAGATAGGAGTTAAAAGAGAGATTAACCCCCGACAGAGATGCAAGGGGAATCAGACTGGCACAGTAAATAAGGCTGAATCCTGTGTTACATTAAAGGCAGGGAAGGGTTTAGTCTCCAGGGGAATGAGGCTGGGTGGGGGCTTGCAGGGAGCTGTGGGGCTGAGCTGTGCTGCAGCTCACCAGGGCTGTGCAGCAGGGATCATCCTAAAAATAAAGCTCTGCTCCAAAAGGGAGCCAGAAGAAAAATAACTCAGGAGCCTTGAATTCAGGAACTTGCAAAACTAAGGGGGTTCTCTTCTGCTTAGGGTTAAAATTGGGATAGGGATGAGGGGAGAAGGTATTGCAAGAGCTATCCCATGAATGTGCTGGTGCTGGTGTAAGATCTCAGGGATTGCTTTTCTTCTCCCAAGGTGATACATAGGAAAAAAATAAATTGGGAGACACTCTAGGAAATGTTTCCCAAGAATAGGAGGAGAGACCCTCTGGTCTTGCTTGCTGTGGGAGAGGACAGACATGCTCGGGGGATAAGTGACCAACTAATGAACTTTTTTAAAATGTAATTTTTCTTTTTCTTTTTGGCAGTTTAGAATAAGGCCTGTGATACTTGCTAGCAGATTTAATAATAAATGAGACATCCCTTATAGAAAAATCATAAATACTCATAAATGGGACAGAACTGTCATGGGAAAGCTTATGGTAGAGAAAGGCCAGTGCCTTACTGAGAGTAATGAGCGTGTGTGTGTGAAATATCACTGACCAGGAAGGAGGAATTATAGCCTACATCCAGCATGTAACTACTGCTGTGATGCAGGAGAGCTGTGGGAGCACAGCTGGGGACACAGCTGTAACACCAAGCGTCATTAAACATTCAAACCAGCATTTATGAGCACCATAATTTCATCAGAGCCCAAAGACTCGTGACTGGCCTTGCCCACCTCCAAGTCACTGCTTGCCCCACCCCACATCCTCTGTGAACTTCTGGAGGTCTCGGGATGGGGAACCCAGAGCGTGGTTTCTGAAAATCCCTTTCTGGGGTTTTCCTGATGTTCGTCAGCTGTAGTTAGTCAGCTGGTAGTGTGGGACTGTTCCAAGCAGCAGTAGCTTAGGATGTGGTGGTCAGTCAGAAGGACCTTCTTTCTGGGACTGGCCTGGGGTGGAAGAACAGCTGGCTTGTCGTCCTGGTGCGCCAAAGGTGATCTACTGGCACAGCATCCCACGGTTCCTTCCTGTGTGTGGTGCTTTTTGGGAGGACGCAGTCCCAAGCCTCCTCCCTCTGCAGTGCTCCAGCAGCTTGCTGGTGGCCTGGGCTGGAGCCAGGGATGCTCTGTGGTGAGATCCCAGCACAGAAAAGAGCATCAGGGTGCCAGAGAGCCAAGGAAACTGGCCGGGTGCGTGTTTTGCTCTTGTTGGGAACAGCACACAAAAGAATTGCTGACCTGGTTTCTGTGAGGCCGAGGAGCTTGTGTTCCTCCCCGACGGGGTGTGCAAAGTGTCAGTCCTGCGAGAAGGTCATCCAGGCTGGGGACAGCTCAGCATTTCACAGAGACTGGGAGCTCTGAGGATTTTCTGTGCTGCTGGAGGGGCGTTTCCAGCCTGAACATTTCCAGCATGAAGCGTTTTGGGGAGAAGGGGCATCAGTGGGTTGGGGCCTATGGCTCCTGCCGCGGCAGCGCCTCATGGAAGCGCCCTGACCTCTGCAGGGATGATGTGATCTGCTCCGTGGGGTCTGGCCTCAGCGTTAGGAGGGCTGGGTTGATGAGTGTTAAACAGTGTGGGGCAGAGGGACCAGCCCTGCCCCACCGAGCTGGCGGTGAGGCTGCGCAGGAGAGGTTAGTGCTGCACCTTGCCTGCTCTCCAGGCATCGTGCTGCCTGCTCATCCTCACCCATTCCAGGCCAAACTGCTGCTTCTAGGCTTTTTTTCCAGCAACTGAGACATTGAAGACCATGTTTTCTCTCTGGCTCCTTGCTGAAACCCAGAGGTGTGAGAGCAAATGGGCTGTGTAAGGTGGATCCTGGGGAAAGCATCGCCCCAGTACTCCTCAGAGTGGAATATGTCCATGACTCCTCAGTCATGGAATATGTCAGGCTGGAAGGGATCCATCAGGACAGCCAAGTCCTCCTCTTCGGAATGCAACTCTTTCTTTGTGATCAGAGTGTATTTTGAAGCTCTGATGTGGATGTAGACTGTTGGTAAAAACATTGTTATTTTCCCCCACTGGTATGTGCCACTGTATCAAGAGTTATCCCTATAAAAAAAGAAATTATCCATGTTAAATTGAGTTTTCTGTGTAAAAAACAGAAGGACCAAAAAAAGGTTGTATAGGTTGTGTAAAAATAATATAAATATATTAAATATGTATATAAAATCCATATATATATAAAATCCATTCAATTTATGAAAGATACGGTGTAAATAATGACCCAAATGAACATGTAGCTTATGAAAATCTGTCCTTGTAGCGCTGCTGGCTTCTGCAGCTGCAGCATGGAATGTGCATTTGCAGCTGATTATTTGAGAATGCAAACAGAAAACAAGTCCTTAAACATTCTTGTTCAAGTGGATGAAAAATCTCTTCTTGGGTTTCTCTGAGGGAAAAGTGTAACTGCCCCTAAGTTGTGGCTTTCTGTTTGCCTTGAGTGACAATGCCAGGGATTCTAAAAACCCAAATTAAATAAATATAAAAATAAATAAACAAAATAATAGATAAAATAAATAAAAGAAGCTGCTGCCACTCTCAACAGTGATGCTGCTCCAAATTCCAGTAATCCCACAGAAATGGGAACAACTCCTGGCTTCAGACACCATTCCAGAGATGTTTTTTCTTTGTTACAACGCCACAACACTGATTTTTACCTCTGGAGTGCAACTTCTGTTTGTTCATTTGAAAGTAGACTTGTACTGCCTCAGTTTTTCATCACTGTCATTAACACTTGCAGAATGCAATCCAGTGGTAATTAAATTAATGCACTTTCTATATTTCTAACAACACAGTGCAGTAGCTATGCTCATTCTTAGCCTTTGTAGCACTGTCAATCGAAAAATGCATCGGGGCTTTTGTGGGTGTTCTCACTGTGGTCAGGCTCAATTCAAACTGCAGTACTTAAAGGATTTTTAATCTTCAGATTGCTTTATGAACACTAATCCTCCAAGCAACCTTAAAGAAGTAGGTTAAATATGATTTCCATGGTGGAGAGACTTACTGACTTGTTCCACCACACAGAGAATTAGTGTCAGATCTGGGATTAAAGTGAGTGACCCCTGACAATTATTCACAGGGTCTGCCTTCATTTATTCCAGATCCTTTTCCCTCTTGGAGAAGCTGTGTTTTTAGTGCAGCTGGTTTTGTTCCCGCTGCAGAGGCCAGAATGAAGTTGTGCAGTTAAGCTGCTTGTGCCAATGGCGATTTTCTGAAGGGATGACTATGGAAACAAATCCTAGATGTTCCAGGTCCCTCCCCATGGGTTTGGATTACTGCTTTAAAGAAAGCTGTCTTTGGAAAAAATCTGACTGGTATATGTCTGGCAAAGATTTGGGGTATAAATTTCTTCAAATACTATTTTCAAGCAGTGTTGCTGAAGGCTGAGGATGTAAATATCTGCGCTGAGGTGTCCCCTGTCTCCTCCGTCTCAGCCAGAGGGGTGATGAGAACCATCCCTGCATTCAAACCCTTTTTTATTGCAGTGGCTTTTTCTGAAGTGAAGGTTTTTCAGGGGCGTTCTGCCCTGGCTTAGATAAAGTGATGGGAGCTGCACGTGGAAAGACGGAGCAGTGCCACACCTCTGATTGCTCTGATGCAGTGGAGAGCTGTGTCCAGCTGGGCAGCTTGGGGTGTGGATGCTTCTCCACACCTTTCCCAGGCTGTTTGGAGGCTCCTCTGAGGGCAGCAGTGTGAAGGGCTGACTGCTGACTGCTTAAACAGGCAGGGAAATGTATTCCCTTGATGTGAAGGCTGGTAATTAGCAGCCAGTGTTAATCAGCAAAGGAATCTGAAGTTCCCTTTCTCTTCACAGCCAACTGACCTTTGTTTGCCTTGGACAGCACCTTTAGATGTTGCCTTTAAAAAATGGTATCTATTAGACTTTTAGAGTATACATAAAGAAGGAATTTTTACAGGTTGCCCAGAGCAGCTGCCTCATCCTTGGAAGTGTCCAAGGCTGAGTTGGACGGGGCTTGGAGCAAACTGGGATAGTGGAAGGTGTCCTTGTTCATGGCCTTTACTAGATGGCCTTTAAAGGTCCTTCTGAAGCCTAGCAATTAAATTATTCCATTTCTCACGTGTTGTAAAAGCACCAATGACTCCCCCTTAGTTTTGCTGGGCTGGGGACAGCACCCATCTCTCACTGTGTGTGGTCTTGAGGGGCACTGCTCTTAACATGGCAAGTACCTGCAGAAAGGTATGTTACCCCCTCCAAAGCACCTCTGTTGCCTCTTGCATTGAAGAAACCGTTCTGGATCTTGTTCTGGTTGGACTTCTGCTCCTTGATGGCTCTCAGCCTCTCGGATAGGCAGTGGCTGTAGCCCAGCTGGTGGTGTTGGTTTTCCAGCCTGAGCATCGTGTGAGCTGTGTGCCACAGGGAGAGAGGAGCCCTGATGCACTTTGTGGCAGCATACAGGAGCTGTGGTGGCAGCCCTGAGGTGCACAGGAGCCCCCCCAGCCCCAGGAGGAGATGGGGCAGCACTGCCACACTGCAGTAGAGGCAGGTTTCACCCATAAACACTTCACTTTATCCAGGCTCTTTTCAATAGTAGTTTTCTCCTGTGCTGGCACTGCCAAAATGGAATGTACTTTAAGCAGCCGTGTTGCACACTGTGCCTCCATGGTGGCCAAACATTTCAGTGTTTTTTGTTCCACACTGAACACAAACACCTCCTGCCTGGCTTTAACCATTTCTGCCGCCTGAGCATCCTGTTTGCTGCCAGCTCCTCCACAAAGCTCATCGATCTTCCCCTGCTGGCACCAGCAGTTGGTTAACTTGTACAATGAAGGGAAAGGCTCTGCAGCCTTTATTCCTGAAGGCTTTTATTCCTGAGGTTGGAAAATGAATGTCTGAACATTCATTATCCACCAAAAAAAAGCCCCAGAAGAGATATATTACTGCAATTGCAGGAGGTTGAGTGGCCTGCTAAGAGCAACTTTCTTTTCATTTCATGTTATTGATATAATCCAAAAGTTTTTTTGTGCCACAGAGAGCTCACCTGGCCCATTTCATATTGCAGCACGTCAGCCATTATGGCAAATTCTTGAGGAACTCTGGAAAAATGGGACCTGGCAGAGTGGCTACAGTAGTAGTAAACTGTGTTGGCCATAGTTTTGTCACTAGGCTCAGTGTCTTTTGGCAAATGTCTGTTTAAAAAGTGACAAGCCAGAGGGGAGGGAAAAAGCACTCAGAACGCCACTTAAAGGCATTTTGGTGATGGGATCTGAAGCCCAGGGGATCTGTGGGTCTGGGCTGGTCCTTAGGGCTGAGCTCTCAGGTGGGCTGGTCTCTGCCTTCCCCAGTCTGGCCCACCCCAGTAGCTGGTAATAGAGAAGTTATGAAGGAGGTCAGAATTGGTAACAAGAACTCAAAGTTGTGAATCTTAAATAGATGAATAATGGGTTACCAACTACTACCTTGCAGCAGCGTTGTCTGGGTGCCAAGTAATGCATCTTGGAGATTTTGGCATCATTTAGCTGAAGACTCACTCCCAGACTGGTGGAGCTTTTATGGCTTTAAGAGAAAAGCATCAGGGAAATGTTATCTAAAATGTGCCACTTGGGCCATACCTGTCATGAAGAGTAGGATGGAAAACAGTAATTCTGAGGTTTTAGGTTTTTTACACTTTTAGGCAAGTGTAGCTCTAAGCCATGCCAGCTTTGCATTTGTAAACTCCTTTTGCAGGGATTTTGGTGGTCACCTCTCCCTTCTGCTTCTCCCTCATCTCTGACCAAGGACAGCCTGTTCATCCACCCTTGCAGCCCATGCCAAAGCCTCTGCCCCTTTCTTGGCAGCTGACAGGAATTTTGTCTGTTGGATCCTGCTGATGGCCAGTGTGGGATTTCACTGATGGAGCAGGAGGTTGTGCACGGGTCACTGAACCGTGGATCCACTAAGGATCTAAGACCAAGTCCAGATGTCAGCCAGCACCACCAGCATGTTCACCATCACCATGTCCTCAAGTGCCACATCCACACTTTGTTTGAACACTTCCAGGCATGGGGACTCCATCACTTCCCAGCAGCATGTGCTACCCGGCAGCATGCACCCGGAAGAAATTTTTCCAGATATCCAGTCTAAGCCTTCCCTGGCAGAGCTTGAGGCCATTTCCTCTCTTCCTTTCACTTTTTCCCTGGAAGGAGGGACTGGCAACCCACCTCACTGAGGATGGTCAAAGCATGGTGGGGAGTTTCAATGAGAGTTCAGTCAGAAGCAAACCACTACCAGGAACTGCTGCTGTGGGTTCATCCAGCTCCCTTCTGGGGCTGGGTCTGAGTTTCCCTTCCCCTCTGTGGAGCTGGCACTGTTTTTCCCCTGCTGGCTGCCCATGCCTGGTGGCTCGTGCTGCCAGGAGAGGTTTGTTGCACACCTGTGGAAGTCCGAAGGTGTGAGACTGCACATTGGCAGCCCCGTACCTGGATGCTGCCAGCTGGCTGTGGGAGAGCCTGGGTGGCTTTGCCAAGGCCTGCTGAGGGCACCACGCTGTGACTTAGCAAGAGCAGGCTGTCCCCACCCGGGATGAGTCACTGGGAGCAGGGGCTCTGGGATGCTGGCTGCCTGGCCGAGGGCGTGCTCCACTCACAGCCCATGTTTCTGCACCGCTGACGGATTGCTGGGGTGTTGGAGGCTCCTCTTTCCTTCTTGTTGGTTGGTACCCAGGAGAACTAGCTGGCTGGGGGATGGATTAAGATACACTTTGTGAACTGGTGTCTGAAAAATAGAGGGAGCTGGAAATTATCTTGTCAGTCTGCTGCTGCTGAAAGCATCTCAAAGTCATGGTTTACACCAAAACGTTACACGTGACTTGGCTGAGTTTTTTTTTCTCAAACCAATTACCTTGAGCCTAGAAGGAATTAAGATGTCTGTGCTTGACAGTGCAGGGAAGTAATGGTGTGGTGTGTCTGTCAGAAGTGAAAAAGAGGTGTATGGCAATCATTTAGCCTCTGTCCTCATCTGGTATAAACTTGAACTGAATATCTTAAATTGAAATGTGTTTTGATGCTGTTTCCTGATGTCAAGAGAACTGAAAGGTATAAATTTATTGTTGTTCTTGTGTATGGGATTTTCTGTGCCTGCTTTCAGCTGTGATTCATGAAAGCCAGGGCAGAGTCTGGGAAGCTTAAGCTGATCTTACTTAAAAACACACTCAATTACATCCTTACAGCTTACCCAAGAGCTTGGGTATATTGGGAGCTTATAGCAAATCCTGAAGTGAAAACTCTGCCCTTCCCAAAGTCTGCAGCCAAATTGCAGAGGTGCTGGGTTTGCTGTGTGCTGATGATGCCCCAGGGAGTGAATCCCTCTGCAGCAGAGGCGCCTGGCCCTGGAGCCAGCAAATCTTTGGGATGGTTCTAAATTGAAAATGTAGTTCAATTTGGAGCTCCTCTTACTGCCTTGGCCCTTTCTTTGCCTTGCAGCTCAAGCATGCTAAAGAGATTAATTATTGGGATGTATCTGGTGGGTACCATGCTGGGAAGAACCGGCTATTTCATGGTGACTTGTGCAACGGGTTTTGTGTGAATGATTAATTTAGCAAGTGAAAAAAGGCATTTGGAAGAGTTTGTGCCCTGTGCAAGGCTCAAGAGCTGCATAAGATGGTGCTCCCTCAGCTTCTCCATGCAAAGTCCTGTGCCCCAGAGGCACCTGGTGAAGTACCTCTGCATTTCAGATCAGTCACAGGATTTAGGGATGAGTTGCTGGTGTGAGGAGTCTGGTGTCAGATGTGCTTTGTGTTGTTGTTGTCAAAGTTCTAACCAGATGTTGGGAGTTGTGTGAAAATACTGATACTCATATAATTGCGTAGAGAACCAAGTGGCTTCTTCTGTCTCACAGTTTTAGGATGCTTGATTTTGCAATTCCAGTGTTTTTAACGTGTTTTGAGTGTAGAGGAATCTTTTAAAAGCAAGTGTCACGAGTCGACCATGTTTTAATGAGCAAAAAATCAAATGCTTGGGTGAAGGAGCTGGGGGAGGAAATGAAATACACAGTATTAGGAGCTGATACTCAGCCAGTGCCTTTAATAGTCCAGACAAACGTCCAGCAGCAGAGGTTGGGTGTTGCTGTTGGTAAGAAATGGGCTTCCGAGAGTCTCAGGATGAAGGAGGCAGCGAGGCTTCATGCAGGGCTCAGAGCTCACTGAGTTCACTCTGCAGTCCTCTGGAGATGTTCTGGAGATGTTGAGTGTCCTTCATGTCTCCTCTGGGAAGTGTCATGGTTGTGTGTTATTATTCACGGTTACTTTCCTAGTCCAGAAGAAATCCCGTGTTCGTAACGCGGCTGGCAGCAGGGTGGGGGACCAGTGACACGGGAAGAGGGTGCAAACAGCTGACAGGAAAATGGATTAGCTTAGAGAAGTTTAGGTTTTATTAACTTTGCTGCTTTGGCTCGCCAGGGATGAGAAGAACCAGTCCATCATCGTGAGCGGGGAGTCGGGGGCGGGCAAGACGGTCTCCGCCAAATACGCCATGCGCTTCTTCGCCACCGTCGGGGGCTCCGCCAGCGAGACCAACATCGAAGCCAAAGTCCTGGCCTCCAGCCCCATCATGGAGGTAAAAGCTGCTCCTTTTCCTTTGTCCTGCTTGCACTGATCACTCTGCCTCTCCATAAGTCACAAGTACAGTGAGAACCCCTGGGGATTTGCGAGACAGGTCTGATTTACAGCATAGCAGCACCCTGGAGCTGGACTGAAATGCAGAAATTCACCAACAGCCTCCATTTAGACCTGCATTTGATGGTGTTAAAGCTGAGCTTGAGTATCCCCAGCACATCTCCAGGAGCTGGGCTTTGACAGGGCTCCAGAGTGGAGAGCCCAAGCAGTGCAGATGTTTTAACCAGAAATAATAACCACTGTTAGTGTTTTATTATCCTCTTCTTCCTCCTTTGTCACTGCATGGTGCCCCCTAATCTCCTTCTTTTGTTGTACAAAGATGGAATAGAAAAAAAAAAGAAGAGACCAATCTATTTGAGGTACTCAAATTCATTTTTATTGTTGTTAGTTTTCTGTGGGTATCAATCACCTATTGGCCTCTTCCCCTAGGCAACAGCAACAGGACAAAAGGACATAGTCTTAAGCTGTGCCAGGGGAGGTTTAGGCTGGACATGAGAAGGAATTTCCCCGTGGAAAGGATGGAAGGGGCTGTCCAGGGAGGTTTGGACATCCCTGGAGGTGTCCAGGGACCACCTGGACATGGCACTCAGTGCCCTGGGCTGGGTGACAAGGCATCAGGCACAAGTTGAGCTCGATGGGCTGGGAGGGATTTTCCAACCTGATTTGTCAGTGATGGGGGAATAACAAGTCTCACTATAGAGAAATCCTTGCTCTGAAGGAAAATAATTCTTCTTCTAAATACAAAAGAAAGGGGAAAAGCAGATTTGTTTCCTTTTACTGAAGCCAGACACTGAAAATAAATGTCTGAATAATAAATTCTGTGTAATAAATGTCTAAACCCCATTTTCCAAACAGATTTTGGGGTCATGAAGTGCCTTCAGTTGATCTGGGCTTTTCCAAAGTCCACAGAGCACTTCAGCCTCAGCTGACTTTCTTTCCAAGGCGGGAGCCCAGCAGTGCTGCTTTAGTGGTGTTGTCCTGTGCTTAACCTTAGGCTTGGCTCAGCCTTCAGGGAGGCTTCCCATCACGCTGCCTCGTGCCAAATTGTCTGATGGACAGGGAGGGGGTGGCTGGTCCAGGGTGGGACACCCTGCTGCGGTGTCCAAACCAGTGGTGGTGCAGGTGAGGAGCAGTAAGAAAAGCCAGCAGCTGTGTGGGGAAAACTGGCTGGTTTTCTGGGGGTTTGCTCCTGGCAACCCTGCTAGTTTACTCCTTTCCTCACCCATCTCCCTTGCCTCTGTGAAATGCAGCTGCGATAACAGGGGGCACTTAAAACCATCCAAGAAAAGAAATTGATTGTGCACACTATTCTTCTAGATGACCCCAGAATTTTATTGCTCTAATTTCCCTGCCTGTGTTCAGTTCTGGCTGTAATTTCTAAGTGCTGAGGCCAGGCAACCTGCCTGTCTTTATTGGAAATTGATGAGAACATTGCCTATGCAGAAAAAAACATAAAAGAAAACTGCCTGGTTTGCAGAAAAACCTGAGTTAAATGGGCTTGTGGAGGAAGCAGGCCTGTCCAGGGAAGCTGCTGGTGGTGACTCTGAGCAGAGGTGGGGGCATCCTGTAAGGTGGGACATGAATGTTGAGGATTTTGTGGATGTAGATGATTTAATTCCTGTACAAATACTCGTTGCTGTTTGTATGCATTTTTCTTCCATAAAAACCCTGGAGGCACTGCATTTTCAGTGAAGAGTCCTCCCCAAAGTCACAATGTTCCTCTGCATCCTGCATCTGGGAAGGGGTTTTCCTCAAATCTTCCAGCCACTGTTTATGTAACACTGATTGCAAATCGAAGTGTTTAAAAAAATTAAGAAACTCAATTAAAAATTTATGTTTAATTTTGTTTGTTTTATGCAGGCCATTGGAAATGCTAAAACAACAAGGAATGACAACAGCAGCCGCTTTGGGAAATACATTCAGATTGGCTTTGATAAAAGGTACCACATCATTGGTGCCAACATGAGGACGTATCTACTGGAAAAATCTCGGGTTGTATTTCAGGTGAGGAGTTGTGGGGCTTTTTTTCCTTTTTTTCTTTTGGGTGCTGTATTCCAGGAGTTCAATGGTCTGGATCTTTGGATTTTTAAAAAAAAAAAAAAAAAAATCTGTTTACAAGTAGAACCACAGAATTGTTTAGGTTGGAAGTGACCTTTAAGACCATCAAATCCAACTGTCCCCCCAGCACTGCCATACCCATTATAGAATCATCATCTTGGAACGGTTTGGGTTGGAAGGACATTAAAGATCACCTCATTCCACTCCCTGCCATGGCAGGGACACCTTCCAGTGTGCCAGGCTGCTCCAAGCCCTGTCCAGCCTGGCCTTGGACACTGCAGGGATCCAGGGGCAGCCCCAGCTGCTCTGGGCACCCTGTGCCAGGGCCTGCCCACCCTCCCAGCCAGCAATTCCTTCCCAATATATAACCTAAATCTACTCTTTCTGTCAACGGGAAGCCATTGCTCCTTGTCCTGTCCCTCCATGCCCTTGTACAAAGTCCCTCTCCACCTTCCCTGTGATCGTGTCCCCAAGTGCCACATCCACACAGCTTTCAAACCCCTCCAGTGCTGGGGACCCCACCACTGCCCTGGGCAGCTGGGCCAGGGCTGGACAGCCCTTTCCATGGAGGAATTATTCCTAATATCCAGCCTAAAGGTTTAGATGTCCCCTGGGACATCTTGAGGCTGTTCCCTCTTGTCTTGTTGCTGTCTCAGTGCACACAGCTTCCAGATGTGTCTTTTGGACTCAGTCTTGGAGTTCTTTATGATTCCAGCCTGATGACCCTTGTCCTGGGCTAAGGTGTACCTGGGAGACTTGTTAGATAAAGAGCCAGGGAGAACAACTTGCAGGCAACAGCGTTCAGTTTTGAGCAGAAAGAAAGGGCAGGAGAGGGGCTGAGAGGGCTGATGTCTCTGCCACAGCACATCCCTTGGGTTTCTTGAGCAAGCTCAGGAGAGGCTTTCTTCGTTTCTGCTTGGGATGTAGATCAGAAACTGCTGCAAAAATTTTGTCCTTGCACAAAAGAAGAGTAGCCCAAATACAAAAAATCCTAAAAAACGGGCAACTTCGAGAAGCCACAGAAAGTAAACCCCCTTCTTTTATATTACTGTGTGTTTGCAAGTCAGTGCTTGGTGCTTCATTTAGCCTGGTTATTGCAGAGGGGGATAAGATGTGGAAGGTAATACAGAATTATTTACTTTCTTTGCCAGATGGGCAACGTGTGTTGGTCAGGCTGGGCACCTCCTTCCTCCCAGGTGGCAAGGAAAGCGTCCTTGTGCTGGTTTCACTGGTGGGGTCTCGATGGTGGGAAGCAGGGGTGGGAGCAGGGTGGCCCTGGGCTCAGGGGGCACCAGTGTGAGGTGGGAGCACTGCTGTGGCCTCTCCGTGCCTCTGGTAACTCAGCGTTTCCCCACAGGCAGAGGACGAGCGCAACTACCACATCTTCTACCAGCTCTGTGCCTCCTCAAGCCTTCCAGAATTCAAAGACCTTGGACTCAGTAAGTGCTGGCACATCCCTGTGCTCTGCTGGCTGCTGCCTGGGGCACAGGAGAAGTGGTGGGGTCAGAAATGTGGGTCACTGGTGAGGCCCCGTGTGCCTGGGCAGTGGGAGAAGGGGAGGGAGATGAGGTTGGAGGGCTTCTGCTGCTGGGTGGAGCACAGGCTGGCTCACCCTGTCACCAGGGATGTGGCAACTTGGTGAGGGTGGGCAGGCCCTGGCACAAGGTACCCAGAGCAGCTGTGGCTGCCCCTGGATCCCTGCAGTGCCTGGGGCTTGAAGCAACCCGGGCTAGTGGAAGGTGTCCCTTTAAGGTCCCTTCCAACCCAAACCATTTTGTGATTCCGTGGTTTTGTAAAAAATTGGCAGCAGGGCTGCAGTGAAACTACATTGCTGTGGTATATGCCAGCTGATGCAGGGAGAGCATGTGTTAATATTGTACCAACCTTGCATGAGGTGTGTAGTTTAAATTGAATGTGAGTGTGGGCTGATCTGGACAGTGTTTCGGCAGGAGTGGTTGTGTCCTTTGATTTCATTATGCTTCTTTTTTTTTAAAATGGCTTTTTTTATTTTTTTTTTAAATGGCTAGCTCCTGGAATGGGTTGGGTTTTCCTGCCGGGATTTGCAGCTAAACCTCTATAGAACACCTAATTCAGAGGATTTACATTTGCAGCAGGTGGTGCAGGGATGAATTTTAATTGTTATTTTATCTTGAATATTTGCTGTTGCTTAGAGAGAGAAGCAGGGTTTAAACCAGGCTTTTTACCTACTTTGAATAGTGAGCAAGGCAGGTTCTGATCCCAGCACAGGGTCTTGCAGAGGTTGCCACCCACACTGCGATGGGATGGCAGATGAGGAGAGGGGCCTTCGGTTTCTGGGTAATTCTGAGCTTGTCTGAATGACCTTTTGGGTCGCTGTAGGCATGCTGCCCACACAGAGCACATCATGTGGACCATTTTCAAGAGTTTATGCCATGCTGATGTGCTTCATTTTTAAAAACGTACCCTGGGTAACGATGATGTCTGCTGGCATCTTAAAATTCAGACACAACTTATTTCAGCTCCATCTGGGAGATGAGTTGACATGTGAGAGCTCCAGCTGTGAAACCACCGCTCTCTTCTTGGGAACATGTGGATCAGGGGAAATACCAGTCTTACTCATCACAGCTCTCTAAAAGCATCATCTGTGTTTATGGTGACTGGTGGAAGTGGAGGCTGAGAGGCCTTTGCTGTGCTGGCACATCACCCAGGACATGTGTGTGCTGCTGTGACTGTGGCTCTCAACTTCAGCATCTCAGGGATGAATGTGTAATGGCAACAGCTGGCAGTGCAGGAGGAGTGGGTGCCAGAGCCACTAGCCTGCAAGGAAGCCTTCTTTGGGTCATTTCTAATCAAAATTTGTTGTCAGAGCCTGTCAGTCTCCAGCTGCTCTCTGTGGCGCTTTGCATTTTCTGTGTCACAGCATGCACCGATGTCCAGTGGGTATTGGAAAAGAAGCAGTTCCTTCCAAAGGTGAAGGTGTGTGTCCTTGGTGTCTCCTGCCCTCTCACCTTGCAGTAGCTGAAAAATGCCTCCCCAGAGTGTTTTGGGGGCTGTCAGATGTGGGGCTGCTGACAGGCTGGGTGGGGACAGGGATGTGGGTCCGTGAGCTGCTCCTGTCAGTGTGACACCGGCTCAGCCTTGGCCCCTGGGATTGCTGGTGAGTGCAGAGGTGTACAGTCCACTTGTTCTTTTTTCTTTTGAGTGATGTTTTTCATTTCCAGCTTTGTCTTGGATTTACTGGCTTGCTTGAAGGTGACTAGTCAGAACTCAGATTTATTTCCTCGTGTGAGCTGTACTTACCTGTCAATCTTGTCTTCCCAAGGCTTATACAAAACAAGAGGTGTCTTGATGTGAAAATACACTTTTTATTACTCATGGAGGAGGATGTATATTTTTCCATCTGTAAAACAGGAGCTATTGCTTCTCTGGGTCTTGCACATACAAAGAATTGTTATTACTTCCTTTTATGTTGCAAGATTCTGGAAAACAAAAAGTCTCTAAACATGCATGAGCACAGCAGAGCAAACCAGTGTTGACTTCAGTCAGAGTGATCCTAAAGGCTTAATTTTAAACTAGAAAGTAAATATTTGACTTTAAATGGTGATGTGCAATGCAAGTGCCTTTTGAAGTGTGGTGTCTAGCTTAATGATGCCTGGGCAGTGGTGCAAGGCAGGAACGTGCTTTATTTGTTTGCAATGAATCAAAGGGCTTGCATGTTTGTTAAAATAATTAGAGATCTCAAAATGCAGGGATTGGAGTCAGTTAAACCAGGAATGACTTGAGGCAGAAACAGATCCCAGTGTGAATGTTTAAAATCGAGAGCTGATATCCTGGTCCCATTGGCCAGCACCAGCCCTGGCTGCATCTTGCAGGACGATGTGCAGCAGCATCAAGCTGTGAGTGGGATGTGCTCCTGTTGTGCTGGGGGACCAGCAGGGACCTTGTCTGCCTGACCCCAATCAGCATTTTCTGCCCCTTGTTCCTGGTGCTCTGGCAATCAGTGAAATTACCTAAATCTCTGGGTCTCAGGGCTTTGTATGCCAAAAAGAATTAAATGTTTCTCTTTAGAGCCTGAAAGTACAGCTAATGCAGAAGCCTGTGGGAGGCTTGGGAAGGGATGGGGAGCTTCTGGTAGCAATTTGAGTCAAGAAAAGTGCATATTGCAATGATTTTAAAGGTTACCACTAGGCTGGCATGGAGCACAGTAGGCTTTTTCTCTATATTCATGATGCTTGGGGAATGTATTTGTGTGTGTTAATGAGTGGGTTTTGGCAAATGACTCCTACTCAGTTCAAATGAGGCTGAGGCTGGTGCTGAGAACTGATTCTGGGTGGGGAGGAGAGGCTGCTCTGGGGACGAGCTCTGGCTCTACCAGGGCTCAGCCAGCAGCCTTGTGCACACATTTTACTGCTCTGGGCCTCATGGGGAGCCTTGTTTTAAGGAGGGGGATTACATGTGCAGCTTTCTTAAGTGGGCACAAATCCTGCAATCTCTTCATGTTTTATTTGCATTGGAAATGCCTCTCAGCCTCCACAGGATTTGTTGGTGTCATCCTGGAGTAACTTTGCTAAAGCACAGATGTTCAAGTGGTGTAATTCAGGCACCGTGAGCCATTCTCCATTCCCTTTCCTCCCAAGGATTAAGGCTTTGTGTAGAAAAGGTGTTAAAATACCTGAATCAGTCACGGATGTGTAAAACAGGATGAGGAATTACTGAAAGTAGTCACCTCAGTATTTGAAATGGTCTTGTCCCATGTGATGGAGCTGTTGCCAGAATCCCAAATACATCTCAGTGCTGCCCTGACTGAGCTTGCTGTGCATGGAGAAGAGGTTTCCTCACTGCAAGAAGCAGCTACAGCCACTCACCAAGTGGCAAAAACTCAATTTCCTGAGCAAACTGGTTCAAAGGGCACAGGTGCCCTTCAGGGGTAGGGGACAGGGAGCATCCCAGTCCACCTTCTGGGGAGTGGCTGCAGGGGGGGAGGACTTCTTGCTGATGTTATTTCTTTCTTGTCTCCTAGCATGTGCCGAAGACTTTTTCTACACTTCTCAGGGAGGTGACACATCCATTGATGGTGTGGATGATGCTGATGACTTTGAGAAGACCAGGCACGCCTTCACCCTGCTCGGTAAGGAGCTGCTCAGCACAAAGCTTGCCCAGCTGAAGTCTCTCACAATTGTTTTCAGTGTTTTGGCTGAATTATGACATCTCTGTTGACCTAGTTGGCTTTACTGTGTTCTTCAGGAGGAGCTACAGAATTGTAGCTGCCCATGAAGCAGCAGTGAGGTGGAGAAGGATGTAGAATTTAAGAGAAGCCTAAACCATTCTGAAGTCAAGGCAGGGCTGCAGTATTGACTTGCTATTTTTTTACCCTGTTTACAGGCAGGAGAAGAGCTATTACTCTGCAGTTCAGTCTGTATTGTGGTTGAGGGTGATGTCACTTCTTGGATCACAGTGTTGTAGCTGATTCCTGGAAGTAATGAGCTGAGTACATCCCTGCTGTGCAGGGCCCACATCTACATGGCAGCTGCAGAGGCTGTGGCTGTGTCCAGCCCCCGTGCTGCCAGCAGGGCTCTTTGAAAGGAAAAACAATCTGGAAGGGAAAACTTGCCCCATTTATTTGTATTTATCTGAAACCGAGTTTATAAATCCTGATCGGTCTCGGCGCCTCTTGGTTCCATTTCACGGGTTGGGAGAGGAGCTCATGGTGTTCAGAGATGCCTGTGAAATCCCCTGACCAGCTGTGCCTGCAGTGAGTGTGGGGACTCACAGCGAGCTGTTTCCCCGAAGTTTGTCCTCTTTGTATTTTAGATGGGCCTCATCTCCTCTTTGGGGTCCTGTCTTCTCCCTGTCTTGTTCAGTGTGTGTGACCTCTGTTAACTACTCAAAAAATATGATTCCTGGATGCTCCAGCCTTGTCCACAGGACTGTAATCCCTAGAGAACTCTCTCCCCATCCCCTTGGCTTGTGTAGTGTCTCTTTGGTTCCCTTCTCTGGCTCCTCAAGCAGCTCCCGTCTCCTTGCTGGTCCCTGGGATGCCCTGTGAGAGCATCTTCCTCTGGGGCCAGTCTGATGATTTTCTGTTCTTCACATGTTCCTCTGTCTCTGCTCTTCCTCATCTTCCTTCAGTGTTTCCCAGCTCTGCATCTGTTCAGGGCCTGGTGAAATTGCTACTGTGGTTTCCAGTCTTGCCTTTTTTGTGTGTAACAAGAAGTTAAATTTGTCTGCAAATCCCCAGTCCTAGCCAGGCTTAACTCCAGCTAAGAGTTCCAAGTAAGAGCAGAGCATTGCTCCTTTCAGTAACCTTGAAACATTTCTCACTGTGCTGATAACAGAAAAGTCCCGAGAGAGAGAGAAAGGGAAGCTCTGGATGATTCAGAAACCAGCAGGTGATGTCTCAGACCTTGGGTGGATAATTAGGACACCAGCCCTGACCACAAAAGGGACACAGAAACCCAGCTGGGACGTTAAAAAAATGCAAGATACTGCAAGCAGGCCATGTGCAGGCTTCTGCTGAGCAAAGCTCCTGCTGGGAATGCCTGCAAATCCTGGGAATTCCTGTAAAGAAAAACAGACAAAGCGATATATATAAATAAAATATGTAAAACAATGATATCTTACACCCCCAGTAAAGACCCACAACATGTAGCTCTTGTTGGGACACTGGGGAGGGTAACACAGAGCTCCCCATCACCTCCCTGGTGACTTGCTGCATCCAGCTGTGCCACCAGTGTGGAGGCATTGTGCAGGGCTTTAATTTTCCTTTCTTTTTGTGGGATGTTGGCAATAAGTTGTAATTTCCGTGCCTGGGTTGTCAGCAGGCTGCGATGAAAGACAAGCAAGTCCTTGTTCTGTGAAAGCTGCAGAGCCCCTGTAACTCTGATCCTGTTTGATCACTGCAACACTCTTGGGTTTGTGTGTATTAAACCCACCTGTGTTAAAATTGAGATTTTATGGTGTATTTTTTGGAAGAAGCCTCATGATTCTGAAAACCAATTGCCTTGGAAGGAAATCAAACACTGCTAGCACCTTCAAATAAACTCAAAACCGTGTTTTGTTTTCCGTTGTGACAATCAGCTATCAATTGTTCCCGCAGGAGTGAAGGAGTCTCATCAGATGACCATTTTTAGGATAATTGCTGCCATTCTGCACCTGGGGAACTTGGAAATCCAAGGGGAACGAGATGGGGAAGCCTGCAGTGTTTCGGTAGGTCACCCTCAGGAGGGGGCACCTGGGGAGCTGGGTGTGCTCAGGAGTCAGGCTGTGTGATGTGTGATCTTCACAGCAGTGTCCTTTGGTAGAAAGCCCTTTTCCTCCTGGTTTTCTTAGCCTTTTTTTTTCGCCATCAAAAGCTCCTCGTTGCTTTGTTTGTTCCAGGAAATAATGCATTATTCCTCCTCTCTGGCCAGCCTGCAAGCAAGATTGTTCAAAAATTGCTTACATCCCTTACATCCCAACCCACCTTTAACTCCTCCTGCTGCCTTGGAGCACCCAGTGCAGGGTCTTGGGGACTTGTGACACTGATGGTGACACCAGCACATGGTGTGATGCTTTACAACCACTTTCCTCCAGGCAAAGCCACGGAGCTGCTGCTTGTAACGTGGCCAAAGGAGCACTGCATAGTAAATTAGCAAAAATAAATAGCACTAAAGATGCCTTAGAGGTGGTTTTTCTCTTTCTGTGTTTGCTCGGAGGTGGGGGAAAGTAAAGCAATTATATGGAAAATACTGTCCTGTAAGTTATCATAGCATCCCAGGCTGGGTCGTTTGTTCCTAATTAAAGTATTAAAAGGGTTCTGCACATGCTTTAGTGTTACCCTTGAGATAATGTGGTCTTCAATGAGTGAGATGCTGGGGGTAATTTACTTGGTATTTGGCAACATGGATATGTGAAAGCCGTCTGCTTCAACAGTGTTGAGTTCTGTTAATGAGGTTCATGTTGTTTTAATTACCTTCAAATGTAATTGCAAGGTATTAAATAAATTCTGGTACAACCTTGACTCTGTGGTCAAAAAGGTATTGAAGCAATAAAACATCCTAGAATTCTTGTAAAATGCACATTTTTGTGCATCCCCAACCCCATCCAGCGTTTCTGAGTACACTTGCCTAACTGGAAACAGTTTACTTTCTATAGATATGTATTATTACACAGAGGAAGGGAAAATTGTTTTCTCATTTTCCAAGAGGCAGTGCCTGCTATCTGACCATAATAGAGACTCAGAACTGCTTTGTCTTAATTTCAGACGGGGGGGGGGGGGGGGGGGGGGAGAAATACATTGCACTAAAGAAAATGAAGTTCACGTTTCATTTCATTAATTGTGCAAAGCTGAAGCCCTTCTGGTAATGCACGATTTGTAACTTTGTTATTCAGGATGGAGTTATTTTGTAAAAGGCAGGGTGTCACGGCATAGCCTAAGCTTTAGTCTGAGGCATAACCAGGGTTGCTCAGGGGGAGAGTGTAGCTGCAGCTCGAGGAGGAATGAGATGGAGAATTCTTTTTTCCCATGGGAATCTGCTCTTTGTGAAAGCTCAAGGATAACCAGAGCAGGGCCAAGATTCGGTCCCACCATCCAGAGCTCTCTGTGAGCTGTCCCACCCTGTCCATGAGGACTAGCACAGCTGCACGGGTGTCCCTGCTCTCCTGTCCCCAGCAGAGACACAGCTTTCCACAGGTTGTGATAAAAAGCTGCCATTCCTTGTGCAGATCCGTGAGCTTGGGTGTTAAAATGCCAGTTTGGGGTGTCACCAGCCTGCTGATTTTGCTTCTGGTCCCCCCTCCCAGAGCGAGGACGAGCACCTGAGCAACTTCTGCGGCCTGCTGGGCGTGGAGCACAGCCAGATGCAGCACTGGCTCTGTCACCGCAAGCTCGTCACCACGGCCGAGACCTACGTGAAGAGCATGTCCCTGCACCAGGTGGTGAACGCCAGGAACGCCCTGGCCAAGCACATCTATGCCCAGCTCTTCAACTGGATCGTGCAGCACATCAACAAGGCCCTGCACACCACTGTGAAGCAGCACTCATTCATCGGCGTGCTCGACATCTATGGGTAGGCACCTCCTCAGGCACTGCTCAATGAGTCCTTTATAATTTGTTTCCCCTTCTTGCAAAGCTCACACTGCTTTGGTTGGTGGCATGTGATGGGAATAATCAGAAAGGAGTACAATAAATGTGGGAATGATAAGAAAGGATCACAAAAAAGTGCTGTGTAGTTTGCAGTTTTGATCCTCCTTCAGAGTGTGCAGCCTTCAGCGCAGAATGGTGCACGTGGGTCTGTGTGAGCGCTGGGTTCTGAGATTTACCTCCCATGCCCTTCCCATCTGGGGTTTCTGTCTCCTGTGCTGTTTAAAACAAAGTAAAGGATGAGCTGGGGTGAAGGTGCTGCTGTGGAGACCAAAGACTGCCTCATCTTGCTGTGGGGTTTCAGGACACTGCTTCATCTGTGAAGCCGCTGCTGCAGGGCCCTGGTGCAGTGAGAGCTTTCAGAGGATCTTGGCAACCTGTGGTGGGGATGTAAGGTGCAAAAAGCTCCAGCAAGGCTTGCAGCTTGCACCCTCAGGGGCAACGAGCCGCTTTAAAATTGTTCTGGGTACCCATTACTGCCCGGTTTGTCCTCCTGGCACTTGGGTGGTGGTAGAAGAGGCATGTGAGAGTTGTCTGAGTTTATTTTAGCTGAAGTGCTGCAAAGAAGCAGAATACAGAATGGAAGAGATTCTCTCAGGGGAAGGAAGGGATTCTCTCAGTTGTGGGGTGGAAAAGCAAAGAGGTCTTGTGGGGTTTGGGTTTTACCCTCCATTTTTTCAACACTTTTTTTTTTTTTTTTGGTGTCTCTGGGCAGCAAGGGCAGGAGAGAAGTCCCAGGTGGTCCATGCTAGGCCAGGTTGGATGGCACTTGGAGGAACCTGGGACAGTGGAAGGTGTCCCTGCATGTGGGGACTGGATGACTTTAAAAGGTCCTTTGCACTCCAAAACTGTTCTGGGATTCTGTGGTTCTCAGTGGGACAGCAGGGGTCTCCTGTTCTCCCTTGACACATTAAGGTGCTGAATGGCTCCTGTTTAGGAGGGGAAGGTGGAATGCACAAGTTGCAGCTGCTCCAGGAACCAGTCCCTAACCCAGGGCAGTTGCTTTGCTGCTCAGTCCCAAATCCTGTGTCCTCTGAAGGTCTATCAGCTCTAGCAGAACCTTCAAGTTCAGAATGAAGTCCTCCCAAAGCAGTTCTGGATCAGAACAAAAAAGCAGCCTGATTTTAGGGCTATAACACCCACACAATTGCTGGAACTGTGTCTTGTTTATAAACCCTCCCACGAGGTTTCTACAGCTGCTGGTGTTTGGGACGTTGGTTTTGACATCTGCTGGAAAGCCACAGCAGCAGAAAGGATGCCAGAAAGTGCTGCAGCACCAGTGCAGCCCCACAGGTTGCTGATCTCCATCAGTAACTGCTGTCATGTGGCCAGGTTTGCAGGAATACTGCTGTCAAGGATGATAACAGTACAGTTCTGTTTGGTTTGGGATTTCACTGGGAAAGCTTGAAGTGATGAGGTTGCTCTCTCTGGTTTGCAAGTTTCTGGGCTCTCTTGGGAAGACCTTAAATATGGCACAGTCTTGTTCAAAGACTGTATGAGACAGAGAAGCTGTTTTCTGTCTCTGTCCCTACAAACAGAATTTTCTGCTGGCTGGAATATGATTAATAAAGCTTTGAGATGGAGCCCTGTGGGTGATGGTGGGTCCATACAGAAAATCGGATGCCTGAGCTAGAGGATCAGACTTTCAGAAATCTGAATGAAAGGAGACTTGAGGATAAGGCTCATGAAAGATTAAGCTGGGCTTGAAAATCTGTTAGTGTGGAAGAAAAAACCTCCTTCAGCCTGCGGTCTGTGCGTCACGTCCAGTGCGTGGGCCAGCAGATGCTTTCACAGGCCTGGTGACACCAGCAGGGCTTTTCACAAGGACCTGCAGGTCCTGCTAAAGAGGCAGATTTGCAGGGGAAGGTGTCCATGCTCTTGGCTGAAGTGCTTGTGAGAGTCAGGTGTCCTAAAATGACCGTAAATCCCTTTCATAAATGGGTATTGCTGTCTAAATGCTGAGTAATTAACAACACGGGGAATATGGATGATGATAGCCTGACTCTGCTGAACTTTAAAAGGGGTTCTCCTAACTCTTGTGTTTTTTGAGTTTTTAATGCATTTTTCTAACGATGAGATTTTTTTTTTTCCCCAAATGGATGTTGTTTTTTCCTTTCCTTTGGGAGAGGGATTGAGCTGGAAAGGCAGGGAGCCCACAGGCAGCTTCACAGCACATCCTTGACACCCTCAAAGCTTCTCTGTCCTGGTTCTCCTAGGGGAGGATTGTCCCTAGGGATGGGATTTCTAGGGGTGGGATCCAAACAGAGGATGCAGAAGCTGTAGGGTTTTTCTTCCAACTTTCTCATGCTCGACCTTGCATCCTCCATTCTCTGTTAGCACTGAGGTGAGAGGGTACAGCACTCAAATTTCTCTATTTATTTCTATATTTCTTTCTGTGTTTATTGAAATGGGGTTATTTGCTGTAGCACTAATGCTGAAGTCAGTCAGAAGAGTAGATCCATGTGGCACTTCTGGACTTGTTGGGGACAGCTTGTTCCCCCTCTTGTTTGCCATGTGAAGTGTGAACACCCAGGCGACCAGCTGTGTGCTGGACTTATTCATGAACTATAAATATTTTAATACAAACCTTGGTGCTGCAGAGGACTTAGGAGAGACCAGCCACACAGCAGAATGGGGAGCAGCAGAAAAACCAAAACACAGCATTCTCCCCTTGAAAATCTACTTACGGGAGCTGTCCCCAAGCTGGATGTGCCTTCCAGGGAGACACAGCAGTGGGATGGAGTGATGAATATTCTTAATTTCCCACCAAATTACAGTGCACTAAAATGAATAGAGACCAAACAGGCACTGTTTTGCTTTCCCCACCAAGGATGCTGCAGTCCCTCTGAGCAGGTAGGGTCTCCTGGTGAGCGCACATGTAGGGCTGGCGACTAATCTGCTTTGTCAATTAGCAAATTGTGCTATTGGAGTCCCTTAATTAGCAACTTTGTGAGATCTCCCTTGGAGCTGGAGTTGTACAGCAGCTCTGCCCCCGCCTGGCCCTCACTGGGAGGGTTCATAAATCACATCTGGTGTCTTGGAAGGGGAGAAGTTTCTACTCCGATTTCTTTTCCTCATGTACTCCTCATTGCCTTTTTCCACCTAGCTCACTGTGCCTCCTCTCCACCTATGTTTTAACTAAATCCTGCCCTGTTGCTGTGGGGAAGCTGGTGTTTCCAAAGAGTCCTGGGATTTCACGTTCCTTGAGTTGCAAGGGCTGGAGGTGCTGATTCGCTCAGCCACGCAACCAAGGTCGAGCAGAGTGGGAGCTCTCCAAGGACACACTTATCACTGAGGGACAGGCCATGTGTTTAATGTAAACATTTGCTGTCCCAGGCACCAGATTCTGTTGCATTAAAGACTGTAAAGCCCAGTTTCTGGGAAGGGAATGGATTAAGCATCCTTTGCTTGGTGCAGGTGGCACCAGCTGCGGGGACAGTGCAGAGGTAAAGCAGTCCTAGGTTTCCTCAAGGACTGTGGGGGTGATAAAAGCACAAAACCAGCTCATTTCTCCCATTCCCCTTTTTCTTTTGCTGTTTGGCATTGCATTTCCCCAGGGACACTGGCATTTTGTGCAATGATGGCATTGTCACCTGGAAGTACCCGGGGAACAACTGCATCACCTCAGGGAGTGGCAGAAGTACTGATTATTTTGAGGAAGAGAGGTTGGAAAGAAAGGGCTTCATTTATTCAGTGTTTAAAGACTGTTCTGCAAGCTCCTACAGTGCCTATTACCCAGACAATTATTTAGTCACATATTTATCATTACAGCATCTTACTCATTGAACACAGGAAGCCTTCCCACTTCTCCCCGTGGTTTAATCCTTACAGTCATGTGTCAAAGACTTTTTTTCCCCTTCCCCCTTCCAACTGTGCCTTAAAAATAGAAATATAAAACACATCATTCCCAGGGGTAACTCAAAATACCCTCTCTGAGTTTTAAGAGCAAGCCTGGCTCCCTGTGCCTGTCCCTGGATGTTGTGTGCTTCAGCCTCAGGGGCTCTGCTGGCTCCCTGCTCCTTACCTGTACTTTGTGTTACTAAAACTGCATATTTTTTTCTTTATAATTGTGACTAAGAAGCTATTTTTGGGCCTGTTTTGGAGCTGATGTGTGTCAGGGCAGGGTAATGTTTTGGTGTGGGGGGCTGTGGAAGTCCTGACGAAGAGGTGGAGCACTGAGTCCAGCGCTGGGGTACCTCTAAGATTTCTGTAAGGAGCGTGGAGTTGGAGCTGAAATCACCATTTTTCCCCTTCTCCCTTCCAGAAGTTGCTTACTCACGTGTGTCTAATTTTTGTGCTAACAGGGATGCAGTACAGAAGCTATAATTACAAATTTAATACCTTCTTTTTCTGCTCTATTAAGTTCCATTAAAAATAGCACGCCGGGTCTTTTAAGACAGCAGCTACTGTTTCTTCATCACCTTTGCGGTGAATGTATTCGGACTTAATATTTAATAATATTTTTCCCCAGGAGAGGCAGTTACATTTCTTGTCTCAGACAGAGCTGATGGGCAGGAAGCTGCAGTCGTGCCAAATGTCTCATTTGTGTGTGGCAGGAGGGACCTCTTGAATCCCTCGAGTTGTGCCAAGGAAAGATAGATGTTTTGAGGAAAAAAAGTGTAGATCTGGGGTGGGAGGAATGGAAGAGATGCCTGAGTAAGTGGTGTTCCCCATCACACAGATCACTCTCTTACAGGAAAAATAAAAAAATAAAAAAATTAAAAAAAAAAAAAAGAGAAGATTTTGAAACAAAGCAATGCCTAATGCTGATTTATTCATTGCTTTGCAGGTTTGAAACTTTTGAAGTGAATAGCTTTGAGCAGTTCTGTATCAACTATGCCAACGAAAAGCTCCAGCAGCAGTTCAACTCGGTAAGGTCAGCTTGGAAACGTTCCATGAAACTGAGCAGAAAATGTAACGAGGCAGGGTTGTTGTGTTTCTGGCTTCTGCTTAACAGCATTTACCTGCAGCCTGGACAGATCATGTAGATCCTTGGGATGCTTCTCTCCCAGACATTTCACTGCAGTGGATCTAGATACTCCTTTCAGGCTGGAAAATGTTGCTTATTTGGTGTATAAACTTGACCCTGGAAATGGATTTGCATGTGGTTTGTGCGAAGGCTCACATATTGCTCTGAATAAGTATGTAATTTGCCTTTTTCCTAGTGCTGTTTCAATCTTAAAACAAAACCTGGATGGTCTCATGCTGATTTTCAGTGTGAATTAAAATAAGTTATGGGCATGGAAACCTTTCCATTAAGCATGGCTAAAACCTGAGAGATGAAAAGTCTGTATTAAATAACAGGATTTGAAACACTCCCCACTTTTCACTTGGACGTGCCTCACAAAACCCAGAAATTTTCCTATTTTATTGGAAACAATCATTTACCTTCACTGGAAATGGAACCAGTAAGGAGTTGTGTTCTGCTTTGGTTGTAAGTAAGGAAGAAAGTACTGTTAATTTCAGGATACAGGGGAAACTATTTAAATTTGAGCATTTAAGTACTGCAGATTAGTTTGGCCCTTTGAAACCATATCATACGCGTGGACATGAACATTTGCAGTCTATCTTATGCATCAGATAGATCACTGCTGCTAAAAATGAAAAGTAAATTATGGATTGTATTTGCACTATTCATATCTTACTTGGTATGTCTTAACTATCACTTCTGAAGCTTATAAATTCAAACTTCAAGATGACATGTTTGAAGAGATTTTAAAAAGCTGTCTTTGAAGGGAAAAAAAAGTGCACTTGAAAAATCATTTTTTAATATGCTTTAGAGTATCTCAGAAATAGCCTGAGACAATTTATCTGCTTGGGCAGAGGTCTGAGATACGTAAGCCACGCGAAGGTTTTTTTTATTACACGTTTTTTTTTCAAGTAAGAATTTTCAATAGAAGTGTCCCTGAGTCAGTCAGATGCTGCTGCTGATATCCCTTCTGGGATGATGGGCGCTCTTTGTGAAGCCCTGCTCGATGGGGAACACGGACTCTCAGCCCTGGCTGGGCTCCCAGCTTGTGAACCTGCTCCAGGTCACTGCTTTAATCAGCAGAGCAATAAAGCAGAGGAGGATTTCTGTCAGCCCAAGAGATATATGTGTCATTGCCACATCAGGATATGGCTTCCACCTCGGCGCAGTGACAGCTCCAGTCATTCTGCAGTGAAAGTCATTTCAAGCCTTGTTTTTCCCTGTGCCGTGGTTTCCCAGTGCAGTGGTTTTATTTTCCATGCCAGGAGCTGGGCTGTGTGAATGGCAGAGCCTGTGCAGGCTGTATGTGAGAGCACCCAGAACCTCTATGGCTTTGGGATGTGCTCCTGGAATGCTGAACTCCAGCAGGGACAGGGGCAAGGGGCTGTGCTCTGCTGGCACTTGGTGACCCTGCTTTCTCCCACTCCCAGCACGTGTTTAAACTGGAACAAGAAGAGTACATGAAGGAGGGAATCCCTTGGACTCTCATAGACTTCTACGACAACCAGCCCTGCATAGATCTGATAGAGGCCAAGCTTGGGATCCTGGACCTGCTGGATGAAGAGTGCAAGGTAACGAGGACCCCCCACCTTTTAGTGTTTCTGTTTCTATAAAAGATCCAAGAGCGGGCTTTAATCTGTGGTGCCTTTCAGGTGGGTAAACATCTCGTTTCACATGTGTTGCTGCTGTGCTCATGGCAAGAGCAGGCTTGAGTTGGCGTTTGCTTTGGTTTGGAACACTTCAGAACCTCCTGGGCAGGTGTTTACTCCAGACCCTGTACCTGTACTCACCACGTGCAGCCAATGTGCCTGGCCTGGCTGTACTGAGGAACAGCCACTGATTCAGACCTGATGTCTTTGGCACTGCCAGGAGCTGGAGCTCCTCTCAAGCCTTATTTTGTCTCGGGGGAAACCTGAGTCCTCTTGCAAGAGCTCTTCAAGGTAAAGCTCACTGCGTTTAACGTGCAGACCTCGGAGATGCTGGAGAGCAGTTTGCTCTCTTTTGCCTTCTCTCTCTCGCTGGCCAAAATCTTGTTTGAAATTTGAGAGTAAAAACCAGAGTGGTAAACCTTGATGACAGTCCAAAAGATAGGTTGGACTCCTTGTTCACACATTGTTCAGTCATGAATAATCAAGTATGCATAGGAACAAGGAATGTCAGAGGGCAGGTTTCCTTGGGAAGTTGGGATGCCTGTTTTGAAGCTCTTTGATGCTGGAGATGTCCTGTTGGAAGGGGATGGGGAGTGCCTTCCTGCTGGGTGTGGCTGTCATGAGGAGCCTCAGCCTCTGAGGGATGCTCCTCAGCTGTGGGATGTCCCATGTTGTCCTCAGGAAGGGTTTCCATTGAGACTTGGATATTTTCTGTGCCAGGAAATACCTGACTGTGGGAGGTCTCTGAGTGTTCTTGAGCAAAGGCAGGAAAGAGCGAAACAAAGTGTTGGGAGAGCTGAAGTAGGTAAGGGGCCCTCACCAGTCCGGCCAAGGTGATATGAAGGACCCAAGGAATTCTTTTTGCGGATCCATGAGTGCAGGACAGGTCTGGTGTCTTGAGAGTACAAGAGTCATATTGTATCGGAGGGAAAGGGTTGGGATCCATTGTTCAGACAAGTTTCCCTGGAAAAGGACGTGGCACCTGTGTTGGCTACACCTTTGGGTTGAGCTGGAGTTGGGGCTTTGCCCTTTTCAAGTCTGCTCTCAGGAAATCTCCTTAAAAGCGAGAACAAATCAGACTTAATTTTGATGTCCTTAAAAACAGTATCTCAGCCGGTGCAGGTTCGCAAGGAGGTCGGATTATTTGCCTGATATTCAGCACCATTTCATCTGGTCTCTGTGCTGCTGGGCCAGTTAAATTTTGAAGGCTCAAACTGTCTCCTGGATGCTGTAAGGACGATAAGGGAAGTTTTCCTGGTGTTGAGAGTAACACCCTTGGCTCCTCTCTGGAGTATCTGGCACTGGTTGCTGCTGGTGGCATTGCTGGTGGTGACAATGCAGCTCCCATGTACCACCAGTACCATCTACCTACTTTTTCCCTCCATATTTATTTATTTGACAAAACAACAACCAAAACCAAACCAACCAACCAACCAAAAAAAACCAACAAAAAACCCACAAGAAAACCAACAAAAACCCCAACAACAAGAAAAAAAAACCCTAAAAAATCCCCACAAAAAACCAAACCAAACAAACAAAACCAAAACAAAACCCCAGCAAAACAACAACAGCAAAAATCCCCCAAAACCACAAGAACTATTCCCTCTCCCTTCTCATCAAATGACAATTATCTGGGTGTTTACCTGTCAATGGGGGATGCTGTCATTAGTCACAGGCCCTTATTACCGGCCCTGTAATCGTCTCTTTTATTACAACCCGCAAGTGTTCTCCAGATTTATGAACATTTCAGCAAAACCTGTCAACTGAAAGCAGCAGTTTATGGATGAAAACCTTCACCCCCACGGCAGTGTTTCACCTCCTGGGGTGGGACCACAATAAAGTAATTACATGCCAACTCATTAGAACCCACAGCAGTGGATGAAAACACTCTGGGATGTGAAACGGCATCAGGGGAATATTTGTGATGATAATAATGAAGCATTAGTGCAAATGCAGAGGGTTTGTCACTAATGTTCTTGCTTCACAGTATGGGCCTTTTTTTAATCCCTAACATGTGGCTGGGGAGGAGGCGGCTGGGTACGTGCTGAAGCAGTGTAGGTCCTAGGAGAGTCTTGTTGCTGTTTAGGGAAAACCTGATGTAAGAATTGGCGGTGAAAGAGAGAGCTCTTGAACTGGGGTTGGGGTGTTAAGGACTAAACCTGTCTCCTGAAAGCTAATGAGAAAAACCCTACTTCTTAAAACAGCCTTTAGGATATAGAATCATGGAATCACAGAATCACAGAATGGTTCGGTCTGGACCTTAAAGATCATCCTGCTCCATCCCCTGCTCCACCCCTTCCATTATCCCAGGTTGCTCCAAGCCCTGTCCAGCCTGGCCTTGGACACTGCAGGGATCCAGGGGCAGCCCCAGCTGCTCTGGGCACCCTGTGCCAGGGCCTGCCCACCCTCCCAGCCAGCAATTCCTTCCCAATATCCCAGCTGGGCCTGCCCTCTGGCACTGGGAAGCCATTGCCTGTGTGCTGTCCCTCCGTGTCTTTGTGAAAAATCCCTCTCCAGGAGGGAGATGTTTATGTTGGGGTTTTTAAAAACAGCTTTGTAATCATAGGAGCTGGAAGCTGTTCTAGAATTATGAAGTTTGGAGGTGGCTTCTGGAGCTCCTTTGGTCCTTTGTCTGCCCAGGAACCCTTGTAATCTCTCTGGACTGTGACCTGTGTCCTCTGCTGAGGGACCCTGGAGTCCTTGGAGAGACTTTTCCCTGTTTTCTGCACGGGAGCTTCACCAGCCTGGATCTGTAGCTTTTAGGACCTCTTGGTTTTGCTCTGGTGCCAGAGGAACAGTGAGAGTTCATGTCCCCTGTTCAGAAAAGCCTTGGCCAGAAGCCAGGGCCACCACCATGGTGGGACGCTGATGTGCTAAACTGATGAGCCCAAGGAGGTTGGGAAAGGGCAGAAGGGCATCCAGGAGAACCTCTCCTCTGGTGAGCTGTGAAGGGTGGGTGCAGTCAGTGTGGGGCCAAGAGGGAAATAACCTGGGAAAGGACTAGAGCCTGTCAGAAGAAATGAAAGATGAAGGCTGCCTTCTCTAAATCTAGTTGTGGGAAGATTGCTTGGATATTTCGAATGGGCTTAGGGTGTGGTTCCACTTGTAGAGGGAGTTACTTTGGCGGGGGGAACAGCGCGCTTTGGAAGAATTTGAATGCTTTGAATTCTGAGGAAACATGTGGAATGACTTGAACTCTCTGAAGAGGGAAACAGAAAACACTGGGAAATGCAGTCGAGCCTCTGCCAAAGCTGGATGAGCTGTCCTGCTTCTCAGGCTGAAACTGCATGCCATGTGGGCATGCTGTCTGTCTTCCAGCATTCCCAAGTGCCTTGGACAGTGCTCATTTTGGCACAGAGTGGCATTTTTGGGGCTGTTCTTTGCAGGACCAGGAGCTGGACATTGTTGGTCCTTGTGGGTCCCTTCCAGCTCAGGACATTTTGTGATTCTGTTTGGGAGCAGAGTCAGAGGTTACCATGGGTGCCCAGGTTTCTCCATAAGGTGTCTTGCTACCTCACTGTTTCCTTGCTTTCGCCTTGGCATGGGAGTGAGAATGAAAAAATGAATGAAAAAACAAGTGTCTATTTCCATTAAGTGGAACCAAAAGGGTTCAGTCAAGAACAGGCTGATTGGAAAGGTTCACGTGTCAATGCTGTCATCGTTGTCCAAGATTTGTGACGGATCTTTCTGCTTGTGGAGCAGCCTGACCCTGAGGCTGCCAAAGGGGGATGTGTCTCACCAAACCCACGAGCTCCCTCATGCTCTTGACCTCCTCTGTGGCCCCATTTGTGTTCCATGGCACGTTGCCACTGTGTGATGCTGCTAATGTGCCAAATGCATTTTCTAACGCTGCTCAGAAGATGCTCTTTAACCTTTGCTGTGTCCTTCTGCCAAGTGCCAGGAACGCTGTGCTCCGCTTCTGGCCGACTGCTCTTCCATCTCTCTTGTCTCCATGCTTCACTGCGAACTTGGGGATCTGAGCAAATGTGTTTTCCTTGTCTGAACTCGTTAGTTTTTTGGACATCAGAAATTAGCACATGGCCTTCCTGTCCAGGGGGATTTCTGCTCCACGAGCAGATACACAGAGGTTGGACCCCTGGGCTTTCCTCTCAGGCGGGACAGCCTCCCCTACGTCACGCTGTCAGCTCTGATGACTTTAAAGTCAGGCACATCACTTGCAGTGGAACGTGTTTCTGGAGTGCAGGAGCAGCCCTGGCTCTTTTCAGGCTTTAGCTTATATTGGAGTGTTGAGGAGTAAAGAAATAAAATGTGAGTAGTTCCTACTGTGTTTTCAGAGTTGACTTTTAGATCATTAGGTTTGCATCGCAGAAACCCTGAATGGTTTGGGCTGGAAGGAACCTTGAAGCTCATCCAGTGCCACCCCTGCCATGGCAAGGACACCTTCCAGTGTGCCAGGCTGCTCCAAGCCCTGTCCAGCCTGGCCTTGGACACTGCAGGGATCCAGGGGCAGCCCCAGCTGCTCTGGGCACCCTGTGCCAGGGTCTCACAGGGAGAAATTTCTTCCTGATATCTGATCTAGATCTACCCTCCTTCACCTTAAGCCATTGACCATTGTTTCTTCTATCCATTTAATTGTCCTTCTGTTGGAGGAGGTGGTGGTGGAGGGAATCTCAGCCTTCAGTCCAGGTGGTCCCAAGCACCTCCTCACCTGGCTGGTGGGTTCTTTGGGGAATCCTGGGGGGTTCTGGCTCCTGGGATGCAGCATGGATCCTGTGGGGCTGGCCCTGGCCACAGAGGGTGGGTGTGATTGTGGTTGCAGGAGCTCCTGCCAGCACCAGGGACAGTGAATCCAGAGGGGAGGGGACCCTGCCTCTGACAGGCGGAGGCATGGTGGGGACAGAGAAGCACAGGCAGTGACCTTGTGCAATTCCTGGTATTGGCTTTATTCTCTTCAAAGATTCCGTACTAAACTTGCAAGGTAGTCTCTTTTCCCCTTCCTCATCCCCTAAAAAAATGATGATATAGCCTCTAAATAACTTCCTCAGTTTTCTAAGGGCCTCGAACTGCCAAGGTAATACCAAAAGCTGTTATAATAGTACAGATAATGGCCTTGTTAATTTTTATCTTTGGAGCTTGGTCCCTATCAGGTGCTTCCCAGGCAGCTAAAAATACCCAGGCTGCAGGATGGTGAGCAGGGTATGGCAGACCCTCTTTCTGGGAGGCAGGAGCGATGACTTTGAAGTTTAACTCCGAGATAAGCAGGTTTTTCAGCAAAGTGGATGCCCTGGAAGAGAGCTGGTGCAGGATAAATCTGGCTCAGGGTGGCTGCAGTGCTCCTGCTCTGCACCTGTGGCTTAGTTCTGCCCAGGAGGCACCCAGTGATACCTCCAGAAACTATGTTTTTGCATGCAAATATTAAATATAACCCATGAAAAGAAACACATCTACATTTATATAACCGAGTCTTACCTTGCATAAATAAAACATGTATATTTAGCTATATTGCATAGCTAAGTGCCTTTCAATATTTATATATAGTCTGTGTTATTTATGTGTGTATCCATAATTGGCTACACTTAAAAATTATAAAATATAAATAAATGTGGGAGAGCACGTCTTACATGCATGGCTGCTGCATTAAATTCACCCTCATTACAAGGATTGGCAGGAGGTGCATATCCCAGAACCCTTCTGGTGTGTTTTGGTTTGCTGTCATGAAATCAAAGGCTGTTTCAGAACAGCATAAAGAAGTATTCCTCACCTGTCTCATGTTTTTCATCTTCCTGCTCTCTGTCCCTATTTCCTCTGTCATTTTTCATACAAAAGGCTATGTAAAGTCCACATGGATCATCAAGACCTCTCTCTCTTTCTGCACAGTTGTTCTGTTCTAAGCTTCGTCCCATCTAAGTTTAAATACTGACTGAGATTGAACCACCTCTTCTTCTAACCTAAATATTCAATTATCCACTTTTTTTGTTAAAAATATATATAGGTGTGTGTGTATGTGCAGCCACTGGTGTGCTCAGCAGTGATCCGTGGGGTGGGGATGAATCCCATCAGTGGTGGCTCTCAGACCCCAAAAGGAACAATTTCCCTGTTAAATAAACCAGAACTTCATGCATATTGTCTCATGTGGCAGTTATGGAAACTGTTCTGTCACCTAAAACAGTATTAAAAAAAAAAGGTTGGTGCCTGAGTAGTTAATGTATCTAGTGTAAAAATAGTTCCTTAATATTTCTGTTCTAATAAGTATGTTTTTTTTGTTGTTTGGGGGGCTTTGTGTGTGTAGGTATTTGGGGTTTTGTTTCCTTTTGGGGCTTTTTGTTTGGTTCTGGGTTTGTTTCTCTTGGGGCTTTTTGTTTGGTTTTTTGGTGGGGAAGTTTTGGAGTTTCTGTTGGTTCTTTGGTTTGATTTTCTTGTTTTGCTTTGCTGGCTTTTGTTTTGGGGTTTTTTCTTTGTTTTTGTGTTGCTTCAGGGTGTTTTTTTTGTTTAGTTTTTGGGGGGTTGTTTGGGTTTTTTTTTTTATTTTGTTTGGTTCGTCTTGCTGGTTTGTTTTGCCTTTTTTAAAAAATTCTTCCCGCAAGAGCCGTTCTGGCTGCTGGAACAGAACCGGGATTTGGGTGTGCCCTGCTGGAAAAGCAGTTTTGGTGTGTTTGTCATGGAAGTACGTGAGCACAGAACCCCCTGTCCCTGTCCCTGTCACTGTCCCTGTCCCCGTGCAGGTGCCCAAGGGCACGGACCAGAACTGGGCGCAGAAGCTGTACGACCGCCACGCCGCCAGCCAGCACTTCCAGAAACCTCGCATGTCCAACACCTCCTTCATCATCCTGCACTTCGCTGACAAGGTACCTGCACGGCTGTGGTGGGTTTAGCACACCAGGAGCACTCAGCAGGGACAGGAAAGCCTCCTGCAGGAAAACAGATCCGTGGATAGCCCCTGTGAGCTGCCCTTGGTGACCGCGGTGCCGGGCGGGTGGGGACCGTGGCTCGGGTGCTCACATCTGGATCAGCCCCGAGGGTTTCTGCCTCCCAGCTGTGGCTCTGAGCTGTGAGCTATCGTGGCTTCTCCAGGAGAGAAGAATCCTCTTTCCCGAAGCTGCGAGGAAATGGATTTCTGTAAGGGCAGCTTGGCAGGAAATGTGCTGGAGAAGGGAATTGTGTTTGTAGAGCAGGAGCTGTGAGTGTCAGCAAGGCTCAGTGCAGGGAGGAGGTGAGAGGTGACCCCAGGCAGATCACACGTTTTTGAGGGAGAAGACGCCAGCTGTGGCACCAAACTAAACCAAATCCTGGTGCCTGGTGCTCAGGGGTGTTGTCCATGGGCTCCAGCTTCACTGAAGCCCTGATGTGACAGGTGTTACAGCAAACAGGAATCTCAAAAGCTTGAAGTTATCCCAAACACACATTTGTTATAAAAAAATCAATAAGGTCAACCCAGGGGTATGTCTGAGGAGCTGGACAACATCCAGGTGCTGTGGTTCCATACAGGTGCTTCTCCTAAGCAGGTTTGCCCTGGGTGCCAGAGGCACTCACCATGGCAAAGGTTGGTACTCACCTTTCTTTAGGCAGCTGGTTTTGCATATGGATCCTTCATAAACAATATTTCTTAGCACGTTTTCCTTTTTTTTTTAAATGCGAAAAAATTAGAAATTTTCTTTTGTCCTCTCTAAATTATTTTTTTAATTGGATTTTAAATTCCTTTACATTCCAACCGTCTGCAATTTCAAAACCCAAGAGACCTAGAAGAGACTTAGGCAGGGCATATTTTGAGGTTTATTGATTAACTTAGAAGGAGTTGAGGAGTGAACAAAAGAGCGTGTAGTGTTCCTGATGATCCTTGCATTTCTTACCCCCAGCTTCCATACACAGCAATTTAATGACTAGGAAACAATCAGTGTTTGCAGTGAGGGTTTTGCTTTCACTCAGATTCACTTCTTTTGATAAAAAGTGACCTTTGAATTCCAGTTGTTCCTTTCCCCTCTCAGGTTTTTTGGGTGAGCTCCTGGCGGCAGGGCAGGGGTGGGAGCACCTTGTCCCTGTGCGTTTGGACTTGACCCTCTGAGCTTCTTCCCTTTGTGTCCTGGTAGGTGGAGTACCAGAGCGAGGGGTTTCTGGAGAAGAACAGGGACACCGTGTATGAGGAGCAGATCAACATCCTCAAAGCCAGCAAGGTAAAAGCTGTGAGTGAGGGCAGTTGTCCAGGCTGGAGCTGAGCTGTCCCTGTGCCACTCCAAGCAGGCTGAGGGGGTGAGCGTGCAGCTCCAGCCACTGACAGCACCCAGAGAGCCAAATCAATGGGGTGTGCAGCAGGGAAAAGGGGGGGAGAGGAAGGTGCTGGGGGTTGCAGTCACACCCATGTGTGGATGTGGCTGGTTGTCTGCGTTCCTTCACCCTGCTGTTGGTGTCCTGTCAAGATGCATCACAAAAATAGTTTCCAAACCTCTTGAGCCTCTTCTTTTTTGGTCACCAAGGGCCACAATTAGGAGCAAGGTTGTTTTTGGGCACTGTAAATCCCACTAAACTCTTGCTTGGAGCTCCCTACCCATCACCCATCACCTGCAGAATCACAGGATGATTTGGGTTGGAAGAGAATTTAGGGATCGTCTTGTTCCAGCTCCCTGCCATGGGACACCTTCCACTAGACCAGGCTGGCCAAAAGCACGGGGTTCTGGGGTGAAAAGCCACTGTTACCAGCATAATTTGTGTATTGTGGGCAGCCTTGCTGGTCCTATCCCACATCTGTGTGGAAATCACTGTTCCTCTTAGCTGTAATCCATCATACTTGTCCCTGTGGCTTCTAATTACTTCAGTAATTACTGTGCAAAAACGAGAGTTAACGCAGAATGTGACACAACTCTGAGACACTCCAGCTGCTGTGGAGCTGTTTTACACAGCTGCCAATGTGTAACTTTAACAAATTAACAGATACTAAGGATCACGCTTGATGTCAATTGTGTCTTACAAGGTTTACTGTTACCTTCCCTCTCCCGAGTATTGTACAAACAACTTGTCAACATCTCATTGCACAAAGTGCCAGCAGGGACGTACTGGCTGGCTGTGAATGCCAGGTCTCCTGGTGAAGGGTTTTTTGGCTCTTGGTGTTTAAAATTTCCCGTGGGCTGTGGATTTGGTGGGATGTTGGAAGCAGAAGAGCTGTGGGGCTCTGAAGGCTTTGGAGTGGGTCCTGCCTGCAGTAAATGAGCATTTGACAGTGGGCTTCAAGTCAAAGATTTTACAGTTTTCTGTATAAATTGAGCAGATTTTACACTGGCTTCCAGTACCATACTCCTGATCACTAGGAACATATGGGTCAGCTGTGTTAAAAGTGTCAATAGCACAGACAGCTTAGGAATTTTAAACCTTTGTTGTTTTAAAACCAGACCAAAAGTTCTTCCCTGCAGCCTTGAGTCTTTCATTGTCAACTAATGAGCTGAAACTTTAAACAACCTCATCTGCCCCCAGGGCAGCTTTTATTAAGCAGTTAGTGTGAAAATCCAGCCTTGCAAAATCCAACTCACCATCCAGCAGCCAAAATCCAGGCTGAATGACTCTGGGGCACCATTGATCCTCCAAAACTGGTGTGTGGTTTAAGGAAGGAGTATATCTGCTTTCCTCCAAACCATTTCAAAGCCTTCCACAGCATAGGCCAGCATGTTAAGTTGGTTTGGGGATTTTTTTTTTGTTTTTATTTTTGCATTACAGATTTTGAAGACTCCCTACATTTTGCAAATGCTATGTCTCATATTCAGACTTCTCTTTGTGACACCTGTGGGTTGCTGCTGGCTGTGACCTTCTAAATGCCACCCCGAATAAGGAGTGGGATGAAGGCAGGAATGGAGGAAACATTATTTTTAGGAGTAGTTTGTTCCTGTCAAAGTTGGAAGAGATGAGAATGGGAAATTATTTAAGTGATGTCAGTGGCTTGGCCTGTTTCATGGCAAGGAATTCATGTGAAGATGGCAAGATGAACAATTTTCTGATCCATGGGAGTTGTTGTGAAATTAATAATTGTGAAGCTGGGCTTTAATAATGCCCAAATCAAGGGCTCTGCATGTTCAAGAAGCTTCCCAGGGAAAAACTGGGCGTCATTAGAGCTCATTAGAAATGCCAGGTAACCTCCAGTGATAATTGGTGCTATGTGATTAATTATTTAGCCAGTGCTGAACTTGCTGTTGGAGTCAGTGCTGCAGAACCAGCAGTGTCTGATAAGGATTTCTGTTTGACTTCTTCCAGTTGGTGTAGAGGAGAGATTGTAACTCACTGGAGTAGTGTGGAGTGGTGAAGACCCTGGAAACTGTTCCCTAAAACCAGATATAAAATAAAGGCTCTCTTGTCACATATAGGAACCACAATATAACAGCAGAGCAGGCTCGACCTTCTTTTAATTGCTGGGTTGGAGAGGATCTTAAATCCCATCCAGTGCTGCCCCTGCCCTTTCCACTATCCCAGGTTGCTCCAAGCCCCATCCAACGTGGCCTTGGATACTTCCAGGGATGGAGCAGCCCCTGCTGCCCTGACCCAGTCCAGAACACTCTGAAATACACCTGGGTCTGAGAACCTTTGGGAGATAGTTGTTGAATTTCTGCCTCTAAGCCATTCCCCTAACAGCATGGGAGCAGTGGCTTTTGTCAGCCTATGCTGATCCCCTGCTGCTCAGGGAAGAAGAGCAGCAGGAGCTTTCTCACGTTCCTCTCACAAATCCTTCAACACCTGATGATCTGCTCTTGCTGCCCCTAACTCGGGTTTGCCAACAGATTGTTGTTACCCTGATACTTTGGTCACTTGCCTGCCATTTGCCCTCTGGGGCTATAAACAATTAAAAACAATTTTGTTTTGCTGTAAAAGGCAACCTGGTGTCTCTGAACCAGAAAAAGCAGCAGTGGCAGTGCTGAGCCTGCTACATAAATGTGTAAATTTAACTAAAGCTCAGATTTGTGCTGCAGAGGACTTCGTCCTGTCCTCAGGATCAGGCTGGCACACAGTAGTGTGCACTCTTTGCATTCCCACTAAAGCAGCACAGAGGGCAAGAGGGAACACTGAATTTAACACAGCAAGGACCTGGGCACCTCCCTGTCAGCAAGCCATGGCTGACAAAGCACTCCCACCAAGACAGAACTGCCTTCTGCTAATTAGAATGCAATTACTGCCATCAGCAAGATGGTGAAAGAGACTTTATGAAGCATTTAATTACTTCTGTAAGCGCTGGTCAGCTGAAGCAGTTGAGAGCTGATGTTCTTTGAATTGAGGGAAATTATTTGAACGCTGATGGAAGGCGTATGGGCATGCTGTGAAGGTATTATTTTCCAGTTCTCTGTAATTACAAGTAATGCAGCAATGGTTTTGACTCTGCCAACTGGGGAGGAGGGGTCTGCCCCTCTTGCTCATGCCCCAGAACCCCTGGAATGGTTCCTGCTAGAAATGATCTCAGTTCCACCAGGTTTTGCATCTGCAAGCTGAGAGCTCGGCTCTGAGATCCTTCTCCAGCACTCATTCAGGAACAAGCACTGCTGTTACTAATACCAAGTGGATGGAGGGATCAGTGTTGAGAAGATATTTTGAAATGCAAAATTACATCCAGAGGTTTTACCACATTGTCAGGTGTGAGGTCGTATCCTGTGCTGGATATTTTCATCAATACATGTGCCATCCATGCCTCCCTCCTCTCCTCCTCCCTCCACTCCTGTTTGCAGGAGTCAGAGCATCCCAGATGTGTCATCCACAACTGTCAGGATGTCTTTTTTAGGGGTAGGAGGTCAGGTGGAGAGGGAGAGAGCCCTTATTTTGGTAGGAGTTGAGTGAGCTGCAGAGATAGCAGTGAAAGCTGAGACTGAAGCAGATCCTGAGCTGGTGCTGTCGTGGAGCCTGCAAGAAATTGGTCATGTAATGCAAATAATTTCCTTCCCACAGTGGTGTTGAGGCTCCTGTAGGAGCAGGCTGTGAGAACAGCCCACAGGACAGTGGAATTGTTCCTGTCTCAGCCCAGGGATGTGGCAGAGAGCCAGGCAGCCCTTCACGGCACAGGGCTGTCCATTTGTGTCTAAAAAGTGGTAAACCATAGCACCCTTCCTGGGATCTTAATGGAAATACAACCAGGTTGGGCTTTGGGAGGAGCCTGAGGTGGGGGCAAGAGTGCTGTGCAGTTGCCCCTGGCTTGTGCTGGTGGTTTTGGGGTGGATGTGTTGCGGATGGTGTGCCATGGATGTGGGGATGTGCTCCCTCAGGTGCTCCAGCATCTGTGTGGCTGGGAGGCATCGTGGGTGCTTTGGCAGTGTCACCAGGCTGGAGCCCAGCTCAGTTGGTGATATGTGACATCCCACCTGCTGACAGAGAGGGTTTTTTGCATTTAAGGATTTCCCCTTTGAATGTAGGTGCAGCTGTGGCCAGTGTGGGTGCATAGGTGGATTCAAGATGTGAAAATTCAACAGCCCTGCTAACCAGGCTAGATTTATGGTGGCTTACTTAATATTCAGGTTCCCCAGCCTAATGTAAATATGAATACCCTGCTCCCTAAATAATAATAATAATAAAGAAGGCATTAACTGTATTTTCCAGCTCAGCTGTTGTTTATGAAGCAGAAATGTTCATTCCAGAGGTAGGGATCTGTCAAGTTAGATGTGGTGCTTGCAAGGTTGTGGGATGGCAGTGCTGCCCTGAAAGGTGGGTAATTAAGGAGGCAGTGTTTGTGTCCCTTAATTTTTTGGAAAGCAAGGGTGGCACTGGGGCCAGGGTGGGGCCTGGCTGCCATGTGTCCTCACAGGAGATCCTGTTCCTGGGGTATGAGCTGTGCAGGCAGCATCCTTGCTGGGGCAGGGCTGGATAAACCCTGAAACAAAGCCTTAGGAGCAAGAGTCATGTTCAGGAGGTTTTGTGCCTTGGCAAGGCTTCAGCAATCCAGCCTCTTTTTTTTTGTTTGTTTGGCTAGTTTGATTTAATGTGTACATTTCAAGGTTTCATGAACTGCAGCACAGAATGGTCCTGCTGGTGTAGTTTATGTAGGCAACTCTTTTTGCTTCCAATTTCTTGCCCTTTTTCCTCTTCCAGGTTTAGGATGGGTGATAAATGACCTGAGTGATGACCTGGTGGGTGGGTTCATTCCCCCGTGAGCAGGGCCAGAGGTGCTCAGGTGTTTTCTTTCGTTTTAGTATCAGATGGTAGCAGACTTATTCCAGGAGGAGAAGGAAGCTGTGCCTGCCACTGCCGTGCGGAAGGGAGCACCCCGGATCAGCGTCCGCTCTGCCAGGCCAGCCTTCAAAGCTGCCAACAAGGAGCACAGGAAAACAGTGGGACACCAGGTAATGTAAGATTTGGGTGAGTCACTAACAGCAGAGCAATCCAGTTAAGATCTTGTTTCTTCAGTTTGAAGCAGAGGTAAATAAAAAGCTGTTGGGGTGGAAAGAGATTTTCCCGTGATCTCTGTGTTCAGCTCTTGCATTTTGGATGACTTCTAGCACTGTCTCTGGAGCAGCAGGCTTGAGTAGTCTTGACTGAAAGCAGCTGAGACGTGGTCTGGGGAGGGTGGAGGCCACTCTGGGATTCACTGGGCAGTGTTCCAGTGTACTGTGGAGCCCATAAATTGAAACAGCTTCAGAACAGGAGCATTTTTCCCCCTGTGGGCAGTTTTAGAAGTTCAGCAGGGGCACAGGGAGGTTGTGCTGTCTCCATCCTTGGGAATGTGTCAAAGACCCAACTGGGCAGAGTCCCAAGCTTTGTTGCTCATGAACCTGTTTGAGCTGGAAGCCCTCAACCCTACAGTGTCTTCTCTGAATTGTCACACAGTGTCACACCTGCAGGTGGCTCGTGGCAGCTGCTGCCTGGGGCTGCAGGGTTGCAGCACCTCCTCCAGATGTGTGGTTTTGTCTTTCAGTTCCGCAACTCCCTGCACCTGCTGATGGAGACCCTGAACGCCACCACCCCACACTACGTGCGCTGCATCAAGCCCAATGACGAGAAACTCCCCTTCAAGTAAGTGGAGCTGCAGATGAAAAAATGTGTTCAGCTTTAGAGCAGAAGAACGTGCTTTGGGCTCTTCCTCCTGCTGAGGAGCTTGCCCCCTCCTTTTAATGCTGTTCCTGTAACTGGAAGGTCTCTGTGTGTTGCTGGAGTCACCTTTTTGGGTTTCAGCATGTGGGGTTTATGCCTCTGAAATGAAGACTAATTCAGGTTCTAATAATTCATAGATATACTCTGCTAGTACTGAGCACCCTTTCTTTGTAGTATTAGGGTCTTTGTGCAATTTTCATTTTAGACTTGCTTTGATTTAAATAATTACAGTTCCAAACAGTGAAAAGAGAAAGAAATTAAAAAGCAGAGGTAAGTAGTGGGTTTGTAAAATGAACAAAAATATCTTGGTGCTTCCAAAATAAATGTAGAAAAAGTAAAGACGTGGCTTGTATCAACTTCAGGCAGGTTAACAGCTGAAGCAAAAGGCTACTCCTGATCTTGCTCCATAGTTCAGAGACGAATCACAGGCAGCAAACTGTGAGCAGGTAGCAATTGTTAGCCCTGTTTGACCTCTTGGTCATGGTTTGTGCCCAGTTTTCTTCCCTGTAACTCCAGGAAAGCTGGGCCATTAGTCTGCAGGGACCTTACAGATGTGATGTCCTTGAAAGGCATAGGGTGCAGGTGGTGGCCTTTAAGGAAGAAGGCTGTAAATGTAATCCAGCAGCAGGGAGGCATTTCCCTCCAGCTGACCCCATGCAGGCCGAGTGCTCCCAGTGAGCACAGTGCGATTCAGGAGTGCAGAGACAGCTCCAGCAGTGTCCTGAAAGCTGGGCAAAGCTTCTCTAAGCAGGCTCACCCTTGGTCATGATGTGCTGGGTGAGATGTATCCACCAGGAAGCCTCCTGGCGTGACTCTTCTCCCCCCGCAAACAGCTAAGCGTTTAATCATTACAAGACATTCAGAAACTTTTATATTTACCTGATGCCTTAGATGAGGATTTAACAGCCCTGGAGAAGGCTGTCTGTGCTGGGATGGCAGTTCCTGTGTTCAGCTGATCTGTTTCACACACCATCCTGTAGGTACTGGATTTGCTCAGGGCCTTGGTCTCCTGTTGCCTTTTGCAGGAGGTGTTCATTTAAATGAAATTCAGGATTACACTCTGTGATTGACTGTTTTCTTTAGATGAAGCACAAAATTGATCTCTGACTTGCTATACTGAGAGTGTGATAGATGCTCTGGGTGGTGAAATGCCTTCATCTTTCAAGGGGTGTATCCAAGACTCTGTGTCCCTACTTGGCTCTCCTTTCAACTCATCCCTCTTCGCTTCTCTGCCTTTGAACTTCCAAATTCAGTTTTTCATGTGGTGCTCAGGATACAGTTAATATAATTCAATGGATGTGCAAGCTCTTGGTATTCAGGGGGCAGTAATTGGATTAACTCAGTTGTATCCCTACAATGTTATAGGTAGCAAGCACCAGGAGGATAATTCTGCCAGTGCCTGCTCCTATTCCACTGTGATGCTACTATTGGTGAATGTCCAAGCTTGGGATTTTGGGTACAAGCGACAGACCAAAGTAGACACAAGGATGGTTCTGGAGGAGGTTGCTTTAGGTTGTGGTGATGGGGCTGCATCTTCATCCAGAGGGGGTTCAGGTGTCTCCTGTAGGTGGTTCTGCAAGAGACTCTTCCCCCTCACCCCTAATGGATTGCTTAATTTGCACTGTGACCTGGGCATCCTGGTCAAGGTTGGCCTTGCTGCTGCCATCAGCTTGAGGAATTTGTATCCTTAGCCTGGCTCAAATAAAGTCACAGAATCCCAGGAGCACTGAGGTTGGAAAAGAGCTCCAGGATCATTGAGTCCAGGCTGTGCCCGATCCCCAACCTTGTCAGCAGCCCAGAGCTCTGGGTGCCACGTCCAGAATTTCCTCAGACACCTCCAGGGATGGGGAATCCAAACCTCCCTGGGCAGTTCCAAGGCCTGGCCACCCTTGCCATGGGGAAATTCCTGCTGCTGTCCCCCCTGTCCCTGCCCTGGCCCAGCCTGAGGCCGTTCCCTCTCCTCCTGTCCCTGTTCCCTGGCAGCACAGCCCGACCCCCCCCTGCCAGGCTGTCCCCTCCTGCCAGGGACTTGTGCAGAGCCACAAGGGCCCCCTGAGCCTCCTTTGCTCCAGGCTGAGGCCCTTTTCCCAGCTCCCTCAGCCCCTCCTGGGGCTCCAGCCCCTTCCCAGCTCCTTCAGCTGCTCCTCATAGGACTTGCTCTCTAAAGCCTATTTGCTTATGTGTAAAAGTGGCATCTAGAGACACATGCTGGAAAGTGCACAGTGCTGGGAAGCACTTGTGAAGTGAAACATCATCAGCATTGCTCCAGGTTAGCACCAAAGTGGTGTCTGTAGCATGCAGAACACTCGGTGTTATGTTTGTTGTTCAGTGAGAAAACAAGTCTTCTCTTTCTAAAACATATCATTTTCCAGCTCAGAAGAGCTTTACATTTTTACTAAAATGAGATGCTTACCCCAGAGAGCAGAAAGGATGTAATGGCAGCCCTTCAGTACTTAGAGGAAAAAAGAAAATACTTGCTCTTAACGGTGGTGTGTGGTGGGAGGACAGGAGGCAATGGCCCCAAATCAACATGGGAGGTTCAGACTGGAGATAAGTAAACATGTTTTTTTCTCCCTGAGGACAGTCTGTCAGTGGAGCGGTCTGCCCAGAGAGGTTGTTCAGCCTCCATCTGTGGAGGTTTCCATCAGTTTTGAGTGGGTAAACCCCTGAGCTATGGGTCTGCCCTCACAGCTGTCCCAGCTTTTGAACATAGAAGGTCAGACTGGAGACTTCCTCAGGTTTCTGGCACCCTGCATTCCTACTTCACAACTTGCTGAAAATTCAAGATCCGTGGTGGGGCTGAGGGGTCTCAGGCTCCCATCCTGGAGGACACCTTGGCACTGAGCAGGAATGTTTGCTGCATCTGACTGCAGGCTGTGTCTGAGGTTAATTCCTGGTGGAGGAGACTTCCACAGAGAGATGTGCAAGGGGAATGCCTGACTTCAGGTTGTTCCTCTGTCAGTTTTCCTTTTAGAGTCTGTTTCAGGCAGGGTTTGTGTTCTTTGACTTGGGTTTCCAGGCCAAAGGCAACCTGCCAGGTGCTTCTACCTCCCATGGAAAGGAAAAGGAGTTTGTAATAAGGAGTTTGTCCCACTTTTAAGGTCTTAATTTCAGTGTTAGCCCATAGCTGGAGCTGTTGCTGATAAATGACTGCAGCCTCTCTGGTGACTGCATTTCACCCCCACTGAGCAGGGCTTTGCTGCTTTGCAGTTTCTCTTGGATACAGCAGAGATTGCCCTGGGATCTTCCAGGACTGATGCTTATCTGCTGATCTGACAGTACTGTTTATTATTTATTGTTATGGAAATTGCACCCTTGTGGGTTCTTCCTTGAAGTGAGTGACAGCCCAGACTGATTTTTCACCCTGCACAGTGTTTGTGGTGTTGCAGTGAATAACTTACTTGTAGACTTGACAGGTCCAGGGAATTAAAAAGAGTAGAGAGAAAAGAAGGGGACTATTTTTCATGCTGCTTTTGTACAGCAGAGAGCAGGCAGAATGATTCATGCAATCTTGACTTGCAGGTGGAAATATTTTGGGCTTTCAGAAAGGGAAAAGCTGGTATTATGTGGGAAACTTTGTTCTGGAAACCTCACACAGCTGTGGACATCTGCATTCATGTGAGTCCAAGCTTGATGCAAGGACCTTTTCCAGTGCTTTCCAGAGCTGAAGAGCTGAACCTCCTTGTGCATTCAGAGTCAGGGTGGAAGGAGGGAGGTGCTGTGCTGGTACCTGTACTCGCTCTGTGCAAGGATGGTCCGATGTGGGCATGAGTTCTTGCCAGGAACCAGAGGAGGCACTGCCCAGGTACTCAGCTGGAAGTTGCCATGAGTGTTTTTGGCACAAATTCCTGATGGAAGTGGGATGCCAGTGGTAAGGGATGACGCAAGCTTTAAAGAGGAGGGCAGGAACACCTTGAGTTTCCACATGGTGCCTACCAAAGTCATTAGTCTGTAACACCAGCACCACTGTTCTTGGAAAACTTAGTCTAGAAACTTGCGGCACCTGTTAATTACCTGGTTTTGGAATGGAACTGAATATATCAGGCTTACTTTGCTGTTGAATTTGATTTCTGTGACTATGATGTTGCCCTGATAGCTGCAGGAGTAATACTGCCTGGTTAACCAGGCAGCTTGTGGTGGGGCAACCTGTTCCCTTCTTTATTGTGACTTTATTGCTTTACAAAGCCAGGTAGGGTCTGGCTGTAGGCACGAATTAATTGCAGCAGGTCATCCTATCCCAAGAATACACCTGGCATTGGTAGAGGGGTGGAAGCAAGGTTGAAAATCACACCTCTGTGACCTGCAGAGAAAACGTGTGACATCTGTGCAGCCTGTCCCCAAAGCCAGGCATGGGCTACACTGAGGTTTGGGAGGGAATGGCTGTGGGTTCCCTCTCACTGTGTGTTAATGTCTGTCCTAAATCTATTTGCAGGTTTGATCCAAAGAGAGCAGTGCAGCAGCTGAGAGCCTGTGGGGTGCTGGAGACCATCCGGATCAGTGCAGCTGGCTTCCCATCCAGGTACTGGGCTGGGAATTCCCTGGGCTTGTGCTGCTCCTGTGATTCACTCAGCAATTTCACTGTACCCAAGGGCCAAGCTGGACACTGGGGCTTGGAGCACCCTGGGGCTGTGGAAGGTGTCCCTGCCATATCAGGGGTGGCACTGGATGGACTTTAAAGACCCTTCCAGCCATTCTGTGATTATCTGAGGCGAGGGAGGAAGAAGAAAACACTTCTGTTCTCAGGACAGTGTTTATTTAGCTTGGTTTATATCCAGGGTAGATTTTATATTTTTTTTTCCTTTTTTTTTTCCTTTTTTTTTTTTAGTTTTGCAAAACTCCTGTTATGTCCTGGTTTCCTCAGGTCCAAGAGATTCACTGTCAAGCAAAGAGATTCAAAGTGGGGGTGGCAGTGGGTGTGTTGTGCTTTGTCCAGTGTTCCAGTTTGGTCTTGAGAGGTAATTTGCTCTCATGAAACCTCTGAAAAAACTGGTGCCTGGCAGACAAAAGGAATCCTGCTTTGATCCCATAGCTAGGTGGACATCAAGTAACAAAACAACAGCTCTGGAAGCAAGCATTGCCTTAAAGGACTCCTTCCCTGTTTGCCTGAAGCCCCTTCCACTGTTCAATTTGCTTTTCTTTGTGTTTTATCCTGGCTTCACACATCTGCTGTAATCCTCATTTCAGCCTAAAAAAAATTTTTGATTCTACTTGCAGAGAAAGAAAATAAGGGTTGTAAATTATTGTGGTAGACTTTGCACATCCAGAGAATCCTAGGCTTCAAACTCTTGCATCGTAAAAAAAGGAGGGTTACGGGTGGTGAGGCTCCTGCTGATTGAGATATAAAATTCAAAAGAGGTTTCAAAGGCCTAATAAATCAGAAAACATAGACTATACATACGTCATGAAGATGACAAGGGCAAATAATTCTAAAAAGGCATCAATTGCATTTTAGTGCCAAGCAGCTTTGTGTTAATGTCAGAAAAGCCATCAGCCTTTTTATATGGAACAAAGAAGTTATAAATATGCACAGTGAGGAGTTTGGCTAAGCATGATGTGGAACACCATGAGGAACCCCCTGTCCTGGATTTTGGGGAGGAGTGCGCTACTCTCAGCCCCTGAAAAGCCGCAGAGGGTTTCTGGCAGCTGAGGGCAGCAGCTGCATGTTGAGGTTGCCCTGCTGCCCTTCACCTCTCTTGGCCACTGACCTCATGTTGAAGTTGCCCTTCCTCTTGGCCACTGACCTCCATGGGCAGCCCACAGCTGGTGGTGGGGCTCTCCCTGACCAGCTGAGCCCAGCTGCTTAAGGAGGAAGAAGGGAAAACAGAAGAAGGAGAAGAAGAAAAGTCTCATGGAAAGCATTTTCTCTCTGTCCTCTGCCAGTGTGGGAGATTGGGGCTCTCATGCTGGGAGTCTGGCCCTCTTAGAAGACCCAGCATCACCTTTGGCTCTCATCTCAGAAGTCCTGAGGACTTCTGTGGAATTAGCCAGTAAAAAGCTGCTTCTACATTACATGATCACTAAGCCATGGTGGGGAATCAAACATTCCAGCCTTTGGGTTGTCGTTTATCTTGATTGCCAGGCCAAATCCGTCAGTTCTTCTGTAGTAATAGCCCTGAGACAATGACAAATCTGGGTTTTTTTCACATGGGAGAGGCCAGAGAACACAGCTCTTTGCTCTCCAAGCAGGATTTCACACTGCCCAGTGCAGTCTGGGCCCTGGCTCTGCCCTGGTGGGCCCTGGGAGAGTTTGGGGAGCTCTGACCTGAGCGTTGTGTGTTTGAGGTTTGTTACTGGCCTTACCATGGCTACATGGACACCCTGTTCCTCTCCATTCATAATTAACCTACAGATTTGTGGAGTTTTTTCTATTCCTGCTCACTTAACTGCAGTTTAGACCCTTCAGCACTAAAATCAATGTAAAATTAGTAACTGGGGAGGGGGAACAGAGGGGAGAAACCAGACAGCAAAGAATTGACCAGTGCAAGGACCTCTCCACAATGACAAACTAAAAAGTGATGCTCTCAGCTCTGCTTGCATGCTTTTGGTTATGAGATCTTCTCCCAGGACAATAAGAATACAGAGCTCTTCCATCACAGCAACTTGTCAGCTTTTGTTCTTCCTCCAGGGACAAAAAAACAGGGTGCAAAAAGCTATTTCAGCCTTTCAGAGTGACCTTTTCCAAAGTTTGTGATGCTTGAAGGACAGATTTTTGTGTATTTTAATATTTATGGGATATAGTTGTATATAGGAGCAGATCTGCACCAAATAGAATGCTCACTTTGGGCTCTGGTAGTTCTTCATCTCCTTTACAAAATTCTAGTCCTGAAAATCCAGACCCAGGATCTGGATGATGTCATTGAAAGTTTGTGAATAATCTATGTATTTAAATTGACCTTATAGACTGTCTTAGGAAAAGATGCTTCCATAGGATCTTCTTTTGTAGGAAAAGTAACAGACTTTTTAGTTCTTTCTGCAGTTTTATGTGAAATCTCTCTCAGTTTTCATCACAGTGAGCATTGATTATTCCTCTGTATTTCCTTATATTTTGAGACAAGTTGAGTTAGTATTGCTTGATTAAGGATAAAACTAAAAAGGAGAGTCATTGCTTTAAATTTAAACCTCATATGAAGGCTCTAAATTTGTAATAACTTTAAAATAATAACAGAAAACTTGATCTTCTTGACTTTTGCTTCGCTTGGGTATAAGCAATTTCCCTGTAAAGCAACAGGGAATTTCCAAATTTGTTTATCTCAAGGTAAGTTTTATCCAGAAACAATAGAAAAACTCTTATTTTCCTCCTGTTATGCTCACCTCTGAATATATTCTAGCACACTGTCACAAGAGTAATTTCTGAGGGTGATGTGGCTTTGAGTCTCTGGGTAAAACCACCTGCTGCTGAAGAGTTAGATGTTTTGAGTCTTTAATAATTTTTTTACCCTTAAGAAATAATTTTTGATACAAGTTGTAGTTGTTCAAGCCATGTAAGTCGTCGAAATCTGAAGCCTTGGGCTGCCCACTGAGGGTGTGCCTGGGTTTATTTTACCATTTCCATGGTAGGCTGCGCTCTGGCTGTGTCTGAAATGAATTGAAAATGTGTCATTTGCTTTGAAATGTTACTCAGCACTTAAGAAATCTGTATCTGTTAGCATGTACATAAATGACTGTGATGAATGGGCTGTCTGAGGTGTGTAGGTAGTAAATCTATCATCAGCTTCCCTGCGTAAAGCGTGGAAGATGTCTCTGTGCTGTAAAACCATTCATCTTCTTTACAGGAACTGGCTGCATAGAGATGAGTCTATAGAGAACTAATTGGAGCAGATCTCCGTGAATAGCAAAATACACTTTAAAACAAGTTTTTAAATTGGTTCCATCAAAACTGATTTTTTTTTTTTTCTCCCCCTGCTGGTTATGGTGGTTTCCAGTCAGTGGTCCAGCAGCAGTGGTCTCCCACCATGCCACCACTCTGAATAACCTCATCACTGCAGTTCTCTCTGAAATACCCTCTCTGTAGTTATGTATTTATAGTTTTAAGTATCCTTGGCATTTGGCTGCTGCCTCTGGTTGCTGGAGCTCACTGTCACATGCAGCATTTTTGTATCAATTCAGTGTGAAATCCCAGCTGCTAAACTCTATAAACATTAAACACTTATAATTGAAAACTGCCATGGACATCCTTGGTATCTAATTTTTTTTAGAGAATGTGCCTTTAGCTGTCTGGCTGTCATTTCAGGATAACAAGACTTATAAATTGCTTTGGCTACCAACAGTTCTGTTTGCCCACTCCCAACAAAGGTATAATATGTAAATGGAGGGGTTTTCCCCCCTTGTTTTTCCCTTTGAATATGTCCCAGCTAATTTCAAGCCAGGCCAGCCTGCATGTTTTAGAGCTAATTGAAAGGCAAATCTGTTCTGCTGCAGTAAACAAGGAAAGAGAAATTTTCTCTCTGAACTGCAGTTTCTAAAACAATTTCACTCAAATCTTTGCTCCAAGTTTGAACCTGCATCCCTCCTGACATGTTTTGACTCCTCTGGAAAGATCAGTATTGTCCAGTTCCTTCCTGTTTAATATGTTGACCCCTTCAGGGCAGGGTGCCCTGTGGTGCTGCCAGGATTTCTTACACAAAACTGAGTTTTCTCAGTGCCTGGGATGGTCTTTGGTGATGGGGACACTGAATTTGTTTACCCTGGGTGTAGACATTTCACGTTCAGTTACTTCGGGGTACAAAATAAACCATATTATGGTTAAGAGTTTGAAGTTTTTTTGACCTATTATGCTCCTTTCAGCTGTTCACTCAGTGCAGCTGGTGTAACATTGCTGTAATAACCCTGAAACAATGGGTTGTGGATATTTTGGGCAGTTGCTGACTGCTTGGAAAGATGCTTTTCAGAGGCTTCCTTAGAATGTCACCCTCAGTTTCCTACCCATGCTCTCTCTTTATTTTGATGTTGTGATAAACCCAGCTGGCTCTGCTTAGGTTCATAACCCCTTGATTTTGGGCAGGAGCAGCCCCTTTGCTTTGCACCTGGCTGCATTTTTGTGTGAAACATCCAAATCTGGCTGCTCAAATTACAGAAAAAAAAAATAAAATTACTTCTTCTGTGGTGTGTGCTACAGCTTATTCCCTTTGTTTCCTGTAGATGACAAAGACTTTGCTGGGATGACCAAGTCTCAACTCCCAGCCAAGCATCCTGCTTTTGCTGCCTGAGCCCAAGGAGGGCTTTTTCCACAGGCATAAGTTATTTTCCTGCATCCTTACCTTCCTTTATTGCCTTTTCCCCTTAGTGGCCTGTGCTGTCATCAAAGGAAAATTCAGCTGTTTGAGGTTGGCTTGATCTCAGTTTGAGTAACATCTGCCCAGTCTTTCGTGCCTCCTTCTTCCTGTTTCTCCCCGTCTCTTTTCCATCTCTTTTGTCTGCACCACTTAATCTGGATCTTAAAACTTGCTCATAATATGGAGTTGTGCTTATTTAGTGTCCCTTGGCGGTTTCCAGCCCTGCACTGAGGCTCGCTACGTGTTGTGTGGCAGCATGCCCCCCTTAATCAGGGGCAGCATACCAAGCACCTGAAATCTGTTTTTTGTTCGATACCTGTCTGCAAGGTGAACTGAGGTGCACCCTTCCCATTGTCTTTCCTGCCCTCCTAAGCTGTGGGGTAACATAGCACATCCTTTGTCTCCTGCTGGGAGTCAGTGTGTGTGGTTTGGCAAGTATGAAATAAGTTTTCTCTCTTTGCTTTTGTGGTTTTTTTTGTTTCCCCTCTGAAAATGAAGATACAGTAACTAAAACAATGAGATGTGTGTGCAGAAAAATAATTCTAAAAGTGCGTGTACAGCAAAGCACCGAGATTATTTCTGCACTGGAGAAATCTCCCTTGCAGGGCTGGGGGGATCATGTTTGTTTCTCTCTGAGCACATAGTTGTAAGGAAATTTTATACAGCTCTGGGCCTTGAGTGGTTCAATGAGGCATGTTACATTAAACCTGAGTGCTTTAATTGTTGCTTTCCGTGGGGAGGATTCTACAGCAGCACCTATGAACCCGTACAGCTTTCTTTTTCTGGTGAAGTGGGATTGCAGATATCCCAGATAAACTCCTGATGGGCTGGCTGAGCCCTGGTGTGGCACAGATTTTGTCTTGATGCTCTGTGCACAATAATACAGGAGCAGTGTGGTGTCAGGGCTGTCATCCCCTGCTAAATCAGAGTGGTGAGAGCATGAGTGAGGCAGTTCTGTGCCCTGGGGGTGCAGCGTGGGGCTGTGAACCTCTGGGAGATGTGGATAGGGGCTGTGGATGGCACCAGGTCCGATAAACACCTCGGCAGAATCCAGGGGGTGAATTCCCTGACTCTTCCAATGTTTCATGTGAGACTTACTCCTGAAAGGTGAGTCACTTTTATTAAGGATGGATGTGGAAAATCGATTTTTGCCATCTTGGGGAATGAGAATGACAGGCTCTGGAGGAAGACCTACAGCGTAGTGACCTGTGATCTATTTTTAAGGAATTCTTCCAGGTGTCTGGCTCTTGTTTGTGAGCAGCTGTGGGATCTCCATCTCTGCCTTGGTGCTGGAAGATGATGGATTTTGCTTTCTGCCTAGCTTGGACCTGTGCCCTGAGTTTCAAGTTCTGCCTTTTCACCATCTGTTCTTTGCTGGAAAAGCCTGGGTGGCACCTGCAGGGTGATTTTTTTTCCTCCAGATACCAGCAGTTAATGATGTCAGTGCCTGAGCTGACTCTGGCAGGTTAATGGGAATACTGCCTCCTTCTCTCTTCCCCCCTCCCAAGCTCTCCCTGGCTCGAGCAATACCCGAGCCAGCCTCGTGTGTTTGGCTGTGTGCCTCGGGCACTGCATGCTCTGCTTCTCCTCTCAGGTTTGATTTGGAGCTGTGTAAATCCCGGGTGTGCTTAAAATGAAAACGGGTTTTACTTGCAGAATGCAGAATGGGAAATGTAATTATAAAACGGAGGCACTGGAAAAGCAAAGATAAGGCAAGTTTAAGTTAAACCTTACAGGACACAAGCTTGTAGTCTTGCATAACCTTTTTGTTCAGTTTTTGCCCCAGAGCGAGCTCCCCATAGCTAACAGCTTAGTTTTTTTAGTAGTAATCCACTACTTTTGGGTATTTGAGGGTGGGTAGCCTTAGCTGCCTGGCCTCAGGACTAGCCCATGGAGACAGAGATTAAATCAGCACTAAATCTGGCTGCTCCAGGGCCAATCTGAGCGTTCTGAGCATGGGAAATCCTTTCATCACAGTTTCCCTCATGCTTCTGCCTCCAGGAACTCCCCGTTTTACTTTGGCTTCTGGTGCAATCCTAAGGGTACTCTGGTTTCTGCCAGTCCCGTATTCTTTACTAGTTGTGTCCTTGGGGCTGTTTGTCCATGAGGCAGTTATTTGTGGCTTCCTGCAGCTTCCCAGTCCTTACCAATCCACCTTTTTTTGTCTCTTCATTCCCTTTGCAAGCATTTCCTTCCGCTGTACTCTTTTAATTAGAGTATTGCTTTTAATGAGAAAAAGTATTGGCTTTCCTCCCCTGTTGCCTTTTCTGAAGTGACACACAAAGCTCTGTTGGTTGTGTGTTTTGAAATCAGCAATATGCCTGCCTTAGCAAATAGCACAGCTTCCAGCCTTCAAGGTGTTCCATGTGAGATACCAGCAGCTGGAGTAGATGATTGTGCAGGTCCCTTCCAACTGAAATATTCTGTTTCATGAAGTGTTCTGTAGAGCTGGCAGCTGTGAGTGCTCAGGTGGTCTCGCTCTGCCTCACCACTCCAGACTGGCCATGACCTGTCACAATTGCTCTGGCCCTTTGCCGTTTATTTTCTCTTCCACACTCTTAATCCCCGGAAGTGTAAAACTAGGAAGAATTTGGGGCATTAATGCAAAAATTAAGGTATGCATGGGGCTTCTGGGTGAAGAGGATGTTTCTGTATGGGGGCTCTTCACAGTTTGTTCTCGTCCTGGTTGCCAGAGCATCCCTGCAGGTAAGGATTGGGAAGGTGGTTTTGTTGAGTGAGGGCACAAATCAAATTCTCTGTGATTCTCTCCAGTCTCCCTTTGATGTTTGTTAGGCGTATTTTGTTGAAATATCAATGGTCATTCAGGACATTGCTGGAGAAGGCTGGTGTTAATTAAAAACTCAGGTTTTGAGGGGTTTATAACTCACTGTGTTAATTTAGAGAAAGCTGAAACTTGGCAGATGCTGAAGCAATTTCAGGATCACAGTCTGCAGGCTCTACATCTATCACCAGCCACAGGAGATGGTATTTCCTAGCTGTAGGGTGCAGTGCTCTAATTCCTTCAATAAGTGTTGCCTATTTGGAAGCTTTGCTGCTGGAGACAGTGAAGCATCTTCCAAGGGGCTGCTTTGTCTTCCGAGAGCCAGAAGATTTTGTGTTTGTTTGAAGGGTGTCAGACCTCAAGATGGAGCAATTAGTGAGTCAATTGATTCAAAGTAGTATTTAGCAGAGTTTGGGAATACAAAAACCAAAGAATATCTATTTGATTCATTCTCTATAACTTTATCAAGATTGCTGTTTAATTTTTTTTTTGGGCAATCAAGAGATCCATGATTTCTCCAAAGTTAGGTTCTCCTTTCTGCCGGGGAGAATGCAACTCATTGCATTTGAGTGCTAAAGAACAGCAGATTGGGAAGCACATCAGGGGTGAAAACAGGGTGATCTGTGGCCTTTCTGTTGGAGGTTAGAAAGGCCCTGATATGGTCATTCAGTGTCTGGGATTGGGGCCAGGCTGAGGGTGAGTAGCTCCTTTTGGGTGGCTTGGGTCCATGAAGGTAGTGGTGAGAAATCCCTTGAAATATTTCACACTACAACTCCAAGCACTTTATTTCAGTGAAGCAGTGCCCAGCATGCAGACTAACCCAGGGTGTGCTTTGCTTTCAGGTGGTCCTACCCTGACTTTTTCAATAGGTACCGTGTGCTTATGAACAAGAGAGACCTCTGTAAGAATGACAAGAAGCAGATCTGTCAGACCCTGTTGGAAGACCTCATTAAGGTGAGCTGGGACCAGGTCTTTGTCAGTGATTTTAGAAGCACAGACCTCATGACTTTGATGTGGTCTGAAATTGCTCCAGCTTCACCTGCTGCTCCTGCAGGTGCTTTTCCACCCCAGGCAGGCTGGGAGCTTTCCCAAAATGAGGGAGTATTGTGAGGAGATGGCAGGAACAAGTGGGACATGTGATTTCTTGGCTGTGGTCAAGAGGAATGAATAATTTCAGTGCTGGTGAAGTCCAGAGTTTGCTATCACTGGCTGTACATGAATGACTGGTCTCTTTTAAAAAATGTGTCCCCCCTGCCTCTCCTTCTGGTTTTGTCTAGCCACAGCTGGAGTACATTTCAGAGGTCCAGCCTGGGACCATATCATGAACCTTAGTCAATCATTAAATGCCTTTTTTTACAAATGAGTAAGGGAAGAGTGCAGTAAATGCCTTATCTTGATGTGTGGGAGACTTTCAATGGCCCTGTATGGAAAAAGCATTCCACAAATCTGGGCTTTTTTACCATAAACTAATCAGAAGGTTTTGCCACCTCTCCTTACCAAAACTTTACTGCTTGCTTTTATGCATTATTTTTAAATTGCAAATGTGCATGCAAAGGTTTTTTGCTGTTGAGTGGCTCAGAATGTGCACAGCACCTTAGACAGGTTTTAATGTTTGATCTCTTGTTTTCCTGTGGGATTTTGAGGAATTTACCCAATTGGGCTCCTCTTTTTGCATTTTGCACCCTGTGTTACCTTTGGTTGCAGAGTTTTTTGCAGCACATGTATGACTTTGTAGATCTAAACATTAATCTTTTTGAGAAAGAAGTCTTTTCCTTGAAGTGCTGTGGTGTTGCATTTCTAATTTTTGGTCTAATGGAAGGTGTCCCTGCCCAAGGCAGGGGGGTTGGATGTATGTGATATTTAAGGTCCCTTCCAACCTAAACGATTTTGAGATTCTGAGATTTCTTTATTTACATAAAAACCAACTAACAAAAAAACTCAAAAAACAAAACAAAACAAAACCCAAACCAAACTTAAACTCCAAACCCTCCAAAAAAACAAAGAAACAAAACCCCAAAGCCTAAAAAACTCCAAATAAACACCAGCACTAAAAAAAACCAAAACCCAACAAAAACAAACCCCCAAACCAACCAAGCAAAAAACCCCACAAAACACAAAGAAACCAACTCCAAACCCCTTCAAAATCTGTGTAAATATTTGGAGTTTAAGACTGAGTCCTAGTGCTGCATTAATGGGTGTTTAGATGCTCAAGTGTAGTAAGTCTAAAGATATCTGATAATGTCTAATAAGTCTAATAATCTAATATGTCTAATAATGGAGTCTAATAATGTCTTCGTTACCCAATTAAGAAGAGATGTAAGTTAATAAATGTGATTCAAGGTGGTGTTTTTACTCTGTATCTACTAATCAACTTAGACTGAAAACAAAAAGAAAAAAAAAAAAGTAATGTTTGCCTCAATTTAATGTAGTTTCCTTTATGCTTTTGAAAAGGATCCAGACAAGTTCCAGTTTGGCCGTACCAAGATCTTTTTCCGTGCAGGCCAGGTGGCATATCTGGAGAAACTGCGGGCAGATAAGTTCAGAGCTGCCACCATCATGATCCAGAAGACTGTGCGGGGCTGGCTGCAGAGGGCCAAGTACCAGCGGCTGAGACGTGCCACCCTCACCCTGCAGTGCTATGCCCGCAGGCACCTGGCACGCAGGTGGGTCCTGGGGAGCCTCACAGTGGGGCCAGCTGGGAAGTCAAGTGTGAAAACACCTCTGGCTACCTGTGTTTTCAATCTGTTGCATCTTCTGGAACTTAAACTTGGGGGGGTTTCACGTGAGGAACTTGGAAGATGCTCTGGTTGCTTGAAAGCAAGATGTGGAATGTGTGCCTGGGTAATGCTGTGGTGAGAGTTTTTGGGCTAAAGTGGGACTCATTTCTGTCCCCTCTCTCTGGTTTTACTGAGGGACAAGAGATCGAAATTCTCTGCCTCAAAGTGGTTTCATATTTACATTAGTTTAATTTCTAGGTGCAGGGCCAAGGTCATAACATTGACAGTCTGGTTATAACGAGATGACTATAGTACTCTGAAGGGTGTTTCACAGAGCTAATGTTTTCCTGGGACTGCCTTTGGTAAAGGGCATTTGGATGAGCCAGGGAAGGAGCTGCCTAGTTGGTATGCACTCCTGCCCTGCAGGGACCAGGAATGTGTCTCCATGATGCCCAGGGGGAGTTCTCAGGCTTGATTGTCTGTATCCTTTGTAATGAGGAAAGTCACTCCAAATCACTGGCAAGGGGGGCTGTGTACAGTAGAGAAATACAGAGCCCAGTGTTAACTCTTTCTGTGCAGGAACCTCAAGACCACTCATGTCAGTGGCTTGCTGGGGTTTCTGTAGGTAACGCTGCCGGAGAGTGGGCAGCTGTGGGGTGGGTGTGTGGGAGCAGTGAAGTAATGGAACAACATCCCAACACACTGGCCACCTTCCTTCTTGTGGCCCTTCTTCAAGTCAGACGATCAGCAGAAGAGCATCAGAGATAGCAGCTGAATTTGTGGTGTTATTTGTGGTTGTGGAAGGGGTTGGTGTCAGAGAAAACCAGCTGCTTAAGGGTTTCTTCTAGTTCTATTTTTCAGTTCCCCTTTTTGTGCAGGGCTTGTAGGGTTGGATGGCATCAGAGTAACTGCTGTCTCTTTTTGGAGCCAGACCATCCCTTACCCTCTTCAGGAAGCCCTGGCTCAGTGGGTCCTAATGGGAAGCCATTCACCTCAATCAAAGGAATATATAAACCAATCTGATGTGGCTCTTAGTTCTGATACGCTTTTCACAAAATAAAATAAGTGGATCAAATTTCTGTATAATGATGCATGCTGAGAGCAATAAATGAATCATAAATCCAGCAAAACAAACTAATTATCAAATTAAATAGAGGGTTTATGGGCATTTATTAACCCATGTAACAGCAAATTGAACATGAGTTCAGCTGGAGAATGGGAGCAACGTGGTGCAGAGTTGACCATTTCCCTCATTATTTACTGTCTGTGAATTGCTTGAGGCTCTGCTCAGGAATGTTGCCAAAGCAGTGCACACCAGTTTAAATGTCAAATCAATTTGCTGCTGTTTTCACTGAGTCAGTAGATACCCTGTGTGATGTGTGCTTTTTATAGTCAGGGAAGTGATGAGGCCAACCTGGGCACTGACTGGTGCAAGGACACAAGGCAGAGAGTTCAAACCAAGGAAAAACCTGGGGAGTGCTTGGGTTAAATGCTGTTTGGGAACTATGAGGTGTGTTGATCTGTGGTTCCAGTGCTCCTGGGTTCCATGGCTGCTGTCTGATAGCATGAAGGCTTTCTTAGCCCAGCTGTTGGTCTTTCCAGAATACCATCAACCCACATTGGACAAAAGGTTTTCCTCTCCCCCTGGTTTAAAATTTACTGCATCAGAAAGAAGTGGAGCTGGTTTTCCCTGCTTACCCTCCTCCTATGCATTGCAGGCTTTTTGAGCACCTGAGGAGGACGAGGGCTGCCATCATCTTGCAGAAGCAGTACCGAATGCTGCGGATGCGCCAGGCTTTTCTGAGGGTCCGCAACGCCACCCTCACCATCCAGGCTTTTGCTCGGGGCATGTTTGTCAGGAGGATTTACCACCAGGTACATCTCCAGGAGGCTCTTTGCATGAAGAACAAACCTTTATGTTCACTTCTGTGGTATGTTTGTTCTGGCTGTGTTGATGCTTGTGAAGCTGACAGCCCCCAGTGTTGCCAGAGAACGGACAGTGATGGTGAGCTTTGCTACTCAAAGCTGTGCAAGCAAAAAAAAACTTCAGCAGCAGCACCTCAGCAGAGCAGCTAAATGAAGGTAGTTGCTGTGGTGCCTGGAGGCATCATGGGGATGTGGAAATGTCATTTGATCTAACCTATGCTCTGCTAAAACCTCCCCATCCCACTGAATGTATGTCAGAGCTGCATGCTCTGGGGTGTTCCCAGTGGGATGGGAGGATGAGGAGGGTCTGTCATGGAAGGCAATAAGTCATTAATTGATAGAAATATCTCTTTAATTAGGTCCCTCCTTTAGCTTTCTGTGTTAAACCAGGAGCAGGACACAAAAGATTCAGAGTTTCATGCCAGCAGTGATACAGTGAGAAATTGTTGAATCCTGGGGTGGTTTGGGTGTAAGGGACCTTAAAAATCACCTCATTCCACCCCCCTGCCACAGCAAGGACACTTTCCACTGTCCCAGGTTGCTCCAAGCCCTGTCCAGCCTGGCCTTGGACACTGCAGGGATCCAGGGGCAGCCCCAGCTGCTCTGGGCACCCTGTGCCAGGGCCTGCCCACCCTGCCAGCCAGCAATTCCTTCCCAATATCCCAGCTGGGCCTGCCCTCTGGCACTGGGAAGCCATTGCCTGTGTGCTGTCCCTCCATCCTCCAGGACTTGTCCAAAGTCCTTCTCCAGCTACTTTCTGTCAGGAAAACTGAGAATAGCTTCAGAAAATCTTCTGTCCACTCCTCAAACCCAGCACTGTTACCAAAACAGGTGCCTAACTCTGGGTTGTGGGGCTATTCCAAGAAGTGAGAAGCATCATGAGGGTAAGGCCTGTTCCTGGAAATAACTGAGGTCACCTGGACCCCTGGTGACCTCCCAGAGAGACCAGGGTTATCCTCTGAGACACAGCAGCTGGTGATAAGGAGTTTGTGCTGCCACTGCTTTTTCAGCATCTGTTTTTTAAATTGGAAGCTTCTGCAGGCGAGGTAGCTGGTTCAGCAGTTAACTCTCTGAGATTCAAGGCCACCCAAATCTTAACAAGGTGTAGAAGTTGGCTGAAGGCTTGGCCTCTCTAATCTGAGCATCCTTAATCTCTGGAGCACCTGGGTATAGGTTTTAGATACAGGTGTTGGTTTCAGTGCATGTTCAGCAACAGATGCAGGGCTGTTGCTGATGATCTGTGGGATGAGGGCATGCCCAGTGCCCACCAAAATTTTGCTGTAAAGCTGAAATAACTCCCCAGGGCAATGCAGTGGGGTTTCTTTTACCTCTTTGGGCATCCCTAGCTTTCCCCATTTATGAATGCTGAGGCTGATGACTACAAAGCTTATTTCACAGTCATTCTTGCTGCATCCTAAATTCATATAATCCCTTTATTTGGAATTAAAATTTGCAACTGCAAAGAAAGCCTTAGGGTGAAACAAAATATTTGTAAGAGAAGCTGATAGGATAACCTTTTCTGAGACAACTTAACCCAAACTAATAACAAGAAAATGTCTTGTAATCTTTGAATTCTCCTATTTATTTCCTTAGCAGACTGGAGCATAAGGAAGCTATAAACAACATGCTGTTTGTATCTCTAAAATGTCAGCCTTCAGTTTTAGAGAATTGAACTGCCACTGACTGACAAGATAGCTGTAAATTTTGGGGAAGAAATTGAATGCAAACATGCCAGAAATTTTGTGAGAACTGATAAAAATTACTAGGAATTGAATCATGCTAGAGAACTGGCTGCAAACTGTAGTGAAAGGACTCATGGTTTTATTTGAAGGTTATCCACATGATATGAAATCCCATCAGGGCATCATTTATCCACAGTAAAAATTATCATAATGCAGAGGTGGAACACAGAAAAAAAAAATCTACAGATCTGTTCTGGTATGGGTGATGTTTGCTGCTGAGGGGATAGTAAGTTTATTGCTAAGTGTTGGTGTGTATGTTCATGACTGTTTATTCTGGAGGTGTGGCTCTGCTGGATCTCAGGTGTTCTGAGATCTGTTCTGAAGTGGTCCACAAAGTCACACTTAAGCCCAGGTGTCACCTGCTCCCACAAAGTCCTCACAGCCAGGATCATATCCCCTCATGTTGCTGGCCAAGCAGGTCTTTACTTTGAGACCAAGGAGGCTCCTAGGAGAGGTCTGGATGTGCCCTGCCTGCGTAATTGAGAAGCCTCCACCAGCAGGGTTGGAAGTGCTGTCCATGAAAGAGGGTGCAAAACAGCAGCCTCCATTTCCAGCCATCAGCCCCTGCACCTACCAGGACATTCCTTGGAGGAGAAGCCCTTTCCAAGGCAGTTTGGGAAGTGTTTAATGTTTTTCAGCCAAGCTAGAGTTGCTGTACGGGTGACCTTCCAGGTACAGCCTTAAGCTGAAGGAAAGTAGATTTAGAGAAGATATTGGGAAGGAATTCCTGGCTGTGAGGGTGATGAAGTTTTCTGACACAGGTTTTCCAGAGAAGCTGTAGCTGCCCCTGTATCCCTGGAAATGCCCAAGGCCAGGCTGGACAGGGCTTGGAGTGGCCTGGTCTAATGGAAGGTGTCCACTGATGGTGGATGAACTTTAGGGTCCTTCCAACCCAAACCATTCTGTGATTCCACAATTCTGTGCCTTGTCTCTTGTTAATTGCCCTGTTGTGCCCATGTTTTGCAGATGCTGGTGGAACACAAGGCCACCATACTGCAGAAGTACGCCCGGGGCTGGCTGGCCCGCACGCGATTCCGCCAGGCCCGGGCCGCCGCCGTGGTGCTGCAGTGCCACTGGCGGCGCCTCAAGGCCCGGCGCCAGCTCCAGGCCCTCCGCATCGAGGCACGCTCGGCACAGCACCTCAAGAAGCTCAACATCGGCATGGAGAACAAGGTGGTGCAGCTGCAGAGGAAGGTGGATGAGCAGGTATGTCCCGAGTTGTGCTGGGACAGGCCTGGCCTGGCTGCCGCTTTGTGCCTTTCCATGTTGTCTGGGAAGGGTCGTGTTGGTGGCAGCCAAGCGTTTTTAAGGGTGGGACACAGCTTGCTCAAGCTGTGCTGGAATTGTTGTGGGGGCTGCCCAGCAGGGCTCGGAGCGGGAAGATGGAGCAGCAGTTTTGGAAGGTGTTGGTTGAAAACCCAGACTGGCTTCATGTGGGATCGGATGTCACAGCTTGGGGCTGAATTGTCTCGCTGTGCTTTTTGCTCTGTGAGCACCAAGTGTGTGGAGGGTCTACCACCACTACTTCTGTGAACCATGTGTCTTGGGAGTCACATTCCCTAGAAGATGAACAGCAGTTTGGGTAAGTACTTTGAGCATGTTTGTGTCACTAGACACAGCAACTCTCCAGGAGTAAGGGGAGTGGGAAGACAGTGGGATGGTGTGATGTGACAGATTCCCTGCGTGGGATGACTTGATGACCCTGCAGTGACTGATCACAGGGGTGTTTTCCTCAGTAGACATCTGATCTGTTAATAAACTGCAGAGTAATGGTTTGATTTTACACATGTAGCAGAACCTACTAATGTGTGCAAATTACTCTGTTAAATACCTTCTGTGTTGATGTACAAGGAATTGAGGGGTGATCATACGAATTGCTGAGTGGGACCTAGTTGTATTGACTCATATCAACAGGGAAATTCATATCCACCGGTACCCTTAAGCTGAATTTTTACAGGTAGGAGAACATTCTCTTCAGTGGGGATTACCCCTTATTTGTAGAATCAGTTTGTGGTAATTCCAGTTTATCATTCTGAGATGTTGTCAAGGGCCCTTGTTCATCCCACACGGCTCTCTTGCCACCTGAAATCTCCCCACCCTGGTATGACAGGAGCAGACCTGTGTTGGAGGTGATGATAAGCAGCTCTGTGTTGTCCCAGATGGTGCAGAGTCAGGAGCGGTTTGTACTGCTGTGGTCACCCTTGTTAATTGCAGTGTTAATTGGCTGCAGTGCTTTAACTGCACCGCAACAGTTAATGACTTTCAGACCCTGGTGTTTAATTTTAAAATGCCTGTTTCCATGCTTAGATTTTGCTATCAGTAGCTCAGGAATGAAAAACTCTCAGAGAAAGGTTTGATATTTGATATTAAGGTTTGATTGACCTTTCATCCAGAAGGTATTTTGGTGGAATTGAATAGGATGAGTCACTCCAGGTCCAGGTATTTTCGGCTGAACTCATGCAATGAGTGTGAACGTCAATGTTGAATCTGCTGAGTTGCTGGACTTGACACTGGAACATGAGCAGTATTTTTTAGTTTACATTTTTCCCCATTTCCTTGCTGGGAGAAGTGTGGCAGTGGAACAGTAAAGGAGAAAAACACCAATATTTGGTGAACATTGGCTTTCCTGCCATGGGTTATGAAAGCAGGAGAAGGATCTGCTTTAGGGAAGGAGTCATGGAGAGCTTTTAACCAGGCAGAAATAATGGTCTTGAGCTCATCTTGCACTCCCTTGGTCTCTCCACAAACTATTTTGTAGGAGTTTTTTTGATGCTTTCTGTGTAGCTTTTGCAGGAAAGAATTCCTGCTGTGGACTACACGTGGTGGTCTGTCCAGTGAGCTGAATTTTACCATCCTTCCAGGGTTGCCAGGTTTCCCTTGGATGCTTTGGAAGTGCTAATGAGCACTGTTGCAGTAGATTTCCTTTTCAGTGCACTGAATCTGTTTTCTGGCACAGTGTGTTTGCTGTATCGTTGTTCCTGTGAAGGGTCTTGATTTCAGTCCTTGCTAATCTATAAACACAACCTTTGAAAATACCAATTTACTTTCAAAGAAAGAAAGGTATATAGCAGGTAACCTGGAGAGCTGAAGTTGTATCATTATTTTGAGTAGCTGTGGAAGAAAACATTTCTATTGCTACTACTTTAGCTCACGCATGAGTAGAGATGCAATTCTCCATGTGCCCCTAAGGAAGAGATCTTTCTTTGAAAACATTAAAACCTATTATTGTATGCCAGCCTCTGCTGGCGTCTGTAACTGGAATCATTTAATTAAGTTTTTTAATCAGGTGAGGGATTTTTTGCACGCAGAAGAAAGATTTTGATATATTTTGCTGCAAAACATCCTCACTGGAGCACTTTCTTTTCTGTTTACATTGGACCAATTCCTTCTTTTTTTTTTCCTGCTTTTTTTTTCATTCAATTAATTTTCTTTAATTCCATTTGCTGGAATTGCCTGAGGCACTTGCATGTGCCTGATGTAGTGTTGAATGCTCATGCAGCCAATATTTAGATACACTGTGAGCTCTCTACAGTGTCTCTGCTTGCAGTACTATCTTTGTGAGCATTTATTGTGAGTAAAACTAGTTTGGGTAACAAGCTGATGAATTTGGTACATCTGCCTTTTGTAGCAAAATAAACCAGGTTTTTTTCACAGAGCCTGGGTTGAAACCAGGACTGTCTCAGTTCGGCAGGGCTGGATAATGATTGAAAATAAAGCAAGTTCCAAGTTTACCAGGGTCTGTTGAGCAATCTCTGATTGCAGTGGGGACAAAACCAGTAAACGCTGTCGCGTATCTCTAGTTGTTAGTAAAAAAAAAACATTCCTGCGCATTTATCTTGTATTTACATGAAAATCTCGGGCGGTGTGTAAAACCATGTGCACAAGGTTCTGAAAATGCATTTCTTTGGAAATGTCTTCAGGGCCCCTACTCTGGAGCCAGCCTGGGAGAGCTGGGGCTGCTCCCCTGCACAAGAGAAGGCTCCAGGGAGAGCTGAGAGCCCCTGGCAGGGCCTAAAGGGGCTCCAGGAGAGCTGCCCAGGGACTGGGGACAAGGCCTGCAGGGACAGCACCCAGGCAATGGCTTCCCAGTGCCAGAGGGCAGGCCCAGCTGGGATATTGGGAAGGAATTGCTGGCTGGGAGGGTGGGCAGGCCCTGGCACAGGGTGCCCAGAGCAGCTGGGGCTGCCCCTGGATCCCTGCAGTGTCCAAGGCCAGGCTGGACAGGGCTTGGAGCAGCCTGGCACACTGGAAGGTGTCCCTGCCATGGCAGGTAGGTTGGAATGGGATGGGCTATTATGTTCCTCCCAGCTCAAATCATTCTAGGACTCCATGAAATGCCTTTGGTCTTGCTGAAATTATAATTTCCTAATACAATAAAAATGCTGAATTTTGATGTTCATTAATAATTCATTACTAGGTAGCAAAGAAAAGAAATGCTAATATGTGTCATTTACTTGTTTTTCCATTTAAGATGTGTCTTTGTCTTGCTTCAGAACACTGAGATGCAATGAGAGAGGGGGTGCTTTGGGAGGTCACCTTAAGAGGGGCCAGAAAGATAATCAGAGCAAACTTTAAAAACCAGAATGCATTTTGAGTTTCAAAATGGTTCTTGTGGTATCAAGATTGTCTACCCAAAGTCAGCACAGCTTATGAAGTAGGCTCTTAATGAAGCTTTTGGTATTTGGCCTGGGGATAGCTAATAAGGATGATGTTTTATTAGTCACAACATTGTGTCCATTGACTTTGATTTGAAGCCCAAAAATCAGCTAAGTCTGCTGAATTTTCAGTTCTCAAAACTGGAGAGCAGATCACTGCTAAGTGCTTTAAAAAGTGAAAACCTGAGGAAATGAAAGGATGAGTTTTGGGAGCTCCTTGTGCTTGAGGCTGCAGTTCTGCATTGTCACTCCAGGTTCTGCAGGCATGGAATTCAGGAATAGAAGAGTAAACTACAAAAGGAATACTGCAAACCCCTCCAGAATTGCAAACCAATCACATTAAGTGTTGGGGTCAGAGGCCCAAAAAATAGTCCTTTATCTGTGGTGCCTGGCTCTGACGCCCAGGAGAGCACTGAGTTTGTGCTCTCAAGTTTGCCCATAACACCATGGACACAGCTTTTAAAGTTAAGCAGAGAAACTAATGGTGCTGGTGTCTAAGTTAGATAGAGTTTTCTTAAGTCCCTGGGTGAGAAAGTTAGAATTTAGGGCTTAAGATATATTAGTGAATAAGAGATAACATGAAGGATTTAGGCCATTGTTATTTTCTCTTTCTTCTTCCTTCTCCGTCTTCTTCCTCTAATGGTTTTTGGGTAATAATTAGTGATTAGATAAAGAAGTCTGCAGTGCAGCACACAGGTGTCAGGTCACTGGGTCACTAAGAAAAATAATTTACTTGGCATTTGTTAATTGGATAAATAGACACATAAAAGACCTTGGAGAGATTCTTCGTTCTCCATTTTTGCACCTCTTTATCTTAGTGTATGTAGCTCCTTGTACTTGAGGGATGAATAAACAATGGAGTCCAAACACGAGAAAACAGCCTCTCTCCCGTTGATCTCAGTCCTGAGGAAAAAGTATCCAGTCACCAGTGTCACCATGACAATTAAGCAATACTCTTTGGAAGGTGTAGTAGAAGTGTAGTATTTTGGTTTGGTTGCCAGTGCTACCAAGAGCTGTTTGCCTTTGTTCTGAGTGATATCAACGTAATACCAATTTGACAAATGCTTCTGTAATCATTGCCAAAATATTATTGAGCTTTTGTCATGGTTTAGAAGTAGCTTTTAGCTTTATGAGTGTCATGAGCATATGCATGGAAAGGTTTGTTACTGGGGATCTGTCATCCACCATGCTTGAGGATTTGAGTGGTTACTTGTAGTGCATGACTGCATGCACTGATGTCACCTGTGCTCTTTTTTTCTTCTGTTTGGGATGCTGTCTGCAGAACAAGGAGAACAAACTTCTGAATGAGCAGCTGTCCATGCTGACATCAGCCCACTCCTCCGAGGTGGAGAAGCTGAAGAAGGAGCTGCAGCAGTACCAGCAGACCCAGCAGGGCGATGGCAACCAGCTCCTCAGCCTGCAGGAGGAGATGGAGCGGCTGCGGATGGAGCTGGAGAGGGCTCACGGGGAGAGGGAGGTCATGGTGGACAGCCACGGCAAGGAGAGAGACCTGCTGAGGAAGGTACGTCTGTCTGTCTGTCTGCCTCAGGTTGTCTCCTCAGGTGGCTGTACTGGTGAAAGCTCTCACTTCACAACTCTGTTCTTTGATTATTATTTCTGTTGCTGAATCCCGCTAGGATTTACCTTTAGCCAGCTCATGGGGCAGCAAGGACAGGTGGACATCCCTGCTGGAGCAGTGGCTGCCTTGTGGACACCCCACCCTGATACCTTTTGTGTTGCCAACCACAAGGAAACACCCCAAACCCAAACCCATCTGGAAATCAGGATGCCTAATAACCATGAATATCATGGAATCGAACAGTTGTAAAGGTTGAAAAAGACCTTTAAAATCACCAAGTCCAACCATGAGCCCAGCACCACTGTATTCAGCATTAAACCATGTCCTCAAGCGCCACATCCATGTGATTTTTGAACACTTCCAGGGCTGGTGACTCCTCCAGTGCCCTGAGCAGTCTGTTCCAATGCTTTTCAAGTCTTTCAGTGAAAAAATTTTCCCTAATATCCAATTTAAACCTGCCCTGGCACAACTTGAAGCTGCTTTTCTTGTCCTAAGATTCGTATCTATGCCAGAGCTTCATATGTATACAGTGGTTCCTCATGGTGTGCAATGCAAATTACTGGAGAGAGCTGTCACAGATGCTGCAAATATTAGGAAGATGTAAATATTTCTCATCTCAGCCTGTGATGGGACACAAGGCTCAGTTTCTGACGTGGCTGGTGTTGTAGGTACTCACAGAGTAAGACCTGTGTGTGGACCAACTTCTCTCCCTGAGGAGAGGCACTGCTCCAGCACCAGCTGCTGGCTGTTATGGGCTTTTATAGGGTTTGGAGTTGGGATATACACAAAAGAGATTTATTTTTTCTTCCTCCTTCGTGCAAACCCTTGGAATATCCTGGTTTGGATGGGAACCGCAAGGACAATCAAGTGCAGCTCCTGTGCCTTTTTTTTTGGGGTGGAACTGGTCCAACACTGCCACCATTGTACAAGAAGGCATTCTAGTGGGAGAAAGAGACTTCAGAGTGTAGAGTTTGTTTTGCAAATAGCAAAGATGGACCTTTTGCCCTACATTTCTTTGCTGATCAGATCAATTCTGAATAACACCTGTTCTCTTAACCTGAGGCACTGAGATGAGACCTCAGTTTCCTTCTGTTAATGCTGGTGGCTGTTCAAGTTAAATCCGTGATACCTCTTCTGCACTGGATTGAATTGAATCTTTGATCGTGCTAATGGAAAGAATTTAGGGCTTTTCTACTCAGTAAATTGCAAAGAAAAAGCTGTTTTGCAGCTGTTATTCTAACAGTACTTGGTGTGTGACAACCTGAAGATGAGTCACTTTTGGAAATTAAAAAAAAAGAAGAAAGAAAAAAAAAGAGCCTAGAATTAGCTGTGTTATTATTACAGTGGAAGAATGTCCTTTTGAGGCTCTTCTAGTGCACTTCACACAGCACCACTGCTGTGGCCAACCTTCCCTTGAGGCTTTTTCCTCAGGTGCTGTGTTTGGCTGAGAAGCTGTGGTGAAGGACTATGGTCAGGGTGATTTACCCTGAACCTCTGGCACAGCTAAAATGTACTTTTGGGTGTGCTTCTCAAAGAGGTGAACAGTCTGTACACTCGCTGTCCATGGCTGGACCGAGAGCTGACAGGTGATCACTTACTCCACTCCTTGTACCTGTGGTGCACCCACATAGGTGCATGTGAAACCAGTGTTTTCCTTTTAAAATTACAAGATTCTATTGCAGAGCAGGGCTCTGTTCATTAGCTGGTTGCAGCACAGGCTTTTAAGGCCTAAAAGGATGATTGATTTTAAAGGTGATGCAGCTGGGGATAAAACGTGTCTGTTCTTCATTGCAAATCCCCTTTGAGCGCTTGGAGGGCAGGTTGGCTTAATCACTGAAGAAATGCTTTTGAAAAGCATGAAAACAAAGCAGAAGCTTTCCCTTGTTGTAAAAGTGCCTGCAGCAGAGCAAATACTGTGCATTTCACCATGAAAATAGTTTAATTACAAAACATTACTTAATGAGCAGTGCAGACTCCCATTTCTGGCATTACCTTTCCATTGCTCCCTTCAATTCCTTGTAAGTGGGAAGACGGAGAGGACCCATTTCCTTCCTGAAAATATTAATTTAGCCAGAACACCTCCCAAGAAAAATTCTGGGAAGAGATTTTTTGAGTTGTTCTAATATCTGCTAGAAGCTGGGAAGTGTAATGAAGCTAAATTCAAGTGAGAAGCAGTTTTCACCTGCGATATCAAGATGACACCATAGGCATGGTTGTAGTGGGACAGATTCCCAAAGACATCTCTGAGTGAGACTGATGAGCCTTAATTTTTTCTGCAGCTCCTGCAAATCCATGTCAGTTATGATTTAGTTTCTGAAAAAAAGTCATTTAATCTCTTCATCATAGCTCTCTCCAAGTCCTTAATTTTAGAGTAAGTCTTCTTATTTAATTTTGTGATAAAGTTTGAAACATCTGGGTAAGTACCAACAGCTCTTTCTAGGGCTTTTGGTAGCACCTAATCTTCTTGCTTGGTGAGCCAGGATAATTCACAGCCTGGCCAGGAATTTCATTAGGAAAGTGCCAAATGCCACCCTCCTCTCCTTCCAAGACTGGGGGAGGATGTGAGGCAGATCTCATGAGCAGGTTGTTCCAGGGTAACACTTAGATAAGAGCTGCAGCCATCACAAGTGCTCCCTGCTCAGCATCTTCCACAGTAATCTTTTGAAGCAGGTGCTGTTGCATTTGAAACACCTCCAAAGGTCTGTTTCCTGTGGAAAGGTAAGCAGGAGGTACAAAAGTTGTCCATGTAGGTATCAGGGATGGAGGTGTTGCTGCTTGGCCATTTTGTGACCTGCTCCCTTTGCCTCTCCCCTTGTGTAGTGGACTGTTCACGTTCCCACTGGGCTGGGTTACACACAGGTTTTGGACTCTGAGCTTGTTCCTATTTCATATAGAAACAGGAATGCAGAAAACAAATTCAGTGGCTCAAGAGGATAGCTTAAAAATACCTGTACCCAATCTGGATTAGAAATTTTAAAATCTGGGAATAATTGTTGTGGATTCTGTTAAGTCTTGCTCTTCCAAATATCCTCTCAGCACAGTTGAGAATACTCAAGATTTTTGTCCAGTTTTGTTTTCCAGCCATCATAGCTTTGGGCAGAGAATTCCTTATCGGCACCCAATAAAAATAATTAGTAAAATAATCCTACTGCCTTCAATCTTTTCCTGATGGGACAAACAAGTAGAGTTCCTTGCTCTCCCACTGCAGCACAGGTTTTCCGTCCATTCCATCACTCCTGTGTCTGTTTTCCACTCTTTTAAGAGTTCTTCCTGCCTTGAAGATGCTAGTGTAGGCAGATGTGATTTATGGTGAAAGAGTGCAGTTTGTTTTGGTACAGAATATTAAATTCTTGGCTCAGTTCACATCATTTAAAACACCAGTAGCTGTGTATGCTTAAATTGTGGAGTTTTTCACTTTCTGGTTGTACATCCAGACTCCAGCCTTCTAGGAGAGATGCAGACAGATGTGATGCAGACAGCTGGAGCAAATTAACAGGGAAAGTAACAAGTGGGGAGGTTTTTCAGCCTGTGCGTGGAACAGGACTGATTCAGTTGTGACTTACAAGAAAATATTCACCATGCTTTAGTCCTCACCATTAGTATGTATCTGGCATAGCCAGTGCTGGATAAAATGCCTTAATTTGAACATGCTTGTGTGAAAGACTGAAATCTGTGTTAGGAATGCATGCCAGCTGGGTTGCCTATAAATTTAATCCAGTGGTGACAGAAAAATTATTACTCTTGGTCTTTGAAAACTCTCATTATTGTGTTTACAGTGTTGTTTATCGTTGATGCCTTGAGATCCTTCTGCTGTGTGTAGCCATTTCCTAAGCAGGGGCTATGGGAAGTGAAGGAGCAGGCATAGGGAATGACACGTGCTGAGAGGATGTGTGTCCTCCCCGCTGACAGCAGCAGAATCATCCTGCTTAGCTGTGGCAGCACATTTCACTTGACAATATGATGGTTGTGTGTTTTGAGATAACGCTGTTGAATGCACCAGAATTCAGGAAGCTGAATAATGTTCCAGGATTGGTTGCTGTCAGCATCAGTCCAGCCTTGCAGTTGTGACAAGTGAAAACAGCGTTTTTCAGGGCCTAGTTCCTGTTCTCATTATTTTTTATGAGGCGATTGTTGTTGTTAATAATTGCTAAGTATGCTGCCGTTGTATTGCCAAGGGCCCTGGTACATGTCATTCCTCACTGTACCAGAGGTTCTGTAGTTGTGGGAAGCACTGAAGTGATTCACCATGCTGCACGGATCGGGTACAATAAAGTTAAAAAAGCCTGACCTATTCACTCAGCTCACATTCACTGTGTCCATTTCAGCTCCTGAAGTGCTGTGTCTCTGGGAACAATCAACAGATTTATTTCCCCAGCAGCTGTGGCTTGATGCTGTGACTTGAAGACAATGATGAAGCCCATTGAGATGTAAAAATAAACCTCTGATTTGATGACCTGATCACTTGCAAGGGCTTCACTCCTGCAGATCATGGCCACCAAGTCCAGCTGCTCAGTATTTTGTAAGATTCTGCTGAAAAGGTTGATTTAAGGGAGAAGTGCACTCAGGAAAGGGAAAGCTATTCTCTCTTGTAGCAGTGCATTTCTCCTGTGCTTCTGCTATTGGTGTACAGAGGATAAGTGGCAAAGCACAGGGGAACAGATCTTTTAAAGAGCAAAGAGAGGCTGAACAAAGCCCCGTGTCTCCTGCCAGGTGAAATTAATCCCTGCAGGAGCTCTGCCCTGCAGCCAGCAGTAGCTCTCTGCCTTGTTTCGTAGCGCATCTCTGACCTGGAAGAAGAAAACACTCTCCTGAAGCAGGAAAAAGAGGAGCTGAACAGCAGGATTCTCTGTCAGTCTGAAGGTAGGAAAAACTGCCTGTAGCATCACCATGCCTTCCTTAGACAAGGGCTCAGTCTTTTCCCCAAAGCTTGTTTCCCCTGCCTTGAAAAGTGCAGCTTTTCCCATGACCTGTTCCTGGTGGCTTTTGTCTCTATTTTGTTGTGCAGGTTGTTCTGTTCATGCTGTCCTACTGGTGGGTGATAAGCCAGAAGCCAGTTTAACTGGTGAAGTACGGAATAAAGTACCTAGCAAGGCTTTTTTAGTTCAGTTATGTTAAAGCATTTCATGCAGATGGTGTGGGAGGCAGTGGAGCTGATGGAGCAGGGAATAGCTGTGTCCCAAGAATGATTAATAAAGGATCCAAGGGGCAGCACAATTCACATTTTTGAGCTGTGACAAAGAATTTCTCTAGTGTGACACGAGCCTGTGAGTGTTTTTTAAAAGCAGAGAGTTAGCTGACAAGTCATACATAGGGGGAGCAACCTGGAAAATCCCATTTCACAAAAGGGACTCTCATGCATGTATTGAGCTTTTCTATTTTTTGTCATCCTTTTCAGCTTTGATTTTGCAGCAGGATTTACAAAGATCATCATGGTGTGGATGTAACTATCACTGCTCTGTGGTACTAGTGAAGTGCCTTTTGCTCCTAGCCTAACACAAAATAAAGGAAGGAAGGTAACATAGTAAGAGGAAACCTGCTGCAAATATTTATTTATCCCTTAAAGGATGCTTTTGGAGCATCTAAGATGGGAGAAGGGAAGTGGAAGAGGTTGGTTTGTTGTTCACCCATTTAAAACAACACACAGTCTACATTTGCCTGGTTCCTCAGGAAGAGGAGGGACTGGGTTTGCTTCCAGAGGGCAGTTTTTAACAAACAACTTAATTTCTTTGGATATAAACTTCTTTGAACCCCCACAGTCTTGCCATGGTAGATGTTTGATGATGACATGAGGAAGAGCTGCTGTAGTTGATTTGCTCCTATGATAAAGCTGCTGGTGGGAAACAGGCAGGGAAGTTTTTATATGCACGAATGTATTTTCAACATGAATGTATTTCTGTACTGTGCTGGCCTTTTCTTAAGTGGATATATGGGAGCTGGAGCTGCCACAGTTAAATGATGGTTTGTAGGTGCTGGAGACTTCTCTAACTCAAGGCAAAGACTGCCCTGCAAGCTGAAGAGCTCAAGCTGTTTCAAATGTTGAGGAAACAAATACAGATTATAATAGTCTCTAAATACTAGTGAATGCTTACATGTATTTTGAAGGCTTTTGGCAGAGAGTATTTTGTTCTTTACTTGTTATTGTTGTTGTTATTATTTTGTGTTTGTTGTTCCACATGTTTACAAGAAGCTTGTTTCTGAGCTAAAGTTCATAATTTATTTTTTTTTCCCCCTTCCTATTTTAAAGATGAATTTGCACGAAACACAGCTGAAGAAAATATCCAGATGAAGAAAGAGCTGGAAGAAGAGAGGTCTCGTTATCAGAACCTGGTAAAAGAGTATGCAAGTCTGGAGCAGAGATATGACAACTTGAGGGATGAAATGACTATTATTAAGGTAATGAAACTGGAATTATCCCCGTTTCCGTGTGCCCTGGACCTGATGTTGGTGCCTGGATAACATGGCTCACTCACCTCCAAAACATTTAATAGAACTGCCATTAGTGGGCAGTTTGTGCTTGATAGTTCTAAGAATACCTCTTGGGAGTGGAGCCAAACCTTGTTTGTGTGCCTTGAAAAAGGAGCTTGGTATTCCATGCTTCTCTGTCAAATACTTAGAGATGTCTGTAAATCTCAAGAAAAGCTGGATCATGCTTGTTCTTGTTTTGCTTTTGTGTCAGTGATGTTCATGTGTAGGTGTTGGGTTAAAAAAAACAAAAAATAACTTCCAGCAATAGTGACTTCAGAATTTCAAAACCCAAAGTCTTTAGGTTCAGCATTGCTAAAGTGTTAGAAAAAACGTTGAAAATCAGAGTGGATTTGATGGAAACCTGAATGTGTAGAGCTCTGGAGGGTGCTGTCAGGCCCGCAACCTTGAGCTCAGATTTGCATGTTCACACTTACCAGGCATCTGGTGTCATAAAGAGTCTTTAATTCATGCAGAATTTTTAAACTGAGCTTCTATATCACTTTTGCACTTTGAAGTGTTAGTATGCATTTTAAGGGTAGGGCATAAAAACTTAGAACATGTAATTCTCTATAAAATAAGTATATAGTCACATATTTGCTCCAAAGAAGGAACACTTTGAGAGGAACCCTTTAACACTGGGTGCTTTAAGTGTCTGCATAATTTCTTGGCAGCAAACACCGGGGCACAGGAGAAACCCATCCAACCAGAGCAGCTTGGAGTCTGATTCCAATAACCCATCCATCTGCACGTCTGAGATTGGGGACACTGAGGATGTGATACAGCAGGTGGAGGTACAGTAACTCAGGAGGGAAGGCAGGGGAGCCCTGCTCTAGGGGTGATGATGTATGGTTTGCAGCACAGAGGGGCAGTGCAGCTTGGGCAGTGAGGCGTGAGGGATAAAATCGATTCCATGCGTCGTTAATTGTGTGAGAGGGACTGCAGTGTTGTGGTGCTCTGGCAAACTCTACTTGTTTGCAGCATCAGGACTCTAAAAATAATACAGTGCTGTCTTTGGGCCATACCAGTTTAAAGACTGATGAGAATTCATCACAGCTGTTTCACCCAGCGCTGATGGATCACAACTATACCGTGATCCTTCTCCGCAAGGACACCAGAATTCATTGCCGTCTTGCCCCGAGCATTTTCTTTCCCATGCATCTTCACAGATGCTTTGCTGGCCAGCACAGCCCCTGTAATCAAATCAACAGTCTCCTAATGCAGGAAAGAGCAGCACAAATTATTCCTTGGCTATCAAGAATCCTGTGGAAAAGGTAAATATGTTTTTTACTTACATCAGACAGAATAGGCTGCTTTTTAAACTCAGTTTCTGACTTGAGAGCACTTGTTTGGTGATTAATGTTCCTAGGGTCTGCCGCCCCTTGGCAAGACCATACCTTGTGTACCAATACCATGCCTGCAGAAACCCTCAATTCCCTTTGCTGTGTTACATTGTTTTAGTATTTCTGAACTGCTCTGAAAACATTTTCTGATTTGAATACAATCAGTACTGACAGTGCTTTGATATAAAATATTCCAGGCAAAGGCAGTTAAAAACCCCCAACAAATAAACACTTGACTAAAAGGGATGCAGGAGGGCATTTTTGATGTTCTGAGCCCCCATCACCTATTGTGCTGTTAAGCATTCGGTAATTTATTAAAACAAGTCAGGTATTTTACTGACATTCAAAATAGGTGTTTACAATGTGGATTTGCTCTTTGGAAGTACATGCATTTCTTAGGATGCTGCTGTTCCTGGCTGTGGCTGATGTAGAGTCAGGGTGCATCTGGCACTGTGCAGAGTGATAAAACTTGACACTGAGGTCTTTTCTTTTTTTCTCCTCCTTCCTGTACTTCTCCAGGAGATTGGGATGGAGAAAGCAGCCATGGACATGACCCTCTTCCTAAAGCTGCAGAAGCGAGTGAGGGAGCTCGAGCTGGAGAGGAGGAAGCTGCAAGCCCAGCTGGAGAAAAAGGAGCAAGAGATCAAGAAATCCCAGGCAAGAGGCATCTTTTCATGGATACTAAATTTCATATTTATAACTGGCTTTCCTTGATTGCCCGTGGCCACATGATGTAGGAATTTAGCTTTGAGAGTGACAAGTTCAACATATGAGGCTACAAATCCATCTGGAAAACGGAGATAAACTTTTTTTGTCAACTAGGCACAATTGGACAGGAGAACTACTTTATTTATTTGTTTAAACACACTGGTTATAACGTATTTAGGGCAATTATCTTAAGCCTCTTGAAAGCAATGAAATGTAGAATCAATTCTGGCATATGTTATTCCACCTGTGTCTTACATGTAGCACCCTACATGTTCAACAACCCTCCCTTTTGGATGATTTCTGTTATTCAAGCATTTCTTTGCTGTTCTAGCTTCACCCCATCCAGCAGTGTGTGGAGTGAGCTGAAAAGCACTTCACACAGATATCAGTAAGGCTGGTGCCCTCCGTTTGGTTTTATTATATTAGCACATTCTGATCAGGATTTTTTCCTCAGTAATGATCATAGAGAGAAATACAGGTTAAAAGTAGTGTAGTAAATCAGAAATACCAGGATAGCTGTTAGGAGAATGGGTTCTTCATTTCTGTTGCAAGGCAGGGATGTTCTTCTGCTGCATTCTTCCTTCCTTTTGGAAAAAACCCAAAACAAACAAAACCAAATTTCCTGAATTTGAGTTGCATGCTTGGAAGGAAATTAAAAACATGTATATTAAAAAAATTAAGGTTTCTGACAGCCCAGTGGTAACTTTAGGAACAGGAGTCCCTAAGTCTGAAAATACAGCTTTCTAGGTTGTGGAAAAAACTGACTTCTGGGACAGGGGTTTTAATTGCAGGTCTCTTGTATTTGCTTTCCTTGCCATCTGTAGCCAAGGCTTGTCAGAGGCCAGAGTTTGCTATGAAACAGCAGTGCTGTGTGCTTCGTGTCCTGAACCACTGAAGATGCTCTTTTACAAACTGTTGGGCAAATGCCATCCCTCTTGGCTACATATTTGAAATTTCTGGGGCTTCTGTTGCTTTGTTTGGGAATTATTTTCATTATTACTCTCCAGTGTGATATCAGTGTACCTTTGAAGAAATGCAGTAGGAGACTCAAAAAATCATCAACAGTAATTATTTACTTGCTTCACTAGCTATTGTTATTGATCACCCCTAGCAATTTGCTGGAAACACATGAAACAGGAGACTTCCCCAGCCTCTCATTCCTGCTGCAGGAGGATTAAAAATTTGTTTTCCAACTGCTGTGTTGAGGATTGTTCCCTTAATGACTGTCATTGTTTGAAAGCTGCAGCGAGGCACAGTTATCAAGATATTAGTGAGAGATAAAACCTGTTTCTCGTGGAGTGTCCTCTCCCCCACTAGTGTTGCTGGGATGCTGTCTGATGGCAGTTAGTGACATTATTATGGCTGAACTGGCCAGCAGGGCTGAATGCTGATGGAGATGTGCCCAGCTACCCTGTGGTGCATGCCTGTTCCTCTGCCTGCTCCTAAGTACAAATTTACCTCTCTAATCTGCACAGGTAATGGAAACAAAGACTGAAGTATCTTCAGAACATGAAGATTTTGCATACAACAGCCTGAAGGTGAGTGAGAGGCTTCTATTTAGTAGTGTAACCTATTGCGTGGCTCCAGAAGCTCAAACAAATGGTGTGGACATGCTAATAATCCAAAACCTGCTGTAATCTGGTAGAGAGGGAAGTTGGAAAGCTGTAGCTCCCCATCAGCTCCTGGGCTAGGGTTGGGCTCACAGATGTTTCTCTCTGAGGCAACATCTGCTCTCTGCTGATCTGCCTGTCTCTGAGTCATCTGTGGAGGTAATGAACCCACTCATGGTGAAGGGGGCTTTTTCCACGGCAGGTATTCCCTCTGGGACTTTGTTGGGCCCCCTTTGACAGGGCACTGCAGGTTTCGCAGTCTGCTTTGCATTAGGTGTAAATTCTTACGGGTGTTTCTTGTTCCAGGCTCCACCTCTGCTTCTTACCCACCTTCCGTGCGGTCCCAAGGTACCACTCAGGTCAAACCCAGATAAATCTGTGGTGTGAATTGCAATAATAGCCTCCATCTCCCAGCAGAAGTGCTGGCTGCCCACAGTCATCCTATTTTTTCTCAGCTGTTGCCCTACCTTAGAATTCATCTTGCCCCCAGGCTCTAAATCCTGGCAGTTTCTGTCCCCATCACTTTCTCCCTGTGACAATCAGAGCAACTGATGCCTCCTGGGCTCCTATTGTGGTGTCTGTGGGTTCTATCCTCCTGCTCTAAATGTATTCAAACACTCCTGGCCTTAACTGTTTTAGACCAATTCTTATGTCCTGCTTATCCTCAGAAAACCAGTTCCTAGCATAGAGTTACTAATACATTTTTTTTTATGCTGTTGGTTTTTTCAATGCAGACCTATCTTTCCGTTGTTCCTTCTCTCCCTATCACCTTAACAAATATTGCAGTGCAACTGGGAAGTCCAGAGGAACATATGTTTTCCTGAATAACATGATGCTAAACCATCTGTCAGTAGTAATACCAGTTTTTGCTTCTGCATCATCTCCTCAGAAAGATGCAAAAAAAAAAGCAGAAATTAGAGATGGAAAGGATGTCAAATCCCCACTAAGCTCTTATCTCTAGCAGTAGATTTTTATGACACTTGATCAATTCTGTTTTATTTTCCTAGCATGGTATTGGTGTAGCTCTGGCTAAATATGCTGATTGTGATGGAGGGAAACCCCCTTGAATTTCCTGAGTACTTCTGCATAGCCCCTTGGAGAAGCATGGCAAGGTCACTGCCCAAGTGTCTTCCAGTTGGTTAAACATCCTTGTGAAAGGTTTACGTTTCTTGACCTTGTAAAGCAAAGTGGAGTTGCAGTTTAGAAGGGGAAAACCCAGCAGATGAGAGCCACCACCACCTTAAATGTCTTCTGGAGTTCTAACTTCTGTGTGAGTTCACAAACTGTGTTTTCTTCAAGGTTTAACCCTGGAAGTTCAGAGTGGAAATACTAATTTTGGATTTTCCTACACTCTGCATACTAACATGCTAGCATTCGTACTACCTATCTAACAAACTTTAAAATACAATTTAAATGTTAATATAATGTCATGAGAATAGGTGGCATGTGTTGCTAAAAATGCAGGGTTCTTTAAACTTTAGTCCAAAACAGGTGGAAAATGAACCTGCAGGGATTTCACGTTCCCTGTAGGAGTGTTTACCTGAGAAGGACCACTGAAAAAGAGAGAGACAGATACAGCTCCCTGCTGTTCTCCCCACATCTGAACATAGGACACAGCCTGAAGTCTCTGTCTGCAATGCAGGAGTGACTTACTGCTGATTTTGAGGGCTTTTCTTCCCCGCCTTCCCCTTGACATCTGCTTCCATGGCCATGACAAAGCTATTCCTCTCTTCTCTTTCTCCTGCTAATTTGTATCTCAAATATTTGTACTTCCTCTGGCTCCATTAAGAGTTTCTTGTGAATATATTTATTTTTCATTTTTACCAACTTAAAAAGACTTTATCTTGGGGAAATAGTCTGAGGTTCCTAAAAGCTCACACAGAGGACAGTCCTTCTGTGGATGCTCTTGAGTGGCTTGTTGAGGTACCAGTTAGTCAGCCATGGATAAGGACACGGACCAGGCTGCTTCCACTCCCAGGGATCCAGCCTCAGCTTCTCTGGGCACCCTGTGCCAGGGCCTCCCCAGCCTCACAGCCAGCAATTTTTTCCTCCTTTCTGATCTAAACATTATCTATTTCAGTTTGGACAAGATGAGCTTAAAGGTCCCTTCCAACTCAAACTATTTCTGCTGCTCTAAGATTCCATACTTTTGTGTCCCATTTCAGACATTTTTGTCACTCACAGCCCCTCAAGAACAGTACGAGTTGTGGGCGTTACGGGATGGCTGTGCAGGTTTGGTGTCTGCAGCCAGCACATGGTCTGGTAATTCACAGGTGTCTGCTGTCCTCCAGCTTGGTGTCTTGGTGTAATTATTACTGTAATTATTACTGCCACAACACCCATGATGGCAGGGGTTTGCCTTTGGAATTAGCATCTGGTGGGGAGTCTGTTGTTGATGCAGATTCTGATGGAGGGAAGATGAACAGTGCTCCATTAGAGAGGCTCATCTGTTTTTTCAGTTTTGTAGGGCTGAAAAGAAATGTGTGAAATTAAATGAATTTACAAGCAGAAGTTACCTGTCCTTCGTAATGGGTAAATATGTTTCTCAGAAGCTGCTGTCCCAAAATACACCCAGCCAGATGTTTGGTTAATCATTATCCAGGAATGCAAAACAGGGAGATATGTCCTTTAGGCATGCCAGTGAGAAATGCATTTTCCTTGTTTTTTCAAGCTGGGAAAGTGGCAGTGGGAATGAAAACACTGAGAAGCCCTTGCTCTGACTCCATGTTTCTGAGCAACCTCTTCTAGTGGAAGCTGTGCCTGCAGCTCACACATTCTAGGATTTCAAGCAGGAGCACGATGCATAAGTCAGCTTCTCTCTCGTTGCATAGCTGGCATGTTTGTTTCATCCTTTAGACTTGGCAGCTCATCATAAAATGAGCTGCATGGAGGATTTTGTTTTCTTTTCCTGCAGAATGCCAGAAAAGAAGAGAGGGGGCAAAATCCTGGCATGGCAGTGCTAACCTCTGACTTAGGCAGGCTCACACTTCCCCCAGCAGTGCTCTGTAAGCCCTTTGCTAAAGAGTGAAGTTATTTTTGTCATCATTAGTGCTCGAGTACCCCTGCCAGAGCTCTTTAACACTGCATATGTTGGGACAAGTGTGAGTTCAAGTTAAATGCATTCTGACTGTAAAATTTTTTGGTAAAATTTATTTGTCAGATATTTTGTTAAATAAATCAGCATGACTGGACTACACTGAAGAAAGATAATTTTCACTTTGCCAATAGAAATCTCTTACCACATCCATAGCATTTTATTTTAGCTTCTGATCATCTGTGGCATGTGCTGAAGCTAAAAGGATGTATGAGCTGAGGACAGAAGGTGTTTTAACACTGCTCCATGAAATCCACAAAGAAAGGAGTAGGGAATTGTCACTGTCAGACACAGAATGATTCACACAGACGCAACTCGATGTGTGATGAAAGAAGAAGAAAGTTTATTCTGGTTTTTTTCAGTATTTATATATTTTTGACAGCGACCAGGGATTGGATAGTCAGGTCACTACTTTCCCGACTGTACTGGCTGTGAAAAACGTCCATCAAAAGGCATATCCTTAATGGAATGTATAAACATCTATGTTTATAGTTACTTTCCTGGGAAAGTGGCTAGAAATTATGTAAACAATATGGGAACGCCTGATTCTCAGGGTGACAGGGAATAGATTTAAATGCAAACTTTGAAAAGAGTGTATGGAAGGGGCTGTTGGAGCCCGATATTGGTTATCGCTTTCTTTCCTGGCCTTCCTGGCTTTGTTTCTAACCAGAGCAGAGCTCGGAATGACTAGTCCTTGGAGATAGCAGTGTGGCTGACCCATTATAAAAAAGAGAGGGAGAAACGGATACAAAGTGGAGGAGGAGGAAGGTTAAGAAAAAGGAAAGCAGAGCTTTTACACAGCAAATAGCCACAGAAGAGTTATTTTAGTAGAAAAGCAAGTAACTGCTTTCATGACCAGTGAGGGGTGATGCTTCTCCATGGAGCAGGAAGAGTTAAAACCAGTTTGATATCAATTTCCACCATGCACACACTTCCAGCTCCTGCTTTAAACACCAGTTACAGAAAAGCCCATGTCCCATATACTCCCTCTGCCGTGGATAATGTGGAGGAATTGTTGGATCTAAGGCGTTTCTTATCCTTTTGGTTTTTTCATGACAGATGGTATAAAGTACCTGAATATGCCCCATTACTGATGTTGTTTGTTCAGCTAGGAGCATGCTGCCCAGATGCCAGATCAGCTATTCTGTTCACACCTCTGCTGTGATAAGCCATGCTATTTATAATTTGTAAGGATTTATAATTACAACACCCGTTTCCTATGGAAACGGGGTTTACACAGCTGTGCTAGCTACACACTGTGTAAATTGTATAAATTGCCCCCCATCCCCCCCAGCCATTTTTGGATTCATTAGCTTGACTCAGCCCAAGCTGATAGTGAAGCAGATATCCCAGAGATAAGAGCAGTTGTGAAAGGAAGCTGTGGAAAGGTACAGTAAACAGCAGGGAGGTGAGGCACGTGGGTGACAGTAGGGAATGATCTTGTGCTGTTGTAGACCCCGGAGAATCCACATGGATGGGGGTTGGTCCCCAGGAGAGAGCTGACCCCACATCAGACAGCAGGCTTTGTCAGCTCACACGCAGGGCTAGTGGTCTGTGCCATGTTGGGGTGCCTGGGAGCGTGGGGACGGGAGGGAGCAGACCTGGGTGCCACCATGCAGCAGCCAGAGGTGGAGGATCATGCAAAAGAAATGTGGGTTGCTGTGAGCAGGACACCAGGAGTCCCACCCAGTCTGTGACCCACAGCAAGGACTGGTGGTTTTTAAGCTTGAAGTGGGTAGATTTAGATGGGATATTGGGAAGAAGGTCTTGGCTGTGAGGGCAGTGAGGCTCTGGCACAGGTTTCCCAGAAAATCTGTCCCTGGATCCTTGGGAGTGTTCCAGGTCAGGTTTGACAGGGCTAGGAGCAACCTGGGACAGTGGAAGGTGTCCCTGCCCATGGCAGGGGGTGGGAAATAGATGAGCTTTAAGGTCCCTCCCAACCCAAACCATTCCATGGTTCTGTGACTGTACCATGTGCAGCAGCAAAGCTGCTCTTGATGCAGCAAGGATTCTCCAGGTGGGTTTTGGGTGGTGGCAAAGAGCTGCCAAAGGTTGCATTGCCACCTGCAAACAAAGCTTTGTGGTGACAGGCTAAAATGAAAGTTGTTTGAGCTGCCAGAGTTCTGTTCTTCTGTCTTCTGCTGCCATGCAAAAGCAAATAAGCCCTTCAGTTGTCTCAGCAAAGATGTTGTTACTCAGGAGAATCAGTTGGCATCAGACTAGCATGGTGTTGGCCCTGCCTGTCAAATGCCAGTGGCTGAGGAGACAGCAGGGTGAGGAAATCCTCCTGCTATAAACACTGCACTGGGGTGGGGGAATTACAAAGTGTATGAGAAAAGAAGAGGGAACTCACAGACCCATGGTTCACCCTGGGGGGGATACCTGCCACTATGATGGTTTGTGCAAATCAGCATCTCCCAGCTGATCTAATGAATATGAAAGGTGAGCTGAATGTTGTGGGGGTTGTGTGATTTATTGATTCAGAAGGAAAAGAGGTGGAGGAGAAAAGAGCATGTTTAGCTTCTTTAACAACCTGCTTTTGTGTTTAGAAATATTTTCAACGAATAAGAAATACCCTGGGTCACTCTGTAGTGTTGTTACTAAATAGCAACAGGCTGCTGACTAAAGCAAAAACCTTTGCTGAACCACAGATAGCTGGGCTGGCAGCAAAACCCAGATCCTGGCTTGCATTGATCTGTAATCATTGATAATTGAGTCACCCTAGAGACATCTCAGAACTGGAAGAGGCACCACAGGGCAGTTTATCCAAACTGCTTAATGGCTGGATGTTTTCCAGAGGCAAGAGCTGGAGTCAGAGAACAAGAAGCTGAAAAATGAGCTCAACGAGCTGAGGAAGGCCATAGCAGACCATGCCACACAGAACAACTCCTCCAACGACATGCAGGACAGCTACAACCTCCTTCTGAACCAGCTGAAATCGGCCAATGAGGAGCTGGAGGTGCGCAAGGAGGAGGTGCTGATCCTCAGGTCACAGATCATGAAGGCAGCCCAGCAGAAGGAGACGGGGAAAAACATGGTAAAGGAGAGGGTAATGGATTTTCTTTTCCTTCTTCCCCTCTGTTGCTGGAGATTCACTGGCTGCCTGAGCAATGCCATTTCTGCTGTGGCGGGCAGGATGGCACAGGGTCGTGCAGGGTTGTGCAGGGGTACGGGAGGTCCTGCCTGGGGATGAGATGCAGTCCCCGACATTTCAGACAGTCCAGGATTATCTGTGCCATGGTACTTCCAGGGGGTGCTTTCCCCCATACCTGACGAGGGTAAACCAGCCTACACAACCCCTGCACCAATGTGTGTGGTTCAGCATATTCCTGGTGATGTTTTGCAGTAATAATCTTTTCTGCAAGGAAATGGTGCGAGGGAAAATAATTTCTAGACCAGATTCTGCTTACTTTGGGCTGGTGCAGCTGTAATGTGTTTCTTCTGACATGCAGGCAAGAAGGGAGCCTGTCTCTCACACAGCTGTGATGGGATTTGTATTTAGAGCAGATTGCAATGGAAGGGCACATTTTCCAGAAACTCAATCTTTACTGATTTGCTGTTGTACCATTCCTCAAGGTTTTGGTGTGTTTTGTATTTCAGACCAAGCCAAGCACCCTGCTTATCTTCTTCCCAAGTTGAGTGCATCCTTCTTCCATCTCTTATCACTGCATCTTTCTTCCATCTCTTATCTATCCCGCTGCATGTGTGTGGATTCATAGAAACTCAGGAGTCTGGTGGATGCTCCAGAGATGCTTTTAATAGAATAGTTGAGAGTTGTTTGGTGTCAGGAACTTGTAGAGCCAGGCAGAGTTTTGAAGCAGGATGTCACGTTGCTGTTTTGCATGTTGACTTTAGGAGAACATCTCCCCCAATGCCAGCTGGCCCAACAGTGACCAGCACGTTGACCAGGAGGACGCGATCGAAGCCTACCAGGGCATGTGTGAGACCAACCGGTAAGTATGGCACAGACCCCTCCACACCGGGGGGATTCTGCATGAGAGACAGAGCCTCCCCAAAATCAATGTGTTTTAGAGAGCTACCAGCCTCTGGATTGTGTTACGGACTCAAGGGTGGGCCATTAAGGTGAAACCAAAGACACACATCCTGTGGAATTGTAGAATCCCGGAATGGTTTGGGTCAAAAGAGACCTTTAAGATCACCTAGTTCCAGTCAGATACTGAGCAGGTGGAAAAGCAGACATGGAAGTGAGCAAAACTGAGTTTTGACTGCTTCCGGTATGTAAAAAGCAGCAAGACTAAGATTTGGGATTGTGTTTGTATTTATTTCAGATATCTCATACCATGTTGGGAGGATGCCACAGTTCCCTTCTGGTTTTCCCAGAGGCAGAAGTCTGTTGTGGTTAACTAAGCTAACAAACATGATATATTCCCTGAAAGCACTCACTCATATTATTGATTTTCTTGCCCCCAAACTGGGTGTCAGGAACAACTTTTATTGCAGGTTTACCTCAATGAGGATTAATACTTTGAACATGTGTCTGCCCTCACAGTAACAATGGGCTGATATTGCCAAGCATTAAATCAGTCCTTGCAGCTGCCCAGGAGGATATCAAATAATAAAGCAATGTCTTTCAAGAAGAAGAAATTACATGGATAAAACAGCCCAATAATATGAAAAGTAAATTTTTATTTTACTTCAAGGAACTTGAATGTTTATCTTTTTTTTTTTTTTCTCTTGACAAATACAGATGTTTGAAGCTTTTTCTCCCTAAATAATTTCCATTCAGCAAGGAAAAAGACACAGACATTGTGGATTAATGGCTTTTAATAGCACAATATGATTTGCTACTTTTTAAAGTGGTTGTGGAAGGTTGCTAACATTCCATGCTGAGACCTGACTTAATGAGGACTTTATTCACACCTGTATGAATATGAAGAAAGGCCCATTTAGTGGAGCTCAAAACCCTGATGGCTGAACTGAGGCTCTTCCCAGGCTGTTCTGCCAGCATTCACCAGGTCTGGAGGCCTGGGGAGGCCTGGAGCAGTGGGGATTGTTGGGGTCCAGGACTCCTGTGACATTGGTTTCACACCTGAGCATCATGTCTGGCTAGATAACGACTAGTCTTTCTGGTTTTTTTCAATTTGCCATTGAACATTTGCTTTCCTGAAGTGAACTTGCTGATGAAATTTCTGCCCCTCCTGCAGTAGAGATGATGAGATTAATTTGCACATCACATTCTTGTCAGTAAATCAGTGGAGCTCAGTGTGCTTCCTGCAGCAAGGAGTGAGTTTTGGTCATTTGGTGAATTCCATGAACTTTCTCTTCTTTCCTTCATTGTCCTTCTTTCCAACATTCTCCTGGAGCTGTGGGTGCTCATACCCATGTGAAATGAGATGTGAAATGCCGTTGTTGGGCACAGCTTTAATTTCTCCCTGTATTTTCCAGTGTGCTTGAGTAGGGAAAGTTAGTTTGTGTTCAGGGGTTGGTGAAGGAGTCAAAATAAGGGTTGCTGCTTTCACAGGACATGTGTCTGACCCAAGGGTGTCACTGGTCCCCAGTATAAATTGGTATCTGGCCATACTGGTGCACATTGTCTCCTGTAGCCTGCCAGGAGGCTCCAGTCCTCCTCCAGACACACTGGTTTCACAATTGACTTCTGCAGAAAGAATTGAATTGTAGAATCATTTAGGTTCAAAAAGATATCTTGAGGTCCAGCTCTTCCCCCAGCACTGGCAAGGCCAGCACTAAACCATGTGCCACATTCCACGTGGATTTTAAATCCCTCCAGGGCCTATAAGTTTCCAGGATCTAATTTTCCTCAGGAGAACAAATCTCTTTCCTTGCAATTGTACAGATGAGCTGCAATTTTAAGAAGTTCATGTCATCTGGCCTTGGCAGTTTTTGGCCTCTTAAGTTTAGGGAGGGGAAATCTGCAGTCTCCAGGGTTAGTTCATTATTCTCTCATCTGCCTCTCATGTGAAGCTTGACTGGAGCTTGGCTCTTGAAATACAGCTCTATATGCTCTCACCCTGATTTTCTGCAGTGATTTATCCAGTGGCTCATTAAGCACCACCAACCTCCCCATTACAAGGTTCCCTGTGCAGTTGTCTGTTTATTGGGTTGTTTTTTAAGCTGTAGGCTGGTGTGGATAGCAATAAAATGGATGAAGACAAATGCTTGGGGAGCCTGGATTATTGCGTTTGTAGACATAAATAAACATTCCCTCCCCCAGCACAGATTTGCATTTGTATTTGCACAGCTCTATACCCAAGGGTGTCACCATGAGAAACAGAAATGCCTTCCCTTTCTAATCTTAATCAATAAATATTTTAATGGGAAGCTTTTCTGGTGGGGTTGCAGTTCTGAAGTGGGATATATAAACAAGAGCCATTTCTTCTCTCACCTTCTCTGCAAGAAGCACTCCCATTTCTCTTTCGTAGAATGGTTTGAGTTGGAAGGGACCTTAAAGATCATCCGGTTCCACCCCTGCCATGCTATGGCAGGGACAGCTTCCAGTGTCCCAGGCTGCTCCAAGCCCTGTCCAGCCTGGCCTTGGACACTGCAGGGATCCAGGGGCAGCCCCAGCTGCTCTGGGCACCCTGTGCCAGGGCCTGCCCACCCTCCCAGCCAGCAATTCCTTCCCAATATCCCAGCTGGGCCTGCCCTCTGGCACTGGGAAGCCATTGCCTGTGTGCTGTCCCTGCAGGCCTTGTCCCCAGTCCCTGGGCAGCTCTCCTGGAGCCCCTTTAGGCCCTGCCAGGGGCTCTCAGCTCTCCCTGGAGCCTTCTCTTGTGCAGGGGAGCAGCCCCAGCTCTCCCAGGCTGGCTCCAGAGCAGAGGGGCTCCAGCCCTGGCAGCAGCTGCGTGGCCTCCTCTGGGCTGGCTCCAGCAGCTCCACGTCCTTGTGCTGTTGTTGCCCAGGGCTGGGGCAGCTCTGCAGGTGGGGTCTCACCTGAGCACAGGGGCACAGGGGCACAATCCCCCCTCCCCTGCTGCCCACACTGGGGGATCAGCCCAGGGCAGGGAGTTCAGGGCTGGGGCAGGTCCAGCTCTCACCCCCAGCACCCCCAGGTCCTTCTCCCAGTGCTGCTCCCTCTGCTCATCCCCAGCCTGGATTGATCCCAGGGGCTGCCCTGACCCAGCTGCAGCTCCAGCACTTGGCCTTGTTAAAACCTCATGAGGTTGCCTTGGGCCACTGCTTGGGCTTATCCAGGTCCCTCTGGATGGCCCAGTCCTTCAGGGGTGTCACCTGCTCTTTGCCTCCCAGTCTGGGGTGCTCTTTGACCAGGTGGAGGTTCTTCACCGGCCCAGGCTGACAGATGTGGTAAAACCTTGCTCCACCCAGGAGTTGCTCCTAGCTTCAAGTCATCATGTCTTAGCTATTTAGGCTGAGGACATCATGGCTTTATTTTGGTGGGAGATCAACCTTCTGCTCTCTCCATGTCTATATATAATGCAGCACTTCTATATACAGCAGGAGGAAACCAGGAAGAACTGTGCCAGGTGCTGCTAACCCTGCCCATGTTACAATTCTCTCTCCACAAAGCTTTCAGAGGAAAGCCCTTTGATTCCAGGTCAAGGGCAAGTCTGAACTGAAAGCAGCCTTTTCTTTATAAATGCATTAAACTCAGCTTTTTTCTTTCTTTTTTCCTTTTTTTTTTTTAAAAAAAAAAAAAAAATTCTGCTGGATTTCAGCTGCTAAGGGGAAAATCATCAAGTTAGCTCCTACCTCTTTTTCTGCTTCAATAAATGAATCTAAAACTAAGTAGGCTTTTTGTTCCCTGTTTCAGTTCTTGGCTCATTCTTTCAAGCCTGTTTGATCTTGGTGGAAATGCAGAGCCAGTTTGAGACCGAGTGATGGTGTTAAGAGATAATAACCTGGCAGTTCAAAGTAAACCAGGCTATGTCTTTGAAATAAGCTTCCTTGATAGCTTCCAAGTGATTTCTGTTGTGTATATGGGTATTTTTTTTTTCCTGTGGGGCACATCCCACCTGCCACTGCAGATGTGCAAGGTGAAGAGCTGATGCTGGCTTCACATGAAGGATGCTTTTGCAGCTGGGAGAGACCATGATGTGGAGATCATATCATATCTCTGCTTCCCCATCTCCATTGGATATCTTCCCACTCTGCCACAGATCTAGTCTGTAATGCACATTATTTTTTCCTTTTGACTAAAAAAGGTATATCTGTGGCTGAAGGTGAAATGCTTCTTCTTTATGAAGGGAGGATAATTTGCTGGAGATGCTGAAATTAGCATCTCCAGGTTTGGGGTACCCACACCTCCTTTAAGCTACTTTCACAGGGCAGGGAGGTGTTTGGGCAGGAATTTTTTGGTTTTGATGAGAACAGTTTGCTGACTGCAGGTCCCAGCTGCTCCCCAGACATGTGCCTCCAAGATCAGGATAAAGGGGAAACATGGCTTTGTGAACCAGCCCTTTCAACTTCTCTCCAGCCTTATTTGAGAATAGAATTTACCCAGCATTTTATGAAATTATGTTTCAGCTGCCAGTTACTCTAATTACATTGAAAGGACCCCTTTTTATGTCTTGATCAGCATGAACTTCTGGGAGAAGGGGGAGCGCAGTGATTTCTGAGTCAGTGCTGTGTTGATGGAGATGGACTGAATGCTTATTTCCTAGTGCAGGTTTACATTAAATCAGCATTTTTATGTATTATTCTTATAATGACATTTTCTTGAGCTGCTCTCCTCATTTACTTCAATGCCTGTGATTAAAAAAGGAAGAAAAGCTGTTTTTCCAAGGAGGCTATCTCTTAAAAATGCTGCTCATCATGTGAGATTTCACAGGTTTCTGATGTGCAATAAATAGTGGGTATCCTCCTTGCTTTTTCTGTTGGTTTTCAGTGCCTGAGGACATGTCCTCCTAAGATTAGATGAACCAAAAAAAAAGACTTGTTAGTAAATCCATGCAAATGAGACCAATAAATCTGTATTTGTATAGACCCTGTATCTGTCAGCCTGCAGACCCTTTTAGAAACCTGCTACACATGGGATAGCAGCAAGGTTTTAATTTAAATTCATACATGTGGCTCTAACAGATGAACTTTGCAAATGTCAGTGCCTGAAATGTTTGCTAGTTTTGAGAAGTGCAGTGCTCTCGAGCAGGGGCATGGGGAGGATGCATGAGCTGTCTGTGGTGGTGAGCCACCTCCAGAGCCCTTTCAAAGCAGTGCTGCAACACCACATTTCTCACTACTTTCCTCCTGTGAAAATTTGCTCATGAATGTTTGTGTGTTGTGCTTTTCCACTGAAATATGCAGAGATGCCCTTGCCAGGGAATGGCATCTGCTACAGCTCTTTTCAAAATGTGTGTTTGCTTTCTGCTTTTTGTGTTTTGGTTGTTTGTTTGTGTTTTTTTTTTTTTTAATATAATGATATATTAAGTTTGATGTTTTCCTTGCTTACTTTTTAAATTGTTATTGCTTAAAACAAACACTCTTTTCTAACTGACATCAAAGCCATGTAAAATCTTGATGTTACAAGTGTTTCTGGTCAAGTTGATCAGCTTACATCACTCATTTGTAATGTGTTCAGCACCTCATTAAAGAACATAAATCAGCTTCTTACCTCATATAACTTGAAAAAAACTCCAAAACAATCTGCTAAAAGGGGACTAAAAAAACCCAATCTGCTAAAAGTATTAAAGTGAGATGAGACTTTTTTGGCCATTATTCTGCCTGGATGTATACAGAGGAGATGATCTTGTGTGGATACATGTGGTATTTGGACAAAAGGTTGCTCTGAGGAAAGATGTGTTTGTCTCAAATGCTGAGGAAACCCTTGGCTGAAGTAGAAGGAGTAGAATTTATTTTAGACCAGCAGGAGTTGCTGCAGTGGGAAAGAGACGGAGGAAAAAAAAAAATTAAAATGTCATACAGGGCACAACCAAGGCAGGGCTCTCCTTCCCTGTGGTGGAAAAAGAAATGCAGTGCAATGAAAGTGTGGTCTAAAAAATAATACTGAATGAAGTAAATAAGGGTTCTGCACCTTTTCCCCTTCTCTTTCAATTGACCTTTTGTCTTTCTCTATCCTCTTGTTTCCTTTTTCTGTCCTTTATTTCTAGCAAGACTGAGGACTGGGGGTATCTCAATGAAGACGGAGAGCTCGGCTTGGCTTATCAAGGTTTAAAGCAAGTTGCCAGGTCAAACACTTTCTTTTTTTTCCCCACTGCTGCTTCTCCCTTCTCCTTGCCCTCTTGTTTCTTTCTCTTGCTCTGCTGTTGCCCTGTGGTCCTGGGCAGGGCCCACTGTCCTCTCTGGAGGTAGGGTTTCCAAACTGCAGGAAGTGAGACCCTCCTGTAATTTTCAGAGAGTCATTTCAGTTCCAGTTCCAGTTGGCCATTGCTGGTGGTGGCTGTTGCTACTAATGCCTGAGCTGTGATCCAGTAAGGATTATGTGACATAAATGGGAAATTGGGTGATGAAGGCGTTGGGAAGCTGGGATCTGCAAGAAGACAAAAAAACCCTCCCATTTTTTTTTCCCCCCGAAATTGCACTAAAATGTGGAACCTCGCAGAAATGTTTTCTCCCAGTCCTTGACCTGTTGGAAGGGGAGGGCCTTCTATCCCAGTGCTGTCACCTTTGCATGATCCTGGGGATTTTGTGCTCCCATCCATGTGTTGTCTGTGGGTGAGAAAAGCATGTGGTGGATGCAGAGTGCCATTATTCCACAGCTCTCCCCAGGTCCTGCTCTGCTGGGCAAATACAAATACCCTCCTGGATTCTTGTCCTGCATCACCCTTGTGCTTGGTGGTTATGGGGCTCCAATATATACGGTTTTTATTAAAGCTTTAAGGACATTAAAGAGATGAAAAATTTAAATATTGTGTAGAGAGTAGTCTAAAGTGGTTACATCTAGAGGTATCAGAGTGAAACCAAGCAGTAACAGGAGGAGATAACTGAGATTATTTCATGTCTTTTTCCAAGGAAAGTAGGAACCCAGGTTCATAGAAGGAGCATGTTCTTCTGAGGGCATCTCATGGATTATCCAAACTAATCCTAGTAGGAAGAAATAAAATGAAAATTAAGTACTTAATACTTATTTCATGGTGGCTCTGTATTTTTCAAGCCTATTAAGAATATAAATCCTGACAGGATTATGGGGCTGACTGCATTATTGCCTGTGTTTCTATAGGTGGAAAATATGCTTTTCTGTCTTGTGCTAGAAGGTGGGAGTAGAAATTGTGTTGTTAAATTTTCTAAAGGCAACAAAACAACAACCACACAAAACAACCTGGGGAAATGATTAGTACTTTTCATCCAGAAATCTTCCCTGAAAGCATGCAATCTTTTATAAAAGTTATTAAAGAAAAATGCCAAAACAACAAATTCCGTGCGTAGTTGTTCCTGTAGGGAAACGGTTCACAGGTGTGGATCACAATCAGTTTCCCTGTGGACCAGAGAGGGTTTCAGCTTTTTCCCCACTGGCCCAGCTCTGTGTCTGTTCATGTCCTGGGTCAGTGTGAAGCTGTCAGCAGCAGAATCTTCCTCATCTTTGAGGACTGCTGTTTCCATCCAGTGTCAGAAGGCTCTGAGCTGGGTGTGAGGTGATCCCTGGCTCTGACCATCCGTGAGCTGCAGCAGGGGTTTGGTTGTCTCCTTGGGTCATTCCTTCCCTTGGCTGCCATTGTCCTGTATACCCTGTGACTATACTTTGTAGTTTCTGGCTTGGTGGCCCTGTCTCAGAGTCCTCATACCTTCTGGAGTCACTTCAGTCTTCTGGCAAGAGCTGGTGGGCTGTAGGGAGATTTCCATGTAGCAGAGAGTAGGGAACACTCTTTAAAAAAATCAATTACCCTGTCACCTGCCAGGTTTATCACCATCAGCACAGGTGTCTGCAGTTAACATCTCAGTGATCAATCATTCTTCCACTGGATTTAAGAAAGGCATTCTGTTTTAGCCTGTGGTAGTTTTCAAGAGTGAGAATTTATGTTTGACAGGAAAGGAGTACAGGAACAAATGTCCTTCAAGCTGAACTCTTGAAAACAAAGCCTGCAGGTGTTAATCTGTGTTGCTTTCTTGCCATGTATTTGGTTTTTGCAAGTAAAGGAACCTGGATGTTCAATGCAGTTATAGAAAAAAGGGTGCTTTGGGATTTGTCTAAAAAAACCTGAGCTTTTGATTTAATATCTCTTCATTTCAAAAGTATTTCACCTGCAGTATAGGAAATTACAGACTAATGTGGCAATAACAGCTGCTTGTTTGTCAGTTTTATAGGGAGGCTGGCTAAGAGTATCTCCTAAGTTGGCCAATTTTGAAGGATCTAAACTCAGATGGTGATTACCACCATCATGCTGACATCACAGACTGATCAGTGTGGTCCTGTTCTCAGGCTGCTGGAAGCACAGCTCCAGGACCAGAGAAGGGAGCATGAGGAGGAGATGGAAGCTCTGAGAAACCAGGTGGATTTAATGCAAGAGGAGCTGGAGAAGCAGCAGCAGGCATTCCTGCAGACTCTGCAGCTCTCTCCAGAGGTCCAGGTGGAGTTAGGACTTCAGCAAGAAATTACACGTCTGACCAATGAAAACCTGGTAAGAGGCTGTGCTGAAAACACAGAAAGAGGGCAAAAAACAGTTTGAGAGAAAGGAGACAGGAAGCATAACGGGGAGGGAAGGGCACTGGGATCTGTTTAACCCCTCCTAAGCTCCGCAGAATCCATCAGCATATTCCACTGGTGCATTTAGGAGTGTTCATACTTGGCCTTGAGCTGATGACCCATGGCTGTATGACTTCTGTGACTACATAGGTGCTTTATTTTTAATTTTTTTAAAATGCTTTTTTAAGCCTGTCTTCTTTGTGGCACTGCCTTCCAAATAAGATTACTGGGGACCCCTCTACTCTGCTAGGCACAGAGGCAGCACAGGCCTTTCATCTCACTTGCTTTTATTGGAAGTGTGGAAAGGCAGCTGCCACTCCAAAAAGTTGGCCTGAATGATCATAAATTTTCCCTTTCTCCCCTTCTGTATCTGTGTGCAAGGTCTGGAGGGAATGTTGGCACCTCTTGAGTTGTTGCCTTTTTTCAACAGCTCCAGTATCTAAATAAGACTGTTTAAATGTGATTAACAGCCAGGATTAAATGCTGTGGGTGGTGCTCCTTTTCCACTGAGATGCTCACACCATGCCTTGGTGATGCACAGACCAGACTTCAGCCTCTAACAGCCCAAATAAGTTGTTCTTGGGTTTAATGTTGGGAGTTCTTCTAAATGTATCTTCTGTCTTTTAGGATCTTAAAGAATTGCTGGAAAAGTTGGAAAAGAATGAAAAGAAACTGAAGAAGCAGCTGAAGATTTACATGAAGAAGGTCCAAGATTTTGAAGGTGACTTGTGTGTTGGGAGATACTGGTTTGGGGGCACTGCACTTGGGTTTTACTCCTTTGGCCAGCCCTGGGGAGCTGCAGGGTTTGGTTTCAGGTTGTCCTTTTTTCTTTATTCTTTCTATGAAAGTAAGATTTTGCTTGTTCTGGCACTGAACTAGCAGCAGGCATTGAGCTGACACTGACCCTGTACCAGGGGATACAGGGATATTTAAGGAAATATTGGAGGATATTTAAGGAAACTTTTTTGCTGTCATTGCAGTCAATGCAGTGACCCAGACAGAGATACAGAAAGGAGCCCAGTGGCCAGCAAGAAAATGCTCTTATCTGTCAATTTGGAAGGGGGGGGATTATGACCCTTTAGTATCAAAATGTGTATATATGCTCTGTTTAATGAGAAAGCCCCTTAAATGTGACATCTGTGTTGTATACAAAGCCCTTCCTGTTCTCTAGAGAAGCTGTGATTAATCAGAGAGCCCCATTCTCATGAGTTAATTTCTGGAAACCAGGCATTAAGTGAAATTAAGCCGAATAACTGGAGGGTTTCCACGGCTCTCCCAGCTGCTCTCTGTCAGTGTGATTTTCATGCTGCTTGCTGCAGTATTTGCATGCTGGTCTCTTCTGCTTTATTACACTTCAGCAGTGTTCCACTTTGCAGCTTTGCAGGCAGACAGAAAATGCCATGCTTAGGGATTTTGCATTGCCTGCCTGCTTTTTTCCCCGCTCTGTGAAAATCATACACTAGGGTTGCTTCCTTCTGGCCTGTGGTCTCTTGGAAAATAAAAAATTAATTTTTTCCTCTTTTAAGTACAAGTATTGCACTTCTTTCATTCAGAGTCAGAACTCTGCTGACTGGTGATCCAGTACCTGAATGTTTATATTTTTATGAGCCTGTCAAAGCTGATGACATTATTGGGAATTTTATATCTAACTTTTTGACTTTTCCACTAAGGCCAGTGGAGGGCCTGAGTAGCTGTTGATTTCCAGGTGCCAGCCAGGTGTTGATCATCTTTTCCTCTTCACAGCATCCCAGACAATGGTGCCAGTGGAGAGGAGGCCGCACGAGCGGAACATGCAGGTTGCTGTCCAGAGGAAGGAGAAGGATTTTCAGGGCATGCTGGAATATTACAAAGAAGATGAGCCACTCCTCATCCGAAACCTCATTACAGGTGGGGAACTTGCTCTGCTTCTCTGCCTGGCTGCTCCTTCTCGTGCCTGGGGGAGTTCAAAAACTTGAGATTAAAAAATTAAGGTAGACAAATAGATCTTCTCCATTAATCCCTTCTGGGACTGTGTGTTTGTGGTGACGGTAGTTTGGGTAGGTAAAGTAGTGCTGCACTAAGCAGATAGACCAGTATGGATACAATCCCTTAGGGATAGCAAAAAATGGGAAACACAAAGCAAGGCTACAGTTTTCAGAGCAGACAGTAACCTGCTGAGCTTCATACGATGTGATAGATGGGGAGGGGGTGGCAGAAGGATAGACCCCTGGGATCTGCCACAGCAGTGGAACAAAGTAGTTCAGTTTATGAGGTAATAGCAGACAACAGGTAATGAACTTGTGAGCTCTTCTGCACTGCATAGTCTGGTCAGAGTTGCTGCAACATTCCCTCACTTGCTTCTGTTTCAGAAGTCAGGTTTCCCTGGCTAGGTGTTGGTATTTACTACAACTCTAACCCCATCAGAGCCTTGTGAGGAATCAAAAAGTGTTCATAGAGCAGTGCTAGCCCATTGCTGTGGGCAGTGAAGTTCTCCTAATCAGACAAGCTTGTTCTTTAGAGGCTCTAAATGCCTGCAGCTGCTGTTAGGATTCCCTATCTTGAGGGAAAGAGCGATTGAATGTGTCATAAATTCAGAGAGGATTTATAGTGGGAAGTATTCCTGAAAGGTTTAGGGAGCTGTTTTAAGGTGGTTTGTGTGCTGCTGGGGTAGAGTTTTACATGCTAAAGAAGCTCTGGCTCTGCTGTGCATCCGTAAGGAAAAATGCCGGGGTGGGGGGGGGGGGTGTGTGTCACAAACCTCAGTGCAGGCAGGGCTGCCCTCCCAAGCCCTAGTGCTGAGGGTCTGGGGCAGCTCCCTCTGTCCTGCAGCTGAACATCTGGCTTTGTTTCCGCTCTGCAGAGATGGATGCAAATTGCAGAGCCAAAATTTGCAGAGCCAAAAATGCAGAACCATTTTCCCCAGGTCTGAAGGGAGACAGGTTTGCCTGGTTACACTCCAGCTCTGGTGTTCTCTGCTTCACTTGTCAAATCAGGGAAATGTAAGTTTGCTTCCTTTGTGATTTTTTTTTTTTTTTTTAATTGTCAAATCTTCCAGATCTTAAGCCCCAGGCAGTGTCTGCTACTGTTCCCTGCCTTCCTGCTTACATCCTCTACATGTGCATCAGACATGCAGATTACATCAATGATGACCAGAAGGTGCACTCCTTGCTCACCTCCACCATCAATGGTGTTAAGAAAGTGCTGAAGGTACGTGTTCATTTGCTCTTGTCTCAGGGGTTGAGAGGCTGTCAGGTGGTAATAGCCATGTCCAAGTGTGTGTGACACTCAGCTCTCACAGTGATTTTCAAGCCAAATCACTCTTAGAGCCTCCCTTTTTAGAAGAAAAAGGAGAATTGTGTCCCTAGCAATGAAATTGTTGGAATGTTGAGATTTATAAGAAAAAAGAAAAAGTTTGCAGGGTAGAAGAGCTAATATTGCCCAGCTGCAGAAGGAAAACTGCCTGATTCTGGGTGGGGAAACTCAAAACAAATTTGTTTTGTGATGCCATCACCCCCCAGTGAAAGGGAGAGGGGGATCTCACATGTTTCCACTTTGTCTCTGCAGAAGCACCACGATGACTTTGAGATGACGTCGTTCTGGCTGGCCAACACGTGCCGCCTCCTGCACTGCCTGAAGCAGTACAGCGGGGAAGAGGTGAGAGCCCAGCCTTGGGGGGGTGGCATGCCTGCAGGGAGGGTCCTGCATTGTCCTGGCACCAGGGGCTTCCCTCTGACTGTCAGATGGTGCCACTCAGACTTCCCTCCTTGGTTAACCTGAATATAGCACAGCTGTGCTATAATCTGGATATAGCACAGCTAGCTTTTCCTGGGAAAGCTCCTAAAAGCACAGAAAGGTTTGGGTTAGAAAGGAAGCTTAAAGAATGTCTCATTCCAACCCCTTGCTATGGCAGGGACAGCTTCCCAGGCTGCTCCAAGCCCTGTCCAGCCTGGCCTTGGACACTGCAGGGATCCAGGGGCAGCCCCAGCTGCTCTGGGCACCCTGTGCCAGGGCCTGCCCACCCTCCCAGCCACAAATTCCTTCCCAATATCCCAGCTGGGCCTGCCCTCTGGCACTGGGAAGCCATTGCCTGTGTGCTGTCCCTGCAGGCCTTGTCCCCAGTCCCTGGGCAGCTCTCCTGGAGCCCCTTTAGGCCCTGCCAGGGGCTCTCAGCTCTCCCTGGAGCCTTCTCTTGTGCAGGGGAGCAGCCCCAGCTCTCCCAGCCTCTCTATGCTCTTTCTGGTGGGACATTTTGAAGGCTGTTCTCCTGGTTTTAGTTGGTCCTACAGCTTTTCATTAAACAATATTTCATAGCTTGGAATAAGTTTTATTAAAGCTGTTTCCTTTTAGAAAAATGGAATTATCACAGTTCTAGAACATTACACACTGCCATTCTTATAGCTATGTACTCTGCACATTAAAATTTACAACAGACCCAGATACTGGTTTGTTTTTTTTTTTATTTTAGTCTTGATTTTTGTTAGTTATATTGAGCATTCAAACTGTAAGGAAAAGAAATTCATAAAATTAACTATTCGGGTCACTCAAAAGATAATGATTCGTGTGTAAAACCTCAGCACTGGATTTCAAAGATTTAAAATTAAAAGTTAAATTAAAAATATTTTAGAGAATACTTACTAGCAGTTGTGCTCTTGTTTGCCCTCTACTGTCTGGATAATAATACTGCATTTATAGCAAATCCTCCCCTGAAAACCGGCTGGATTAAAACATAGTATTAAATTTTACGTCGTTTGCTATGATTTCCTGTGTTAAATGAACCAGCTGTCTGCAAATTCCACTGGCAATTTGGTGCAAAATATAGAGGGGAGAAATACTTCTGAGCAGTTTGCAAGATAGTGTTACCTTTAGTTTTAAATCCAGCCTGTTTTTAAGAAAAGGTTTAAAAGAAAATCCCAACCCACATGCAGTCCTGTCATGTGAAAAGCATGGTGCTGTTCAATTATTTAGGAAAATGGGGAAATTTTGAAATCAACTCAAATTGGTACATTTTATATTTTTGCATTTTTCTAGTCAGCAACCAACAAAAACAGTTTCATAGTTCTCATTTTCACACCAAATAAGATCATATGAACAGGCAATTAAAGGATCTGTTAATCTCTTAATTAGAACATCTCATTGGATGCTGCCACTAAAACTGGTATTAATATCTGAGCCCAGAACTGAGGGTTTACAGCAGCCAAATCAGCAGGATCAGAGATCAGCTGTATCAGCAAAAGGCAGGCAACAATTTCAGTTATTTGGGGAGGTTTATGAATTTCAGAACAATTTAAAATGTTGTCAAAGCAAGTAACATGCAGTTGTATTTTTTTTCCAATTTTCTAGAATCTTAATTTTAAAATATTTTGTTTCCCATAAACAGTTGGAACTCAAAGGAATAAGCACATAGCTAAAAGAGTTGTTTCAGAGGGCCTGAAATGTCATTTGCTAATCCTGTATGTTGCAGTTAATACAAACATGCAGATCCTTGCTATGGATAAAATGAAAAACAGGTAGTTTAATTATTTTCTTCAAAAGGTAGTCCTCTAGTAATAATTTATGAATGGGCATGAATTTTCAATGCCTGGGTAAATCAAAGGTGATTTATGAGTTTTGATCCTTTCTACAATGTACTTTGGTAACATATTTTGGTATATTGTACTGTATGGGTACAGGGGGGTTTTAATGCAGTGATTTTGATGGTCAGTGGATGGTATAATGAGCCTGGGTGTTTTAATTTCCTGTTCAGGGTTTCATGACCCAAAACACAGCGAAGCAGAATGAGCACTGCCTGAAGAACTTTGACCTGACCGAGTACCGCCAGGTGCTGGGCCACCTCTCCATCCAGATCTACCAGCAGCTCATCAACATTGCAGAGGGCATCCTGCAGCCCATGATCGGTGAGCACACAGCTGCCCTTTAGTAGGGTGGGTTTTGGCCCAGATTATCTGCTCTGACTGTTTTTCAGATCTTTGCACAGTGTCAGCATGACCCAAGAGAGTTTTTATCTCCCCCCATAATAGAGGCTAATAGGGATGTGGGTTTTTCCTCCCACTCCAGAAGATACCTCTTTCATTTCTGTTGGGGAGGCAGTGGAAGAGGTGAGGTTGTGCTGGTGGGTCTGCTTTCCCCTCCAGATCAGGTTTGTAGTTAATCTTTTTATGGATGGAAATGTACATTATAAGGGAGGAGAGCACTGAAAGGAGGAAGAAGACTCATAAAGACCTTGTTTTTCAAGGGTGAGAGAAGATATGAGAAGAGTTACCTCTTCAGCCAAATCCCTGAGGATTCATCTGAGGAATGCCCCATCCCTGGAAGTGTCCCAGGCCAGGCTGGACAGGGCTTGGAGCAACCTGGGATAGTAGAAGGTGTCCCTGCCATGGCAGGGGTGTTGGACCTAAATGGCTTTTAAGGTCTCTTCCCAACCAAACTCTTGCATAATTCTAGGATATTTGTGTGTTTTTTAACTATTTTGTGTCATCAGAGTAAACCAGCCATTCATGGATCTGTCCTGCTCTCAGTTGTTGCAGCATCCATGGCATTGCGTCACCGAGACTGACACATGTTCATTGCAGCCCACGCAGGGATCAGATCTTCATTCTCTAATGACAGATGGATGCAGGCTGTTTATCCCATTTTCTTCCCTCTTTTCAGTGTCTGCTGTGTTGGAAAATGAGAGTATCCAAGGGCTTTCCAGTGTCAAGCCGATGGGCTACAGGAAATACTCCTCCAATGCGGCAGAAGGTGGCAATTCCTACAGCTTGGATGAAATGATTCGCCAGTTGAACACATTCCACAGTATCATGTGTGAACAAGGCCTGGACCCAGAGATCATCCAGCAGGTGTTCAAGCAGCTCTACTACATGATCAACGCCATTGCCCTGAACAACCTCCTACTGAGGAAGGATGTCTGCTCATGGAGCACGGGCATGCAGCTGAGGTGGGGCTGGGGCTTGGGGCAGGGATGTGCCTGCTTTGGAAAGTTTTGTTAATGTTCTAAGTTGGTGGAAAATAGGAAAATAAAGTGCACTTCTCAGTGCAAATTAGCTAAAACTTCCTTTTGCTACCCTCTCCCCTTCCCGCAGTGGATCTTTGTGTGTTCCCCTTGAGCTGGACAGTGGGCACAGCAAAAGCATTTTCTATGTGGATGTTCTCAAAGGTATCTGGGTACCTTGCAGGATCTTGTTAGCATTTAAAAGCTGGTTAAAAGCTTAATTTTAATTATTTAAATTTGAAGGAGTCTGAATGCTGTAGAAAAGCACCTCCCTTGTCTTGTTTGACTGTTACATGGTTCATCTATTTGTAGAGTATAAATTTTACTCTGAGTTGTTGAGTATTAAGCTTTTGTCTGATTGTCTCTTGCCATGTGTTATCACAAATATTCATCACCAAAACCCACATACACCAGCACTGCTACATAACTTGAGCCCCAAAGAGAAGTTTTGAAGATGCTACTTCTTATCTCTCAGCTCACATCCTCTCCCCATTGCTTGTCCAGGTTTAACATAAGCCAGCTGGAGGAATGGCTGCGTGGGAAGAATCTGCAGCAGAGTGGAGCAGCGCAAACTTTGGAGCCTTTGATTCAGGCAGCACAGCTCCTGCAGCTGAAAAAGAAAACCTCAGAGGATGCCGAGGCCATCTGCTCCTTGTGCACGTCACTCACGACCCAGCAGGTAGGGAGCAGGGCAGGGGGTTACAGCACAGGGTAATTAAGGACTGGGAAAGGATGGTCTCGTGCTTCCAGCTCTTCAGTGCCCAGCCTCAGTGTGCAATTTCTTCAGTGGGAAGAGTTTGTGCTTTACAGGACTGATGTCACATCTTGGCCCCTCTCAGAGGTGGTCTCTTCTCTTACAGTGCCACTGATGGCACTGGAGTCCCAGAAATGTGCAAAGATGAAACCCAGCCCTGAGGAGTTTGTTGTGTAAGTCAGATTCTTGGCATTTTAGACTTGCATGTTGTCTCTCGCCAGGTCTTAAACTGGCTGTGTCTGCAGGATGCCCACCTAGGATTCCCATTTGGGGCAGGGGGTTGAGAAGTGCCAACCTAGGCTGGCTGGATATGACCTTGGACTTTGGGTTTTTTACTGCTGGGTTGCCTGTCCTTAATTTGATAATATTGTAGGAAGGGAGAAGTGAGAGGTGTGAGCTGATTTTCAGAGGTTCTCGGAGACCCTTTCTAATGTATCTGCATCATCACCCTGTCCTGAACATGAGTTTTTGAGAAAAGCTGAGGGGAGGAGCAGGAGTGAGGGAGCATCAAGAGAAGAATTGTAGAGGTGACATCAGAAGTCATCCAGCTCACCATGTTGCCAACCAAGTGGAGTCCCTGTATAAATCTGTTGTCCAAGTCTGTTGCCAGCTAACGAATGTCTCCATAAGTGATTTTTGTTTTGGCAGACTTCTTGTGGCCATATCATGACAAACTGCTGGTTGTGCTTTGTGTTCTGGAAAAGTTTGGCTTCTCATGACTGCAACTGTGTTTTGTTTTCAACAGATTGTAAAGATACTTAATCTCTACACTCCTGTGAATGAGTTTGAAGAACGTGTGACAGTAGCATTCATACGAAACATACAGGTAAATTTAAAGGGCTGTCAATTGGAAGCAGGCACAAATGACATCTCTGTAATTCTAGTGACATCTGTATTAAATCACTGCTAACTCAGGCATTTTATAAAAGGCATGCTGCTGCAGGTTGTCCTGCATTCAGTGCTCTGTGTGTGCACACACAACACACAGTTGCAGGGATAACCAGGCTGTTAATCACAGAGGGCAGTAAGCACCCAAATCCCCAGCTCAGCTAAGTCAGCTCTTCAGTAGCAACACGACAAAGGATTAAGGTTGCAGGAGTCAACAAAATGTTGGTGAAATGGAGTTTCTTCTGAGATAGGAGGTAGAAATTGGCAGCTAAAGGAAAAATAAACAGATGAAAACCAAAAACGTTCTAATGCTCTCAAGGAGTAGGGAGGAAAAGGAAGGGCACGTCTTCAGCTACCCCCAGAACATATCACCATGGTTGAGCAGCTGAATCAAAGGTCGTCTGCTGCTATCATGTAGTCCTGGTTTTGCTGTGCCAGGGGAGTCATCTTGTTTCCAGGTCCTGTATCTTTCTTTGTGGTCGTCTAGAAAATGTAACCAGGGTCTCCTGAAGCCGTCTTTCCTACAGTCTGTTCCTGTAAATACTTGCTCAGAAGGAAAGTGGCTGCAGAAGAAAACAAAATAGTTCTCACTGTTTTCTGTAGTATCTATAAAATGACGCACATTCTCAAACCTTTGATGGTGTTAAGCACAACAAGAAAAGGGAACAACTGATGCTAAATTTGTTTTCTTCTCCCACATCCAACAGAAGCAGTTGCAAGAACGGAATGACCCTCCACATCTGCTGTTAGACTTCAAGCACATGTTCCCAGTTCTGTTCCCATTCAACCCATCTGCCATCACCATGGACTCCATTCATCTCCCTGCTTCCCTCAACTTGGATTTTCTCAATAAAGTCTGAAGAAAGTAGAATTAAGCTCAACTCTCACACCCAGAGACTTCCAGCAATGAAAGAAAAAATAATAAAAAGAATTCAAGAGGTCTTTGAATATGGACCAAACAGGCTTATGGAAGAACCAGTACACAGTAACAAATGGAAGCTAAAGTGTACACTAAAAAAGACACTGGTCTGTATGTGATTTTCTTTTGGTAATTTGCAGCTCAGAAATAAGGATACTTGAAAATAGATTTATTTTTTACTGCTTGATTTTATGTTGACATAGTTCAAAGCCCATAATCATCTCCAAAAGTCACTGACAAAAAGGATGGAAGTGGGAGACAGCTTATTTTAATCTTCTTAGGTGTCTATGACAAAAACAGAATCTGAGACACCTGTGCTGCCTTGAAGGATGTGTCATTTGTCTAGTAGCAAGTGGTCTTGTGTGTGTGGATAACAGAACATGCAGTTCTGCTTTCAGGTCTTGTTAGTAACTACATTCACAATAGTGAATTGGAAAGGTAAATTTCAGAAGGTATATATTTATCACACCATAAATGTATCAGGGCTGGGATGCTTCTTGTTCCCACTGGTGGGGAATTTCTCACAACTTGTATGTTTGAGAAATGCTGTTGCTCCTCCTAAGTACATTCAGTGCATCTGCTTCATGGAAATTTAACTAAATTGGCAGGACTTTGTTCCATTGGACTTTCTTACATTACCAAATTTACCTTAGCAAAGGTTTTGTCCTAGTGAAATAATCATGATGCAAAGGACTGCCTTAAGCCTTTTGCTTCTAGTATAGCATCACTCTGATCCCTACTTGGCTTTCCTTGTGCTTTCAAGTGTCAAACACTTTCATCTGGTGGCTGTCATGGTTCTTGGACCTCTCAAATGGCCATTTTCAGAATCCCATGCATAGGTCCTGCTAAGGATCCTGCTAAGTTTAATCATCCAGCCCTACCTATGTTCAGTGGGTTAATCCTAGCTGTAGCTGTCCATGGAAAAACTACATTCAGTTCAGTAGCCATCCAAAATGTTAAGAATCGTGCAAATACAGAGCTTGGATAAACAAAGAATATTTTAAAAACTAAAAAAGTTCTAAAAGAGATGAAATGTTCTAACACCAAAAAGAAAAGAAAATGTCAGGTGGTATGTTAGTGATATAAGCCATTAGTAGTGTAAGTCAAAATAATGTAAGCCATTTCTTTAAGAGCGAACCCAAACTCTTTGTCTACAACAAACTTAAATGAATAATTGCTTTCAATTCAGATTCTGTTAGTTTTTTGGTTTTGTTTTTTTTTTTTTTTAATCAGGCTTAACAGACTAAACCAAACCAATCCTCTGACCTCACCACAGAGATGTTGAAGGAGACCAGCCACTGGTTTTAATTTGGTCCTTGCCAGCACACGCTGCATTCTCGGTGACTGCTGAGCAGGGGAGGAGGTGGGCTCCCAAGGGTCAGTGTTGCTCCATGACTGCTCAGCATGGGGATGCTTCTGCCATAGCAGGACGTGCCAAACTGCAATCAGGATGTGTGGCTGCCAGCATTCTGCCCTTTCCACAAGTCTTGTTTAAATCAGTCTTAACTCACCTGCTTTTGTGGTTCCTTCTGTGGTCCACAGCTCCATCATGACTAAGAGCTTTCAAAGAAAATCCATTCTCTCCATCTGACTCTTTTTAGCTGGTGTAAATCCAAACAGCAGATTTATGACCAGGTAGGCTGTCTGCTCAGAGGTTGAAAGTAGAATGTGAAGTTTCTTGAAGATACACTAATTCCTATGTGCTGCAGTTTCCTTTCTAGGCAAGGAGCATGTTGTGATTTAGACATCATGTATATAATTGCTGTATATACTAACTGCAGTAGTCCTGTATGTACCATATATGTATATTACTATCTGAAAAAGCACATTTTAAAAGAAACTGTTGAGTGCTGTGCAGAATTATATCAGTTAATGCCAGTGGGTAAATACCTTCTTTCAAACTGAGACTATAGTTTAGAGCAACTGTTACCACTGAAGGAGAGACTTCAGGCTAAAAATTAATTTTTTTCCCCTTAACCATAACCCATCCATCTAATGATTGATGTTTTGCTTGTATAGAGCCAGGACTAGCTCCAAACTACAGTCCTTGAGCTCTCACCTCTGCCTTGTCTTCAGTAGTGCCTTCATCTCCCCTTGCTATACAATGAGGGTAATGCCACCAGTCTGCTGTCCGTGCCCAGCAAGCCCTGCCACCCACTCATCTGCAATATCTTTATTTATTTTCACCTACCTCTTTTCACAATGAATGTCTTTGCAGTGCTCTGACTTTTTTTAGTTGTTGTCTCTCCCTTCTCTCCAACCTCCAACACTCGCCATGGTTTAAGAATAAATAATTCAAAGCAGGATTCAGCCTTTCTGTAAGGTGGTTTAAACAGAGAGCTGTTGCTCAGGATTCATGTTAGGTCAGCAGTTTCAGGCAGTTCAGGTCTCTACCTCTTTCTGATGTAAATTATTTGGAGTACAATTCCCAATGCATTGATTAAACATATGCTTATCACTCAGACTAAGTGACAGGTTGCTGCAGAATCCTCTTCTGCAGTGACTTTGTTACTGATTACCATTGTAAAATGTGCTTAATGGTCTTCTAGGGGATAATGGTCCTTCACTGGCACTTTCAGGATCGTAATTTATATGCTCTTTCTTAAAAACTCTTAGTATGTGTAGATGGGAACTGGGATTTAATGTCTTGATCTGTGATCATGTAGTTCATCCAGTGAGATCCATCTGAAAGAGAACTCTGTATGAAATATCTTTAATATATATTACCTTTTCTGTTAGCAATTTTTAAAATTTGTATTTAAATGCTTATTTAGTAAATTGCTATGCTCAAGCATGCCTTCTTTCCTTACATTTACACTTCTTTATTTAAAAAGCAAAATGAACACAAAGCATGGCTTAGAGAAAGCTGGTTCTTCTCCAGATCTGTCTTTATTTTTAGATATTGATTATTAAGTTTAGCATTTTCCCACTCTGTGCCTTTAGCTGTTTAGCTCAACCACTGTTTCTCTGAAATAAGCATTAAAACAGTGAAATATTTTTATTATTCTGTCATAGAAAAAGTTGTCTATGGATATAAAAGCCTACTTATAAAATCTTACATTGAGGAGGTCTGCAAAAATACTTTGAAGTTCTTGGGGAAAAAAACAAACAATAGTGACCCACGGTGATTTCTGGAAATAACAATGGCTTATATCTCAGAAAAGCACTATTGGGAATAAAATAAATTAAGTTAAACCATCAAAATGCCCAAATCATCAGCATTACAGAACCAACACTTCAAACATGAGTTCAGGCATATGCTGGCTGACCTACAAGAAGCATCCAGGACAATGTCCACATTTCATTTTCACCAGAAAGTTCCTTTTTTTTTTTTTTTTGATTGGCATTTTGTAGCTGAGGTTGTTTATCTTATCTGATAAAGCTGCTGTAGTTGTAGATAAAGAACATTAGACCTCAAGACTGAATTTTTGCAATCCTACATTACAAACATTTTTTTGCTCATGCAGTTTATTCCACTGGATTGACAAGAATTTCTTCGTGCTTGTGAAAAAGTACCAAAATGTGGGCATGTTATAAGCATAGTGGCTGCTTTTCATCACCCTGCAACTTGAACACTGAAGTCTTTGCAGGACATGTCTCCTCATTTGTGTGATTTGAAAAAGGTACAAATGAAAAAGCTGCACTTGAAAACAATGGTTGTTTTTCTCCATTTTTAATAGTAAATGAATAAAATTGTGCAAACTTACTCTTTCAGACCATTAACTGAAAAATTAGCATTTTATTATTGCAGATAAAGAGAACCTAATTAAAATGAATTGTATGAACTTCAATGAAGCTTTTTCCTCAAACTTTATTGATTCACATATATATTACAGTCATAAATGGATACTTTTTTTTCCTGAAAGAAATTCTCTCAAGGTAGATGTTAAGTAAAACAATCCAGAAGACATAACCCTGATGAGTATCCAAATTATTTCAAGGTGTGAATGCAAGTGGACAAAGACTTTCAGATTAATTTGAAATTAGAAGAAAAAAAAAATGCTAAAAAAGTGCTACTATATTGAAATCTTTGGGGATATTTTTATTTTTTTTTGTGGTGTGAAGTGTCATTACCTTAATGAGCAGAAGTTATAGCTGCTGTCAAAGTTAAATGATATACATGAGTGAATACTGTAGATGAAATACTACTGCTTATAAAATATTTTTCCATTTTGAACAAATCTGTAAACTACACCTTTGTTTATAAGAAAATGCTTGTAATAGTCACTGTAATATTCAGCTGGGGATAAAAAAATTTGTGAAATAAACACTTTTGAAGAAATTGTGGCTCTTGGTCAAAAATGGGAATGCAAAAAATAAACCCTTTCAATACATACTTCCATCCAACAGGAACATTTCTGAGTAGTTTATAAACAGAAATAAGGAGAATCACTTTTACTTATAACACTGGTAGGTTTAGAAGTTATAACATCTATCTCTAATATCTCTGACAGAGATGTTGAAAAATTGGCAGCTGTGGAATTGCATGTGGAATGTTATGGGCTTGAGAGCCATTGTAAATGAGCAGAGAAAAGGAGGAAATGCCACCCTTTGTGCATGTGCATAAATCACAGAAACCCAGAATGGTTTGGGTTGGAAGGGACCTTAAAGCCCACCCAGTGCCACCCCTGCCATGGCAGGGACAGCTTCCAGTGTCCCAGGCTGCTCCAAGCCCTGTCCAGCCTGGCCTTGGACACTGCAGGGATCCAGGGGCAGCCCCAGCTGCTCTGGGCACCCTGTGCCAGGGCCTGCCCACCCTCCCAGCCAGCAATTCCTTCCCAATATCCCAGCTGGGCCTGCCCTCTGGCACTGGGAAGCCATTGCCTGTGTGCTGTCCCTGCAGGCCTTGTCCCCAGTCCCTGGGCAGCTCTCCTGGAGCCCCTTTAGGCCCTGCCAGGGGCTCTCAGCTCTCCCTGGAGCCTTCTCTTGTGCAGGGGAGCAGCCCCAGCTCTCCCAGGCTGGCTCCAGAGCAGAGGGGCTCCAGCCCTGGCAGCAGCTGCGTGGCCTCCTCTGGGCTGGCTCCAGCAGCTCCACGTCCTTGTGCTGTTGTTGCCCAGGGCTGGGGCAGCTCTGCAGGTGGGGTCTCACCTGAGCACAGGGGCACAATCCCTTCCCTTGGCCTTAAATAAGATCTAGATGAGGGAAGTCAATGGCAAAGGGAGAAAATACAGCAAAACCCTCAGCTCTTTATAAAGACAACCTTGCATGTTCTCTGATCTATAGATTTATTGAATCACTGGAATTATGTTGGGAAAGTAGTTGAGAGATTATTTTAAATGATAAATGTGAGTCTTCACAGGATAACATTTTTTACTTCTAGAAAATTTACAGAACTTTAAATGTGTCCCTGAAGACATATGGCAATTTTTATTTGTGCACAAAATATTTTCACTGGCTTTCCAGTCTTCTGCTTGACAGCTGGGATGGTTCCACTGGCACAATTATACAGATAAATCATACTTCAAGGCACATTTCAACCATCAGAAGTGTGGAGGGTGGGTTTTGTGGTGTAGCTTGGAGTTCCACATTCCAGACTGGGAGGGTGGGCAGGCCCTGGCACAGGGTGCCCAGAGCAGCTGGGGCTGCCCCTGGATCCCAGTGGAAGGTGTCCCTGCCCATGGCAGGGGTGGCACTGGATGACCTTTAATGTTCCTTCCAAGCCAAATCATCCTGGGATTCTAGGATATTTGTGTTTATTTTTAACTATTTCATATTATCAGAGTAAACCACAGATCTGTCCTGCTGTCAGTTCTCACAGCATCCTTGGTGTTGCATCATTGAGACTGATATGAGATGCAGCCCACAGAGGGATCAATTCTTCCCTCTAGTGACCAACAAATATATGACTGCAGACTTTTTAGCCCTTTTATCCATTTTTCAGTGTCTGCTGTGCTGGAAAATGAGACTATCCAAAGACTTCCTCGTGTCGAACTGATGGGCTGCAAGCAGCTCCTGCTCATGTCCATCCGTGTCCAGGGAACCCAAAACTTGGCATTAGGGGCACCACTGGGTCAGCCACAGACTGTGATTAAACTCAGGGATGCGACCCTTCACAACCCACTTGAGGAGGTTTATAGATCTCAGCTGCGCCAGGGCAGGGTCAAGGTGGACATCAGGAGGAATTTCCCCATGGAAAGGGTGGCCAGGCCTTGGAACTGCCCAGGGAGGTGTTGGAGTGTCCATCCCTGGAGGTGTCCGAGGAAGGCCTGGACGTGCCACTCAGAGCTCTGGCTGGGGACAAGGTGGGGACTGGGTGACTGGACTCCGTGGTCGTCAGGAACCTCAGGGAGGTTCTTTCCAACGTGGAAACGATTCCACGATTATCTGCAATTAACTGTAACACGCTGTAATTACCTGTGAGGCGGGCGGCGGGGGCAGCCTCTGCCCTCAGGCATCACCGCCCGCCGCCGCTTCCCCTGCCGCCGATTCGCCAAAACCGCAAGGGAAAAAATAGAACCAAGCAGAAGCAAAATTTAAAAACAAATAAACACACACGCACACACACACGGACACACACACACATACACATACATTTAAAATAAATGAAACAAAAAGCTGAAATTACGCATAGAAAGTAATTTAAGGAAATTGCCTGCCGGCCGCCGCCTCCGCCCCGGCGTGGCGAATGTGCGGGGGGGGCGCGGCACTCGGCCGGGGCGCGGTGTGGTCATGGCGCTGCTGAGGGGTGAGGCTCCCGTCCCGCCGCGGATCCCCGGCTCCCTGAGGGGCTCCGGGGCGACCCTGAGGGCGGGCGGTCACGGCTTGGACGCTGTAGGGGCCCCTAACGCGGGGCAGCTCAGGAATTACAAAGTAGAGCCCCCCTAGAGCCGTTCCCGTGCCTCCCGGGAATTTCCCTCCCCGCTGTCCCGTCCCTGCCTGCAGGGTCAGACAGCTGGAAGTAATTAGGAACTTCCAAAAAACCGCGGGCTGCTTAGGGTCGGAGGATGGGAATGAGGTGCAGAGGGTGGGAATGATTGTCATAGAGTGGGGATGGCGCTGAGAGGATGGGAGTGGGGTTCAGAGGGTGGGAATGTGGTCAGGGGGTGGAAATGGGGTTTAGAGGGTGGGAATGTGGTCAGGGGGTGGAAATGGGGTTTAGAGGGTGGGAATGTGGTCAGGGGGTGGAAATGGGGTTTAGAGGGTGGGAATGGGGACCACAGGATGGGGAGGGGGTGCAGGAGGTGAGGAGGGGGTCAGAGAGTGTCAGTCACAGCCTCTGTTCTCAGCTCTGCTTTATGCAGTAATTGAGTGTTTGGCTCCCTGCAGTGCTCGAGTCACTTGTGCTGCAAACAAACACATAGCAAGGGGTGTGTGTCTGTCGTGTAACTGGGAATTGTGAGGGAGAATTCCTCCCTGGAAAGGGCTGTCCCGCCCTGTCAGAGCTGCCCAGGGCAGTGGTGGAGTCCCCATCCCTGGAGGGATTTAGAAGCTGTGTGGATGTGGCACTTGGGGACTCGGGTCAGTGGTGGCCTGGGAAGTGCTGGGAAATGGTTGGACTCCATAATCTTCAGAGTCTTTTACAACCCACATGATTCTTTAATTGTCTGATTGTCTGCTTACATGCAGTGACTGTAAGTGACACCTGAAATGTCAGTGGCTGGGAGTTTGTCACATCCAGGCTCTGCCTGTGTTAGCACTGATTGTGCGGGATAAACTCCTTCCGTCCTGGAGCTCCTAAGAGTGTTTGGTGCAAAGAACTAATTTATGCTCTACATTGTTTAAATTCTGTGACTCTTAAAAATGAAGTAAATACACCTTTTAAGACCTGCTCTTGTATGAAAACAAAATTGAAATTTATTGCAATAGGGCTTTTTATCTGTTTGACAGCACTTTGCTACTTGACAGACTGTACCTAAATAATAACATACGTGTCAGTCATGGTGTGAGATTGCAATGCTAAAGCTTGTGTAGTTAACACTGTACGAATTCTGATGGTTTTGCTGAGCTGGATAGGACAGAAGGCACCTTGCCAATAATTGTTTGGTTTTAATTTTCTGTGTCTGCTGCAGGATTTTCTCTCATCTCAATCCACAGCACTTTCATGTACACCATTCTTGCTTCTTAACTTCCTTCTTTTTATCTTACTGATTGTTTTCTAGGCTTTCAAAATAGCATCTGGTAAAGTATTATTTTCCTCCCAAGTGCATTTGAGATATGTTGGAGATTAAATAGTGTTTCAGTTCCCTGTTTGGCAGCAAGTGGTTAACAAAACCAGTTTAAAAGATGCCTCAAATAGTGTTTGGCAAGGATTCAGAGTGATCTTGGCTTTCTTGTTTTCAGATCTCTGTGCATTTGGTACTATTCTGCTCTCATCCAATGTTTATTGCCTTGGGAAATTGCAGAGACTCTAGAACCTTTCTGTGATAATGTAGGGCAGAACTAATTAATGGAGATTTGGGAAGAGTTGTCAAAGGACAGAAAGTCTTTTTTCACTCAGGACTTCAGCCACTCCTTGTTGCCTCTCCTGAAATTCTGTGGAGGGGGTAGCATTTGTAGGTACCTCTCCAGTCAAGCAAAATTTGACAGGCTCTGGAGTTACGTACCCTAAGGGAGTGTCTAATTCAGGCTAATTCAGCATAACACAGACATTGCTGATGCTTCTTCTTCTTCTTCTTTTATTGGTTCAGTCCAGCCTTCCCTCCGAGTCTTGAGTTACTGTTTTATTGAGCAGCCAGAAGGTGAACTCAGGCACAGAACTGATCCAAGTGAAAATGAGGCCCTCATTTTCTGCTGAGTCTGGGTTAGTGTTCAGCCACCTCTGTTGTGTGACCTGCCCGGGTTTATTGGCCCCACGGTGCTGTCGGGAAGTGGGCAGCAGTGAGCAGCCTCCGTGAAAGAGAGAGAAGTGGTGTTGATGTGAAAGGAATGTTTAAGGGCAAAGTTCCATCCTCGGCCCTGGACTGCTCATGAGGCAATGCCACGGTGGATGTGACTGAGCAAATAATGTAGATAACTGGCAAGCTGGCCAGAGGGGAGGAGAAGTTCTTTTAGCCTGGTCAGGTCCCCAGGCTGGTCTGCAGCAAAGCTTTGTAATCAGTTAGGGTTGGCACAATTTGGGGGAGGCAGGGAATCAGTGGACAGGAGGAGTGGTGAAGAATCTGAGTATCAAGGCCTGTTTTGCTGCAGGAAAGATGTGCCGAGGAGGGAAGATTTAGATTGGGTATTGGGAAGAAGTTCTTTGCCATGAGGTGAGTCAGTGGCACAGGTTTCCCAGAGAAGCTGTGGCTGCCCCTGGATCCCTGGAAGTGTCCCAGGCCAGGCTGGATGGGGCATGAAGCAGCCTGGGACAGTGGAAGATGTCCCTGCCCATGGCAGGGGGTGGGATTGAAGTGCATTCCAACCCAAACCATTCTGTGGTATGAGTTTGGGCATCCGCCCTTCACATTTTATATCTGTCTGTACACTGTGTTCAAGTCCATGTCAGTGGGGAGCCTTGACCTTGACCAGTTTGGCTAGCAGTCATGCAGCCTGGGGTGCAAATACTTCTGAGATGGATGAGCACCCTCTGTCTGACAAAACAGCCAAGTAATACAGATCAGATGACCTGAGATCAGTGCTCGTGAGCAGCTTAATGAGCAGATATTTTCATTTGTCTGCATTCTTACATCTGTATATGTCCCTGCAGTGTTACCTAAAATAGCTGGGTGTTTGATGGGAGCTGTGGAAATGGGGCTTGTGAGTGATATTGTTCAACTGGGGGAAAGTTCACAGCCTGCTTCCTACTTGTTTTTCTGCACGTGGGAGCAGACAGCCAGTGTGACAGGCAGCCAGGAGATGTTTGCTTTTGTTCAGAGATGGCTTCTCCCAAGAATTTGTATCGACTGCTCCTGGCCTGTGCATTTCTGCACATGTACTTGCACATGTTCTTCTGCCTAGTAAAAACTGGATTTTCTTCTCAGGAACCAGAAGATTCATGCTAAAGCAGTTTAGGTGGCATATATATTTTTGGTAGGAGAATTAGTTTTTTGATTAGGGAATGTTTTTCCTCTTAAGCTAAAGTACTCAAAATTGAAATGCATATAAAAAGTGAGGGGCGTGGGGTGGGTTGTGCTTTATTGTTTGGTTTGGTTTTTTTTTTGGAAAATGTTTCCTCATATAAACCAAAAATCTGCTGATTTTTCTAGGATGAGGGAATGGCCTCTGCTAAAGGCACTGTTCCTCATCTGATTTTTTTCACAGGTGTCTGCTACAGGATGTCCTAGATGTTACTGGCATGCTCTTAGTGCACTAGCACTAATGTTTGATATACGTGGCAGCCTACTCCAACTCCACATTTGTATCCAACCTTACTTTGTTGTCAAACCTCACTGTGTAAAGGGGGTATTTCCAGAATTTTCCCAGCTTTTCTTCCTGACCGTTAATTTTCCATGCCTTCCCTCTGTCTAAAGCGCCCTTACATTGTTTGCCCCGAGCTTCCTGCGTTCATGTTGCCTGTACTTACAAATTTTGACGTGAATTTGGGGTGTCACCCACTGGAGGTTGGGCTTGGTGTGTGCGAGTTGCTGTGCCTGTGGATGATTTCTGCCCCTGCTGTGGGTGCGTTAACCGTGGGTGATTTCTGCCCCTGCTGCAGGTGTGTTCATCGTTGCTGCCAAGCGCACTCCCTTTGGGGCTTACGGGGGATCGCTGAAGGATTTCTCGGCCACCGACCTGACGGAACATGCCGCTCGCGCCGCGCTGGCCGCGGGCAAGGTCCCTCCCGAGATCATCGACAGCGTCGTCGTGGGCAATGTCATGCAGGTTGGGAGCCTGGAAAATCTGCTGCTGGGGGCTATTTTGGGCACCTTCCGTGTGGCCCTATAGATAGCTGCCTCTGGCTGGCAGCCACAGGGGTGGAAGCGAAAGGGGTCAGTAGCAGTTTGCAGTCTAGTGTTTCCTGCTTGTGTTTGAGGGATGTATCCTATGTGATTTGTGGTACTGGTGGGAACAAGGGTTAGCTTGCTTTTTTTAGTGCCAGAGGTGATTCAAACAAGGATGAGCTGCCCTCCTAAAAGTATATATCCGTTAACTGGTTAGTTGCTAATCCCAGTTACATTTCCCCTGTTTCAGTGGCTTGAGTTGTGTTACTCAGTGATCAGTGGTTTTTCACTGAGTTGCATAAATCCCCTTCTGTGTCAGGCCTGTAACTGATTTGAGTCCATTTCTCTTGTGTTTTCTATAGAATTTTTTTGAATGAATGTGAGTTTCCTTTGAGCTGGAAGGATACATTCCTTGAATGGCAGAGACATTTGGACAGTTGTGTCTTTTCCAAAGAGCTTGTGAGGAGGATGCTGTTGTAAGCATTGCAAAACTGCAGTTACCCACACATACAAATGAGGATATTTGTTTTAGGAAGATAGCAAAGAACATTTCTAGCTCTTTTTTTTTCCTTTGTATTCTGATTTCACCATTACTATTAAGGGTGGGGACTTCTGTTTTGCACTGCGTGTTTCAAGGATGCAGAAGCAGCAAGTAACTGAGAACTTGGAAAATAACCAAAGAAACAGCAATATTCCTTCTTTGGATTTGCAGCCAAAAGAATAGCTTTAAATTATTCTATCTTCTACAACTACCATCTCAGGTTCCTTTATTCTGCTTTTCAATTTTGTAAGAGCTGTTTGTGGCCTAGGAAGGAATTACTGTACTTAAATCTCTTGCAGTGCTTTCACATGAAAAATAGCAATCTCCTGATAAAGTTTCTTTTGATTTTGGAAATACATGTCTTTTCCTTTGCATCATACTTCCCCATCCCAGTAGATTATTTTTTAAAAATTCTAGTTTATTGATTTTTTTTATTAAGTTTAATTAAGTTTGATTAAGTTGAATTAGCTATGACTATTTCAAACTCCCCTTCTTCAGCAGAAGTGCCTTGATTAATTTTTTTTTTTTTTTCCTGAACTTGAATTAGTATTGTAGCACTGTGGACAGAACTTTGTCTTTATAACACATTTTAGCTTAGGACATGTCTGAGCAGGATCTGCCCTTATGTCAGCCTGCTGTGTGGGTGATGTTTTGAAAGTAAGGGATAAGGGAAAACGTAAAGTTGCTGACGTAAATCACACTTTCTCTAAAATATGTATTAAGACAGTGACACTTTCAGATCCTGTAGGATGGGATGCAACTACACCATTCTGACTGCCCATCAAGACTTTTTTTACTTTCCAAATCAGTGAGAAAACCTCTTGCCTGTTCTGCCTGCAGAGCTCCTCAGATGCGATCTACATTGCAAGACACGTTGGTTTGCGTGTGGGAGTCCCCATGTCCGTCCCAGCCCTCACCGTCAACAGGCTCTGTGGCTCTGGCTTCCAGTCCATTGCCAATGGCTGCCAGGTACAAAGCTGCCTTTCTGTGGCAATTGTAACTTTTGGCAGGCTGTTAACATGTGTAAACATGCCCTTTGTGTTTGGGATGAGTATTGATGTGCGTTTTTGGTAGAGATTTCTGTTGTCCAGCACAGTTTTTTGTGGGAGTTCAGCTACCACAATGCCAGATTGTGTGGTTGGTTTTTAAATTCAAGTATTGTAGATCTTTATTTATCTAATATTGTTGATCTTTAGTTTAATATGAGGAATGCAACAAGTATTAGTTGGTGAAATGGAGCTCATCTGTGCAATAGTTGCATCCCACAATCCTGTTTGTATGGACTGGAATTACTGGACTCCAGGAGTCTTTCACCTCTTGATCATTGTTTATAATCTCACCTGGCTAGCTGTGTAAGTATCAACCTGTGTTTAAGTATGCTTTTTTTCAAAGACCTAAACCTCTCATGGGTTAAGCAGTTTATAGTGTCATATCTTTTGAAATAGAAGAGAGTCAGCTTCTCTTTGAGTCAGAGCACAGGGATTTTTATTTCATTTGCTCATACATTGCTTTTATGAATACTTGAACAAGCAAATTGCTGGTTTTGTAGAAAACAAAAAAAATTTTTTTTTTGTTTTCTGAAGAATTATTTTAGATCTGATCCTCTAGAAGAAAAAAAAAGTGAAAAATGTAGAGTTAAGGTTACGTGTTTGCAATAATACACATCCTACTATTTTTCCTAGTGCTTTTTCCAAAGGCCACACACATGTTTGTCCACATTGAAAAAATCTGCTGCAGAATGTGACCACTTTTGTTGAAAGTATGGTGGTGAGGTCCTTTTCAAAGATGGCATTTCATCAATGCAGCCAGCGCTGCTTAGATGCTCACAAAGTTTTTAGTAACTCTAGGAAGCATCTCAGCACCTATTGCTACACTCAGGTTATTAGCTAGAAATCTCAAATGTGTATCAAGATCACAGAATCATGGAACTGTCTGGGTTGGAAGGCACATCAAAGGTCACACAGTTTCACCCCCCTGCCATGGCAGGGACACCTTCCAGTGTGCCAGGCTGCTCCAAGCCCTGTCCAGCCTGGCCTTGGACACTGCAGGGATCCAGGGGCAGCCCCAGCTGCTCTGGGGTAATTTAATTTTCTTTCATTCTGGTTAATAAATAACCTCAAAGCCCAACTCAGTGATGCATTTTAAGGAACCACTATTTTGAATGCTTTGATGGTACATTTAAGAATTGGGGCTTTTAGGTGTTGTGTACTTTGCCATTGATGAATTAATGTGGTTTGGGGACTTATTTTGGCAGCTGCCTTGCTATTGTCTTCTAATATTATGTTCCATTTTTTTTTCAAATCATAAGGTCTTACTTCAGTCTTTGAAGTGTAATTTGTGTTCCTTTTGAGAAGAGTGGGAGGCCAAAACCACCGGTGCAACCATTTGTGAACTGAACCACACAAGCATGCCAATGCCTAATGTCTTTGTTCCTCTGCTCTGTCATGTGTGCACACCCATATTCTCTTCTTCCCTCATGGATACAATCTTTCTTCGCTGAAAGGAAGAAAAAGGGACATGCCATGAAGGAGACAGACCCCAACCTTAACAGAAGGGTAAACCCTTCATGAATATACACACATGACTAAGTTTGAATTAATTCTAAGTTTGTTGCTTTGTAGGCGACAACCTCTTCTTTTAAAACAGTTGTTATTTTCTTCCTCAAACAGCAAGCTAAATCCTAGATCTGTTTTGTTTTACTGTGTTAACAGGAAATTTGCCTGAATGAATCAGAAGTAGTTCTGTGTGGGGGAGCTGAAAGCATGAGCCAGGCTCCTTACGCGGTTCGAAAGGTTCGGTTCGGAACCAGATTAGGAGCAGAGCTCAAGGTACTTTTTTAGTTTTCTGAGCAAAGCATTTAGTATCTGGATTGCAGGCACTAAATCCTTGCAAGTGAAATTATTGGAGATTAGATCCAGACTTTGTGGTTTAAAGCATTTCAGCTTTAAAGCAAGTATTCAAATAGTATGAAAACAGTAGGTTCGGGCCATTTTGTGAAGTGTGCCAGTTTTCCAGACTTTTCAAAACCATTTTTGAGTTCCTCCTCCATGTTAAACATACCAATAAAGTCTTATGCACAAAATTTAGTTCACTGTGTAAGTACTAGGTACAAAATGTCTATGAAGTAGAGGCACACACAGTTTAGGCAATGCTAGTAATGCTGACAGTAGGTAGATGGGCTGGTAAAGAACATGTATACCTCCAAGCTGAGAGCATCTCTCAATTTCAAAGTCAAATCTTAAGTTAAATCCATTGTCAAGTAAGTCATCTTTACATTTTCTTCTGAAGATAAGTCCTAAGTGAATATTGTGGGAAATGTGCAGCAGGATAAATTGGTGACACACCCCTACTTACTCAGTGGGTCATAGCTGACATCAAAATGCAAAATTAGGATATTTCAGTGTTTCAGCCCTTTGGGGTTTTCTCCCACGCTGTATTTCCATTGTGAAGATGGTGAATATGATGTGTTCTTGGTTCTGTGCTTGTGTGGCACAGGTCCTACAGACAGCACCCTCACAAAGTTGCTGATACACCTAGTGCATCTGGGTTCTTATCATAGGGATAACTGAATTAGACAGTGACAGGTGAATGAATGGTTTATCTCACAGAACTTTACTGCTGGCAGAGATAACAAAACCCATCTGGTTTTGCCATTACTGACTCTTGCCTTTATCAGGTTGAGTGAAGGTAGACTTGCGTATTTTCTCCCCTGAGATGTTATACCCACAGAAACCTTTGACTCTAGTAAGGGGATTTTACCTGACAGTAGAGAAGGAGCTAAAGAATCAGTAGGCTGCTGTGCCTTCACACAGTGCCTCCCATTTCCTTCTTGGCTACCAGACAGGTGTGTTTGCTCACAGGGCTCAAATAAATAATTCATACAGAAGTGAAATATGCTGAAATACTAAAAATCTTTTTTAAAGCTTTCCCCAAGCCTCTTGAGGTCACGTGTGAGTGGAAAGAATTGCACTAGAGTGCAATGGAGATTAACTAGAATACCACAGAGGAACTTGCACACGGTTTTTCAGTGTGTTCATTCTAATAAATCAATAAATTATCTGTAGGCAATCTGAATTAATTTTTACAAAGAGCCATTAGTTTCCAACTGCTGAGCAGTTAGAAGCTGTCAGTAAATAAGTACAGTGTTGCTGTGCTTTCTAATTTTCTTCTTCTGATGTTCCATGCAGCTGGAGGACACACTGTGGGAAGCCCTAACAGATACACATGTTAAAATACCTATGGCAGTGACAGCTGAAAACCTGGCTGCAAAATACAGCATCTCTCGAGAGGACTGTGACCGGTACGCGCTCAAAACACAGCAGAGGTGCAAAGCTGGTGAGTAAATCAAGGAGAAGAAGTGTTCATGCGACACCAGTTTCAAGTCTAGTCAGTTTTTAGCACTGATTCAAAATGTTCTCAGGATTTCTCTGGCTCTTGGTGTAATTTATCCTTCTGTTTACCTTCTGTAATTTGAGATTTTGTTGGCCCCGTGGAACCAGTAGTGCAGTCTTAGGGGGGTTGACTCTGAAAGTATACTGAGACAGGTGTTGCACCCCTCAGAAGGTTTAGTTGGAGCTCCTTTCCACTTCCTGTGCCTTCCTCATGGACATCCTCATGTCCTCATCGACATTCCATAGCTGTTGAGGCAGCAAACACCATTGGCCAGTCATGGGTCAGCTCATGCCTGAGCAGGATTCATGTTGGTGAATGGCATTTGTTGATGCCCCTCTGGTGGGATGCAGCATTGTCCCAGGCATGGCTGACTGCACTCCTTTCTTCCCTCTGCACGGCAGAACAATCTTCCACATCATTCTTGTGTGCCAGCATGTGCTGTAATTCATCTAAATCCTTCTGCTTTCTTTTGCAAAGTGAATGTTGTTCTTGAATGCTTGAACAGTCAGAGCACATGGAATCTGAAGAGGGGAAACTTGTTTAGGAGCTGTGTTTTAAATTTCTCTGCGTGGTTTACATGCCCAAAACCATAATTCAGAGGCATTTAGCTCTGGGGCTTCCAATCTAAGGAAGGACGTGGAGCTGCTGGAGCCAGCCCAGAGGAGGCCACGCAGCTGCTGCCAGGGCTGGAGCCCCTCTGCTCTGGAGCCAGCCTGGGAGAGCTGGGGCTGCTCCCCTGCACAAGAGAAGGCTCCAGGGAGAGCTGAGAGCCCCTGGCAGGGCCTAAAGGGGCTCCAGGAGAGCTGCCCAGGGACTGGGGACAAGGCCTGCAGGGACAGCACACAGGCAATGGCTTCCCAGTGCCAGAGGGCAGGCCCAGCTGGGATATTGGGAAGGAATTGCTGGCTGGGAGGGTGGGCAGGCCCTGGCACAGGGTGCCCAGAGCAGCTGGGGCTGCCCCTGGATCCCTGCAGTGTCCAAGGCCAGGCTGGACAGGGCTTGGAGCAGCCTGGCACACTGGAAGGTGTCCCTGCCATGGCAGGAGGTTGGAACAAGATGGACTGTAATGTCCCTTCCAACCCAAACCAACCCAGGTTTCTGGTATTCAGTTACTGTGAAGTTCAGGCCAAAAACCAGTAGGATGTGCAGTGGCCTCCTGGGAGTTAACGTACATTGCAGGCCAAAGGTGAACATACGAAAGAAAGATCTAAGCATGGTTTTGGATTGTAATGATGATGCATTTTAACAGCTGCACTCTTGAAGGAAGTTTGTATTTTTTTTCCAGTGGATGTAGAAGTGCTTTTTGTAACTTTCCTTCATCGTTTATTACCTTTCCTGCTTTTTCCTCTTGTTGCCTAACTCCTGCAGTTCCTGGATCCTTTGCTAGAATCTGTGCTTCTTGTTTTCTGGGATTTTACCTTGCTGTTTTTATTTCTGCCTGTAGAACTGGATCATCTTATCCCACAGTAAAAAGAGAACTCTTTGTGTAATCAGGAAAGAAAAAGATTTTGAGGAATTTATTGAGAAGCCCAGAGGTAGCTAAACAACATCAGATCTGACAATTTTGATGTCTTAGTTTTGAATCTTTGTCTCATGTTATATTAGGCAATATGGCCAGATGCTTTTTTGGGCATCTTGGATACCTGCAATGACTTGAATTGTTTTAGCTTGTTTAAGTGGGCAGATCCCATTCTGAGATCCTGGCTTGGCCGTGAGAGCCTTTGGAGGTGCACCTTGAAGGGGATTTTCATTGATATACAGTATTTTATCGACAGAAACAATGTGGCTCATGAGGTTTTTTTGCCCTTTCCTCTCTGAGTGAGATTTACATCTTGGCCGTCTGAGAAATGACAGAGCTGTAAAATAAAGCAGCAGTAAAGGGGAATATGTATTAAAAATAAACCTATCGGTTTACGCAAAAAAACCAAACCAAAAAGAATTCAGCTGTTGAAACCTGAAAAAAAGTTTCAATATTTGAGACTTTATTTGGAGAAGTTTGAAAGTGTACTTGTGTAGTTTTTTGCCCAGTTTCTTAAAATAACAAAAACCACAAAAACACCTCAACAATAAAATACAAACCAATTTATTTAAGCAAAATAAAGCATAAGTATTTCTGTCCCTCAACTTTCGGTTCGAATGGAGCAGAAGCTGCATGCATGTGAAAATAAGTACATAAAAAAATCACCTTGATGTTTTTATCAAGTCCTTTTATTTTCCTTTTTGTAATTGCAGCTAATGATGCTGGCTACTTTAAGGCTGAGATGGCACCAATTGAAGTGAAGACCAAAAAGGGTAAAGAAAGCATGCAAAAGGATGAGCACCCCAAGCCCCAGACCACTATGGAACAGCTGACAAAACTCCCGTGTGTCTTTAAAAAGGATGGAACAGTCACGGCTGGGAATGCTTCAGTGAGTACATCAGACCCTTGGGTTGGGCAGGTGTGCCCCCTGTGGCTCTCCAAATTTATTTCCACTGTTTTTATCTCTCACCGAGTTGGCTGTCAGTGGTGTCTCCTGACGAGAACGACTTCTCACTCTGCAGCTAAGTGCCCGGCTGACTCTTCCAGCCCTGAGCTGCCACGGGATCCTTCAGTCAGCTCCTAAGTCCTAAAATTTGGTTCTGTGGATTGCCACTGATCTTGCAGTGAGGCACTGGCATTCCTTCATCAACCTTGAGTTGTGCAGTTGGTGGCTGCAGTGGCAGTGGTAGCCACTCTGCTTTCTTTTGGGGACAGTGGTTACTGAGCTCGTTTGCTTTAAACCTGCATTTTGTTAGTGAGCATACTGCTGCTGCTCATCTTTGTACCACAGCTACTGTCCTCTCTTCCCCCAAACCACATTTTGCTCTTACCCAGAATATACTTGGTGCTTAGCAGCAGGTTGTTATGGACTGTTCCTCTCACAGTCATTATTTTAATTAATTGATTGAAGTTCCTTGGGCCAGATGGAGTGCTGTGATCATACACTCTGAATTCATGCCTAAAATAGCTCATAGCCACAGTAAGTGTGGGTGTCTGTAAAGTATCTTTTATAATTAATAGCACATACATTATCCATTATTAATTGTGTTCTTTCAAGTCAGCAGAATCATATTTCCAGTGAAAGGAAGACTTATTTTTCTTTTCTAACACATTGGAATTCATTAAACACTTATCTATATTTAACTTTCTCTCCCCATGCTCAGAATAGTGAAAGATTGTTGTTTTGGATAAACATTGTTGAATGTTAATTATAGTACCTTAGACTTAAGCCCCTTTTGGGGGTTTAGTTTAAAGACTGTGAGGATTTTTTTTTTGTTTCTATTTTCTCACTAAAATTGCTTCTCTCTTACTTCAAGGGTGTGTGTGATGGAGCTGGTGCAGTCATCCTTGCCAGTGAATCAGCACTTAAAAAGCACAGTCTCACTCCTCTGGCAAGAGTAGTAGCTTATCACTCAGCTGGCTGTGACCCTTCCATCATGGGCATTGGTGAGTTACAATAAAGCTCATCATTTTAGAGCATCAAGCGGCATTAAAATGTTCTTGTCATGGGCATTCTGAAGGAAAGGAAATGATGCTTCACTGTGCTCAGGCTGGTGGCTCTGAAGGTGTTTGTGTGTCCTGCTGTCCATCCCACTGTGTCAATCTATCCCTGTTGTGCAGAGGGACAGATTTGCTCCTCAGTTTGGCTGGGAGGGTGTGTGCAGTGTCTGACCCACAGTAGTAACACAAGCATAGTCCCCCAGGCTCTTCTTTCTTCTTCTTTTTTACTGTCTCTTTTAGTCAAGAAAACAAACACTCAAACACATTTTAAAAACAATTTTCTCCTAAAATTCACTTTAGTTTCCTGTAAGCGCTAACTCCCATGATAAAATGTGTAACTATGAGTTGCCTGCCTCTTCTCTTGCTGATGGAGTAGTGGCTATTATGAAAGAAGCCTTTCAGCAGTTACTCAGTGGCTCAAGCTGCTTGGGTCCCAGGATGTGCATCTGTTCAGGTATTACTTGGCAAACCAAACCCTTTCTCAGTTGCTTTAGTCCCATGTTTTATTTTTCCTCATCAAGTATCTCTTAGTGCAAACAGTCCCTCAGAGCCAATCCAGACACCACAGGATTTTTTAGTTTGCAGACAGCATTGTATCCCAGCATTTCTTTTCCTCTCTGTCGTTGTGTTCAGAGGAGCTGTTGTTGGCTGGTTCTGTGTGTCAGTAGAAATGCAAATGAGGCATTGTCAGGTTTGTTTTCCTGGTCAGACTGTCTGACTGACACAGCCTCCAAAGCAAATGTGGAGGGAAGGCTTTTTCTGCTGGATTTTGTGCTGGCATTGTGCTTCCTAAATCAGCTCATTCTCTCTAGGCCAGGCAGCTCTTCTAGCTTGTTTAAAAACTTCATAAATCATATGGAGGTTCAGTTAATATCCCAACTCCTTCACACCACAGCCTGTCCCCAGGAGCTCAAAGAGACCAGATGAGATTCATTGACATGGCAGCAGCAGATCTGACAAACAGGAGCTCAGTCTGAGCCACTGTCCTTTCACATACTGATAGCAAGTCCTGTCTCACAGTGTTCAGTGAGAGAATTCATTATTTTTAAAAAGACAGAGAGGGGAAAAAGTTTACTTGGCTGTCATTAGGGGTCTTTGCATTGTCCACATGAGGCCCTCCCATTACTCTCATGCGTAGCAGGCATACTAAAATCCTTCCCTAATGAGATGCACATGGAGTCCAGTGTTAAAGCTGCCTGGAGCTCCCTGATACTCCACTGAGCTCTGAACTGGGCCCTTTCTTCTTCTAATTTTTCTGTCTCTTGTAATTTACTTATTTTTGTGTTTTTGTTGTTTGGGCTAGGTGTTTTCAAAACCATTTTTTGGTGGTGTGATAGTGTTTAGGGTTGTTGGTGTTTTAGAATTGAACAATCAGCCACCACTGAACATCTCAGTATGTTTCTCCTAAAAGCACATGCCTACTTAACCCTTCCAAATTCTCTTTTGAGTAAGTGTTTCCTTAGGTAGCTGTGTTTGGGATTAATTTCCTTTACTAGATTATATTAGGTTATAGAAGGCAGCTTTCTTCCAGAGGACAGTATTGTTGCCAAACTCTTAATAGTCTGAAAACCAAAATCTTACATTCTTCAGCTGGCCAAGACCTGAGTCTGAGGGAGCATTTAATTGTTTGGGATAAACTAATTAAATGCTTGGCTCTTTGCTAGAAGATTTCCAGGTATATTAAAAACACCAAAACAACAATTCCTATAACTAAGCACATAACCAGCAAACTCTAGAGCAGCCTGTATTTTCTATTTTTTGTTTACCTGGAAGGCTGCAAGTTGTGAGGAAAGAGTAAATGGATCCAAGAATACTGGGAAGGAGAATGCCTCAAAACCATTGTGAAGTTGTTTTATTTGCCTGGGGACTGTCGCTTCTCTTGACCTGAGAGCTCTGTGTGCAGCAGTAGTGACGCTCTTAGCTTTCCCTGGCTGTATGTGACAAGGAGACCAGGTAGTTTTGAGATTTAGGAATTCTCCTGCCACCTAATACAGTAGGTGAGCGACATATCCAGAATTCATTGGCTGCACAGAGGCTCATGGGAGGTGTTCTCATGAGGTTTTATGAATTTATCCTATGTAAAACAAGTTTCTAATACTCAATGTAATAATTTTTTTATATTTAACTAACCGCATACAATTTCCAAACAGGCCCTGTACCTGCAATTACAGAGGTTTTGAAGAAGGCAGGACTGACCCTGAAGGATATGGATTTGGTAGAGGTGAGATGTTTTTACAGGAGCAGTGATTTTACCCCTGGTCACTTTAGCAGAAAGATTCCACTCATGCCCTGTAGGTGTTCTTGCCTGTCAGGAGCCTGCCTGACCTCTGCCCATCCAGTTTCTACTGCACAGTCACTACAAAAATCCCAGGCACGTGGGAAACTGGAAATGCTGTGATCGCATTCCACGGAACAAAAATATCCCCATGTGACATGATGTTTTACTCCGTTGGCTGGACTGCTCATAGTTTTATTTAGTCATACATGTGAACAGGGTCTTTTTCTGTCAGAGCAGCAGGCTCTTTGTGGACCCACTCCTTCAGAACAAATTGTAACTTTTTTTTATAAAACACACTTTGTCCTTGCTTAGTATTTGAATTTAGTTGGGTTGGATTGACAGATGTGTGTTGTCTGAGCATGCTGTTACAAACACAGCGTTTAATGTTTTCCTCAAAAGGACCTGGAGGACCAGTTCACCTCATTTGATCTTGTTTGCACACATACTGCTGAAAGCTGATGTGAAAGTTCTGTCCTTTCTTTGGTGCTTTAGGTAAATGAGGCATTTGCTCCTCAGTACCTGGCTGTGGAAAAAGTGTTGGGCCTTGACCCTGAGAAAACCAACGTCAACGGAGGTGCCATCGCCATCGGCCACCCCCTGGGGGCCTCGGGGTCACGGATCACAGCTCACCTGGTGCATGAATTAAGGTATGCACGCAGACAGGAGCTGCTCAGGGTGGGTGCAGTGCTGGTGGATTTATGCCTGCAGACATTTTGAGCACAGATACTCTCTGACTAAACTCTTCCAGTCAGCCAGCTTAAAACTCTCCTCGCTGGAACGTGCTGCTTTCTGTGTGAATTTGCCACCTCTGTGCTGCAGCGCAGGTCCTGCCCTCGCCTCACATGCTGTTGTCATGACAGCATTTGTTAGTCCACCTAAATCTGATCTGAGCCCACAGGAGTCTGTGGGAAGGTTTTCCTTTTTTTAAGTGGCCTTTGAGCATTTCTCTCAAAGTCTGTTACCTTCCTAACATGGTGCATTTCACAGAATCATAGAGTCCAAAATGGTTTGGGTTGGAAGGGACCTTTAAATAGGATCTCATTCCATCCCCTGCCATGGACGGGGACACCTTCCAGTGTCCCAGGCTGCTCCAAGCCCTGTCCAGCCTGGCCTTGGACACTGCAGGGATCCAGGGGCAGCCCCAGCTGCTCTGGGCACCCTGTGCCAGGGCCTGCCCACCCTCCCAGCCAGCAATTCCTTCCCAATATCCCAGCTGGGCCTGCCCTCTGGCACTGGGAAGCCATTGCCTGTGTGCTGTCCCTGCAGCCGCTTGTGCAAAATTCCTCTCCAGTCCCCTTTAGCTACTAGAAGGGGATGCTTTAAAAGACTTTGTTGTCACCTTCTCTCTCCTTTAGTATGTTTTCAGAAATTCAGGCTCTTTCGGCTTCCTTGATAAGCTTAGGACCATTTTAATTTGAATTTTCCATTTTTTCCCTCCCTCAGGGTAGAGGTCACTGTGTCTCTGTGCTTGTACTTGCAGCACTGTCTTAGTGCTCAGCTGTGAAACTTCAGATCATTTGCACCTTGCAGAAAACTGTTTTTTGGAGTCTGGCTGCAGGAAACCTAGAATTTAAAAACTACCTCAGCAGTGTTCAGGTAGTTTAAAAACCACTCTAGAGATGTTCATGTGGGGTCTAGTGGAGGAAGTTCCTGCCTGTGGCAGAGGATGGCACCAGATGGAGTCTAAAATCATTGTTCAGAAATATTTCAACATCGGTTGAGACTTCATGATATCTTACTAGGAAAATAACAAGATACACTTTCTAAAAGTCATCTCCAGTAACACCCAGTTGATTGATAGCTGGAGTTTCCTTTTATAAAATCAAGACAGGAGCTGCTGTGGTTTCCTGAGGTGACCGATCTTCCCTGTTGTTGTTTCTGAGCAGGCGCCGTGGTGGGAAGTACGCAGTTGGGTCGGCGTGCATCGGCGGTGGGCAAGGCATTGCTGTGGTCATTGAGAACACAGCCTGATGGATCCTGGGCACTGCAGCCTGGCCTGAACTGCTGATTCCCTGAGAAACCTGCCTGCTGTGACAACAGAGCATCGCTGCCTGCCTTTCCTGCAAGGTAAAGGAACAACTGAGAAGTCAGAATTCAGAACAAAAAAGATTCATTGATGTCTTTCTAACTGAAGGAAGTGGAGCATGAATATAATTGCCCACTGATGAAGTATTTTCTAAAAGCCTCTTTTCAATCAATGTATTTCTGTAGGCAAAATTATTTTCATTTCCTGAGGAAATTGCCTGTCAGACTTTCACCCAGCCTGCCTTAAAATAGCAGTCAGTGCAGCTTTTTAAGCAATTGTTGCTTAAACTTCAGCTACTGACACTGTCTAGCACATGTGCCTCTTTTATTATCAGGAAATGTGAAAATGTAATCAGAGACTTTCTGAAGTATGTATTGATTGTAGATTGATGGCTATTAACCTGTACCCTGCTGTTCTGCACGGGAAAAGAGCAGAAGCTGAAATTTTCATTGTGCCTCCCAAAAGAAAAATAAATGTAACACAAAAAGTAAAAGGACTTGGTGTTCTGTTTGTTAGTCTATTTTAAAAGTAAATCACTGTGAGAATTGTTACTTTTGGGAAATCAGTGTTAGGTTTTGGAGAGAGTGCTTTCCCTGGTTGAGGAATAACTGGTGCTTATTAGGCAGTTTCTAGAGAACTCTAGCAAATCTGCCAGCCCTCCGGGAAGGGGTGTGGCTGCATCTGGCCTGTTCTCAGATGGTAACTGCATGCATTCAGCATCTCATTCTTAAACTTCCTCTGATGGAAGAAGAACCTGTAGTTCTTGGCATTTCTTGGGTCTTTTGGTGTGGGGCTGCTCTTGGCCAGTTTGGGAGGTGCAGTTCCCAAGGAGCTGCCTGGCCTCTCAGAGGCAGTGGGGTTTGAGTTACGAACCGTTTGTCAGAACCAACACGACACCGGGGTGAAATGAAGTCTTTGTGCTCACTGGAGTCCTTCATGCTGCTGTGGGCAGCTTGCTCTGATGTGCACATCTGCATCAGGTACTCACTGGAGAGAGCCCTGTCAGAGACAGCACACACCTCTCCATAGCACTGGAACAGGAGCAGGGACTTCAGCCTTCACTCTCTCTCATCCCTGTCCACTGTCAAATATTCCTTGTCTACAACAGCTTCTTGCCACTCTGCTGGCATGAGAGGATTGTGAAAGCCAGGCAGTTACTCAAACCTGTCTGCCTAGCCTAGCAGGAAATTCAGGTCAAGGTAAATGTTGCTACAGCTGGTGGATAACAATTGAAGTATGCTGATCACCTTCCTAGGGGTTTTCATGGGTGCAGTGACTTTTAACAACTGCAGAGATATTTAGCACTGTTTATATGGATTAAAAAAAACCTCCAACCAACCCAGCTGCCATAGGGCAGCAAACCAGATGTTTATCTAATACAGTATCTGTTTTCCTCTTTCTACTCTTATTTTAGTAAATTTGGGTTACTGGGATTTCATTGCTCAAAATACATTTGCCATGTGGATTTTGCCACATCCTTTGCAGGAGGATTTTTATCTAATAACCAATAGTGCCTTCTATAATATCCAATAACTAATTCCCTCTTCCTTCTTAGAATCATAGAAGCATGGAATAATCTGGGTTGGGAGGGAGCCACCAGGATCCTCCAGTCCAGCTCCTGGCCCTGCCCAGACACCCCAACAATCCCAGCCTGGGCACCCCTGGCAGCGCTGTCCAAAGGCTCCTGCAGCTCTGGCAGCCTGGGGAATGTCACCATTCCCTGGGGAGCCTGGGCAGTGCCAGCACCCTCTGGGGGAAGAACCTTTCCCTGACAACAAGCCTAAACCTGCCCTTACAGAACTTCATGTCATTCCATCAGGTCCAGTCACTGGTCACAGAGATCATGGATGGGTGCTGTGCCTCCTCTTGCCCTCATGAAGGAATTTTATGGGCAGTTCTTGACTGTAGATGATCATTGCATTCTCATTTTCAGAGAACCAGATGAAGTTTTTTCAGGATCTCATCCCCACGTAATCACAGTTCTTTCTGAGCTCATCACTGTGTGTTTGCAGTAAATCCCCTTCATGTGCTTTATTTAGCACACAATGTTTCGTTTCCCTTTTTTATCACTCAGATTTTTGGGATTAATGTGTAATTCTTGCCATGAGAGCTACATTTGACCATCCTGAATAATGTCATTTTCTGCACAATGCATCACGATGTCCACCTTATTTTCCAGAGAACTTTTTAGGCATAAACTGCAACTCTCAGATACCTTGACAAATGTCTTATCAGCACAGATGATGTACATCCTCCTGCCAGTGACCTTTCTTTGCAGTGTGAGCCAACTGCTTATTCCCATATCATTCCATTTTTATCCTGTTCATTTCCTGCAAGAACCTCTGATGAGGGGCTTTTCCACGCTGAAGTGAAGCGGTGAAAAATCCTTTCCCATGAAGTTTACTGGGACTTCAGGTAGTGCAGCTCTAGCAGCTTCTTCCACAACACCCAGCTGAGGTCAGCCAGATCCAGAGCCATGTGTTCATGGAATCATGGGGTGGTTTGGGTTGGAAGGGACCTTGGAGACTGTCCCATTCCAACCCTTGCCATGGGCAGGGACACCCTCCACCAGATGAGGTTCCAGCCTGGCCTTGGACACTGCAGGGATCCAGGGGCAGCCCCAGCTGCTCTGGGCACCCTGTGCCAGGGCCTGCCCACCCTCCCAGCCAGCAATTCCTTCCCAATATCCCATCTAAATCTACTTTGTGCCAATTAAACTGCTGAATGGTTGAGACCAGTGACAATCCCTCTGCATTCCTCTTCTGCAGTTCCTGATTTCACTTCTAAGCCTAGAGCATGGCATTCCCAGGAGGCCAAATCCAGGTCTTGTGCTAGGCCCTGCACAAACATGGTTTGCTGTGCTTCAGAATCACAGAGTGGTTTGAGTTGGGAGGGGCACTAAAAATCATCTCCTTCCAACCCCAGTGCCATGGGCAGGGATTCAAAATACTGGCTTTTTGTCGTTGAGTTATCATTAAAGGTGAGCACAAGCATTGATGTTTGATTCCTGAGCCCAATCTTCCTCAATACCTAGGGGTGCTGAGCCTTGAGGCATTGTTCTGAGCTTGTCTTTGCTAGTAGCCCTATCAATTATTACAGAACAACAACAGGAATACCTGATCCTTGTACTAATTCCCAACTATGTTCTCTGATTTCCTGGATATAACAATGGTAGAACTGTGTTTGTGCCTTTGGGAAATTAAGGCATCTCTGCTGAGAGCAGTTGGGATTAGGGGAATTTAAGTGTCCTGGTGTGGGAGATAAGAAATGTGTTAGATTTTAGAGGGATAATCACATACTTTGAGTGTACTGAGTGCTTTTTTTTTTTTTTTTTTTTTAACCTTTTTAGGCTCAGTAGTATTCTTTACGTGAATAGTCTCTATTATGCAGTATAATAAAAATGTTAATTTCTTTCTTTTTTTGAACCGTGTGGGGAAAGAAAGCACGTGTGGGATTTACTGCCTGTGTAGAACTATGCAGGATTTTATCCTTCAGGCAGGGGTAGCTTTCTACCACTGGGTGGAGCGTTTTAGGCACCCTGCAGCTGTCCCAGCCTTGCAAAGGCATCTGCACTCCTTCCAGTAGCACAGCCTTTCTCCTAAGTGCTCGATAGATTAAACCTTGGAACTGAAACACTTGAAAATTTAGGCCCCATTTCTCCTTTTATGGCTTTAAACAGGCAGCTGTAAAACTCTGCACCCCAGAGAGGGTTGCTGGACTGCAAGGGTGTTGGAAAGCATTTGGTGTTCTACAGAGTGGGTCCCAACTGCAGCTTGAGGGGATGATGACTGGAGTGCTGTGTCTCTCAGGAGATGAAGAGAAGAGATTCTGTGGTTCCTTGGTCCAGAAAAAAAGCTATTAAACCTTAATCCTAAACAACTGTATGTGAGAGAGAAAGAGAAGGTACAGAGGCCTGACAGAGATAGACTTACCTGTCTCATTCCTTTCTGGATTAGATAAAAGCAGTTCCGTTGCGCTGCTAGTGGAGCTCCAGTAATGAAGGTGGGATTTTGTGTAGCATTCTATGTATAAAAAAATTACATCTTGAAGCTCCTAAAGTGCACATTTTTGGGGAAGTCTCACCTCATCGTGAGAGTATTTCTATTAAGCTCTTCCTCCATCTGCAAATCCAGACGTTTTCCATCTGGTGTGATGCTGTTAAGCTGGGCAGGGCTCTGTCTGGCCTCTCCACCTGCCAAAGTCTGTGCTGTCCAACTGGGATACTGCAGGGGGATGCTGAGGGGGATCAGAAGGGAAATTAATCCTTCTGAGAGCTCAGAGCTAAGGGTGTAGTAACGAGGATGCACTTCCCCTCTTCTGGACACAGCTACAAGGAACCTCGTGCTGGTCATGGCTTTGCTGACTTTGATACATTTGCATGAAAAAGTAAATTCAACAGGTGAATTTATGAGTTAGAGTTTGAGTTACGAGTATGGTTGTTGGCTTTAGTTTTATACTAGATAAATATTTCTCAAGGAAGTGAGTTAAGATCAAAAGGTAACATTTTTGGACTTATTTGAGGGTGCTCTTTGAGAAGAAGTCCAGCTGTGAGGGTCAGTGATGCTTGGTCAAAATGCTGGAGCCATAGCAAATGCAGTGCAGATCAGGTGCAATCTCAGGCTGCTGAACCCACAGCCATTTGAAGCTGTCAGTGTGACAGGCTCCCCCTGGCAGGTATTAAACCAGAGCAGCTATTGTTCTCTCTCTGGTGGTCATGCTCTTGCTCTGATTCAGCAGAAGCAGGGCTGTGTGTTCACACCCTACCTGGGTTGGATGTGTTTTCTGTGAGATCAGGAACTGCCCAAATGTGGCATTAGTGATTGTGAAAGCAGAGCTTTAATCTATGTGAAAATCAGCAAGACAGGGAGCTGTTGCACAGAAACTGAAGGCAGCAAGCTCTGGGAGTGAACCTGCCGGTCTGGAGAGGTTGTGATGCCCAGCCTGGACACCAAGAGCCAGGCACACCAAATTCCTGCTGTCCCAAACACAGACATCACACCAGGTCCTCCTCATTAGTGGCAGGGGACTCAGAATAATAAAAAAACCCCAAAGAACAGAGTAAGCATCTATGAGCCAAAACTGTGGGGCTGCAGGAAGCAGGAGGAGGGGAAAGGCTTTGTGCCCTCATTTCTGTGTTGCTGCCTGATAACCTCTGTTAACCTATGAAATGTTTTTCATTCCTGTTACTGACTAATCAGTTAAAGGAGCTTGTAAGCACCATCTGACCACATCTCAAAAGAAAACTCACCCAAGTTTTACTTTGAGAGATTTGAGCACTGACAGCAAGCTGGAAGCTCAGAATTTTTATGGTGTTAGATTCTTCTGCGAGCTCCTCACTGTGATATATCCAAACATGTTTCTTCAGTGTTGAGTGCATGTCTTCTACCTCACATATTTTTTCTAGCAGTGTATTTATTATAGCTGTTTCCAGGGAGGAAAAAAAAATAAAAATTAATCCCTCTTTATAAACATTTAACTCTCGTACAAGATACACGTGATATAATCATTGGGCTTTTTGCTTTTCTTGTAGGAGTATTTTATACAACAATGTTTTTCCCCTCTGCTGTGGTTATTTATAAATAGAGATTTTTCAGGTCTTGAAAAGGGATTTGCAAAATCTAGAGTGTGAAGCAGAAGACAAGGTAATTTTAACACAGGAGGGAGAACTTAAGAGATGGCAAAGCATCAAGAAGTTGTATTTACTGGAACACTAATTGTTGGATTGAGCATGAAAAAACTCATTTTCAGGAGCCTCTTCTGACACATCACCTGTACAAACTAGAGATGTACTCTTTTTAATAAAACTACATTTGTCAGACTCCAGAAACTTGTAAATCACCTTAAAAATAATCATAAAACCTTGAGATTCAACAAATCTATGATTGCTAGAACGGTTGAAATGTTACTAATTTGGAGAAAAGCATTGTGAGGTTGTGGTGAGCGAAAACTAGAACATTTATGACTACTTCTCTAACAGTGGCAAGCGTCAGACTTGCAGATAAGATCCCAGAGAGATTGTAAGGAAGCAGAATATGCAGTAGGGTATGGAGTATATATTGAGTATGGAGCAGTTTGAAGTTGAGGGAAAGGGCAAGTATGGATATGAACCAAAAACTTGCTGTGGCAGGTGTTGGATGCAGCCACACAAACACTAGTGTTTATTCATCAATGCTGTTTCTAAAGAAAGGGTGAGGTTCAAGTGCTGTGTGCCTGCACCAGGGCTGTCCGGCCTCTGCCACCACCTGTAGCGTTTTGTCCTGGAGATTTGGAATGCTGAGTCCTGGTGCTGTGGGCAGAAGTGTGTGCTCCAGAGCTCTGTGCTGCTGTTTTCTCTCAGAACAGCTTCCAGATACCACAGCGGAGACGCGTCACTCTTGAACTGCAAAGCAGGTGTGCCCCTTGCTCAGGTCTGGTTTATCTGAGGGCTGGTCTCTGTCTTTAGCCTTTTCCTGCTCTTCCCAGCACTGGGGTGGAGGAAAGGGTCATGGAGTGCCATGGAAAAATGCAGTTGCAGGCCTAAAAATAGATTCCCTGAGAATGACTTGGGAACCAACCAAGGAATTTGCGGCATGTTGCTACCACCTGTGTAATTCCGGTCTAAATCACTGGCTTCAGAGGAGGATTTCACTGTGACTCCCCTGGGTAGGGAGGGGGAGTGTCAGTGACTCCCATCCCTGCATGTGTGGTGCAGGATAAGCACCTTGGGGCTCTGCCATACAGAGATGTTCTCTTTTTCCTTTCTTTGTGCCTTTCCTTCCCTGCTCTTCCCTTGTTCTCAGCGTGGCTTGGGCATTGGTGCAGTTATTTGGCACAAGGTTTGGAGGCAGCCAGAGTGACAGGGGGTGCCACTGCTGGAATGGACCTCTCCATGAGATTGCTGGAGGTGCAGTGAACTCGCTCTCATCCCTCAGCCTGCTTCTCAGAGAGAGCAGGAGACAGATTTTTGTGTATCGGGAGATTCTTTGATTTGGTTTGACAAATTGATCTGGTGGTCCCATCACAGAATCAGGGAATGTGTGGGGTTAGAAGGGACCCTGAAGTCCACCTTGTTCCAGCCTCTGCCATGGGCAGGGACACTTTCCACTAGGCCACACTGCTGTCTCCCATCTGTGGACCTGAGGGATGTACTGCACTAGGACAAGAGACATTTGGAATTAAGGTGCAAGACTGCTGAGCACAGCACAGGCACCCAAAGGCTGGGTTCCCACCCTCTCCACTATCCCACTTCCTCGTGCTCTCCTGAACACTCTCCCCTGTGCAAAGCTTGAGCTCAAGTCAGTAGGTTGTTTTTGCCTCAAGCCCTGGGTAGAATCTGGGAACAGATCTATTAGGATGGGTAAAATCTGAAGTTAAAAAAATGATTTTTCTGTGTAATGAAGCACATTAAAATTCTGAGATGCCTCCCCTGTGTAAGAGACCTCGTCAAGCCATTATTTAGCACTGACAGTGATGGAATAGACCACGGAATCACAGAATGGTTTGGGTTGGCAGGGATTTTTGAAGGACACCTAGTTCAACCCTCTCAATGAGTTGGGACACCTTCCACTAGATCAGGTTGGTCAGAGCCCCATCCAGCCTGGCCTTGGATGTTTCCAGGGATGGGGTATCAGTGATGTACCAAACGCCTGCTACAAAGCTGTGGCACACCATGCAGTGGGTGTCAGAATCTGGTAGACTGTAGGTCATGAGCCAAAACCTGACTTTCAAGTTCATGGCCCTGATCTCATGTTCCACCCCTACCCCTGAGTGTATTCCAGCACCAGCCTGGCTACATGGCCCTTTCCCAAAGTGCTGCCGAGCAGCTGAGCTCTCCTGCTGGCCTTGGCCGCTGCCAGGCTGCAGGTGGGGAGCTCCAGGTGTTACTCAACTCCTGACATTCCAACCAGTCACCTGCAGCATCCACAGCTGAAACAGCTCCTGATCTGCATCTGAGAGAGTTCCAGGCTGCCAAAAGGGGTGTTCAGTGCCCAGGTTCCTCATCCCCCAGGAATGGGGATGGGCTGTGCCAGGCAGGTTTAGGGCTGTGTGTAGCTCCTGTAGCTCTTCACTGTTCTGTGTTTGATTCATCGCTGACAAACCTGGCACCTGAGCACCACGGTGCTTCTGGAGGAGCACAGCTGCTGTGTGAGCACATAGTCTGAGTCCCAGATGAGGGGAGATAAGGTTAACTTGGTGTGTGCTGCATCCACAGGGCCCGATTAGGAAATTAATGTTCTCAGTAGTTGCTGAACAAGTGCATTTTACAGTCTGTTGTTTGTCCCAGGGGAAGTTTTATTTATTACGTAAATTTATGATTTGCGAGCTCCTTTGAGGCCAGAACAGGGTTCAGTTTGACATGTTTTGAAGTGACTATCCGCTGTTTAAAGTATGGATTTCGTATAAATAAAATCCTTTAGGACATCAACCACCAGAAGTATGCTGAAGTTCATCAAGGTTTTTGTTAATCTGCTAGTAAACTTGCAACTGGATCTGCCTATGCCCTTTCAACCACGAGAGTTTGAGATAGGAAAACAAAGGAAGGACTCTTCACAGGGAATATAACATTCTAGTGATGGCAACTGTATTTCTAAAAGTGTTTTATGTGATTTAGGCAGCCGCGTGTTGCAGGTGTGTGCGCAGTGCTGACAGCTTGGTGGCCATGTGGTGTGAGCTGGGGCATCACCGGCTTTTGCAGGCTGGTGCTGTTCTCCAAGCTCACCTTGTGCTGAGAAGAAGTAAAAGAGGTCTCTCCTCCCGTTTCAGGTCTTGATGCCTGAATGAGAGAACTTTTTGCAGCTACCTTTGCGCAGTTCTGCACCTGTGTGAACGTAGCTGCTGAGTGTGGAGGACTCCTCCAGTCTCAGCCCTAGGGTTATGTGGTAGCTGTGCAGCTCAGTGCTAGAATAAGGACAGTTAGGTGTGATTTTAAAGGGCATTTTAAACTGAACACCCTGTTCTTCCTGCACTCCATGGAGGTGTCAGAGATGGTGGTTTTACTGCTGGAAGAAACCCCTTCTGGAAGTTTCTGGAAGAAACTGCTTCCCAATGGGATGGGGTTCAGCCTGCTCATCTTCCTGTGGCACAGACAAGAAGCCATTAGTGGTGAGGCTTGTACCCTTCCTGAGGAACAGGGAGAGAAAAACCTGCATTCCTTTTCCTTGTGAGACACAGAGTTACATCACTGTCAGTGCTCAGAGCTGGATTTGTGTCAGTCCCTCCTCCCCAGACAACCAGACAAACCAGACAACCAGAGCAAACTAGTGGAACTCAGCCCATGGCATAAGGCAGGCCCTTCTCCTGGGGTTGACCTCTTCATCCTGTTTTCCAGGTGTGCCTCAAGCCCTTGAGTGTGCACACCAGAGGTGCCTGCTGGGAGGGCTGCTCTGCTGTAATGCCCTCGAAGTTTCAACAGCGTGGACAAGCTGTTCCTTGAAGAAGTGGTTTCTCTTGCTGTTTGTTTTGGACTGTGCCCCTGGTCTTGCTCAGCAGCAAGCTCCCTGGCAGGTGGGGAGCACTGGTTCTACCTGCTCTGTTCCTCCCACAGCTCCTCTCCCTGCCTCAGCCGAGGTCTGCAGGCTGGAGGGATGGGGTGGAGCGTGTTCCTCCTCCAGGCTCAGTGCCCTGGGGATGCTGCCCTCGCCCAAGCAGGGCAGCAGGAACACACTGTACTGTTGTCACAGCTGGCAGAGGTTCTCTGGGGTGACCTGGGAGAGGTGACGCCCCAGTTTTACCCCTCAAGGTGCCCTGAATTTCCTGTGTAGTTGCTCTGGCAGGGCTGTTCTTGTGGGTAGCCAAGGCCAGGCTGTTCAAACCCTTTTTTGTGTGCAAGGCATGTGTTCATACCCATGTTTGTCCACATGAGCACTCTCCAGGCTGCCTCTGAAAGGACTCAGCTGTATTTACAGAGCAGATGAGTATCTTGGGTGTACTTTGAGCTGAGGAACATGCCACATCTTGCATGACTGCAACAGCATGCAGCACACACGAGGCCTGTGCATCCCTGCAGTCACACCATGTGGCTGATCACTGGCATGATGGCCTGAGACCCTGTTTAGGGGGGCTCCAGCATCTCCTCCAACAAAGAGAAGGCTCAAGGTCAGGCTGGGCTTTGCCCAAGTTCTTGGGCAGCCAGGGACCATGCAGAAAACCATCCTTGGATGAGGCCATGCATCTCCTGAAGACAAGGGATGGGGATACCTGGCAAATAAAGTATATAAACCATGGCTTTACAGCGTTCTGCTGCACTTGTGGTCTGGAGTTATTTTTTTTTCTGCACTCAGTGAGACTGGGGTGAGGTCCTTTGATAGTTTTTGGTGTGAGTAGATGCCTGTTGGGACTTCAGGGTTCACAGAGGCTGATTGTCATCCACGAGGTGTGTTTATGTTTGTTTGCAGCTCCTTTTGAACAAGTTACGCAGTGAATTCTGCAAATTTAATTTCCACTAATGGAAAGTCTCAAGTGGAAATGAGGGTGACAAGTGGGTCTTCAAAGACGGTGCTGTTAGGAGCTGGGAGACTCTGTGGCAATGCCACAGTCCTGGGAGGTCTGGTGCACAATAAGGTGATAAGGGATTTTTACTCATTGAAAAACTGTGTTGAACAAGCCTGTTTTAAATTTTGTATACAAGGAATTTAGTACTTGCATCAGGAAGTGGTAATACTTAAAGACTTACTTAAAGAACTCTTACTGATACATGATGCTTGTTTTAGTATTCATGTTATTTATGCTGCAGCTCCCCTCTTTTTGTCCTTGCTTGTGGCTAAAGCAAAATTTTGGGGTGGGCAGGAGGAGGACAAAAGATGAAGAGAAATGTAAAGATTAAAGGATGTTATAGTGTTGTAGTTGATAGCCTGAAATGTATCTTTTCCCATCTTTTAGTTGTGATTCCCCCCCAGCTTCTCTTTCTCCTGTTTACCTGGCGTCAAGTTACCATGGTTACTGAAGTTTCTCTCCTCAGCCCCACGGCGAGAGGCCGGATAGAGTAAAGAGAGGACCCCGCTGGCATTTCCAGCTGCTTGAAGTTTCTTTAGCCCAGGAAAGCACGGGGTTGGGAGAAGAGAACTCTTCTTTCCTACACGGAAGTTTGTAACTTTTTCCTGTCCCAGAATGCCTCTGAGCTATGGAAGCTGAGAGGGCATGCTTACCTTGCCTTCCCATTCTTTCCCCCCTGTGTTGCCAGGAAACCAGGCCCCCCCCCTCTCCCCCTCTGCCCCTCTGTGGAGAATACTCCCACACCTTTGTGGGCATTTGAAGAAGTTAGTGTCTGTTATTTTTTATCTTGGCGTGTGTAACCTTGATTTGTAGAAAGTTTGCAAGATGTACTAACTGAGAAAAATAATTGGTTCTCTCTCTGATGTTCCCTCCCTCCGAGAAACCCTGTTAAAAGAGACCCCCCAGACCCAAAATCCTTGGTCTCTCATCCTTTGGATTCCCCTTCACAGTAATAAACTGTGGAATGCAAACCAGAGAGAGAGTCCCCCCCTGTTTTCTTTACTCGCTCTATAGACTTGGATTCTTGAAGAAAATCAGTGAACCCCACAAACATATGCTGGCTTGAAACTCGAGTGAAGAGAAACCTCATCACTGAGCTAGCCGGGCCACACTCGAGAAGATCGAGTCATTATAGATCTTCCCAGTACCACAAAGTGTCTCTATCAAATCATACTTAATGCTTTACTCATCAAAGGCAAACATGCCAGCTCTTTCCAGCTGGCTCGCTGTGCTTGGGCAGTGACACATCCTCCCAGAGTGGGATTCTTTGTGGATTACACCTCTCAGAAGACTGGACTGTGGTATTGTTGTCTGGCTTGGACTCTCTCCATCTGGGAGGACATGTCTGAGTTGTGGATTCAGCTCACAGCCTCCTTGCAACACGCAGCCAGCGCTCTGCAAGCCTGTCACTTTTGGTATGATTTCAATTTGACTGGATTTATTCTGAAACACTGGCTGACAGAAATGATTTCCCTTTATGCTGCTGGTTATATTGCACCAAGCTCAGACCTGGGGTTGGCAAACTCGGCACTGCTCTTGTAAAACAGCTTCCACTTGCCTCCAATTGCAACAGAAGATAAACCACGGGAAACGCAAAACTCTCGTAACTGGGGGAAGAGAGGCAAAAACAAGTGCGAGTCATTAAGAAATGTTAAAAAAAATTAATTTTTTTTAAAAAAAAAAAGGAGAAAGAGATGAAGAGGAGGAAAGGGATGAATTTGCAGCTGAGCAGCATCCCCAGCAGGTCCAGGAGGACCGGGCAGCGGTGCCACGGCCCTGGTGCAGCTGAGGTCAGGCTCGCTTAGGCAGCCGTGGGTGCTGCTCCGCCTGGGATGTGCTGATGCCTCCCTCCCTCCGGCACCATCCGCAGCCTCCGACCGAGATTGGCTGCGGCGGAGTCAGCCCATATCTTACTAGAGGGAAACTTGAGACCCACCAAGCCCAAATGTCAAATGCTTAGTCAGATGAATAGCAGCACTCACCAGCAGCCAGACCGGGCGCTTTCCACATTTCACCAGGGGCAGCGTTTTGCGTCGAACCTTTGTTTCTCAAAGGAGCGTGTTAAAAAAAAAAAAAAAAAAAAAGAAGAAGAAAAAAAGGAGCTTGTGTGGAGCTGGCAGCGTGCGTGGAAAACCAGCATCTGCCACGTAAAAAAATAAAATAAAATAAAATAAAAAATTAAAAAAGTAGAAAGAACAAAAGCAGGTGAGCTTGGTCCCTTCTCTGCTCCCACTGTGTTCCCCACTCACCTTTCCCTGACAGCTGGATGCTCAAAATGCTCCGATAAAGGGCAGAGCCCTCCATCATGAGCTTTCTGTTGGGTTTGCAGTGCAAGACTCCTGCAAAAAAAATGGGGGTTCCTTTCCAGGAGTTCTCCCTCCCCTGCCTTGAATGCCCAAGAGTCTCCTGGTGGTGCCTTTTGGGCAGCTGGGGGCTTCTCTTGCTGCCCTGTCCCCTTCTGGTCCTGTGCACCCACACATTCTCTTGTTTGCAATGGTTGGCGAAGAGCAGTGAAAAATAGAGGCCACAGACACATTTAAATTCTTTTTATTTTCTTTTTCTTCACCCTGTTAGACCCTTTTTTGAGGATTTTACTGTAGTTCCTGTCTTTGCGCCCCAGAGATGCTCATTCCAATGCTTTCAGAGTGATGCTGCTCTGGTAGGGCTCAGGATATCTGAAGTAAAAAAATCCCAAGCAACTGATCTCAGCAGGGATCAATCCCAGTCATCAGGAGCACGAGCACCTTTTTTGCTTCCACTTCTGCCTCTCCATTTGAGCCCAGGCAAATGGACATTGCTGTGCTGTCCTGAAGGGTGCTGGATGCTGGGGTGCTGGCAGCCAGCAGGGCAGGTCACTCTGACCAGCTCAGGTCAGCCTGACCTCCCCGAATCCCTCAGCGGCAGCAGAGGACTGAAGCACCCTTCCAGGATTACAGCCGTGATTTTTCCAGGGATTCCAGTGTGCTTTGGATACAAGGCCATGCATTCAGGAGTTGTGCTGAGGGTGGGATACCTCTGGTTTAATTTCAGCCCCCTATTTAAGTTTGGCACTTGAGTGCTTTCTGTAATCTCTGGGGAGAGAGCCGGGCAGACCTGCACATAGCAGCTATTTTAATCTGGGTTTAAAAAGAATCCAAGATGACTATCAGCATTTAATTTTTAGATGGCTTATGTTAGGGGAAATGAATCTCTTCCTTTGCATCTGCTACTTGCAGAATATAGATGCAAATGTCTGCTAAATGCCTTCAGCTTCTCCTCTCTCCTCTGCAGGGGTGGGAGTGTGGGATGAGCAGTGCCTTTTGAAAACGTGGAATTCTAGAGTTAAAAATGAGCTTTCTGAAGTTTTTTTTTTCTGGTATTGTGTCTTGTTTCTACAACTATAGACTCCAGGATTTCATTTTTCTTGTTCTTTTTTTTTTTTCCTACAAATTATTCCAATGGGGTTGGAATCTAATGATTTATTGCAAGCTCTTGTTTTGTTTCTAAAAACTTGTAAGCATGGAATATCAGCTCTTGTGGTGTTTCCCATTTAATAATGTCTGGCTTGCTTAAAGAGAATTGATCATGGATGTTTGCAGGCTGTTTTCAGGACTCCCTAAAACTGTGTCTCCCTTTGGAAAACAGCTGGAAGGGGATGGGTGCTGAGGCAGCCTGCTGGGATGAGCGGTGACAGGCGCTGGGGTCACAGGTGAGTGGGAGCAGGTGGCAACTTGGGACCTGTGGCTTTGGTGCTGGAGCCTCGGCGTGGTTCCACTGCTGCAGCTCCTTACTACTCCTTACTACTCCTTACTACTCCTTACTACTCCTTACTACTCCTTACTACTTACTACTCACCCCCCTTCTACTCCTTAACCCTTACCAGTCCTCCTTCCCAGCCCTGGAGAATCCTGAGGGACTTCCACAGCACAGCAGGACAGCCATGAGAAGCACATTTTCGACCAGCTGAGGGCTAATCAGCCCATTTCCCTGGAAAAATAGCATATTAAGAGACAGATACATCTTGTGCATCAACGCTTTCTCAGGGAACACAAAATTCTGGGGCTGCGCCTTGAAATCCCAGCAAATTTATCAACCGAAGCTGTGGAAACCTAAGTGTGGAATTTGTATTTGGCCTCCAGCTCTAACAGTATCAGAGCTATTCTCCTTCCCTGCAGTGTTCTTCTTGCCTTCAGGGTCTGTTTATTAAAAAAAAAAAAAAAGAAAAAAAAAAAGAAAAAAAAAGAAAAAAAAAAGAAAAAAAAAGATTGGTGAAATCTAAGGGAGCTTTTACACAGAAAAAAATGTTGCAATTGGCAATGTAAATAACACATTGTGTTTCTGGAAATTCAAGTACAAACTGCTTGCACAGAGCTGCCAAATGATGCATGAACTGTCCTTGTTTCAAGAAATCATGAGAAAATATTTCTGTTTTATTGGAAGAAAAAATAATTAAGATGTGATAGAAAGAGGTTGCAAAAATCATCCAGATCTAATCTTTAAAAATGAGGCATTTCATATGTGTTAAATATGGACATGATCCACAACTTTTTTAGTACAAAAATACATTTCTGCATCTCACTGGGAAGTGACAGATCCTTTGCAACAACAGCAACGACTTTATCAGCAGGTTTAAAAATGTGGAGCAAACTTTCCAAAAGGGATCACATCTTCCCCAAAAATATCTTTAAGTTCTTAAATAAGTAAAAAGATCTTTTTGAAAGCACATAGTAGCTCTAATGACTATTAATGCTTATTTATTAATTGCTATTTAATACTAGGAGATTTTGGAGTTTTTTTCAAATTATATATACCCAAGTGCTTACAAAGGTGTGTGGCTTCTGATAACAGGTGGATGTGACTTCTTGAGTGTTCTGGATCCATTTACTCAAGGCAAGGTTTTCTAAATAGTTTATGGAATCTGATTGTTTCTGTTGAGAGCAACATTAGTGGTCTTCAAGAAATTCTGCAATGATTGAACAATTTTTTAAGTTATTTTTTAAAAAAATATTGTCCTTGAAAGCCCTCTTTGTAGGGTAGGGAGGATTATTTTTGGTGAAAACAGTACAGATATAACCTGTTTGATGCCATGATCCCATAAAAAATCCAGAGCCAGCCACCCTGATGGGACATGACTGTTTAGTGGCTTTTTTGAGAGGGTTTTGGATACAGCAAACATAGCTTCTGCCGAGACAGGAAACACTGGGGAGTGTTCAGTGTGAATAAATGGGAACACACGGAGGAAAAAATAAGCTGTTCATTTTCCATAGGTGCTCCAGCAGGAAATCTCCAAGTTTCTGGGCATCGCTGCCAAGCCAGGGCTTGTCTGTGCAGTTTGGTTTCCTCTGCCTCCAGAACTGTGGGGTGTAGGGCTGAGGGGAAGGGGACACCTTGGGAGGCTTTGGATGGAGCTTGGGGGCACCATCATCAAGTCTGAGGCATTACTAAGAAATTAGATTTTAGACTGGGAGGGAGGTTAAGGGAAAACTGAGTTCTGGTTACCAGCAGACAAAGGTGGTTGAGTTACACCTAAAAGCAAGGAGCCAAATAAACGGGCATTGAGCTCATTCAGGCTCCTACTCTGGAGCAGGAGCTCTTGGAGGTGACAGAGGCAGTGGTGGGTAAATGGGAGGGAAGGGAAATGCCTCAAACAGAGGAAAAGTGGCAAAGTGGAGTCTGCGTTTTAAAAGCCTGGGAGAGCTGGGGCTGCTCCCCTGCACAAGAGAAGGCTCCAGGGAGAGCTGAGAGCCCCTGGCAGGGCCTAAAGGGGCTCCAGGAGAGCTGCCCAGGGACTGGGGACAAGGCCTGCAGGGACAGCACACAGGCAATGGCTTCCCAGTGCCAGAGGGCAGGCCCAGCTGGGATATTGGGAAGGAATTGCTGGCTGGGAGGGTGGGCAGGCCCTGGCACAGGGTGCCCAGAGCAGCTGGGGCTGCCCCTGGATCCCTGCAGTGTCCAAGGCCAGGCTGGACAGGGCTTGGAGCAGCCTGGGACACTGGAAGCTGTCCCTGCCCATGAAGTTGGATCATCATTAAGGTTCCTTCCAACCCACATTCTTCTATGATTCTGTAATTCTGTGATTTCAGTATTGAGCAACCTTCCCTGGGGCATTTCAATTCTTATTCCACAGAGGGGGAATCTTCACCAGCCCAGGGAATGAGGGAGAGAGGAACTGGGAGATGCTGGACAGAAAGATGGGATTGGTAACCATTCAGTTATCTATTGCTGAGGTACATGAGAAAAACACCTGAATGAATCAGCAGCTGCACCACAGGTACTTCCCTAACACTGGTAGGAAGAAGGCTCTTGCAACACAACCTAGAGCAAATGCAAAATGCTGAGCTGATTCAGGTGCCTCGTGCTGAGGTAGCTGTCACCAGAGCCACATTTTTGTCTGCAGGGAAGGAGTGGAGAGTTACAGCCAGGGACAGATGATACAAAGACACTCAGCAGTGTTGTCCTTGTTACCCTGCTCTGGTCTCACCAAGATGTGCCTGTGCCCTGACAGTGGCAGCTCCGGAACTGACATAAAAGTTTAGTCTAAGCAAGACATCCCACCTGTCACAGACACAGAGCACAGAAAATTAGGTCAGTATTTTGAGCGTATATCTGAGCCCTGAATCTTGGTCTAGAAACTAAGAGTCATTCTGGGCTCTTTTCTGTTCACTCATTTGAAAGAACAATCCCATGGATTGGGTCTTCTTCACTGCCTCTGGCAGAGGGAAGTGAGGCCATGAATAAAACAGGAGTGAGGGTTAGCACCTGTTCTTTCCCACCAGCACAGCTATGTGTTGCATTTGTATCTTTGCAGGAAAAAGTTGTTGCTTGTAACAAACCACTTTCTTGCTTTGATCCTATCAAAATTTTAGCACCTGCTCCCAGGTTGGGGCAGAGCTGAACCTCGCCATTAGTTTCAGAAAGTGCTTTGAGACAGCCAGGGATAAAATAACAGTGCGGTCACAGCCTTTTTCTACATTGGATCAGGTTCTAAACTGCTCTGTTCCTGCTGTCTGTGGCCTATGGCATAAGGTGTGCATCAAGTTGCTGGAAATGAGCTCTGGTCCTGCAGGAAAGTAGGGGATGAGAATGTAAAACTCTCTGTAAGGTAGGAAATATTTTGTAAAAATACCTGGGCTGGGCTGAGACCAGCCCCCATCTGTGCTGGGCTGTAACCTCACCTGCCTGCATTTATGGACTCAGCCAGCTCTTTGCTAGCAGTGGTTAGGGACTAACTCTGGGGCCAATAACCACTGTTTAGGTACATTTGGGCTTTGCAAAGACTTTCCAGGGCTTGGCTGTGTCAGGGGATGTGAAGCTGGCCTGGGCGTGGGCTGCACCTGCACCCATCACACCTCACACCAGCTGAACCTGCCCGTTCCTCCCCGGGGCCATTCCCGAGGTTTATTCCCACAAAAGGTAACTGAGCGCTGTGATTGCCACGGAGCAGCCCCAGGCTATGCCAGGAATCCTCCTCTTCCGTGGCTGAAAATACCCAGGTTACTTTCCCAATGACAGCTGATTTCCTAGTTTAAATTTAGGGCTTGAGATCACCGTGGGCAGGCGATGGGTGGATTTTTCCTAATGCAGCTGCAGGGGAGGAGGTTGTGCTCTGTGCTTTCCCTGGAGAACTTCGTGTTGCAGAGGTGTTTTTAGTTAGTTTAAGTTTTTAGTGTTTTTAGATGTGGGTTTTAGGGTTGGATTTTGCCAAAACTGTTGTCCTCCTGGTGTTAGTAGGAGTCGATAAGGTGGGGAACCCTGAGAGGGAGATCAGCTGGTGCTCTCTGTGATGTTTCTGTGATTCCCTTGCCAATCTTCTTGCCCCTGACATCACAGCTTAGGGACCTGCAGGAGAAGCTCTGCCCAGAGAGGCTGCACAGTCTCCATCCTTGGAGGCTTCTGTGACTCAGATGGATCAAGCCCTGAGCAAGCTGGTGTGAATTCATAGCTGACCTTGCTTGGAGCAGGGGTTCAGGCTGCAGACCTCCCCCGAGGCCCATTCCAACCTGAATCATCCTACAAGCCTCACAAGGAGGTTGTTGGATGAGTTTGGTAATTAGCTCTGGGTCTTTCCCTGGTGAACAGCTGCTCACTTCAAATTTGTACAGTTTGGAAACAAGCTGTTTCTTTCTTGTACCTTGTCCAAAAGAAAGGAAAGGGAAAAACCCTGTGAGCATTGCAGCTAGGATGCCTGATTTACCATGAGCTTGTGTCTTGATATTGATTGACTTTGGTGTTGAAGAAAATATGAGCTCTGATTAAAAGCTCTCCGGTGGCCAGTGCCTTTTAAGAGGTCTCTGCTGTGTGCGTTTCTCCAATATTTAACAGGACGTGAACCCACAGATTGATTCTTACTCTGAATGGATACACTTACAGGGTCTCTTTTTTTCCTCTGTTCTTCCCAACGTAAACTTTCAGAGGCCTTGTAGAAAAACTGGTTCCTTGAGATCTCTCCTTCCCCTTGTTCAGTTTGCTTAAAAACTTGCCAGCCTGGGGCATGGTGGAAGGAGCTGGGTCCTAAACTGCTCATCTACATTCAGGCTGAAAGCAGAGCTGCAGATGAACCCCAGACTTCATAGGCTCTCTTGTGCCCTTGGCTGAAGACAGAATAGGTACTGACCTCTTTGAAAATGTGACCTTTGCTCAGGTTTGTGTGTGAGAGCCAATATCTGCCGGTTTCTGGCAATGTATTTCTTTTTGTTGAGAAAACAAGCCATAATATGAGCTGTGATTGTGCAGAAGTGGGATGGACCTTCATGATCAAGGACAAGATCAAAAGCAAAATGTTTTGTATGAGGCTCTGGGTGTCCTTTAACCTCTGATCTCACTCCCCCTCTGTCTCCTCCTCTTCCTTTTTTCTTCTCTTTGCTGTCTTTGTTGCCTGGTAGCTCTGGTGTTTGCCACCAAAAGCAAAACTACATTGAAATGGGAATGTGGAGAGCAAAATCTGACCTTGCCTTTCCTCTGGTGGCTGCCTCAGCTGCACTCTGCCACAGGATGGACTCTTACTCACTAAAACACCGTGGCAGGAAGGTCTGGTGTCTGTCTGGGGAGCTCCCCTCTTATGTGCTTGAAGGATTTGTGTCTCCCTCAGCCAAACCTTGATTTTTTTCTCTTTATTGACTATGTGGACTGAAACATGGGACAAGTCCTGGGCTTCAAGTGACAGTTCTGGGACTGAATTCCCTGCTCATGGGCCCATGAAGCTCCATCCTGAACCTGACAATAGCAGTCTGTGTGTGGAAGGAGTATTTTACCTCCCACCTCAGACACCAGGAGGTATCCAAACACCAGTTTATTGCCCCAAAGCGTGATGAGAGAACGATCTGACACCTTCCTGTGAAGGCTGCCAGCCCATCGTCATGCAGGACAATGGGTGACCCCACGCTAGAGGCAAAGGACAAAAGCATCTCAAGAAAGCACAGACAAGGAGCAGGATCAGCCAGGGTCTGAAGGCGCTGCCAGCTTGCACTGTAGGGTGTTGTGTCCTGTTCCAGACCCCCAAGCCAGCTGAGTGGCAGTAATCTGTCAGCAAGAGGAGATGGCATGAAAACCCTATCCTAGAGAGGATGAAGTGCATTCTTGCTCAGTGAAATATCGAGTGTTGGATGGTTTTATCTGAGGCGTTCATGTTTCTCTGCTGGGAAGGCCGGGAAGGAGGAATGCAGCTTGTGTTTCACCCAGGAACGTGGGCTTGGCCACGCTCTGGCTTCTGCCACTGGGGAAAGGTCCGTACCTGCGCCGGGGCTGGAGCAGCTACCTGCCCCATTTACATATATTAGAAGAAGTATTTCAACAAAGGAAGCTGTGTTCTGGCTAATTCCCCATTCAGTGCCCTGGTCAGCCCCGAAATGCCATCGAGAAGATTGGCCTCGCCAGGGAGAGGTCACGACTACAAAGAGGCAGAGGCAAGGGAGAAGGAGTGAACTCGACAGGATTTGTCTGAGTGCTGCACATCAAGGGCCTGGTCCCTCCGCGCTTCCCACGCTCTTTGTGTTGCAATCCCAAAAGGAATATGGTGCAGGAGGGTGGTGTGAGTCTAGTGACGTGGCCTGGAACAGCAGTGGTGTGAGCAGGGCTCCTCTTGCTCTACCTCCTGCAAGCCAGCCGGGAAAGCTCTCAGTGGAGAAGAAAAAGCCACGTTTAATAAAGGAAATTATTACAATTATATTGCAATGGTACTTAGGTCTTACATGTGGTATGAGTTTCACTATGAGAGACTTCAAGGCGCTGCTGGGTAACCTGTAGCAGGTGGGGAAACTGAGGCACGCGGGTTTGGTCCTCGCTGCAGGTGAGGAAACAGCTCAGTGTTGGAGATGGAGACAGGTTTTCTGCCTTTGTCAGCCCTCAAGAGCAGCCCAGGTGCTGGGAGAGCCAGAGGAGTTGTCCCACTCTGCAGTGTGACCCAGCACAAAGCTCAGGTGCTTGAGGTGAGATTTTGGTGCTCAGACCTGAACTTTAACATTTCAGTTCCCTCTTCCTGGACCTGCCAAGTGCTGTCTCCTTGCAGGGCCCTCGCTACAGTGCACAGGGATTTGTGGAGCCCCTCCAGAGATATTCCCAACCCATTTGCCATGGCAAAGCTCTGTCTCCAGACTGGGTTTGCAGGGAGCTTTTGGTGCCTGGCAGAAAGCCCAGACTGAGATCTGAGAACCTCTGAGATCAATCCAGTGAAATTCTCGCTTCTTCCGGGGCTGGATCCACACTCGAGCTGGATTTTTCCCCTGGTTTTATGGGCTTGAATTTTATTGCAAACATAATGACTGCAAAAGGGCAGTCACCACGGTCTCTTGGATCAGGTGGTGGCTTTCCAAAGAGGCCAGGCATCAGCTCCACCTTGGAGAGCAAATAAATATATGGATGGCAGAGTGCAGGTGGTGGGGGAAGTTAAAGGAGGATAAAAGGACCTATCTGGCATCTCCTGCCTGGGGTGGGTTTGGGTCTTCCAGCCCCAAATCTTGCTAAGGTTTTTCCTGCTCTGAGTCAACAGGGAGACCTGAGGCCAGACAGATCAGTCCTCGGTGCTGGAAGATCTCTACCTGCTGCTCTCCTGACAAAGAAACCATCTGTGCTGCTTGCTGCTAGCTGGATCACTGCTTCTAAATTTGATCCTGGACTATGGAAAAACTTGTCAGCTCCTAAAGCAGCTGGCTGGAGAAGCCGGTTGGCAGCTTGCAGCGGGGAGCGGTGTCCAGTGCGCATCATGTTTTGGCATGTCCGCCTCTCTTTCGAGCTGCCTTGGAAGGCTTCCCAGGATACTAGCTCTTCATGGAAAAGAAAAAAAAAAAGGGAAAGAAAAAGAAAAAAGGCAAACCCCAGTGGCTGTGTTGCAGCACATCCATAACCATCTCCCTGCAGTTCACGGGAGCAGGCGAGCAGCCACAGCACCACTTCGCAACTCAGCGCACTTGCCCTGGATTTCATCCAGCCTGTGCTTTCCTGCTCAACCATGATTATCCCTTGCTGCCTCCTACAAACACCTTTAGAAAGAGGTGTTCTGACAGCAAAATTACTGGAGCAGGCCTCTAGGAAAGCCTGCTGTGCAGGGTGCCTTGGGGAGCCCCATGGCCTTAGAGGGCAGGCAGCCTCGAGCGCTGGGAAGCCAGACCTCGGTCAAGATATCTGTGTGTACCAGGTTTCCTGGAGAGAGTATGGTGGTCTGTTCTTCCACCCTATATCTGATGCAGCTGATTGAACACTTTTTATCTCACAGGTGAATCGCAGGAAATCAAAGCCATGACTTGGGTTCAGTCAATCCAGATGTTGGCGCTGGCAATCGCTGGCTGCAGCTGGGGATTTTTGAGGCTTTCCTGGCAGCTGGAGCCTGGTCCCAGGGTCAGGTTAGCTTTTTACCTCTTTGCTTCTTGTATCAGCTCCAGTCAGAGAGGCAGTCAGAGGGGTTTCAGGGCTGCCTGGCAAGAATGGGGGCTGCTGGCTGGGGAGCCAGGCTCTGTGAGCTGACAGATGTGTCCCTGCGTGGCCCAGTGCTGACCACACACGGGTGGCTGCAGTCACAGCGGTCCGTGGGCACTGCTGAGAGCATGACAAAGCTCCTGACGAGAGAGAAGCACTGACCTTAGTGACCAAACTTGTGTGCTTGTTTCTATTTCAGGCTGCTGCACATTTTTAGCCTTTTGGCAGAGGAGGTCTGCTAACCTGTGGTAAATAAGGATTTTCTCCTGTCCATGAGTATGTTGGTAAAATATCCATGTGCGTATTATTTTGCTCTGCTGACGCCTCAAGTATTTTAATGTGCATTTTAGTGCTGTTTGTTGAATGAAGTGGGTGTTTGCAAGAGATGTCAACATTGGAGTGGAGTTTGCCAATGCTGACGTGGTCACAGCTCTCGGGGAAGCCAAACGTACTGTGCAAATACAGAAAAAGTGGTGATATCACTGACCTTTCCTGTGTGATAGGAGTTCTATGCTATCACATCCTCCATCCATCCATTCATCCATCCTTGGGACTTTCTTCTCTCACCTCTAGTACCAATTTCCTTGTGCCAAACACAGGAAAATACTCCATGTAGATGTTTGCTCTGGGAAAAAATGTACTGGTAACTGGAGTAACCAGGGAGTAATCACCAGGATACTGAAGGCATTTGAGAAACACATAAAGCAAAAAAAAACGTGTTTGAAAATTAAAATTTAAAATTTAAATTGAATTTGAAAATAAAACAGGCAACAGAGTTCAGTGGTTTTTACTCAGCCTTTTAGTGTGTCTGGAATAAATTGTGAGGGAGAGGGGAAATAAGTGCCTTTCAATAAAAGGAGGGTTGCTGAATATAATCAGCGTAGTCATATTTAGGGAACACCCTGGGGACGTGTAATTGGAAGGTAAGATAGCCCTGTACATAATGTTATGGTAGGCTGTCAGCAAGTGGCTGTGTTCCAGACAGACATCCAAGACATTTTCTTTAGTGTGTGAGCCAGAGCTCAGTTTGGGGAGGACAAGCTGTGGTGATATTAGCATTTTATTATGTCCTGCTCTGCAGAGAACCCAGCGCCTTGGAGAAGATATTTAAGAATGCAGTTACCTCCTGCTTGCCTGCTTTGCTCTGAACCTCCCCAACGAGGAACTGGTGCGAATTTTAACTGGTGTAAATGCGTAAGGGCAGGGAGCAGGTCCAGGTTGGGGGCTGATTTTTGTTCCACTGGAAGGGCAGCCTGGGAGGTTAGCTGAGGGGCAGCCCTGGGTGGGAGATGCTCTCCAGTGCTGTGAGTGCAGATGTACAAATAAACAGGCACGAAGGAGGTGCCCCCTGGGCTCACATGAATTGGTGAACTTGACAAACAGATGCTTGGTAAGGGGATCAAATCTATAGGTCTGTGCAATGCCCCCCCCCGTGAATAGTTTCCTCTTTATCAGCTGAGCCCATCACCTGTGTCCAGGGTTTGAGTTTCACACCTCTGCCAAGCTGGACATTTCCTGGCTCTTTGTAAGCAGGAAATCTCTCCTTTCCGTTTTTCTGCGCTAGCAGAGATATGTGATGATGTGCATGAGCCTCTAATTGGCTCCCTGGATTATGTGTGCAGCACAGAGCCTGAGAGCCTGACCTGGGATCCCCCATCCATCTGCAGCTCAGGGGAGCAGGAACTTGTACAATACAGACATTCAATGGCTTTAATATTGCAGGAACCCCAGCTCAGCTAAAATTGACAGTGCTGAACTCTGCGTCCATATTTATCAGCTTTATTCCTTATGAATCACTTGCCAAGCTCATATTTGACTCTAAAAATGTTACTAAAATTCATTCATCTCTGGCTGTACTGCATTTCTCTGCAGGTCAGACACCAGCTCCTAAGTGGGACCTGATACTGATTCAAAACACATTGAGGTTTTTCATCCAAATCCTTTTCTTTAAGTGCACCGTGGCAAATCTGGATGTTTAATATATTTGAGGAGGAAAATAACTTTTTTTTCTTTTTCTTTCAGTCTCGCAGATAGTCTTACCCTGTAAAACATGTTGCAAAAGCAGGAAGTGTATCTGCACACATGATAATTTCTGCTGAAGGGGGAGGTCAGTGTTTATTGTGAGGCTGCTCTGGGATGAATGAATGAGTATCAAATCATGTAATACAACTATCTGGGGTTACTGTGAGTCAGTGAACTTCAATTGCAGCATAGGTAACACCTCAGGCCCTCTCTCCCAATAGGAAAAAGAATTTCACAGGGCAAAATCAGGAGAGTCTGTCAACCAATGAACGTGTGCTCTGGGAGTGAGTCACATTCATAAAGAGTTTCAAGTTTGTGGTCTGGCAGATCCTGGGAGATGATTAAACCCACATAAAAGACCTTTATTAATCCAGTTTCTATAGTTCTGCACCAATCTTAGCGCAGATGGAGCAAGAGTAGAAGGATGGAGGGGAAAATTACTTACCCATGCTGGCAGTGTGAGTCACTGCCACGCTGGGTAAAACACAATCCTAATGCTCCGTGGGCTCTGCATACACTCTTGTCTCAAAATTCTTATCTGGGACACCGACAGAAGCTCTGGTAGCTGCAGTGATTGGCCCGCGGGATTTTTAGTTGCAGTGTTTACTCCGGATTGCTTTGAAGCAGGTCTCCACCTCCTGCTCCCTGGTACCCACTGCCCCAGCAGTGCTGCCTGGCCAGGATGGTGACCCTGGGACCCCATCACTGTTCATCACTGGGATAAAACAGAGGGGCAGCTCAACCCCAACAGCTTACCCAGGGTTTTCCTGCAGCGGTACCCACCTCTGCATGGACTCCTGACAAGATGCTTGTTGGCTCTTTCTTCCCACCACTGGGACCAATTCACAGATTTATAGAATCCTTGTACTGGGGTTGGAATAATTTGTCTTCATTTTTAACTTTGATATGATTTCTTTGTAATGTTCCTATGCCTGGAAATCTTCTGTTAAAGAAAATGTTTCTCATTATCAGCTGTGAGATTGCCAGGCCTGGGAAATATTTCTGGTTTATATTACTGTCCTGGTGTACATGAGACATCCCAGAACCAAAGATGATGAGATCCTTGTTTTATCTGTAGGAACAAGATGTTACTGGGTACAGGGGGCTGCAACCCCATCCAAAATCGTGTAGTCTGTCATTGGACCTTTTTACCCCTCGGGCAGCCAGCATGGGGCTGCCTGGGGGTGCCTGTCCCTGCAGTCTGTGTTCTGCCCCCCTCCTGACCTGCCCAGCCATGGCAGGAGAAAAATGGGTCTGATTCTGACACAGCTTTGGTACAGCAGCAGCAGCTGTTCAGGGAAAGTGCAGGACTAATGATGGGGAGAGGGACAAATTATGGAATGACAACCTCCAGACATCCAACCAGAAGTGGCTTTGTGGCAAAGGAGAGACCCAGACAGTGTCTGGCTGAACCAGAGGACTTCTGGGGTGAGAGCTGCCTCCCTCATCTTGGGGAAAACTGCTCAAAACAATTTCCCAATAGAATTTGATGAAAACTTTGTCAGGGAGCGAAAACTTTTAGCAAGGTTTGTCCTGTCCCTGTGTGTTTTTAAGGGGCTGTAAAACAGATTTACTCAACAGTGTCTGTTTAGGTCTTTCAGGTGGGCTCTTCCCTATCTAAGGTGGGTCTCCAGAAGGCAGAGATGTCTGTGGCACTCACACACTCCTGTTAGAGCTCTGAGTAGGACAACCTTTCTCTACCATAGCCTTTGATCTACTAACAGCTCTTGCCTTTGCCTGAAATCAGTGTTTTTCCCCCAGTCCCACCCATCCCACCACAGGCTGAGGAGCTCAGGGGGATGCCACAGGACACTGGGTCCTTGCATATGTGGGGGAAATGTGTTCTTGTCAGCTGCTCACGCTGCTCAGGGGCTCCTCAAGGAGATGCAATAACTTTGCTTTCACATTCCATCCTCTGGGGCAGGAGGGAAAAGGACCCTTTTATCACCCTCCCCATGGGCTGTTCTGCCAGGACAGTTGTTTTGCCAGTGACGGGAGCAGATCCCAGCTCAGGCCACATTATTCCTACCTGAGTACACCCTACAATTTTCTACCTAGATAAATAATCCCACACCAGCTTCAGGAAGGGCAGTCCCAGACTGAACTAAATATTTCTGCAAGCAAATACTGCTCTAGTATTTTTGGCATGACACTTAATAAATAAACAAATTTGCTGTTCCTCAGGATCACGTCCACCTCTCTTCTGCGGCTGTGCCAGGCTGGATGTTATCCCAAGGTTTACAAACACTAAGTCATTTTCCATCACATTTATGAATTGAGAAGGATCTTCTCAGCTCTTTAGCTTCCTGCTGAAGAATCAAAGTGTGGCTGGTCTCAGCCATACCAGCTGGCTTCTTCACATTTTTAGGACTTTCCATATGGAAAGGAGATAAGAAATAGTTTTCCCAGATCTTTCTTAGAGGGAGAGCTGGTAGCAATGACTGCTCATGGCTCTGCTCTAAAGAATGGAGTAATCCAGCTCATCCCACATCCAAGTGGGGCTCTGCACTGGTATCCTTCAAGGTACGTGATCTCCTCCCTGGACTGCGGGTCTCCTGCATAAAGAGCTCCTTGGATGGGGCCAGATGGATTGATGCAGCTCATCATCAAAGAAAATGATGCATCCAACTCTGCTGCAAAGTACCTGGGTGGAGAAAGCCCTCTCTAATTACTGCTTGTGAGCAGTAACAGCAATATTTGTGCTGAGCATGCTCTGCTCTGAAGGCATGGCTACGGCTGGGGCTGCTCCTTGTGCGCTGAGGAGAGAGGAAAAGGGGGATCAAGTCAGCTCATGACAGCTTCTCTGTGTGGCTGGGGCAGCTAGGAGGACTTACCCATGGATCAGCCAGTAGATTTAGCCAATCCCCTGTTATTTATCGCTCTTCACGCTGGAGAGTGAAGCGCGAGGCAGGGCCCGGCTGTTGGGTGTCGGGCTGGCAGGAAGGGCCCCAGGGATTGGGAATGACCACCAGGCACACCGGGACCTCACTGGGGAGCACCTTGTCCTGTGGGCTGTGGACAGATCACTCGCCATGGCTGAAAATAGCACGTGCCTGTGCTGCTGTGCCCCAGGGAAGAGAAGGATTGCACAGAGCTGGATGCCCTATCCTTGTAAACAGGACCACAGAATCATTGAGGCTGGAAAAGCCGTCCCAAATCACCGAGTCCAGCCTGTCACCCAATCCCCACCTTGTCCCCAGAACCCTGAGTGCCACGTCCAGGCCTTCCTCGGACACCTCCAGGGATGGGCACTCCAACACCTCCTTGGGCAGCGCCTTCCAGTGTTAAATCACCCATTCTATAAAGAAATTCCTCTGAATGTTCAACCTGATCCTCCCCTGCTGCAGTTTGAGACTGTGAAGAACATTCAAGTCCAGGTTGGACCGGGCATGGAGCAGCCTGAGACAGTGGAAGGTGTCCCTGCCCACGGCAGGGGGTGGGATGAGGTGGGATTTATGGTCCCTTCCAACCCAAACCATCCTGCAATGCTATAAAAAGGAGGGTGGCTGTTAAGGCACCCCACCCAGCCCCATAGGATGGGAGAGTCCCAGGGAGACCACGGGCCAAATGTGCCCTTGGGAGACGAGGCTGCCTGTCCCAGGCCAGAACATGTTTTACCCAACAGGTTGTTGCTGTTTGCATAAGGTGGATGTTACAGGAATGTACCAGGTGCCATTAAAGCATCCTGCCCTGCAAGCTGGGAAAGGTTGGTGAGGTCCCCACTGCCTCTCCAGATCTTCAGCTGGTGTTTATCTCCAGATCTTTTTGACTTTATCACTGAGCAAGTATTTAAAAGAAAACCCCACTAAGAAAGTTTTCCCTAAGTAAATTCTGCCAAACTACATAATGTTCTTTTCCTGGTGAATTTATGCTGCTAACAGAGAGAAATTTCTCACTACAGAGAAATTTGCAGGGTTTCATCTTCTGAGAAGGTTTCAGAGCCCTCATTTGAGAGGGGGATTTTTGCAGAGTGAATTCAGCAGATATGGTCATGCTATGCAGTGACAGAAGAGGCTTTCAAAAAGAGCCGAGACTCTTCTCATTTCCTTGAAATGTTAGCTGGGGAATTTGCTTTGCTGCCTTCAGCTGCTGCTCTTTAAAGGAAATCCCCAGCACAATACCATATCAGTAAAACATAAAAAAAAAATCTCTTCTGGGCCCTAGTCCCATGCCTGGACATTTTGCTGTGAGCTGTGTGGGATGTGGGCCCTGAGGAGAACCAGTCTTCTGAACACATGTGTGTCCAGCAGACACATTTTTTTAAAACCTATTAATGTAATTTAGTTTTGCTGATTGAAGCCTATTGAAACCCAACTTTAGTTTTGCCATTAAGAAGAAACCCACATCCTACAGCCTGATTTTCTCCTAATTTTTCTTTTTTTTTCCCCCTCTCTACATGAGTTTCTGTAGATGGACCATGTTTCTGGGTAGAAGCTTTTTGTTTTTCAGCTGTAGCTGATATTCATGGCCTGACAGTACAAAATTATCCATTCTAATGGTCTACCTTAAAATCATTCCATTGTCAGATTAGGAACTGTGGTCCAATCTTCAATTAACGTGGCACCAGGAGACATTTTTTTTTGACAATGACATTGTCATTGTCAATACTTTTGTTGAAATAGACATTTTGCAATTCTTTTTGCCACCCCAAAAGTCAGAAAATTGATTAATTTTTATACTTTGAAGATGCAGAACCATTTTTTGGGTGCTGGTGGTATTATTCTCAGATTTTATGTAGTTAGGAGAATTTAGTCTTTTAAAAAAAAAAAACAAACCCTGGAAAAAAGTTATTTTGATTTTGATTTGTCAGCCTGTTGTTTTCCAAGAAAGTAACTGCTGCATGATAGAGTTCAAAAGAAACTGAAAATGTTCATTCCCTGTAGTTTCTTCTGCTTTTCTGTGATTATATTTTCGAAAAAATGCAGTAGAATGAGGACTACAGGAGCTGTGGAGAAGGCAATTCATTGTAGTAGTCCTTAGAGGTCTTGAGGTCAGCCAGGACCCAGTTCCAGAATTGAAAGTGCCACCTGGAGTGATCCCTCCTCACCTCCGTCTTTTAGAGGCATTTCAATTGTGTGCCAGCTTTAGCCTTGGCTCTCTCTCTCTTAATAAATTAAATCAAAGTTAATCTCTTTCCTATCTCTTCTTCCCAACACAGAAAGCTGTTTGAAATCACCTGGCTTGTTTGAAACCATGGGCTTAGGGAGGCTTGTTTACCTTTTCACCCCCGAGCTGTTTGATCCCTGTTTCCCCAGCATCCACTAGAAACAGCTTTTGGGTTTATGCTGGGGACAGTTAGATTTTTCCTGCAAGAACAGAAGCCCAAAGGCTAAATTCTTTAAGAAACCACTGAACACCATGAACCTGAGGGGGTGTTAAAAGTGAAGAAGAGTGAATCCACCCTGACTCAATTTATTTTGCCCTTGTGGAAGGTGTCAGCCTGCTTTGAATTTGCACTGTTCAGTTTGTGTGTGGTTCCAGTTCACAAAGATGCACAAGGGAAACAGAGGTGTCTTCTTAACTCTTTGATGCCTGCTAAGCAATTGTGAAGGTTCTTTGGGCTTGCTTCCAGCTCTGCAGGGGGATTTGATGGTGCTGATGATTTTTAGCATGTGAAGCTGTAACATGTGGTTTCTGTGTGGAATCTCAAAAAACTCAAGAATAATGTTATTCTCTTAAAATTCACTGATTCATGCAACTTGAACCCGATTCATTGAAAAATGAGATAGCAAGGGATGAAGGTATCAGAGAGGAGGGGTTTTATTGAATATGAACCTCTGGAGAACACAGAGCAATTTGGAAATGGACCAGTGACATAGCTGTGTTGCCTCTTGAGCCAATTAGTAAACAGAAAAGGTGAGGGATAGGTTACAGTCCTGAGATGTAGCTGTTGAGTTGAAGACTGATGGATTTTTCTGGGCAGGAAATGAGGAATAGACCCAACAGGTGACATCCTAAGAGCATGCTGATTCCTGGAGTTGCATGTGAGAATGCAATGTTCTTTTGACTATTTGATAAATTAGGTATTTCTGCATAAAATTATCTGTTGGGGCTTGGTGGAGCTGAAAGGCCTTTTGTGGGATAGGTATTCCACATCAAAACAGATGGCAGGGAGTGAACTGAAACAGAAATAGCACTTAAGAGCTGAAAACCAGCATTGATACCAGTATCAGCTGGTGCCACACACAGCATTAGTTGTTGTTTGACTGAACCATTTCAGGGAGTCCAGGAGTGTATGGGGGCACAGGTGGGCAGGGTGAAGCACTGCACCTTTCTGAGGCTCATATGCACATTCAACTGTCTTGCTACAGCTCAGAGACTTTTCTTGAGTTTTTTGGTTACTGCAGAGACCTGTTTCACTCCCATGCCTGGTCAGCAGCAGCAGCTCATGACTCAGGTGGTGTCTGATAGAATATCCTGAGCTGGAGGGACCCACCAGGATCCTCCAGTCCAGCTCCTGGCCCTGCTCTGGCAGCCTTGGGAATGTCACCATTCCCTGGGGAGCCTGGGCAGTGCCAGCACCCTCTGGGGGAAGAACCTTGCCCTGATATCCCACCTGAACCTCCCTGGCTCCACTCAGCGCAGTTCCTCAGGGACCTGTTGTAGATCCTGTTGAAGCCAACCTCAATGCCATCACAGCAGTATTTTGGTGAGGTAGCACAGTGATTTCAAGCCCCCATAGCCCCAACCCCAGGGCAGGAGAACACCTTGTTGTGTCTCAGCTCACACTCACACAGTTGTAACTAGACACGACAGATAAAAGGGTACATGATGCTGAAAAAATAGGTTTGCAGTAAAGGAATGAGATAAAAAAAGAGAAACTAAGGAAATATCTTACTCATGTTAATTGCACAGATGGTGCTTAGCTGACTAAGCTCTTTGACTGACATGTGTTCCTCTTTTGCTGGAAAGAAGCTGGAGTTGCCCTCTCCTCCCTCCAGTTACTCAGACAGATCCCACATCTTTATCTGCTCTCCTCTGGAAGAGGACAAACGTCCAGAGGAAATCTGTGACCCTTCCTATTAACGAGCCCAAGCTCAAGTCCCCCTGGCTGTGTGTGTTTGTTCCAAAAAGGCTTCACTCCTTATGCTCTGTGACAGGCTGTTGGGACAGTGCATGGACTTGGGAGAGTGAAATCCCATCCTTCCCAAAGTTTTCTCCAAGTATTTCCATCCTTGTTAGCACTTCACTGGCCTCTGCCTGCTTTCTCCCTTTTCAGCTGTGTACAAATGTATCAGTGAGACTCTTTATACCTTGAGACTACCCCATCTTTTCTAGCTGAGCTGTAACTTTTTTTGGTTGGAAGCCCTGTATGATGAAGTCCACAGCGGGGTCTGTGCAAGGTAAGGAGAGGAAACGTGCTGCCCAGAGGTGTTCCCGTACATGAGGCCAAACCTCCCATGGGAAGAAATCACAGGCTCAGGAAGTCATGAGAGTTGAAAATGCTGGCCCTAGGGTTCAGCCCCATTAGGCTAAAAATTAACAGAGACGTGTGAAAAACCTCAGCCCACATCTGCAGTAAGTGAAGGTTTCCGGATGAACAAATCCCTGACGAGGTCTGGAGACTCCATGGATTCACTGGAGGCCTGGCTGGTCTGTTCAGAGCTGCTTTTCAGCACTCCCTTACATTATGTGAGACAAGCAACACCGTCCTGTGGAACTGCAGCCTTGTCCTGTCCTGACATCCTCACCATCAGCAAAACACATGGTGCAGCCAGCCAGGAGCTAAGGCATGAACTGTCAGTGTAAACTACTTAACTTGAAGAGCAGTGAGGTTCAAGATGGAAAACTCAGTGCTGGTGATGCGGGTAGAGGCCAGCACAGAAGCAGAAGTGCCTGGGATAACCTCCTGGTGACGGCTGTGTGCATCTGCTGGTGTTTACTCTGCATCCAAAGCGCACGTGGCTGCATGCTGAGGGCCGTGTGCTTGGAGATGGCCACTCCGCTGTCAGGTGGAGATGCTGTGAAAGAAAAACATGAGCTTGTTTATAAGGCCTCATTTTGAAGATTTCCAGCAGAGTAAACACAGACAGGATGTCCTCAAAAGTCTTGTCCCGGCTGTCCCCAAGGGCTGTGCCTTTGGGGTGGCTGAACCGAATGTCCCTGTGCTGGTAGATGCGGCTGGTTTGCGAAGGGAGGGAGGACCACAGCACTAAAATGGATTTTTTTTTTTTCCACGTGAGAGGAAATGTTTCACCCTTTCAATTTTTTGGTGATTAATCTGTTTTTTGGTGCCACCTACATTTCTAGGGAATTCCCAGGAGCATTCCAGTTTTGCTGGAATCTGCCCAGCACCCAGAGCCTCACACCATGCCAGCTCCATTCTTTCCTCCTGCAATCCATTATCCTGTACGTGCCTAGCTGCCTTCATGCTTTGCCTCCCAACATCATTTACATAAGAGGAAAATTAGCAGCTTGAGTAATTATGAATAACTCTGATTAGACAAAGGGGCCTTGAGGCTGAATGTAGGCAGCCGGAACGTCTGGCTCCAGACCTTCCATGGCCAGGAAAGGAGAGTTTTTCTTTCATTTGGGGTTTCCCAGAAATGCCCAAGGGTTTAGGAGCCCACATCCCCTTGATGTTCAGCAGGAGGCTGCTGTGGGCATGGGGAGTGCTGGGAGTGCAGATCTTCCAGATGACCATGCTGGAATTTGGGCTGGTTCGGGTCTCTGGACCTCCTTTTGTGGGTTGGTCATGGGCAGAGCCCAGCCATGAGCTCACTGCCCACATCTCCATGGTGTTCAGAGAGCAAGGAGCCAGATTCAGGCCCTGCTCATCCCTGCTCGAGGCCTTGGTTTAAAAGAAAAAATGACCAGGGCTGGTTTTGGTGTTTCCCAGATTGAAGGGAAAACTCTCATATCTCAGGAGATTGGGTGCTTCTAAACTGAGCCAGGACAGCAGCTGTTGCTAGTAAAAATAATGGTTGTTTTTACTAGGAAAAAACTACTTGCTGACAGCAGAAAAAGGAGTTCTACTTGAGCAGAAGCTGCAGAGCCTGCCTCCAAATAACCAAATATAAAAACAAATCTTAAAAGGACAGCCTGTAAACACTTAGTGATGCTGTCTGCGAGGCCCAATGAAAATAAAGGAATTTATTTCAGTTTTTGCATGTATTTCCACCCCTACTTGCATAAAAAGCATCTTGCTGTTGCTTTAAAAATATTAAAATACATGTAGAATACATTAAGCTTGTGGACAGTTTTCCAAGGGGTGTCACCACAATGTCCCAGGAGTAACCATACCTGTGCCTTGGCAAGTCCCTGTGATGAAAAGACTTAAGTGGCAGAGCTGATCTGTGTTTTTTTTGTTTTTTTTTTAATATAAGGTTCAATTTTGAAATGGAAAACAGAGAGATCACATCAGGACATGCAGGCTGGCCTCTGCAGAGTCATTGTCCAGGGTCCCAGCAGAGCCAGACTGATACAACCATCACATTTTAACTGCAGCCCAAGACAGCCTCCACAGCCTCTTCTTTTTCCCCCTTGTTCCCTGTCACAAAAAGGATGAAATGCTTCTCCCACCATTTATGTATGGAAAATGGTTTCTGGTTCTGAAATTGTGCACTTCCCACTTGGAAACAGATGACTGCTTAACAGCCTGCTGCTTTTCAGTGTTACTCCCCCAAAACGTGTCATGGGATGACACATTTCAAGAGTGTGATGATTTTTTTTTCTTCCCTGCACCACAAGACCTATTTGCATATATTTTTCTCAAATCTGGCTTCTGATTGTTTCCTGGCCCTTCAAAAAAAAATTTTTTTTCTCTCTGTTATTGTTTTCTATCATTTTGATATATTTCAAGGCCAGGTCAGACAGGGCTTGGAGCAGCCTGGGATAGTGGACCCTGCCCATGGCAGGGGTGAAATGAGATGACATTTAAGGTCCCTTCCAACTCAGGCTACTTTGTGATTATGTTTGCTCTGCCAGGATCATTATTTTATTCCAGCTGTCAAATTTTTGGGGAGATTTCGGTCAGTTTGGCTGACTGCAACACACAGAGGCCAGAAGAAAAGCTTTGTTTGGCAGAGGTGTTGAATAGCTTCTCAGTGAGCACAGTTTTCTGTACAGAAAGACAGCAGGGAGAAGAGATTTCCTTCTGTCTTTCTCTTTTTTCCTTCCTAATTCAGCCTCTTATTCCATTAGACCTTGTATCCCAGTGCTGCTGCATATTTGCTCAAAGATTTATTTTTCTGTCTCTAATTTGCTGGTTCTTCCATCCTTTTATGAGCTTGCTTCCTAAAAAGAGGTTTTAAACTTTTTTTTCCTGAGGAGTTTTTTTATTTCTTCTGAAAAAGTGAAGGGGGTTCCAATATTTCATCACAGTTGCTTCCTCTTTACTTGCTAATTTGAGATGATATAAGAGGGCAGGGAGTTCCCCAGGTTATGCTCCTTGAAGCACCGTGTGAAATCACTGCTGAACCCTTTGACTCACTTTCATTTTTTTCTTCAATATTCCCCCTTGATCACTGTGAATTTTGCCCTTCTCATACCAGCTGCATAAAATCACCAAAAACATCTCCCTGTAATATTTGGGCTCCTTAACAAGTAGTCGTTTGTCTGCTGTAAGTCCTTTGGTATATTTTACATTGTTTTCCCCGCAAAGATAATTTTAAGAAAAGTTGCAGTATTACAGATACTGAAAGGTCATGGGAACTTCTGGCTAAGATTAGTCCAACTGCTTCCTATCAATGGCTGCAAGTGGCATTGGCATTGTAAAAGGAGTACTGTGGGAGCATTAAAAGACATTTTTTTTCCCCGAAGTACACATTGAAAAGCACTTTTATCCCATGTCTAGGGCTGGGCACTAACAGGAGCTCTATCACTATGGGCTGATGTTTTCTATTCAGAGGTTCACAGAGAATGCATTGTTCCAAGGCAAGCTGAGTTGCAGAGGTTGGAACAATTTCATAAGCACAAAGTTCCTGTAAGGTGTCTAGAAGGAGCCTTCAGGTGGAAGGGAAACCCTATGATAGGGGCTGCTGAGCAAAAGAGCTTTCTCTGTACAGCTCTAAGAACAGAAAAATAAAACAAAAACCAGCCCAAATCTGGTGTTTCCTTCACTCTGCTCAGTTTGTCATCACCAGGAGCTGGGCAGAAACCTTGTGTTGTACAGAGCAAGTCCTGTGAGGACTGGCTGAGGGAGCTGGGAAAGGGGCTCAGCCTGGAGAAAAGGAGGCTCAGGGGGCCCTTGTGGCTCTGCACAAGTCCCTGGCAGGAGGGGACAGCCGGGGGGGTCGGGCTGTGCTGCCAGGGAACAGGGACAGGAGGAGAGGGAACGGCCTCAGGCTGGGTCAGGGCAGGGACAGGTTGGGAACTGGGGAAAATCCCTTCATGGAAATGGCTGTCAATCCCTGTCAGAGCTGCCCAGAGCAGTGATGGAGTCACCATCCCTGGAGGGATTTAAAAGTGCCCATGTGGATGTGGCACTTGGGGACACAGGGCAGTGGTGGGTTTGGCAGTGCTGGGGGAATGGTTGGACTCGATGGCCTCTGAAGGCTTTTCCAACCCAAATGATTCTGTGACTCCATGAATTTCTCCAAGGATTTTCTAACAAACCAACACCTTCCAGCTGGGACCATCTCTCTCTGTGTGCTGGCCATTAGCAGCCGGTCACAGCAGTGGCACTGGAAGGACATGCACACATGTTTTTCTAAACCTTGAGAGCTGCAATTCTAATTTGAGCCCTCTGCCCAAATGGAATTAATTTCTTGAAGAGCTGCTTCTCTTTTTACTTTGCAGCATCTGGAGCCTCTACAGAGGGAGGGTTGTAGGCTGGGAGCCCTTATCTCCAGAGGCTGCATCAGGAGTGGCTGGTGACCACTTTTTTAGATCTCCATGGGCTGTCCTGGGCACAGACACTCCACACTGAACAACCTGAGCACCCCTGGCAGATTATTAGAGTTAGGTGTGTTTCTTCTAACAGTGTGGGGCAAATGTGCTGCTTAGTGGCTTTTCTGTTCCCTCTAGGTCATTGCTGGCAGCCCAGGCCACAGCTCTCAAGCTTCCTCAGCCCTCACAAGGAGAGGGAAGAAAGAACTTGGAAGGACACCGACTTGTGCGGGGGAAGGATGAAAACACCAGGCAATTTCTGAACACTCTCCTGTGCAGTGACGACAAATGTCCTGACACAACTGCAGACAGACAAAGCCGTCCCCCGAGCTGCATCAGGGCTGGCTGGCACAGCAGGAAGAACAAGTTGTGCCTTTGGAGAGTTTTCTCTCCTGCAAAGGACAGGTCGCTTTTCGGAGAATTCTTCTTCCCAAGTGGTGCTTCCCACTGAAAGGCTGGTTCATGGTGCCAAAGGGTCTCCTCAGCAGAAGAAAAGCATCCAATTCCTCCTCATTTCCCTTTCTTCCCCGCTGTTCCCCATTATTGTACACACACAATAACTGGGGTTTGGCTGAAAGACACTCTTGAGAAAGGTGAGTCTGGAACTGAGGACACCGAGAAACGCAGGTCTGTTTCCTCCCATGACGGTTGTCCCATGTGGTTAATCCAGTCTTTGGAGAAAGGGATATTTATTTGCAGTTGTCTGGCTTCAGCTGCTGGGGGTTGATAAGTAGCCATTAATTATTTTCCCACTCCAGGCACTCATAAGCAGAGATCAAAGCACTCTTCAACCTTCCTTTGGCTAAACCAGAGAGAACGGTGCCCTTGGACTACAGATGGATGGAATCTGCTGTGGGCAAAGATCCCATCTGGCAAATGCCTTCACTCAGTGCAGTAACTAAAACTCTTACCACCCTCTCTGCGGTGGGATGCCCCAGCCAGAGATGTGAACTCGGAGTGGATATGGTGGATTGAATGTGGTTTTTGTTCTTCCTTTTGATACAGAGACTTGAGAATATTTCTTCTATCTTAAAATGACTTCTCCAGTACATTTTTTTTTGGCATTGCTACTAGCTTTTTCAATGTCACTGCAAGTTATATCATCAATGCAATATCAGTACAATACCATTGCATCTGCATTTTCTTTCAGCTGAAACCCTCCAGAACTCATTTTCCCACCACACAGATAACAACTGGAGCTGCAACTTTCTGTGCAGCTCAGTGAAAATGGGGGTTGTCAGAGCACCTCTGGCTGGCTGAAAAATCCCAGTGCAGCTGCCCTGCCCTCGGTGCTAGCTGCCAGTGCTGATGCTGCCCACAGATTTTATCAGCAGGGCCATGTAGGTGTTTTTCAAAGGATAATGACTGAAAATGTCAATTAGCATTGTAATATTTCCCGCCTACAAGGTTAAAAAAAGGGGGTTGGGGGGGTAAGGGGCAGGATTAATTCCAATTCCTGAGATTCCAAAGCAGTGAGTGTCTTTCTTCAAAAGGAGCAGGGAGATGATGCTGCATGAAGGAAACTGCCTTTTGAGTTGGAAATTTCTATAATTTCCACCCACTCTGATATCTACAGGTATATTCTCTCTCATCACAGTGCCTGTGGGTTAGATGCAGCCAGGGATGTGGATGTTTTGGTTGCAGTGTTTTCTTTCTGTAGGATTTTTTTTTTCCTGGGAAAAGCACGCCAGCCTCTGTAAGTGCTCTTCAGTGGGTGTTCAACAGCTTTGCTGGTTTTTAAAACATGTCAAAGGGCAAGAACAGACAAATTCATGCTGTAACACAAATACAAAAACTCTGGGAAATTCAAAGGTGGTTAGATCTGAGGTTCTGCCCCAGGTCCATTCCCAAATCCTAACAGTTCATCCCTCAGCACCATGGCTCCTCTTTGGAAAGTCTCCTGCTCCATCACCCAGAGTGTGCATGCCAGGCTTGGGTGCTCTCACAGGGGTTGTGCTGGAATATTTTCCACCCTGGGAGCCCAGGGCTGGCAGTGGGATATCTTCTGGCTGAGGCTGATATGAAGTAACAAAGCAGAGCAAATATTTAATTTCTATTTTATTTATATTTAATATACACCCTCAGTGAAACTTCTGTGGGGTGTGTGGCTGCTTGAAATGTAAACCTGAATTTCATTCTTCAATAATTTCATGCAAAGAAATTAGGAAACCGCTCACAGTGTGATGTGTGTGGCAAAAATGTGGCCCACAACAGGGTTGACATAGAATGGTATCCTGCAATGCTATTTTTTTCCTGTTAATTTCAGAGAGTGAACATAACACAGTTCTGTAAGTCTTGCTAGGACTTGCAATAAAACACCACTGGAACTGGTCTGGAGAATTTCTCATAAGTATTTATGAAATGGGCACCAACAGGCTAAATAAATTCACTCGCACTTATCAATAAAAACAACTTAGTGGCAGCAACAAACAGAATCTGATGTTGTTTTGATATTATGGTGAGAGGATAAGGTAATTTGTAAAGAAAGCAGAATGGATGAGGTTAGATGAAATGAAATTAACTAGAACTCTCCAAGAAGAGTAGGATATAGAACTTACTTGACTGTATTTTCTAAGTCAGCGTTCTGCTTGGTTTTCTTTGCTTGTCTAGAGAGGATTAGAGAACTATGGCAAAACGAAGTGATTCTCCTATCCATGGTGGCGAACTGGCAGTTCTTGATCAGGAGGCTGATAGTGTAAATCATCAAATGATCCATCTGTTAACTGATAATGTAAATCACAGTGTAAATCATCAAATGGTCTATCTGTTAACTGATAGTGTAAATCATGGTGTAAATCATCAAATGGTCCATCTGTTAACTAATAGTGTAAATCATGGTGTAAATCATCAAATGGTCCATCTGTTAATGTCATCACAGGGTCCCAGGACAACCTCACTTGGGCACCTTCTCAAACATGCATGGAGCAGGGTAGGAAAGGCCAGCTCCAAGACACTGGTGTGGCCCAGCCTGTGGAAACACCAGCCCCCAGGGAAGCTTCTGGTCCTTGCTGGCATTTTGAGTGGTTTGGGAGCTGCAAACCCCAACAAACCCTGAACAGCAGAGAAAACGCTGCTTTAGCTGAGGGGCACTGAAATTGTTGCATTCTTAGTGTGGCCATGGTCCTCCAGGTTAACAATGCTGCTGTTTCAGCCTTTTTGGAGACTAAAGCCAGTGTCCTCCATGTAATAAATCTGTGTTTGCCTACAGGAGCAAACTGGATCCTTGTAGCTCCCAGAAGGCTGTGGAACACCATTCCTGAATGTCCTGTGCTGAACCCAGGGCTCCATTTCTGTCCCAAGGAGTCCAGAAAATGCCATCAGCTTGGTCAGTACTTAAGACTTTGGCATAGCCAAGGGGTAAGAAACTTGATGGTCCTCACAAAAAAAGAAGTCCAATAGCAGGGGATTTGGCACCTGTGGGGAGTTAGGCTGGACATTAGGAACAATTCCTTCACCAGAAGGGTTGTCCAACCCTGGCACAGCTGCCCAGGGCAGCACTGGAGTCCTCATTCCTGCAGGGGTTTAAAAGCCTTGTGGCACTTGGGGACACGGGGCAGTGGTGGGGAATGGTTGGACTTGATGGCCTCTAAGGGATTTTCCAACCCACGTAATTCCTTGATTCTATGATCTGCAAATACATCCTGTTATTTCATTGTCATGCAGACCTTGCACCCTAAATATTGGATGTTTGAATGCTTTAAGGACTCACAGGATGCAGAGGCTGTGTCCACACTTGCAAGGTGACAGGACTTCAATGGTCCATCCAGGAGGATTTGAGCTCAAGGATTTGGCACCAGGCTGGCCCACCTGGAGCCTGAAGGGAGCAGGGACCATGCAGACAGAAACCCCAAAGCCATGATCCTGACTGAAACCAAAGCTCTGATGAGGACCAAAGGCTGGGCTGTGGTTGATGCAGAGTAAATGTGGGTGCTCTGTCTCCCCCAGGTACCCGTCCTCCCCTGGCCCAGATCCCCAGCTCTGCTGCACGGGTGGTTAAGCTCCCGTGCAGCAGCTGCTCAACAGCTGCAGGTTACACTTCATATATGAAAGAAGCCCTAAATCTGTGTGAAATTTCCAGTGGTTTAACAGCTGCTGCCTGAGCCAGGCTGTCTGTGTCACACACACGGTGACACTGGAGGGGAAGGAGGCAGGACAGACAGCTGGGAGCAGTCATTCCTCCAGGCGCTTAGCTTTAATATGCTTTTGCTCATGTCAGAGCCTTTCCAGTGAAAACCTGAGAATGGAGGAGCCTTTGGATTTATCTCCCCCCCTTTTCTTGCCCCCTCCCCCACAGTTGCAGTGAGTTTGGTATGAGTCAAACTCTGTCATTACAAGATGTTTTTTCTGGGGGGACTTTTTAGTGGGATTCATTGCAACCTTAAATTCTCCTTCTTGTGAATGGAGAGGAGTGGTTTCTCCACCCAGGAATGGGCAGTGCAGCTGAATTAGCTATTTGGTTTAGACAAAGACAATTTGCTTTGAGACTTCTCTAACTCTAAAGCTACTTTTTTGTGGGGAAGCAGTGCGCAGTGTAGATCCCACAATGTGCTCTCAGAGAGGGGAGGGTGCTCTGGACAGATGAGAAACTTTTGAGGGAGTGCCATTAAAAACCAGGAGATTGGTTGTGTGCTTTGAAAAAGCCATGCAAAGCAATTTGTGAGAGGATCTGGAGGGTGATTAAAATATCTACATATTAATAGGCTGTGGTATGACCAACTGACTAACACTGTTTGCCTGTGGAGAGAGAGGATTTTATGCCCTGGATATAGCAGGGAAAATTCTGGGTCACCAGAAGGGCTTCATTCACCTCAGTAAACAAAAAAGTGCAGGATAAAATCTGTGGTGTTGTTGGGATTTATTTCAAAAACACCTAGTGCAAACAGTTATTTTAATTTCCCAACATTTTGTGCTCTCTCTGCATTTGCAAAAATAAAATGACCTATTAATTCACAACCAAAACCAGTCCTTAATTCCAGTTTTTCCTGAAATTATATTTATGTCAGGAATCCTTTATTCGCTCTCAAATGCAAATTCAGGTTAACCAAAAATGATGTGATTTTTAGCTGTGGGAAGCCTTGCTCTCAGCAGAGGTGATGCCACAGATTTAAAGCACTTCTGGCACACACTGAGGATCTCCTGTCTTCCCCAAGCTGCTTGCCTGGATTTTGTCTGGATTTCCCTGGATTCCTTGCCCCATGAATCTTCTGTGATGCAACATCAGTCTCTGCTCAGATAATAATAACATGAAGGAATTACCTCTGGCTGGAACAGGGTCTCGTGCCAAAGAGTTGGTGGTCGGCTCGCTTCCGTCTTAGCTGCTCTGGTAGGAGCTGCAACTTGAGTTGTACTTTTGGTCCAAGATCAAACTGGTGTGGGTCAGTGTATTCCCAAGACCCCAAGTCTCCCTGCAGATCAGGAAGGGAGAGGGATGGAGAGGCATAGGGGAGACCTTGAGGTGGATATTGTACGATGGTTTGAGTTGGATGGGACCTTGTGGACCAAGGCCCCCAAGGGTTTGTAGGCTCCCATGAGTGAAAAGCTGGACATGAGCCAACAGTGTGCACTCACAGCCCAGAAGATCAAACACTCCCTAGGCTGCATCGAAACAGGCACAGGCAGGTCAAGGGAGGTGATTTCCCCCCTCTACTCCACCCCAAGAGGGCCCGCCTGGAGCACTGCACCCAGCTCTGGGGTCCTTGCCCAGGAAAGACGTGGGCCTGTTAGAGAAGGTCCAGAGGAGGCCACGCAGCTGCTGCCAGGGCTGGAGCCCCTCTGCTCTGGAGCCAGCCTGGGAGAGCTGGGGCTGCTCCCCTGCACAAGAGAAGGCTCCAGGGAGAGCTGAGAGCCCCTGGCAGGGCCTAAAGGGGCTCCAGGAGAGCTGCCCAGGGACTGGGGACAAGGCCTGCAGGGACAGCACACAGGCAATGGCTTCCCAGTGCCAGAGGGCAGGCCCAGCTGGGATATTGGGAAGGAATTGCTGGCTGGGAGGGTGGGCAGGCCCTGGCACAGGGTGCCCAGAGCAGCTGGGGCTGCCCCTGGATCCCTGCAGTGTCCAAGGCCAGGCTGGACAGGGCTTGGAGCAGCCTGGGACACTGGAAGCTGTCCCTGTCCATGGCAGGGGTAGCACTGGATGATCTTTAAGGTCCCTTCCCACCCAAACCATTCTGGGATTCTGTGATCACCTTGTTCCACCCCCCTGCCATGGGCAGGGACACCTTCCACTACCCCAGGCTGCTCGGTGTTACTCCAGGAGAAACCCTGCATGCCCCATGTCCTCCCCAGCAGCTTGAACTCAGCTTTAGTGACCACCAAATGCTCCCCCAGCATCACAAACTCGGGTATCCTGGTGGTAGCTGTGGGATATGAGCTCCTACCCAAGGATGATGGGTGGAGCCCAGGACAGCTGGAGACCCCCAAACTGGTGAGGGTCGTGCCGGTGCTCAGCTGCTGTTGGAATATGGATATGTTCCCCATGGAAAGGACTGCAGAAAACAGGGCTGATCCTTCCAGATTGGGACAGAGCTGGCAGGGGGCCCATTTTTCCCTTCTCCAACCCCTGCTTGGGCTCTGGCAAGCCCAAACCCTCTCCATGGCACAACAGGGTAGAAGAATAAGTTCCCCTCCTTGTTCTCTGCTTCCATGACATGGTCACTGTCACTGTCTCACCGGGGAGCTCAAGGGATACAGGACACCCCACCCCTGAGATGGGTCCCATTGAGGGGCACAAGTGGGATGCCCCCAGAGATGGCAGGGGACAAAATGAGCTGTTCACTCTTTCCCTTCCCCATCCCTGGGTTATCCCTGCCCAGAAATGTCTGAGCAGAAAATGCCAGGGCTGGATGGGCGATGGTTTGGTTTTGTTGTCTTGTTTTAAACAGCCTCTGTGAACAACTGTTGTGCTCGAGGGGCGGGAAGGGGGGTTACCATGGCAAAATGGGATTTGCTGGGAATGAATAGCTTTCTTTTTCTCCCCTGAAATGAATGGGTTGCTGAGACCTCCCTGCATATGAAGGCTGTAGGTGCTATGCTCGGTGGAATGGACAGTGAGCAATTATCCCTCCCAGCTTCACGTTATCCACAGGCTTCTTAATACAACTCAGTGTTATTACACACAAAAAATGTGATTTCAAGTGTGGATTGAGAGAGACAAAATGTTCCCAGTGGGATCTATCCGTGTCTCTTCCCCAGTCCACTCCGACAACAGGGATTAGTAGCAATGTTTGCACTGACTGTAACTAGGACATAAAGACCATGGTTCATTTCTTCCCATTCAGCTAATTCTTTACATTGCAGACACTACAGGATCCATTTAGGGGTTGTTTTTTTTGGTTTTTTTTGTCTCTTTTGTGAAAGTAGGTTGGGGTGGGAGGGGGTGAGGGGGAGAAATCTGCTGAAGAAACTGTTGGCATCTCCAAAGAAAAGTATCTTTTCAACCCTCAGGCTGCAGCCCTCAGCCCTCCTCTGCTGGGGATGAAAGAAGCCGCAGTGCACATCTGATGTGATGGCATTCACAGACAGCATCGCTTTTAGGTGAAGGCCACGATATATTTGCCAAGAATGGCAACTTTTAAGAAATAAAGTGATTTAAGCTGGCAGATTTGACCTCCCATATCAAGCTCTGGGATTTATTTTTTTTTTTAAGCAAATGGGAGCACTCACTCCCAGCCATCTCTCATTCCTGACACGTTCCCACCTCTAAAGCAAACTACAGCACCAACGTTAGGGATGTTTTCTTTTCCATGAGAGCTTTGGGAGGCAAAGTTTGGCCATGTGGGAAGGGTTGTGCCAGAACCTCATGGTGAATATTTTTGCCAGCTACACAATCCCTAATATGTACCAATTGACAGTGTTCATGTTTTGGAGGAAGGATTCACCAGCAGCCAAAACTCGAGTTGTGGGACGCCAGATTTGTGCAAAGGACCTGGGAAACGCACTTTTGTGCAGCACGGTGACATCACCACCTCAGACTGTCTGGGGAAGTGTCAGCAGGGCAGTGGCCCCTAGAGCATCTCTGTGCAGGTTCTGGACCTGGTCCATCCCTGTTGTGGGGCAGGGGTGAGGGGAGGGATGGTTGATGTGGCCAGCATGCCTCTGGCTGACCCAGGAGCATGCACTATCTGTGCATCAATCTTGCCTTAACAGACAAGTCCTGCTGACTCACAGCAGGTTCGGGGGAGGTTATGTGGCAAAAATGAAGGATTATGACATGAAAGAAGAACTTGTAAATCTTTCTGAATGAAGGGGAGGCAGGGCTGTGTGCCACAGGCGGTGCAAAGATGTGGTGACCCACCTCTGCCCCATGGTCTCTCCCTCCCCACTGCTGCAGGCAAATGCTGTAGAAATAAAACCCCCAGAACCAAACTCAGCCTTCAAAACATTGATTGTGGGGGGGTTATTTCCTTACTTGATTTCAAACTTCCAGTCTTGGAGAGGAGAAGTGTGCAGAGGAGACACACCTCTCATCTGAAATTTGGTCAGCAGCATCACAAGCTATAACCCATGTGAGGATTAACTCAGATCTGAGCACAGACAAGAGAGAGGAAAAATGACCCAAAATTGTACTGTGCTTCTCAGGTGACCCCAGATAATGTGCCCCAAATGTGTGTGATGATTTATCTATTGCCTATCACCTCCATTCCTGGTGTGGGGAGAGAGAGCAGATGAATCTGAGCTGAATCTGAGCTGTCCTTGGGGAAACACAGGCTTGCCAAGGCCTTCAACACATGTTTTGGAGAGCAATAATGCATGTGCTCAGAGTGCAGGATGATGCCTGACTATGTTTTCCTGCATCACTAGAAATATCCTAGGAATGGGCAAGTGCTGATGTGGATGACATATCCTGGGCTCCGTCCAATAAAGGGAAGATGTGAATGGTACCTTGGAGAAAGTCACCTTTCTGGCACCTCAGCTCTTCTCACAAATGGTGATTTTTTTGGTCCAGACCTCCCAGGATGTTGGTGTTGAGACCAACAGACAAGACATGCTGCCTGCTGGTTTATATGGGGAGTGAAATAACAGAAGTCCCACAGATTTCTACCTGAAATCTGCATTAGGGTGTGCAAAGTGCATCATACAGCCACAGAATCACAGGAGGGTTTGGGCTGGGAGGGACCTTAGAGACCACCTTGTTCTATCCCCTGCCATGGGCAGGGATGCCTTCCACTGTCCCAGGTTGCTCCAATCCCCGTCCAACCCGGCCTGGAAAACTTCCAGGGATGGGGCATCAGATCTCAGATGGCTCTGGAGGGAGCTGAGATCTTTAGCACACATACTGACGCCTCCATTCAGGTGTTGGACATCTGGGGCTGAGTCTTGCTGGTACTCACACAGACACCTTTTATTCTGCTGGCTGTTATTCCCCAAAAAATGCATAGGACACTTGGTCTGCTGATCCCAGGAGTGGTTATGGGGATGCTCACCATCACTTAATAGGGTGTCTGTCCTTGTGAGTTTTCCTACCATGGAGGGATGTGGGTTTGATAGGTCAAAGGATGTTATGTGTTAAAGGCATTTTGGAGAGCATGTGCTCGTACTGACATATTCATCTGATGCTAATTAATACAGACAAGAAATATGTTGTCAGGTTCAGGGCTGTGTGTTAGCTCTCCCCTCACAGCCCTGTGCTGAATGAATGATAGGTACCTTTAAACCTAAAGAATTTGGAAAGAGAGTTGTGTTTTCTTCCCGTGGGATTACCACCAACTCTGCTTGTTCTAGTTCAGTTTCTTCTTTTAAAGCATGAAATAAAGATGGTTTTAGTTCATTACTGTCAAATGTAAATGATGGTTTCATTTTCACAAAAATGAAACATATTTCTAAAATTAGTGTCATCCTGTTTCACCTTCTTCCTGGCCACATTGTGCAAGCAAAGAGATCAAACATTTGTGCTTCCCTGAATTGTTCATGTTTGAGTTAAAGTTAGGTGTGTGTATCCACACAGTGGATGAACTGCTTAGTGTTTAAAATCAGGTGGGAAGAAGAGCATACTTTGATATTAGGAAATGTTTTGAGCCTCAGAGAACTCCTGAAAAACGCTGTGGGGATCAAAAACCTCTGCGATTTTCAGTTGCAAAAGCAGAAAACCCCAGTAGCCCTTATGACCTGTAGCATAAGAGAAAAAGTGAAATATGCAGGACACAAGGTAACCTTTCTACTGATTTCAGTCATCATCAAACTTCACCTGGGGCAAAGGTGAAGCATGGATTTATGTACCACCTGTTCTTGTTTGGGCTGGAGGCATGGACTCAAAAACCCATCCTACCCAATTTCAAAGATTTTTTTAATGGATATTTTTTATTTGTTCAATAAATATCACCTAATGACCACAGGAAGGCAGCTGACAGTTAGTTCCAGGTGGACTCTTTCAGTTGTGAATTAACATGGGGGAGTGAGTCACAGTTTGTGCTTTAACCCAGCCGGCAAATCACCCAATTAATGCAATGACGGAGCTGCTGTGGGTGCTTGCGAGAACTTGGAGCAATTAATTACCTGTGTGTTTCCTCCTGTGGTAGGAGCAACACCAGCTGCTGGAATTATCTTCACTAATACCAGTTGCTGGGACTATCGTAACTAATACTAACAAATCTGGACAGCCTCAGCTGCCCAGAAATCACTACTGGTTCCCACAGCTGTCAAAGTCAGTCACAGAATCACAGAATTAATCATAGAATTACAGAATAAATTGACCCGGAAGAGAATAATAGGGATTGTTGAATTGTCTTAACTTGGTATAAGGTATCTTCCATCTCCCTCTAGTGCAGTCTGGCTGCTGGTGGCCCTTGTCACTAAGAACATCTTCAGAATTGTCACCGGGAGATGCAGCTCACCTGTAAGGAGAAATATTGCTGGTTTGTTTCTGAAATATCTGCTTTCATTTATCCTTCTTTATTTCATGTATCTACATGTTGTTACTCTCAGAGAATTCAGCATGAGTGTATGCCTTTCAGCAAATATGGATGACATACTTTGAAAAAAAAGGGACAGTTCCCAGTTTAAAATAATTTGTGAAAAAAATAGCTTTGATTACTACAGAATGAATTCTTCTAGCCATCAAGCATATGATTAATTTGTCAAGCTTTTTCTGAATATTTTAAAATCATACTTACTGTAATTTTAAATATACTTAACATATATAATAAATATACAACTTCAAATTATCAATCAGTTCTTGAAATTATGCCATGTTAAAATCCACTTGAAGACCAGTTTTAATAGAATTATTTAAATAGAGAAATCCATTGAGTTACGTTTTTACAAAAGTAGAGTTCTCTCCTCGCTGGGACAGGGAATGAAGACAGCAAATTCCATCAGTTTTGCAGAACTGAAGAGATGGGATTTCTGAAGATGAAAAGATGAGCTCACTTCCTCACTCGGGGTCCCACGGCACTGCGCATTAATGGACCTCCAGACATGCAGTGTTCTGCTTTCAGGCACACCCTGAAATCCTTCCCGTGTTTTTCCCATTTCTCAGCACTGTGTTATTGGATACACATTCTATTTACAATAAATTAATCTCTGATCTATTTTCTGTTGTGAAGGTGTGCTGTGTCTCACTTGGCTGCTGGAGGAGGAATGTTAGTCATCCCAAGCCTCTCTGTAGTTGCTGCAGCAAGACAGCTTCAGGAAGATGGTGGTTTTTTGTCGCTTCTCTAGGTTTTTTTTCCCTCTGGGGGAAGACTTTGCGAAGTCATCTGCCCGTGTATTTTCTTACATCTTGCTTTTTCAGCTGAGATCATCCTCCTTCTGGAAGTACTCCTCTGCTGGCTGTAGGTGAGGTGTCTCCCACGGTGATGGCTGGAGGGAGGTTGAACCCCTTCCCAGCAATGTCCTGCCCACAGCACAGGACTGGCACCAAGAGCAGCACATGCAGGGCTGCTGTGACTGCCCAGCCTGGGTGTCCCTGTCCCCTGTTTTCCCAGAGGTGGGCAGGGGCAGAGGAAGTGGTGACGAGGGAGAGGGCAGCATGCCTAGGGAGAAGGGGCTTGAAGGAGTGAAGGGCAGCAGCAAGCCAAGAAGGCTCTCAAAGGGTGATCTCTCCATCCTGCCTTCTCAGCTCTGGTACTGGGGCTTTTTTGTCACTGCATTCTGATCTAGCTGTGCTTTTTGTGCACAAACCTGGGCTGAGGCTGGGCAGCCTTGATCAGGCAAATGGGCAGCAGGACATGGCCCAGGTGCCCTCCAGCAGGTTTGCTAGATCATACAAGGATTTCCACGGGGAGGGGGAGCCACAGTATGGCCTGTGATGTGAATGAGCTCAGGGAAAGGAAGGAGAACATAACCCCAAATCCTGTGATTTTTTCTATCAGGTTACATATGAAGAGGTGTGTTCTGCCACAGCTCCTCCATGACAGAAGCAGTAACTTGCTACTTCTGGCACATTTTGGAGATTAGTAAGTTCCTCTTTGGGGACTTTTTTTGGATAGAGGTGTGGGGTGAGGCAAGCTTTTATGCTCATTTTAAATCCCACGTGGAATCCCCTGTGTGTTCTTCCACCAGAACCTTTTCCTTTAGCATTTTGCTTTACAGGCATGTGGCTGGTGAGGCCCAGGGACCAAAGGAGAGGAAGGACAGATGGACATGGGATACCAGGGGTGGGTTGGGAGCAAAGCATGAGAGCAGTGTAATCCCTTTGCTGTGACTCCTCAGGGGCACCAGGGAGACTTCATAACTCCCAGACCTCCTTCTCCTCACATGGTCGATCCAAATTCCCCCAGGATGGAGGTCTGTGAGAAGTTTCTCCTTGCTGCCTATGAGCAGTCTCTAACTGTGTCCTGGGGTGGCAAACTGCCTGTGAGGAGGTTTGGCTGCAGGACAAGGTTACCAAAAACAGAGAAATGAGAAGAATTCCTTATTGTGAGTGACATTATAAGTGGGTACAGATATGGTGATGCTCTGAAAAGCAGGGTGATGTCTTGGGCCTTATGTAGGGGGACAGAAAACAGCCAGCAGTGAGAGTGTGTCAGCACAGCTGGTCTCAGAAAATGTAGCTCAGTGTTTTTTCAGGGTTTGTTTGGTTCTCTTGAACAGCTTGAACTTACTAGAGGTGAAACCACTTGTGGTTTCCTGTTTTCATAATTTGGCTTTTTTATTATATGTCAAGGATGTTTCTTAGAAGCAGAGTCAAGTCTCCTAGCCCACTTTAGCAGGTTTGGGGCTACCATGCAGGTACCATGGGCACCCAGGGCTCCAGTGGAGCTTTTGGCATTCTTTAAGAGGAAAGCAGCTATTTAAGGTGAAGAAGAAGGCAAAGAGAAGTTGTGTGAAGCTCATTTTGTCACAAAGTTAAGTAAAAATCTGGTTGAGTGTCTACTCCTGTTGTTGATATCCCCAGCTCCTTAACTGGAGATTGTCACTGATTTATAATGCTGCAAACAAAACAGGAAGCAAAAAAGCTTTATAAGTGTACCAATTATTAAGAAATTGTTAAGTGCTGAGCAGTCTTACAGAAAGATGGTGCTTTTCCCCTCAGTGTGTGTACATAACTTAAATAGAAAAGTAGCATGTACTGGACCAATTTTTTGGCCACCTTTCCCAGAAGTGACTCTACAGAGAGGAACCAGCCCTGTGTTTTCCCACCAAACCCTGCCATGGGCAGGGACAGCTTCCACTGTCCCAGGCTGCTCCAAGCCCTGTCCAGCCTGGCCTTGGACACTGCAGGGATCCAGGGGCAGCCCCAGCTGCTCTGGGCACCCTGTGCCAGGGCCTGCCCACCCTCTCAGCCAGCAATTCCTTCCCAATATCCCAGCTGGGCCTGCCCTCTGGCACTGGGAAGTCATTCCCCATTTGCCTCCCCTCTTGCTTGTCTTCCAGACTCCTGAAATTTTCGAGAATTAGTGAGGCTTTTGCTGGTTGACATCATGAGGTAGAGGATGTTGCTCCTGACTGTACAAACTTTGATAAAGCTGAGAGAAGCACGGTGTAGTGGGGCATTCTTGGCCCCAGGGTTGGTTCAGCACAGCATTATCTATGTCCATGAGTTAAGAGAAATCTGAGAATGGGAAAACATAGGCAAAAAATTTTGTTTCAGCACTTGGAAAGGAAGCCCAGCTCCTGCAGCCAGTGCCACAGAGCTGAAAACACAGGCGGTTGATGAGGTCTTACAAATGGTGTAATACCTTTCCATGCCCTGTTGGGTTCAGCAGAAGTTCCGCTGCTCCCTCAAGCTGATTCTGGGTTATGTCCTTGGAGCCTGTGAAGGCCAGGAAAGAGAGGAATGCACTGGTCTCCTCCTCGCTTCCCCCCCATCGTCTGTCAAACTCTTCCCCAAACACCTTCTCGCCTTGCAGCGGCATCGCGATGTGCCGCGGGTGACCTTCTTCCCCAAACACCCACAGATAAACTCAGCTCTCCAGCTCCTTTCATCCGCCAGGGAAACTTCTCCTATTTATGAGCTCCATAGCCGCGTCCCGGAGGTCAGCACCAATGGGTGGGTTTCTGTCGTGTTTTCTGGAAAGTTTGGTAATTTATAGCATGAGATTTCTTTTAGGAGAGATGAAGTAGTTCACGTTGTGTAAACCTCTGCAAAGCACTCGAAGCCATAAGTGCAGATAGAGCCACGCTGCACCAGTTTACATTCTGCAGATGGCTGATTTATGGAGGTGGCAACTTGGTGAGGCTTTTTTCCCCCTTCTAGATGCAAGGCAATTTCCTGAGCAAGGCTGAGGCTGAGTGTCTGTCACGTCTATCCTGCAAGAAAGATTTTTTTTTTTTAAAACATCTCCAAAATGAGAGAATTGAATTCCCCAATCTGTACCAATTTTATAGAATTGGTACAAAGTCATGTTGTTCTCAGTCCCCAGGCTGTGGCTGAGTAGAGATGTTGATGGGGACAGGGTGGCTCCCTCCTGGTTCCCGCTGAGCAAAGGGCCATCACTACTGGAACACTTCACCAAAACCCCATAAAATAACTGAATAGCTGAGAGCTTTTAACAATTATTTTTCCCTTGGCAAAAAGTTACTTCTGTGGAAGTAGAGGTGTGCAAGCAGCACTGGGTGGGAAATGCCACTCATGTTTGCTCTGTGGAGGTTTTTATGAGCAACCAGAGCAGCTCCCTGTAGCAGAACACAGCTGAATACACTTGAGAATGCTTTTATTTATCTATTCTACAGCTCAGCAACAGTAAACACTGTCTGCCCTTCACGAAAAATGGCTCATTGATGTTTATATCCATAATAACATGTCCATTTCCAAATGTTCCTTTGAAATTTCATCTGCTTGAAATGCCACAACTGGATGAAAAGGGTTTGGGGATACTCTAAAGTTGAGCTGACCTTCCTTGCAAACACCAAACCTCCCTGGGTGAAGCAAAGAGAGCTGTCTGTGGGTTTGCTTTTTGGGAGCTGCAAGTGTCCCATATATTTGGGTTGCCCCTTGTCATTTTGCCACCAAACTCCAGCCATGAAATTGGGTGTTTAATAGAGGGAGTTCAGTGGAGTTTCACCTTATGCTCAGGACCTGCCATGAGCATTTACACCTGCAGCTTGATGGGGGATTGCAGTAGCTGGGATGGAGACAAACTTTGAGGGGAAAAAAAGAGTTTTGCTCCCACTTCCTACCTTCCAGGAGATCCTCTAACCCCAAAAAATCGGGAAAAAAATTCTCAAACCACTTAGCAATAGCAACAGCTCAACTTTGCCTATAGTGGATCATTTAACAGACCTTTTTGGTGCTGTCCTGCCCTGTGGTCTCCTTCTGGCCCTGTTTCCCCTCTTTCTATGTATACCAGCACATGGATTATCTGGATTTAGATGTCCACCTGGCTGAGATCCTCAATAATGAGTGAATGGCACTTCCCAGCTGTGCACAGGCCCCTGCGTGTGGCTGCAAGTCTGCAGGCAGAAGCTCTGTAGGTATTTTCAGCTTTTCTAAGTGACTGAAATTTAGAAAGGTCTCTGTTGCTGTCAGCAAATGACAACAGGAATACCTGAATGGCGGGAAGGACAAAGGAAATGTGGTTTTTATTTCACAGAAATACAAATTCCAAGAAACAGAAGAACAAAAATTTGACTGCAGATTAGAAACTCAAAATAAGCCTGTTCTGACGAGTTAAGATTCTCCTTTTACATCCAAAATATGGTTTTAAACCAAGAGAAAAATGACACCCTACACATCTTCACCAGTGAGGGGAAGATATTCCTGGCCATCTCTGCCCATCAGCTTTCCAGTAATATGCATTATTTTGGCTTCCCTTGTGTACAAGCTGCAGCGTGCAGATTACAGGGACAACTGTCTGCAAACAGTTGATACTGGGACTAAAGCTGGTGAAATCTGGAAGTGTGCCTGTTCTGCAGCTTCAGTGCTGTACTTCTGCAGATATGCCCTGATGGAAAACACAGGGAGAACTCCCAGTCCATGGATTATATTTAATTTTTAAGTTTTATAGGAACTTCCTTCCTATTAAAAAAACAACAAAAAAACTCCAAAGCACCTCCACCCTGTGTGCAGCATAAGTGATGATGCTTCACTTGCTGCTGAACTTGTGGTTACATTCATTCAAAGACACACTGGTGATGGGACCAGAACAAAAGCTGCACTGAAAATTGTTTTGGCAACATCTTGGGAATGAAATGCTCTGATAAAGAATAGGTTGTTCCAACATCCCTGACATTGAGCAGGGGAAACAAAAATGGCCATGAAAAAAATGCAAATATTAATGTAGATAAAAATGACTCCTTGGAGAGGACACATCTGGAAATAGAGCAGTTTCATGGTGTACTTCCCTCGTGTTTATGTAGATCCTCTCTGCAGGCAGCAGAGCCCGAGGGGGTCTTCAGGAGTGTCCATTCCTCCCAAAGGAAAAGGATAAATATGAGATAAATCCTCTTCTGCAGTGCCCATTATCTGCACTGACCATGGCAAACCTCTGGCTGAGACTGGAATGTCAAAAGTTTTAGCAGCCTTAGGGCACCAAGGGGCCTTCTATGTCCAGGCTGGATGGTCCTTCTCTCTCTGTGCTGCTCCAAGTAGATGGAAATCTCAGAATAATTGAGAGGTTTCGGCTGGAAAAGCCCTCAGACCATTGAGCCCAGCCATTCCCCAGCACTGCCCAGGTCACCACTGCCCCATGTCCCCAAGTGCCACATCCATGCAGCTTTCAAACCCCTGCAGTGACGGGGGCTCCACCACTGCTCTGGGCAGCTGTGCAGGGGATGGACAGCCCTTTCCACGGAAAAATTTTCCCCAATATCCAACCTGAAGCTTTCCTGGCACACCTTGAGGCTATTTCACCTCATCCTGCCACTTGTTACCTGTCAGGAGGCACTGACCCCCACCTGGCTGCCTCCTCCTGTTGGGGAGCTCTGGAGAGTAAAATATCTTCATTCTCCTTGCTGTGATGGCACCTGGGAGAGCTGGGTGAATGCAGATCCTTGTCCTTTAACAGGCTCTTCCCCGGGAGCTTTTGCTGCATCTGCTGCCTGGATACTTGGGTAGGCTCAGATTTCAAGCCTTTTGTCTGCCCCAAATCGCATTGTTCTCTTACCCATGCACTCCTGCTCATAAGAGACATCCTCATCAGGTTTGGCAGTGCATCTGGTGGGCACCATGACTTTGCTGCTGTATTTAGTGCAGTTTTAAGTGCCGGGGTGCAGTGCTGGGAGAGTGTGTGGGAACGGGGTGGGCTGGGGTCTCCCTGTGCTCCACGGATGATCCCGTGAGTGAGGGATGGTGTCAGACCCACAGATTACATCCCTGAATTACCTTGTTGTGGTGTGAAGGCAGGAAGGGGAGAGGTCAGCTTCATTACACAGCAGAATATGAATGATTTTGTAACCTTCCTGTCACAACTAAGAATCAATTTGGATAAAGCCTATTCATTCAGCTATTGCAAGCATAGGAAGAACAGGTCCCTAAGTACCCTCCAGCAATTTATTTTGAATAGTCTCCAACTGCTGTCTCAAAAAGTTTCTGTTGTGTTTAATGCCTTATTGTGTTGAGAAGCATCTCCTCTCCCTTGGAAAGTGGCTTTTTACAGGGGACAGGTAGTGATAGGACATGGAGCAACAGTTTTAAACTTAGATGGGGAATTTAGATGCTGGGAGGAAATCCTTCCCTGTGAAGGTGGGCAGGCCCTGGCACAGGGTGCCCAGAGCAGCTGGGGCTGCCCCTGGATCCCTGCAGTGTCCAAGGCCAGGCTGGACATTGGGGCTTGGAGCAGCCTGGGACAGTGGAAGGTGTCCCTGCCCATAGCAGGGATGGAACAAAATGATCTTTAAGGTCATTCCAACCCAGGCCATCCTGTTATTCCCTCTGAAATATTCTCAAAGCTCTCCTCCATAAGAAGGGGCCTTGACTTCCTGGTGATCTTTGGATCATCTTTTTCCCCTCCTCACACTTTATTACATTAATGGCACATCATCCTGTAGCCATGGCAGCTGAACACTGGTCCCCTCTGGTCATGGCAAAAGATGGTTGTGTGTTTTGGGGTGGGAGCAGAGGACAATTCTTTCTGACTCAGCCCTGGTCAGGGAGCTGTCGAAACATTTCCATGTTGGAACAATTTTTGTGGAAGTACGACAGTGACCTGCAACCTGCCCTATGTTGCCAGTGAGTAATTCTGTTGAATAGCCAAGAAGTTCCTCCTGCCGTTTTGACTGGAATATGGGATTGTCCTGCCCTGGCTCCCTGTTAAACAGGTGCTTTGTATCATCTGGAAATAGCTGTGTTTCAACACGAGGATCAAGTGGATTTCACAGGGAGGCTGGGATTTGCTTTCAAGCCTGGCTCATGTGACGTGAAAAGCTGCTCTGGATGTAATAACCACTAATATTATTAAAGTGTGCTTCAGGGTGGGCACTCTGACAAAAAATACCACTTCATCACCAATGCAAAAGAGAAGGGTGGGGATTTTTTCCAGTTTTGGGGGGGATTTTTGTCTTTTATTGTTGTTCCAAACCATGGTGCACTTGATCCAACCCACAGTAATAAAAAACAGGTTATCTCATGGACAGTAAGCTCATCACCACCCTTTTCTGATAGCAGAAAACAAACACCCTTTGCATCTCAGTGCGTTGGAGGAACAGGCTGCACTCCCTCCCTTGCCTGGATCAAGTCAAAGCAGGAATCTTGGCTGTGTCTGGGAAAGAGGGATGCCAAGAGATTTTTTGTTTCATTTTCTAGTTGACTTATAACTCCACCTGCAAAATATTCCCAAACTGACATCTATTTCTTTTTTCCCTGCATTGTTCTGATACACAGTAAAATAGGATCATGTTTCCCAGAAAAGTAAGAGGTATGGTAAGCTCACCTACTCTCTTTCTGTCTCTCTCCCCAGTTTTGGGTTGGTTTTTTTTGGTGATGATAAAAAGAGATAAAAAAGAGCTCAAAAGAGATAGAAAAGTGAAATCCTATTTGGGATAAAGATAATTTCTTACAGAATAAGTATTGTCATTGGTGCCAGGAAAAAGGATCTGAAATAACAAGACACTTAATGCCTCCATCTAGCCCTTATTATTTCTGTTCCTTTGCCCTGTCCTGGCTGTGTCAGTGTCCCATGAAACCTCGAGGAGCATGTTGGGTGAATGCACAGTGAGGGGAGGGTGTCACTGCCAGCATTACGTGGGCTCGTGGCACATCTCCCAACATCACGCAACAACTGCAGCAAATCCTTCATCTCCTGTGCATCACACCAGGGTGTTCAAAGGATTTCATTAGCTCTAAAGGCTGTAAATTTTTTGATAAATCAGTCTGAAGACCTTTTTTGGGCATTACTGTCTGGTGCTTCAGCTTCCCAAACACACCTTCCTGTGTTTTGTAATCACGGTCTTTGAAAGATCCCCAGGGAATACAGAAACTGGGCACAAACACAAAACACATGGAAGTAGGGAATTCGCTCTTCCTCTCTCAGCTGCTGAGATTTTCCTTTCTCCTGGCTGTATTACGTTTTAAAAGCTGATGTCGGTTGTGATGCATTTTGTGCAACAACCCAAAAACTGTAATAAAAAGTTTGTGAAGGCAGTTATATATTTTCATATTCAAGTAATTTTCTTGCCTAAATGATGATGAGTGGAACAAGTGAGTTCAAGTATTTGTAAGTAAATCTTACCACCATGCTTTCAATCATTTTGACCAGTCCAGATTTTTCCTGCTCAAGGAATAGATTGTTTTTGTTGGGTTTTTTTCTCTAAGGATATTTTATGCTGTTGTTACAATGTCTGTAGAGATGAGTTTGTGAAGAGGTATCTCACAGTGTAATGAAGGCATTGTTCTGTGGGTGCTTGGTAGGGTGATTCAGGGAAAATAAGGGGCTAAAGGCACTTAGGGGCTCGGGGAGGACCAGGGAACCTCCAGATTCAGGGAGGGTTGGACCCTGGAGAGACCCTTGGCTTGAGAGAGAACTGGAGCTGTCAGAGCATCCTTCCAAGTGGAAGCTTGGCCCTTCTGCACATCAAGCAGATGCTGCAGGATCTCAGGTGTCTGCAGCCTCCATCGAACAACCCCCCTGCCGGATTGCTCCACAAATGTCCCCTGGAAAATCCTGCACATTCCCCTTTATTTTGCACCATGAATCCGTTGCCAGGCTGCACACACCTACGCTTGGCAGGGCTCCACCACCCACCATGCTCGGGCGGTGAGCAACAGCAGGTTTCCCATCTGTTCCAAGTGACACCGATACTCACAGCTGGAAGGGCTGGGTAAGGAAGTGCTCCCGGCTGCTCTTGGTTCCCCAGGAGCTACCAGTGCTCACATGAAACAAGATTTCCCTAAAGTACCAACGCTGTGATGAAACCCCTTGGGTTTTGGTCTCTTGCTCAGCTAGAACGCCTGGATCCTTGGAGGACCAAGTTTGCTTAGGAGACTGCTTTATCTCCATTTCAACTTTGCAGCTACCAAGGCAGGTTAAAAAGGGCAGTTTTGGCTCTAAGGCATCGTTACTTCAATGCATTGAATGTCTCCTGCTTAGCAGGAAATATTCAATCCACTTCCTTAGACTTTTTCTATGAGAGTAGGAAAGGCTGGAAGAATTTGGATTGTACAGCCTGAAGAAGAGAAGGCTTCAGGAAAATCCAATTGTGTCCTTCCAGTGCCTGAAGGAGCCAACAGGGACTTTTCACAAGCATGTTGTGACAGGATGCAGAGAATGGCTTCCCAGTGCCAGAGGTCAGGCCCAGCTGGGATATTGGGAAGGAATTGCTGGCTGGGAGGGTGGGCAGGCCCTGGCACAGGGTGCCCAGAGCAGCTGGGGCTGCCCCTGGATCCCTGCAGTGTCCAAGGCCAGGCTGGACAGGGCTTGGAGCAGCCTGGGACACTGGAAGGTGTCCCTGCCCATGGCAGGGGGCAGAATGGGATGAGCATTACAGTCTCTTTCATCCCCAGACTACTCTTCCGTGATTCTGTGATTCTGTGATTATGTGATTCTGTGATTCCATGACCAGATGCCAGACACACTAGGAAGGACATTCCCAAGCCAGAAGCTTTCCTATCCATGGGTAGAAACTTTCCTGAACATTCTGCGCCTTCCCCAGCTGACAGCTGAGACACACCTCCGTCAATCCCTATGGATAACATTGCCAGGGAGGCTGTGGAAGTGATCTCTTGGCAGGAGCCTGACAAGCCATCTCTCCTCTGGGACCTGTTACACCTCCAGGCAATCTAGAAAACACCATTTGTTATTTCTTTAGAGAACCCCAGCATCTGAATGATGGCTCCAAGTCCTCTCTCTCTCTTTTTTTTTTTTTTTCAACCTTACAATTAAGATGACCAGGAACTTTGTTTATTTACTAAACAAAAGATGAATTTCTCCCAAACAGAAGAAACTGGGGTCTAGAAGAGCATAACAGAAACTTCAAGAATTATGAAAGACACCCCATGGCCTGGCCAAATTATAGTTATATACAAGAATTTTTGGTTTTAAGAAATTTGGACTCTGAAATCAAACACATATATTCAGAAACACTGTCCTTAGAACCAGCTTTAAATCCAATGAAAAGCCAAAGAGTTGTGCTGCAAACCTCTTAAATTCCATAATTTTTTGCTTTCACCCTCGCCCCATAAAAATACATCTTGAATCTTCATATAATTAATTTTTCCTATCAGGTATTTTTCCTGTTCACAAGAAAAAAATGACAAAATGTATGAGGAGAATAGCCCAAATCCTGACTGTGCCTTGCTTGCCCAAAACAGCGTGAGTCAACAGGTAGCAAACACTTTTGAGAAGGTTCTTGCTGGCACTTGTGACTTTGATTCCCATTTTCATGAGAATCAGCTGAACTGAACTCATTCTTCCTCTTAACATCACGTGGCTTTTGCCAAACTCCAGTGCTGGTATCAACAGCTATAAACAGTCTGAAGTGAGGCATCTGCTTGTGCTGGGTTTGAGTTCCCACCATGATCCCTACACTCCAGCCTCAGAGCTGCTTAAGAAAAAGTGGCAAGGAAACCAGGAAACTGCCTCAAAAGAAAGAAAGGTATTGTAACTATACCCAGGAGCAGAGGTTTATAGCTATCATCTCCATGGCTAATTAGAAAGTGCATCTCTAAATACTCACGTGTTTGTACAGCATTTAAAAAGAATGTTGTAGGTCCCATTTTGATGACCAGGCTGCCTGTTTGGCATCCACTCTTGCAGCCCAGCTGCAGGAGTGCAAAAAACTAAACCACCAGGTGGAAGCTTCAAAAATGGTGTCAAGAAAGTCTTTTTTATCACAGAATGGTTCAGGTTGGAAGGGAGCTTTAAAAGTCATCTGGTCCAACCTTTCTTCTTGGTTGCCTCATGAAGCTGTAAAAACCATGGACATGATGACATTTGGCCTCAGAGGGGACAAGTTTGGTAGGATTACAGGATTTTAGGCAGGATTAGAGGTTTTTAAGGCAGGAAAGTCTACCCAAGCTACAGATGACATCTTGGGATCAGGAAGGCCTGGTGGTGCAGCTTGCAGCAGGACACGGCTGCAGAAATGCTTTTCTGTTTTGGACTTTCCTGGAGGTCTGCTGCATTTGAGCACATCCACTTGCACTAGTAACACAACCACACAGTTTATTATGAAATGCATCATTTGCAAGCTGGAGGCTGACAACACAAATACCAGCTGTTTGCTGCACACCCTGCCCTCCCAGCCGCCTTCCCCGCTGCTCACAGCTGCTGCCTCCCTGTTTATGGGGGTCAAAATGCTACGTAAAAGTGCCAGATTGGAGACTTAAAAAGGCCTTTTCAGCAGGAACACGTCTCCTTTCTAACCCTCTCGCTGATGTGGGCTGGGAAGACCGATGCAAAGCAGGGAAATAGAAACAATAAAATATGTTAATCGCTCTTTTGCCTACCAGAGAACAGAGTTGGGCCCCAAGGGGAAGTGACATTTTCAGTTTTATCTCAGTGGCACTTCTCCCTTCAGCACTGAAAAAAAAAATCAGTGCTAGAAACTGCTTTTCAATTACAGATATCTGAATATTCAATATGTCATTTAAATTGGCTTCGGATCTGTTCCCATAGCCACCCCTGAGGAGCCTAGTGAGGATAAACCACCCAGCTGATGTTTCATACCAGGTTGTTTTGTCTAAGCCCAAAGTTTCTTTGTCTTGTGAAGTTAAAACAACTCTTCTTGCTTCAAGTGACTTCACTTTTTCAAGGGAATTTCATGCACAAGGACAATTCTGCAGCACTCCTGTTGTACATAATGACCCAGAGAGCAATCTGCTTAACAACAAGGAAACCCTCTCTTCCCCCAGAATTTGGGACGACTTGCTTTCCATTCTGTTTTGATGGTGAGTGCAGCATCACAAGTGGAGAAAGACTGGCATTTGTAGTCTGGGAGGGATTTTAATAGAAGTAAACATTCATTTTAAAGGGAAAGAAGAGAGACTCTGAGGGAAAATTAACTTTCTGGGCTCAAAGAACTCAAAGAAAGACAAAGAAAGGGCCTTTGAAATCTGCAGTATGTCTGTGTCCCTCACCCTACCCCCAAAAGGTACCCATGTCTCCCTTCTTTTTTCCTCTCTCCCCACAGCCAAGTTAACAGGACCCCAAACATAATTTAGGTGTTTCTACAGAGCATAATCCACACTATGTTCCCAAGGGCAGCAGGAATAGTACTGAGCCCAGCTGGGCACCTGCTGTCCAGGGCTGGGCTCAGCAGGATTTCCACCCACAGGCACATGTGCTCAGGACATCCAAGGAACCGATGTCAGGAGGAAACATCTACGGAAAAATTCTTCATGGAAAGGGTTGCCAAACCCTGGAACAGGCTGCCTGGGGCAGTGATGGAGTCCCCAGTGGAACCTGGGGACATGGGTGACCGGTGGCCCTGGCAGTGCTTTGGGGAATGGTTGACTTGATGAGCTTAGAAGGCTTTTCCAACCTGAAGGATTCCGTGGCAGTATCGATGACAAAAATCCCAAATCCCCAGCCACGCTGGTGCAGGATGTGCCTCCAAGCTGCCAGAGCACATCCCAGCCCAGACAAGAAAGAGATATCCCTTTTGGCTCAGACCCTGGAACATTTTGAGTGGGGTGAACCACCAGGCTCAAATCCACCTTGTTCAGGCTTGAGCTTTGTACTCTGCCCTCAACCAGTGCCACCTGTAGGAACAGCTCTCATTTATATGAATAATTTTGTATAGCTTGAAGAAGAGATTGCAAATCAGTGCTGTCATTATTTCAGATGAGTGGTCTCTCTGCTAGACTACCAAGTGGGAGACAGACCATGTTTTGCCCTGTTTTTGTGAAAAAATGCCCGATACCACCTTGAGTTAGTTCCACATCCCAAAATGAGGAGAGTTGTTTCATCTTCATGGGCTGCAAGAAGTATTTCACCAAATTCCTTCTTCAGCTGAGCTCACCTCCTACAAAGAGCCTTTCATCCTGGATAAATGGGAAGTCAATCTCCATATTATGAATGGAGAATATCCATTATCTCAATTTTGAAATTGAAAAAAATAAATATATTGAGTTGTTTCTTGTCTGACTACCTTGGCACTTCTAATCTAAAATGTTTCTGGATCTTTTGCCCAGATTTTGTTTTGTATTGAACAAGGAAATTTCTGTACTTTTACACTGTGAATACTTAACTTTAATATTGCTTGTCAGGAAACCCTTTCAGAATTGGAAATGTATTGCATTGTATGCTGAGGAACCAATTCAGAGATTCGTATTTGGCACAAATATTGTCCCAGGGGTGACGAAATGGCCTATATACTCAGGGAAATGCCTGTGTACAGAAAATGGACAGAGATGTCCATCACACATCTGTTGTGTTCCACTTGGTCAAACGACCATCTGGAAATGTGACCCTGTGGCTTTGTGCAGTCCACTGTGTCCTCCTGCAGGACACCTGCCCAAGGCACGTGGCTGATTCAGAGCCTGAAGTTTGAAGAAGCATTTTTAAGAAAAGATTTGATCTCTAAGTGATTAAAAACAATAAATAGCTGCTGTGTTTCTGTTGGCATGAAATTTTCACCGCGCTGGGGACAAGGGGGATTAGTGGTCCAGCGGCAATTTTCCATTCCCTCTGATCTTTGATCCCAGCCCTAACTCATTTCTGGGGGCTGTGCTTTGGGCAATGTAAGGGTTTGGCCCCCATGCAAGGGTGTCTGGATGGATTCAGCCTTCCAGAGCAGCCTCCAAACTGTGTGCAACTCAGGCTCATGTTTGGATTTCATCTATTTTAGAAGAGCCACCCACAGAGATTTGGTCTAATTTTAAACTTTCCAAAATTGCTGGGAAGATTTGACGGGGATTCTCAGTTAGGGGGAATGAAGTAGGTGGATAGAATATACAGATGAGATTCATGGCCAGATAAATAGGATCCTAGCAGGGAAGGCCCACCATGACATAAACACATATGCTCCTTAACAATTAAATATTCACTGGGGCTCTCTATGTCTGTCTGGTCATTGATGAAATCACTGAAACACTCTGAGAAACCAAAGGTGGTGAAACAGAGTAAAGCAGAGATACCTGGTTATCATGGCTCAGAATTACCTGAAGCATCCCCAGACAGCCAAAGAAAAGCAGGGGAGTGCCCTCTGGAAGGAGGCTTTTGGGCTTTTTTTACGGGATGAAGGCTGTGTGGAGAAAGAATTGCTGCTTTTGAGTTTCTGCAGGTTTCTCATAAACAGAACTTTGTGTTCCTGTTTATGTCTCTACCCCTTGTGTATTCTTCAAACCCATAACTCATCACAAGTTAATCTTTTGCCAGGAAAAAAAGGAGCATCTTGAGTGTTTTTAGGTTGTCAAAAATCTTTTCCTCAGGGTCAAGCTGTTTTCAGTATAATTGCCTGTAGAATTCTCAATGCTCAGAAACCCACTAGGCAAAGTCCACCATGCACCAAAAGAAGAATCTCTGTCCTAAACAATTTACATCCAGAATACAAGAAAAGGAAAGCAGACAGATTGGTAGTGCCAAAAAAAGTGAAGCTACACCTCTAGAGACACCAATAGCAAGCAATACACATTTGCCAACTGCTAAACTCCCCTTGGCAAAGGTTTCTGCTTGGCAGCTGTATCTGAAATGTTTCTATCAATCTAAATTATTCTCCCCCCTTCCTCTCACGCAATCGTTGTGATTTTATCTTTCTTTTTCCTCAGTTTTGCTGAATTTTGTCTGCTGTTTCACCCTTAGTATTTTGATTGTTTCCTCTTATCTCCACAGACCATATTTCTGGGGGTTTTTTTGAAGGCTTTGAGGATCCAGGTTCCAACAGCTTAAATTACAGAAATGTCCAGACAAAAAATCTCCCAGCCTTATTTCTGCAATCTTTTGTGATCTGAGTTTTCAGCACAGATTCTGGGTAACAAACTTTTTAGGGTGATGCTGTTAAGAGATGTGCAGAGCCTGATCATCATAGCAAGTCCTTTAGTTCACATATAAGTTATCCTAGGCTGGTTTGGGGTGGAAAGGATTTTAAAGATCACCTCATTCCACCCCCTGCCATGGGCAGGAACACCTTCCAGTGTCCCAGGCTGCTCCAAGCCCTGTCCAGCCTGGCCTTGGACACTGCAGGGATCCAGGGGCAGCCCCAGCTGCTCTGGGCACCCTGTGCCAGGGCCTGCCCACCCTCCCAGCCAGCAATTCCTTCCCAATATCCCATACACACCTCCTGTCTTTCAATTTAAAGCCATTTCCCCTTTTCCTGCTAAAAATCTGCCTTTGTGAGAGACAGACCCTTACTCATGACACGTGGTGGGCAAATGGTGGAAACCTCTTCCTCTCTCACTGCTGCTGTAATATGGCAGGTCTCAGGGTCCTCTCTGGCAGCTCCCAACCCAGCAGAAAATGAGACAGACCCTACAGAGGAACAGTTTCGTTTGAAGGGTTTAGCAGAGAGGCTGCCAAGTGGAACCTGGCCAAGAGGCAGCAGACCGTGACGGACAGGCCCACACCATTTAGACAGCAGCAGTACCCAGGGGAAGGAGCAGGCCGAGGAAAAACCCCCTCACACACACAAGGAAAAACCCCCTCTCTCTCACACTCACACACACTCACACACACACATGTACACAGTACACATCCACACTCACACACTGGCCCAGCATAGCTGGAGGTCAGAGTCCAATTAAGTACTTTATTACTCATTGAGGCCTTGTCTGGCTTTCAGGGCTGGAAGAATGGTGGTGTGCACACGTGAACCCAGGGCTGCGTCGGCACCAACAGCGATTTGCATTTGAAGTGAGTCACTCATCCCATTCCCAGGGGCTTTACTTGATGCATGGCTTAGCAGAGGGGCAGTTTGGTTTTATTTACAGCCGGGACTTGGCACATGCTGGCGGCTTCACATTCACCAGCAGCTCTGAGGGCATCAGCCTCATGAGCCATTCCTCGTTTCCAAACGCCACCTAGAAAGCTGGTCAGCACAGGAGTGTTAGTCTCTTAGGACTTCCCAGCCGCAAAAACCTCATCATCCCCTCTATACCTGCCACCCTGAGAAGATGAAGACTCACCTGAGAAATTCTGCCATTCTGAGCAGAAGAGATTCCAGATTGGTTTGGGTTGGGAGGGAGCTTAAACTTCACCCTGTTCCACCCCCTGCCATGGGCAGGGATGCCTTCTGCTATCCCAGGTTGCTCCAAGCCCTGTCCAAACTGTTCTTCAACATTCTCAGGAATAGGCAGTACCACCAGCCGCAGTCAGCAGGAGCTGAGGAGACAGAAAATGATAAAACAGGTCAATCAAACAGTCCCAGGAGATGCAGAGCTCACCAGTAACAAGAGGCTGATTGAGGATAAGGGTGGAAGATGGATGTGGTCAATGCATGAAAAACCTCAACAGTAACAGGGAACATAACAAATGGGGGAGTGAGAGAGCTTAAAAATATAGGTTTATTGGCTTCCTAAATATGTTTATGCTGAGTCAGATCCATGCTCTTGCCAGTCTCCCATGTGATGGAAACAAATCAAGCACAGTCAAAGAGTTGAGAAGGTGAATTCAGCAAGGTGAACACCCAGTACATAGAAATACAAAGCTGTTGTTTTAGATGACTGAAATGCCTTAAATAAGAGAGACATACCAGGGGAAAACCCATTGATTCATCAGATGCCCAGGTACATGGACAAGTGGCCCCTGATACCAAATTCAACTGCAAAGAAAGTTACTTAGATACCAAAGTAAGGCTCTGAATCATGGAGGGAATAAAAAAATACCAAGGGGAGCATAAAAACTCTCTTCAGGGATGAAAACTGAAGTTGTCTTCTCTTAGCAGCCTAAACATGACCTACACTTTTTAAAATCCATTCCAACTTGCAGTGCTTGGCCAGCTGAAAATCCAGAAATCCAGGACAGGTTGTCACAGGAGGAAGGGCTTCTCCCAAATCTAAACCCATGTGCAAATACAGAGGCAGAAACCTGATACACTCAGTCCTGGAGCCTAGACAGCAGCACAGGCTCCAGGCCTGAACACATCTCCCTGATGCAGAGAGACCAGTCTCCTGAGCTTAAAAAATTATAAAGTGCTCTGTTTGTTTGTGGAATTTCTACCTGGAACACTAATTTGGAATATTATCAGTTACACATGTTTCAGGGAGTCTAGTTGTTTAATAGACATCTGTTCTTTCTGGCATAGAGACAGAGGTTTCCCACATCTAGCTGCCTCTTTGAGGACAGCACTGCTTGGGACAAGATCTCAAGAGCTGTAACACTGCAGTAACTCAAACCCTGGCAAAACCCACTTCTCATGTGGTGGAACACCTGATTCTGCCTCTGGTGCAGCCCTAAAAAGAGCTGCTTAGATTTATCCAAGCAGATTTATCAATGAGCCTTTTCTAAATCTTACCTTCACTGTATATCCTCAGCATCTGAAAAATGCTGCCTGAACACACCCCAGAGTGACTGTGTCATAAAGGCTGGATCAGTATCCAGGAGCCTGAGTGCTCCAAATGTCATGAACCTGCAAAACTGGGCAGGAGAACAGCCTCACTCCCTGTATCCCTGATGCTCTCCAATTTTCCTTGGAATTGGCCCGTAATGCAGAATATAGTTCCTGTACAGTTTTAGGTGTCTGGTAAATGCAATACCCACGTTTCCATCTATTAATGTAATTATTGTCTCATGTGTGTCGGTGTGTGTGTGTGCATGTACTACCATTAGGACAAGGGGCAATGGCTTCCCACTGCCAGAGGGCAGGGCTGTATGGGAAATTGGGAAGGAATTATCACCTGTGAGGGTGATGGAGCTCCATCCTTGGAAGTGTCCAAGGTTAGGTTGGAGGGCGCTTGGAGCAACCTAGGGTAGTGGAAGGTGTCCCTGCCCAAGGCAGGGGGTGAAATGAGGTGGGTTTTAAAGGTCCCTTCCAACCCAAACCATTCTACAATTACATTCAAGTTCTCTGCTCCATCACAGCCCTTAAAATAACAAAAAAATGTTTGAAGATATAGTGAATCCCACAGGGGATGTTTCAGAAGTGAAATTTCTTGATTCTTATAGGCAGAGAAAAAGAATTGGGTTAGGGAAGGTGCTAGTGTTGGGTTATGTGTTAATTTGTTTGATCTTTCGGGTTTTTTTTTAAGGTTAAGAATCCCTAGGTGTACATAACTTTTGTAGGATCAGCTGAGGGAGCTGGGGTTGTTTAGTCTCAAGAAAAGGAGGCTCAGGAGGGATCTCATCACTCTCCACAACTCCCTGACAGGAGGGTGCAGCAAGGTAGGGGCTGATCTCATCTACTGAAGTGAGAGTATCAGAGCCTTAAGCTGAGACAGGGGAGATTCAGATTAGATATTAGAAAATATTTTTTCACTATTAGAGTGGTAAGGCATTGGATCAGTTTGCCCACAGGGCTGGAGGAGTCACCATCCCTGAAAGGTGTTTGAGAGGAGTTAGGATCTGGCACTGAGAGATGTGGTTTAGGGGTTGCAGTGGCAGTGCTGGGTGGACAGCTGGGTTTAATGATCTCAAAGTGTCTTCCAGCTTTGATGATTCTATGATTGTATGATTGTATGATTCTGTGATTTTGTTTTGTCTAAAAAAACCACATAGATCATAGGGAAAGAAATGTGGCAAAGGCACTCTTCCTGGTACCCACCAGTGAACACACCAGGAAACCTCTGAAAAGAACAGAACCCCTCCAGGTGAGTGCAGGTGTTGGCAGATGTTCAGCCTCTGCAGACCCCAAGGGATCAGCCCCTGGAGGCCTGGCTGTCAGCAGGGCAGCATGAAAAAGCAGGTGCCTCACACACAGGGTTCATCACCCCAGCTCCACAACAAGCACTGGGTCCCACCGGGGAAATGAGCATTCGCTGACCCCAAGCTTGGAGCTGAAGGGAGTTTTTTCTAATCATTGCTGAGAACTCTGGTGGTTCAGGAATCCTGTGTGGTGTACAAGTGTTATATGGGGTTTTGGCTCAGGGACAGACCTCAAGCTCTTGAGACTGCCTGGAGGGAAGCTATGCTTCCTGGGAGTGATAATTTATCCAGAGTGTCTCAGCAGACATATTTGGTGGGTATTGAAGAGATCTGGGAGCCACTGATGGGTATTGTGACCTGGCTAATTCATCTTGCTTCCTCTGGACATTTGTTTCCCTCCCCATACTGCTGGTTTATGCAGGGTGATCCCTGCCAGATCCCTGGTTCTTTATTTAGTGAGTACCCGAAAAGATGAGATTTTGATCTATTTTAAGTCCTCCAAGATCTACTCTCTTTTCCATACTAATTAAATCCTCTGGAGTAACTTCTGCTCTATTACGCAAGGCAATCTACAGCCATCTCTTTATCTTCCTTTCACGCTGAGCAGCAGGAGTAAAGAAAAACACTGAGAAAACAAATAAGCCCTGCCAGAGCCAAATGGGCTTCATATGGAGTTAATTCTTGTTTTGTTGTTGCACACACTGCAGTGATTTCTGCCCTCCTTTAATTTATATCCCTCCCAGCCAAGCACGGGCTTGCACAGATGCAGCTGAAAGTGGAACAAGGCCCATGGTCCATAAACACTTCACCCAAGATTAAAAGTACTCCATAAATGCAGAGTATGTTGTTGTCAGCTGTGTCCAGATGAGGGAAAAATGGCTTATCCTTCAACTTGGTCAAGAAAAATATCATATTGCATAGCCAGACTCTGGAAATCTGGTTTGAAACAAACCAAGACTGGTTTGAAATACAAAGAAAAGTATGTTATCTTATTATCTTTGGTAGCAAATAGGGTTCAGATGCTACAGTGTCTGACACAATTTATTCAAGATTTCTTCTCTTTTTTTACCATGTAACACAGAGGATTTTATTAGCTAATTCTTTGGTCTTTGCCTGTTCTAAAAATTGAAAACAACCGGTTTTCATCCCACTCCCAGTCTGCTGCCAAGGCAGAGCAGTTCACTGTCTTAGTGAAGAGGAGGTCTTACCTGCAGGTGACAAAATACCCAGCAGTAAGTAAAAAGTCAAGGGAAAAGTGTTGTTTTCTTGCAATGCTGAACCAGGCTTGGTCAAGGGAGCTGGGGAAGGGGCTGGAGCCCCAGGAGCGGCTGAGGGAGCTGGGAAAGGGGCTCAACCTGGAGCAAAGGAGGCTCAGGGGGCCCTTGTGGCTCTGCACAAGTCCCTGGCAGGAGGGGACAGCCGGGGGGGTCGGGCTGTGCTGCCAGGGAACAGGGACAGGAGGAGAGGGAACGGCCTCAGGCTGAGCTAGAAGAGCTTAGGTTGGACATGAAGAAAAATTTCTCCATGGAAAGGGCTGTCCAGCCCTGGCACAGCTGCTCAGGGTGGTGGTGGAGTCTCCATCCCTGGCAGGATTTAAAAGTTTTGTGGATGTGGGACCTGGGGACATGGGTCAGTGGTGGGTTTGGCAGTGATGGGGATGGCTGGACTCAATGATCTCAAAGGGCTTTTTCATCCTAAACAATTCTGTGTCTTCATAACCAAACCATTGGGGAGCTCTCTTTTGTTAAAAAGCAGAGTGAGTATTTGGTGCTATTAAACACTGAGCTCCCTGTTGCCGTGTAGGAGACATTTGCAAAAGAAACCCTGTGGATGCCTTGCGGAAATGATGGTTTTGGTAGGTAAAGGCAATATGTATAGGTAAGACTCTGGCTTTGGGAAGTTCTCTTTGTAATATGTGGAAATTGTTAAAGTTTTTGGAGCTGTTCCAAACACCCATATGTAAGATTTTAAGTGGGGCACAATTTGGGTGAGATGGAGAAGCTTCCGTTAAATTCCAGAAAGTTATTACATCCTCTGTGTTAAAGTTTCATCACAATGATGCTTAAAATTTCATCTTATTTTGGATCTAAAATTTATTTTGGATCTAAAATTTTGCTCTTATAAGAGCTGGAGAGTTGACCATGATGGGTGGAGTTTTGTGAATGTTATTTTTTGTGGGTTTGTTTTTTTGTTTTTTTTTTAAAAGACATGAAAACTTCAACAACATAGAAACTGCAGAGGGGTTATCAGGTTAACTGTTCAGTTTTTTTTACTACTGGGTGTATCAACAGGTAGATGGATACTTCAGCCCACACTCCACAGGTTGCTGATAACTTAGATCAGATCCATGTGTGGACCTTCCCCTTTCTACCATGCCAGAACTGAAAGCTGCCACATGTTCCAGAACTCATCCCGTGCTGTGCTTCTCTCACTTTTTGGCCCATATGCTGAGAGCCTGGGACTGGAACCCTGTGGTGCATGACAAGCATGTGGTGGGAGGCACTCCCTGCCTTGTGAGGCACTTGGAAGTCAAAACACCTATTTAACAACCTGAAATCACTGATTTTCACACCAAAGGCAGGGCCAACAGTGTTTTGAGATCTACTTAGTGTCTAGCTTTTCCAGGAGGTGCAAGAAAGTGATCAGGGAAAGGTTGATTTTCCTCCCACTCCCTCTCCAAGCCCTGTGCAGCAGGTGAGTGTAGACTAGAAAGAAGGATTTATCTACAGATCTGAAAATCTGGAGTGCTCCAAGACAGAAATTCTTGCAAATGTAGAAAGCCCAGTGCAAAACCTGTGCTTTTTGTCTCGTGAGAAGTGAAAGCATCCACCACAAAGTCCATAAAATGCTGAATTCTAGCAACAGCTCTTGCAAACATGCTGGAGAACTGGTCTGAGGGCTCAGGTTTAGGTATGGTATGCTCTCCTCTGCTGTAGGGCAGGCCTTTGTGCAGGGAGTATTATCACTTTAGACTTGTTTTCTGAGAGTTTTGAAGAATAAGGGATGTATAGCAGCAAATAGCAGCTATAGCTGCAAATGATGAATACAAAGGGGATGTCATCAAGGGACGGGCAGGGGACATCCCTGCATGGTTGGGTGTGCCCTCAGAACCATCCAGCAGAGCCCAGTCTGATCCCTTTTTCCTGAGGCACATGAACACCTTAGAAGCTCTTCAGGACCCTGAATTGCACCAATAGAGTACCACTCTAGTGGCACTGTCATGGGCAGAGAAAAGTATTTTATATGTGGTTTTACTGCACTGGCTCTTCTTTTGTGTCTTTGTCCCCTCTGAACTTTTTATGTGATTAGGAGGTGGTTGAGCTGGAAATTTCCTTGCTTATTTTTCAATGCTGCCGGTGCCCTGAGGACAGCTCAGGAACAACAATGGTCTGCGGAGAATTGCTCTGTCCCTAGTTATTCTGTCACTTTTTTTGGCTTCCCCTTGCAATCTGACAGTAAATGGCTACTCCAGTTTGATGCTCCCCAGCCTGAGCACCATCAGGCTGCCAGAGCTTGGGGATCACATCCCTGGGCTGTTGCCCAGGAAGTCTGGTCATGGATGAGCAGAGTGAGTTGGTTTTACTCCAGTGACTGATGGGGAGCTGTCCTGCAGCTTTACAGGACTAACAAGGGGCATCAGCAGCTTTCTGGTGTGCTCCATTGAGAGTGCAAGGAGCACCCTGGGAACAGAATTGTGCCCAGAAACAGGGAATTGAAAGCCAGCTTTTGGTGATCAGCATCAGGGACTGTTTTTTCTGCAGATTCCAGTGAGGTGTGAGCTTTGATAATGCTCTCCTACTGTTGAAAAATTATGTTGCCATAATAAGCATGTCCCTTCCTTCACCCTTGTTCAACGCTGGTCCCTGACATTTTGCATGGAGTTGAGGGGCCTTTCTCCTTATTCTAACTTGTGCTTGCACTGAGATGCGTGCAGGATTGCTACATGGGTGGCTGGGGTCACTCTTGGCACATCATAAGACACCCCTTGGGAGCTTTCATATGCTCTGCAACTGTCCTGAGTTTGTTGTGCATCTGCAATAGAATTGTTTCAGACCCATCAGTCTTTCACTTGAAAGAAAAACCACAAGATCAAGATGAAGCCAGCATAAATGTTTATCTTTAAGTTTCTTTCACCCTTGAAAACCACTTTCAGCCAGGCTGGGCAGCTGGTAACGGCCTTTCCCACCTCTCACACATCAGCAAACAGCTGATGTCCAAACCTAGAGCAGTTTCACCTGTCCTTGTGGGCAGCAGGTGCAGTGAACACAGTGAGTTATGGGCATGCTGTTGAGGGATTTCTGGCCTCAGGACCTGGGCAGGCTTTAAGCATCCTGCAGGAACAGACACCAGCAACATCATGGTCTGCTTTCAGCATATTTCTAAGGGGTTTAGAGAGAATTTGGTCTCTCCATGCCAGACTGTGACCTTTGGGTTGTCCTTGGGTATGAGTGTTGATGACCAACCTTGGATCTACTTTCCAGTTCTGTGCCATAGCCAGAGACCCTTCTTGTGGTCAGCCAGCCAGTCAAAATAATACTGAACTGTGATTGCTTCAGCATCATCTCCAGAGACCCTGAAGAGGCAACAAGAGTCCAGTGGCCAGGAGGGAGATGTTTGGTGTGGATTTTGCAACAGGTCAGCTCTCACTGCAATGGGTGCAGAGATCATCTGCAGTTTAACAAGCACTGGGAGATTTTTGTTGGCTCTTGTAACTTTCCCCAGAACTTTCTGCTGTGGGCAGTGGGTCGGTTCACAACCTTCAAGGTAACATCTCCTAAAATCTGCAATCTTGTGGGCCCCAACTGCTCTAACATATATCTTAACAAACATATACGGGAGGACTACCTTAGCACTGGAGAGGGACTTTTTACAAGGGTCTGAACAGACAGGACAAGGAGGAAAGGATTCCCACTAGGGCAGGGCTAGATGGGATATTGGGAAGGAATTCCTGACTGGGAGGGTGGGCAGGCCCTGAGGTTGCCAGAGAAGCTGTGGCTGCTCCTTCCTTAGAAGTGTCCAAGGCCAGGCTGGATGGGCTTGGAGCAACTGGAGATAGTGGAAGGTGTCCCTGCCCATGACAGGGGAATGGGACAAGATAATTTTTAAGGTCCCTACCAACCCAAGCCATTCTGGGATTCTACAGTTTTTTTCCCGCAAAATCAGAATGAAAAACTACATCAGTACATGCCAAAACCTGGACTTGGTCCTTTGCTTTGTTTCTTGAGTCCAGTCCCATTTAAAACTACAGGATGGGGTGTTTTAGTCAAGACACTCTGGATAGGCTGGCATGAACAGTCTGCTGGCCATTGGAGCAGCAAAATGCTGCTGAAACTGCATAAGGAGGTAACTCAGCCGGATTACAAAAACAAATTCTGCTTCTTTTTAAAATAATACCTTTTTTTTTTTTTAATGGAAGTTAAAAGCTGATACAGCAAAACTGGGAGAAAACAACACAGCAGGAATTTATGAAAAAACAGCTTTTGTTTGTCAGCCAGAGTAGAACAATGTGCCTCTTTGTCTGCAGCATGGATTATGCAGGAATAAAATAATAAATAAAAGAGCTGCTGAATGGGGCTGACATCGTGTGCCTTCCGAAGGACACTGAATTACTAAGAGGAATAAATCATCCTTGGTTTACAAACAAACAGGCTTCTGGTGTTTGGGAGATGGTGTTCTGCCCATCTCCCAAAGTGTAAATCAGCCCCAGCTTGGTCCTGGCAAGTGAGCAGCTGTTCCACCTCTCTGGCCAGGTTTGGAGCTGGTGAAAAGCAAGTGCTGCAGGTGGCTTCATCCTGGCTTTAAAGAAAAATCAGATTGATGAAGTGATCAGAGGCCACAGCCCTGCTGCTGTACAGCCACTGCAGATCCCCACAGAGCTGGGGGAGAACACAGTTCTTCAACCTAAATTCCCAAACTGACCGCAGATTTAGGTCAGGGCTCAATATGATCATAAGATCACCGGCTGATGGTGGCTCAGAAGAACACAAGATGTATCTTGGGAAGGTATATCCTTCCAAGTTGCTTATATGAGAGCAGAGCACAGCAACCAACACTGCAATCCCAGCCTAATTCAGCAACCTCCCAGGGAAGGCTGATCCTGCCATGAGTTGTAGCTGCTTCTTCAGAATGCTCAAGCCAGGATTCATAAAGGTGTCATGGAGAGAGCCCTGGAAATTCCTTTGAGGTTTGGAATGTGTTGTTTGGCTCCTACAGCATCTTCCAGTGAGAAGAGGGCTGATTCTTGGAAAACAGCCTGGTGGCCTCCACTGTGGCTGGGTGCACTGTGCCTGCTGCTGTTATCACAGCTCCTGGTGGGAAATTCCACACTGCCTGGAGGGCTTTTGTTGTGCTGGGTTCACAGGTCAGCACTATGGGCCAGCAGCAGCACTACCCAGCCAAGAGGGACATCAGTGCATGTGTGTCCTCTGCCAACCTGTGCCTTACACATCTCTCTGGAAGCTCAGCAGAGAGGGTTTCCTTTATGAGGTGAGGAGGGCGCCAGGTGTGTTTCTCCTGAGAGGTCCTAGGAGAGGATGCAGGTGCACATAATGCTCTGAGTGGCTCTGCACAGGGGTTGCATCTCTTCCAGCATCCCCAGAACACAAAGGTTAAAGGCAGGGACCAGATGGTGGCCTGGCTGGAATAGGTTCTCCTCTATAAAAACCATATAAAATAATTTTCCTTATCTCAGCTGCTTTGATACATGACCCTGGAGCTGCAGGGATGCAGGGAGATCATCAGCTTGCTAAGGCAATGTCATTGCTCATCTTACCTGGGTGTTACAGGGGCTGTGAGCTCCTGGGATTTCTGCTTCCAGCCAGAGAAACTCATCCTCAGATACTTCAAAGCTTGCCCAGAATGTTCCTCTGTACCTCTCCAGTGCCCAGCTGAAGAAAGGCACAGTGCTCAGAGGATTCCAGGAGTTACATCCGGGGGAGGCTGCACACATGTGGGGAAAGAAGGCAAGGAGTAACTCAGGACTTGGAGAGGGCTGGGATTGGGGTTGCCTTTAGTCAAGCTCTGTGCTGTGAGATTGCTTCTCAGCAATTGCGGTGGAGGAGGGACCACCAAGTCCATCTCATTCCACCCCTGCCATGGGCAGGGATACCTTCCATTAGAGCAGGGGGTCCAAGCCCTGTCCAGCCTGGCCTTGGACACTGCAGGGATCCAGGGGCAGCCCCAGCTGCTCTGGGCACCCTGTGCCAGGGCCTGCCCACCCTCCCAGCCAGCAATTCCTTCCCAATATCCCAGCTGGGCCTGCCCTCTGGCACTGGGAAGCCATTGCCTGTGTGCTGTCCCTGCAGGCCTTGTCCCCAGTCCCTGGGCAGCTCTCCTGGAGCCCCTTTAGGCCCTGCCAGGGGCTCTCAGCTCTCCCTGGAGCCTTCTCTTGTGCAGGGGAGCAGCCCCAGCTCTCCCAGGCTGGCTCCAGAGCAGAGGGGCTCCAGCCCTGGCAGCAGCTGCGTGGCCTCCTCTGGGCTGGCTCCAGCAGCTCCACGTCCTTGTGCTGTTGTTGCCCAGGGCTGGGGCAGCTCTGCAGGTGGCGTCTCACTGGAGAGGAATAGCTCATATTTAGGTGCAGATATTGATCCTTTGGAGGACAAACACGAGCTCACTGATTCTCTAAATTAGGCAGCAATGGACAGGGCCAATTCTTCTAAAACTTGGAAGAAAAAGCAATGAGGAAACATGGATATGAATCTACTCGGGGAGACGGAGTCAATAACGGATGGGAGCCAACCCAAGGATGCAAATGGAAAATATGGGTGCAGGTTTTCTTTAACAGATAATGATTATACAGAATTATCTAAAAATTCTGTCTTCTAAATGGTTTCTGGACATTAATGATGAACAGCAGAGCTTGGCTTTGGCTCCAGTGATCTGTAGAGAGTATGATTTGAATTAAAACAGTCCTCATTAAAATGTTTGGGGTTTCTTTAACATACAATTTTAGTGTAAATGGAAGAGTGGAAATTTTTTTCTGGTTGCCTTTCAAGTTCTTTCCAGTATTAGTGATTATAATCTTAAGGAAATAGTATTTATTTAAATATCATAAGACTACCTTGTTTTGTCCTTGCTTTCCCTTGCTACTTAATCATTTGTAATAGAGTTAGAGGAAAAGAAAACCCTGGTGGGTTATTTTTTTTAGTCTTTCCCTTTCTTCAATTTTTTTCTTGATCATTTGGCAGCATTTCATTTACACAATCGTATTTGTTGCTTCACCCATCTAGCTGTCAGGTTTTCTCCACTTATTTCTTATGGTCTTCCAGTTAGGAAGGGCAAGCAACTTTAAAGAGCACTGTTGCAGGGCAGCAGAAGTTAACTGAGGATCTTTGGATCAGACTGGAAAATGAGATCCTCCTTTGGCTCATCCCTGTAAAGATGAACTGGATATAAAGTTCATCGTGTCCTGTTAAGTAGCTGTTTGCCAGAACACTGGATCGGTCTAGGTCAGAGCTTTGATGTTGTTACTGGAGCTGGCTTGGAGGCAGCGTGTGACTTGGACTTCAGACAGGAATTTAGGCCAATAATTGAGGATGATGAGCAAAGGTAACAGGACAAAAACATGTACAGAGTTTTAATTTCTCTAAATTTATGCCTTTTATAACCAGCCTTGCACAGCACAGAGCGTGCTCCTCACCTGGGCGTTTCAGATCAGCCTCCTTCCACTTCCTGGACCAGCATTTCTACATGAGTTAGACCTCTTCTGAGGTCCAAGGGAAAACTCCTTCAGATTTCAAAGGAGGCCCAGCTGGAGCACTCGTGTGTGCCCTGAGCCGAGGTCCTGCTGGGCAGTGCCTCGTGGAGTGACCCTGAGCCCGGGTGACAGCGGCTGCTCCATGCTCCCGAGACGAGGAGGAAGCTTTGCAGACACAACTCCTAGAAAAGCTGTCACGTCCCTGCTTCTGCAGCTTTGGCTTTGGTTACAGAAATCATCAAGGGAAATATGTCCAGTGTGTAAGTGTCCTGCTGTTCTCCTGGGGGTGGATGCTCTCCTGAGGATGTGAGAGCGTTTGAGAGTGTTACAGAACCATGGAACTGTTTGGGTGGGAAGGGACAGTAAAACTCATCCAGTGCCACCCCTGCCACGGCAGGGATACCTTCCAGTGTGCCAGGCTGCTCCAAGCCCTGTCCAGCCTGGCCTTGGACACTGCAGGGATCCAGGGGAAGCCCCAGCTGCTCTGGGCACCCTGTGCCAGGGCCTGCCCACCCTCCCAGCCAGCAATTCCTTCCCAATATCCCAGCTGGGCCTGCCCTCTGGCACTGGGAAGCCATTGCCTGTGTGCTGTCCCTGCAGGTCTTGTCCCCAGTCCCTGGGCAGCTCTCCTGGAGCCCCTTTAGGCCCTGCCAGGGGCTCTCAGCTCTCCCTGGAGCCTTCTCTTGTGCAGGGGAGCAGCCCCAGCTCTCCCAGGCTGGCTCCAGAGCACAGGGGCTCCAGCCCTGGCAGTAGCTGCATGTGACCTCTCTTCCCATTGAATTTTCAGTTTCATTCATCTTGATTTACTTTCACTTACCTTCATTAACCTAATGTGGATTGGAGCACATTAGACCAGACTGGATTAGTAGAAGAAAACTCCTATAAGCAAAATAAACTCTTCAACTATTTATTTTGGTGAAAACTATTCAGAAGACCATGAACAGTTCTGGTTTGTGTGCTGAGCTCTTAACTGAGGTGAAGGCATCTGGGTTTTCTCTCTCTCACTGATTCCCGGAGTGCTTTTAAGGCAAATCTGTTAGTCTTATCCTGCTATCGGTGGATATTGTTGAGTTTGAATGGATTGATTTTCCTCAGCAATAAAGACAAAGCTAATAAACTATCTCTAGCAGTGAGGTTTTTGAACAAACTTAGTCATCTGCAAACTACCCAGATCCACCAGTCTGAAATTCAGAGGTAAATTTTAAGCTTTACTACCCAACTGATTTTGAGATGATTAGGTATTCCCTCCATTGCTATGCATGAACAAAATGTGGTCCAGCTTTTCCATAGAGTGTCTTTGATGGGCTGTTCAATGACAGGTCTAGCTGTTTCACAGAGATAGCAGAGCAAGGATCCTCTTCTCATGAACATGTGCAGGTTTTATGGCATGGGAGTACAGTTATCTCAGTACACTTGCCTAGCTCCAGCCAAGCTGGTGTGGTCTTTCTCTTCGTAACTTTGTAGGATATATCTGTTGTCAGCCAAAAACAAGATTTGGAAAGCCACGTGGAAAGGAAGGAGAGAAAAATCAACCATATTTGTGTTAATATTTTGTCCAAGTCTTCTGTCATTTCTTACTTTGTCTGAGCTGGTTTGCCTGATGGCAGAATAAAGAGATGTGGCACACCAAGGCCCTGAAAAGCCTTGTTTTATTGGTCCATCTTCCTCATTTTTCAATGTTATTATAGGTCAGGTCAGAAGAAGAGGATTCTGAATGTTTGCACTTTGTGTCTTCTTTATACAGATTGCCATAAATGTCCTGAAGCTTTGTGAAACAGCTGCAAAACAACCTGGAACAGAGAAGACAGAGATAGGAAAAAACCAATAATGTAGCAATAGAAATTATCTGATTTTTAATTCTACACCTGGGTCAGTTCTGGGTCAAGCTGCTTTACCCATCCCTTTGGGCAGCATGAGGTCTCTGATGCTTTTGCATCCATTTTCAGAAGCTGCCAGACCCTTTTTATGTTTGCTGCTGGGCTGGATGGGACTGCTGGGAAGGCAATGAGCTGTATAATTTATACTGGAATGTCAGCATCGGAACAGGCGTGAAACTACAACTCGTTTGCACAGGCTGAGGAGCAAGATCTTTTGTTTCCTGGACAATCACAGCCATCTCTTGGTGAGGCTGCTCTTGGGGACCACTGGAAAGCTTTACTTGCTGGATGAGGCTGGATTAAGTTAGGGAAGCCAGAAAAAAGCATGTTGTGCTTGTTCTTGAAAGGTTGGGTTGGTCTTTTTCATCCCAAACAGATCTTCTTTGCCCAGACTTTTGTAGCTTGGGTGAGATAGCTGGCACCACCTGTGCCAGAGACCTCTGCCAAGCCACCTGAGAGCACTGACAAAGGGAGACATTACACTGGGAAATGAAGGAGCAGCACACTCCAAATGGACTCTGTGCTGAAATCACCTCCAAAGAGGGATGCTGGGATGTGCTGGGAGAGCCCCTGGCAGGGCCTAAAGGGGCTCCAGGAGAGCTGCCCAGGGACTGGGGACAAGGCCTGCAGGGACAGCACACAGGCAATGGCTTCCCAGTGCCAGAGGGCAGGCCCAGCTGGGATATTGGGAAGGAATTGCTGGCTGGGAGGGTGGGCAGGCCCTGGCACAGGGTGCCCAGAGCAGCTGGGGCTGTCCCTGGATCCCTGCAGTGTCCAAGGCCAGGCTGGACAGGGCTTGGAGCAGCCTGGGACAGTGGAAGCTATCCCTAGAGATGGCTCCAGTGGCAGGGGGTTGGAATGAGATGGAATTTAAGGTCCTTTCCATCTCAAACCATTCTGGAATCCTGTGGTGCTCTGATTTTATGATAATTGGTGAAACAGTGCTCAGTTGCTGCTGCTTGTGTGGCTGGGGCAGTCCTGGATGAGGGTTGAGGAGGGTTATAAAACATTCCCCATGCTGGTCCCATTGTTCCTCAGAGAACAGGCTGACCTTTGTGGGGACCAAACTCTTAGGGCTGAATGCAGAGGCTGTAAAAAGTGACCCCCAGGAAACCTGGGGGAGGGGTGACAGGCAGCTGGGGGGCACAATGGTCTAGCCTCAGCCCTGCCTGGCACAGACTTGGGATGTGTCTGCTCTGTGAGGCCTAAATTCCTTAGATATTTTAGAAAAAAATCTAAATTAATTGGAAACTAAAATATATATATATATATATATAATTAAAAAATACCCTCTTATCTTTGTTTTCTCACTTGTCTAATGCACAACCAAGCTCCCAGCTAGGGAGCCATTCAGGGATGAACCTTGATGTGCCAGCAGGTGTGATTCCTCAAGATGTGGAGCAGCAGAAGCAATGCATTTGGAAGCCAACATTTGCTGTGTGAAGGGCCAGACACCTGAAGAGGATGCCACAGATATGAAAGAGCTGCAGCCTGTTTCTCCTCTCTTGTGAGCTTGTATTGTTCCCCCTTTTCCTTTAGAGGCCATCTCCTGCTTGTCCTTGCAGGAAACTCACCCTGCAAGAGGCACCAGCCCTTGTGCTGCAGCTGTGTCCACGGGGTAGCAGCCAAAATATGAGTTCCAGATATCTGGAATGACTTCTGGTGTTAGTTTCCCCCACACACACTTTGCAGAGAGTGGAAGGGAGCCCCACAGGAACACATCAGAGAACAGCTCCAGCTCTGGGGTGAAGAATAATCAGGGGCCCTACAAGCACCGAATAGCTCTCTGCCAAATCCACCGAGGTAGTTTTCCTTGCAGACAGGCATTGCTGAGCTTTCCATAGGGAAAGGTTAACTTAGTAATTTAATGCAAATCTTCCTCAGCTCAGAGAGGTATTTGCTCTGTTTGCAAAGTCCTTCTGCTGCTGCTGGATTGATGCCATCAATTTGTGTCAGGCACAGGCAGAGCACAATGAGAGGCTTCCCTTTAAATTCGGTGGTGTGGCTGCTGGGAAAAGCTGGGAAAATTCAGTTAGTAATTAGATTTGTGTATGTTTGCTTAGAAGTGTTCACCAATGGGTTTGTTAGCAAAGTCAGGCAAAGGTGAAGCATTTCTGGCAAAATCTAAGTGACATTTAATGGAAAAAAGAGAATTAATGGAAGAAATCAAAGGAAGGCAGAGAGTTTGAACTTGTCCTGACTAGCCTGGCACAGCAGCAATGATCTTTCCAGAGTCCACTGTCCTCACTGCAATAACCATAGAAAGTAACACAGAATCCTGCTTTTTTCCCAGCCAAAAGCAGTAGTGGTATTGCCATGTCTGAAAGAAAGCAGCATGGGAAGGAGAGGTTAATGGTTTTGGTAGAATTCCCTGCTGAATGTGGCTTATGGTCAATGTGGGGAAGGGGCAACCAGAACATCCCTATACTGCAAAACAGAGAATTTTGATGTTCTGATATTCACTCTGCTGACAAAAGATGACGGTACTGTTGAGATCATATCCACACTGTCGGGCTAAAGCTGAAATACACCTGTAACCACAGAAGGGTTTGGGTTTAAAGGGATCTTAAAGCCCACCCAGTGCCAGCCCTGCCATGGCAGGGATACCTTCCACTGTCCCAGGCTGCTCCAGTCCCTGTCCAGCCTGGCCTTGGACACTGCAGGGATCCAGGGGCAGCCCCAGCTGCTCTGGGCACCCTGTGCCAGGGCCTGCCCACCCTCCCAGCCAGCAATTCCTTCCCAATATCCCAGCTGGGCCTGCCCTCTGGCACTGGGAAGCCATTGCCTGTGTGCTGTCCCTGCAGGCCTTGTCCCCAGTCCCTGGGCAGCTCTCCTGGAGCCCCTTTAGGCCCTGCCAGGGGCTCTCAGCTCTCCCTGGAGCCTTCTCTTGTGCAGGGGAGCAGCCCCAGCTCTCCCAGGCTGGCTCCAGAGCACAGGGGCTCCAGCCCTGGCAGCAGCTCCATCTCTCCCATCTCCTAATGTTTTATGAGGGGCATCTCTTCAGAGCAGTTGTAGATAGAGAGTGACTTGGGCCCATGGCTGAAGGCCCTCAGTGGTGGTACATGTAGAGAACAGCTTGGCCTTGGCAACACAGTGGAGTTGGGAAGGGTGAAGGAGGAAGGAGTGTGCTGAAGGTCTCAGGGACCTGCAGAGAGGAACAAGACAGTCACGGACAGCTGCTCTGGCAATGCATGTCAAAGCTTTTGGTAGACTGCTCTGCACAACTCCCTGACAGGAGGGTCAGACTCTGCTTCCAGGGAACAGGGACAGGAGAGGGAATGGCCTCAAGTTGTGCCAAAGGAGGTTTAGGCTGGAAATGAGGGAAACTTTATTAATGGAAAAGGTTGTCTTGCCCTGGCACAGCTGTCCAGTGTAGTGGTGGAGTCCCCATGCCTTGAGGTGTGTGGGTGTGGCACTTGATGACATGGGGCAATGGTGGCCTTGGCAGTGCTGCAGGCAGGGTTGCACTCAGTGTTCTTGGAGGTTCTTTCCAACCTAAATGATTTTGTGATCAATAACAAGACTTCACTGATTTTTACAAAGCCCTTTATTTTTGATCTCGAGGCTTATAAAAACTGTTAATCAAAACCAAAATGTTTAAAATTTTACATATATACAATATGAGAAATAAATTATGCTTTAAGTCATACAAAAACCACAATATACAAATAGGGCTTTGAAACTTCTCTAAGTATGGCATGGCAACAAGTCACAGATACTTACCAAAGGCTTCAGTTATTGAAGTCTTTTCATAAAAACATGAAAAAAATATCCCCAAATGTGCTTGCTTTGGTTGGAGTGAAGCTCTACAAAAACTGAAGAGATTTGCAGGCCTCAGAAGAACTTGCTAAGACTTCAGAACTCAGTGCACCACCTGGCAACACCATTTGTGGGTTTGCCTTTCTGCATGCCAAAAGCTCAAGGTTGTTATACCAATTCTCCTTCCAGAAAGAAAAAAATAAAAATAAAAGAGGGAGAAAAAAAAAAAAAAAAGAAAAAAGGAAAAAGCAAGCAACCAAAACAAAACCTATTTTACCAACTGACAAGGTCCACTCTGCTGTAGCAAACAGGACAGCTGTAGAGTCTGTCCAACTCAAAGCAAAGCCAAGATCACCTGGGACAGGGAATCCAACCGGGGTGTTGTGACAATCAAGGGCAGGATGTTTGGCACTTTACTCAAAAATAAGGTCTTAATTATGCATTGGTACTACAACAGCTTCTGAGCAGAGGAGAGCACATTCTCAGCAGTTAAAAGGAGTGGTGCAAAGCTCTCCTGAGGCAGCACGGTGCATCCCTGTGGTCAGACCAAGGGCAGCTGCTCTTCGCCCCTTAAAAAGGGATCTGCATGTGTGACTGGCCAGCCCCACTGCGGACACTGACCAGGCAGTGAGGAGCAGCTGCCACCACCACCTGCACCGTGTCCTGCCCCAGGCACAGGGAGAACAGAGCTCTGCCTTCTTATCAGGCCATATGGCAGGCAAATAGACATTTCAGTATTAGAACAGATAATTTTTAAGGCAAGCGAAGGACAACTTGAAGTTAAGTGGCATTGTGCTTATCCCCAGCCCTTCCCTGGACAACCCCACACACCTGACCTGTGCTGGTCTCACCTTCCCACAGCCCACAGTGCTACAGGACCATGGTAACTCCTACACTAGGTGCTAATTTGTTCTTGGCAGCTCTGTCACCCACAGTCTGATGGACAGTCAGTGTGGTTATTTGTCTTCTCAACTCCACTGGCGGGCAGACCAGAAGATCATTGCTGAGGTCTCAGTCTACGAAGATCTCATCCATAGTCCTGGTTAATGTGAGCAGGGAAGGGAAAATGCAGCGTGTAACAGGTCAAGGTAAGGTTAAATGCACAAACCAGGCTCCTTGGGAAAGGGATAATGGAGTTTTAGTTATTCTAGGTCTAGGACCATGGTTCATCAATTGCTCCTCAGTTTCTTGCATCCAATCCAAGATGTTTTGTCCTGAAGAGCTAGTTTCTTTAAGTGCTACCAAGCCCAATTTCTCCCAGAGCATCTTGCCATCTGTGTGGTCTTCATGCATCTAGGTTGCTTGTTTGTGAGCCATTAGGGAAGCCTTCAGAGCAGATTCGAGACAGATCTGGGAAAACAGAGAGCAAAAAAGATACCTAGTTAAATGCAGAGGTTAAGAGGAGTAATGAAGAATTTCTAAGAACTCAGGGAGTGCCAAGAACAGGTTTGGACAGCACAGGTTGGTGTTATATTCTGTCAAAGCTGCACTTTGCCCAGTAGCTACTCAGCGAGAGCCTGCAGCAGACATTATGCAGGCTGCAAGCAGAAATTACAGGGCTTGAGCTAGACCCTGCCTGTGCAGCTCCATTTGGGATGGACAGATGTTGGCTAGCTCAATCTCCAAGGAGGGAATTATAACATTGCACTGACTTGGCAGAAACAGCTGAACAGCAAGTAATCACTCATGGTTTCTGGGAGGAAGGATCATTTCCTAGGAAAAAATGGTGTGCTGGAGCTGAGCTCAGCTCCTCTGCACAAGCTGCACTGCACAAGCAAGCAGGAAGGGCACATCTGCCAACAATTCTGTTTTATAGGGCTTACCAAGTAGCATATCAAAACAGCCTTTTATTGTACCTGCAGGAATGCTTACTCGATCTTTCGAGACTTGTGGCAGAGCAACAAGTTTTTGCACAGGGGTTTCATTCACAGAATTGTTTGCTACCGTGCATAGCACAGCTTGCTGGTTTCTGCCAAACCTGGAATGGGACCAGCTTGCATTTCTGAGCCGAGTTCTGCTGCTCAGGAGGGCTGTGAAAAGCTCAACTTCCACAGGGCTCTGCTAGCCCTAACAAGCACTTTGTCCTCTGGATTAGAAGTGACAAAGCTCCAAGTCTACAAACTGAAATTTAAGAGAGGGCAAAAGGTTGGGCTGAATCCAAACGAAAGTATAATTTAGTCAAATGAACAGGAATTCATTCAAAACATGACCGGAGGCATCCGAGGCAATCAGGTTGTCACTGTTGGGACCAGACTTTCTGGAAGTCATGTTCTGAGAATTGTTCTGTGAGTCTGGGAAGTCCCCTGGAGGTTAAACAAGGCTCAGCTGCTTTGGCAGTGTCAGAGTTGACACTCTCCTGAACCAGAGGACATCAGCAGGCCTGGAGATTCAGCTGTGGGAATCAGGGCTGTAACACCATGGCAAGTCCTCACCTGTGTCTTCCTCATGCAATTGAGCTCAAGCTTTAACCAAGTGGTTTCTTGGCAGCTCAATGTCTTCCACAAGACTGAAAAGATATTTTAGGCAATGCCCTGCACTCCTCCCAGCTTCCCCCTGTTCTACAGGGCACATAATAGATGACTCTTAGTCACCTTTTCACTATTGCACAGGTATGGGGCATTGGTGGCGCCTCACTTTAGCACCTACCACGATTAGGTGATACACCCATTTGGCAGTAAACATGTAAAGGTACAAGGTGACAATCCAAGGTCAGAAGGGAGGATAATATCACCTATTTAGCAATAGATATGGCATACACAAAAATTAAGTCTGAAAAATTAAGGCTAGATTTCCTTATATTTTTTGAAAGAAAAAGATATTTCAGGAGTCAAAAAAAAAAAAAAAAAAAAAGAGAAGGTTCCACTCATCCCAGCCAAGACACATGCATCATACAGAATTTGTCTTGACTGATTTCCATACCTTTTCTGCCATTCCTCTGTGCACTTCACAAACCAGAGCTCTTTGCCAGGAGATATACTCGTTAGCTGGGAGTCCTCCACACAGAAAGCAAACCTAGGAGGAGGAGGAATCAGAAGGAGTCAAGGTACCTGCTGTCTCCATGATTAACAATTAACAAGTAATATGGACTGCAGCTTCTTCTAAGACAAGTTTTTTGATTAGACATCCATCCCACAGAACACCATCAGCCTGTTGAGTGGCTGTTTTATTTCCTACTTCAGTATTTTAACTGGGGATTGCTTCTACTACCCCTGTGTTCCATAGAAGCCAGGATGCAGAATACCTTACAGATTACAGGTGATGCTTATTTAAAGCTCTGAGAAATGTGGGAAATCATCAGAGTCAACTGCTGCTCTTTGACAGATCTGGGTTACCTTCAGAACAACATTAACAGAGGATGTGGGAGTGCCATGCTACATGCTTGGCAGCTTTAATAATTTTTGGATGCTCAGGTAATTCTCCATTTGCGGAGAATCATAGAATTAGAGAATGATTTGGGTGGGATGGGGCCTTAAAAATCATCCCTGCCATGGCAAAGAACCTTCCACTAGAATTTTATGGTCAGTTCAATGGATCCAGGGTTGGGAAAGGCCCTTAAAAATCACCTAGTTCCAAGCCCCCTGCCAGATCCCAGAAGGAGCAATACAGTGCTTGAGGGGTTGGTGTCGTTATGTTGTTGGTTGAAGTTTCAGATCCTGCTGCTTGTGCCAAATCAGCACATTAAGCCTGTAAACAGTCGCCATGACCAGTACCATGTTTCAGTACTTTTAGTGCTCAGTATTTTATACAATCTAAACCACCTTGAAGCATGTTAATTTAGTCCCCAATGGATCCCACAGAATCAAAGTAAATCAAAAGAATAACCCAAATCTGCTGTGCTGTGACCAGTTTTGTTTAGAGCCTGTTTGCAGCTTTGTGCTGGACAGTAACCTGCTCTCCTATACCACAAGGGAGCAATAGCTGGTGACACCAAAAATGAAAGGCTGCTCAGGATACTAACTACATTCAAAACACCAGCTTTTTTTTCTCAGTTCTGAAGGGTTGAAGTTTCAGTCAGTTCATATGCAGCCTAGCACAATTATTACCTCTGCTGTGTTTCCCCAGATTTCACACGTATTCGTCTGATGTGGAGCTCCTGGGAGGAATTCATGGGCCTGTACCAGTAGCTCCTCAGCTCTTTCCACAGATCATACCACGACTGAGATGTCCCCTCCCAGGTGAGCTTTATTTTCAGAAGTTCACCCATGTCCTCCTCAGTATAGACCAGGAAGGTGTTCGTAGCGTTTAGGCCAATTAGATCAAGCCTGGAAGAGAGGCAGAGACTCGGAATTTTTTCCTTATGGAAGCATGCCAGGTGCTCCTTTGTTCCATGCCAGGAGTTTAACAGAGCCCCTGCAGCTTATCAAGTGCTGCACGTTCAACTGTCACCAGCTAATTACTGATTACACTGACGTGAGCTCAGATAGCTGGTTCCACGCAAGGCAGCGTGTACTTAGCCTGGCCATCCTTCCATACCTTAAAGGTGGGTTTTGTGCCTGGTCTTTCTTTTGGGATAGGCTAAATGAGGCCAGCAGTGCCTCCAGGGACATTTCACACTACATCCAAATGGTGGAAAGGAAAAGCAAACCAAACAACCAAAAAAATACCAAAAAAAACACCACGGAAAAAAAAGCGATGAGCCATGAAGGCTAACACGGGACTGGGCACATTAAAATGTTCTCGATTCATCCATTAATAAATTATAATTAAACTACTGAATGAAAAGCTTTTTTGAAAGGTGATGAAGTGGGGCTGCTAGGCTGGGATGCAATGCCAGTGTTAGCAGAGGAAAAGAATGCTAACTGTGTAGTCCCTGTGGCCTTCTTGCTTAGGTTAAACCACAAATGGCAAATTACTTACATTTCTAAAGAGAGGGGCTCAGAGTCTCCATTGGTGCCATGGAGGGTGACAGAGAAGGTGGGATCAACCTCTCCCAAGCCCTTATAGCTGAAGACGTGCATTTTCATCTGGTAGTGGTAGACTGGAGAGAAAGGGGAGAGCAGAGATGGAAACAGCTGTGCTGAAAGAAACACTGCTCTGCACTGCTCTGTGTGAAATAGTGTTGGCTAGCAAAGACCAGACCCTTCCTTTAGTGAGACAGCACTGACCACTTTTTCCTGCCCTTACTGACTACAAATTTGAGTTTTGCACAACAACAGCAGCAAGGCCCACTCTGGGGACAGCTCCCCAGACCTTACACTGCTCTGAGGTGGGGTTTTGCAAGCACAACAGGTGAACTGCAGCCCTGCTCAAAAGGCAGAGTGTTGTTGTGGGTTGATTCCACGGGGAGGAAGGAGCACAGTGATGCTACAGGACAGCAGTGCAGCTTGGTGCCAGTGCAACACCGACACCTGCAGCTGCCTGGCTTTGGGGTGATGCTGCTCCTCCGCCCCTGCGTCCTTCCCAACACCGACTGGGAGGCTGCTCCCACAGGGAGGCCATGCTCCTCCTGGGAGGGGAAGTGTACCTTTGAAGGGCATGTCAGCCCTGGTTTTCAGGTACATCTTGCTGTTCCTCTTGTGCCGGATCCTGCGGGCGTTGTAGCCGATGCCGTTGCAGCGGTTCTTGCGGCAGCTCAGGCAGATGCCCTTCTTGAAGCGGCTGGAATCGGTGCACTGAAACGCGAAGCTCTGCTTGTCCTGGTTCACCAGGGAGTCCACAAAGAGGTGCACAGACCGCTCGTGCTCACATTTAACAACTTCACCAATTGCTAGAGAGGCAGAGTTGCAAGGGATACACTTGGTTTCAGCAGCTGTCACCCCAGCAGCCCGTAAGATAAAGTGAGCTATGCCTTTCTGCAGCCAAACATGAGCTGAGCGTGGCCAAACTTGAAGTTTCTCAACAGCAGCAATTCATGAGGTAAGTAGGAGATGCTCACTTAATCCCTCCCACGAAAAGCTTTAAGAGGACCCTAGTCCCAGCATACAGACTATGATCAGATATGATCATATGACTATCATACAGACTACAGATTATGATCAGATGTTAGGATGAAAATGTGCTTCAGAGCAGCTATGGTTTCTAGCAACTATCTCCAGTAGTATGGACAGTATAGAAAGAAAAAATAGTTTTCTTTGGTTTTATAAAAAAGATCATTCCCCAGCATCAGAGAAGTCTACACTGACCAGAGGCAAAAGGTAAAGAGAACTTACTCCCATAGGCAATGGCTCCCAAGACATCACTGAGACCACAGCCAGGCTGGAAGTCTCCCCCATTGGGGTAGATGTCAATGTGGCCCACAGGCATCTGGATCCCAATGCTAACACCCAGTGTTTCCCTGGTGTAGGTGTGAAGGACATCCACAAAGTTGGCATCATCGGGGGAGAGGCGCCTGCTGGGGTCCACTCCTTCAAACATTGGGCCAGCGGGATCCAAGCCTGGAGTCAGAGACAGAGCACAAGGGGCCAGGTAAGAAATTGGGCTGTTTCATACAGAATATAGCCAGAAGCCTCCTGCTGGCAGGTCTCCTCAGCAGCTGATACACACAGTCCCAGCCTCGCTGTTGGTACTGTCCCCCAAGGTGTCTTCACAATGGGCTCACTGGGGAAACAAACAAAAATGTCCTGCTCCACTTTTGGGGCAATACAGCCCAACAGCAGCACCATGACCAGGTTGCCTGTTGGAAGCAAAGAGCTTTCACCAGGTCACAGTGAAGAGATGATTCAAGAGGCAGTTCCAAACACCAGAAGAGGTTTAACACCCAAGGAACGGCTGGCAGCCAAAGCTATTTCGATGGCATTTAGTCTGTTTTCAGACTGCACATATAGAGGGACTAACACCATTTTAGCAGCAGCTAGGAAATCCCTGCAAGTGAGATCCCATGATGGGTTTGGGATGCTTTGTTAACCCCTGAGCCTCACCGGCTCAGGACTCCAGAGCATTTCTACAACTTGACTGTGAGGTGATTTTTTTTTTCCCCAATTAACTAAATGCAGACATTTATTGCTAGGCTCTGTGGAATTCTCACTGCCAGTGTCACATGTAAATCCTTAATGCAACCCCTTGTACTATGCCCTGAGTTCTCACATGTTGAAATCAGCTTTCCTCTAGAGCTAGAAGCAAACTCTTCAGATATTTCCAGAATGAGAGGTTAGAGTTGTGTGATTTTTTTTTTTTAAATCAGACATCCTGTGGGACAAACAGCACCCAATAGCTCTCACTACCATTAGTTTATGAACTATAATTACAAAAACACTATCACTCAGAGGAACAGCATTTGGATAGTAAGAGCTTGGGCTGGACTTGTTTCTAACACGCATTTAAATTCAAATAAACCCCGGACCACTTTGTCCCGAGTAAGGTTTTTTCATTGAAACCCTGCCATAATTGATGTGAAGAGACCTGTGCCTTCCACTGCTGCCACAAGCAGAAAACTTGTCATTTCTGGAAGAATAACACCAGAACAACGTTGTAGCAACACAGGAAACCAGCCTCTTCTGGGAAACTCGCTGCCAGGAAGGACAGGGGAGAGACTGCTTAAAAAGCCACTTGCCTGTAATTCTGCCTATAGTGCCATGGACGTGGTTACCAGCAAAGCCAGCCACATGGGCACCCAGGCTGTACCCAATCAGGTGGACATTCTCTAGCTTGAAGAGGGGGTTTTCCTGCAAGGAAAATAAAATATGAGAGTTTGATCCCCTGTCTTTCAGTGCTGCTTCTGTCTGCAGGAATATAAAGTCCAGTTCCAAGAAGACATTGGATGGAGGGGGTAGATAAGCATGCTTCATTTTGTATTTCATCAAGACACATGGAATGGGGTTTGGATGGCACTTGTGGTTTACCCGTGTCCCAGCCCCAATTATGATAGTCTTTATCATAAAGAATAAAACTTTCTCCTGGGAGCTGCCAGCAGACTCTGCACTGGCTTCAGGTGCCAAGTGCAGCACCATGGACCTCTCCTTCTTCCCCGCCCTCCTGCCAGGCCAGTGCTGGCTCTGAACTCCCAGGTCCGCATTGCTCAGGCAGCACTCCCAAATCTGCACTTCAGCACCACTGAGCCGAGCACGCTGCAGGGCAGCATCTCCAGGCAGGCTGCAGCTATGAGCCATCACCCAGCCAAGCCCAGGGCTGGGTGTTACAGCACAGCCTGCCCTGCTCGTGAGCCTTGGAGCTGGTGAACGCTCTGCAGCCTTGTGCAACAGTCCCTCACCGAGCATTACAACAGAGGCTGCTCTTAGCTTGCACTACCTGTAACCAGTCAAGCAACCTCGCTATGGTTTTTCCAACAATCTGTGTGTTGTTCACGGCATCGGTGTAGAGCTGGTGGGCAAGAGAGAGCCAGTCCACCACGACCACGTTGGCATCCTTCTCCCTCTCCTGCAGAGCGGACACCAAGCTGTCAAGCCAGGTTTCGAACATGCCACTCATCTAGAAAGAGATTCAGGTGTCAGTTTCCAGTTTGCAAGACCAAGATGACACATCCACAGTAATTTTTGCATATTTGCATGTCATTTACATATGCTGCTCCAGCTGCATGCTGCTCCTCTGCAAGCCACATTACCTCTCAGCAATGCAGTGAGAGCATGCATGCAATGGAGTAAGAAAAACAGGTTTTGAGAGACTCTGTCTGTAATTACCCACTTGCCTTTTAGGGCAGGAAGGAGAGGCATTCGTTACGTGCCACCTTATCGCATTTTTTCTCAAGAGTTTCAGAAATTCTGATGGATTGCAAAATGATTTTCCAGACCTGGCAGTGTGGTTTGCGTAAGCCCTGGCATTGCTGATAAGTCCCCTCATGCCACACACTCAGCTTCATCAAATGCAGAATTAAAAAGCTGAATAAAGTCTGTGTGCCCTCTTGTTTCTTTATCAAGGAGACCACACAGCAGGTCTCCCATCAGGGCTGGACACTCAGCTACAATTACAGAAGGTCTATACACATGCCTGTCAAGTCAAGTGTCACATTCGTAGTGGTCAGCCAGTTGGATTTTAATGCCATGTTCACATTGTACAGCTATGAAGTGATCTTGGGCAGCTATGAATGAGCTGGGTGATTTCAGAGTTCCTAAGCCTGATCCTGAACACTTTGCTCCAGAGATCTCAATAGAGGTGCATCTTTTAAGAGACCATTGTGCTCAGAACGTGAAGTTTTTCCAAATTCCTATATTCATAGAATTCTAAAAGGGTTTTGGTAGGAAAGGACCTTAAAGATTACGTAGTTTGAACTCCCCTGCCATGGACAGAGACATCTTCCACTAGACAAGGTTGTTCAAAGCGCCATCCAGCCCGGCCTCGAACACCTTCAGGGATGAGGCAGTCACAGAAATTCCTGAAAATAAATTTTCTGGAGACACAGCCCATCGGCAGGGCAGTTTGCTCTCTATGAGTGGGCAGACTAAGCATTGCCCAGGATTCTTCACACTTACCGTCCAGCCGTGAATGATGAAGAAGGTTTTAGCTGTCACGTTGAACTTGCAGTCCTCCAGGCACTGATGCTGGCCGATGGCGAGCGTGCAACCATCCTCACCGGCGTCCGGCGAGGAGCGGAGCCCGAACTTCACCCGCGCCTTCTGTGCCGGCACACGCTCCGCGTTGCCATCTGCAAGCCAGCGGGAGAGAAGGGTCAGCAAAGCGCCTCGAAGCCCGCCTTCCCCGCGAGGGGACGAACCCGCTCCGCGGCTCCCCCGGTCCCGCGTGGGACCGCGCTCACCCACCTCCTGCCGCGGGCAGCGCCGCCTCCGCGGCCCGCGCCGCGATGCAGCAGGACACGGCGCTGCACAGCAGGAGGAAGAGCCTCCTCATGGCTCGGGAGAACGGCCGGACGGAGGGCTGGAGCAGCGGAGGAAGGGATGAATGGATGGACACACGATCGGACGGACGCGCGGCGGCGGCGGCGGCGCTTTAAGAGTGGCACCATGGGGCGGGGCCATCCCGCCATCCCATTGGTCACGCCTTCCGTGACGTCACACATGGTATGAATGGGAGGCCACGCCCTGCGCGGGGGGTGTGCCCAGCGCTGACACCCTGAGTGGCACAGGGGACATGTGGGGGGGATTGTGGGACACACAGGGAGTCCCCAGGGCTGACACTCCGAGTGGCACAGGGGACATGTGGGGGGACTGGTGGGATCCACAGGGAGTCCCCAACGCCGACACCCCGAGTGGCACAGGGGACATGCAGCCCCACGTGGGGAACTGGCGGGCGTTTTGGGAGGGGGGCTCACGGGTGCTGACCCCCTCATGCTGCGGTGCCCGACCCACATGGCACTGGGGTCTGTCCTTTCCATCTCCACCCGTGGGAACCCCCAGAACTTCGACATTTGGGCCCTCTGGACCTAAGGGGTGCAAGATGCTTCCCGAAGGGCATTGCCCACCTTGCAGCCCACCACCTTCTGCAGTACGTTATCGACACCATAAATCATTTTGAACTCAAAAAAATAATCATTTCTTTCTACTTTTTTATTACTTGTATATTTACCCGTTGAATCAGTATATTCACTAGTGCGTGACAAGTTATTTCACTTTATACTGCTGCTGTCTCACCACACAGTGTAAGAAGAGATCATGCCCTGGGGACAGAAGATTTACCTGTTTTTCATCCGCTTCCTCCGTGGCTCCTCTTTTTCTCCAAATTCACTGAAGAGAGCAAGGAGAAGGCAGCAGGATAAAGGAAAAAGGTGTAGGCAAATGATGGGCAAAGATGAGGGATGTGGTGTTCCCCCCTAAGGTGAAGAAAGCGCCCAGGATTTGTAGATGCTCATGGTCAAAAGGAAAGACAAAAGCTAGAGGATCTGGAAAAGCTTAAAAAGTTTTATTAGAATATTGCATGCTTGGCATGGAAATTGGTGTGTTTGTCCCTGATTTTCTTGTATAAACATGACGGACGGACGGACGGAAGGAAGGAAGGAAGGAAGGAAGGAAGGAAGGAAGGAAGGAAGGAAGGAAGGAAGGAAGGAAGGAAGGACGGAAGGAAGGAAGGACGGAAGGAAGGAAGGAAGGAAGGAAGGAAGGAAGGAAGGAAGGAAGGAAGGACGGAAGGAAGGAAGGAAGGAAGGAAATGGGACACCAAGCAAAATCAGAGGGCAGAGCAATTGCTTTAGCCCTCACCAGTAGATGCAAATGGAGAGAATTAATCTTTCTGGCTTTCTCAGGGTACTCAGTTTGTACTCCATGTCTCTGTGAGCCTTCCTCAGCCCAGACATCTCCTGACTCTGTGTGGATTGGCAGTTGAACTAGATGGTCATTGTAGGTCACTTCCAATTGAAATATTCTATTCTATTCTATTCTATTCTATTCTATTCTATTCTATTCTATTCTATTCTATTCTATTCTATTCTATTCTATTCTATTCTCTATTCTCTGTTCTCTGTTCTCTATTCTCTATTCTCTATTCTCTATTCTCTATTCTCTATTCTCTATTCTATTCTATTCTATTCTCTATTCTCTATTCTCTATTCTCTATTCTCTATTCTATTCTCTATTCTCTATTCTCTATTCTCTATTCTATTCTATTCTATTCTATTCTATTCTATTCTATTCTACTCTATTCTCTATTCTATTCTATTCTTACTCTATTCTTTCCTCACAGCTCTTTTATGTGTGACAGATTGTAACTGGGGATTGCTGCTTCTCTCCTCTTTGTGGATCATTCTTAGAACCTCTTAATTTCTGACTCTGCAGGATGAATACATGTTCTGGGATCTCCTCAAGCATGTCCTGTTCCCAGAGGCTGGAGATGATGCTCATGCTCCTCAGGGAGTGTGGGATTGAGCAGAATGCCCTGAGGATGCAGCCTCTCCTCTGCAGCTGTGTGGTCCCTCTAGAGGAACAACATCTTTACAGCACTGACCTATAACAGAAAGGACCTAAATTTCTCAGCTGCTGTCCACTACTGGACTTACTCCTGCAGGAAATGAATCAGCCAAGCCTCGTCACCAAATGCCTCATCATTTAAAAGATTTCTGGTGCCAACAAGCCCCTTCCAGACTGCTGACCACCACGACATTATCGTGGTTTAACCACAATGTCTTCTCATTCTCCTTCTGTTGTCTCCTGATACTGTAAAGCTCCTGCTTTTGTCTGTGCAACTCCAGACTCTGGGAGAGGAGTCTTGGTCTTTGCCTCTGGCTTCCAAGAATGACAGTAGCAGTGAGAATAGCTTAGCAACAGCAAGGAAAAAGTGCATCAAAATAATTCCTGGCTGCTTCAGCTGAAAGGTGATGATCATCTGGGGAGATGCTCAGGGTCTGTTGTGATGGGCATCATATCAACTCACAGAGTGTGGCTCAGCACTGACCTCTCTGTAACCCTCATGGCCTGGGGGGAAGGAGGCTCCCACCCAGAGCTGCTTGGAAAATAGCAGTTCCTTAAGCCAAGTAATTCTAAAGAAATATTCCTAGTTCTGTTGAGTTTTTCACTGGGAAAGATTTCATGGCTCCCAGATGGAATTTCTGGATATTGTAGTAAGTAATAAATAATAAACCAGAGTGAAATGGATAGTAATCCACTTCAAAAGACACAGAAGCTCAAGAGTTACAGCACTTGTAGGGATGTTGGAGGCTTTACCTCAGCAGCTGGTATGACAGGGGCAATGCCCGTGGAGATGGTGGCTGTTCTTGGAGGTGTCTTTCTGGCTCTCTTCCTCTCTCTCTCTGGCTCCATTCCTACATGATTTCCTAAAGGTCTCAATTCAGTCCAAAAGCAGAAGAGGAATGTTTTTGAAATCATGAGCATTTTTATAGGAAATAGAAAAATGTTCCACTCAGTTGTAGTCACAAGCTCTTTGCAGGTGGGTGCTGGGTGGCTGAGTCTGGTTTCTTCTTCAGACATAGTGAGTCAGACCACAGTCATGGAATGTGGAGGTAGAAGGTACATGAGAGGAGTCAAGCTTCTTTTAGTAGCAAAAAGCTAAAATCAGTATGACATGTAAATTAAGATGCCCAAATATTTAAAGGTCTGAAGTCTGATGGTGCTCTTAGAGAAGGACTAGACAGGTTTTGCATCAGCAGCATTTGAGAGATTTCTATACCTATGCATCCATCAAGGAGACAATTTCAATGCTGTCTCTATACAAGAAGAGCATCTCAAACCTGGGTTATGGTCAGCATCTTCTGCAGGAGCTCAGCATCTTTGACAGAAAGGACTTCATGGAGACTGAAGTTAGAAGACTTCTGCAAAATAATTGTCATGAATGCCTCTTTTTCCCTGTCTTTAAAATTAGCATGTAGACACCTGCTTTCCTTGCAGAAATGGCCACACAATTAAAGAGCTGAGCACTAAAGGAAAATGGAAAACACTTCATCATCACACCACTCTAAAACCCTGTAGAGGCAGAGTAATTCTGGTGTGAGCAGTTCTGGAGACAATAAGGAAAACTAACAAGCAGCCTTTTGAATGAACATCACTGCCAACATTGCAACCCTCATCCTCTCATGACCTGCCATGGAATGAGCAGCAGAGAGAGTTTTTTACCCAGGACAGGGTACCACTGCTGACCTGAGTGGCTGCAGGAGGGATTAGTGGCTAAGATTGCATCCTGTTGCATTTACATCGCTGGGAAGGCACAAGTGGAACACTTGGCCACTCCTGTAAGGGAAAAATTGTGACTCCTGGGCTTGTGAAGTGGTTAATAAAAACACTGGCATACCAACTACAGTTAAAGATATTCCTATTAAGAATTTTTCATTTGAACAAGCTAAAGAGTGATGTCATGGCTTTAGGTCAGATATTCAGTGTCAGGGAGTGCATTTAGAAATATGAGTGTGTTTTACACATTCTCTGTCCATTCTTCCTTCCTGGTTCTTCCTTTCTTCAGTGAAAGAGGGAGTAGGATTTACAGGATAGGAGGAGGGGAGAGCAAGGGATCTCTGTCTCTCTGGGTTTTTTTTTCAGTTATAAAACAGTTACTATTTTCAATTACAAAACACAGGCAGTATAATCCAATGGAATTGATTCTAGTTTCCCACATCTTCTGCCTAGTTTCTGAGTCAAGAGGAGAGATAGTGAACAAGCTGAGAGAGGGAAGGGCGGCTTAGATGGCAGCAACCTCAGGGTGTGCTCAGCTGGGGCAAAGGCCTGGGAAGGACCCCCACATCAGATGAGGGTGAAGAGCTGACTGCACCCCAAGAAGTCTGAGATCCTGGAGAGACAGCTGTCCAGTGGAATATCATCCCAGGTTAATCCATGTATCACCCTGTGCCTGCTCAGCCCTGGAACACTTGGTTTCTCATCATCCCATCACACCACAATTATTTTATGCTTAGTGCTTGCTGCAGAGGGAGGGACAGATTATTTCTGTGTCGTATTATTTCTGCTCTGGATGTTTTTGTTCTGAGAGGGTCAAACTGGGGTGAAAACAGGCCATGGTATCTTTGTTTCACTCCTTACCCCACTCCTTACCCCACAAAATTTTGCCTCCCCTCCTCAGCCTTTCAAATACATCCCCTCTATGAACACACTTCATAGAACCAATACTTCATACCCCTGTGTAGGTTTGTTTGCTTACAGAAGAGCTAATCTCCACCAGGTTATGAAATCAGCTCACATGCTTCAGTGGCCTTACCCACTATTGATATCCCTATTCGATCCCCGTTGAGCTCTCTTTGTTGGAGGTAACCCCTTCTCCTACTCCTTCTAAGCTGATTTCTTAAGCCACCTCATTCAAGTCCCACATCCCCATGGTATTTAGATGTAGTAAAAATGACTGGGGGGAAAATAAATGGCAGCCAGTGAGCCCACTAAACTGTCTGACTATTAATGGTCCTGTTAGTTGCAAATTTACTTTACCACAAAGCCCTCAGCATGTAATCCTTAGATGAATGCCTTTGATTGTGAGGGAATATTTACAGCTGACCCTGCCAACAGTCTGCAAACCTGCAATGGGCCTCCTGTCCCACATTAAATCCGCTGGCATCTGTTCCTGGGTTCTTATCAAACACATGCTCTGTTGGTGCAGTGTTTGGGCTGTAGTGCTCACGGATACGGTGGGCCTTGAAGAATAAATCCCTGCATTCCTGAGAAATGCTAATTCTTGTGAACGTTGTCACACAGGGTTACAGTTTGTACCTGTCTCCAGGCATCGCCATCCACTGGGAGGTTTCCAGGAGGCTTTGATCCCCGCTGGCTGCCCCCTCCCCACAGCACAACCCCGATCCTGCCTCTGGACCACCCTTTACCACAGATAAAATTCTTCCTTCTTCAAACTGCTGCCCTTTCCCTGGACATATTCCCAGGGGAAACAGGAGTGATTTTCATGATGGTTTTTATCTCTTTTTGCCCCTGCCCATGTCTCGCAGGAGACCCTCAAGTTATCCTGCCCTCCTTTAGCCCCAGCAGTGCTGTGCAGGAGCTCAGGCTGGAAGCCAGAGAGAGCTCTATGTGTCCTAACGCCTGCTTGCTATGCCCAGGCGGACAAGTGGAATTCAGCTTGTCATTCCCAGCATGTCTCGTGGTCTGTGAGATGGATCCAGGCTGCTTGGCTGCTTTGTGTCAGGCAGAAGACCCAGTGGCGTGTGGTGGGCTGCTCCATCCACTCTGCAGACAAGGATACCTTTAGATCTGCGCTGAGGAATGACGTGTATTTTCTCTCCCCTTATGATTTTACGCAAAATTCACAGTTTTCCATCCAAACTGGATGAATGCTGAGCATGTCTGGGCTTGAACATGGACTTGGAGCCAAGTCCATTGGCAGTGTAGAGGTGTTGTGGGTAGCCAGAGGGATATTTGCTCCTGCTCCTTTCTGAGGTCCTGTTTTGGTGGGATTGGAGAAACAACTCAGCTATCCTTCAGCCAGTGGATAGCTGAGGCCTCAACAGGGCTTCTGCTTTAAGTCTCCTGCATCCAGCAAAGAAAAAATGCTAAAATAAGAGGAGCCTGGGACTGCTAGAGAGTCCAGAGAGAAGTCAATAGACAACTGTTTGTTTTAGGGATTGCTTTAGAGTGCATATCCTTATCCAAATGCTTCTTTTTCCAATCTGCAGGAATTTTTGGCCCAAGTGTGGAGTGGATATGGTAGCACCACCAGTGAGGTGTACCCAACACTGAGCAGGGCTGCAGCGCCAGCAGAGACTGTAAGAACTGGCAGAGAAGGCAGTGACCCTCCTTCCCACTGAGATGGGTCTGTTGGACTGGGCAGAGCTCTGGCTTTGGAATTATTTCTGGTAATTGGCAGGTAAAAAATCTTGGAGTTTGGCATTTTGGTAGAATAATGAGTAAGCTGAAATCTCCTTCTTTTCTGAAAACTCTCCAGACTAATGCCCAAACCAGTTGTCTGGAGGCAGGTTGGAAAGTGCTTGAAGCAACCTCATCCAATGGAAGGTGTCCCTGGAGTTTGGAAACAGGTGGATCTTTAACTTACGCTCAAACTGATCCTATTATTCTATTATTGAATTTCAGCACTCCTAAATCTACTTTAAATCTATGTCAGGCTTTCAAAACTGATCCTATAAATCTGGATGGACACCAAACCCATTGAACTCTCAGCATGCCAGTCCACTTCCCGTATCTACTGGAAAAAAACCAGAGTTTTTTATTAAAACAAATAAATTTGTTACTTACTTTAACAAAGCCCAGTAAAAACATATGTTAGTTCTCACCATTACTATTAATTTGTACCCAAGCTTTATGGTCACAAATCTTGGGTAATTGTTTCTTCCTGGGCAGTTGTTGAGTCAGCTCACACAAGTTCTTCAACTATTTCTGGTCCTGATTGCTGATTCAGCTGGTGTTTAGGAGACCCTGTGGCAGTATTTCACTGTGATTCACACACCAAAGAGGAATTGTATTTTAAACCACAAACATAGACTTTACGCACTAGCTTTTGTGTGAAGAAAAAGGGTGACAAACAGCTTGAGGACAGGAATAAGCTGCACAAGATGTGGCTGTGTATCATCAAGGTCAGTGTCATTTGTTCTCCAGCAACCTGTTCTTCCTTTACCCTCCCCTTTGAACCATTTGTCTCAAATCCATGCAGAGTGTAGAGATGGGATCTGCCTGAGATAGGGGAAAGCCTCAAGTCACCCTTGGAAATACAAGGAGTCTCCTGCTTTCCTCAGAAGTTGGCTTTACTTACACCAACAGTATTACTCATTTTGGTTTTCACCAGGTTGCACATTTTACTTTGACAACTCATTGGTTATCCTATCCCTGAATCCATTCTTATTACTCAATATCTCAATGAAAAGGACACCTACCACGTCTGTTTGCAGAGTCTGCAATGGGATGATGGGATGCTGGTCCTCATGAGGCACTGTTTCACCTCCTGGCCATTTCTTTCTAATTGCCTAACTTCTCCCATTTACTGTGTTTATTGAGTGTATGGATCTTATTAGGAAGAATCAAAGACCCTGTAATTAATTAGGAAGAGTTTGGGGCATTTCTCAGTGCCTTGAATTTATGTTCCTGTCCGTAATGCACAGATGCTGCTGACATTCATCCCAGGACTTCCCAGTCCAAGGCCAGACAGGCAGAAAGACTGCAGTGATGGCAGGGGAAAAACAAAAGGGCTTCCCTGTAGAGGTCAGGCATACCCTGGGCTGCATCACCAGCAGTGTGACAGGCAGGTAAAGGTGGGGGATTGTGCCCCTGTGCCCCTGTGCTCAGGTGAGACCCCACCTGCAGAGCTGCCCCAGTCCTGGGCAACAACAGCACAAGGACGTGGAGCTGCTGGAGCCAGCCCAGAGGAGGCCACGCAGCTGCTGCCAGGGCTGGAGCCCCTGTGCTCTGGAGCCAGCCTGGGAGAGCTGGGGCTGCTCCCCTGCACAAGAGAAGGCTCCAGGGAGAGCTGAGAGCCCCTGGCAGGGCCTAAAGGGGCTCCAGGAGAGCTGCCCAGGGACTGGGGACAAGGCCTGCAGGGACAGCACACAGGCAATGGCTTCCCAGTGCCAGAGGGCAGGCCCAGCTGGGATATTGGGAAGGAATTGCTGGCTGGGAGGGTGGGCAGGCCCTGGCACAGGGTGCCCAGAGCAGCTGGGGCTGCCCCTGGATCCCTGCAGTGTCCAAGGCCAGGTTGGAGCAACCTGGGATGGTGGAGGTTGTCCCTGCCCATGGCAGGGGGGTGAAATGAGAGGATTTTTAAGATCCCTTCCAATCCAAAACATTTTGGGATCCCATTCTATGATGTACTTTACAGAGCAAGGGTGGCATCCTCTAAGGAGGACCTGCTGGGCAGGTAGGACAGAGGAGCAGTAGCAGCCCTTGTCCCCAGTCTGCAATATGGGGGCAGGACTCATCCCATTAATCAGCTCTCTGAAGGGAGCTCTCCTTGTGCAACATCTTGTGCCTCCCATCCCATGCAGGATGCAGGTCCAGCACCTGAGTGACACACAGAGCAGCTGGTGACCGAGGGGTGGGGTGGAGCTGGAGGTGTGCCGCCTCTAGGGGCCCCCTGCCACAGCCTTGCCCTACCCATCATATGACCTCCCCAAGCACCGCATGTGACTGGGCCAACACGCTGGAAAGACCAGGCAGAGCAGAGGGGAGAACTGGAGAGGGGGAGGGCAGCGCAGCTAGAGGGGATTAATAAGCTAGACAGATAGGGAAAGGTTTGAAAGAGGGGGCTCGTGTCAGTTGTTGCAATAGCAGAGGGAAGTAGCTGTATGACTGGAAAATGGGCATGGAGCAAGATGGGAGGGAGGGATGACTTCAGAGGTGACATTTGGGATCAAAGTAGTTTACATCTTGTGGAGAGGAACACACTGCAATCATCAGAGCTGGAGAGATCAGAAACTCAGGAACAATCTCTGACCATAAGAATAGTAAGGAATGACCACAAGAGCCACACACTGAGATGAAAAATGAAGATGATGCTAAGATTGCTATGGACATGAAGTTTAGATGTTCAGGGCTGTCGCTTCATGCTGTGTCATGAACAGAAAGCTGTCTGCTGGCTGAAACTTTGGCACGGGTTGTGTAAATAGGCATCATCCAAGCTCATCATCTCCCAGCTCTGAGCAGAACTCTGTAAAGCCAGGTCCTGTCTGTAAGGACACTCCTGTTCCAGCTCCCTGCACACCCTGTCTGCCAGCAGGGAGGTGAAGACACCCTTGGAAGATAAAAGCAAATTTGGTTGTGGTTTATCAGCTGACCCAGAGGAGTTCTTGAGGAGCAGGGCATCTGCAAAAACAGCCAACAGAGTTATAGAATCATGGAATCACTTAAGGGTGGAAAATATCTCTGAGGTGATTGAGTCTGCCAACCCAGCACTGCCACATTAATAATCACGACTGTAACAGTAGAGAGGAGGAGGAGGAAGAGGAGGATTCTTTGATCTATTTTGTTTAGGAGATGCAGTGCAACAAAGGGAGTTTGAGGCTCTGTTTCACAGTACAGGGCACACTCAGCTTTAGAAATGTTGACAAGATTCACAGATCAAGAGAAGCTGAGGCTGGGAAGGGCCAGTGGAGGATTCCCAGAGCAACGCCCCTGCAAGGGCTGAGTCAGTCAGAGCTGGTTGCCCAGGATATTGTCTCTGGCCCACCTGCTTCAGGGTTCAACCATTCTCTTTTGTTTAAACAGAATTCCCCATACTTTAATTTGTGACTAAATTGTGGGCAGTATCTCTGGTTCCAGAGATAATTTAGGTTTCATTAATCAAAAGCACATTTAAAGCACTTCTTGGTTATGTGCTAGACAGGTTAGGGCAAATATAAACCCAGGATTTAATTTATCCCAGAAAGTGTTTGTGATCAGGCACTTACATGATGTCTTTATTCACTCATCACAGATTTTGTGCATTCCTGGCCATTAAAGTGAGGAACTAGCAGTCATAGACCTCCACAACTTGCGTAAATGGGTTTGCTGTTAAAAACTGCACTGAACAAACACAAACTTCAGCTACAAGGTTATTTAATCACACAGGAGGTTTGTTTATCCAGTGATTCTCTCCTAGCTGGGTGTGTAGGGGGTGGATGAACCCATAGCTCTGGACAATATACCAAAAACATTGAGTATTAAGACAACATCACCGATTGCTATGGTTTGTTTTTTTTTGTTTTGACTATGATCCTGGCAGGCAGGTCACCAGCAGCACGCGGAAGGTGCTGTGGCTGCTGCGTCACACTTCAGCAGCGGTGATGGCGAGGACAGATGAGGACAGATATTTGACTGTCCTGACGCTCCCCAGCTCTTTCCTCACCCCTGCTCTGGGTACAGCATACACACGACAAAAATTATTCAAATAGGATGTGCAGCTATTCTCTCCCTGTAAAGAATTAGTTATGTTAGAATTAGAATTAGCCTGTATGTTAGGATGAGTCGTAGGGAATCAAAAGTGTTTTGGTTGTTCACATGTTTTAGATGTTTAACTCACTTACAGTGAGTTATATATTTACATGTATGTACAGATATATGCACATAAATATATGCATATAAATAACTTATCTGCTTAAGTAAAGATCTCCTGGCTCCCTATGGAAGCATGTCTTCTTGAAAGTTGCAGGGTAGAATACGTAACATAATTGAGCTCTCTAAGTGACCAAGACAGAATTACTGATGCAGAGCAAATCTCTGATGAAGGTCAGTCCATCATTTGGAGGTACATTTTCCCCTTTTCCATGGAGTGATAGGACAAGGGGCAACGGCTTCCCAGTGCCAGAGAGAAGGGATAAACAGGATATTGAGAAGGAATTCTTCCCTGTGAGGGTGGGCAGGCCCTGGCACAGGGTGCCCAGTGCAGCTGTGGCTGTTCCTGGACCCCTGGAAGTGCCCAAGGCTGGGTTGGAGAGGGCTTGGAGCAACCTGGGATAGTGGAAGGTGTCCCTGCACATGGCAGGGAGTGGCACTGGGTGATCAAGTCGCTTGCAACCTAAACCCTTCTATGATTCTGTGATTCTATAATCTTGCTCCTGTGACTCACTGCCTGGGTCAGTAGATTTTAAGCTGCTTGTGGAGAGCCCTTTAGTGAAGAACTTGCCTACCATATGTCCAAGTGCCACTGTTTTGCTGACTGTGGGACAAAAAGGCAAGTATTGGGGGTGAGCTGTGCCTCTGGAGCAGCCATGCATCTGGGACAAGGAGAGCAGGAGACCATAGGCTGGTCAGCAGAGAGGATTTCACAGAAATAAGGTGCAGGCAGCTGTCTGAAAGCCTCAGTGTTTGCAGCATTCAAGCTGGTTTCAATTTAAAATGTCTTTCTTCAAGATTTTCTGCTTAAACATTAGGACAAGGAACCATTTGTGTGTAATTTCATGAATGACAGTTTAATATCCCCACATAACCCTTGGACTCCAAAAGCTGGGTCTCTAAGAGAAATGCCAAGATATCTCAAAAAAGATTTGAGAATTGGCTTCCATTCCTGTGCAAAGAACAGGTCAGGCCCTCTCCTGTAGGGGAGCAGATATGGGGTGTGTTTTAGTGAGCTGGAGTTCAGCTTGGTCAGTCAGCCCCAGTGTTTCTCTGTGTTACAGGGGGTTTAGCACAGCCCCTCCTGTGGCTGTTAGAAGCCCCTCTGTGAAGTGACCACCCCAAGCCAGGTGTGTGCTTCAGCTGAGTGTCAGGCTGGAAGGTGAGCAGGAAGGTCCCCTGGCTGGAAATGAACTCCATGTGGTTTTAGAGCTGCCACAAAGATATAACCCCAGACAGTGAAAACGTAACTCCAGCCAGTCTTGGAGCTCACCCGTCCCTCTGGTCAAGAGGGATGATGACAGTCAGGGACATTGGCTAGTTGTCATATTAGGCTCCCAGAAGCTCTGATAAGGCAGCTTGTTTACTCACAGCAAAAGACACGAAAGGACTTACGTGAGGCAATGCTCCTGTACCTGAACACTCCCCAGTGCCTGCTGGGCATTTCCATGGCATGATAAGGGGTGCAGCCCTGTTCCAGCCCCAGGAGCACAGCCAGAGAAGAGAATCATGGGATCAATTAATGGTTTGGGATGGAAGGGACCTTAAAGCCCATCCAGTTTCACTCCTGCCATGGACAGGGACACCTTCCTCTATTGCAGGCTGGTCCAAGCCTCATTCAGCCTGGCCTTGGACACTCCCAGGGTTGGGGCACCCACAGCTTCTCTGGGCACCCTGTGCCAGGGCCTCACTACCCTTACAGCCAGGAATTCCTTCCCGTCTAGTCCTGCCCTCTGGCAGCAGGAAGCCATTCCCCCTTGTCCTGTCCCACCATCCCTTGCCCCATATCTCTCTCCAGCTCTCCTGAGCCCCTTTAGAAGTCTCTGCTTGGAGCCTTGTGCAGGTGAACACCCCCAGCTCTCCCAGGCTGGCTCCAGAGCAGAGGAGATGGCAGAAACCTCTGTTGCCACGGTGATCAACCCTTCACAGGAGGATGCTCTCAGCAGGAGCTCCCAGAGCACAGAGAACTCCATGTGGTTTTAGAGTCCAAGCACAGCTGGGTGTTTGCTGTCCATTCTTGCTGGGACAGCAATGTCTCCCTGGGCGTGCACAGCACAGACTTGGGGGCTGGGTAGTACAGACAGGGCAGCAAGAGGGATGACACCAGCAGAGTCTGAGGTAAAGTCCTGTGGATCTGAGGTTCCAGTACAATTATCAGGCAGCTGCTTCCAGACTTTTCAAGAATACAGTTTTGGACTTACCTACCTGAATTTTCTGCTTAGGATCTGAAAGCTCTCTTGGAGTCAGCTCATAAAACCCAAATATCCCAGGCAGGTGGCAAAATGGGGGAATAACATAATGAAATCCCAACTGGGGCACAAGCTGAGCTGCCTCAGCCCTGATCCCAGCACCAGGTATGTGCTAGGCTGCCCATGAGAACTCTTATCAAGCTCCCAACAAAGCTGAAAACGTGCATCTCAGGGAAAGGGTCACAGCCCTGAGGCTGCCAGAGCTCCAGGAGCATTTGGACAATGCTCTCAGGGATGCACAGGCTGGGATTGTTGGGGTGTCTGTGGGGCCAATAGCTGGACTCCTGGTGAGTCTTTTCCAGCTCAGGATATTCTGTGATTACCTTCCACCACTTCAAATCCTTAACAGCTGAACAAAACAGTTCCACCTATAGGGAAACAGAAAATGTATTTATTTTGGGTTTGATTGATGAACACAGGTGATAATCCCCATCATGTGTCAAGTGCTTGTGTTTCACACCTCTCCTTCAGCCTTCCTCTAACGTCTCCTTGCTTTTGTGCTCTGCTGCCAAGAAGCAGCTGTGTGTAAAGGTGCTTCCCATGGAAAGACTGGGTTCCTGCCCCAGCAGGAAACAGAGGAAAAAGGAAGGGCAGAAAGGAGGAAGAGTTGCATACAGGTGTGCTTGGAGAGGGGACTCCCACAGTATGGTGAGTAAGGCTGTGGAAGTGTTTGAGGACCTCAGCTGTAGCCAGTTTTAATTTGTTGTACCTGGAAACTCAGTGCTACATACTGCTCCCCTCAGAAGCTGTGGCTGCCCTTGATTCCTGGCAGTGTCCAAGGCCAGGCTGGACAAGACTTGGAGCAGCCTGGGACAGTGGAAGGTGTCCCTGCCATGGCAGGGGGTGGGATGAGATAGTCTTTAAGGTTCCTTCCAATCCATTCCATGATTCTACGATAAAGAGAAGAAATAGTATATGCCCACACTTGAGGGCAGTGCTTGAAAGTTGCTTGGAGACTTTGCAGAGAGCTTCTCCAAAACCAAAGACAAAGGCACATTTTAAGGCAGGTAAATGGAGAGCTGCAGTAACAACTAGAGCTCTTAGGGGTTTTAGCCATGTAAATATTTGTGATAGCTCAAATATTTTCCTCTTCCCTCCTGGGTGAAATCCTAGCTGCAGAGCTTTGGGGCTTTTTAGCCCTAAACAAGAGATCCAAAAATAGCCTTCTGCTCGTAGCATTTACATGGGCAGCAAGTTCTTCCTCTGGTTATTTCTAAACTCAGAGTTAAACCCAGACTCCCATGCTGGGGAGATGCCTGCACACCAAATTGCTGCCCTCTCAGGATTATGTCTCTTTTTTCCCCCATTCTGTCATTTTTTTTCTCAACAAGTCTTTTGCTGCAGCTGGGCACCACTTTCAGGAAAAATTTTGCTTTTATTGAGCTGGCTTCCCAAGAAGTTCTAGTTGCAAATGCTGCCTCAAATAGGAAAAAAAAATCTTTTATTTTAATGAGTCGGTCTGTGATTATTTTATAATGGCGCTGTAAATACCAGTTGAGGTTTATAAATATGACTTTGAATGATTCTCTTCATTCTGGCCTCCTGGACACCTCTGTGAGCAATGTGCTGCTACATTCCCATCCTGAGCTGCCATCTAATGGTGAACGAGGTGGTGACTGCTGGGATGAGAGTTAGACGCAGCTATCTTAAAGGTCTTTCCCAAACGTAAAAATTCTGTGCTCTCAGTTGGGGAGTCGGGCTCTGCACCCTGAGAACAAAGGACAGGACAAGAGGAAATGGCCTCAGGTTATGCCAGGGGAAGTTCAGGTTGAACATTAAGAAGTATTTCCTTATGGAAAGGACGTGGAAAGGGCTGCCCAGAAAGCTACTGGAGTCCCCATTCCTGGAGATGTCCAATGAATGCCTGGACCTGGCACTGAGTGCCCTGGGCTGGTGACAAGGTGAGGATCGGGCACAGCTTGGAATCAATGATCTCCGAAGTCTTTTCCAACCTGAATGATCCCGATTGACTGAATCACAGAATATCCTGAGCGGGAAAGTACCCACAAAGCCCATCGAGTCCAGCTCCTCAACAATCCCAGCCTGGGCACCCCTGGCAGCGCTGTCCAAAGGCTCCTGGAGCTCTGGCAGCCTGGGGAATGTCACCATTCCCTGGGGAGCCTGGGCAGTGCCAGCACCTCTGGGGGAAGAACCTTGCCCTGATATCCCACCTGAACCTCCCTGGCACAGCTCCAGCCGCTCCCTGGGTGCTGTCGCTGGTCACCAGAGAAAAAAGATCAATGCCTGGCCTTTCTCTTACCTCACGAGAAAGTTTTAAGTGGGATAAGTCTCCCCTCCCTCCACCTCAACAGGCCAAGGTCTTTCAGCCGCCGCTCATAAGGCTTCCCCTCACCATTTCTGCAGCCATTCTTTTGTCGCTCACAGTTTAATACCTTTCTTATACTGCAGTGGCCAACACTGCTCACAAACGTTCGAGTGAGGACGCACTAGCGGGGAGCGGCGCAGGGCAATCCCCTCCCTTGGGCGGCTGGTGCTGCTCTGTCAGATGCACGCTGATTTCCTCACTAAAACCACCTGCACCATAAGCTGAGGATGAATACGGCGGTGTCTTCCCTCATGGCAGGCTTTAATCACAGGGACAGGGAAGGGACCCGCGGGGCGCACACACCGCCCACACGGCGGAGCCCCGCCGCCATGTTGGAGGCGGAGCGCTCCCGGGGGCCGTCCCCGTCCGAAAACTCGCGAGACGTGCGCGCGCTCACGGCGCGCCCCGCCCTTCCCCTTCCTCTGCGGCCGGCGCTCTGAGGTGAGGAGCCATGATCGGGTGGTCCCGCGGTGGCCGCCGCCATCCGCCCCCATCCCGCCCCATCCCCGCCGGCACTGGCCTCCCGGACACCGGGATCGCTGCGACATGCGCGGCGCCCGCGGTATTCCCCGGGATGGCGCGCGGGAGGGGGCGGGCGCGGAATCGGGGAAGGGACAGGCCTGAGGAAATTAATGGCTGCGATGATGACTTTCTTAGGACACCTTTGGATGTAACTATGAAAAGAACGCGTAATTCCTGAGCAGCTGCGGCAGTAAGAGAACAGTCCAGATCCTGCCTGCCATTGTTGGAAGTTTAATATGTTTTAATTGGTGTTTTTCAGCTGAGCTCTCAAGATGGTGCGCTACTCCCTGGATCCGGAGAACCCCACGAAATGTGAGTTGCTGTTCTAGGAGCGTTCGTGTGGGATTGCACGGAAGCCAGTGAGATTTTGATTCTAAAACTTGGTCTTTTCTCTCTTGCAGCATGCAAGTCACGGGGATCTAACCTGCGTGTGCACTTCAAGGTAAGGAGTGTGTGATTAGCGGGAATTTTAAATTCAATTGCTGTTTTACTTGGTTTTTTTTTTTGTTAGTTTTTTGTTGTTATTTTTTAAAAGAAGCCCTGATTGGCTTGGATTGAAAGGGATTGTAAGGAAAATCCCCTTCCACCCTCTGCCGTGGTTAGGGTCTGGGCTCCCGTCCATCGTGGCCCTGAACACTTCAGGGATTCAGGGGCAGCCCCAGCTGCTCTGGGCACCCTGTGCCAGGGCCTGCCCACCCTCCCAGCCAGCAATTCCTTCCCAATATCCCATCTAAATCCTTTTTTTAAAGAAGTGTATTTTACTCTTCAGTCATTAAAGAAATCCTGTTAGCTGCTTGTAGTTGTCTTCATCCACAGAAAATAAGGAGTCTGGATCCTAAAATTGTCCTTTCTAATTCAAGTAACAAAACTCAGCAGATAAACAGTTGGAGTGAATTTATCAGGCACTGGGCTAGTGTTTTGCATGAAATTTCTTTCATTTCTCTCTCTTTTTGGTTGTGTGGTGTTTGGCACAAGGGCCTCAGTTCCTCTGAAAAAGGCTGGGGTGCAGAAATTTATTCAGAAGTGCTATTTAATCACATTCAAATTAGAATTCAGCAAATCATGTTCTGCTTAGTATTATACAAAGTTTTCACTTTGATTCTTTTTTTTATTATGAACAGGTAGGATTATAGTTAGAACTGGCTTATGCAATTAGTAAATTCTGTTTAGAAAACTGATCTTTTATCCTTAACTTTTTTTTTTTGAGCCTTTTCTTCTCTTAAAATTCCTTCAGAGAAAATAACATTGTTAACATGGCTTTTTAATAAGAGTTGATCCATCCAGATCTTGCTTTTTTTAGATTAGTGGCCAAACAGGAAATAGAAGAAGTGTAAGTACTACAATTTTATTAAGAGTAACAAGTTTTCTGGTTAAATTTACCCTCTAGGTTAAAAAAAAAGGTTAAAAAAAAAAGTGCTGGAGCTACAGATTCATTAGTGGCAGTCATACCAACAGTTAGAAGAGCAAGTAACAAAACAAAAAAGTATTAATTACTTTTCATTCTTTGACTTAGGTCTTATTTTTTTGTAAGTGCTTCCTTGGTAGCCAAAAGAATTGTATCCAGGGAGGACAGAGGAGTGGTTGTGCTGATGCTGTCTCTTGGAAAGATTTCTTCAGAGCATCTTTTCTGTGCCTTGTGTTGGTAGAACACCCGAGAGACCGCGCAGGCCATCAAGGGCATGCACATTCGCAAGGCCACCAAGTACCTGAAGGATGTCACCCTGAAGAAGCAGTGTGTCCCCTTCCGGCGCTACAACGGCGGTGTCGGGAGGTGTGCCCAGGTGAGCTCCTGGGAAACTTGGCAAGGAGCCTTTGGCTGTGGGTGCTAAAGACGAAAAGGTGATGTAAGGGATGGTGTGGACGTAGTCTGTCACTGCTGATGGTAAGTTTGCAGTAAAACACAGAATCACAGGGTGGTTTTGGTTGGAAGGGACCTCAGAGCTCATCTCACTCCAGTACCCTGCCATGGGGGACACTTTCCACCAGAGCAGGTTGCTCAAAAGGAAGAAAAGAGTGGTTGTTAATTCCAGAAGATTCATCTGCTTGGCAGTCTTAGAGTCTGCATCTAGTTGGCAGCATAAAGTCAAGGGATTATATTTTGTTTGGTTTGGTCCACAGCAAAATAGAATAGATTATAATCCATTCTAATCCATGAAATACGATCCTCAGCACGGGAAGGACATTGATCTGCTGGAGCCAGCCCAGAGGAGGCCACGCAGCTGCTGCCAGGGCTGGAGCCCCTGTGCTCTGGAGCCAGCCTGGGAGAGCTGGGGCTGCTCCCCTGCACAAGAGAAGGCTCCAGGGAGAGCTGAGAGCCCCTGGCAGGGCCTAAAGGGGCTCCAGGAGAGCTGCCCAGGGACTGGGGACAAGGCCTGCAGGGACAGCACCCAGGCAATGGCTTCCCAGTGCCAGAGGGCAGGCCCAGCTGGGATATTGGGAAGGAATTGCTGGCTGGGAGGGTGGGCAGGCCCTGGCACAGGGTGCCCAGAGCAGCTGGGGCTGCCCCTGGATCCCTGCAGTGTCCAAGGCCAGGCTGGACATTGGGGCTTGAAGCAGCCTGGGACAGTGGAAGGTGTCACTGACGTGACAGGGAGTGGGACTGGATGAGCTTTAGGGTTTCCTCCAACCCAAACCATTTCATGATAATGGCAAGTTAAAGGTGTATAAAAGGCAACTTAAATTGCTTTGTACCTGGTCAAAAGCAGGATTCTCATTGTTCTCTGATTCCAGGCCAAGCAGTGGGGCTGGACACAGGGCCGCTGGCCCAAGAAGAGCGCAGAGTTCTTGCTGCACATGCTGAAGAACGCGGAGAGCAACGCTGAGCTCAAGGTGTGTGTTACTGAGCACAAAGTAGCGGTGTCACTGTCAGCACCTGTTTCTTGGGTGTCACTGACCTGGAGAGCCACTTGAAACCTGCTTTGTCCACAAAACTGAATCGTGTGGAGGCTTTGGTGTGGCTCCCTGTTTGAAGTAGGCTACCTGTGTCTTTCAAGTTAAAATGGCAGCAACAGTTTTTCACAGGGAAAAACTAAATTAAAAACTTTTCACACGAAAGGGTTGTTCAGATCTTTAAAAATCTGAAACTGAATTCTGCAGGCTCTTGGTCAGTTGCTGTCTTCGTTAAAGTGCTTAATTTGGTAGCTTTGTTTACAGTGTTGGAGTAATAGGTGACTCCTTTCAGTAACCATGAAATAACCATAGACAATGAGCCATCAGCATCATTTTAAGTTGCTTGTGATGTGTGCAGGGTGGTCTTTGTGATTTTTAAATGGCACTTGTTTGGTAAGTCCACATCTCCCATGACACTGCCAAGCTCATCAGTTCCATTGGCAGATCCTTGGACAATCCTCAGCTCCATGGCATCACCAAGCTTGGCTGTGTCAGTGATGAACCCTTGGAAAACCTCAGTGCCATGACACCACAAGGCCTGCCTGTGTTAGTGGTAAATCCTTGGAAAACCATCAGCTCCGTGATGCCACCAAGCCGGGGCGTTTCACTGACCAGCAGTGGTGTCTGGGATGATCACTCATGTGTTCACTGCAAAGATGAATTATTTAAAGATGAGAATGGGTCACAGATGTTCTTGCTTGCCAGGGTCTCGATGTGGACTCCCTGGTCATTGAGCACATCCAGGTGAACAAGGCTCCCAAGATGCGCCGGCGCACATACCGGGCACATGGCAGGATCAACCCCTACATGAGCTCCCCGTGCCACATCGAGATGATCCTCACGGAGAAGGAGCAGATCGTGCCCAAGCCAGAGGAGGAAGTTGCCCAGAAGAAGAAGGTACTGCGTGTCGTGTGCCTTGTTCCTGTAACACTGTTGGGAGAGCCAGGGGTCTGGCAGAGAGGGGTTGCTGTGATGACCATCTTAGGACACCTTTGGAATTCCCATGAAAAAAAGTAACTTGTTTCTGAGCAACCCCAAGCGCTTGACAACCCTGAGAACCATTTTTTAATTGCACAGAGGGTTTGTTCTTTCCTCCCTCAAAGCAGCTACAGCATTCCCAGCTTGTGTGAATGAACCCTGGGTGTGTGCAATGAAAAAAGTTTAATTTGGAGCCTACAAGCAATGTAGTGGTTGTAGGGATTCCTGATCCTGTGCAGGTGTGATGAGTGTATCATTCGTGAGGGAGTTCCTGACAGTTCACAGCACGTCTAAAAGATAACTTTGTGATGTTTCATTTCACCATTTTCTTCTGTGTTTGTTTCCCAGATCTCCCAGAAGAAGCTGAAGAAGCAAAAGCTAATGGCTCGGGAGTAAATCTGCATGGACAGATGTACATAAATAAAACTTTAAAGTTTGGATTGATTGTGTTGCTCTGCTCTAAGTTCTGACCTGGTGGTGGGCATTTCTGTGGGACAGGGGCAGTGAATATTATATAATCATAGAATGGTTTGGCTGGGATTTTTAAGGGCATCCAGTGCCACCCCCTGCCATGACAGGGACAGCTTCCAGTGTGCCAGGCTGCTCCAAGCCCTGTCCAGCCTGGCCTTGGACACTGCAGGGATCCAGGGGCAGCCCCAGCTGCTCTGGGCACCCTGTGCCAGGGCCTGCCCACCCTCCCAGCCAGGAATAACCAATATCGGACCTTCACGCCAAGCCGCGTGTTTCCCGCGGGGCTGCCGGGGCCATCCCACCGTTCCCCCCTTTCCCAAATCCCGGATAATCGGGAATCCTGGCTTGGTCCCTGTCCCCGCGGGTGGGGGCGGGGCCTGGCGCGCCACGTGATGCGCGCTGCCGCCTGCTATTGGCCGGAAGCACCGCCCCGGAAGCGCGGGGCTGTTCCGGTGCGGGCTCAGGTGGGTGCGGAGCGCCGGGAGCACCGGGAGCAGGGAATGACCCCCGCATCCCACCTCACCCTGCCCTGCGCACCCCGCCCCGCTCCGCACGGCCCGCGCGGGCCCGGCGGCGCCGGTAACGGGGGGCTCACGGACCGTACCGGCCCCAACCGCCCTCGGAGAGCAGAACAGCAACGCCTGATGTGAGCCAGCCTCCTCGGCTGGCTCGTCCTTTATGGAAAACGGGGAAAACCCTGCGGTTTTGCCCTTTGGGGCGTTTTCCGGCGGCTGGTGACGAAGCCGTGCCGTGCCGAGGTTTGCTGCCCCGCGGGTGGGGGCTCACGGGAGCAGCAGCACCGCCTGCCGCGGAAATTAACCCGCCGGCCACAGCCTCACCACCTCCGCTCTCCCTCTTGTTCTTCTTTCTCCTTGCTAACCAGGTGGCGGAGCATCACCAAGTCAGCGCAGGAATTCATCGGGACGGTGTTTCACCTTGATCCCAGGGACCGCTGGTGCATCAGGCGGAGGTACGGATGATTTTTGGTCAGGAATCTTGACACGAAGCGGCTGCAGAGGCAACACAACACGTGGTGTTTCCCTCGGAGGGAGCATGCAGGGACAGCACACGGGCAATGGCTTCCCAGTGCCAGAGGGCAGGCCCAGCTGGGATATTGGGAAGGAATTGCTGGCTGGGAGGGTGGGCAGGCCCTGGCACAGGGTGCCCAGAGCAGCTGGGGCTGCCCCTGGATCCCTGCAGTGTCCAAGGCCAGGCTGGACACTGGGGCTTGGAGCAGCCAGGGACAGTGGAAGGTGTCCCTGCCCATGGCAGGGGATAGAAAAAAATTATTCTGAAGCTCTCTTTCGACCTAGATAATTCTGTAGTGATTCTGCAGCCTGAGGTGTTCCCTCCACCCACTTTCTTAAGCTGCTGGATGAATCCACATTTTGCTGGAAATTTAATATTTAGGAAGCTCTAGTGGAGACAGTATCTGATTTTATTTTTTAAATTAATTTAACAGATTAACTAATTTGTGTTGTTTCAATATAACATTCTTCTCAGACTTCAGAGAGTAGATTTAAACTGTATTTGAAGCAGCCAGAAGAGAACCTGGAAGTAGCCAGCTGGAAGCTGATACACTGTTTTTCCACAAGGCTAAAACTCTTCAGGATAGCTTGAAAAAAAAAAGCAAAACTGGTCCCTAGTGAAGCGTGTGCATCTGCTTCTTCATTCTCCATCTTGGAAAGCTTTTTTTTTTGCTTCTTAATGTGAGAACTGAGATGTCAGCAGCCTAGAGAGGAGGACTGTGAAGGGCAAAGTTGTGTGGCAGCAGAGTGTGTCTAATGTATTGTTCGTCAGCACTGGCAGGAACAGGTTTAACTGTTTAACTGCTTCCTCTCCCAGCTGGACCTCTCTGCCCCCTTGCTTTGCTTTCCTGCTTTTTTTTTAATCATAGACTCCAAGGTGCAAATTTTGAAGACTTGTGGGGTTTCAGGAAGAGGGCATGGTTCATTTTCTAATAGGTAATTGTATAGGGTTGGTCTGGGATCAAGTGGGGGCAGAAGAAAGTAACCCATATTCCAATTCTCTCAAATTCTGACTGGAATTTTTTTCCCCTTTCCCACTGTCCTGCCCTTCAGTGGTGGCAACCCATTGGACAGATTTCTGCTGTCTAATTTTTCCTTAAATAAAAATGGATTGAGCAAAACAAACCATTTGGACTCTTAATATAGCAGGCACTAAATAGCAGGACTAATATTGGCAGCTTACTGCTTAAACTTTTTTGTGTGGTTTAAGCAGAAACTCTTTCCTGAATTTGTTTTGCTTAATTGCATCTGTAGGACTGATGAATTAATAGCAAACTGTTCTGGTTTTTCCGTTAAAATGCCAAGAATGTTCCCTTTGTTGGAGGCTTTATAATATTAGAACACACATAATTTTTGAAACTTCAGCAGCTAATTTACAATTAAAGAATAATCTACGTTTGAATATCAGATATGTGTTTTATTTACTGTGTAAATACCGTTTTCTCAGCTTCTGGCATACAAACACTGCTGCCCTAAGCTGTTTTTCCCCCCCCCCCACCATCTCTCTGCCAGGGTAAGAAGGAGCCATGGTGTGCATTCCCTGCATCGTGATCCCTGTTCTGCTCTGGGTCTACAAGAAGTTCGTGGAGCCCTACATCTACCCCGTGATCGCGCCCTTCATCAAGCGCATCTGGCCCAAGAGGGCTGTGCAGGAGCCAGACAACTCCAGGCAGGGGCCAGGAGGCAGCACTGGGGACCCTCAGGGACCTGCAGCCGCCAAAAGAGACTGGGAGGATGAATCTGGAAGCCAAAAAGTAAGATTAATTCCCCCAGCTAAGCCGGGAAGCTCCGGGATGAGCCACCCAGTGGTAGCTCGGGGCAGGCACCACAGGAGGGTGAATAATTAATTCATTGGGTGTGTTTACAGATGTTTTGGTGGCTGTTTTCTTAGAAACAGCAATTACCACTACTGTGCCAGCTAGAAGTGGTTGCTTCAAGACAGCTTCTTGGTGTCAGAGGAATTGTGCCTGTATCCTGAAACAGCTTAATTATTATTATTTTTTAACAACTGGCTGTTCTTGCAGAGAAGAAAAAAGTCAAGTATTTGGTGAATCCCAACAGATGTATGAAGCAGAAATCAAAAACAGCCCCTCTCTTCAGCCAGTTCTGCCACTCATAATGGGGGAGGATGCTTAATGCATATAAATTATGCTTTTATTATTTATCTTCTATCACAACACAAGGCCTTGTAAATGTTGTCGCTGCCCTCATTCTTCCCTTCCCCCTGAGACAATAATTATCTGTAAATCTACACTGAAACCACCATTTTTGGTTCTTGCTCCATATTTCTTGGTAGATCTTTACTGGGCTTGCTTCTAAAAGCCATTTTTGTCACCAGCTGTTCCTGTTTTAGGTGTGAAGTTCTAATTTGACATCTCATTAATGACGCTGTTTTTTTATTTGCAGTCTGAAAGCAATGGCATTGCAAATGGAAGTGCTGCAAAGAATTCCACAGCAGTTGATGACAAGAAAACAGCTTAAAGGAGTTAATTCCTAAGGATTTTACTCCCTCATGTCCAGTATGAACTGCTGATATTCCTCTCACTTTGAGACTTTTTTCTTTGCACATTTTAGCTGAATAAAAACTTTATTGCTTGCAGGAGGAGGTCTCTTTTGTCACTAAAATGGCAGCTGGCTCATTTGTTTATTTAAAATATTTGAAAGCTGAAGTTCTTTTTATTTTCTTTGCTGGAACTACTTTTCATCTACCATCTGTTTGGTGTGATTAGAGTTTAGGTTAAATAAGAATAAATCTATCTGTAGAAGGTAAATGTATCTTAGCATCTTGATGTCACTAAGTGCTAGTGCAGTACTTGAGGCTTTCACCTTAAAGGCTTTATCTGTTCTTGGTGAAGAACTGTGGACTGCATTGTGACAAAAGCTCATAATTTATCTGTGAAGAATTGAGATTTTTCATGTCAAATCTGTGGATGAGCTAAAGGAGTTATACTATATACAGAATTTACTTAGCTTACTAAAAGCAGAAAGTCTTGATGTGATACTTCCCTTAATTATTTTCCTTGAAATATTATGCCTTTTTTTTCCTGAAGAGGAGCAGCAGAGGCATGATGCAAGAGAATGTTGCTTTATGTTCTGTTGTAGTGATTTTAAATGGTGCAGTTCTGGCTTTAAAAAAAAAAAAATCCAACTAAAACCTCTTTAACATGCTTGTGGAATTTTCATTACAATAAACCAGAATTTTACTTAAAAATAAGTCGCTTCATGCAGTTATTACACAGAATCACAGCATTCTTAGTGCTCAGAGCTATAAACACTTAAAATGGTGACAAAATCTTTGAAAACCTGGAGACAGACCCCCGGCACAAGGAAGTCCTAAAATAACTGAGTTCACTGGGCAAGCTTTTACTTCCTCCTGGGAAGATGGATTCTGCTGCTGACTTGCATCCCAGCTGTGAAGGGTTTTAAATGTCCCTGTGCTTAGTAAGGAATAAAAGTGGTAATTCCTGCTTTTTCCTGTCTGCCAAACCAGAGAGCTCTTTAAAAGATTAAAAAGGAAACCATTCCAGCAGTTTTAGATTGTTCCTTATGATTTAATTTCCCTAAAATCCTCCCTCAGGCAGGCCTAAAAATGCACCTTTTTATACAGGCAGTCCCTGAACTGTCACTATGGTCCAGTCTTATTCTTGTGACTGATTCCTTTCACCAGTTAATTAACTGCTCTGGTATCTAATTTTGCCCAGTGCCCCTGCAGAGATGCCTCATTTCCTACCAGTGCCTGATTTGGTCAGAGCTGGTGTGAATTGATCCACAGCATTCACAGCTCTGCCGCTGTAGCCACAACCATGACTTTGCAATGAGCTGGGGCACAGACACCTCCGTGTTAATGACCTTGATTAATGCTGTTTGCTCTTCCTTAATGAGCCACTCTGTTCGGACCTGAGTTTGGAATTGCTGTCTAACCAGCTCTTGTCTCATCTTTGGAACATAACCCCCATCAGATCAGTGAATCCCAGGATCACTTAGGTCAGAAAAGACCACGGAGTCCAACCTGTGACCAATCCCCACCATGTCACCAGCCCAGAGCACTGAGTGCCACATCCACTCATTCCTTGGACAGCTCCAGGGATGGGAACTCCAACACCTCCCTGGGCAGCCCCTTTCAATGCCTGAACCCTCCTTCCATGGGGAAATTCCTGCTGCTGTCCCCCCTGTCCCTGCCCTGGCCCAGCCTGAGGCCGTTCCCTCTCCTCCTGTCCCTGTTCCCTGGCAGCACAGCCCGACCCCCCCGGCTGTCCCCTCCTGCCAGGGACTTGTGCAGAGCCACAAGGGCCCCCTGAGCCTCCTTTGCTCCAGGCTGAGCCCCTTTCCCAGCTCCCTCAGCCGCTCCTGGGGCTCCAGCCCCTTCCCCAGCTCCGTTCCCTGCCCTGGACACGCTCCAGCCCCTCCATGTCCTTTTTGTCACAAAGGGCCCAAAACTGGACACAGGATTGGAGATTCCCCAGTCATGCCCAGTCCAAGCTGCAGCTCTACAGCTAAATAAGAATATGTGTTCTGACTCCTGAGCGTTGCTGAAGAGATTATCCCTTCCATGCTGTTTTAACATGCTGGGCATCTCATAAACAGACCAGAGAGTGTATTTACCTCTAAACAGCTGTGAACACAACAAAAAGTACATCAGGAGCATTACTGGGGCTCCTTTGATCTGTAAATGTACTCATTTATAAATTTATGAAGTCTCCATAATTCATTTTTTAAAATTACTTAGGATATTATTACAGAAGGAAATGCATTGAATAATAACATAGAAAATAAAGTGTATAGTACATTACATTGCAGGCAGCACCAGGCTTCCAGCTGTGCACCAGCACTGTTTTAAACACCAGGCCTTCTGCAAAAGAAGGCCTTTTCTGAAAAAACCGCAAAAACTAAAACAGGCAGATAACGCAAAAAAAGATTATACATTTGTGGTGGCTGGAATGGTGTTCCACTGCTTTTCTTAGCTGCAGTTAAACCCTAAAGTGAGCAATGTACATCACAAAACTTTATGAGGCACTTCACTGAAGTCCTGTCAAGAGATTTGTGTTATAACTCTTCTGGCCCAATTCTTTTTCAAGAATAGGTCAATAATCCTGTTGTGTTGTGAATAGTTAAATAAAAATCAAGTGAAAACAAAGGCCCAAGTCTGGACTGGAGTGCATGAGGTCGTCTGCTGGGATGCAAAGGAGTGCACAAAGCCTTTAAGAAAAATAAGCAGGTGGAAATTAAGGGAATTCTCATGTGAGGGAATAATATTGATCAAGTGAGTTGAATTTCACTGAGAAAATTCCCATGTGCTTGTTTCTTGCTAAAAACAAGATTTACAAAAGGTTTAGGCACCTGATGGTGGCATGTGGGCATCTTCCAGAATTTCCTAGACCAAGTATCAGCTTTATTTACACTGAAGACTTCTAGAAAATTTCAGAATTGGCATCTTTAGGGGATCAAAGTACTGCAAATCTAGACCTAAGTTCTACAGCATTAAACTTGTCTGGCTTTATTTAAATACTATTGAGGAAATATAAATAAATCAATATTTGAAAAAACATCATTCAAATAAACTAATTTCAAGTATTTTTTTTCTTAATGGGAAAGTCTTATTGGGTTGTGGTACCTTTAGTATGCTGGTTTGCAGAAGTTGCTGGTTGCCAAGAAGTTAATTGAAAACCACATTTTTAAAAATGCAAGTATATGCCAAAAATTCTTAAATAAAAATGAATTAATTTTTTGTTGCTGATTATTTTGATGGGCTTTATCCTGCTGCTAAGAATGTCTAAACTGAAAATAAAGTTAATTTCTGATCTAATGACAGTAACATTATGCTGTTATTACCCAGATATAGCAATCATGTCCCAGCTCAATTCTGGGAGCTGTTGGACTAGCTGCTGAGGTTCTCAAGAGTCACTCCTTCATGATTTCTGTACAAAACAGAACAGTTCTGTAGAGTCCTGTACAGAACATTGTTGCTGAAAGAAAAGTGGCTTCAGAGGTTGCAGGTAAAGGAAATTAAGAGAAATGTAATTTACACTTAGGTTAACTAAAATCTCCTTCAGTGAGAAATAATTCTGTTCCATTAAACTGCCTAAGACATGAAAGAAGGGATTATCTTATTTGTGCAGTTGTCTGATTGTTAGAGCATACGTACTGGACCAAATCATATTTTGGTTGTAACAGACTGCCATTATTCCTGTTTTCAGTGAACCTGGCTGCAGTAATTTAATTGGAAAGGTCCAGAGGGCCATGTTTGCCATGGTGATTCTTTTGTGTTAGAAATGCTTTTAGATAGTAGTGCTGTATCTTTCTTTCACTGTTGTTTTAGAATTGTAGAATGGTTTGGGTTGGATGGGGCTTAAATCTCATCCAGTCCCACCCCTGCCATGGGCAGGGACACCTTTCACTGTCCCAGATTGCTCCAAGCCCTGTCCAGCCTGGCCTTGGCACCACAGTGAAACATAAATTGACATGTTGTGAAATAGACGTGTTTGTACACCCACTGGCATAGCAATGCTTGTTTTTTGCATGGGGATTGTTCCAGACAAACCTTTCCTTTGGGCACATGGTGTTTCTTAGCCATGCTGTTGACCATGCAGCACCTCTATGGCCGCAGCCGTTCCTGTTGTTATAAATTAAATTAGAATTTTGACAACTAGGTCTTTTGAGTTAAAAAGTTTAATTAAAAATTAATACAATTTAGTAAATTAAATAGTAATTTGGTATAAAAGAATACAGTATAGTAAAATAATACAATTTAGTAAAAATTACAATTTATATATATAATTTGCCAGTAATTAAGTATGATTAAAGCATAAGCAAAACCGACTGGGGTACAGGGAGGGCTTCTCACACCACCTCACGTACAAAACTGGCCGGGGTACGGAGGCTTCCCACCCTGCCTCTTGTACAAAACAAAGCACTTCAAGCTAAACTTATATACTGTGTGCTTATACATATTCATTAATGTTTCCCCTAAGTTTCCTCCTATTTCCGATTTTTCTAACTTTACGTCACTATTCTTCATGGCATATGCTTCACTTGTTGTTAGGGGGTCTTCAGTCTTCTTTTGGTGGTCTTTTGGTGAAGGCTTCTCTTCTTCCTCATTGTCCTTTTGATGGCCTCACAGGTTTGCATGTGTGTACTAAGTGCTGTGTTTGGTAACTACTAATTAGTCTTATATATACTGGTTTTTAGGCCCAATGCCTAAAGTCATTCTAATTTTGTCCATCTGAAGGCCATTTCCATCTTGGGACATCACTTATCTTCCAAACTACATCCTGTACCTCAGTTTTAACATGTAACATCTGCAAAGGGGTGCATCTGCCTTGTAACACTGATTATTTTGATAGCTTCCTATAATAACTTTAATAACAGTTACAATTTAGTTAGGACAAATCAACTCCACGTATTACACCATCAAGTGCTGTGTGAACACCAGGCCAAGCCCCAGAGGAGGACTGTTGCTGTGTGTGGCAGTGTTTACCCAGGGTTACACCCCACCCATGCTGTTTGCAGACCTGCTGTTGGCATGCTCAGCCCAGGGACCTGTGAGAGCCCGTTGGGGATTTGCTGTCACACACCACGTGGAATGTGGGAATAAACTCAGAACTACAGTGGAAAGGGTTTGCCTTTTAATGAGCCCTCGGAAACCTGCTGTTGATGGCACAAAACACACTTTAGAGGTTACCCTTGGAGAAGCAATGATTTAAAGCAGCACAAGGCCAGGATGGGGCCTGCTAAATCGTCCCACCCTCAGACATTCACTGTTGGTCCCATTTGCTGGGCTTACCTCATGTCCCACTGAAAATGTGGGATGTAGAGTAGGGAATCAGAATATTCCCAGAACGGTTTGGGTTGGAAGGGACCTTAAGATCATCCAATCCCACCCCCTGCCATGACAGGGACACCTTCCAGTGTGCCAGGCTGCTCCAAGCCCTGTCCAGCCTGGCCTTGGACACTGCAGGGATCCAGGGGCAGCCCCAGCTGCTCTGGGCACCCTGTGCCAGGGCCTGCCCACCCTCCCAGCCAGCAATTCCTTCCCAATATCCCAGCTGGGCCTGCCCTCTGGCACTGGGAAGCCATTGCCTGTGTGCTGTCCCTGCAGGCCTTGTCCCCAGTCCCTGGGCAGCTCTCCTGGAGCCCCTTTAGGCCCTGCCAGGGGCTCTCAGCTCTCCCTGGAGCCTTCTCTTGTGCAGGGGAGCAGCCCCAGCTCTCCCAGGCTGGCTCCAGAGCACAGGGGCTCCAGCCCTGGCAGCAGCTGCGTGGCCTCCTCTGGGCTGGCTCCAGCAGCTCCACGTCCTTGTGCTGTTGTTGCCCAGGGCTGGGGCAGCTCTGCAGTTGGGGTCTCACCTGAGCACAGGGGCACAATCCCCCCTCCCCTGCTGCCCACGCTGGGGGATCAGCCCAGGACACGGGAGGTGTCATGGCCGCCCCGCCCGTCACGAACTCCACCTCCCGTGGTCCCCCGCGCGCCGCCCCGCGCGGGTTCGGCGCACGCGCAGCGGGGCCGCGCCGGCGACGTGGAGGCGGGCGGGGACCGTGAGGGGCCGTGAGGGGACCCGGGAGAGGCACTGGCCGAAGCACCCCGCCACCGACCCCACCACCGACTTCGGGCCCAGGGTACGGACGGTAAGCGTGGCCTCGGCGGAGCTTTCGAGCGGCAGGCAACGGGTGGACCCGGCGGTCGGCGGCTCCGAAAGGGGCCCCCGAGATCCCCCCGTTGTCCCGACGTCACCGTCCCCTCGTGGCGCGGGCCTGTGTCGCGATAGATGGAGGGATGCCTTGCGTAATTCGACACCGGCGCTGCGGAGTGTTGCCGAGGCACCGGCACCCGCCGTGTTCTCGGCCGGGCTGGGGCATCTCCAGGGATCCCTCACAGGGTTCCCGGGTTGTACCTGTGTCCCTTCGGGATCCAGGAATCGATCTCTCCCTGGGTCCCCTTGATGTCCTTGTGTCCCTTAGGGATCCAGGAATTCGTGACAGGGTTCCCAGAATGTGCTTGTGTCTCGTTATCCTGTACAGGGATCCTGTGATCCCTCAGGGTCCCTGGGATGCCCCTGTGTCCCTTTAAATGCGCCCAGGACTGGAAAGCCAGAGATTTATACCCGTATTTTTTTTTATGTGCTCTTAATGATATTTATTGTTCATGGCTAGATGGTAAACTGATTTATTTTCCATCGTGTTCTTGGGAAGCAGAGGCTTTTCTGTTCCTCTGCTGCATCTCAGATCTGCTGGGGCTCACTCTGCCTCCTCACTCCTACCACATTGTTTTCATACTTATGAACCATAATATTTATCAAAAGTGAAGCATATTTTAGTTTAAAATTGAATTGGTATCTCACCTTAGTTGCCAGGTTTGTGTTACCTCATATGTCTTCATGCCGAACACTGTTTGTTTATTTATTTATTCTTTTTAATCTCCTGTGCTGGGTGTAGGGAGTTTGTGGGGCTGTAATCTGATTTTTTACCTTTCCTGTGCCGAGGGATAACGTGCTGGGCTGAAGTTCTAATCATTGTAGGCATTTGCAGAAGTAAGTAAGCTGTTGATATTTCCATCACGGATCACTTTTGGAGTGCAGGGGAGTGGAAAGAGACTTCTGAATGGTTGGGTCCCGTGTCCTAACGCAGGGTTGTGTAATCCCATGTTGTGTCAATTCAAATCCAACTGAAAAACGTTCAAGGTGCTCCAGCTGGGTCGACTAGAAAATTGCCACTGCTCCTTAGATTGCCAGGAGTTTGGGACGGCCTACTGCTGTCATTTCCATGGGCTGTTTTCTCTTTCCACTGCTGCTGCATCAGCAGAGGCCCATGGACAGCCCGGGGGATGATGGACCCAGCTCAGCACTGTCACCTGGCTGAAGAGTCCCTCAGCTCCTCCTCTTGCAGTCCCGTGCTGATGTTTTGCCAGCAGAGTTTCTAATCCTTCGTATTTCCTGCTAAATCAGTAAAAAAAGTACTTACAGCAAATTACTGCCAAACTCAGATGGATCTGGTGCTTCCTTCTAATGATTTTATCAGATTAAGAGGAAGATTCTGAGATCATACAATCCCAGACTAGTTTGGGTGGGAAAGGCCCTTAAGAGTCATGCAGTGCTACCCCCTGCCATGGCAGGGACACCTTCCACTGTCCCAGGCTGCTCCAAGCCCTGTCCAGCCTGGCCTTGGACACTGCAGGGATCCAGGGGCAGCCCCAGCTGCTCTGGGCACCCTGTGCCAGGGCCTGCCCACCCTCCCAGCCAGCAATTCCTTCCCAATATCTAATCCAAGCCTGCCTTCTGGCATTTTCTGACATGCTATATTTTTAAGATGTTTTTAACATGCTGATGACTGACAAAAGTCACTAAAAGCAAGAAATCCTGTTTGATAGCTGCTGAAGTGGTGCCATAGTAGATGATTAATGTTTTTAACAGTATTTTTCAAAGTGTATTCTCTGTAGAAAGTCTATTGCACCTTGAAGTATTCCCACACTCTGGGAAGTATAATTTAATTTGCAGTAGATCCTGAAGATAGGTAATATAAATCATGATATGTAATATAACATAAAATTAGTACACATACAGAGCAGATTTCTCTTTCTGCATAACATGCTTTTTTATGCTGTAGTTTGGTCTTCAGCTGTCAGAAACTTCAAAAACAGATAGAAAGAATCCTGTTGCAAAAGAATAGTTAATGCCCAAATGTGGAAGAGCACAGATACCAAAGTAGTTGTATAAGCTTTGAAATATAGCAATATATACCAATATTGAAAGAAATGCAGACCTTTTAATGAACATCTGAGCATCTGTTTGAAGCTTAAATGGTGTTTGAATTATCTTTTTGGAACATCACTTTGGCCTTTAGGCAAGTGTTACTTACGTCTGATAGTGAAATAGGGGAGAAATGCTTGTGTGTAATAGTGACCTTAACATTCCTTCCATATAGAAGCTGCTTGATTTATTAAATCAGGCTAGGTTTAGTCTGACTTGTGTCATATCCAGCCCATCTGTCCATCTCAATTATGATAGAAACAATAAATTACTATAAATTGATTTTTTAGAAAGGTATCTTCCTGAACTGAGGGTTTTTTTTTTAAAATAGAGGGAAGGGACAAAGTAATCGAAGCATTCTCATATTGAACAAAATTTCCAACACTATAATTTATCACATAATTTATCAAAGATTATCAGGGAGTTGGTGTAAAACTGTTTTTGAAAACCATTGCCGTATTTATGGTAACATAAGTCTCTTTTTGGCCACTGGAAGAAGATATGATCAAACCAGCAGTGTTGGTTCTGATGTGCTATATGTTCTTAATCTGTGAAGGTAGGTCTCAATATGAGTTGTGCATATTCTTGATTTGTCTTTTTTTTAAGCCCCATATCCCTTTGATATTCTTGTTTAAAGTTCAGTTTGTTGTTCTCATTTTATAGTTCCAGCGCACCTGTCCTGGCTGGCAGCAGGAACCTCACTGGTGAGAGCAAACAAAACCTTTACAGAAATACCTGCCCACTGCAGAGAGCGGAGATAGTATTTGAATTTTCACTTCTTGAAACTTTTGAAAAATGTGTTATTTACCTGTAGTAGTTTTGTAACAGGTGTAGAGCCTTTTACACAGAAATTACAAGGTGTGCTTGACCCAGCCTTCTTCTCTTCTGACAGTGTTTACTAATTGGATTAAAGAATTTGTTTCTGCATGTACTCCAAAAAACAGTAGCTGTGTTTGAGTGCTGACCTTTTCTTGGGGTGTTGGAATGTAAGAGTAAGGATAGAAGTACCTTTTTTCATAATTAAATTTTTTCATAATTGCCTCCACACCACCTCTCCTCCCCTCTGTGACAGGAGATGTTTGTAAAATTGATGCTGTCATTTTGCTCTCAGATTGGTAGGCTTCGTGCAGTACTTATTTCATAACTTATTACGTAGGAATTTCAACAGAAAAGTGATCTTTATAGTTTTTGTAGCTTTAAATTTAAACTCTTGATAAATTTTATACGTAGAGAGGCTTTTGAGCTTCAGGGAGATTTGGCCACAAGTATCATGTTTTAGTATGGGAGTGTAACTGCCAGCACTAGAAATGAATGAAATTGAAGACTCCCTAATTGATCTTGTGGGATTTTGTATTAATGGACTAGAGACACATTTTGTTGCATAAATTGCTTTGTAAACTGGACAAAGAGGTCTTTAAATTAAATGCTTATTTAACTAAGTAAAAGTGAAATAGGAGCTCTCTGAACTTCTTAACAGGAAGGTGTTTTACATGCAGGATTCAGCAAAAGCTTCCTCAAGAGGTTTGACATGGAACTACAGCCCTGCCCTGACAGATCATGGTGACTGAGGGGATAGAGGACATGCAGATTAGTTGTGTCACTAATGGGTATGTGCTAATGGAAAGGCCAATCCATGTTGGCTGGAAATAGTATGATTTTGGGTTTTAGGTTGCCACACGCCTTGATTTGCTTATTGGTGTTTGGTCCATCACATAACATTTAATATTTTTTTAGAGCACTCTGTATCAGAAGTTTCTCTTGTGAGACAAAAGGTTGGAATGGCATCTTTGTGTAAATTATTTTTGATCTCTTATAACTTTAGAGAGGATCAATTTGCGCAAGGTTGTTTTTGACCTCCTGTGAGTCCGTAATTCTAATTCAGGAGACAGCTTTGAAGACTACCTCTGAAGGTGACTAGTAGTTCACTTGAAGTAAGGTATATTGAGATTAGTAAGTGATCATCTGCTTATCAAAATTATTAGATTTTGTGATCAGAAATTAACAGAGTGGGTCACCAGTAGCATGGAACTTAAGAGATTACAGAGCATATGAAAATATATTAGTTTCCTGAGATGGTGCTGAGAAACACAATCAGGACATCTCAGTCTGATTTATGGAATTTAGGTTTTCATTTTTCTCTCATCTCCTTTCAGAACACTTTATTAGAATGTGACAAACTGTGTAGGGTGAGCTGTCAAAGACAATAGCATCCCTTGTTGAGCAGCTTGGGGAAGCACCACAGCATCTGGGCTCACTCACATCCGAATTCTTCTGCTTGAAATGCTCTGCCTCATCATGAAGGTTTTGAAAAATCCCTTTCAGTTGTGAGCAGAACAACTGTCCCGTAGGTGGGACATGAAGGAAGCAGATTGTGCTCTTCAGAATTAGGCTTTTATTGATGACTGACTCCCACGAAAATGTTGTGGGAAGGGAACCAGAGCTGAAAACACAGCATCATCACTCGTTTTTTCAGCTGCTTGCCTTCCCTGTGAGAGGCCTTCTTTGCCTGAAGTAAATCTATCAAGATTAATCACTTCTGCTATGTGCAAGACTCTTAAGGCTTCAGTGGAACCCAGAAGGTTCGTACTTATATCACTGCACTGCTGCTCAGTTCAGGTTCTTTACTGTGGAAGGGGAAGGCACTAGAATGGAGCAGGAGAACCAAAGAGATGCTGTGTTTGTTCATCCAGCTGAGTAAACAGTGAGCAAGTCAGATAATTTATGTTGAGAGCTGCCTAAAGACTTCAAGATGTTTTTTTTTGGTATTGTTCTTGTTTTTAGGCATTGTGAGGATCACTTCATAATTCTGTTGCATTTCATACTGCCATCCAAAAGTGCTTCTGTCCTGATGTACTGAGCTTTGCAGGAAGGTGTTTTGGTACCTGGTGAATAGTTAGTGTGCTTGGGCAGCTGCAAAGGTAGGTTAGAGGGTTGTATCAAGATAGCCAGTGACAGTACTACTGACATCAGACTTGGCAGTGTCTGAAAAATAGTGGGTAGAGGAAAACCACAGAATTATCTAGAAAGCTATGAGAGATGGTATTGGCCCCCAAGCTGCAAAGATAGACCCTGTCATGGTCAACCAGGTTCTCTAAAAGAGTACCTGTGTTTTTCACAAAAGCAGCTTGCCTATCTGCTACTTCTCACAAAACTGTTTTTTGTGTTTTTGGTGAGTTTTTTCCTGGGGAGGAGGGGATTTGGTATGTGTCTGAACATTTTCAGCGTGTAAAAGTAAAAGGGGTGCATAAAGGGATCTGAAGAAAGGAGTGAAAGGAGGGGTTGCAAAAAAGGCAGTAGAAAAGGGGAGGAAAATTACAAATCAGTGTAAAGTAAAGTGAGCAGAAACAGTTGTTCCTGCGTAACTCATTAACTTAAAAACAGTAGGAAACTTTCTTTATTGGTCACGAAGGATGCACTTATTCCATTCACAAATCTCCCAGGCTGCTTGGTTGTGGCTAACTGGAGTATCAGAGGAGATGAATTTTAAATAGTGGTTTGATAGTGTTTGAAGATTGCTAAGCATTAAGTTGTAGCTGAAATATTCTGACTCATTAATATGCTTTAAAAAGAAGGACTATTTCAATATTCTTCTCTGATTTCAAACGACAAAAATTCCTAAAGTCTGAGGGTTGTAAAGATTTTTTTCCTGAAGATCCCTTTTACTGCCATGAATTGTTACTGCTGGGTATTTCTGCATAATTAGTTTTACTTAGCAGAATCTTACCAATTAAATTGGTAAGACCAAAATTCTTACAGTTTTGTGCCTCTTTGTATGAAAATTTGTGAATGATCTCCAAGTATGAAATATTTGCATAACTGCTTTTTGTCTTTGTAGAAAGATAAAATGTCATTTCTTGTTTTTTTTTTTTTTCCCAGCCTTTATAATAGCACCAAAACTTCCCCAAAACAATTTCCCAGGCAGTGCAGGTAAATAAACACTTAACATGCCTGAAAAGCTGCAATGTTGCTCAGAGAAATTGTGGCTGCCCCATCTGTGGAAGTGTTCCAGGCCAGGTTGGATGGGGTTTGGAGCAACCTGGGATAGTGAAAGATGTCCCTGCCCTTGACAAGGTTGGGATGGGATGTCCTTTAAAGGTCCTTTCCAACCCAAACCATTCTATGAATTTATGAAATATTACTGTAACATGAGTGAATAGTCAGAATTCAAATACATTGTGCAGACAGTAAAATTCAAATATTGGAGCTGAACAATACATACTGTTAATCTAACTTCTTTGTTGTCTGTTTTATGGAGAATTATGTGTAAATATGTTGTAGCAGTCTCATAACTCTGTGGTAAGATTTATGTTAGGATTTTGTGGGATGCTTTAATGTCTCATGGTGAAAGATGCAAAACCTGAAACCTTCAGTTCTTGGATACCAATAGGAATCAGCCAAAAACCTCAGTGCAGTGCTTTGGTAATACTGAATGAGCAGCATTACATCTCATGTTGTCATCTTTATAGTGATTGTGGCTGCTTTGCTTAGAAGGAAAAGGATGTCCAGTTGCTTAAGTTTATAAAGCTGCAAACTCTAAAGGTAACCAGAGGCCTGCTATGTATAGAAATGAAATTTTTGTTAGGTTTTAAAATGTTTTGAGAATTTTCATGTGGTTGTGTTAAAGACTCAGCCTAGCGACCAGATCTCAGATGACATTGTAAGATCATGTGCATGACTATCTCAAATTCTTAACACTTTAAAGCAGTCATTTAAAAAAAAATCCCACAGCTATATGTAATCTATATTATTCAAGATGTCTGCAGACATCTTGGCAAGCACAGTTTTGGAAGGGGGCTGCTGGCTGTACTGGACAGATAAAATTCCAGCATTAGCAATTAAGTTGTGAGACCAGTAGGAGATGTAATCCTGAATGGAGCTCTTAATTACTTGTCCAAAATTACTTAAATAGAAGATATACAGAATTTGAGAAGTTTTTTCCCAAGGTCAACAATACACTTCTGTACCTTGAATTATACTCAGGAGCTCATATATGGCATTTATGTATTGCTGACTTGCTTTTAACTTTCTTTCAGAGGAAAAAATATATTCTTGTAAGCCTTGTTAATAATTAATACTAAACTCTTCTAGAAGATACAGTAAACGTGGGATTTATACCTGTCCCTAGTAATTTAAGATTGGAATGAGTCCTGATGTACAAAACAAACTCCCTTGTGTGGCTCTAAAGCCTCTACTGCTGCATCATGGAGCCAAGTTCTGGGACTAAACAGATGCTGGATTTAATAGAGAATGAGACTTGTAGACTGGGTTATGATTCTTTGGGGGTGTAATAATACTGAGTTAAACTAAATGAGTTGCTAATAGGTTGTGTCTGGTTTGTTTGGGTTTTTTTTTTGGTGGGGGATGTGGCAAGTAAGTAGATTGGCTTTTTGTAAAATCTTATTTTAATGAACCATGCATTTATTTATTTAGTGTACTTCAAGGAGGAGGAAATTAGATTTCATTGGTAATTTACTGCTAGGGTAAGGACTGACTTTCCTGGAGTGAAAGGGAATTTCCTGTAATTTGGTATTTCTTGGGGCTGTCCCACTTCAGCATGCGAGGAAGCAGAAGCTGTTTAACCTTGTCTTTTGCAATTTCTTTGGGATCCCCTGGAGGAGCCTTTCTGTGCAGTGGGGGCTGTTATGAAATTCAAGTGTAGGAGAAATTGTGGATAAATAAATGAATGTTTTAAATACTGCTTAAAGCGTACTGTCGTAAATGTGTTCCAAGTATTGACAAGGACTTGAACCTCTACTGTCTTAACCAGCATACAGGCACAGAGGCAGTGCCTCTTAATCAAAAGCAGTGTGGACATTTAAGCTGTTACATACTTTATTTGAATGATCTTTTCAGCTAAAAGCAGCTGTTTCTTAAAGAAACATTTGATAGCATGTCTGAAAATGATTTGAGGTGGTAACTGCCATTTAATATTATTTAATAGCAGCTGTCTCAGGAATGTCTTTGAGATCATGACTAGCATGTAATCAGGTAAGTTAAAGCATTGGGGTTAATCTGTTACTGTTGTTAAAATGCCTGGAAATTAAATGTTGCGGGTTTTTTCTATTTTCAGTTATTTTTAGACATTTTTCCTGTAGGATAATCATGAACTCTGAAGGAAAGACTTGTCTCCTTGGTCACTTGATGGCTGGAGTTCCTCAGAAATGTCTTGTTTTATGTAAAACAGGGTCTGTGGTTAGATTGTAGGAGCTGAAGGTGCTTAGGCTGCATCATGAAGTCATTGCAGAGCACTTCATCAAGTTTGAGATAACACAGCTTCCTGATGGAAGGAGTTAGCTTTGTGTGTCTGTAACAGGAGTCATCTATGGGAAGGATAAGTAGAACTTGCTGAGATTTTTTACTTCAGAAGGGTGTAGTGAGTGTAACGTACTTAGGAGAGGAAAGAGGCCACCTGGGGTATAAGAGAGAGAAAATATATGTGTTTGTTTGATTGTTCCAAGATTTGTTGGCTCTTGAATGAGTGGAAGTCAAAGCTCGCCAAGTCCCCTTATCTGCAAACTACTGTCAGTTATTTAAATCTCAAATTAGCATGTAGATTATTTTGACAGGTCTGGATGACATATTTTTTTTCATTTAGAGAAGAAAATAATCAGCCAGTGCCTTATTTTTCTGTTGCTTTGGGGAAGGTCTGAAGAGTGAAACATTTTCTCTGCAGTTTGGAAGGAGCCAGCTGGGCATCAGGGCTGTAGGGCTCACAAAGGACTCCATAGCTTGTCATGTTGCTTGGGAGAGTAGCTGCAGCCGTGGGACTGGGCATATTCTTGGCCACAGTGATTTCACACTGACTGAAAACAGACAATAAAATTTTGCTAGGACTTGCTGTTAAAGCCTTCTTGGTTTTAGATTTTGTCTTAATGATATCGAACCTGTTGTCATGCCGTAGGAAATTTGGAAAGCAAGCATGACTCCTTTTCAAGAATTAGCATGAAACCTGTTCTAGCTGCTGTCATATTTCTGGGAAAGTGGTATAAATGTGGGGGGCTTTGGGAGCTGCAGGGAGCTGTAAGAGTAGCTTGTAAATAGAGGATATGGTGACTCATCTTAGGAGAACAGGCTAAGAATTTTGGGCAGTCAGTTTTTTGTCAGTGCTCTGTTATGAGAACTCAAGAGTTCCAGGTGAAGGTGGAGGGATTTGAGGGCAGGGCTCCAGCTGCCTCTTGGTTCTCTTCACCATTAGTTGTTTGTCTTGGAGCAAGTGAGCTGGAAAACATGAGCAGAGAATGGGAACTTGAAGCAGACAGAGACTAGACTTGTCCTTCCTCCAAGAAATAAAGGTTTAAATGTAGGGCCTTTAAGTCATTTAAAGGCACAGGGACAGGGCTTGAGTCAAAAATATAGGTCCAGAGCCAACAGAATCATTGTTGGCTTTTGCAGTAGTTGAACATGTTGCAAACACATCAGGTTGGACAGGGCTTGGAGCAACCTGGTCCGGTGCAAGGTGTCTGTGCCTGTAGAATCTCCTACAAATAAAATTTAGAAACTAATTGAGAAAATAATCACCAATTAACTTTTTTATTTTTTTTTTTTTTGGGTAGGATTTCATATTTTAAAGGTCTCTTCATTACTTCATATATTTTATATTCTGGTCTATGACTGTGCTGTCTTTGTTGTTTTGACAGATTTGGGAACTATGCAGTTGCTCTAAATCTCAAATACAAATTTTTCAGAGAACTTCCACTATGGCTGCTAAGGTTGCAGCTTTTTGTTGCGTCTCTTGTTTGTTTTTAGTAAGCTTTCTTCATATTTACACAGTTCTTTGTTAATATTAACTGCTATTAGAAGTGTCTTTTCTGAAAGTAATTGCTTCAGGAAGTTGATGAGTTTGAGCTTATCGGCGCCATAGTGATTCTTGTGTTTTATATCTTGTATCTGATACTTTGTATCTGTATCTTTGTAGAAACCAAGGGAAAGTTCCTTCTAGGTGGTAGCTTACATCTTCTGATACAGCTGTGCCTGTTCTTATGTCTTATGCCAGCTCAGGAGTGTGTTTAGGTTACAGTAAATATTCCACAACACTTTTATCTTGATGGGGGTGCCTTTTTTTCATACAAACTTTTAAACCTATCAGTCACAATTATTTTGTATGTTTGTATTTTCCACCAAAAGGTGGAGGTTTATTGAAGTTGATGCCCTGGAAAGATGTGAGGTCAATGACTGTGACACACAGTCAATAGCATTGTGGTGGTTCTCTTTCTTTAATTAAATACTTCATAAAGATGAGAAACAGCATGAAGAATTTAAACCTTCTCATTCTTCACACAGATCAAGTACAACACATATAGTAAGAGGGTTTGGAGTGCCAGCTTCTGCAGTGTTCCATCAAAAAGCAGTTGTATTTCTGATGAGTTCATTTTATGGCTTTTTCCCATTGAAGTAGTTGTCTAGAAGGAACCACATTATTTTACACAGGTCAGGAGATTCATGTATGGTCAGTAGTACCTTTGCTTGCTTGATAACAGCGTGATAAGAGCTGTGCTTACTCTGGAAAGGCAGGAACTTTAAAGGTGTAGATCATTGGTGGCACACAGGAATTACCTGCATCTTTACCGAAGGAGTAATTTTCTATCTGTACATGTTCAGTTTGAAAACACATTTCTGAATAGTATGTCAGCTTGACCCCCCATTAAAACTGTGAATTCTGTGTAGTTTTCCCCACTCTAGCAGCCTTGTTACTGATAAAACTGTGCTGCAGTGTTCTTGCTGAGTATAATTTATTAAAATGAGATGATGACTGAAGCAATATCACAGAAACTTGTATCTTTCTTGATCAAAGATGTTGTTGTCCAGTTTATTGAAAGGAAATCTTTCTAATATATTCCTGTGTGCCTGATTTCTACATCTCAGTAATTTTTCAAGGAGCTTTTTCTAAAAAGCTATTTTCTAAAGCTTTACTGGTGGCTAACTCAAGGTCTGCATATTCCTTATTTGTGCAAAAGACTTAAAATATTTTCTTCTTTTTTTTTTCCTCAAAGGAATGAAAATTTAGAAGGATCCTTCATTTGCCAAATAAAGAAGATGGGAGCAAATAGCAGCAGCATCAGTGAGCTTCCAGAAAATGAGTACTTACAGAAACTGTCAGGATCAGAGCCCATCTCTGAGAATGACCCATTCTGGAATCAGCTTCTGTCTTTTAGCTTCACTACTCCAACAAACAGGTAAGAGGGTGTTGAAGAGCTGGCTTTGATAACATGTTTATAGAAGTGACCAGTCTGAAAGCAATGGTTACGTTAGTTAATGCTGTTTTAGGTAGCAGAGGAATAAGTGCCTGTGTAAAATAGACTGTTATTTCTAAGTTTGGAAGCGTTTTCCACCACCTCTGCCATTCCTGTGGGTTTCTTTCTTCTTCATGATAGCTGTAATTGCTATTCATTCTCCTGGTAAAGATCAGAAGTAGGGTCTGTAGTGTTGGGGGGGAATTTTTTTCCTTGTTGTTTTAGGAAGCTTTCTTTTCCTTTGTATAGCATTTGGGTTGACTGGATTTGCTGAAGATTCCAACATTTGATGTTTCCTCTCAATTTAGAGTGAATTGTACTTCTTGCATGATTTAATTGTAGGTTAGCTTTTGAGTTGCTTAGTCTGTATGGCTTTTTTTTCACCCTCTTTGCATTTTAAAAAGAAATTTGGTGTGTATTCTCCATAAAGATATTTTCTAAGTACCTAAAATTCAAACTTTGGATGTCTTTTCATTCCAGGATGTGGTGTGGGTATAAATAAAATCACTGTTTTTTAGAGGATCCATAGCACATCTCCTGAGGTAGAGAATTTAAGTTCCTGTAATTTCTATTAACCCAACTCCATTGCTAAATTCCTTGGCCTGTGTGTTAATTATCGGTCTTACAAGAACAATCTGATATTAATACCTTAAGGTGTTACTTAAACTATTTTTACAGTTTTCAGCATAAAACTGGTGCTTCTATGTAAGTGAAAGTTCAGGCAACTGGAATGGAAAATGGTTAAGGAAAATAAACTGGGAGACATTTACTCGGTGCTATTTTTGAAAAGAGTGAAGAGGAGGAAGTATTTTCACTTCTATCTGGAGAGAATAGCCAGAGGTTAGGAAGAGGGGATGGTGTTGTGGGGGGCTGTAAAGCTGGTAGAGAGCAGTACATAATTGGGAGGTGTGAGCTAGCAGTTGTTTTTCCTCTAAGATCCCTGAAGACAAGAATTATTTACAGCCAATCCATGACTAATGAGATTGACAGTATTCTAAGAACTTATATAATACTCTGGTTTTTGTTTTTTTTTAAGGTGATTAATTACAAATAAAACCCCACCGATTTCTTTTGGTTCTATTTTTCTTCATTCCCCCATGAAAGTTAAGGAGTTTTTCTTAGCTTGTTTTGCAGCTTTTTTATGCCTGTTTCATAGAATTCAGAGCCAGTGCAGAATAAATTTTCTGAAAAAGCACCCCCCAAATCAACAAAGCAAAAACCCTACCAAACAAAAAAACCTCAAGCAAGAAACATAATTAAAAAGACAAGCAGTCCAATAAAATGATCCAAATGCAGGTTGAAAACTTTAATTAGTTGAACACCAGATGGTGCTCTTGCCTGGGAGCTAGAGAAATATTTTCAGAAGCCTCTTTTCTGCAGCTTAGTACTGGAAGGAAACAGAAATTTCACATTTAGTTGCATCTACCTGAGACAGCCATTGGCAAGTGAAATTGGATGATGTTGGCTGCACAGCACCCTCAGCATTTGTCTATATCAGATAACCTTGCCTTCAGGAATAGAACAATAAAGGTCAGTGTCAATTTCTGAGATTGAAATCTTCCAAATTACCAAGTTAACTCTTTTTTTAATGAGGCTTAAGTGGCAGGAGCAGGATGCTAGTTTGCGATTTGTGGAAAGGAGCCAATTTTCACCTGTCATAAAGGACATAGTTCTGCAGTTTTCTTTTTAAATTCACTTTTCCCAGTTGTCTGTTGCAAAACTGGTGGCTGTTTGCAAGTATTATTTGGAACTGTGTAAGTTTTGTGATGCATTTTTCTGGAGGCAGTTGGTGATACTTCAGAGTAAAAGATCTACCTAAAGAGGGCTGTCTTCTCTGGGTGCTGCTTTGGACATAATTCTGTTCTACATATGTCAGTATCATAGGGGAGGAGGCAAAGAAAAACATTACAAGAGAAGGTGATAGAAAAATTAATGTTGGTAGGGAAAGCAATCATCCAAACCCAAATTATCCAAGCAAAAACTAAAAAGGTAGGGAAGTGATAGGGCTAGGGTAGATTTACTCCTTTCAGCAACAGATGCCCAACAAATTTACCTAGTTGTCAGGAAGCCTTGGCCATAGCAAGGAAACAGTTTCTGCAAGGAAGGCTTCCAAGGGAAATCTGAATCAGTGAGTTTAAGTAAGTTTGTGGGGTTTTTAACTGTTTTCCATGTATGCTTTTTCTAATTAGGAACTTGTGACTAGTGCTTTGCTTTACAGAAGCTGTTCCATGTTAGTCCAGGTACTGTAGATCCCAGGTGTCAAATGTAGCTGGACCTTCTGTGGAACAGTAGTCTTTGTGCCTTGGCTTGAGAGATGGGGAATTGCTGTCTTTCTGCTCTGAGAAAAATGAAGACATGATACCAGATCTTAAAATAGCACCACTTTTTGTGCTCTGCTGTCTTTATTTTCATATGCTTTGTGTGTCTTGGCACTTTGTATTCCTTTATTTGTCCTTCTTTTGCTTTTCTCTCTTTCCCCTTTCAGTTTGGTTGATCTCTTTGTCCTTTTATCCATGTCTCATCTTCGTGGTTCTCCCTTTTGGTTTTTTCCCTGACTTCTACCTGACTGAATGTGCTAATCTCTCTTTTTCTGGTTCCATGCAAAATTGTTTAGCATTGCTCATTTTCTCAGCTGTGCCTTCTTTAATGGGTTTTATTTTTTCATTCCTGTTGACTTTTTCGTCTGTTTCTGTGAAAACCACAAGGTAGTTTTCTGTAGGGAATAAAGTTTGCCAAGTGCCAGTGCTGCCAACTGCAAAGTCGCTGTATCTCTATCAGCAACATTGATGCAAGATGCTGCTGCCCTTTCACTATCTCTTCCAGCGTTTATTTTGTTCTTCTGTGGGTTTAATCAGGAACTAATCTATCTGGAAAACACAGCAGAAGTGTTTATTTTTTCAGCCAAGATAATTCCCTATGGTGATTCATAGCTTGGCACCACAAAACAATTCTGGCACGATGAGGGATTGATTTTTTGGGGCACAGCAGCCTGTTGAGCTAAAAGGTGGGATTGCTTAAACCTTCTGTGCCATCCAAAAATGAACAGGAGAGTGTGTGGACAAAGCAGAGCTGCCTGCAAGGAGTCTAATATTCTGCCTTTCTGGGCTGCTTAGTCTTCCTCTCATACTGTTGATTTTCTTAATAATTAGGCAAATAATAAGAGAGAGTATCAGCTGTCAGTAATTAGAAATGAGCTGGTGGTGAATCCCTGCTCACTGCCTGTGACTCCCCTGCCATGAGTGAATAGTAACAGCCAGAGCCAGCCTGGGTATCTGGCAGGTAAAGAAAGCCACCAGGGCCTTTCACAGTCTAGGAATGGGAGCAGATAAGTGGTGCAGACATAAATGACAGAGGAACAGCTTCCAGCAGTTTAGTTGTAGGTTGCCTCATGGTTTTCACAGTAAAAGGTTTATTGTGATATCCTCTTCCATAAAGCAAATTATGCGTGCTAAGCAGGTACTGTTGAAATGTCTGCTGAGACATTTCTGGTTTCAGCCATCAGGAAAGTACTTGATATGCAAATTTCATACTCCTTCATGCTATTTTTCATCTTTTTTTTCTTCATGGGTCCTTAGTTGTTGCACTAAAGGGACTGGTGGGAGCTGAATTAAAATTGTATAAAACCTCTTAAATCTGCCACTTTTATACTTTAGGTGACTGACCTATCAGTCCAATAGTGTTTGGATATTGGAAAAATTAAATACAGATTTTCTGGATGATTTTTTTACTTATTGTCAGGATTAAGAGCTATGAGATTTGCTTTGGAGTGTTAGCTCCCAGTCTAGTCAGACTCTGTGTTTGTCTGGCTTTTCTGTGATTTGCTACCAAGAATGCAACCTCCTCCTTAGTGGTGGTATTAGTTACAATTATTTTCTGATGGAAAACTTAAAGTTAACTAAAGCAGAACTTGCTGAAAATCATGTGCTTAATATTTACTGTTCTGCTTTGTTCCTTCCTGAGAGTTATTAATGAGTTGCTGATACAAGAATAATGCGCGTGGGCCTTTAATGGAAAGACATAAAAATGAGAAGCTTTTATGTTGCCTTAACATGGTACGTTTTTCAAATGGTACAATAAATCATATGCTGCCTTATATTCTTTGATGTCTGTCCTCCAACTAGTCCATTAAAATCAGCATTCCCACAGTATGAATTTAGTAAATGGGCTGCTTCTTCTGTTTTGTGTGCAGTGGCAAAGAAAAAAGGTCTTTTCAGGAAAAACTGTCAGGAAATCTACTTGATTTGGTTTTTCCCCCTCCTTTTTTAGAGGAGTACTTGTCTGCTTTAGCTTGGATCTTTTTCTTGCCATACTAAGGGCAGGTGTTGTGATGTATGTTTATAATTGCAGCTTTTGGCCAATTATGCTTTCTCTTGTTATGTGGAGATAGTTTCAGAGAAGCCACTGCAACTTTGAAACATGTTGTGGTTCTGTTAAAAGAAAAGCAGATAAAACCGTGTTCTCCAAAGTTGACTGCTGTCAGGAAACAACCTTCACTGTCTTAGTAATTATGTTTTTGCAGAAGACTGATTGTTATAAAGTAAGGCAGCTGAATTCAACCATTTAAAAATAATCTTATTTGTAATGCCACTGTTTCTTTTTTTTTTCTTTTTCTTTATTCCCTCATCCTCTTCTTTTTGGATGTAATGTTTTTTACAAGACGTGCCGGAAAGCTGACTACAGAATCCTTCTTTTTGGTCATAAGAAGCCAGAAATAAAAATCTTCAGTCAATGAAAATGATGACATTTTATTGATTAATAGACTGCTCAAATTGCCATTCTTTCCCACTTTTACTGAAAAGAGATTTTCGTACAGAAAACTAACTTCCTGATGAAGAAACTCTTTGGACTGTCACTTTGATGAGTGATTGCAAACACAGAGTAACTAAATCCCAATGAAATAATGATTATCGTTGATTATTCTTTACTTTCACCACTGATATGTGATAGCTGCTGTCACACAGATGCTGCCTGTGTATAGAGCAGTTTTTAGTGACAATTGGTATGCAAAGTATTCTAATTAAATGGTGTTAAGATGTTACAGAAAATAATAACTGCCACTGTAAAACCTCTCCTGTTTGGATACCTTTAAAATAAACAAAGACAAACCAATTTTCTATAAACATGGCTGTGCTGTCAAGGAAGCAAATTTCACTATTATTAATTTTAGTTTTGCTGAGAGTTGTGGACTTAGCTTCTACATAAAAGAAAAGCAAATAAAATAATTTTTTTTTTTTTATCAAGTACTTTGAAAATACTAGCCATCAGATCACAGAATGGGGGAGGAACTCCTGTGAAGCCTGGAATTTTTTTCTCTAAAGTGTGTGGGAAGCAACCACACACTTTACAAATTTGCTTGTATCCAAGTGAGCCAGTAAAGTCCCCATAGTTAAGAATATTCTGCTTTCAATCTATTCTGTTTGCCCCATATGTTGACAGCCTATTTGAATCCTCACATCAGGTGATACCTTTTGTTCATTTCTTGGAAAACTGTAGAACTGGTGAATATGTAAATATGTACTGCTCCCTGAAAGCAAGGTGGTTCAGTGCAGGTTGTGCCAGTTGAAGTACATGTGTAAACTCACCCAGGTCACTGTGATCGTGCTGTTAAAGGTCCATGGCTTGAAGCTGGTGTCACAGAAGCTCAGAACAGTTTGAGTTGGAAGGGATCTTAAAAATCATCTTATTCCACCTCCCTGCCACGGGCAAGGACACCTTCCACTATGCCAGGTTGCTCCAAGCCCTGGCCTTGGACACTTCCAGGAATGGGACAGCCACAGCTCCTGTGAAGGCCCCACGACCCCCAGAGTTTGTTCCATATGTGTGTGACCAGTTTCCATAGAGGTATCTTGTCCGGGACAGAGCTTCCTGGATGTTACTGGAGTTCCTGGGTTCCTTCTGCTGATGCCCAGCACAGCCATCAAGCAGCAGGCAGAGTTGACTTTCCGTACTTACTGCCTGTTTATTACTAGCAATAGATAGTCTGCTGCCTGTTGTGAATACACCAAATGTTCCTCATAGAGCAGGGAATATTTTACACTCCATCCTTAACAAACCTGTTCTTTACTTTCATGTGTTCTATCCCATGTCCCCAAGTGCCACACCCACACGGCTTTTAAATCCCTCCTGTGATGGCATCTCCACCAGTGCCCTGGGCAGTTCTTCTAGGGCTGGACAGCCCATTCCAAGAGAAAATTTTCCTAAATATCCAATCTGAGCCTCCCCTGGCCCAGCCTGAGGCCGTTCCCTCTCCTCCTGTCCCTGTTCCCTGGCAGCACAGCCCGACCCCCCTGGCTGTCCCCTCCTGGCATGGAGTTGTGCAGAGCCACAAGGGCCCCCTGAGCCTCCTTTTCTCCAGGCTGAGCCCCTTTCCCAGCTCCCTCAGCGGCTCCTCATCAGGCTTGTGCTTCAGACACGTATTTGACAGGTGTTTGACAGCAGGGTAGTCTATATTCCTCAGGTAAGGGTTTTCAGAGAGAATTGGCACTTTTGTGATCACTACAGTAAAGGAGCTTCACTTTATCAGTCTTTGCTCTTGTTAGAGCTGAAATACAATTCAAGTACTTATTAGCAGTGTTCTTTGTGGCTTAATTAAAGGACAGATGTTTCAGTGTTGAGTTTCCATTCTTATGTTCATTCATTAACCAGATGTAATTTTTACAGGGCTGTAGAGAAAAGTCGGCGCCACAGTTGGTTGTACTGTTTCTTTTGTGCCACCTTGTGAATCTTGACTCTGGCATCTTCTACCCAAATCTTAATGTAATTTACCTTCTGTCTCTTCACAAGAAAGTACCCTGACAGCTTTTTCCATGTCTCTCACTTCTCTTTCTTACCCAGGAATCAAAGGAAAGTCACTGCTAAGTTTGGCCCAAGTTACTTAGGAATGAGCTGCTATATTTGAACTCCTCCATGATATTGTCTCCATGAATCCATCCTTGGGGATGGAACGGTACTGAGTATTTTACTGGTGTGTGTCTATTGGGCTAGTATTTCTGCTCTAATTCCCCCTCACTAGGTGTTTCTTTTGAGTGAACTGAAATTTTGCACTAGCTGTTACCTAGTCTTGAGTGTTGAAAAACTCACTTTTGTGTTCATGTTGTATGAATAAGAGGCAGTGGGCTGTAGTTAATTTTTAAGCGTTAAACCTCTCTTTAGTATGAAAAAGAATTACTTGAGTGTTAAAAGCTTTGCTGAAGATCTGAAAGCCTTGCTTGCTTTGTCACTGGTTTTGATCCTGGCAACTTGTAGAAATTAAACAACTCTGTGGAATTTTTTTGAGGACTTTGTGTGGGTTTTAATAACTCAAAGAGAAGAAAAAAACCTGTAAGAATGCTATACTTTGAAACCTAGCCTTAGAAATTAGGGAGAAAATGAACCATAATTCAAAGTTGAATGTCTGCATATATGGTTTAAATCCTGGAGCAATTACAATAACCACTCTGATTGTGTCCCCAGGATCTTTGGATAGTGGGAGGGGTCATGTTGTGTTAGATTATGATTTTTCAGTTCCTAAGAACTCTCTACTGAGTTGTTGTCCATTGTAATATTCACCCTCCCTGCCTGCCAGGTCTTTGGAAGGAATAAATCCTGATGACAAGAAGCCAGCTGGGCAAATTTAGAAGTTTTTGTTTTTTTAAAAGAGTGTAAGGTCACATAGACCTAGAAAACTGTGTTGTCCGTAGTTGCTGGTGGCGTGTTCTTGCTCAACACCATTTGTTTTTAATTACTCTGCATGTTTGTAGTGCTGGAACAAGAAACCACCTTTGAGACCAAGCCTAATGTTTTTGATATATATCAAAGTGTAAGTTTGTTCTTTCTGAATCTTGTGTTTCAAAGCAGTTTGTAAGAGACGAATGAATGCTGGTAATTGATATCAGGACAAGCCAATCTGCATAATCTAAAGTTGTCTTAGGATATTCAGCTGTAGGTGAAGAGCTGTCTCAGCTGTCAGCTCACTACACAGTAAATTAGTCTGATATACAAGAAAATTTGCAGGCATCTTAAAACGTAATTTGTTTGATGTCTCTATCTTGAATAGTTTCCTATTGAAGGGTTTTGAAATAATTATTTTGACTGCTCTTTCTACAGTATCTTCTAGTCCTCATGAGTTGGGGAAGAGCTCAAACTCCACAGCTTCCAAGAGCGTGGCTCCACAGGGTTTTCAGCACTGGAGCTGGTTTAACAGCTTCCCACACAGCACCGCTGATAATCTCAGGTTGATGCAATAGTATGCTTTAAAGTGGATTACCACGTAAATTTAAAAAGACTTCACTGGACTTGAAAAAGAGAGGAGGACTGTGTTATGACTGCAAGCATTGAGCTAAATATTTTTGACTGTCCTTTAATTTGTTGAACTTCAGAAGTCCTTGAAGGTCAGGCTGTATGTTCAGTCTTACAGAGGCTCTACCATCTCTTCCAAAACACTGAGCAGTAGGGCCTTCATGATATGACAAGAAGTGATAGTTTTAAACTAGAAGAGGGCAGATTCAGGCAAAATATAAGGAAAAAAAATTAATGATGAGAATGGTGGAACAGGGTACCCTTTAATTATTAATATTTGTATTGTTCAGTGTGGCATTGAACACAGTATCTGATGATTTTTCTTGTTTTCCCATCTGTTAAGGATTATTTTTGAGGATCATTTGCCCTGCACTGGTAGGTCAGAAGTATGTGTTTGACGCAGCTGGTGTGGTTTCAGTGGCTGCTGTCAGGTTTTGCTTTAGTGCTTTATTGTTCTGTTGAGTTGATGTTTTTCTGAGGCGTATCACGAGGCAATTAATGAAGTTACAAACAATTTGCTGTATCTGATGTGATTGTTGTACTAGTATAATAACATTAGTTAAAAGGCAGAGCTGCATAGCTTGAGGTTAAATGTCAGATTGAGGTTTCTTTTATTCATGTTTTTAAAAGTGCGTCATTTCATGTGAAATTTCTTGTAAAAAAAATTCAAGTTCTTTCTGTAGGCTGCTGTTCTATTTGTACTTTGAGTAACACCAAACTGAGCATGGCAGCACTAAAGCTGCAAAACTAGCAGTAATAAAATGCTCATGGAATCACAGAATCCTTTAGGTTGGAAAAGCCCATGAAGCCCAATGAGTCCAGCCATTTCCCAGCACTGCCCATGTCCCCAGGTGCCACATTCACACGGCTTTTCAACCCCTCCTGGGATGGGGACTCCACCACTGCCCTGGGCAGCTCTGCCAGGACCAGACAAGCCTTTCCGTGAAGGAATTTTCCCCAATATCCAATCTAAAACTCCTCTAGCACAGCCTGAGGCCGTTTTCTCTCATCCTGTCCCTTGTTCCCTGGGAGAAGACACCGACATAATTTCACTCTGATGAGCAATTCACTTTTGAATATTAGTTTCCTGTTTTATAGTTGCTGTACTTGAAAAGAATATTGCACTGCCTGATGTTAGGATGCCAGAGCATTGGAATGAGTTGCTCAGAGAGCTTGTGGGGATTCTCAAAAGCCACCTGGACATAGTCTGGGGCTGCTGGCTGTAGGACATCCTGCTTGAGCAGAGAGGTTGGACAAACTGACCTCAATGACTAAAATTAAGTGCTTCATAGAAAGATTTTATTATCGTTTTGTAATGAATTTTCACTTCAACTACAGGAACCCAATTGCTTGTGTAACTATTTTTGTTTTCTTTTCCTCCTATCTAGTGCTGATTTAAAGCTCTTGGAAGAAGCCACAATCTCAGTCTGTAAGTCTTTAGGTGAGTCCTTGTGCTTTTTTCCCTGTACTTTACCAGAAAAATTGGGAAACAGCATCCCTGTGCACATTCATGCCTTTAGCATTCTATTTGTATATGTTGCCCTAGTAAGATTAAAACAGTTAAAGAGTGTGTTTGTGTATATCCCAAACCTTTACTTCCACTGTTAACTGTTTTACAGAACTTGATATAACTGCAAGGTTTGAAACAATAATTCCTTCTCTATTATGTCTTTTTCCCTTTGCCCTTTAAGGTGATCTGTAAGGGGAAAGAATTAGAGGATAAAAGGAAGGGATGATATAAATGTGATCAGTGGTGTTGCAAGAAGGTAGTTGAGAAGATCTGCCCAGTTTTCTGACAAGAGGTTGTTGTGCTGCAGACAAGTCTGGGAAAGCAAGCAATATGAGTATCCCACGTTTGGGATATTTTAAATCTGGGATTAATAGTATTTAGAGAACAATTATGGGCTAGTAAACCATGTACTGGAGAATCTTGAAAGAAGAATGCCTCTACAGAAAAACAAGGCATACTGTGCTTTATTTAGAAATATTTAAGACATTGAAATTTGATTTGATTCTATGTATTATTTGAAGTAGATAATGTCTTCTTATGCATGCTTTATGATTGTATCTTATTTTTCCTCATGTAGTTGAGAAGAATCCTCGAACGGGAAACCTTGGATCATTGATTAAAGTCTTTCTTTCTAGAACAAAAGAGTTAAAAATTTCAGCAGAATGTCAGAAGTAAGTTCCCAGAAAAGAGCTGCATGTGCCATTTAATTTTTTAAATGTTCCTTTTGTTGCTAGCTATTGAATTTTTTCACTCTGATAATTAACATGCTTACAAACCAAACCTTAGAATTCTCTTAAACTGTTGTTTGGAACAGAACACATTGTCTAGTACTTTTCTAAATGCAGAAATTAAGTGTAATAGGTAAGTAGATTACTGGGGAAAAACACATATTTGTTTGTTAGATGAACATATTTTTATATAAATGGTGTAAGCTATGGGTACTACTGGCTTAGAGATGTTTAAAAATTATCTGAACTTTTTAGCTGAACTTAATGTATGAGCCAGTATTCTATCTTGGAAATATTTTAAATATCTATAAATACGTAAATATGTATCAAAATACAGCTTTCAACTTATGTCATGCAGCTTCCATTGATTTTGTTTGCCCCTTTCAGCAGTAGGAGAGAACTCAAGAGGTTACTTGTGCAGCACTGAGATTTTTTTGCAGGAGGCTTTCTGTAGTTGTCCTTCACACTCACAGATAAGTGTCCCACTTTCATCATATCTGGGGCTGGAAATCTTCCTTGTTCCCAGGACTGCCATCAAGTTTTGCTTGCATCTAAAGTAAGAAGTTACTTGTGCCCAGATAGCTATTGCTGTTTTAATCCTAAAATATCTTGAAAGTACAGCTTTGTGCTATAGTTGACTCTATGCTGTTCCATGGGCTCCCCAGCGGTTGCTTACTGGGATTCAAAAAAAATTAGTGCAGCTGTATTCCCTTTTATTCAGAAAACTTGGAAAATATTTGTGCATTTGCATAAGAAATTCCTGTTATATGGTGCTCATGAAGCCCATAAATGCCTACTGTGACCTGAAGGCTATTTACCTGGAAAAAGGGCTAAGGTTCAGGGAGCCAGGAAGCTTTCAGGTCTGAGCCTGTTGGAAATTTTCAAATGTCTGTGTGCCGGGAATCCATAGCATCCAGAGACCTCTGGAAGTTTGCTGAACTGTTTGGTGAGTTCCTCAGAGTTCTGTCTACTGTGGTGTTTTTAATGGTACAAATGTAGTTAGGGATAAGGTTGTATAGGGATATGGATGTATTTTCTAAACTACTTCCGAATATATTCCCATTGTTTTCTGTAACATCAACTGCAGATTCCCTGCTTAAACACTTTGGCTTTTCCTTGCTTCAACTGTCTACTCTGACGTTTATTTTCTTGTGGTTTTTGATGCATGTTTGCTGGTGAAGCATTACTGATTCTTGTTTGTTCCTGCTTCTTTTCTAGCCACCTCTTTATCTGGCAGGCTCACAATGCACTGTTCATTATTTGCTGTTTGCTGAAAGTATTCATCAGTCGAATGTCAGAAGAGGAGCTGCAACTTCATTTTACTTATGAAGAGAAAGCAGGACCAAGCTCATATGGTGGGTACACACAAGTGCTAGTGAGACAAACATCCCATGAGAAACTTAAATGTCCCCATGTTTGTAGATGTGACACATCTGTGTGACGTGGTTTAATGCTGGACTAGTGACTTAGGTTATCATTGTACTTAATCTTAAGGGTATTTTCCCTCAGATGCTTTAGGTCTAAATTCCACGAGTCCATGATTTTTTTAGACTCAGAATCCCAAACTTTGCTTTTCATCCAGAAATTAATTACTAGAGAGTTTGGTTTAGCTTAATCTGGCTTTTATTTAACAGTTGTTGAGATGTGGTGCTGTAGACCTACCTGAGCTTTAGTGATTTTCATACAGTTTGAAAGGTGGTTATGGTCCTCTTCAGAGGAAGAGAACAGAATTGGGGTGAAGCTGACCATATATGAACATTGGAACATTGATATTGCAATTTAATGCATCTTTTCACATATTTTTCATAAACCAACAGCAGCCACAGAGTGGAATTAATGCTATTTTTAAGGATCTAGTGAAGGAAAGTAACAGTCCTATGGTTAGTTGACCCCTTGAGAAAGCAATTGCTAAAATTTAATTTGGGGACAATAGCTTATACAAGAGTACAGGAACAGTCACAGGATTTAGGTAGAATTACTAAAATAGGCTCATGTCTAGGAAGTGGAGTATGTATTACATGAGATGGCAGGAGAGATGTACCAAGGAAGAAGCTGTTGTCTTTGAATAAGAATAATACAAATGCATTCAAAATCAGTTTCATTACAGCAGAAAGACAGTCTGAACACTGTCTGCCACAAATCTTTGTGTAGCCCTGTATCAAGATGCTCTCACAAACTGCATGATGGATAATGCTGCCATGGGAACCTTGATTTCTTTGGCTTTGGTGTAAATTGTGGGGTCAATTAGGCCAGAAAAGCCGTCTAAGATCATCAAATCAGACAGCTAACCCAGCACTGCCAACTCCAAGTCAAAGTAATGTTCAGTGTGTAATTGCATGTTGTTTGTTGCATGAAGCCTAAAAAATCTCAGAATGCTAGAGCAGTGTGAGTGGATGGTGTGAGAACAACCAAAAGTGTCTGACTGTGGGTTTCCTGCAACAAGGACACGTGTTGAGAACACCAAACTGCTGCTTGCTCATTGAACAGTGAAAACTGTTCATTAAAATCTGTTTTAACTCCTTGGCGCCTGCCAGTGCTCTGAGGAAATCAGAATTGTGGTGCCAAAGGATTAAGTGCTACATGTTGAAATGGTTTAATGTATTTAAACTGTGATGAGTGATCTCCAGGAGGGGAGTCAGCTCGCTGATACATTGGAAAAGAATATCTGATTGTGTGTAAGCTATCCCTGCAGACTGCCTGTGGCTTTATTCCTGGATTAAAAAAATGGCTCACCTCTTGCTTCAGTGTACAGCATGCCACAGTGGGATGGGTGGAAAAGCTGAGACTTCTGTCAGCTGGAACCCCTGAGATCTTTATTCCTTGCACTGGGAGTTCCTCACAGTGTGGTATGGAAAGTGATTGTTGTCACCAGGGTAGACCCATGTTTATACCATGTCTAGTAGCACTTGACTGTAATTTGCAGTGACATTTATTAGCAATAATTTTGTGCATATTGATGGCAAACGTACTTAGCAATTACCTCTGAGCAGATTGTTCATGGGATATTGTTGATTAGGAAGGTAATTGTGTGTGGTCTGCTGGTGAGACAGGAAATGAGCTGCTCCTTGGCTCCTCTTCGGGTTTCCAGTTGGATGTGATTCTTGTGAACTTCCTCAGGGTGTTGAGGTTCATTATATGCTTAGGTTACTTAGCCATTTGGTTTGATTCCTAAAAATCTTACTTTAAATATCTACAAAAGGTGGTAATAAGGTATATATACCTTCCTATTGCTCTTATGCTCAGCTATCGGAAGGTGAAGTATCCTGAATGAATTGTGATAGACTGTAGTTGTGCTAGGGCCTATTAAAAGTGAGCAGAAGAAAATGGAGTGTTTTGTTGTTTTGTTTGTATTTTTATAATTAAGTATAGCTTTCTTGAATTTTTGATTTCTACTTTTTGGAATGCGGAATATTCCTGTTATTAGTATATACTTATTATTATAATATTATTATTATTAATATTAATATTAATGTAAATATATTATTATTATTTCTATATTCCTCTTAATTTTACATAGAATTATTAGTACTTTCATGGAAATTTTACTAACTTTGGTGAACAGGCTTTTTAAAAACTAAATTCTTAGTCATCCTTAGTCTTTTCCATTTACCAGAGCTTGGTAGTATTTATAGTTTTTCAACTGTAAGCATGATAAAACAAGCCTTATCAAAGACATTATTATTTGAGCTGTATGATGTAAATAAAATATCCATACTAAAAAAAAGGTTTTAATACAATGTCTGAATTTTGATATTTCTATATTTCATGGAAAGAACAGTGCAACCACCTAACAACACAAACAACCTCTCTATCTCTTAGCCTTCTGAGAAAAGGTTATTATTCTTTTCAGGATAATCTCACAGCTCCTTTGGAAATCACTCTGTTGTGGTGTTTGTTTCCCTATGAACTACACATTTTATCCTTCTGATTGGACAATATCTTCTGGTGCCATGCTCTCTGATTTAAGTGCAGCCCCTGGAAGCTCAGAGCACATAACTGCAGTGCCAGCACATCAGGATGCTCACATGGCAATCAGCCACCTCGTTAGCACCTGCTCTGGGATATTTGGTGTGTCAGGGAGAAATGTGTAATTATAATCTGTGAGAGTCCTGTGTATGGAAAATATCCCTGTGACTGACTGCTCAGAAATATAAACTGTATGACATAAGCACGATTGTTCAGGTAGCATTTTATATAGTTGCCTTATGTGGAAGAATTCTCCCAGATTTTGTACTTCATATGCTTTCACTTTTTCTGCATGTCCAGTTCATACTTCTTCCTGCCAGACTGTACTTGAGGCTCAGAAGAAAGCTGTGCAGTTGTTCTTTGTGTCATAAAATGGGATATTTTTTTTTGAGGTTTGAGTGCATGGGTGTGCTTTAGCCTAATGAATAAATTGCTCTGGATTGAGTCCCTGCTAATAGTACTGTTATTGATTTCCTTCAAGAGAAGGCCTACCATTAATAGAAATGTATTCTTTTTGAGGAGTTTCAGATGGTTCTTTAGCCCAAGAAGTGCAGCCTTTGCCTCTTCATACATAACTGGAATTTGCTTATAATTTTGGAGAATATTGCAGAATTTTGATTGCAGGAAAATCCACAGAAATGCTAAACCCATATGCTTAAAGACTCACCTGAAAATTTCTTGAAATCAGTAAATCCCAAACTAGACTCAGCATCTGCTCAGCTGAAGCTGGAGTTAGTCTGACTAGGACAAATGATTCATCTTTCCACTGTCTGTATCCCATAATTTCTGTTCAGTCTTTAACTGTATGGTGACTCAAAGGTGTAAGAGAGCACATGCTGAATACTGTATTTTAAATCTGACCATCAATTAATTGAACCTGTTGCCTAGCTTTATTCTTTATCTGTAGAAAAGTTTTTAAACAAGGCTACTAAGGGCTGTTTGTGACATATTAAAACAAATTTAAGGACATAGAGAAGGGAATAAATAACAACACATTTACTCCAAGCCTTAAATTATTTCAGGAGTATTCAGCTATCATATAAAGGAAATGAGGGAAGGCAATCAATTTATGTACTCATTTTTACCAGTCTTAAGTAGAAGTTGTAAGTTTTTGAGAGTAATTAGAGTTGAAGACCAAACCACAAAACCTATGGAAGCCATAAGTCTGTTTTGTGAGGAATTATTTATTTCATTATTTGTGTCCAAGTTCTGTATGAGCAACAGGGCAGAAAAGCAAGTAGCATCTAAGATGAGGATATACCTTTTTATACCTGACTATCTTATTGATGTTAAGCACATCCACCAGATCAGGTCTTATCAATGTTGTAGGTAGGTTCTCAGGAAGATGGGATTTTAAAATTGGGGCCTCTTGGCATCTCTGCTTTCCTCTGCATAAGCCATTTTACCTGTGTAGTGTGTGCTAATCCAGTGTCTGTAATGTGTGTAACTTTGAAAAAGTAAAAACAAATGAAAAGCACTGTATTACAGAAAAATTTTAGAAGCTTAAACCAAACCCAAAACAAACAAACCCCACCTGAAAAGTCAAAATCCATCAAATTATTTGCAAAATTAAAGAATCCACATTTGAGGACTTAAATGTAGTGGATGAAAAAATGGTGCTTTTTTTTAACTGGACATTTTAAAACCTGTGTAATTGCAGTCGCTTCTGCAGTGGAGTTTAGAGGATACACCTATGATTCCTCTCCCTGGTCTAATTTTATCTGCACATGTTCACCCTGTACTTACTTTCCCCAAAGCTTTACAGGTCTTTGATCCAAGTATGGGATCTATTAATGTGAATGAATCTTGTGTGTGTTGTCTTTATCCTGCTATTGAAAGAGGCATTGTTTGTGAAAACACAGTGTTCCGTATTTATGGCTCTCTCTCACGTTATAGATTTGGCTTGCATCCTCCTCATTGTCTTGGCAAGATGAAAATTAAACAAGAATGTCTGTGCCCCAATTGGGAAAAGGATACATTAATTATTGTAGCTGAATGACATTGATTACAGCAATTAAGCTTTTTTTTAAAATTTATTTTAAATAATGTCTTTCATTGTACGTGACTGTGCTAACCCAGTGTTTTCTTGCTTTATTTTGAAAATTGTCTTGAGGGAAAAGCTTTCTTTCATATTCAAATAACCTTATTCTCTGTTCAGACGAGTTGTGCATACAGTGTGGAGGGAAAAATGTTTTTAAAATGCACTCGTTTTACTTTTTTAACCTTTTTCTTCTCACTTTCTTTTGTTAGGAGAAAAACCAGGTACCTGTGGGGAACTAGTAGCAGTCTTGCTTTATAAGCATTTTCTAGGTTCAGAAAGCCCTAGGAAAATGTCACATTCAAGTTACTTTAGAATATATTATCTGTGCTCCATTATTGGCTGTGGTTTCTGTCCAAGGTTAAATACTCTGAGCAGTTCTTGGTTTTACTAACAGGAGCTGCATTGTGTTACTCATGGGGGATTCTATATAAAGGAAACCATGTTTCCGTGATAAAAAACTGATTTCCTTTAGAATGTGCAGTTCACTAGGTGACAATTTTTAATGTGTTTTTAATAAACTGATTGTGGAAAGAAATAATTTTGCTTTATAGTGAATATTCCCCCTGGTGTGCTTCTTAAAATTGAGTTCTGGATTCAAGAACAAACTTGGGTTAAACAGAGTAACACCACTGTAACCTGGCTATAAAGCTGTGTTTATGGCAGGACTTATTTATTTGAAAATACAAAATAAACAGGCATTTGGGTAATTATTGTGCTGCAATGCTGTAATGCAGGGGATCAGCTCTGCCACTCTTAGGCCATTCAGTGCTATAAAACCCTCCACTTCTTTATGATGTAGGTTTCTCATCATAATTTTATTTTTGAAAGCAGAATAAATCCTGATGAGCCAATACATTTATCTTCTGGGAATTTTTAGTATTATATGATGACTTCAAGTGGTTTGATAAGCTTTTTCCTCAGTGACTCTTAAAAGCCTTTTGTTAGAGTTGCTTTTAAAAATTACTGGTGTAAAACATGACCAGTTTTATTGCTTAGAATAGTTGCGAAATTTTAAATAATTCTGAGCCACTGCATACATTTTATTACCTAGAGAATGATTTCTGTTCCTTTAAAATGAACCAACTTGTCACTGAAATTTGTAAAACTTCCTCAATAAATAAATTTGTATTCGTGAAAAAATTGTACCTCTATTGCTCTAGAGCAGCAGTGACATGCTCAATAGCTACATTCTTTTATAATGTTGCTCAGTGTATATTAGACAAATGAAACTGTCTCTGATTATTCTTAAATTTGGTTTAAGAAACAGAGTGGGGAAGTATGTGAAGTGTAGGGAATTTTGAGAGTACATTTAACTGTGGACCAGTGAGAAGTCACCAGTGATGACTTCAGCTGTTAGTAATAACACTGTTTAATACAATCATCTGTAAATAGTAAAGGAAGGCGTGATGTGCTAAATTTAGCACATTCCCACAATGTGATTCCCACATCTCATTTAATTTATACAGTTGTTACTAGTTACTTATTTTTAAAGTAAAAAGAAGTCATCAACATTTTCTCTGTTAATAATCTCAAGTGCTTTCTATTTCAGGAAAAAAAAAATCCAATCTCCTTTAACACCCTAGAACTTCGAGTCTTTGTTCCTCAATTAAGATACTGATCATCTGCATTTGACTATTTGAATCTTTGCTTTGTTTTGGTATTTGAAAACCCAGAAATCCTTTGCTATGTTTCTTTTTTAGGAACAGAGTGTGAAGACCTCATAGAAGAGTTGCTGTGTTGCCTCATCCAGCTCATTGTTGAAATTCCCCTCTTGTAAGTAGGCCTTTTTATTTTCTTTTTTTTCCTTAGTCTTCTTTTATAAACTGAGCATTTAAGAGAATATGAAACTTGTAGTAATGGGTTTATAATGTTTAAATAGTTGTATTTGAATGTTCCATGTGATGGAGCAGTACAGATAATGTGCACAGATAAGTACACATAAGTACAGATAAGCTGCTGCCACTGCCAGCCCTGAATATTCTGTTGGAAGAAGTACATGATGAACGTCTCACACCCAGTTCAAACCATCAACAGAAGTTATTCCATTTGTTTCAGGTACCCCTGTCAGCACACAGACAGTAACTGGTGGAAATGGTTGTGCTCATGGTACAGGGGAAGGTACAGTGGAGGTGTCACTTCAGCTCTGGGGTATGCAGTAAGGTGAAAACTAAAGTTCTTCTGCAGTTCTGTGGGGGTTTAAATTGCAAAAATAAATCATATTGTGCTATTTAATACTGATTTCTAAAATTCCAGTGAATTGATGTCTGAAGAAGGGACAAGAGAAATGAATAAGTGGAATGTTTTTGTAGATCTCCAGATTTGTTTACATGGCTTTTTTTCATGCATCTGTTCTATTTGAGAGATGTTGATTCCACGTCTTTTTGGGATATGTGTCATAAAACATAGTTCAGTGTTTTATGTAGGAGAGCATGCTTTGTTCTTTGGAAAAAAAGAAGTGTTCTTTCATTTTTGTGGAAGTGTTCTGATGAATTTAGACTTTTTTCCCTTTGCTAAAAGTAGAGTGAGCAGTGTCTTTAATGTTAAATTGTGTTGTAGTCTGTGTCTAAAACGTAGTGCCCCAGCTGAAGCATTGCAGCATTGGAGGAGTTTGAGGTTGTCTGTTACGGTGTAATATAGAGTTCTGCTACCTTGCAGCTGGGATTGTTCTTTTGGTTGGAAAACTGATAAAGGTGCAATGTTTTTTGAAACATTGCTGTCATTAAATGCAGCTCTGTCAATGTTAATGTGAGGGATTTGTGTAGGTAGAGTGTAATGAATTAGTGGTGTGATTCAGAGTGTCATTCCACAGAGCTTGTCAGGACTTCCTGGAACAGATACACGCTTTGTTTGGAGCAGATTAGAGGAAGTACAAAGGGCTGAGGGGACTGTGATATACGGGCAAGTTCATGAATCCTGCAGGGTTTTATTTTTCCTTCTTGGAAGTACCGATGTGTGTGTGTAGTCCAGTATCCTTTATTCTGCCTTACCAGCAGAAGAAAATACGGTGGCGTGATTGTTGCTCACCCACTTCAACAACTGAACCTGTCAGCATCTCTGTTTCTGTGTGAATGTGGTTGCTGCAAGTGGAAGCAGCTGCTGAAAGCTCTTGTATTACTATAAAATCTATTGCTAAAATGGCTTGTTAAAAAGAAAATTATAAAGCCTGTCCATAATTTAATATTCAGCTATATCAAAAACTCGCATTTCATAAGACAGAGATGTGGAAGATTTTTGTTTTGTGGTTAGTTGTGTTTTTTTTGTCAAATAAGTTTTTTTAGCTGCATTTCTCCTGAAACAGTATGTTACTGATTGCTAATAGATACTAACACTTACAAAAATGTGTTATTACTGTCTTGTTTATCACTAGAACATGTTTTACAACGTGATAATGCCTTAACTAAGAATTTTGTTCCCGTATCATCGGAAGGGAAATGGGTAGGGGAAAGGAGATATTGGAATACTTGAATTCTCTAATACACAATCCAACTATCTTCTTCATAAAAATGTTATAAAGTATTACTTTCTTATTAATTTTGTTCAAGAGAGTGATCAGGATTGTTTTCATAGTGAGTTTACTTCTTGCTTATCTCCCTCTCCCTGGTCAGGAGTTACTAGAGATTCTTTCCTATTTTGTTTCAAGGGAGTAGTCCATTTCTGTCTTTAGCTGGAATGAATCAAGAGAACTGCAAGCCTAGTATGTGAATTTGGGGAAGGGGTAGATTGAATGGAATATATGAAATATTCAAACTTGTAATGATCTCTGTGTCAGGACTTAGGATCACCTGTGAGAGAACAGATAGCTCTGGCAGCTTGCAGTGGCACTGTAACAGAGTGTCTAGCTGTAAAGATACTACTAAAGATGAATTTTTGTTGTGACAGACCATTAAAATCTCCATGCTGAGCTGGTCTTCGAAGTGTCTTTCAGAACAGCAAAGATTTTGTTAGGAGCATTCAATAGCCGTAACAGAGGATTGTGACAATTACTGTGTCCCTTGGGCTCTGTAGAGGCAGTTGGGTGAAGGAGTGGATACAGCTGGCAGCTGCTGTCTGAATATATTGCTTGTCTGCATCCCAGTTAAAGCTTATATATTTCTCCTTCACTGAAACTGTAACACTATTTTTTAAAGCATGGAAGGCCATCTCTATGTTGAGAATGCAGGAACAGAGGTACCTGTGCAGCTGTCTCACACTCCTTCCTTTTGAACTTCTGAATGTCATGTCAGGTGCTTGGGATACCTGTGTGTGGTATTTTGCAGGCAGGTACATGGTTGTTCCAGACTGGTTGGGGAGCAGCTCTGTGGAAAAGAATTTTGGTACATCCTGGTTGTAGCCGAGAAGTTGTGAGAGGCTGGACATGGCCCAGCCATGTGCACTAGAACTCAGAAACCCTTCTGGCCTGGGCTGGTCCCCCATCGTGGGCAGCAGGGGAGGGGGGATTGTGCCCCTGTGCCCCTGTGCTCAGGTGAGACCCCACCTGCAGAGCTGCCCCAGCCCTGGGCAACAACAGCACAAGGACGTGGAGCTGCTGGAGCCAGCCCAGAGGAGGCCACGCAGCTGCTGCCAGGGCTGGAGCCCCTGTGCTCTGGAGCCAGCCTGGGAGAGCTGGGGCTGCTCCCCTGCACAAGAGAAGGCTCCAGGGAGAGCTGAGAGCCCCTGGCAGGGCCTAAAGGGGCTCCAGGAGAGCTGCCCAGGGACTGGGGACAAGGCCTGCAGGGACAGCACACAGGCAATGGCTTCCCAGTGCCAGAGGGCAGGCCCAGCTGGGATATTGGGAAGGAATTGCTGGCTGGGAGGGTGGGCAGGCCCTGGCACAGGGTGCCCAGAGCAGCTGGGGCTGCCCCTGGATCCCTGCAGTGTCCAAGGCCAGGCTGGACAGGGCTCGGAGTGGAAGGTGTGCCTGCCCATGGTAGAGGGTGGGACTGGATGAGCTTTAAGATCCCTTCCAACCCAAACCATTCTGGGATTCTAAATGTAAGAAGTTTGGGCTTGGCAGGGACACTGAATTTGGAAGTCTCCAGTCTTTTTCTGAGTATGGGCAGATGTCACTCACCTCTGAGTTTGCTTCAGTTACCAGCCTTGCAGAATAAGCTCATTTCTGCCTACAAAACAACCTATGGTATACTTAAAAATTGCAGGTGGACTGTGTTTCTCAAAATTAATAAGGAAGGTGTGGGATGTAGAAGAAGATAAATTTGAAATCTCTGTCCCTTATTATGAAATGTAACTTTTTTCTTGGGGGGGTGGCAGTGCAGATAGTCTGCAGAACCTTTCTGGGAGGCAGAGCATTTCTGGAAGTGTCTCAGTTTTTTACAGGGAATTTAAGACAATCTTCCTTAAATTTAGTTTGTATTGGAAAAGGCAAATGTGCTTTAAGGCAGAAATAGGTTGGAATAGGTACTCTGGGACGCTGCAACATTGTGGTGCTGTGTCTGAGAGTTATTGAAAATATCTTGAATTACCTTTCTGAAAAACAGGCTGTGCTGCATTGTACAAAATGCCAGGGATAAAGGTTTCAGGTTTAATTTTATAGAAAATACAGGTTTCAACAATTAGACTTGTGCAGTCCCTTATAACACTTGTATGTTGATGTTTGATATATGATTCCCTTGGGTGTGCTATAGATACTCTGCTTTTTCTTTGGTTTTGCTAATGTTAGCACTCAAGAGTGTACACTAATGATTTGAACTGCATAGTCGGCAAAAAGATACAATGTTAGCATTTAATTGTACGACTTCTATGTAGAAAGTATTGGTAACATTTTGTTGCAGGATGGAGCTCCTAAAGCTTTAAATTATAAAGGCTTCTTTCAGCAGCTTGTTAAGAGCTTGTATCCATAACTGAACATCTGGTTGTTATCAGTGCATTTTCACTTCATTAAAAACTATAAATGCATGTGGAGGAGAAATGAAATACTGTGATCTAGTTACATCACTCCTAAGTAGCACCCTGTGGTGCCAGTACATGTTAGTTGATATTTCTGTTACATTCCCTTATTTTCTCTAGTTATGGTTGTTTTAGGGTGCAGTCTTAGTTATTTGGAAATTTAAATGTTGACAATGTTTTGACTCATTTAGGGATGCTCGCTGCATTTTATGGGAGCTTAAAAGTCAAATGTAGGCAGAAGAAAGGCAATACAATTGATTATAAAGGTCTACAAAATAACTGCAGTGTAGGAAAGGTGCCAGATGATGAGAAATGTTTATGCTTTCTTGCTTGTGTGAGCAGCAAAGAGATAAATGTTTTCTGTTCTAGCTCAGGAGTTCCATATTTTAATTATTTTTGTTACTTTCAAAAGAACAGGTCAGAATAGTGCTTTTTAAAAAGAGTCTATTCAAGGAATTTTTATCAGGATTGTAGTAGCTCCATTATTTGGGAAACATGTGACTTTGGCATTTTTGGCAACTTTGTCTAATCATCAAAGGCAAACTTCCATCTGTTTAAACTGATGTCGAAGGGAGCGAAAGCATCCAAACTGAGAGAGATTTGTGTTGCTTCACTTTGAAGATCCTCAAAGTTTAACACTATTGTGCTCTGTTTAGGAGGGAGCTGATTCATATAAAGGAAGTTTTATTTGCTGCTGCACCTTGGGGTGGTGCAGCAAATAAAACATGTTTTATGTATTTGGAAGGTTTTCTTAATCATTCATATCCTTATTTCTAACGGTATATGTGCTGTGTTTTTAGTGTCCAGATATCCTGAGTAGGAGAACCTTTATCTGTATCACATATTCTTACTTCGTTCTAGTTTAATTTTAGACTTAGATCTGTATTTCTCTATGGCCTATCTGTCCACTAGGTGCGCTTTGATTTGTAACAAACTTCCTCACCTCAAAGCAAAGTATCAGAGGTCTGTTGTTTTTTGTGCATTATGCTGTGTATCAAATTCCTAATAATCTGCTTCCTGATATGGTTTTCAGCCCTGTTTTCACAAAAGATGATGGGTGTTGAAAAACCTATGGTTGCAGATATTTGGGTCTCAACAGCAAAGACATAGAGAGGCTGTGGAGCAGGTCTGCCTTTCACTTGGGCTGCATCACTGAAATGCAGGATATGATTCCTGTGGTTTGGCTTTGTGTAGAACTCTCAGATGGTCTAATGAAGGTGTTTGATCACATGGGTCATCTTTTCTTTCCTGGAGGTTGGAAGCTCTACCTGGGTGTCTCCGCAGCCATCCATTTTTATGGGAATTTCGGCTGCTCTCTTGTGTTCTGTTGTTTGAAAAGTAATGTCTTTTAATTAGTTTAATTGGATATTGGTAACAAGACTGGGTGATACGTAAAACAAATAAAGAATAATACAGCTTCTCCCTGCAACATTTAAAAGTCCAGAATTTCTTCTAGTATTTTTAATCTGTAGAGGGAAGAAATAAATATCAGTGAGGTGAAAATATACAAAGTCACATAGTCTCAGGTTGTTTAGGAACAGGTCTGTGAAAAAAGGATCTCGAGTCCAGCTATCATGTTAATCCTTTAGAGTATTTCCGTATTGTTGATGTTGCCAGGGCTGGAGCCCCTCTGCTCTGGAGCCAGCCTGGGAGAGCTGGGGCTGCTCCCCTGCACAAGAGAAGGCTCCAGGGAGAGCTGAGAGCCCCTGGCAGGGCCTAAAGGGGCTCCAGGAGAGCTGCCCAGGGACTGGGGACAAGGCCTGCAGGGACAGCACACAGGCAATGGCTTCCCAGTGCCAGAGGGCAGGCCCAGCTGGGATATTGGGAAGGAATTGCTGGCTGGGAGGGTGGGCAGGCCCTGGCACAGGGTGCCCAGAGCAGCTGGGGCTTCCCCTGGATCCCTACAGTGTCCAAGGCCAGGCTGGACAGGGCTTGGATGTTTAGGGGAAGGTGTGCCTGCCCATGGGAGAGGGTGGAATGAAATTATTTTTAAGGTACTTACAACGCAAATCATTGTGGGATTTTTTGTTTTCTCACCCTATTCTTCTCCCAGTTGAGAGTACCCAGTATGGGGGAGATGCAGTATGAAATGCCAGAGATGCTTGCTTCTTCCAGTCAGTGTTTGTTGAATGCTCCCTTGGGACATCTCCCAAATGTTCGGAGTCAGCTGTAATGAGTGTAGAGCATTATCAGCTGCCACAGTGCGTATGTGCCATCAGTGAGTGTAAAATTAGGACTGTTTCCAAGAGGAAAGATTATGTTCTCTTTGAGTTGTTGTACTTGTATCCTGAGACTGATAGCCAGATATTGTACTTGCTTTTCAGTTTTCAAAACTGATCCTATCCTCTGTGGTGACTCCTCTTTCACCTTTCTGGTGGGCCCTCAGGAAGCAGGGAAATGAAACCTGGTTCCTGTATGATTTGAGACTTTTTGTATGAATCAGCCCTTTTGGCAACTCTCCTAAATTAGAAAATGGGTTACCTTTTAACCTTTTAATACTCGGAGTAGACAGCTCTGGCTGGGTGAAAGTTCAGGAAAATATTCGAACAGGGAGGGGGCTCGGTCTAGGGGTGGGAGTTGAAATTTGGAGTTTAGTTTCTGACTGTTCAGGCTGTTTGCTCTATAGGTGTGAAATAATTTATGAGCTCTCAGCCTCTATGTGCTGATACAGAAATAGCTGCATTTCACTGAGTAATTAAAGTGTTTACAACAGCATGTGCCTTCAGAGTGTTAATTGGAGTTTGTAGCTGAGATTTTCCTCTACGGTGCCTCTGTGCTTCACCTTCGTTCCTCTGTCACAGACCTCTCTCTCACAGGCAGGGAACAAAGCTGAATGATTGGGGAGCACAGAAAGCACTTGTGAGTCGTGCTTGGCCTTGGAGAGAAGCCAACAGCAGCAGGATGGTGACACATAGGTAGATTGTTGAAGTTCTTGGTAGGTGATGCTGATAGGAGGTCATCCACATGGTTTTGGATGGATAAAGCAGATGCCAGGATGCTGGGGAGCTGTGGTTTCAACAGGACCATAGCTCTTGTTCTGTGTGGGGTGACTGCATCATTTGGAAACAGTCTTTGGGCTAAGGTTGGATAGGGCTTGGAGCAACCTGGTCTAGTGGAAGGTGTTCTGTCTGTGTCAGGAGGTGGAACTGGATGATCTTTAAGGTCCCTTCTGACACAAACCAGTCTAGGATTCAATGATTATAATTTATACGTTTGCCACTAAAGTTAATAAATAAAATAAATCTAATAAAATGAATGTTCTTGGTGGAAGACCAGAAGAGAAGTGATATTGTCTCCAGTCCATATCCTGGAAGAATTAGGTACTGCACCAATTTCTTCTAAAGCAGTACTACTGTATGTCTAAATGCAGTGCTGCTTTAAAACAGCACTGCAAGAGCTATAGAGGTCCTAGAGGAGCCCAGGATCTCTACTACCCACCCAACAAAGCAGATTAAGATGGAACATGGTCTGGCTTAGTAGAATTTATTTCCTGGAGGTTGTGGACTCCCCATCCCTGGAAGTGTCCAAAGCCAGGTTGGATGTGTCTTGGAGCACCATGGGACAGGACAGTAGAAGGCAGGGAATGGGACTGGATGAGCTTCAAGGTGCCTCCCAACCCAAACCATTCTGTGATTTTCATTTTTGTCTTTTGATTTAATGAGTTGTTATATAACAGTTACTATTAATCATACAACTTCATTGTTTAATTTAAAAGTTTTTATTAAAATGATCTGGCATCATTTGCTTTTTGAAGGAGTCCACTGATGTATCAGTTTTTCATTGAAACATAGACTGCAAACACATGTTAAATACACACACACATTTGTTATGCCAATATCAGGGAATCTTGCATTTTAGAGCTCCTCATTCTATGAGGAATCCATAATTTAACATAATTTCAGATAGATATGGTATCTTGTGTCTTTTCTTCAGAGAGTACATGATTATGTATAAGGTTTGTTGCCAGAAATCAGTTTCGGCTTGGGTGTCAGATGGGAGGACCTGGACCTGTTCCATCCGGTCCAAGGATGTCACTGCATACGAGGTGTGATATCAGGAGGACAGCTCCCTGGGATAAGAGAAGAACCCAAATTCAGGAGAGAAATGATTGCCATGAGTTCTAGACTTCAGTCTATCTCAGATTCTTTCTGTGTGAAAGATGTGTGTTTTGAGAGGCAGACCTGTGTATCTGCTAACTTGTCTTCCTCATATGGGAATAAATCTCTCTTTGGAAAGGAGAGAGAGAGAATAAGATGAAAAAATTGAGGATAACTAATGAATCCCCAAAAGAGAAAATCCAAAAGAGGAGAAAGAAAAGACCTCTGCATGTTTTGGTACATTGCTTTATGAAGTCCATTTATGCAGAACATGAGCTCTATCTGTGTATTTTTCATTTGTTTTGTAAGACGCTTGAGAAGGAAAAAAAAAATGCCACAGAAGCTCAAAGCAACATGCAGTTATTCTGGCTTTCTGAAATAAGTAGTTAAATAATTTTGACATGTAATTGATACATGAGTTCATTATTTCTAGTTTCCTCCTTATCTGCAAGCAAACAGTTTTCAGGGGAAGTTGGAGATCAGCATAAATTCCATGTAAAGTCATTCTATGTGACCAATAGCTTTGAATAAAATAAAAAAAAAAACTAAACCAAGACCCCCTATTATATAGTCTCTCAATATAAATAAACAGTATGTTCTTTGAAGATGAAAGAGGTTTCTGGTAGTTCTTGTGATCCTTTAGAAATGCCTGAGTTGCAGAAAAACGTACATTTGACCCTTGGTGGAAAAAATAATTTTTCTCTGAAGCTTTATCCTTGTGCTGATAAATTAAGGGTGACTGGACCTCAGGGGTTACCCCAGATATCAAGACCCTGCTTGTGTTTATGTCAGAGCAGATTTAATTTGAACAGATTCTACAGGTTTGAATGGAGTGTTTCTAAGTTAAATGTGCCCTGTCTGGATTTTGAACTTAGAGAAAATGAGAATAACTCACTAAGTGGAACTGCTTGAGTTTACCTTTCTGTTTGTTTATTCTGTCAGAGTTATATAAGGGTATTGAAAGCAGATTTTTTTTCCTCACAAATGTACTTAATACAGTACAGTAATCTCTTAGTTTATTTTTTCATGCAGATTCTTATCAAAACAGAAAATTATTTTGTAATGTTTCTTCAAATTTGCTACTCTACTTGTGTGGGTTATAATAAAAACAAAAATAAAATAATAAAAATAATTATAAAAATAATCGAATGAATGAAATAAATATTAATAAAAATAAACGAATGAATGATTGTAATGGAGAAGATGTATACTGGACCCCAAAATTTTTTTCCTCTCTGAATAGAGACCCAGTGCATCTTGTAGTATGTCATGAAGTTATTACCCTTTTCATTCATCGCCTTGGGGTAGGAGACATTGTTCTCGTATTCTCAGCCTCATTTGTCATAAGGATAAGTTTCTGAACATTTTTCTTATAATATCAAAAAAGTATTTTCCCGAACTGTTGGTTTTATTTTGATAGAAAAACATTTCTTAATTTTTTTTTGCTGGTGGCTGAACATTTGATAACTATATGTATATATATATATATAAAAATCCTCTTTGCTTTGCTTGGGATGTGTGTGGGTGGTGGTTTGCACAGCACCCCTGGTTAGGAGAAGGAGCAGGCACTGTTCCTAGTGCAGCCTTGCTTCTGGCTGAGATGACTTTGCTGTGGAACCAGATCAGAGTGTAACCTCTGGCCTGATCTAATTATCAGCATTTACACTGGCAAACTTCCTCAGGAGTGGGCAAAAAGTCAGGTAACTTGCGGAGAGTAAAAGTAATCCAAAAGGACATCATGATTTTCAGGAAAATATTACTTAGGCAGTATGTCCTTTCCCAACCCGTAACTTCAAATGTTTGATGTTCAAATGCTCAAGTGAGGTGAGAGAAAATAAAATATAGTGGGTTTGCACAACCTCCACTTTTAAAAACATTTTTGTATGAGAGGTGGTGCAGTCTGTGAATTGTGATCCAGGAAATTATGATTCCAGTTTGATGTTGGCTTTGAGTAAATAACTGCACCCTACAGAAACTGTGGCCTGGAGCTGCTGCAGAAGAGCTTAACTTAAGCTGTGCATTGTGATGCATGGAATTCTTCTTTTCACACTTCACAGTAATGCATGTTGTTTACAGCATATCTGGGCAGCAGACTTGAGAATATTAAGCTATTTGATTGTGTTAAAAATTCGAGTAATTTCTCCTAAATAAAATCCTGTGTATTTCAGTGAGGACCACACCAGCTCTGATCCCGAGACTAGTGAAAATCTAGTAATTCTGGGGTTAATTTATTTTGCCTCGGGAGATTGCATTGTAGTTTTCAAGTCATCGCTTGAAAGAGCACTTAGTTTTATGCTTACACTTGTACTAGCTGTTGAGAATAAAATTTTTGGAAGGCAACATTGTAACAGAGAAAAATTTTAGCACCACTGATTAAATAACATCGATGATGATTTGTTCTTGATTTTTAAAAAATTTTAAATAGAGGTACTATTAAATATTTGCATTCTACAACAATAAGCAGATTTTGAATTTCCAGTATGTCCCAGGTCAGAAAACCTTGGTAATTGTTGCAGGGAAACCATTGTAACTTAGCAATACTGGATTGTGAAGCATACTATGGAAATTAAATAGTGACAATGGGAGAAACATTAAAAGGACTTGTGATAACAATAACAATACTTGATAGCAATATTTCTGATGAACTGGAGGATGGTGCTGTTGCACCAAATTAAATACCTCATTTTGGAGGTAAAAATGGTCTTTGGTTGAAAGTAAGAACGATACTGGTTCATATCCAAGTTAGTTCATTGTGTTTTGAAACACAATTTGTTTCTTGCAGTCTGCAATTTGTTGCTGATTAAGGAGGCAAATGGCATTTTTCTCTCCCTTTTGAAAACAAGATTTCTAACAAAGTCATTGTAGGCAGAGGTGGGAACAGAAAGCACAAGATATTTTTAATAGTGTGCCTGTCATCTGTTCTGCTGCACAGCCTTTCCTAATCAGCCTGAGCTAAATGAACTTTGCTGAACTGTCTGGTGTCTGTATTTAAGCATTGCACCTCATTCTTTGTGATAATCTATGAAACCTTGAAACTTTCTACTTCCCTATTACCTCAAAAAATACCATTTAAAACTGAACAATGTATGTGGTATCCTGATACCCTAAGAGTTCTGTACACTTGATCTGGTATTTTGGTGTATTACATTCCTGTCACAGGGATCCAGTTTTCTTGGCTTGTGTTGGGCTAGCCTGGACATTCATTCCCTCACTTAGCATGATGGTTTTCTGTCAATTTTGTTTAACAGTACAAAGAGCACACTTCTGAGAGATATTTATTATTTTTAGGAAGAAGTATAGTCGATCAATTGCAACTTTAGTGCTATGACCAGTACCTCTTTTTACATTGTTTTGTCCCTTGTCATATGAAAAAGGTGCTTATTTCTAAACAAAAAAATTCTTATTTCTAAACAACAACCCATTTTTGGTGTGAAATGATTATAGGTTTCTTGAATTTGTTGTTTACACGTTCCTAGTTGAAACTCTCTGTGCTACACAGTGTATAGCTTCAGGTGAACCTACCAAGTATTCTTGGAAATCAGCTTGTAAACAACCCAGTAGATTAATCTCTGTAATATTCCCTTTATTCTGCAGAGATATTACATACAGCATTTCTTTGGAAGCCGTGACAACTCTCATTGTGTTCCTCTCCTGCCAGTTATTCCACAAAGAGATTCTTCGAGAGAGCATCATTCACAGATACCTGATGCATGGTCGATGGTATGTCCTGCTCCGGGGTGCTGCCTTAGGGCAAAGCGAACGCTGTTGGTTCCTCCTTTAGGGTGTTTGTACCTGAAAACAGAAGGCAGCAAAATGTTATCTTGATACAAAATTTGTTCTGCTCGAAAGAGAATGGGAAAATAAACATACGTAAAGGTTTTTAGAGGGATTTGGGTGGAAATCTCACAGCCCAGACTTCAGTAAAATTAATTTGGAAATAATTTTTATATTTTGAGAGTAATTTCATTAACTTAAAACAGCATTTACTTTTCAGGATGGTTTTTTGATTCAGCAATGAGTCTTGTAGCACTGCAGCCTAGAGAACTCAGGTCTCTCAGAAATGCTAGAGCTTTCTTGCCATCCAGATAAGCAGCAGTCATTGGAAGATGAAGACACATGCTGTGCTGAGCTGAAGGGAACACTTAGCCAGGGGTAAACCTGGTTGTGTGAGTAAGACCACTTGTTCTGGCAAGTTAATGGTTGTGTTCAAGTGCTTTCACAGTGGCTTACATGCCTTTTGGTCAGGCTCCCATACATCCTCTTTCAACTTCCAGTTCCATATGGGAAGATTTTTCATAAATGTATTTATTCTCTGGTTTTCTGAAGATTCTACTAGGTATAAGAGACAGTTACTGCTCTAATGTGCAGGGAAAGGAAGGAGGCTCAGCTTGGAGCACAGGGCAGACTTCAGCCTGAAACAGCAGCAGGATAGAGCCAGAACCTGAGGATGTATGTGTGGGGTGTTCTGGTACTTCAGTCTCTGGACTGAAGGTATTGAGGGTTTGGGAGAAAATGGGGGAAGAGTTGGTATGTGATCTAAGAGGTCTGATTTGGGAGTCGGAGGTGCTGGCCTCTGGAGAGAGACATGGGAATTTGGTGGCTGGGAACTGGGAGCAATGTGAGCAGTTGGAGGGATACTGGTATGATATCCCACCCCTAAGGAGAAGGAAGCACCCAGGATTTGTAGAAGTTCATGATGAAAAGGAATGCAAATGTCAGAGGATCTGCAAAGTTTTATTAGTAAATTACACACTTGGCATGGAAGACGGTGTCTTTATCCCTGATATATCCCGGTGTAAGCAGAGTTGAGGTTTGGATAAAGGCGGGGGAAGCTGTAAAGGGAGAAAGAGAGGGACGCAGAGAGAGAGAGAGAGAGAATTCAAAGAAGGGAAGAGAGAAAGGAAAGAAAAAAGAGATCACTAGAAATGACTGTCTCCATGTCGATCCAGCTGAATTAAAGAAGAAGAAAGAGAGAGAGAGAGAGAGAGAGAAAGAAGAAGAGATCACTAGAAATGACTGTCTCCATGTCAATCCAGCTGATGGGATGTCATGGGGCCCTGGGCTTTGTGGGGCTCCTTTTAAGTCTTCCACTCCCTGGAGAGAAGCTCCTTTCTTTTTGTGCAGATCCGTTCTCATTCATGGTCGGTTCTTTCAGAGCTTTCTGGAAATGTGTTGGAGGCTTTGGGCTCTTGGATGGGCTCGTTCCCCCCCTGCAGTGCCCGGCCCTTCTCAGCCCCATCCCTGTGCCTGCGCTGAGCCAAGCTGTGCTTTTCTGCAGGAGCCGCAGCCAGGAGGTTTGTCCCAGAAAATGCTGCCCTGCCTCCATCTGGCCCCTTCTCCAGCCACAGCCTGATCTTTCTCTCGTGTGTTTTTACCAACAGTCCTTGTTGGTTATTCCCAAGAACCCTTGGTTGGCTCCGCATGCACAGCTGTTGGGGTTTGGGACACACACTTTAGCCTCTCACTTTCTGGGCTTCTACAGATGGTCAGAGAGTCCATCCTAAGAGGGCTCCTGTCTTTTCAGCTCTAAATCAGATGGGAATGGGAGCTAGCTATTTGCTTCTGTGGAAATGCTACTCCATTTTGGAAATACTGCAACCTTTTAGTTAAACCCAACAAATTCTATAGGCATTTTTCAGATTCACTGATGTGAGGCTGGTTGTTTCATTGGTCTTTGCAAAGTCATAGAATTATGGAATCCTTGAGGTTTGAAGATTGAAGCTTGAAGGCTTAAGATTGGTTCTGAGCTGCACATACAGACAAAAATATTGTGGGTGTGGAGAGATGCTATTGATACCTGTTTTGTGTTACCAGAGCATGGAGTAAAAGCTGAAAAGATACAGCATTTCTTTCCATTGCATAAGTATTTTTCCAGTCATATCTTGAGATTCTACAAACTAAAATGATTTATTTAAAAGTACTATTTAAAAAATGAAAACCAAAAGGCAGTTTTCATGATCCTGCTGTGGAAGATGCTCCTGGAGACCTCTGCTGAAGTCTGGGCAGCTTTGCATGGGCAAGACCTTGGTGTTCTTTCCCTTTCCAGTCTGATCAGCACTAGGAGAGTTACTGACCATCTTTAATGCCAAAGGGTGCCTTTGCACCCTACCTGGACTTTGTTGTGCCAATTTTTGTGAGTTGTGAGTCAACTAAAGTTTTTTGTTGTTTTGTTTTTCCATTCCAGTCTCCCATACACCAGCAGACTTGTGAAAACTTTGCTGTATAATTTCATTAGACAAGAGAGAAGCCCTCCTCCAGGGACCCACGTCTTTCAGCAGCAAACAGATGGAGGAGGACTGCTCTATGGAATTGCATCTGGGGTGGCAAGTGAGTCTGATTTTCTATAAATTGTACTTCAGACCATATGAAGTATCGCCTTCTGTGTTCTTTCTCTTGCAGACACACCTGTAGCCCATTTCTTTTTCAGCAAGTGATACCAGTGTAGAAAAGGTGTCCACAGGCCTGCATGGCCCATCTTGAGATGTGTTAGAATCTGAAGCAATTATACCTGCAGGAGAGCAGATGGTAAAAGTATCACCTAGCCCCTGCTTTTTTTTACTGACACATTAAAAAACCCTCAACCAACCAAGTAGTGCCCTATTTGATGAATCACATACTTCAAATTACTTAAAATGTTGCAAGAAATAGTTTTATGTGCACATTTTATTCTTTACAATTGCTTGGTGGATGTGGTGACCTGCTCTGTGGCTCTGCTTGAGCAAAAGGTTGGGCTAGGTGGTCTCAAGGGGTCCTTCCCAGGAGGGTCCTTTGATGTAAGGGAGCAACCTAGATAGGAATTTTTGTAACAGGCTGTGCCTTTCCCAGTAAGTTGACTAATGTTTTTTCCTGAGAAGTATGACTAGATTCTGACCTTTCCCAGACTGCTGTAGAGAAATACTGCCTGAAGAATAGCAAAAACTTGATGCCATTTGTTGTTCGTAAAAGGGTTTCTCATTTTTGTTATACTATATACTCTGTTTTGGTTGGTGGCTGCTCCCTTCCCCACACCAGATGTGTTTTACTGGTATATAAAAATCAATCCTAGAGGTTTTTTTTCTTTTCTACCAAATGAGAATAAAACATAATACAGTGCTAACAGCAAAGGTAGATCTTACTTTCTTTCTCCCTGATAAACTAGAGAACACATCACAAGTCAGTTGCTGTTAAAACCGATACTATTTATTTAGCTCTTTTGTGAAGTCAATTCACTGGCGGCCTCCTGAGGGAATATTAAAGTTCAGGCTGCAAGGGGTCTGCCAGAATTTGCAGTCGGAGGCAGTGCCCACGTCTCTCCTCACGGCGGCAGTAAAAGCGCACGGCTGCTGTGCGCTGCTCCTGCGCTCCGGGCTACACCCTCCAGGGCCGCGCCAGGCTTGCGTCCCTAACGTAAACCCAGCACAAAGTAGTGGCTTGGTTTGCAATTCACTTACACGCACTCCAGATTAATTAAGTTGTTCCTTACAGTGTTTTATTCGAGAGTCCCGTCAGGTATATTCTTTTCCTTCATTTCAATTGCAAGGAGAAATTGCTCTTAACACGTTTTCCTAAAACAGTTTTCAGTATCTGGTTTGTAGTTTTGCAGTTTTTACTGCCTGTTTTGGTGCATGTTATTACCTGAGCAATTGCTTTTATATATGTTATTATTAGTTCTGATATGTCTGATGTCTTTCTGTCTCAGTGCTGCCACAGGAAAAACACTTCTTCCCCTCTTCTGGTTACTTGACTGATTTGTAAATCCGTCCATATTGCCACCACTCCAGCCTCCCTCTGTAATACTTCTCACATGATATCCCCCATGACTTTTTACTCGTTGTATATTAAGTTTCCAGTTCTTAATGCAAACTCTTAAAGATTTCAGCCTACATCTGTTCTTGTCTCTTCCTACACTCCCACCTCCTTCACTCCTCTTGAACCATTCCCTTAGCAACTACCTTGGCATACGCCTACGCTTGTTTTCTTGCTTCTTTCATGAGTACCTGAAGTGCCATCTCTTAGCCCTGCAAATTAAGTGTCTTCATTTAAAGCTTTAAGAAGAGGAGCCTTTTTAAGGAGCTTTCTAATTTCCTGCCTGGGAAAAGGGAAAAAAGAAGTACCACTTACTGTTGAAAAACAGAAATGTTTTTTGTATCCATGCCCATACAGTTGGTTGAGTTGTTTTTTTTAATTACTTGCTTATATATGTGATGTTGGACTATAGGTGAAGCATGGACGTGGTAGGATTGTAGTGTAAATGGCATAGTTGCCAGTTGCCTGTCTTATCTCTGAGTTAACTCTCATCAGATCAATACTTTGGTTCATGTAGCCTCAGGTACATGGGTAGAGCACAGCACAAATCAAGATGCAGCAGCAGCACAAGTTGATAGTCTATTAGGGAACAAAAGTGAATTTTGAACAGCTGTGGAAAACTTTGATGTGATTTCGGTGTTGTATTACTTTTGTATGTTTTGTAATCTTTATGTGATAGAGATTGAAAGAAGAATAGAAGAATTGAAAACTCAATTCTCTGTTTCTCAGTGCCTTTTAAATAACATATAATGCTTAAAGTAAGTTTACTGAAGTAGTCTAAATATAGTCTACTTAGGGTGAAAGGAGATAGGAGCCTGGCTTAAAAATAAATTAATATGAAATTTTGAGGCCTAAAATAATTATTGTACTTGCTAATTATTTTACTTGATACCACAATGATCTACATGATCATATATAATGTTATTCCTATTTTGTAGTCACTTGCACAGCAGCAGGAGATCAACAAACTCGTACAAGCACTGTATTTTAGATCCACCCTCCTTTTCCTTCCTTGTGATTCAGCAGGAGTGATAATTATACGCAATATGAGCAGAATTTTACCCTTTCCCACAGTTAACCTTCTCCTGCTTCTCATCCTTCGCAGCCTGTTTTTCTTCCTCTGATGAGCTTCCTTAACTCTAAAACCACACAGCCAACATCCTCACACCAATTACTTCTGGGTTTGGCCTCTGACTGGATCCAAGTTACCTCTGTGCAAGGACCTTTTTTCATCCTGGATTTAAAATACCTGGATTGGATTGTCCTGCCAATTCTGTTATGCTCCAATAATTAAAGAAACAATGGTGGTTTTGGAAGGAGGAGAAAAATAATGGTATTTATTTTTGTAACTTCATAAAGGAGATTTTTCTCTACTGAGTCAATTTTACTTTGTCTTTGTGGTCTTTCAGTAGGTGTGCGAAGTAATTGTGAGGTGCTGCTAGATCTGGGGCAGTGTTGTGAAGCATAAATGACATTAATATGCATGGCAGTAGAGTTTAGATATTAGAAACTCATTTATTTCAAACCAGAAATTACTTATTCTTGGTTCACAAAGCACATTGAACCAACTTACCCTCAAACCCAAGTTTTTTTGTTGACTCTAAGTTCCCTCTTCTTTTTCTGTTGGAATTTATTTGCCAATTCACAGTCTAGAGTCAACCTAAGTTGAGACAACTTTTTGTGGACAAGCAATTTTTTCTTTAATTAGTCATTTTATTCCTTGCAAAATAAAATCCTTGTTAGAGTGAGGAACTGCCAAGCAGATGATGTGCTAAGACAGGGAGATGATAGTGCTACTCAAGACTAGTGAAAAATAAGTCAATTTAAATGGTTTCCTTTGAAATAGTTGATCCAGTTTATAGTTTGCTGTTAAAAACAACTCCAGACACTAAAGTATCTGGCAGAAGTAAGGAGTTACTGCAACAGTGGGATCTGATTGACTTGGTTTATGCTGTTAGGGTGTTTATAGATGTGGGGGTACAGTGCTGCATCTGTAAGGAACTAAAGCAGGGTCAGTAACTGGATTCACCTTCTTTAATCACCCAAGTCATCATCATAACTAGTCTGCCACACAAATGTACTCTTGTAGCAGTAATAGAAATTGCAGAATTCAGTGTTTAGTGGTCAGTGATGGCTTGTTTTCTCATGTCTGTGTTCTTTGGTTAGAACCAGAAGAATATTCCTAGCCGTTATCAGACAAGTATATCCTTTACTCTCCATTTTACTGTTCAGCATGAGGATACCTGAAGGTATCAAGACCTCTGTTGTACATCTGTGATTTATATACACTATAGCTTATTCCTATGTTTTTTCCTTTTGGTGCTACTTTCTGGTTAATTACATTTGCATGGTAATTTTTAACTTTACAGGGATTCTGTTTATTAATATTTAGTGTTTTATGTTAATATCTTTTTCCTTTTCAATTTCATGTAGACTGATTTGTAGTATCTACATTAAAATATATCAAAGCAGAGAGACACAAAAAGGTACTAACAATGCGTCTGTTATTTCTTATGATTTCACCAACCTTTACTTCTGCTTACAAATGCTTCACTCTGCTTGCTTCTACCTTCCAGATCCTTTTCGTGATGTGTCACAGATCTGGTGTCTATCTCTGGTGCTTAGTCAATGCTTAATTGCCTGTTCATGCCCACCACAATGGAAATGTACATTTGAGCTTTCTTTACCAGTTCTGTCTGTTCGTGTTTCTTCTTGCTTACAGTCTCTAAGTGTCATCCTCTTGACGCTGTAACTATGATATTTTCCCCTGTCTGAATTGGAAGATAGAGGTAGTTTCCAGATCTTTAATCTTTCACTTAGTTCCTCTGATGATGTGCCTGGCACAGAGCGAAGTGTGTGGCTGCAGCTCAAGCATGGGTACTTTGAGAATAAATATTCGAATGTTCCTGGTTGTGTAGCTGTGGCAGGGGCAGTCTGCAAGAGCTGCACAGCAAACTGGTGCTAGAGTGGCTTCATCTTGCCCAAAATCTGTGCTTGGGTGCTACAAGGAACACAGAAGCTCATTTGAAATTGTGTTGCTGCTGCCCAAGCCGTGCCTCAGTGTTGCCTTTGAGAGTTTTTATGTTTTTATGACAAAAACTCACCTTCTGCCTTAATCACATTAGTACATAAATGCATTGTGTCTGATAGGAATCTCTGCAGGCCAGAGGTGTATTCACTGTCAAGCTCTAAGATGCTTCCTTTAACATGTTTTGTCATGTATGTTCTGTTTCTTGAAATCCGATTTATCTTTGTGTATTTGAATGATGTGAGACCATAGAATATATAGAATATATAGAATACAGCAATAGCACTTCTGGTGGCATTTGGCCCCAGCTCCACCAAGCTCTTGGGACTTTGAATAACAAGGATCTGAAACAAAAAAAAATTGTAGTATAATTAAGAAATAATGATGCTGCAAGGGCCGGGGCCCCTCTGCTCTGCAGCTGTGGGTATTCCCCTGGAGAAGAGAAGGCTCCAGGGAGAGCTGAGAGCCCCTGGCAGGGCCTAAAGGGGCTCCAGGAGAGCTGCCCAGGGACTGGGGACAAGGCAGGGAGAGAAAGGACACAGGCAATGGCTTCCCAGTGCCAGAGGGCAGGCCCAGCTGGGATATTGGGAAGGAATTCTTCCAATTGGCACAGATTTCCTGGAGCAGCTGGGGCTGCCCCTGGATCCCTGAAGTGTTCCAGGACAGGCTGGATTGGAGCAGCCTGGGACAGTGGAAGGTGTCCCTGCCCATGGCAGGGGTTTGGAATGAGATGGTTTTTAAGGTCCCATTTTGACTCAAACCATCCTGAGATTCCTTGAAATTCTTGATCAGCCCTATTAGCTTCACCAACATTATTTTGACAGTAAGCCACCCTTAATCAGAATTGGCTGCACAGGTAGCATGTGCTTTGCTCTGTGAGCTCTGCTCTTTGCACATACACTGGTGGTAGTGACAGCAAAGCATTCTTTCCCAGAAGAGCAATTTATACTCCTTTCCTGGGCCTGATAATAATTCTTAGAAATCTTCCATTGACTTTGAAGAGACTTACTGGTGTCTGCAGGGAGGTGTCAGAGCATGGATTGGGCTCTGCTCTGTAGGACCCAGCAATGGCACCAGAGGAACTGATGCCTAGGAAGATCCAGTGGGCCACGAAGAAGAACTTCCCTGTGCAGTGACTGAGCTCTGAAACAGACCAGAGAGACTGTGGAGTCTCCCTCACTGGGGATATTCCAGACCCATCTGGGCACAATCCTGTGCCATTGCTCTGGGATTAACCTGCTGCAGGAGGGAGCTGGGACCATATGATCCACTGTGGTCCCTTTCCACCTTTACCCATTCTGAGATTCTGTGAAACTGTGTGTTTTTCTTATTCTTTTGGAAAGGCTGGTGCTCCTGGGGATGCTTGACTGCCACCACTCCACCCTTGTGGCAGTGACAGAATTTTTTATACTTAACATTGTGGAGGCTTAGTGTTTTTCAAGTCTGCAAAGCCTCTTTTCTGTGATGTCTTCCTGACACTGTCCAGGCTTGTGTTGTGCTGGGAGCTGTGCTGTAGCTCTCTAGCCTGTCAGCTGTTTGGAGCAGGGACCATCAGTGCACAGCACAGCGAGGCTGTGGTTCATGACTAGAGCTTCTGATTTCTGTGGTCATACAAACTCTAATTGTAACCATATGCTTCAGCTTGTTTACTGAGAGTGCAGCAGCAAGTTTCACGAGGTGTGTTGGTGATTTATCTCCCTGACATTTATCCTGATATTCCAAAACCTGAGCAGCTTCAAATAACCTATTATAAAAGAGAAGAGAAAACCTGTTAGCCCAAAAATTATTTTTCTTAATTTTTTTAGGGGAAATTGCTTGTTAAAGGAAATCAAGAAGCAAGCTGATATATTGTAACAAAGTTCTAAAAGTCGTTGTTTTGCAAGGATTAGGGCTAGAAAAAAGGAATTTTATACGGCTGGAAAGGAGGTATTTCTTGCTTTCCAAAATACTTCTTAGCTCTAGAGAATTATGGAACTTGAAATTGAGATAGACAATATTTGTAATTAGAGAATGTCAATAATCAGATATGTAAAAAAACAAACTTGAGCAACAAAACCAGTTATATTTGAGTTTTTCTTAAGGTCCTATAAATTTCAACTAGTGGATGGTAAGAAACACATAACTGCTCACCTTATAATCCAGTGTCAAAAAGAGTGTTCATTTCCTACCTAATCTTTATTTTAGCAATAAATGTGAAAAGGCTTTAAAAAGTACCAGTATGTGTTCATTTTTGACCACAATCAAATGACAAAGATGCTTGACCATCCATGCTGTCTAAGAAACAGTCTGGAATCTGTGAGTTAAAGGTTCAGTACCTTCTTGCTGTAGGCTGATGCGCTTCTTGTACAGTGTTAACAGATACTGTGCTCAGGTGAGACCCCACCTGCAGAGCTGCCCCAGCCCTGGGCAACAACAGCACAAGGATGTGGAGCTGCTGGAGCCAGCCCAGAGGAGGCCACGCAGCTGCTGCCAGGGCTGGAGCCCCTGTGCTCTGGAGCCAGCCTGGGAGAGCTGGGGCTGCTCCCCTGCACAAGAGAAGGCTCCAGGGAGAGCTGAGAGCCCCTGGCAGGGCCTAAAGGGGCTCCAGGAGAGCTGCCCAGGGACTGGGGACAAGGCCTGCAGGGACAGCACACAGGCAATGGCTTCCCAGTGCCAGAGGGCAGGCCCAGCTGGGATATTGGGAAGGAATTGCTGGCTGGGAGGGTGGGCAGGCCCTGGCACAGGGTGCCCAGAGCAGCTGGGGCTGCCCCTGGATCCCTGCAGTGTCCAAGGCCAGGCTGGACAGGGCTTGGAGCAGCCTGGCACACTGCAAGCTGTCCCTGCCCATCACAGGAGGTTGGAATTGAATGAGCTTTAAGGTCCCTTTCCAACACAAACCATTCTAGGGTTTTATGATTTTGAACTTTTTGATAGTTCTCCTACTGGATGGCAGATGCAGACTTTGTAGTATTAATGACACAAAAGATTGGGTTTTTTTCACTAATATGGGTTATTAAAATAACACCTACAACTTATAACTCCATAAGAGATTTATTTTTCATAATTATGAAAATACCTGGACTAAACTGCTTAGGTTGTGGTGTTTAGCTGCATGATTTCTCATGAAAATGGTTGGATAGGTCAGGAAAAATGAAGATCTGTTTGGTTCCAGATGCCCTGATGCTGTGTTTTGAAAGGTTTAAACTTGATATCTGATAATTGACAGGCGCCCTGGACAGATTGAAAAGTGAATGGGTAGGAGAAACTGAGCTGCATTTCAGGTTGGGATAGGAACATTGATAAAGCACAACAAGTTATTTGGCTTTCTATTGTTCTTTCTTAAAAACTGTTTTTCAGGTCTGCTCATGGATTAAATTCATCCGAAGCTGCATTTGTTAATAAATTACATGTTACTGAATAACATGTTAACTGTTTCCCCTTCATTTTCCTGCCAGATGTCTGTGCCATGTTTTTGAGTGGGAGTATTCAGACATCAGATCACTCATTTTAACCATTGTCCATGTTCAGCAGAGCAGCGGAGTTACATTGCCTGGCGTGTGAAACTCCTTTTAATAGTTAAATTTTGTGGTTTTATTGATTGGTCGTGTGTATAAAAATTAAAGGAATGAAAAGGCAATGCTGTGCATTGCCTGTCTAGAAATATTGATTACCTAACTCCATTTTCTGGTGTTCTGTTTTCTCCAGTAGGCTACTGAAGTACCAGTTCTGTGAAGTTGTCATATTATTTTGCATTTTTCTTTAAGATTTTATATTTATTTTATTATTGGTACATTATAGATAAAACAAGGGTAGAGGAAAGGGTATCTGTATGCTTTCTGTTTAGTTCCTTGTTCCCTTTCACCCTTAGCTTTCTGCTCCTTCCCTGAAATAGATGATAGATTTTTTTTTTTTAGTGGATCTGCAAGGAAAATCTGTATTTTAACCCATTCACCAAATAACTCCTGAAATCTGGTAGACAATTTGACGTACAAGCTGAAGGAGAAGTTTAATCATATGATATGAAATACGTTCAGCATGGAATGGACTCGTGATAGGAGTGGCACATTTTAGATGTGGAAGTTGTGTCATGATCAAATTAGTTCTAGTTCTGCAACAGTTTTGTTTTCCTTTCAATATATTTGTCAGGGGAGAAGCCTTAATTTGTGATGTCAGCCTACTGAACTACAATGCTTAAATATAAAGAATAGTTTACTTAAGGAGCCTGCAGATGAATTATTATTTAGTATTTATTTTTTATTTATTTATTTATTTATTTATTATCATTATTATTTATTTTTTAATTTTTATTATTATTTTTAAATTTTTATTTATTTATTTATTTATTATTATTTATTAGCACATACTGGACAAGAATGTTCCTTGCAGAAAGTGGTACTTGTCTTGCCCATGCTAAACACCTGTCCAGAAGGAGATGGCTAATTAACTACCTTCATAAACAGGTCATTAATGCAAATAAAAAATGTCATTTTGGCTTTTGAATATACATGGTGCAAAGGAGTACTGTACTTTTAGGAGATGACTGTGGCAGGTTTTGCTGGATCTCTGAGGGAAAGGAAGGAAAACAAAAATGTGTTGTGAAAGCAAAACTTTGAATAGCACCAAAACTCAGAATCAGACAAACACTTGACTCTCTTTAATCAGTAGTGAAAATATTTGTGTGCATTTCTGTGATCATTGCAGTTCAAAATTGCAGTCTTGCAGATCTGTACAGAAGCTTTCCTCCTTGGCTCAGATCATAAAACCCTGCTTTTATTTTCCTAATCAACCTTGTTTTAAATTTGGTTGTTTGCATTTTTTATTGTGCTTGGTATGCAAAGAATACATTGAATTTGCAGAATGTAAGACAAATATATTTTGAAGGATAAGAAAAGTTCCATCCCTGGAAGCGTTCAAGGCCAGGCTGGATGGGGCTTGGAGCAGCCTGGTCCAGTGGAAAGTGTCCCTGCCCATGGCAGGGGGCTGAAACAAGAGGAGCTTTAAGATCTTTTTCAACCCAAACCATTCTGTGATAAGAGGAAATACTGTGGAAATCTTGGCTATAATTAATTTTGTATTTTTGAGGTTCCACAACCTCACTGGAGCCACCCACCATCTGGATGTTTTCTCCTGAGCCTTGTGGAGTATGTTTCTAAGAGCACAAACTTGCAATATTGCCTACATGGACTGAAGTGTTTGACTTTGATTTTGAGGGTTGATTTCACAAATAATTTCATTTTGACAGCTATAGTTTCTAATGAATAATTTTTGTTCAGGAGACGAAAACGTTCCTCTACTTTTAAGCATAAAAAAATCTTGGAAGTCTTTCCATCTTTCTTTTATTTCTATGGATTATAGTTGTACTTCCTTGTTTTTATAGACCCACGGAGGAGCTAAGCTCTGCACAGAATGATCTAAGATTTAATGAGGCCTTTGACTAAAATCTTTGTCTTAAACCAACAAAGACAAACCCTAATGCGATTATACCATCGTTATTTTTTTACCTAATGTTCTAGAAGACCCAGTGGTAATTGAATGTGTTCTGCCAAACTGTAGTTTCCAACACAAGTATGAGATTTTTACATAACCTGATAAATGGCTATTTTTCCTTTTGAATAAGCCATCAAAAACTTTTTCCGTCTTTCTGTGAAAGACTTCCCAGCCAAAGCAGAGCAAAGCCAAACAGATCATGTGCTTAGCAGTGTATTAGTAGAAACTATTTTCACAGTTGCAGATTTAAGTTTTATTTCCTTGTCCTGAGGCCAGTTACTATTGTTGAGTAATTTGGTACTTTCGTGATTGAGGTTTAAGTTATTGGTATGTGGTAGCTGTAGCACTGAACATGAACATTCATTTTTGTGACAGTTGGGGTTGTTTGTCAATTTTTTTCTCTTTTAAGTGAATGGCATTTTCCAGAGTGACTCACTTTGGGGAAAGAAAAATAATATTAACAAGAAAAGAATGTGGCACCTAGGAATAGACATCCTGGTTGAAAAGAATGGATTTCCATTATTGAAGAATAAATTTCTGCATTACATGGAAATTCAATTAGTATCCTTATAGGAAAGTGTGAATTTTTGTTTGCTTCTAAGTAATTAGATTTTTATTTGGATTTTGAATATACATGAAGCCCAGAGCTGTGCTGCTGCGAAGCTTTGTCAGCTGATATCTGGGTGATGGTGATTGTCACAGGTGAGGGGATGTGCTCAGTGACATGCTGCTGAAGTGACATGCTGCTTTTGTGCAGGCAGACTGGGTGAAGGGCTGGAGCAAGAGGGAAGAAATGTTACCAGCACCATAGCTGGAATGCAACTTTATTAGTTTTATCTTTCATCAAATATTGGGGTTTAATGAAACTAAGCACTGTAAACATAAGTGCTGTGTAAAGTAAAGGGAAGGACTAGATGGATGAGAGGATGGAGAGGCAGGCACAGGAGCAAATCCATTATTGCCTGAGTGTCCCATGTTGTCTCCTGGTCCTTTCCATTTTCTGTTCCTCTGCTCTAAGACAAAGAATGGGGATGATGTGGGGCTGGGAAGGTGGAGTAGCTGTAGGTAGGAGAATGACTCTGACATCTCTAACCTAGGTATGACTTGGCTGGCTGACTGAAGGCTGTTGCTTATGTGTAAATGGCTGCTGTGATGTAAGCCCATTCCTGATGTGAATGTATATCCAAGAGTTAATGGTAAAAAACTTCCTTTGTTGGACTGTTGTTAGAGGCTTGCTTAGGCCAAGTGGAGAGCACATTGGTGTGATAGGCTCTCACACATTATTTTCATTTAGCATGCTAAGCAAATGCTTTCATATTTGGCCTTTCTAGATCTCCAGATAGTCTTTCTTCCAGTATTTGTGCCAAGCACTGCTCTTTCCCCCTTAATTTTTGAGCATTTTATGAGGTTTGAGGTAGACTATTACTGGTAGAAACGCTGCAGTACAATGGACAGATTTTCCTTGGCTGGGATCCAAACCCTGTATTCCTTTTGTGGATATTAATAATGACAGAGTTGAGACCTTGTCACTCTTGTGCTGAATTGGGTAGGTAATAAATTTAGAACTAGGTTTCATAAGAGAATTGTGGTCAGGAACAGGATAATATTTTATGTCTAAATGAAAAATTTCAGAATGAGTCTGACTCTGGAATAATTCCTTGTAATTGTTAAAAGATTGAATTTATTAGCATTCCAGCTAATATTTTGGATTTTTGTTCAGCAATATGAGAGTCTGTAGCTGATAAATACATAGGTCTGTACTCTGAGCCTGAACTGAGAGTTTTTACTTTCCTGTTGGTCTCAATTCACACAAAACACGTCAGGAGGGTGGCCTGAGCTGGTCTTCAAGGTCCCTTCGAACCCAAACCATTTTGTGATGCATGTTGTACAGCTAGGCTTGAACCTTTGCCTAAAGGTGGATTTATAGATTGGTTTAAGCCCTTAGAACAACTAGTTTTCAGCAGATCTGAATTAGGGCTTAAGTGAACTAGTACTTTGGAGACAACAAATACCTCTTTCACAGCTAGTTCTTACAGTACCACCCAAGTAATGTCCGCCTGAATACATTGTTTTGTGTACTGAGGTTCAAAAAAAAGTGGGGAGAAAGTTAGCCAGTAGAGTAAGAGGGAAGTGAATAATTTGTTGAGAGCCATCTTCATTGTTCTTTTTCTCTGTGTTCCCAAAGAGGATCCTGTATTGCATTTATCAGGCTTGCAAACTTTTATTTTGGACTGGCAAAGCTCTTAAACACAAATTTAGAGGCTGCATGTCTAAAGAGTTGATTTTTCTAAGTGCATAAGCTAGTCTTATATTATTACTCTCTGAAGATTTTGTGTAAACATATCAGAATCTGCATGATTCTTTGGGAAGAGAGCAAATCCCCAGGACTGCTGTGAATCACAAAATCAAAGAAACACAGAGTAGCTGGTGTTGGGAGGGACCTTAAAGTGCCACCCCTGCCATGGGCAGGGACATCTTCCACTGTCCCAGGCTGCTCCAAGCCCTGTCCAGCCTGGCCTTGGACACTGCAGGGATCCAGGGGCAGCCCCAGCTGCTCTGGGCACCCTGTGCCAGGGTCTCAGCACCTTCACAGGCCACAATTTCTTCCTAAGTAAAGAATTATTTTGTAGATGATGATGGCAGATTGTATCATGTAAAAGCATTCATATTCCTCTATGTGGCAAAGGATGTGTATTTATAGCTTTGCAGTGTGGTTCTAGGGTCTGGATAAGCACAGAGACGTTGTGTACTTGTGCAGAATCCCAGTAACCTCAGAGGGAATCTTGACATGAGACCCTAAACTTCCAACCTATTAGTTTTAGCAGTGGTACAAAGTGCTCCAAGGAAAGAAGGAACACTTCCTGATCGTGCTCTGAATTCATAGTGATGGAAGAAACAGAAGAACATTTAATTTTTCCTAGAATACTGTGTGAACTGTGTTGGGTTTTTACACAGTTTTGCTGAAAACAATCAGAAAACCACATAGTTAAAATACTTAACCATTTGAAGGAGAGAGATGGAGCAACATTCCAGATGCAAACCAGGTATGTCATGTGGTACAGCACATGCAGAGCACATTGATGTCTGGTGGGAGTGTTGAAATAAAATGCCCCCAACCATTTCCAGTCCTGAGGAAATACATGACATCTTTCAGATGAAAGAGCTAAAACCTTAGGATGTAATTTTAGAATTTCTTTATATCTAGCTATTTAAATAACATTATGAAGATATTTTATTTCTGTGTGGTCAGCAACAAACACTTGGGTCTTTTGTGGTAAGTGATGTTTCCCAGAGAAGTGTGGCAAGAGGAACAAAGTCAAAACAGTTCTACACAACAGAAAACTCAATCGTTTTTGAAATATAATGTTTGGAACTACACTGGATTTCTGTAGTGCCAGGGCAAGCCAGATATGATGATATTCATGGGAAATTACCTATGCAGGAAATTTATATTTTAGAACCGCTGAAATTATAAAAGAACAACTGCTATAAAAACATGTCTGGAAAACTAAATAGTAATTGTCAGTTTTAAAAATGTAATGACTTTAAGAAAAAATTGCATAAAGGGTACTTGCTAGGATATGTTAGTAAACTGTTTGTGATCTTGGTGGTGGTGGTAGTTAGGCACAGAAGCTTGAATGCCTGTGACAGGTCTGATTGACAGAATTTGACAGCATACTTCTGAGACCTAGTGACTAGTCCAAAAATGATTTGTATAACTACATGTATCTAACAAGAAACACCACCTGTACTGAGCAATGGAATAAAGATTCCTTTGGGTTGGAAAGGCTTTCCTTGGAGAAAAAGTAGTTGTAAATCTATAAGTACACTGCTAAAAACGCATTTATTCTCTTCATCCAGAAGATTTTCTCAGAAGCCATATGTCCTAGTATGGAATACATACTAAATTCTAGCAGGAGGGCTTGTTCCCAAACATCCATTCCAAACAGCTGATCAGTGGAAGTGGAACAGCTGCCTACAAGTCTTACCACCTGCAATGTCCTGGAGGAAAAAGTAAAAATAAAAATTCCCCTTCCTATTAATCGGTTGATTGGCCTGTGGTCTCAAAGTCAGATAAATTGAAATTTCAAGTGTCTTGAACAATGATTTTGGACTTCTTGATATTAATATGAAGTTGTGTTGGCTCAAGAGACCCTTTGGGCACTGGGAATGAAGCAAAGCCACTCCCTGTCCAGCTGAACTGAGTGCTGCTTTTCCATATAAAATGTGGAGAGCAAGACATGGACACACAGCATTTTGTTGAAACATGTGTGGCTGACTTGAGAGCTTTTCACACACTAGTCCAGACTACCACAAAGTTCTGTCTTCACTGAGGAATCTAATTTGGTGGAAATTGTGGCTATTGGAAATAAGTTCTGTCCTCAAAAGCTGTTAACTTTCTTGGAGGAGAAACAGAATGGCTGGTCTTCATGGTGAGCCAATCTGAGTGTTAGTATGTGGCTGCCCCCCTCTGGAAGCGTCCAGAACTGGGCTGGACAGGTCTTGGAGCAGTCTGGTCTAGTGGCAGGTATACCTGCCCATGGCAGGCTGGAACTGGGTGATCCTGAAGGTCCCTTCCAGCTCAAACCATTCTGTGATTCTGTCTGTATCTCCATACAGGAAAATAACTTTTGTAAGTTTCCTCAATGATCCAGTCGTTTAGTCCCAAGAAAAATGAACAGCAACAAATTTATGGTTGGACTCAACCTTAGAGATCTTTCCAACCATAGTGATTTGATGATCTGTGGAATCACTACCTGATGAAGCAGAATCCTTAGAAGAGTAATGGCAAGTCTAGACAATACCAAGCAAACACTTTCCCTTTCTTGACTAAATAGGGGACTTCATTGCTACTAAGTCTGACCTTACTTGTGATTCTCCATGAACTTTCCTGTTGCCAGACATTTTTTGAAATGAATCAGATGGCTGTGATGTAAAGGTTTTGAGATGACTTCTAGTCAGCATCTTTAAATTGTCTTGTGACCAAGAAGTGAGAGGTGGCAAGGTGTTCTTCCATTGGCATTTCCAGAAGCAGCATTGGTCTTCCAAGGTTTCTCTCAAACAGCATCTGGAGCATCTGCTCCCAAAATCAGAAGATCTTCACACAAGTTCTAGTGGCAGGTCTGCTCTTTCAGCCAATCTCAGTAATAGTTTGGTGGTCATTGAGTGGAGTTTGCCAACATGCTTAAAGATAATCTGATTTAGCTATGGAGAAATCTTTACTGGGTTCAGGCTTTTCTCCTCTTCTTGGCTTCCTCTCCTGTTTTTCAGTTCAGGGATAATGTGTGCTGCCTTTTCTGTTAAAAGTTAAATTCAGGATTTGCTGCACAGCATCATCCTCAAGGTGCTGTTTATTGTTTCTTGATGCAGGCAGCCTGGGAGATGGACAGAAGCTATAGAGCCTCTGATTGTTGTCACTGTTTTTGGACAGGAATCACATGTAATCTAGGTTAGAGAACTGCTTGTTATGTAAAGGCTTTATGCAATTGGAAATGCAGCATTTTACATTTTTGCAATTAAGAGAATTGTCCTGAAATAGTCTTAGCCTAGATGGAAAATGTGCTCATTAGCCACGTTCCTATTCTTGCCCAATGTTCTGTTTAATTTTTCTACAACCTTTTAACATGCTGTGGCTGCTGTCAGTGCATTTTTTTGTTATAATTGCTGTATTGGTTCAAATTGCTTATTAATGAAGATTTATATAATTTTTTCTTTCTCTGAGATATATTTGCCTTCTCTATCCTGAGTTCGAAAACACTCTGAAGCTTTGCAAAAGTTGTACTGTTTGCCAAACAAACAATTTTAAACTGCTGCAGCAGTCACAAAACAAAGTCCTGGTGACAGCACTTGGTAGAGCCGAGTGATTTAATTGCAGTATTAAAATGAATAAATGCAGGGAAAGCTATTGTGTGTGGCTGGTCTGGGTGTGTTTGCCATTTATGCTGGTGCTGCTTTATGAATAGAAAATACATTACATTTAATATGGGCTCTCATGGGACTGTGGAAGTTTACTGTATCAGTGCATCAAATGATATGAAGAAAATAAGTAGTAAACTGTTACTCTTGTCTCTTCCTCCATGGTTTTCCCGTTCCCTTCGTGCACTCTGTTGACTTATAAAAGTTTTTTAGAACTGAAGGTAAACTTACTTCAAACAATGTATAGAGAATAAAATTCAATAATTATTTTCCAGATTGGTCAACTAAAATGTTTTAAACACAATCCTATGTAGCTTGTCTAGTCAGGGTAATGATTTGTCATATATGTTGCTACTTGAGGAATTTCTGTCCTTGCTAAATAGAAAACGTTTATCTTTGCCACTTGGCTTCTTAGTATTTTCACTGGAAGAAGAAAAAATAAGCTTATGAGCTTTTGCAGTTAGTGTATTGGAAAATAATGTGTTCTCAATCACTCTTACAGTGTTTCTCTTCCTGTCTTTTTAATAGCATCTTTTTTTCCCTTCTGTGTTTTGCACTCTCTCTCCCCACCACAGCCACCACCAGTCTGCTGAAACTCATGGCATGCTCAAATATTTGGAGTAATTTTTTAAGTCATTCCAGAATCCTATTGGTATGTCAAGAACTGGCATATTTGCAAATTGCAGAAGTCATTTTTTAAAGGATAGAAGCTTTGTAGATGTTAGCTTCGGCATGTATGTAGGGTTCTCCAGTTAATTAATTTTAAATTAGATTTTCACTGTGGTTTGGCACATACTTGAAACAAGCACAATGCAATTACGAAAGATGGAAAGTAAGTACTAAATAATCATTTCACCTTATGTACAAATCAATCCCTTTGTCTTGTCACTTTTTCTGCCTTAGGAGGCATGCTTTGAAAAGAAGTAATGACTATATAAATTAAAATGTATAGTTCTGTCTGGTTAATATGGGTATTGTGCTAGACAGAATTCTTCATGGAGCGTGGTGTCCGTGGTGGAGCCGTCATTGTGTCCTTTCACAAGCGTAGGAAGGGATTTTATAATCTGATACAATGCCAAATTCTTTCAACCAGATTAAAAGTGGTCCATGATCCATCAATTGTAATCATGGGTGTGTGGGGGGCTGTCTTATCATTAAAGTCTTATGGCTGTGTGAGAGGTGTGGGAGGAAATAAAAGCTTGGAATGGAATAGTTGATTTACTGTACATATTCTTTTTCCAGTTTGTTCTGAATGTGTTTTCAAGTTCTTTAATTCATGCCTTCCCAAACAAATTGATGCTGTGTTTGCTTAAAAGTATATTAATTAAGCAGTATCTTATTTTGTTTTGTTTTTTCTTTTGGGCTTGTTTCAAATTATAATTAATAACTAGTTAAAAAAGTCCATAGACTCTGCTTGAATGTGTAAAGCGTGCTTACTCAAATTCATGCTGATTTGAGATATTTGAGTTAGAACTGGAGCTTTTACTGATATAACTACATTGGAATATTCCTTAGTGTGGAATCAGATGTTTCTGTAATTGCTGATGCTTTCTTTAGTTACTTAAACTTGAGGAAGAGAAGTTTGGCTTACCTGTAGTTGCATCTGTGGTGAGGATTCTTAGATGTGAAATTTTCAGGGCTTCATGTGGGAGTTGAGTCTTGTGGACCAATGTGAAAATGCTGCATTTCTTAAAAAAACGTGAATTTCCCTCTGAATCTTATCCTGATCCTTCATCTGAAGGCTGCTACTCGAAAGGCAGCCTCCTGTTGGACCTGTGATGTCTGATGCTTTAGGGGAAGGCAGAACCCAGTGTTTGGGGTCAGAAGGAATGACAAAAATCAGAGGGTCCACAAAAGTTTAGGAAGCTTTCTTAATGAATTAAGCACTTGGCATGGGAATTGGTTTGTTAGTCCCTGTTCTTCGAGTATATACACATGGTGTTGGATTTTGGATAAAGGAGTAGAGAGAAAGGGAAGAGAAAGGAGAGGGGGATTAAAGAGAGGAAAGAAGGGAAGGGAAGGGAAGGGAAGGTGCGGGAAGGGAAGGGAAGGTGCGGGAAGGGAAGGTGCGGGAAGGTGCGGGAAGGGAAGGGAAGGGAAGGGAAGGGAAGGGAAGGTGCGGGAAGGGAAGGTGCGGGAAGGGAAGGGAAGGTGCGGGAAGGGAAGGTGCGGGAAGGGAAGGGAAGGTGCGGGAAGGGAAGGGAAGGGAAGGGAAGGTGCGGGAAGGGAAGGGAAGGTGCGGGAAGGGAAGGTGCGGGAAGGGAAGGTGCGGGAAGGTGCGGGAAGGGAAGGTGCGGGAAGGGAAGGTGCGGGAAGGGTAGGTGCGGGAAGGGTAGGTGCGGGAAGGGATGGGAAGGGAATGGAAGGCGCGGGAAGGGAAGGGAAGGTGCGGGAAGGGAAGGTGCGGGAAGGGAAGGTGCGGGAAGGTGCAGGAAGGTACGGGAAGGTGCGGGAAGGTGCGGGAAGGGAAGGTGCGGAAAGGGAAGGTGCGGGAAGGGAAGGTGCGGGAAGGGAAGGGAAAGGAAGGGAAGGGAAGGTGCGGGAAGGTGCGGGAAGGGAAGGGAAGGTGCGGGAAGGGAAGGGAAGGTGCGGGAAGGGAAGGTGCGGGAAGGGAAGGGAAGGTGCGGGAAGGGAAGGGAAGGTGCGGGAAGGGAAGGTGCGGGAAGGGAAGGGAAGGGAAGGGAAGGGAAGGGAAGGGAAGGGAAGGGAAGGGAAGGGAAGGGAAGGGAAGGGAAGGGAAGGGAAGGGAAGGGAAGGGAAGGGAAGGGAAGGGAAGGGAAGGGAAGGGAAGGGAAGGGAAGGGAAGGGAAGGGAAGGGAAGGGAAGGGAAGGGAAGGGAAGGGAAGGGAAGGGAAGGGAAGGGAAGGGAAGGGAAGGGAAGGGAAGGGAAAGGTGTTTGTCCTCGAAAAGTGCTGCACTGCCTCTGTATGGCCCCTTCTTCAGCCACATCCTGGTCTTTCTCATACATGTTCTTACCAGCAACCCTTGGCTGTTGTTCCCAACAACTGATCTTGGTTCTTGGCTGGCTCCACAGCTATCCAGCTATTGGTGTTTGGGACATACACATTAGCCCCTCACTTTGTGGGCTTCTGCAGAGCCTTCAGCTGCTGAAAGGGACCTGTTACCAAGGGAGGACACCACAGCAGTTGCTGCTTTTGCTGGTCATGTATCAGATCTGTTGATGGAGTGAGCAGAAAGTGTTGGGAAATGCACCCAGGGTAGTTCATTTGCCAGAGCCTGACCTTCCCAGGGTTCTCCCTGAAGGCCTCCATGGCTTGTTGGCCTCTTTGAGGAGCTGTCAGATTGTTTGGAAAAGCTTTTACTGTTGATTTTTATACCTTTAGCAGGCTGTTCCCAAGTTACTTTTGGCTCAACTCAGTCTGGTTTAACATTGAACTTGCCAAAGCTCGTATATATCTTTTTTTCCCTGATTTGGAAAAGACTTAATCTTTTTATATTTTTACATTTAGTAGTCTTTCTCTGTAGTTGAGTGATGGTACTTCTTTGTTCAGGATCTCTAACAGAGATGTCCCCTCTAAGCCCTCATGTGGTGACTTGAAGTTGTCTTGTTGCTACCTAGGAATTCATAAGCTGAACCTGTTTTCTTACCTGTTTCTTAATCTTTAGGGCAAGTGCTATCCTGAAATTGCTAACTAGGAAAGTAAATTCCACTTTGATAAGAAACTTGGAAACTGGAAGAATCTTCGGAATGTTTTATAGTTAAAGCATTTGAATTACAAATTGTGGATGTATCTATGTGGAAGACTGGTGTGGGTTTTTGTTTTTAAGGAAAAAAATCAGATCATAGAATTGTAGAATCCTGTAAGGGCTTGAGTTGGAAGAGACCTTAAGAATCATTTTGTTCCACCCTCCTGCCATGGTCAGGGACACCTTCCACTAGACCAGGTTGCTCAGAGATCCATCCAGCCTGGTCTTGGACATTTTCAGGGATGGGGCAGCCACATCATGACCTTGGAACAAAGATTTTTTTCTTGTCTGCAAAAGAAAGGAAAGTAGATACATGTTTCAGCAGCAGAAGGTTTCAGCAGTTTACTCTCAGCTGGAAGGTAAATCTGGATCAAATTAATTCAAGAATGAGAGATGTAGACGCCACAACATTTGACAGTTATTTGGTACTCACTGGTTCTGTGTGTGGATGTGTATGTATATAATAGAACTATAAAATAAAATAAAATACAGACTATACAGAAAATATGAACGTACTTACATTTAATAATAAAAATATATATGACCAAGTGTACTGTATCTATATATTTAGTGTATTTATACAAAAATATATGATCTAGGTATCAAAATACCTAGAAACATAAAAATTAAACAGATAAGTTACATATGAGAATAAATTGTTTCATAAATCTAGACTGTATTATATCAATATGACATTTAGTTAGGAGTCTACTGTTATACTGTTTACTATTACAGTTATACTGTTCGTGTGATAATTTGTAAGATTCCTACTTAAACAATTTGAAGTGGTTTTATAAGATGTATATACAGCATATACAAATATGACAGATGTAAATACATTAAAGCAAATGTATATGTAGAAATGTAGATAATACAAAATATAAAAATATTCCTAGGAAAAAACTATTTTGGCTTGCATAATTTCAATTTTGGCATCAGGTTTATCCATCTAATTCACTGCTGGCTTCTAATTTCAGCCTCAATAGTTTACATTTATTGAACTGCTTCTCTCAGCAATTGTCATTCTGAGAGGATCTGTCAAGAGAAGGTCTGTCTTTTTATATATCTGTACAATTATATCTGTATAATTGAATATGTTCTATATACCTGTAACATTAGCTAGTTTTATGTAAATATACAATGAGCGTGTAATCAGTCCCAGTGTGTATATAATCTGCTCTGACTCTCTTCAGTGGGTCAGAGATCTCTTAGGAAATTGGGACATCAGCTCAGGAACGACGCACATTCAGGCCAAGGGCATCAGGATGTAAAGGCCCTTATTAAGTAGAAAATTCTCATTTTTATAGATAGGGGAAAAAGAGGAAATAACATGCTTGAAGCTTGGCTAAAATTGCACAATCAGTTGACATTGCAGCTGGGAATAAAATTCCAATGTCCTGATCTTTATCCTCATGTTTTAACTGCTGGGCCTTGCTTCAAGGTTAATAAAACATGCTGTTTGCATGTGATAATGCGCTTAGGATTCCCACTTACCAAACAATTTCAGGTGATTTTATAAGATGTAAATAAAACACATAGGTGTTTCTCATTGTCTTATCTTGCTAATTGTAATTGTTTTGCAAAAGGCCTGCTCACAAGGCCCTGCTGTTAGCTCGTGCCAAACAGTTCGGTGGCATTTGTGATTTTCCATAAAGTTTACTGAGTAATTGTTGTGGGAATGTGGAGTGAGTTTCATCCTGGAGGAGAGAAGGCTCCCGGGAGAGCTGAGAGCCCCTGGCAGGGCCTAAAGGGGCTCCAGGAGAGCTGCCCAGGGACTGGGGACAAGGCCTGCAGGGACAGCACACAGGCAATGGCTTCCCAGTGCCAGAGGGCAGGCCCAGCTGGGATATTGGGAAGGAATTGCTGGCTGGGAGGGTGGGCAGGCCCTGGCACAGGGTGCCCAGAGCAGCTGGGGCTGCCCCTGGGTCCCTGCAGTGTCCAAGGCCAGGCTGGACAGGGCTTGGAGCAGCCCTGCTCTAATGGAAGGTATCCCTGCCCCTTGCAGGCAGGGTTTTGGAATGAGATGGTCTTGAAGGTCCCTTTCCACCCAAATCATTGTGTGATTTTCTGAACATTTGGGATAGCAGAAATGTTTTATACAAAAATATTACAGTATTCAAATTATTTAGTCAAAACCTGGTAGCCTAAAAAGGATGTGTCTTCACAGGGGGCAGCTGTTGCTGATGGAGGCTCACAAAGCTTGTCTACATCATAGGGCTTGCCTGGGGTATCTTGGGATTGCCATGTAGCTTCCACACAAGTGAGATCTGCGTGGAAATGTGAAGGTGGGGGTACCAGGTGTCACCCTTGTGGGCAATTGGGCAATTGTGTTGCTCAACTTTGCTTTTTTAACTCCTTGATTGATCTCATACAGAATGAGAATTGCTTTGTACGTTATATTAAAAATGTACATTAACTCCTCTTTCTCAGGCATGGGCATAGCCCGTGTTGTAGGTGATGGCAGAGAGGCAGGAATGGTTTATCCTCACTGTTTCCTAACTCTGCTCCCAGAGAGCAAGCTTCTTTTCCCTTTATGGCTTGGAACTATTACAAAATGCTTAGGAACGGGAAAAGCCCAGAGGAATCCCTTGTCCCGTGGTAAAAACATTTTTGGGTACTGAAGATGAAATATTACAGAACTGAATGTGTGTGCTAGAGAAAAAATAAAGTGCCTCTAAATATATTTTTTTCATATAAATGCAAATCTTTATGCAATTCATTCCATAAATTGAAAAATCAGTATTTAGAATGAACTTTCTCAATACGATATATGTAATTTTAGTCTTTAATAGTAAAGTTGATGAGTGTTAGCACATGTTTCTGTATAATTTCAATGTTAACTATCAGTTTTTGCTGGGAAAAAATAGGCAGACAGAGTCAGTAATACTTAGTCAGCCTTTTTCTCCCCCCATAGTGTTCTGTTTTTGTAGTCAGTAAATTTGACACACCAAAACCTTTCCCTACACCATTCCATTCCCTCCACACTGGCCATCAACCCAAAAAGAGAGGCAATTCAGTGTTGGATCCATGAGAGGGCTTCAAGCAGTGTTCCGTGAGTTGCAGCCCTGTTTTGTTGGTGTGGCTCCAGCCATGGTGTCTGGTGACAGAAACGTGTTCCTGTCTGATGCCGCTGGAGTTGATGTCAGTGCCGAGAGCGGAGCCAAAGGGCAGGTGCTGACATAAAACAGCTCGTCAGCCTTGGCAGGAGCTCACGCCCCGCTCTGAGAGGGAGCAGGGACACTGGGTTCTTTCAGCTGAGGAGGCATTTTCTGCTAGTCAAGATAATGAAAAGTTTTGCCTGTGGCATGCTTGTTCTGGGGGTAGGACTTCATTCCTCAGCGCTGCTGCTTTTCTCAATGCTTCATCATTAAAACTGCCACTTTAATAATGTTCATATGGCTGGAGCTGGTATTGATGCCTCAAGATAAGCTTATAGAGCACTTTCTGTAGTGAAATCCAATTTTCAGTTGCTCATAATTTTTTTTCAGACTTCAGTTGTTTGTCATGAAACTTTTCATGCTGAGTATCTTCCTTAGGCTTTTTTTTAGATTTTTTTTAGATTTTTTTTTTTTTTTAAATCTTTTGGCACTGCTTTAATTGAAAACAGTTCTTCTGTTTCTGAGAATGAGGTTAGGGAAAAATGTTACTTAACCAATGCTGAATTCTTACATCTGTTTTATTGAGGAGTTTTAGAGCCTTCATGCCTTGGAAAAGGCTCTTGAGATTTGGGAAGCGGGACTTAGGGGAGTGAAGCTGTGGATAGAGATGGGCCATTTACAATCCGTCTTAAAGTTTACTAAATCTGGTCAAGTTACGAGGTCCCAAAACTTGCAGTTTGCATACATTGAGCAGAAACTTGTTGAAAAACTGGCAGTAAAATTGTCTGAATGTTTGAGTTTTCATGAAGTGTGTTCCACGGAGTGTCGTGCCAGTGAGACTCGGGATGCAGCACCTCTCATGAGCTCCATGAGCCTCTTCCAGGGTCTAGGGGGGACCTGCCCTGCTCCATGCAGTTGCTGGTGGACCAGGTTTTGAGCAAGAGAATTAACACTTAGAGTTTTCTTTGTCCTTGGAGTGGCAGGTAGTGTAGAGGAAGAAGTTACCTCACACAAACAAAATGTTCCTCTTAAAGGAAAAGTAGGGACATGCTGGGTTAAAAAATAACATGCCCATTGCTCTGCGGAGGTGTGGCAGGCCTCCAAGGAGCGTGAGCATGTCTTCTCAGGAATAAGAGTGGCAGATGGAGTATTCCTAAGCTGTGTAACTGAGTTTTTTGGCTGTGCTTACATTAGGAGTTCTATTTAATTGTTTTTCAACGCTCTCCTGAAGGCTGATAGAGAAGCTGTCTGGAATTGCTGCAGATACCAGTGGTGAAGTGCTTCACAAATTTGGAGGAGTAAAACTTAGGTCTAGGAGGGAAGCAGCAAGTCTGTGCTGACTTTGCTGTGCTAGCTATTCCTTGTTCTTCTCATGCCACAAGAAACAGGTGAATTGAGTGCCTGCAGTTGCAACAAGCCAACAGGGACAGTGTGCTAAACTCACTAGCTGATATAAAAATCTCAAACAGCTCAGGAAAAGTAATTTCTTGGATGCCTTGACCTGCCTAGCAACTTTACAGGTCATTTCTTTCATTGGTTGTTTGGATTTCTTCTTCCCCCTTCCCACTATGTGTGAGGATGAAATCTTCCTGAGGGTCCTACATCAAAAGCATTAGTTAATATCGATACCCTGATTAGCACGATTTAAAAACAATACCACCAAGATGGTTGTTTTGTAACATGTTTCTGTGTTTGTTTCTGCCTCATATTTTGCCTGATAGAGTCAATAGAAGAGATTACTGGAAGTTCTACAATTGGTTGAATTACACTCATTCACTGTGCTCCCTTGCATTCTAACAAGAACAATAAAGTACTGGGATGGTACCCTGGGCAAAAGTCAGAGGACTTTTTTCTATTTAAAACAAAAAACAAACAAACAAAAACACTTTAAAATAAAAACCTGAACAAAACCCCTCCAAGAACTAACCTTCTCTCCCCCAAACCCCACCATTCAACAACTCCTTTTTCATGTCTCTATGTGAACTTGTTGGCGTGATGTTTGCTGTTCCAAGGTTGATAGATGACTGAGTCAGACAATTCCTCTAAAATTAAATCCAACACTGGGTGGATTTGCAGTTTTTCCCACATTTCTCATTTGTTTTCCTCTCTCTCACTCTCTTCAAGCTTGCATTTAGTTTCCTGGGTTCCAAGTAGTCATAATACTGTGGTATTGTGCTCTTGTATAATACCATAAAACCTTTATTTATTTTTTCTAGATATTGTGGTCACATTTGCAGCTTCAGTTATACTGGACAGTCTTCAAATGTGCCGCAGGAATATTGTTCCATGTCAGAAAATGTATCACTTCTGTCCAAAGGAGTTGAAATAGGTATTGCCAGCAACAGGCCAGGAGTTGGGCTAATAAAAATGTGAAGATTCCTTTCTTAAGATGTTCCTCTCCTACAGTTATTTTTAATACATTTCTAAAAGTGAATTAATAGTTTATTAGAGTTATTCCCAGGCTTATTTGGCCTTTGATTCAAAAGTATGTTAGGTAATTTTCTTTACTTAATTCTTCAAGGTATGTCTACTACTCATGTTCCAATTACATATAATAAAAATGTCATCAGGGATTTCCAGCTAACAGCTATTCTGTGCTTCAGCATCTCTGGGCCAGTAAGAGAGGTAGACCCCGTCTGGGAGTGTTAAATTTATCATTTATCATGGAATCATCAAGTTTGGGAAAGATCTCGAAGATCATCAAGTCCAACTGTTAATAATATGTATGTGTGTGCGTGTATATTATTTTACTGAGTTTACACGTATTGACTTTGTTTTTGAATGTTTTTTTTAGTTTTTCAGATTAAATACTTTTTTGGGGTGTCTTTATGAATTTCTGTTTCCCCTGTGCTGAAGAGCTTTTATGAGGATGCAAGTCTGCAGCTGAGTTTCATGATCTTGGGAGAAAATGGTTGTCTCCTTATTTTAAAGTTCAAAAAAAACCAAAGTGTAGTAATGATGGGGAAGATGGGGTTCCTGCCCTGAGGAAAGCTTGGATCACTTTGGATTTCACAGTAAAGATCTCCTGAGATGAATGAAGATGAATGGTTTAAAATTAAATAAACACTGTTTTTGTAGTGAAATGAAGGATATGCTTATTTATCAATCTGTGCAATTTACTGTTTGCAATCTTTTTCAGTTCCATGACATTTGAAAGGTTGTGCAAAGTATTGGAGCTGGGATTAATTGCAGGAAGCAAACTGGAAAAGACTTTAAAAGAAAGGAAAGAAAAATGTGTGTATGTAATTTGGCTGGGCAACAAAGGAGACCTGACTATGTCTTTTATTTAAGTGCTGTAAACACTGAAGTGGGGCAGAAATGTTTTATGGTATTACATAGAACCACTTAAAGGAATAAGTAGATGAAGCTGAACAAAGTAATGTTTAGCTGAGTATTAGGAAAAAAATCTTAACATTGAGGATTATTAGATTATGGAACACACTTCCCAAAGGACGTGGTTCAACCTCCATTACTGGTCTCTTAAAATTAGACTGGATGGAATAACAAGCTGTATTGGAGGGAACAGTGTTGCATAGATAGAGAATGGATACAGTAACCTAATGCATCTTTGCATTTCACTTGCTTCCATGATTCATTTCCTGAAGAGCTGCTTCCAGAGTGTGTTAATGACATCACGGCCCCGGGCACCTCAAACTCATCAGTGCTTCTCTAGCTTTGGAGGGTTTATGTGGAGATTTCCTGGGCTGTCTTTTCCCCAGTGGCTCCTCCATCCCAGCCATTCCCTGCGGCTTTCCTGTCCTGCTGCAGCACTAGGAGCAACAGTGACATCAAAAAGTCAAGAGCCTGGGATGTATTTGAAGTGTGTGGGTACACAGAGACATGAGCTTGGCTGTTCTGGAGAGGCTGTGACCAGGAGTGGGGCAGGCAGGGAGCTGGTGTTGCAGAGCTTGGCTCCACAGAAACAACTACCTTCTGCTGTTCTTGGCAGGGAGGATGAAATACTGGTCTCCTTTACAATAGTGTTATTAGGTGTGAAAACCCTCAAACAATTAAGTCATACTCAGTCATGTATTTCAATGAGCCAGTTGAAATCTATGAAATATAGAGCAGTTGTTCTATTGCAGTGATTTGTTGAGAAGAAAATAATTTGGTTTTTAAATCACTTCTATAATTCTTTTTAACATTTAAAGAAGTGATCTAAAACATGCACTTAATCTTTCTATAGCATTTCAGTCACTTTCCTGTAGTATTTAGGAATTAAATACTTAAAATATAGTAGTAAAACAGCTGAAATATAACACAGCACCTGAAATAAAGCCATGGCAATCATCTGTGTAAATTGTGTGGCTTTGACCTTGCACTAAGGACTGAGTGGTAGTTCGATGGGATTTTAAGCCTGAATATGCAGTTCCAAGTGATCACACGTTTACTCTGATACACATCATCTGCCATTCCTGTGTTCCAGACAAGAAATGGAGTAAAGATGGACTGATACATAGCTGTAGTCTCAAAATGCTTTTAAATTTAGTGTCTCCTACATGTGAATTCTTGCTGCAGCCTGTTGATGACTTAGAAAGCAGCTAGCCTACTTGTATTTAAAATACAAATTTATTTTGCTATACTGTGTGACATCCAGAAACTATTAATTTATAGCTGTTTGTAGAAATTCTCCTATGTCTCAAGCTAGTTTAGGTTAATTCTGTTAGTCCAATGCTGGACAATGAAGACCATAAAAAATATTGATGAAAATTTAAAATTTTTAGTTTTGCCATGTATATTACCATGCCAGGTGAAAAGATGCAAAAACCTATCATTTATAAGAACTTGTGTCAGTTGAAAAAGTTATTGCAATTAAAAAGTGACTGCAAACAAGAAGTTACTGTATTTAGGACAGCCATTTTTGTGTTTCTGAGTTTTTACAATTTTGCTAAAAAGCCTGCAGTCACCAGATTGACTTTTTCAGTCACAGGTTGTAGTTTGTGTGTACATCAGTGTGTTTATGGTACAGATGAATTTAATGTTGCTCGAGAGTGGAATATTTAACACGCAGGTTCATAAACCATGTAAAAATGATTCCGTATTTCCTATACTTCAGCTTTGCTAGTTTCTTTCTGCAATGAATCCTCCCAAATCTGCAGTGGGACTTCCTTAAAATTAATGTAGCTGCTGTTTTTATAGTCAAGTTTTATAGCAAGTGTACCCTGGGTTCCTCACAATTTGGGTTTAAGTTCCTTTACTAAAGATCTGAGATGTTGAAGATGTGCTTTATAAAGTATAAAATACCCCTGATACAGCAGTTGCCTCAGTGATCCCTGTTCATGATTCCATGGACCTCTTTCTCCTCTCCCATTCATTATCACATAACATCCCTGTGGCAACTTGAGAAATTACTTGCATGGAAAAGTAATGGTAGGAAAGTATTTATGTATTTTTAGCTTTCTTCTAACACAATGTAGCAGCTGGAAACAAGGACAAGAGCCAGCACAACGTGAACTGCCAGCTCTCCATGGGCCACCAGAAAGTGTTCTTCAGACCACAGTGTGAGAACTATTGAATTGACTTAAGAAATGTGACACACATAATAAGCATTAAAAAAACAACACTCAAGTTCCCAGTGCTGCTGCTTGAGTGTAATAAGAATTAAACAGTAATTGTAATGTTTTTTAATAATACGTTATTTACTGGTTTTGGTGGAGGAACTACATGATGGTATCAATTAGATGTAATGAAAATCACTTTTGCTTCAATTCTTCATCATCTCTATTTAATGATGCCTTGGATGCTGTTACAGTATTGAACCATCTTCTGGATGCTGAAAGTTTCAGAAATAGGAAAGCAGAATGTGGAGCTAGGACTTGGATGTATTACTAACCATAAGTTAGATCTGTTCTGTTTTGGGCTTTTTCGTTGTGGTTCAGTTTTCTTTCTGATATTTAACACTGGCTTTGCCAGCTTCTGTAGCCTCATCTATTTGTGTTCTTTCCATTTTTGCAAGAAGGGAGCAGGATTGTTGTTTTGGAAATGTCAAAATGACAGGGGGAGATCAAGAGACCTTTTGAAGATCTTCATGTCTACTCAAACTCTTGTTTCGTCCTATTCAGTCTCTAAAGCAGCCTGGGGCAGCACCTCAAGTTGGTGCCCTCGGCAAAATATTTTCAAAAGTAATAAAAAACTCATTAGGAGGATGCTAAATATGTTTGAGAGGATGTGGGTTATGTGATGGGGAATGAGGGAAGGATCTGCCCTTTTACCAAGCTCCAGTGAGGAGAGACAGGACCATACTCAAAAAGCCTTTGCCAGTATTAATTGCAATTTAATGCCTGTATTTAAACGCAATGAAAGATGTTCAAAGGAAAGGTTGAAGTTCAGTGATTACTTTAATTGAATTTTTGAGCTACTATTAGATTAAAAAAAACCCAAACAATAATAATTTCCTAGAAAGAAACTTGGAAATAAGTAACTCTAATTTCCTCAACATTAATTTAATGCTCTGTCCAGCATGAGAAGTCAGAGAGTTTGTCTTTTTAGCCTTGACACTGAAGGTTGAAAGGTGAATAATATGTTTTGCAGAAGAATTACAGCTAGTTTAATAACTAATCCAGGAGAGCTCAAAAATCAATTATAGCTCACAGTCGGTTGATCTGCTGACTTAAAATAATGGTAGACAGTGTTAGAAGTTGACTATAAGATGCAATGCTTTATATGAGTGTAATGGGTTTTTAGAGTACCTTCTGTGCTCTTGGTTTTAAAATGTCTTCAAAGTCAAACTCTTAAAATTATTCTTATTACTGTGAAACTATAAATAAGCACGTTTAAACTTTCTTGAAGTAGGTACAAACATGAACCTTATTTGTATCTCATTGTGTAACAGAGGCCAGGCATTAGGCAGAGATTTCTGCAGAGTTGTATTTGCATCAAGCAACAGTCAGGTGAAAGAAAGCTCTGTTTTGATGATTGTGTCATAACTTCATTTGGCCATTAAGTGTTGTTTCACAGACTGTCAAACTAGATTAAAGTCCTGGGTTTATTTTCATGGCTGGAAACATAGTTTACAGCCATCTTACAGAATAATTTTGGCTTCTCTGTTGCAAAATAACATTGCTCTTATGACCTGCTTTTCTTGCTCTGCCTTACATAGAGTTGTATGAACAGGGGAGAAAAATCTGTGGTGGCTAGTTTGGTGTAAGCGAAGGGCAAAAATGAATCTGTTAATCTGGTTTTTAAGATAAAAGCAGGCAGTTCCTTATTAAAGTATTCAAGTATTTCCCAGAAATAATTGGCAGAATTTTACAGTTCTCCAATTGACAAAACTTCTAGCAGTGTGGTTCCATGTGGGACTGAGTCAAGAAATAAAATTATATCAGTGAATCCCAGAGCTGGTCAGGATGGAAGGGCCCACAGTGGGACATCTGACCCCACTTTCCTGCTCCAGCAGGGCCATCCCAGAGCACAGGGCACAGGATTGTGCCCAGAAGGGTCTGGAATACCCCGGTGAGGGAGATTCCTCCCCTCTCTGGTCTCTGCTCAGGGCAGAAGTTGTTCTTCCTGTGCAGGGGCAGTTCGTGGGCTCAGTCCCTGCCCATTGCTCTGGTGCCATTGCTGGACCCTGGAGCAGAGCCTGGGCTCTGCTCTGACCTCCCTGCACCCAGGGACACCCAGGGCTGAGGCCCCTCTCAGTTGGGGCTCCTCTCAAGGCTGAGCAGCCCCAGCTCCCTCAGCCTTTCCTGGACACAGAGATGCTCCGGGCCCTTCAGTGTATGTGTCACTCTCCACTGGACCCCCTCCAGGAGCTTCATGTCCCTCTTGTACTGGAGAGCCCAGAGCTGGACACAGTTAGAAGTGATGGACAAATATTAGAGATACTCAACTGAAAGTATTCTGCAGAAAATAGTAAACTGTATAAATGAAATAAATGATCCAAATATCTCAATGTTTGTCTTGTTTTCAGCTTGGATAGAGTTGCAGTGCTGGGTAATGTTAATATCACCCTGACATTTTAGTTGTTGCTAAGTCACGCTTATGCTGAGTCAAGGACTTGTCACCTTCTTATAATCTAGGAAGAAATTCCTGGCTGTGAGAGTGGGCAGGCCCTGGCACAGGTTTTTCAGAGAAGCTGTGGCTGCCCCTGGATCCCTGGAAGTGCCCCAGACCAGGCTGGACAGGGCTTGGAGCAACCTGGGATCGTGGAAGGTGTCCCTGCACATGGCTGGGGTTAGAATGGATTGAGCTTCAAGTTTTCTTAAGGCACAAAGAGCTGGAAGGGGATTCATTCAGAACAGCTGACCCAACTAGTTGAAGGGATATCCCATATCCTGTCATGCTGAGCAGTAAAACTGGGGGGGCAACTGCACTGTGCATCACTTCCTCTGTATATTCTTTTATCATCATTATTATAATCATCATTTTCCCTTCTTTTTCAGTCCTATTGAATTGCCTTCCTCTCAACCCATGAATGTTGTGTTTTCTCTCAGTTCTCTTCCCCATCTCGTGAGAGAGAAGAGAGTGATTGGCTGTGTGCTGTTAAACTACAGCAATGTTGAAGTGACTCTTTTAGGGTTGTGGATTGTTGACTTCATCAGCTTTATAATTGGGACCAGAAAGGTAGTATTTGGTACTGTAGAGCCTTTTCAAGATTTTATAAATCTTCAGAAGCAGTTTGCCTCATGATGCTATTTCAGGTAATCTATCCTTCCCTCCTTCTCACAGTTTAGTGGTTCAGTTTTGAGAAGCCTAGCTTATCTTTACCACCTCCCAGATGTAGAAAGCTTTACAAAAACATCTAGAATTTGTATTTATCTTGTGATGTATAAAAATATGACAAGAGGATGTAAGTAAAATAAAAAAACCTCAAAAATGAAAGAAATCCAATCTATATATTGAAACATTTAGTCAAATTTCTCTTCATGCCTGTAATGATGGCAGGCAGAACTAGTACTGTTGCAACCATCTATGGCTATCCTGTTGGCTTTTACAGGAGTTTTCATGGAATCGTGGATGATTTGGGTTGGAAGGGATTTCAAAGCTCATCTTGTTCTAACCCCTGCTGTGGGTGGGGACACCTTCCATTATCCCAGGTTCTCCAAGCCCTGTCCAACATGGCCTTCATCCCTTTTAAACATGGAGTTTTCTTCCTTTTATTCTGCGTTTTTTTTTCCTGTGGTGTTCTGAAGAAGCAGAATCTAAAATATTCTGTCCACACTGTATCAGTGTTTATTCTTCTTCAGAATCTGAAAAGAATATAGTAAGGAAAGCTCTAAGGGAGTGTGGCATAAGTTACTTTGTTTTAGTTACTTTTGTTAGTGTGTTAAAGAAGTTAAATATAGTCTTTTAATTTTGAAATATGCATAAATATAAAATTAGGTTTAACAAAGTAGTATTTCAGATATTGTGAAAATGCTGCTACATACAGCTAGAAACTTCCTGTCCCTCTGTCCTCCCAGGCTCTTTACCTATGTAGCATTTTTAAGCTGCTCTTCATGATCAGAAACAATATTTTCCTTCAAAATGATTTTAATTTGAGTGTGTTGGAAGCATCAGCCAATACTTAGCACCTAATGTGACAGTGTTCTTGTAACTGAAACGAATGTTATGAACCTGTTACTTGGGATTGGTTTTCTGAAGGACTTGTCAATACACAAGAGAACTTCAGGTGGTTACTTAGGTCACATATTAATGTGCAGATTTCTATCAGACATAGTGACCTCATTCTCCCAGATGGAAGATTCAGATTAATAACAGGTGTTTTTGCCATATCTCTCTTTTCCTAACTGTTGAGGAAAGACATAGTAATGGCAGATGGCAGCCACAGAAGGATAGGGTGGTAGAAAATGAAAAACAAGAACTACATTAAAGTTTAAAAATTATAATTTTAATTTATTTAATATGTATTACATATTATATATGTATATTATATATATATTATATATTATATATTATATTATTATATTATATTATATATTATATATTATATATTATATATTATATATTATATATTATATATTATATATTATCATTTTACATGTGATAATTGTACAGTTGTTTCAGGGTTTCAGAAATAGTTTCTTTGCATGTTAGCTCTCTGGTTAACTCATGTGAGCTTAAAAACTTCATGGTCAGCATGATTCATTCTGATAAGAACGGTGGATGAAAAACATGGTGATAAAGGGTTATTAATGTAGCATGAAAGTTTTGCTAAGAAGGCTGCAATTATAGTACTTTTTATTATAAGAACTCTCTCAAGCTACTTAACACTGAGTGGCATTAGTTGCCTTGCCCATGACATGGCAGTAATTGCCCTGCAATTGTCCTAATGAGGGGGCATTGTTTTTTTACATAAGCTGACTGTATAATTACATTAGAAGAAAAATCGTCATTGAGTGGCTTGAAATTTTGTAGGGCTAAGAGTAGTTGAAATTATTTTAATTGGTTATACTTTAATGTTTTGCATTCAAATGGCTTACAGGTTTTTATCATTTGCACCTTGAGTCTTGCAGACTAGAAGATTGAAAATTAAACCTTTTTAATTTTTCTGTTTTCTTTAAGAAGGTGTGTTGTAATCAATTTTTGATTTAGGCATTGATTAAAAGAGAAAATAAGGATGTACCTTTTTTAAAGTAGAACTTACTATTTTTTTTTCCTGTATAACTCAAAGCTTTGACCTTTCAAATTAGCGATTTGATGAAATGCTTAGTCTCTGCCATAAAATTTCAAGATGCACTAAAAAATACGAACTGCTAGGCAAGCATTTGGGGATGAATCTAATACTGTTGGGAGGGGCTGCTCCCCCCTTGGAATGAATGTATCAAGAGCCCAGATGTGATAACCATAGCGGTTTTGTCCTTTCCTCTGACTTTGTGCTCCAATAATGCTGAGTCTGCAGCATCCCTGTTTCAATTTTGTTGCTTTTCTCAGTTTTTTTCCAATGCTGTAATACAGTCCCATGAGCAGTGGCAAGGGTATAAGGACGAATGGACTTGCTGGAGAGGGATGAGGGGAGTCCTTTAATCCTCCTCTGAAGCTCCTTCTTCTCTAATCAGTATTTAATAAGTAATTTGGGTATGTAGCTGGTCATCTAGTTTCACCAACACTGTAATTAGGAACAGGAGTTTCAAATGCAGTAGTTTGGTATTGGAGTTAATTCTTGTTAGTGCTGTAAGTGTGAAAATTTCTCTGCATTTGAGGTCAAATCATTGAAGTTTAGGTAGTGTGATGAAAGTTTTTTCAAGCAGCCTTCAGGGACATTACATTGGCTTTATACATTATGGGTTACTATTGGAGCTGTACATGCACAATGTACAATTGTGGAATCACAGAATGGTTTGGCTGGAAGTACCTTAAAGACCACCCAGTTCCAACCCCTGCCATGGGCAGGGACACCTTTCACTATCTCAGGTTGCTCCAGGCCCTGTCTAACCTGGCCTTGGCCACTTCCAGGGATCCAGGGGCAGCTGCAGCTTCTCTGGGCACCCTGTGCCAGGGCTTGCTCACCCCCCCGAGGAAGGATTTTGTTCCAATATCTAATCTAAACCCACTATCTAAAATAGCCTTGTTTATTAAAATACAACCAAAATATGACCAAACCTGTTATTTGTTATTTTTTCTCTGCAGCTGGCCTGTGGACAGTGTTCACGCTGGGTGGGGTGGGCAGCAAAGCATCGGCACAGCTGGAGCAGTGCTCCCCTCTGGCCAGCCAGAGCCTGCTGCTGCTGCTGGTCCTAGCCAACCTGACTGATGCTCCAGACATCCCGAATCCATACAGGCAAGCCATCATGTCCTTCAAGAACACCCAAGGTTTGTATCTGTTCTTACTTCTGAGCCTGAACTGATGAAATAGAGTTTTAAGATGCAGTGATTGCTTAGAGGTTCTCTTTCCAAGATTTGTTGTCCTTCCAGCACATGAATGGAAGAACTGTAATAACACTTTTTTATCTGGGAGTTTTGAGGTGGAGTTCCTCAGCTGCTGGAACTCAATGGTGGGGACAGACGGAGAATACTTCTTTCTTCTGTTGAGAAATACTAGAAAGCTTCATAATCCCGATCCAGTTGACTTCCTGAGCTAGAAGTTCTTAAAGGTTCCTGCTGACCTTGTTGGTTCTGTGACTTTATAACTTCATAAAATATACATAAAACTAACCGATAGGTAGATTGGTTATCCAGGAATCTGCAGGAGTCCCCTAAAAATTTGTAGCCCTTCTTGTCCTGGAGTCATAGTCCTTGGAGAGAAGATAAATAATTAAATTGCTACCTGGGTTTGCTGACTGTATTCTTGTATTTCAAAAAAAGAAAAAAATGTTTAACCTAAACACTTGCATGAATTTTGTATGTATGGGAGGTTTCAGAGTTGTATTGCCGCTTGTCTGGATTTTGAGGAGACAGGTGTGTCAGGTATCCGCAGGTGCCACGTGGCACTGACTGTCAGAGGGTCTTGTTTGGGACATGGGAATACCCTAACACTGCTTGTTCTATCTAGATAGCTCAGTGTGCAGCCTGTGCTTGTCACAGAATCACAGGATCACTTAGGTTGGAAAAGCCCTCCAAGTCCAGCCATTCCCCAGCACTGCCAAAGCCACCACTACCCCATGCCCCTAAGTGCCACATCCACATGGCTTTTAAATTCCTATAGCGATGGGGACTCCACCATTTTCCATGTATACTTTATCTATACTTAAATCTCTGAGTCTGAGCTGTGTGGTTTTACTTTTCATTGGCTTTGTGCAGGTTGGCACCATGCACAGAGCTCAGGAGCTGTGTGACAACCTGTGAAGCCGCAGTAATATCCTGAGTTACACACTTTCTTCTGGGGTTGTTTTGTATTCCTTTATCCATTAAGTTTTAACCAGGTTGAGCTCTAAATTAATTCACCATTACCTAGGAAAATTTATTGGGTTGTGAAGGTGGAGGATTGTTCTCATAAGAACAATTCTGAATCCTAACATGCTTCTTTGATTTATTTGGATACCATTTACAGGTAGTTGAGATCAAACTGTTGATAAAGTTTTTGTTTTGTTCTGTCTTTAAACTGCAAGCTTCTTTTAGTGTTGAATTTTGGTTCACTTTGTTTCATGCCATCACTAGCCAGTAATGTATTTCATTAAAGCGCACTATACATATATCATTATAAAATTTTCAAACAACTTATTTTGTGTCAAATGTAGCATGAAAAGCTGTATTTTTTCTACATGTGTATGTTGATAGAATGACTTACTGTTTCCCAGAAACTTGTTTCCACTAGCAATACTCGTAATTGAGCTTAAATTTGATTTCTGTGAACATTCTAAGGGGTTTCTAAGAGGAAAGTAATGTGAAAAAAGGAGGCTGGCTACTGCCATAATATATACTATAAAAGGAAAATTGGCATTTTTGTTAAAATAATTTCTATAATTGAATTGGACAAAACTAGAATAATTCAGGATAGGTTTTTTTTTTTGTACGTGGTCTAGGACAGTTTAATTTTTCTGTTTATCCGTTTAATGTTCTGAAGGATATGCTGGTGTTGCTGGTAAGTTTCTTCAATTCTGTTTAGATTTTGATTTTACTGGACTTTTTATTATCCTTTTATAAACTGATGGTGGCATGCTGTAAATCCCAGTCGCACAGCTTAAACACCCGCAGAAGTGAAGCTGCAAAGCCAAGGGGAGCTTCTCAGCCCCTGTGGCACCAAGGACTGAATTGTTCTGATTTTGCTGTCTACATCCATGTTTTCCCTCTGAAAGGGAAATTCCTACCCAAAGCAGGAAGGTTTCAAACTAGCTGGTCCATAATCATGATCAGTAGTTGAGGAAGGCCAGGTTGGGGTCTCTGCTGCTCCTGTGGGTGCATGGTTTGGGGACAGGCAGCGTTTCCATAGCTGCAGGGCTGCGTCTCCTGTGGTTCCCAGCTCCTACAGGAGGGAGTCCTGTTTGCTCCAGGGCCTCCTGCTGCCTCCAGCTCAATGGCTGGAGCTGTCCTCCCCTTGCCCTGGCCAAGAGGAGCGGTGGCTCCCCGGCACTCTGTCTGCTGGGCCCCACAAAACCAATGGTAGCCAGGGCTCCTGCAGTGCTCCTGCAGCAATTCCAAGCACTTTTTCCATCCAAAGTGGGTGGAAATGTTGTTCAAAATACTTGATAACTGCCACACTCTTCTGTGCTGAAAGCTATTTAGCATACTTCAGTAAGAATATGGGCTTAAAATCATAGAACCGCAGTGTGCTTTGGGTTGGAAGGGACCTTCAGGATCAACAGTTTCAACTCTCCTGCCATGGGCAGGGACACTTTCCACCATCCCAGCTTGCTCCAAGCCCTGTCCAACCTGACCTTGGACACTTCCAGGGATACAGGGGCAGCCACAGCTTCTCTGGGCACCCTGTGCCAGGGCCTGCCCACTCTTCCAGGGAAGAATTTCTTCCTGATCTCTCATCTAAATGTCTTTTCTTTCAGTTTAAAACCCTTCCCCCTTGTCCTATGGCTATGTGCCCATGTAAAAATTCTCTCACTCTCCATGTTCTTCAAAAGCCCCCTGTAAGTACTAGCATTTTCTGTTTCCACAGGGAATTTCTAGACTTCAGAGATCTGTGCAGATGGACATTTTTATTGAAACTGGTAATGGTTCCGTGAACAGAAATCTGTTTTATTTTCGCTTCCAGCCCTGGCACAGAGTATATTGTGATTATGAACAAAGTGCTGTTACCTTGAGGGATGTCTGACAATGTCACTCAACCCATCGAACTCCCCACCACACACCTCTTAAAGTCCTGACAGCTGTTCCACTGAGATATCACAGTAATCTTGACCTATGCACATCCCCCCTTCATGCCATCCCAAAAAGGGGTGGATGGGACATACTCCACCTTAATGCCAGAGAACTAAACCTTTAAGTTTGATGTGTAGGGTTTGGATGTTAATTGTTGATATACTGGTTCCAGAGAAGACCTTATGGCTGCCCCCCTTCCAGCAGCTCCTGGGAATCACATTCCTTCTTAGCAGTGGAAGCCATAAGGAGGGACAAAATTGTTTTATGAAAAAAGCAAATGTTTTGTGCAGGTATGGGGGTCTTACTCAAGCTCATATGGGAGGACAGCCTCAGCTTTTTGGCACAGCGAAACCTTAATGAGACTCTGTTAAGGTTTATGACCATTGGTGATAAGAGTCTCAGGTGATTTTTATTTCTTGCTTTCTGTGGTGTATTAAATATTTCCCCCAGAGATTTTATAAAATGAACAAATAACTGAATGATAAATGTATTTGTTAAAGATTTTCTTTTATTTCTTTATTTCAGATAATACCGCTTTTTCATCATCAAATCCACACGCTTTCCAGATTAACTTTAACAGTTTATACACAGCTTTATGTGAGCAGCAGAAATCTGATCAAGCCACTCTTCTCTTATACATGCTTCTGCATCAGAACAGCAATATGCGGACCTACGTGTTGGCACGGACAGACATAGAAAATCTGGTGAGTCCTTCTCTGCCTCCTTTGTTCTCATCACGTGGGATTGGCCCTGCAAGCTTGGGTGTCACCAGCTGCAAGTGGCCTCTGTTCTGCAGTGGGAGCAGTAGATTCTGGATCACTCATTCACCAGTTCTAGCTCACTTATTTTTGTTACGTCATCTCAGGAGTGTGCTAAACATGTCAGTGCAGTCAAGGGTGGTACTGGTAAAGCTACAAGACCATCTTGGATTCTCTCTTTCTTTGTGCCACTATCATGACCCAGGTTAAACCTGCCCACTTCTGATCATGGTGTAGAGAAACTGGTAGCAGATATCATTCTGTTCATTATTTTATTTATCTCTTTTGGATATTCAGGCCAAAAAGTTGCACAAGCTTGCCCTGTACTTTCAAGAGTAATAGTTAACAAAATGAGCTGTAACTGAACTAACATGCCAAATGTCTTACAGGGTTGACCTAAGACTGAAACTCCTCGAGGAGCAGCTCACAGATTTTATAGAAATACAACTGTAGTGCCTTTTTAGCCACTTAAATAGGATTGTGGTTAATGGCCAATATAACAGACACCTGGTATGGTTTTTTTAGGTTATAAATTAGCTTATGTTCCCCACTTTAGTTATGTCACAAACCACTTCAACAAATCCTACTTATTAAAAAGCATTCCTTTAATAAGATGATGGCTGTCTAGGGGAATTGGTAACAGAATAGAGGACCCTTTCCATTTTAATATTTGAAATCTTGCCAGGTAATTAGATCCCTTGCCTGTTTGGTGGCAGATATGGAGTGAGTTTGGTTTCTGTCCAAGTTCTAGCAGATGTATTGCTAAAATCGGAGTTGATAGACAACACTGTTGGCAAACTGGGGTGAGATGGTTGATGCTGAATTGATTCAAGACTGAACCTGTGTCCACTGCAGATTATGTAGGCAAGGGCTGAGTCATTTTGCATGAATTCTGTGAACAAATGGTCGTGTATAATTTTTGGGGTTGCTAGTGTGTGATATGACAAGTTAACAGCTGCTAACCATAACAATTTGTTGTATCTTTAGAATCACAGAATAGAATCCCAGAAGGGTTTGGGTTGGAAGGGACCTTAAAGTCTATCTTGTTCAAATCCCCTGCATGTGCAAGGATGCCTTCCACTATCCCAGGCTGCTCTAAACAAGTAAATATTAGGTGTGTGCATTGTTTTATAATTATGGTGTCGGATACACTGTAAAGCTTCCAGAAAAACAATGCAGTACATCTGTCAAAACAAGCCAAGATGCAGGTACTCAGATGCTCTGCAGTGTAAGATATTTTCTTATTATCACCTAAAAAGAAATAGTCAGAAAATCCCAGAAATTATCAACAACTTTAAACACTTCATGGGAAAAGCTGAAAAAATTCAGAAAAGGATCACTGAAAAGTTGAAAATATGTTTTTTGTGGGTATTTTGATTTTTTTTTTCCATACCAACATTTGAAACTGCTCTTATTTTGCTCTTCATGCTGCTTCTTTATAATCTCTGCCAACAAGTTACTGATATCTTTGTCCAATCTTGTTTTTATCGGGCCAGTAGATAAGGATAAGCAGCAACCAACTGAGAAGAGCAGTTTTAATGGCTCAGTAAGGCAGGCTGAGCCAGACCCAAAAAGAATTGGGAGGGCTACTGGACAAAGAAATCATGACCTCCTAACTAAAGTCCTGTGGTGGAAATGAGTAATTCAGTCTTAGACTTGAAAATTATATGAAGGGACTTGAGTACTGGAGCTGGCTGTCCTTCCCTGTGTGACAAGAGTGGTGCTGATACGCTGTGTACTGTTCTGGTGTTATACTTCCAGACTTCATGAAATAGTTAAAGACTATTGAAAAATGGGCCAGTGTTGAGAAACATGGCAGTTTTTGCTTTAAAATTAACAATAACACTCTGAGAGGCCTAAGAAGCTAGCTCCAGCTGGTCAGAGAAGAACTTGGGGAGTATCAGGATGTGTATGTGCCTTCATAAAGGGGAATCCTTGAAAAAACAGGAATCTCTGCTTGTGGAGAGGGATGATAAGAACTAAAGCCTGATTCCCACCATCCGGAGATACAGGACTAAAGCAGTAAGGTCATTGATTTAGAGTCAAAATGATCTTTGAATGAGGGTGGAGGGCTTTTTGGAGGCATGTGGTGTAAATCAGTGGCCTCTTTGTACAGAGGCAGTTGGATGAATGAGGTATAAGTGTATATAGGTGCTATATGAGATCATGTCCACAGCTCAGAGCTCATCCTAAACTTTAGGGGATTTTGCAGGTTTTTCCTGTTTCTTTGCTCTCAGTGCATCCCATACGTTGTGTTTTCCTCCATTTTAATTTGTCTCCCTTTCTGTGCCCAGGAACCATCACCAGAAGGTGATCTGTTAACATTTCATAAGGATTTTTGAAATGTATCTCTGCTCTTTTTCAACTTCAGTTTAACTTGTAAATTAAAACAGTCTGTTTTCCTTAGCTGGTACAACAGATACTGTCTCAGCTCACTTCCTCATTTGTATGAATCCCTCTCTGCCAGTTATAGCTAAATACCTTCACCTTCCCTTGGACTTTGTGTTTTATTGTTAATAAAGAACCTATTTTGGTCTTACTATAATTCTGCTTGGCAAAATGAATAGGATCTTTGTGTGTCCTTCATGACTTCATTTTTTAAAACAACTGGATTAACTATCTGATGCTACAGAATCTTCTGTTAGAGAAGTTTACATCTAGTATTTGGCTGTCCTTTTCAAAGTGCTTGCAGGGATTTTCCAGAAAGTGGTGGGACAGGTGAAATAGAGTGCAGTTAGCACGTTTTTTGATCAGGAAAGTGTTCTGGTCTGTGGGTGGGAGACTGTTGAGCTTCTTCTGTTTGAAAGAGCAATTAGCACCAATATTGCAAGTAAATATACCAGTGAAATTTCTGCATGTAAGAAATGAGCTATTGGATGTGTTTGCTTTAGCTGCTGAGTTGGGATTTTGTTGCTGCTCAACATGACTAGAATGAAGTAGCATAAATGATGATGTATTTTTATCAGCTGATGGTACAGGAATATTTTTTCCTGTCGTATAAATTTGTCTTAAGCAGGTTACTGCTTGTATTTTGCGGATTACTAAAGACAATATATTTTTAAACTTTACTGGGGAAACCAACCTTGGAGTGAATATAGCACCTGCAATTTTCAGTTTCTGTTTTTACGTATTTTACTTGTTTTGGGGATTAAAAGTAACTTTTTAATGGTGGCTGTTTCTTGCCAGTTAAAAGCTGCTCCTAAGGGAGAAGTGTTAGTAGTGGTGCAGTAGAGGTAGTGTGATGACTGTGAGGAAAAGGGTCAGCAATACAAAAGACATGGTGGCTGTCTTCTCAATATAGGATAGGATAAAACCATTGTGTAAGATACGTACCAAAGTTTTAATGCATGTATGTAGCATAGAAGTGTAGAAAAGTATTTCAGTTGAAAGTCTAGATAAATTTTAATATAATTAAAATATTAACTGAGAGGATTCTTCTCTTTTGGACGAATCTGTCTCATCCAGAATCCTCCTGAGACTCCTCCCAGGCATTTCCTGCAGTTTCCACCTTTATTTGAGACACCTGAGGTCCTAGGCACCAGCCCTGGACTCCTTCAGAGAAGATACCTGAGATGTTTTTGCTCTTTAAATACCGGCTCTCACTTCCAAGATTCACTTGAGACTCCTTCCAGGCATCTCCCAGGGTTCTTTGAATTCTTCTAGAGACCTGAGACCCAGGTTTCTGCCCCAGACTTCTCCAAGGAAACTACCTAAAAGCCTTCCTCTTTTGAAGAAAACTGTCTCCTCCAGCCTCCACCCAAGACTCCTCCCAGGCATCTCCCAGAGTATTTCCAATTTTACATTTTCATATGAGTAGAGTTTTAATTGAATCATATATTGTAACTTTTTAATATAAGTGGTGGCTTATTCACTAGTTTTTGTTTTGAGAACAGTAATACTTGTCCTAAAGGTGTGTGTGCACCCCAGCAATCAATATACAAAGGAAGAAGTGTTGTAAGGAGGAAAGATTATGGAAAGTGTATAAATTGATTCTGGTTCCATCCGGAAATGAACATAAAAGAGAATTAAGTTGCCAATTGCCTCCCTGAATTTTGTCCAGTGTGTAGACAGTGCAAAGCCTGAAAGAGGAGTGGAAAGGGAAATGTGGCCAAAGGAGTGGAGGTTTTGGAAGCAACAGAGGTTTGTTTGGGACAGGAGGACTGACTGCCATGATCTGGAGTGCCAGACTACTCTTCAGTAGCAAGTATGGAGCTTTAGTAACAGCACTTTCACATCTTGGCTTGTAGAGGAATGGCTACAATGTCTCAATATCATGTATTTTTAAATGTAGTTTGCAGCAATGCACTTGCAGGACTTGGAGCACATAAGGATATGAATGGACTTTTTCAGTTACAATTAGTATTAATGTGCATAGACAGAATTGATATTTTGCACTGTTCTGAAGGAATATGTTTTGCCAGAGTGGTTTGTAGGGTTTAACACAACCAGACTGAATTACAATTATCTTTAAAGGTCCCTTCCAACCCAAACCATTCTGTGCTTCCGTCTGGGATCTGTCTAGAAACCTAAGAACTTGTTCCAATGGTTACCTACAGCAAGGCTTTTGTTGTTCTCCCTGCAAAGTCCAGTTGTAAATGCAATTCTTCATAAGTTTTATGTTGCTTCCAGCTCCATACAGCTTATTGTAATAACTCTTAGATGTGGAAATGACACTGCTTTTACACTGCAAAGCTACAGACAGGTAGCATGTAGTTGTGGAGATAAAAACCATTTGAATGGTGGACTAAAGCAGTGATGTTTATCTCTCTCCCCATACAAGGAAAAGGACAATTTTTTTTGTCTATATGCTAACTAGGAGTTCTAGGGAAAACCTGATCTTTACTCAAGACTAATATTAAGAAAACACAAAGATGGTACTCTAGTTTCCACTGGGGAGAGAAGTTTCTGAAGGATCCTTTGAAAAGGTAAGGGAAGGATGTTTGCAGCGTGTAATTTTTAAAAATATTTTTATTTTAATATTTATTTAATATTAATAAAAAGCATTACTGTATGTATGTTCTCCCTTTGCTTCTATTGTCATCCTTGACCCTGACCAAAGTATATGTCAAAAGGATTTGTGGCCTGCAGCATTTAGATCAATCTCATTTCATTCTAATAGAAACTGGTTTACTATGTCTCAGCTGTTTCGAGGATGGTTGATTGTAAGAGAACATTTTGGTAACTTCAGAGTCTTGTGAAGCACTTGGTGTCCTGGCTGCTCACCAGAATAGGTTTCACATGATTCATCCAGCTGCATTTGGCCTGTTTTGAAAAACAGCAAGTTTTTAGGTGTCTAGAAGCTTCTTGGAACTGAGGGCTTTCTCCAGTTCCTTTTTCCAGGGCTTTTTGTGATTTCGGCCTATTTCTGCAGCCCAGGGAAGCCACGTTGTACTGAACCAGTAGAAAGCTAATTTTCATTTGGTAGAGAGACAACGTTTGCATCTGGATTAACTTTAGACTAGCATTCAGGTATGCTTGCTGTTGCAATGAAATCTCATTTTCGTTATTATTCAAGGGTTTGGCTTAAGCTGTTCATCCTGGTGGAAATGTTGCAAGACCTTGGGCTGAACTCTAATCATAATGATCAGACAGTTCTCTTTGGCTGCATATTATCTAAAATTGGAAAAACAGGCCTCTTCTAGTCTTAACCCAACCCAAACTGGTTTCTTTCTGGTATTATCTTCGCACACCAAAATGGGATTTAACTTACATGTCTCAAAGTGCCTCTATTCACCTCAGCTGTGATATGCTTGGCTAGGTTTGATGAGGAAAGGCTTTTCAGAGCAGGCTTTGTGGTAGCACAGATGGGTAGACACAACTGTTTTCCTGCTTGGACTGCTGAAAATCTTGTTTAACAATTCTCTTTTCCTCATAGTGTAGAGAGGAGGACTGCAGCTTTTGGAGATTATGGTAACTGGTATGGCTGGGAATCTCATTTATTAGGGATTGAAATTCCATTTCTGACCACAAGAAAGCACTTGTTTAGACTCTCTTGTGAGACAAAATGAAGCAGATGGAAGGTGTTTGGACACTGTATGTCACGGCTCAGGGGTGGTTGTTTCAAGAGGGAGGAATTGGTATGAATTGTCAAGGGCAGGGCAATACACGGGACCTTTAGAACAGCCTCTGTTTAGTATCTGAGGTATTTGAAGACTAAACTAATACACATATTTTTCCTTCCCTAAAGGTTCTGCCAATTCTTGAAATTCTGTATCACGTCGAAGAAAGGAATTCACACCATGTTTACATGGCCCTTATAATTTTGCTGATCCTTACAGAAGATGATGGCTTCAACCGATCCATTCATGAAGTGGTGAGTTGGTGTTTTGGTAAATAATCCTTCAGCTCTAAGACTAATCTAAATATTTACTTCTAAAAAGATACATCAGCAAATCTGTTCCCTCAGCAGAGGCTGTATGAGCTTATCCAAATTTGATGGCATATACATCTTTGTTTTGTAAGAAGAAGAAACATGAAGACTCATTTCAAAACTTTTCCCAAGTGAAACGAACAAAAACACTCCCTCCTGTAGAGAAACTGCTGCAAATATCTCATTTTCTGTCTTTTTTTGGTGTTCCCTGTTACAAATTAGCCTAGTAATAGCCGGGCAGGCTGCCTCAAAGGTGCTGAATGTTTGCCATGGAAGTGGAGGGCCTAGAAGAGAGGAAAAAAAACAGGAAACCTTTTTTATTTGTCTTGAAAAACTTCGCTTAACTAGTTTGATGCAGCCTTTAGCTGGAGTTGTATTTTCCATACTAAATGTTACTTCCTTACTTGGCACTTCTTTTTCTGTCTCTCTGTTAGATTAATTTCTGTTTTATGTTGTCCATATAACCGGATCCAAATTTTTACTAGCTTTGATGGACCTTGACCATCTGTGCAGGAGAATACCTTGGACAATTATGTCCTAGTGTCCCAGCTTCTAAAACTATGATACTGCATAAGATATTTGCACTGATTTAATTTATTTTTTTGACTAGGATACAAAAATTCTCTTTTGGGGAAATTATTACCTTTGTAAATTATTGTCTGTGTGAAATTACTGAAATGCAAAATGCTGAAAGCAAATGTTAAGGTTCCTAAATGGAAGTCTCTCCCAGGTGAATTTCCAACCTATTTCGGAGGGAGCTGACATTTTTTCTTGTTGCCAAACAGTAGAGACTTACAGTATGTTTTCTCTGAAATTTCAGATTATTTAGTATAGCTCTGTGTGTAAAAAGCAGGAAGAGATTATTTAAGTGCAGTTTCCTGGGAATACCTTTTAGGAAGCAGCTTTTAAGAGCACCTATAGTAACCAAGCAGATGACTGAAATATTTTCTTGAAGCTTTATCCTGCCTTCAACTTCGTGTGCCTTGAACCTGTACATGTGCACCAGAGGTCTACATCTGTGATGTGTATTTTTGGGTTCCATGTCACTGAGTCATTTATCCTGTCTCATAAACTGGACTTATTGAGAGCTGGAATTCAGCAGACAAGGTGTCATTCCTGCCTCAGTCTCTTCCTCTGTCACTCTTTGTTCATTTTAGAGGCTTTGCACACAATCTTTCAATAAATTCTTTACTGGATGAGTAAAAATGGAAGATTTCCCTAAATTCCTTAATGAGGATCCAGCTGTGGAATGAGAACATAAATCAAGTTTTCTTTTCCGGTTAATCCTGCCTTTCAGCTAACCATGTCAACAGAGTTGTAGTGTTTGCTTGCAATGTGGATATTGGTTTACTACTTCTATCTTAATAAAAACACAAACCCCACCTTATTCCTTTTACCCTGCTCTGATCTTTTTTTCAGTCATGCCTTTGCATCTTCCATTTTCTTCACCCTTTTTTTTAAATTTTACTCCAGATATTCACTAACTGCTTCTTTCTTTCCTCTGTGGTTGTGTTTTCCTGCTCAGTAGGGTCTGGTACCATTTTGTTAATATTGCTGTGGCCAGAGTTTTGCTGGAGTTGGTTCTTGGGTGGATAATGAGAAGGTGGCTATGAGGTGCAGGAGCCTTCAGGCCTGTCTGTGTGAGCTTGTCCGACACATTCCTGCAGATCCCAAGGAGGGAAATAAGTGTAAGGGAAAAAAAACATGTCAAAGTCGTTCTTACAAATCCATTCCCCTCACCCATGTCTTTGAATTAATTAAATAGACGTTTTCAGGGATGAATGAGCAAGTTTCTGTACAGAAACTCCAGTATTTAGTACAAAATTAGTCTCATACATTCTTAAATATTGACTCCACATCTCCTAAAGCCTAAGAGGGTATTATAGGTCTGCAAAATGACGGGAGTCAGAAAATCTGTGTAGGCCTTTCTGTAAAATGTAAGCATCTAGCATCAGTTTCATAAGCCTCACGCATGCAAATACATATCAAATTCTAGCAGTTACAGCAGGATTGGTTTTTTCCTCCATGGGAAATCTTTTACTTGGGTAAAATATGAAGAAAAAGAGATGTGCTATATTTTAGATCAACCTGTTTTTCTCTCTGCTGTGTATCCTGTTCTTATAAGAGCCATGACTGTACAGTTCAGTTATGGACTATTTTCCTTTGTGGCATTTAACCCACATTTATTTATTGATTTTTAGGATTAATTTTAGTAAGTGAAGTTTTATAAATCTGGTGATTATACCAACTGGTAAGGAGCTCAGGAAACCACAGGAACTCTTTTTGACTGCTGTAGGATGCTGAAGCATTTTTTATTTAAAATGAATGTGGTCTTAACTGCCTGGAAAATATGATCAAAATCATAGGTCCTGTTCCTGCAATTGGTTTAATGCAGTTGGGTCACTGTAACCACACAGAACTCCATTTCTTTCACTAATAATAACAATAATTATAATAGCAGAGTAAACAAGTAAATGTGAGAATTCTCCAGAGAGACAAGTATTGGTGATCTTTTGTCTCTGATTTATGAAATTCTAAATAAAATTACATCAGACGTCAAAGTCAAAATAACATCATAAGGTATTTTATGTAGCAGTAACCTTATTGTGCTACTGTAGCACTTTATGCTGTAGTAAGTGGTGATAGACTGTAAATCATGATTTAACTGTGCTTATTTTTAGTGTGTTAAAAAATATCTCACAAGCAAAGTTGTGGGAAACTGAGAATCTCATTGCTTGGTATATGTAGAACTGAGCTCCTGCTCTTTGTATCTGCAGGTTGTGCTCCCTGAGTTGGAACTATCCAAGAGCCTGGTATTCAAAAGAATAATTAATCAAAACATTTTAATTTATTTTAAAATTATTCTTGCAAGACTACCCCAGAACTAAGCTTTTTCTTTTTTTCCCTTTTTAATGTTAACTGCAAACCAATGAGATTGGTCAGTGGGGGCACTGGTTCCAGGTAGATGATTTTGAAATTTAAGGTATTTTCATGCTTCATGCCTCTGAAACCCAGAATGGATGATGGTGGTTGCTTTTGTTGTTTTTGAAATAGCCATTTCACTGCCTACCAGCTCAGGTTGCTTTCCTCAGTGTGGAGGAGAGGTAACAGGTTCTAGTATGTAACTTTATAACTGAGAATTCATCTATTTTTTTTAAGAGCAGTGTACTATTTCAAGGAATAGATACCTCAGTAACTGTCATTTTTCCCAGGTTGGTGTTTTCAGAGTTTCAGGGAGAACCACTGAAGGTTTCGGGAGTGAGACTGGAGCGTTAACATGTCTTTGTCCATGCTTACAGCTGTCAGCATGGTACTTAATGAGCCCTGGTAACTTCATGTTTTGCTTTAGGAATCTGAAATGTGGCAGGTGGCCTTTATGCCAGGGCTCTGCTGCTGATAATATGACTAAATGTGACCAAATTATCAGTCTCTGGGCACAGGGAGCAGTCTGTTTCCATCTGCGCAGCAGAGACGTAGCCGGAGGTGTCCTGACGTCTGTGGAAACTGAATATTCTCATTTTGCTGTTTCTAGAGCCATCTGGGCTGTGTGCATCCTCCCCTGCCCAGGGATCATGTTGTCAGCTGAGATAGGCAGGGACGAGCTGCAGCTTGTGCAAGTGCAGCTCCCGTGGGACGGGACTGTGCTCCCAGGGATGTTTCTGCTGCTGCTTGGCAGTGGTTGAAATCACACAGAACCGTTCGGCTTGGAAAAGCCCTGCAAGGCCATTGTGTCCAACCACCCCCAGCCCTGCCAAGGCCACCCGTGTCCCCAAGTGCCACATCCACACATTGAAGAAAATGTAGAAGAATGGGAGACATTGATATGACAGCAGTTGGGAGAAATTTGAAACAGGCTGGGACTGGCTGTACATGGAGCATGGGATGGTGCAGTAGGGGAGAGGGACAAGATTTTAACAAGAAGTAGGTAAGATTTTGGGATGCTGACAAGAGAAATGAGTGAAGGGGCAGGATAGGAAGTGAGTGACAAAAAGCTGAGGAAGGTGAAGTCAGGCTTCTTTTTGCTGAGAGACTGGGCAGGGCAGGGTAGGACAAAGGAGAGTGGCTTCACCCTGACAGAAGACAGGGTTAGAAGAGATAATAGGAAGAAATTATTCCCTGTGAAGATGGTGAGGCACAGGCAGAGGTTGCCCAGAACAGCTGGGGCTGCCCCTGGATTCCTGGAAGTGTCCAAGGCCAGGCTGGACAGGACTTGGAGCAAGCTGGGGTAGTAGAAGGTGGGTTGAGCTTTAAAGTCATTGTAACACAATCCATTCTGTGGTTCTGTGATGATAAGGTGTGGGTGGGGGGAGTAGAAGCAGGTAGAAGAAAGAAGTGTGAAGGAATGGGGTCTTGGGGGGTAAGGAGGTGGGATAAGCTACAAGGAGGGAAAACAGGAAGGGTGATGGCTTCTATATACAACAGAGATTCATGGGTGGATGAGAAAGATGTGTCCAGAGATGCGGGAAGGCTCAGGGTACTCCTTGGGAGCTAATTAACTTGTCCCAGTCCCATTCCGCTTGTCCCACTGGGACACCCTGTGGGGGAGAGCACATGATGGAATCTGCTCCCAGCTCCAGCATAGAGTGAATCATGAACTTCCATTTTGGTGGGTGAAGTGCAGGGATGTGCCCCACAAAATAGCACCAAAGAGGGTGGGAGGAAGTATGGGGATTATTTTATTTGTGGGAGGAGGTTGCTCTGCTATTTCACTCATAAATCAGAGACTACAAAAAGTAACTTATTAGATATTTAATCAGTTATGTTGATGGTTTTTTGGCCAGGGTAAGTGTATTTTGTCTAAAAGGGAAAAAAAAACCTAAACCCCAAACTCTTGGGTATCGTTTCAGAGCAAATTGAGTGAAGTTATTTCTTTTCAATAATCATCAGGAAATATGTCCCTTTACATACTATTGATTTCAATTTACATTGTGTGTCATGTCAGAACAAATAGTATTTTACAGTATCCATTTTCATAGCTGTATTTTGTTTTTTTAAAAAAGTCTGTTAAATTTTCAATAAGCATTTAAAAGTCAGGAAATGAAATGTGCAACCACAACTTATCCCTGCTATATTTTTTTATTTTATATTTTGTTATATTTTATATTTTTTTATTACTGAGCGTAACCATTATTTAATGATCATATACTGTATTCCTTAAACAACAATATGTTTTTCTTCTGGAAGGTTTCAGTACTGATCTTGAGATATTTGAGCTTGAGATATTTGTCAAAGTGTTTAATTTATTTCTTTGTATAAAATCTTCTCTTGAGAACAGGTATATTCACGTAGTGATAAATAAGCTGTTACTAAGAAATTACAATTAAGGCAACCAGGATGAATGTCTGCACTAACTTTAGCATTTTGCATTTGTGAAGTAACCCATGAACTTGCTATATCTTACCATATGTTTATGCTTAGCAGCCTTGGGATGATCAAGTTCTCCACTAGCACAGTATCTTCTTGCAGTAAAGTTTGTACGTGTGCTTCATTAATTACTTACACTAACAGCTTTTGAAATTTTCAGTTGCCTTTTTTTGTGAAAATATGTGTGGATTTTGCTTTGTCTTTCAGGCATTTCCTGTTAATCATCTATGTTGTTCATCCCAACTAGTTATCCTTGTTTACTGAAACTCCTTGGATGACTTGTTTTCATTTATACCATCATCACTTTGTCTTAAAATAGTATTAGTGACTTGTTATAACCAGAAATTATACTGTTTTCCGCATCCACTCATCGCCTGCTATTTGTGGAAACCTTTCTCGTAGTGATTTCATGTTTCCTATTTGTTCCTCAGCCTTGACCATTCTCCCCTTAAATACCTCTCAAGTCTTTCTGTCTTCCCCCATTCTGATTTTTTGATCCTTTCAGCAAAAGGTGTTTACCATCAAGCACTGCACCTCAGCTTGTACCTGGGGATGTTTTGTCACCTTTGCCATAAAATAGTGTTTTTCCCATCTATAGCTTAAGGTCACTGGCCTCATTTTAGCTTCCTTGTGGGAAATAGGAAGGTGCTGATGAAGAGCCAGGTACTGTGCAGCATGTGGTAATGGAGATGCTTTAAAAAAAAAATTTAAATTTTATTTCAAGGATTTGAATTTTTATTTTGTGTCTTCATACATAATAAAAAATTATTTTTATATCTTAAACTTTATCAGCTTACCAATTAACATGAATCATAATAAGGATGCTATTTCAAATGTCTCTTGTAATGTGAAAGAGCTTTCAGAGGTACACAGGATGGTTTGAGTTGGAACAGACCTAAAAATTAATCTTTGGGTTCCGCTCCCTGCAGTGGAAGGGACAGCTTCCAGTGTGCCAGGCTGCTCCAAGCCCTGTCCAGCCTGGCCTTGGACACTGCAGGGATCCAGGGGCAGCCCCAGCTGCTCTGGGCACCCTGTGCCAGGGCCTGCCCACCCTCCCAGCCAGCAATTCCTTCCCAATATCCCAGCTGGGCCTGCCCTCTGGCACTGGGAAGCCATTGCCTGTGTCTCTCCAGTTCCTCTCCAGCTCTCCTTCAGTCTTTCTTCTCTCCCTGAAGTTACACAGAGCGATAGCTTTGTGTGCAGTAGTCCTCGTTAAACATATTTATGTTTTGGCTGAGAATAACCCTGAGTTTATAGAGGATCTTTTCCATGTTTTTAGGACAGTTCCTGTTGAGTCATTTTCACCAGTCCTTCAAGGCAGGGTGTTGGGTACACGTGTTTCCTCCATAGGCTGACTGACTACAAGGAAAGAGTGGATTGATTCTTCTTCTGCAGTAAACTTGGAAATGGTGGTTAACTTCATCCACCATGATAGTGGAGGGCAGGGAAAGATATGAAGCTCTTAATCTAGTTGATGACTTTATCTAAAGTGTTAGGGGAAGAGACTTCATACTTTTCAAGGGAAAGGCTTCAGTGTGAATTCAACACTGTTGATCTGCCCCTGACCTTCAGTGTGTGTGCTCTTGCCCATCAGTCAGAGCTCCTGTGTGCTGCCTCTTGCCCAGCCAGTGATGAGGGAAAACGGCAAGGCATTGGCAGAATTATTCAGGTGTCTTGGGTGCAAATGGAGACTTTATAAACTGTCAAGAGTAAGATCAAAATGAGTATATGAATATGGTGGCACAGGGCATAGAAATTAGCGAAGTGCCAAATGTAAATCATCTTTCTACGCTTGGTATGTTTCCATATGACTTAAAGTTGATGAGATCTAGGTGATAATGATGCAGAGGTCTGACTTTTTTTGTTGTTATTGTTAATTTTGTTTTAATTATGCTTTGGAGTACAAAAATTAAGTCACATTTGAGGGTGGAAACTAATTTCTAATTTCCATGTCTTTAGGAATGTGAGATTCCAGACAGCTTCCCGTGTTCTTATTAAGACCTAGGTGCTGAAGAGCCTTGTTCTTTTATTTTTTTCTTTTGCAGATACTGAAAAACATCACCTGGTATGCTGAGCGCGTCCTAACAGAGATCTCACTTGGGAGTCTTCTGATACTGGTTGTGATAAGAACCATCCAGTACAACATGACACGGACAAGGGTAAGACTTACGTGGAACACTTGTGAATTCGTAACCTCAGCAGCTTGAATTCAGTTTCAAACAGGGGGTGGGATTTTAGTAATTCTGTTGCAACCTGTTGGCATCTGGTTTTGCAGGAGGGAAGAAAGTAGATCAATAGATCAGCTTAAATGTTAACTTAAGTGTTTGTGAACTCGTAACACAATTTCTGTGTTGTTTTCCAGTTCATTGAGTATGGTTCTCTAAAGACCTTCGTTGAGGCATCAAGCTCATCTTCAATTGAGAAGAAAGAGTTCCTTAGTTTCAAGAGAAGAACTTATTCCTTATAGGAATAACTATTGCCTCTCTGAATGACGTAGAAGTGGGAATTTCAGATCTATTTATTGTTAGTTTTTTTAGGAAGTATGGCAAGGATTGGGTGAGAAGACCTTTTTGAGCTTTGGCAAAGCAAAACTGCTTTAACTTCAGAGCCTTATAGCCTAGACTGATTTTGTGTATTTTTCAAGCATTTTTTTTTTAACTTTTTTTGCAAACACTAACATAGTATCACACACTTATTAATATTTTCAACAATTAAAGGCACAGAATTTTTTACATTAAACAGTAGCCAAAATATTAAATATATTTTAAACTGGAAAAATTAGGATTTTGCTTTTATGATAAAAAAATGGAAGTAATAAGAACAAATTTGGCATGTATTTGTAGTATTTAGGATCTGTTATGTAGATTAATTATTTCAGACTTGAATAGGGAAATTAATTTCCTATTCCCTTTTGGATTGGATAAATGGGCAGGTTTCATTCTGTGAGCACCCTTGACTTTGAAAGGGCCATCAGATAAATGCTTATGTGGCCAAACAGTTTCAGGGATGCTGAAGTGAGGACCAGTGCTCTGAAGTATGGTATGGTAGTAGTTGTGGGATATATGGAATGGTGTGAAAGAGTCAACAGGGAGATGAGTTATGAGGTAGAAAGTTTTGGGAGAAGACTACAAGAGGGAAAGAGAGAAAGGTAGAGAGGAGGAAAATGTCTGTTTATATGTTACAGCTGTGGTGCAATTGTAAATGAATACTGAAAGACAAATACAAACATGTCTATGCATACATGTATGTATACACTCCGAAATCTGTATGGAATCACTCTTTTATAAGCCTTATATTTTAAGAAAACATGTTCAAACATCACCAAGTATATATGCTTTCCATTTCTGCTTATTCTTTTAAAACAACATATATTACTCAGTCTTTTGAATGATTTTGTAAGAGATATCAGTGTGCATCCAACAAACAGTTTGATGTGTTGGTTTTTTTATCTTTCCTCTTCTTTCTGACAGGACAAATACCTTCATACAAATTGTCTGGCAGCCTTAGCAAATATGTCAGCACAGTTCCGCTCGCTTCATCAGTATGCTGCTCAGAGGATCATCAGGTAAATATAAAAACTCTGCTGGAAAGCCATCTTTACTGAAACACAGGAGTAGAGAAGCTTGAATTTTGTGTGCCTTGGTAGTACAGAAAGATTAATTTTATATGCATTAGAAATACCAATGAACTAAACAGCAGAAATTATAACTGAGCAACTAAATGATGCCAGAATAAATCTTGTTCTATATTTGAATCTGCTCTGAATGGGCAGAAAAAATACTAGTTTCTCTGTCTGAGAAACTTTGCCTTTTGATCCTCTTAACAGAACAGCTCAAGAGCTGTCTTCAGAACAGGTTTTCAGGGATTTGCGTGAATTACAAATTAAGTCATGTATTCAGTTATAAAAATGCACTGAGTGGTGGTTGTCAAGTACTATACAGCATGGATTTTCAGCTTATTTCTTCCTGCATATTTGGCAAAAGGTTTATTTTTTAAATCAGACATAATTAAATTGTCATTTTATGTCAATACCTTGCAAATATGAGCAATAAAGCCTAGATCTATGCTTTTCAAATGATAAAGTTTATTATCCTGTAAAGTAGTCAATAGTCAGTATCTGCTCTGGTTCTAAAATAAGGCCAAAACTTTGAAGAAGCAGATATTGAAGTTGGTCCTTCCTATTGTGTTTCTGTGCTGCAGAGCACATTGTAAAGGCAGGCAACCCTGCGCCAGGCATCCTTCTCATCTTGGCAGCCAGCCTTGCTCCATGCTCCAAGGGAAGCTGGGAAGGTCCTCTTTAATGTGATCTGGAATAAATTGTTTTTACAGGGCTTGTCAGGTACAGACTGTGTGCCAAAAATAATAATTGTGTACCTGTACTCTTTGTCAAGGACTGGGTTAACATGACATACAGCTTGTTCTTAAGGATTTAATTCTGTCCAAGACACTTCTCCTTTGAAAATGGTTGGTGGTAAAAGTAGGACAGGTTACCAGAATGAATGTATTGTGTTGGTGCCTTTCACCTGCCTGATACTTGCCCTCTTTTCATACCCTTGGCAGAAGAGGGCTCAGAGTTTGAAATGGAGCTATTTTCCCCTTACTTGACACAGACATTGTCTTAAATATTTGCTGTGCTCATTTCTCAGATCATAGACATGAAGTCTGAGTTTTCCAAGCATTTGAAATGTTCTGAAATCAGAGATCCTGGTGCAGTGTGAGATACACTTCTCTGACTCTCAAAAACATAGTTTGGTTCTTACTGTGATACTTCATTTTCCACTTCAGAACTTGTTCCTAGAATCCTGGGTTCTGATTTTGTTCTATTTTATTCTGCACCTGTTTCTGCAGCCCAAAGTCAGATGTGTTCTTCTGGTTATATTTGGGGCAGGAAGCAGTTATCTTGCTAGTCTCAAGACCTAAGAATTTCTCTTTCGGTCATTTCATGCAGCATTTTGTCAGGATCCTCTAACATTTGGGAGCCTTATTCCTTATGTCTCTGTATATTTACAACATGACTTTAACATTACTGCTTGATTTTTAGCTGTGATATTCTTAGTGGAGGCAGACAGACTTGTTCTGCTGCTTGATGCCAATGTGTGCGGAAAGAAGGCAAAGCGGTGAATGGGAGAAAACAGGGAAAGGAAGTTCTGTCAGAGAAGTTCAGCTGTTGTTGTCCCCATCCCTAGAAGTGTTTAAAAGCCATGTGCCACCTGGAGACATGGGTCAGTGGTGGCCTAGGGCAGTGCTGGGGGAGTGGTTGGATTTGATGGTCTTCAAGAGTTTTTCTAACCTAAAAGGATCTATGGTTCTAGTCTGTGTTTCTATAAATCAGTGTGAGACCTCAGTGCACTTGGAGAACTGGAGACATGTTAGCCTGGTAGGACAGCAGAGAGAAGGATGCTGGCTATTCCAGCCATTGGGTGCCAGCAGGGTTGGAGCTGTATTGTTCTGCCCAGAAGTAATGTAAGGGTTGGCAGAGAAAATGGTAGAGAAAATGGAAGAAGAAGAAAAAAAAAAAAAAAAAAAAGGCAATAAGATCTGTATTATTTATACTGTGACATTCTTACATAGTCCAAAGGTATTCCATGCTGTTGCTTTTAAGCTTCTGTCTTCTTGTAGCCAGGCACTCCATATTATTACAAGTGGAAATTGTAATGAAGGAGGTGACTTTAGATTTGAAACAGAACCAGCAAAACAAGAAGGGTATTAGGGAAAGAGGATCTTAATCTGGAGTTAGAAAATTGTACATCTGGACAATAGGCAAAAACGACCACCAAGATTGGAATTTAATTTGTCGCTGTGATCATGATTGCTTGTAAATCAAAAGACACTACTTTAAATATCTATTAAAATCTGTTGTAAAGTGTCCTGTGGGACTAGGACATGGGCAGGATGGAAGGAAGAGCCAGTTCCAGGAGCAGGCTGTCTCCTGTCAGGCTTTACTGCATTTTCTTCTCAGGAACTTTACAGCCCTGGGTGCCTTGGCAGGTTTAATCATGATGGAGGAAGTATTTTAACCTGATTTCCTCTCAAAATACACTGGATTTGCTATGAAGTTTAAGTTACCAAGAAAAGCAGTGAAAATACATGTCTTTCTTAAGGGGCTGGTGTTTGAGTCATATATGGTCCTTCCTTTTTCTACCTTAGGAAGTCTGTTATCCACAATTATTAAATTTAGCAAGCAGTGATGGACGGAGCTTTGTTCCATGATGCCAAAGCAGAATATGTATATTTATACACTTACTCTGCTTTATCATCAGAGTCCAAGCATCTTAATGAGAAAGTGTTTTCTGCAAAGGAAAAACGGAATAGTATTTTCATGTAATAATTTTCATGTAATTATCATGTAATATTACATGAAATATTTCAGGATATAGGTTTCTAAATTAAGTAGCTCTGAAACACTTAAAATCTGCTTAGCAATACAACTGAATAGACAGTCGTAATTTAAACCTCACCAGATGCTCTAATGACTCTTTCCTTAATGTGAGAATTAATGCCATTTCCATGCAGGGCTTTTTCCTAATCCTATTCTGAGCAGAGACAGCCAATTGTTTTAAATTCTGAAGACTATTTTCTGTGAAAGAGTTAGCTGGGAATATTCAATGTAGTACACTTAAGAGCTCAGTAAAATACAACTTCATAATGTTGGGTAATTTGTATCACATTCCAGCAAACCATTAAAATTGTCAGATTTGTGTAAATCTATCACAAGCAGCTGCTGGAAGTTAAAAATAGAAGTAATAGATGTTTCCTAGTAAGATCCAAGGTTCACTTAGTGTTGGATGTCCCCTGTTGTAGATTGCCCTGACTTTGAAATCTTTCCCTTCTCTGATCCCTGTATGGGCCATTCAGTGAAGAGCTGGACTAAATGATCCTTGTGGATCCCTTCCAGCTCAGAATATTCTGTGGTTCTGAGATTCTCTATGCACTGCTGCCACAGGTTTAATTACTCAGAGTTCTTTTATCAGCAGATTGCTGAGGGTGGTACTGCACTGCACTGTCGAGTGCTGCTGTTTGTAGTATCTTAAAATTATATTTAAATGCATCTGCACAGCAGTGCAGGTATTCAGTTTGTCCCGTAACACTGCAAGTCAGTTGGCTTGAATTCCTTTAACCTATTTGGAAACAGCTTTTGTTTATGATATCTGGCTTTTCTGCAGCTTGCCTGACTGCTGTAGTATATGGAGGGTCTTCCTCAGTTCAGCTGTGTTCTGGCATCTGTTCTTCATGTCATTCTAATAAAATCAGTGACAAGAAGAGGACTGATCACTTCAGAGAAATGCTTTTTCTGTAGCTTCATGTGTTGGAATATTTGCCGTCTCCAAAGCAGGCATATGCCACTAGAGGTTGCCATGCACCTCAATAATTAGACGTTGACTTTTAACATTAAATTACTTCATGGGGCTAGAAACACCATCCAGTTTTCCTTTTTTCCCCCACATTATCACCACAGCTGGTCACGTGCAGGGCTGTGTGAGACACTAAGAACTCTGTTGGTTGCACTTCTGTTAGTTTCTTTGGTAGTCACAGAGGTTTCAGTGAGATTCAGGGAAAGACATGAGGAAAGAGGTTTGTGTCAATTCTCCTGATGCTGGTAGGAGTAAAATGCAATTAGAGAAGAATGTGTGCTTTAAAGAGGTCAGAGACCTATGTAACTTGTGCATTATGGGATGCAGTAGGTTATACTTGAGTGTCATCACAGCCTGCTGTACCTGCTTGGAGACCAAAGCTGGAGACCTATGTACCAGCTGTAAATGTTGTTTTTCTTTTTTAAAATAAGTTGTGAGTAGTGTCCTTAAACATCAATGCTTGTGAAGTCTGACTGCACTGCTGTAGTTCCTTACATCTTATAGGAGGATGAAGCCCTGAATTCCCTTTTTGCTCTTTGGTAAAGTCTTCATCTTTTTGTTGGGTTGATTAAGCTACTGTGAAAATTGCTATCCTTGATAATATGTGTTGCTGTATTTGAGAAGTTTCAGCTCCCCAACCAAACCATTTATTTGCTTTATGGTTTTCTATGTTAGCAATTTAATTTCTTTGGTATGGTTTCCTCTTACAGAAGTCTAATGGGATTTTCCTGAGTAAAAATGTTTATGACTGTTGTTTAGGAAAAAAGAGTACAGGATGTTACTTTAAACTGTGCCTTTTAAACCCTGTTTATGCTGAACTAAAAATTGTCTTTAAGTTGTAATGCGAGTTTCTACAGGAACATTGTATTGCTACTGCAATGTATTTAATATGATCCCAGAATAGTTTCAGTGGGAATGGATCCCATTCCCATCTCGTTCCACCTTCCATTCCATGGACAGAGACACCTTCCACTAAACTGGGTTGCTCAAACTTTGTTCAATGGTTTCCTTAAAGAAATTGTAAATAAATTTTTTCCTTATGTGCAATACAACCCTGCCCTCTGGCACTGGGAAGCCATTGCCTGTGTGCTGTCCCTGCAGGCCTTGTCCCCAGTCCCTGGGCAGCTCTCCTGGAGCCCCTTTAGGCCCTGCCAGGGGCTCTCAGCTCTCCCTGGAGCCTTCTCTTGTGCAGGGGAGCAGCCCCAGCTCTCCCAGGCTGGCTCCAGAGCAGAGGGGCTCCAGCCCTGGCAGCAGCTGCGTGGCCTCCTCTGGGCTGGCTCCAGCAGCTCCACGTCCTTGTGCTGTTGTTGCCCAGGGCTGGGGCAGCTCTGCAGGTGGGGTCTCACCTGAGCACAGGGGCACAGGGGCACAATCCCCCCTCCCCTGCTGCCCACGCTGGGGAATCAGTCCAGGGCAGGGGGTTCAGGGCTGGGGCAGGTCCAGCTCTCACCCCCAGCACCCCCAGGTCCTTCTCCCAGGGCTGCTTTTGATCTATTCTCTGCTTGAAAAAATTTGTGTGAATCACTGTGTTTCAACAAAGAAGAAAAATGCTTGTAGGGCAGCAAGACCTGTGTGTTCTGACCTGTGTATTAGAGGCTTCACTGAACTAAAAAACTCTGAAATTGTTAGTGTCTGAATGTGATGTAATTAAAATTTACCACTTGCTTAATAATATCATTCAGCAGTGCCAATAATGAGATGTAATTGCTAGTTCAAAATTCTCTGGGCTGCTCACATAGGAAGATAAACAAATTTGTCTCCCACACAACTTTAGACTCAGAGCATTCTGGTTTTCCTGCCTTTTTTTTTTTATTTTTTTTGTTTTGATGTCCACAGTGTTTTTGGGAAGCTGTTTAGCAGAAAGCTTCCTTTTTCTTTGGAGAATAGAAAGGGATAGTTGGAGCAAAGAGCTAGTGAGATGGAATTGTTAAAATCAAAGGCATTTCTTAAGGGGAAAAGCTTGGAAGCATAATCGAGGTTGCAGGAATGCTCCAAATTTGTTTGCTTTCTAATTTAATTCTCATTTGGAAATGTGGGTATAGATCAGAAGTGTTTCTTCTCATGCAGGAGTTGTGATTTTTAAATTATAAGATTTGAGCTAAGTTGGCATTTCAGACTTCAACTGAGATGTCTAAATTGAGCAAATAGAATTAGGTGAATAGAGTATGCAGTAATTTTGTTAAGCTCATCATTCTGGCATCTTTCCTACAGCAGGGTAATGAATGGGGTTAAATTAGAGCAGTTTTTCAGGTAAAAAACTTCCTAAAATTCTTCCAGATTTGGGATTTGAAGCCCTTTGACACGAGGAAACCTTATTTTGAAAAACTCTTTCATTTCAGCAATGTCAGCTCTAAGTAATCAAAAAACAAGATAACGTTAGTACGATTTTCAGTGATTGATTTATAACCTGTACATTTATTAACACATAACATGAAAACTGCTTCCACTCTCCTTTATTCCTTCTCTGTTGGTACTTTTGGAACATGAGGTTTATGTTGCTTAGACCTGCCCAGCTCTGGAAATGGTTTGAAACACACAGGTTGGAATCACACCATTCATACCGGGAGCCTGGGCTTGGGTAGGCTGTAATGGCACTGTAGGATTGATCAATAGACAAGGTTTTTACAATCAGGATTCAAATCTTCATCTCTTAATTGGGCCATTAAATTAAATCTCAGTTTACTGATCTCTTAATCATAGCAGAGAAGTGCTCACAATGGCAGGCCCTAGAGAAAAGAGACTGCTCCTGCTCCCAGAGCAGCAGACATTGAGAGACTTCACAGGTTAAATTATAACATAATAAATGATGAAGCTTCTTGGAATTAGTGCCCTGTGGCCAAAGCTGTTAAATACTGAACCCTCTAAGCATCAGCTTTGTACTGCTCAATAGTGAACCCTCTAAGCATCAGCTTTCCTGTTCCCTTTTTTAACCAAAAGAAGAAAGGAAGGAATTGAGGGTAATGAACTGTTTCACTAAAGCAGTGAAATCTGCCTTTGCAAATAACATGAGGGGAATAGCAAAAATCCCTGGTTGCTGATAGTGAAATTCAAGTACCTCCAGTCTTAGCTGTTCAAGAATAAAAGATTATTTTTTGTCCTCTTTTGAATCACATATGGGTTCTGCTAAAAAGAAATTATTTCAATTACAGTTATCACAACATTATGACTATTTTCTAAAGTTTCTAAATGTGATTTTTAATCTCAGGCTTACGTTGATTTCACTGTCAGTGCAGGAAGCCCCACAGCCCTACTCTCCCAATTCCATGCTTTGGGGGAACCTATTGATAGAAACAGTGGATTTCAGTTATTCCTATCCCTGATTATTTTCATGCAAACATCATGTCACTGAGGTGAACAGGCTAAGAACATCTTTCTCTTGATATGGCTAAAGGTTATTTATCTGCAACTTAACCAGTTTCTTTAATTTTCTGTGTTTGCTTTAAAGCAATAGCTGATGACCTGTTCTTCCCAACAAACTTATATTGCCATACAATACTTGGACTGGTGAATTTGTTACTTTGAAAAATCTATATTAATTTTTCTCTCCATCCTTCACTTGGGTGGTATTTACCATGTGCTGTAAGATACAGGTTCTAGCAATCAGTGCTCTTCAGAATGGAAGGCTACAGAACTGACTGGTTGACTTTGCCTCAAAAGTAAGAATTAAAATCCTCACAGACAATTTAGTGCTTCTTAACTTTGAAATAGTTTGTAACATTTTTGTTCAGAAAAGAAAACATTTATTGTCTAGCCTGGATATAAAATGGCTTGCCAGAGGGCAAGGTTACATGGTATATTGGGAAGGAATTGCTGGCTGGGAGGGTGGGCAGGCCCTGGCACAGGGTGCCCAGAGCAGCTGGGGCTGCCCCTGGATCCCTGCAGTGTCCAAGGCCAGGCTGGACAGGGCTTGGAGCAGCCTGGCACACTGGAAGGTGTCCCCGTCCATGGCAGGGGAGTGGAACGAGATGATCTTGAAAGTCCCTTACAACAGAAGCCATTCTATGATTTTATTATAAAATGATTCTGTTTATGAGAAATTGCTTTATAATCAGATTTTATTTAACCCCTATGCAGTGCAGCAAAATTGGTGATCCCATTATTATTAAGCATTCCAAACAGAGTGAAAACTAAGGTCTTCTCAGAAAAAGGGCCTTCATTATATTCTTACGCTCAGGCCGTGTTTGAAAGAAGATGCTGTGGAAATGGAAGATCAAGCAACTTCAAGCCCTGGAGCCTGAGCGTTGCTTTTCACCTGTGGGCTGCCAGTAGCCAAGGTTGTGTGCACAGCAGGACACCTGGAGACAGTTTGAGTCACCCGGTGAAACCTCGGGCAGCTTTTCCTTCTCTTCCTTGAGCTGTGAACAGGCACAGGCTCCCTACTCTGTTGCAGTGCTTTTTATACCACTCATTCTCTGCTCTGTCACCATTACTCCTCAAACCTACAGAGAGTCTCGAATCCCTGGGGTGCCTTTTATTGGGAGACAGAAGTGATTTATAAAGATCTCAATAGCGTTAAATAAAAGAAACATATGCTGGCCTTATTAGTAGCTTGTTGACCTAGATTAGCTGTGGGGAAGCTTATAAGCTGATCAGCCATTCCAAAATTGGGAGGTGTCATTGCAATTAGTAGGAAAGGCTGTGACAAAAAGGAACACAACAATTGTTCTGACAAGGGAAAAGAGAGTATTAGTAGCAAATGGGCTCTTGCTGGCATGGCTTAGGGATTTAAATAGAATGAAGTTAATTTTTTAAGAGGAAAGAAGCATCCTTTGTTACTATGAATTGAGTGTAGTTGTGGTCAGATGTACTAAAATGCTGCTTTAGCTATGTCAACAGCAAGAGGAGTACCCCATGTGTGCTCGCCTGTTTTTGCCTGTGTGTAACATATGGAGGTGAGGTTTTAGGCTGATATCAGCTGTTTCCAACATGGAAATATCATTGAACTTGGTTTAAGCCTGGTTGAACCTGCTGGGGATTTTGAGTGGGCATCTGATGGGATAGTAATACCCTCGTCCCCCATCTGGTGCGAGCAGTCAAGTGCCCCACATGCCATTGGAAGTGTTTGCAGCCCAGGACCCCCAGCTCACGGGTCATGGAGGCTCCCCAGATGGACAGATTGGATCAGTGTGAGCCATGGAGGGCTACTGGGGAAGCAGTTGCTTCTCTCTGTGTCAGAGTCTTCTCACATGGAGCAGAGTGGTTAAACTATCTTATCTTCTGCTCTGCAGTTAATGGCCCCAGGACTCCTTAAAAATGACAGTTTGATTGCTGATTTGGCTTAAAAAGGTATTTAGTATCAAAATATGCACCACTCTGAAAGCTCAACTTTGTACAAGGTAGGTTTGCTCTTCCATGGACCACTTTTTGTGTCTCTGCTGACTTGTAGGCAACAACCAGTAAGATAAAACTGTCATTTTTGGAGTGCGAGACACTCCTACAACTCATTTGTCTTCCACCATCCAGAAAATTGTGTGGTATTTCAGAGTCTTACAAGCTGCAAGTCACTGCCTGGCAGAATGTGTGATTCAAATCAGCATAGAACTGAGCTGTTCAGGGAGCCTTGATCCCTGTTTCAGGGTATCCAGAGCATCACACGTATCATACAGAGCTGGAGTTAGGAGGGAGAAGGCCCTGTTGTGACATCTTTAATTATTTTGAATGGCCCAGTCATTGTTACTGTGTCACATAAGCTCTTGGGAAACAGTATAACTTGAAATGGTGTTCATATTGGGGAATCAAACATTCCGGTTTTGGTGGAACCTTGAAACTGTTGATCTTGTGAATCTGTTCTGATACAGAAGAAGAAATATCTGAGCAAATCTGTAGAGAAATAACTATTTTTGTGATAGACTTCCAGTGTTGTTTTACAGATGAATTTACAGAGTAGACTGAGGTTGTTCTGAGTTGTGTCACTGAAGTCTTCTGCATGTATAATGGCTACAGGAGGCAAAAATGAGAAAGCAAGTAGGATTATTCCAGTTCTGCTAATGCAATTTTGATTTCTTTATCTGGAAAAAGTGTTAAGGCCACAGAAATATTTGCTGGGTTGTGTCCCACTCTATTATTTGGGGTTTGGATGTCTAATATGGGGATCATAGAATAGGCTGGGGTGGAAGGGACCTTAGAGGTACCTAGATGAGATCTTTATAGCTTTTGTGTAAAAGAAGGACTGCTTTATACCAATAAGCTGTCCTCCATAAGGTTTTCTGAGATTTAAAAAAACAAGGGAATTCTGATAGTCTTTTAGAAGCTATTATTTGCCATTCTAGTAGAATCTTAGAAACTGCAGTTTTGTCTTCTCAGTTTGTTTTGAATGGAACATGTTTATGGGACAGTGTTCGTTAACAGAAATAGAGGTGACTCAAGATAATGACTTGCTTGAACCTGTAATTTATCGTCAGTTGCAGGGTATTTGGCTCATTAATGCTTTATTCTGATACAACATGTACTCTTTCCTTTTTAGAAATTTTTTCATTGGAAAAAACTGGACTGTGATCTAAAGAAATGAATAATGAACTTTTAAGGATTTATCTGACAAACTAAAATGGTTCTAAGTAAACATCAGTATGGAACAAAAGTGTAGCCAAAAATATAGCATTAATTATATTTTTTTCCTTGTCAGGCTGCTCCTTATTTCACATTTTAACTGATGTCATTTTATATGTCTAGTATTTTTCCAGCTCTGCACTGCAGTGAACGAATGTCCCTCTCCGCTTGTCAGGATAGGTATGAATGGCTGCAGTGAGGGAAGCAGGGCTGTGTAATACCCAACTGACCTCTGTCTCTGCCCTCCAAATGCTTCCTGAAAACTTTCCTTTCCAGCACACGTAGAAATTTTCAGTCCATTCAGACCTCACACTTCAGTGAGGATTTTCAAATAGGCTTTCTAATGGATTATGGGAATAGCAAATAACAGTTTATGAAATTTCTGAGTCTCTTAAGTACTCAAACTGAAGTATTTCCTACCACCATGTATTTTCACTGGCATTTTTGTAGCTCTCAAAGCCAATATTGCACATTGAATCATCTGACATTTGTAAATGGAGGGCGAAACTATAGGTGCACACAAAAGAATCAGGATTTAACAACTTTAATGTGCAGCAGGTCTTTATAACCATTGAATGACTCAGCCTATTTAGTGGTAATGGCCTTCAGTGAGTTTAGGAAATAACAGGCTTTTAGGTAAAGTAAGTGCACTTATTTTTGTAATGAATAAACAAGTTGTGTAGAGACATGCTCCTGACACTCGTTAGTTGTGTGCTGGGGTCTGCCTCCAAATACCCCCGTTAGCAGGGACATGGATGGAAGAATGGATGGATGGATGGATGGATGGATGGATGGATGGATGGATGAATGATGGATGGATGGATGGATGGATGATGGATGGATGATGGATGGATGGATGGATAGATGGATGGATGGATGGATGGATGATGGATGATGGATGGATGGATGGATGGATGGATGGATAGATGGATGGATGGATGGATGGACGGATGAATGATGGATGGATGGATGGATGGATGATGGATGGATGATGGATGGATGGATGGATGGATAGATAGATGATGGATGGATGATGGATGGATGGATGGATGGATGGATGGATGAATGATGGATGGATGGATGAATGATGGATGGATGGATGGATGGATGGATGGATGATGGATGGATGATGGATGGATGGATAGATGGATGGATGGATGGACGGATGAATGATGGATGGATGGATGGATGGATGATGGATGGATGATGGATGGATGGATGGATGGATGGATGGATGGATGGATAGATGATGGATGGATGGATGGATGGATGGATGGATGGATGGATGGATGATGGTAGGTGGGTGGGGCAGTGGGGATGAGACACTGCTGCTCTCACGCGCTGGGCCCTCTCTTGCCACTGTCTCCCGACGCAGGATTTTCCAGGTTCAGGCAGACGGAGATGCAAATGCCTGTGTTAATGAGGGTGTTGTAGCATCCCTGTAATCCTGTGCAGAGTCTGCGAATTATCACAAGTGTCTAGCCAAAGGATAAAAGCACAGGAGGTTTCCAAAACAACATTCCCATACTAGCTCTTTTAAGCTGCTGGGGATATGTGCCTTCCAAGTAACCAGTGCATCTGGTGATTAAAGCCTTCGTCTTTGTCTGAAACATCAGAACTGAATAGACACTTCCTCCGAGCTCTTTTATATCTTTTTTGTTATGGGTCTTCAGTTATTTCTGTCTGCTTTTAATATATAAATCCTTTTGTTCTCTCTGATAGAACTTCATCTGTACAGAAGTAATTTGGCCTTTCTGTAGAAGAATCTCATATATTTCTCATTTTGTTTTCAGTCTATCAGACATCTCCAGAACTTGTTTGGCTTTCATTTCCTTGCCCTCCTTCACTATAAATACTTTCATGCATAAAGATAATACTCCTCTCATAAGCTTGTCGTGTACATTTGGCCAGTACTGTGACAGAGGGTTGCTTCAGGGCATGGGAACTTACATCTGTGACACATTATCACAAATAATTGCTTCTTAAGCATTTAAATAATTTTCATCCTTTTCTGTGTTGTTACGGCACCTTTAACCCCATGATGACCCCTTGCCGCCAAACTGCTGTTTTGCAGTAATGTAATTTAAAATCCTGTCATCACTTTATGTAGTAAGATATAAATTTAAGGATACTTGTATCTGAAAAGAAGGCCTGCAGGAATGAAGTATTTTTAGAAATCTATGAGAATGTTACTTAGAAGAGGACATTAGGTGGGGATCAGGGAGGAAGCAAAGTGCCAACCGTGGAAAAGGATTAAGTCAGGATTACTTGAGGACTGCCATATTCATGTCCACAGGACCTGGTAAAACACATCCAAGAATGCCATGCATGTGTCCCCATGCAAGACCACTGTGTTGGATCACATCTGGAAAACTGCATCCAGGTTTTGGGCCTCAAGACATAGCAGAAGGGTTGCCAGACTGGAGGGAGTTCCGTGGAGTGCCACATGATGGCTGGGAGCTGGTGTGGGAAGGTGGGCCAAGGACACAGCTTGTTTAGCGTGGAGGAGAGAAGGCTTTGGGGCAAGGCTACAGCAGGAGGTTCACAGAAATGGTGAGCAGCATTCCCATGTGTATGAGAAGGCTGCTGAGGAGATGGATCCAGGCTCTTTATACAGAAGGGTATGACAGGAAGATGAGTGAGAAGGGTCAGGAGGTTCGAGACTGAGGGAAGAATGAGATTTTTCATGGCCATGGCAGAATTGGTAAGCCCAGGGAAGTTGTAGAGTCTCTCTCCCTAGAGGCTTCTGAGACTCAACCAGATAAACCTGTGCACAGGTGTGATACAGTTTTAACCCTGCTTTGAGTAGAAGGTTGGACTAGAGAACTCCTAAGGTCTCTTTCATCTTAATTATTACTCTAATGTAAGAATAATAATTTAAAAAATACTTAAACTCTATGAAAAATGAGGAATTTTAAAAGCAGTTTAACTGTGCTGAGACCACAGTGGCAGAAGCTCGCCCCAACGAAGCCCAGAACTTCTTTCCATGAGCATGGGCATGTCAATCTCTCAAATGTTCTTGATACTGAAAAACAAATACATAGATTTCTGCAGTGGTTCATCAGTACGTAGTTCATAGTTCATTGTATCAAATCACAGTTCGTTGTGTCGTCAGTGGCAGTGTACTAAACCAAAATTAAAATTCCCTCCAAAATTCTATTTTTGCATGATGTGTATGATGTGTTTTACTGTTGCAAGAATTGCAGAATCCTAGCCCATAGTAGGAAGGGATCTTAAAAATCACCTCATTCCAACCCTCCTGCCGTGGGTAGGGGCACCTTCCACTAGACCAGTTTGCTCAAAGCTCTGTCCAACCTGGCCTTGAGATAGGCAGAGAAATTATTTGCCTTTCAGCTCTTTATGCCTTATGAAATAACATTAATTGGTGATATTTCAGGCAGAATAGAAATCCATTCTTATGGAGTGGATGATTTAATAAGTTGTTGTTATCATATATTTTGTGTTTGAGTACAGAATGTATTTTGGTTGGGTTTGTCTTTGGGAACAGAGGAGTAATGACTAATAGGACTTCGTAGAACACAAGTTATCAACCATGAGTAGTATTAAAACGTTCACTGCGTATCGTGACGTTCTGCCCACGTGTACAGAGGTAGTTTGGTGTGTTGACTAACATGTACTCATTTAATTAGCTTATACTTTAATTTATTTTTCTCTTAAAGATTTTCGTGTTGGCTTTTGTGTAGAGTTGTGTTGTAGCATAACACCTTTTGAAAATACAGTGATTAAGTCTTCAAGCTCAAGGAAAGATGTTATTTGCTGTGCATTTTTCAAATTCTGGTGCAGAAACAATATGACCTAAATATTTAATCAGGCTTAGTAGAATTGGCTTTTTTTATTGCTGCAGATTAATCTAGTTTCTCTGAGCTAATACACATGGCATGTATGTCTTCAAGACCTTTCTTTTTCTCAGTAACGTTAAAGATTTATAGCTCTCATAAAATCTGGCATGTGCCAAGTGGAAGATTATGAATTACAATTACTTAAACATTAACACTGTGAATTTTTCTTTTGAATCCTGTATATGCTATTTCAGCCTAGGTTGTATTTGTAGAGGGGTTAGTGAACACTGGTTTTATACTACTTTTCTATACCCTGCCCAGTTTGCTTCCTTTCTGTGTTGTAAAGATGTTGGCCTGGTGATGTTTACATTTTTGTCTTTGATGTATTTATTTTAAAATAACATTCGATTTTACTAGGGAAAATATCAGCTTTCTAGTTTAAACAAATAAGGATGTAAGTGGCTTTGCATGTTTTGCTTAGTGCTGTTGTCTTGTTCAGGTCTTAAATTTTGGATGAAAACTGAATGTAAACGTATAATGAATTTATGCAGTTCTTACTTTCAAACTCTTACTTTTGCTAGGTGTTTAGTCTGTGACTATAGCCTTACGTACACTTCTTGAATTAATGTGGAGTTTGAGTTAAATATTGGAAGTGATGTTGATCACCTAAACCAAAATTATTGCAGTGGCCAATTAGGATGTTGAAATCTTAAGAGAAACTTTGGAAGAATATTTAGCAAAGTCTTATTTGTTTGTTGGTTTTGATTATCTGCTGGTTTCACACAAGGTGCTTGGAGGGCTTCCAGATAACAAGGGGGATAACTAGAACTGCAGGAAGCTGTGACAGCCTTCTGTGCCCTGGCATTCCCAGAGGGAAAACTGCATCCTGGCTTGCATCATTCACAGCAAAACTAGTTGGTCAAGGGTGGGGGATTGTCACACTTCGCTCAGTGTTGTTGCAGTGTCATTTCAGGCACTGTGTGCAGTTCTGGACACAACATCTGAGAAGGACATGAAGGTCCTTGGATTCGTCCAGAGAAGGCAACAAAGCTGGTGAAAAGGCTGGAATGAATGTCCTGTGAGGAGCAGCTGAAGAGTCTGGGCTGGCCTAGTTTAGAGGGGAGGAGGCTGAGGCACAACCTCATTGCTCCCTGCAGCAGCTTCCTGAGGAAGGGAGTCACCACTTCTCCCTGGAATCTAGTGATAGGATGTGTGGGAATGGTTCAAAACTGCCCAGGGGAGGTTCAGACTGGACATTAGGAGGAAGCATTTCTTTACTGAGTGGGTGATCAAACCCTGGAACAACCTTTCTAGAGAGGTGGTCCATCATGGAATCCCAGAATGGTTTGGGTTGGAAGAGACCTTTGGTCTTACATAATTTCAACCCCCTGCCATGGGCAGGGACACTTTCCACTATCCCATGTTGATCCAAGCCCCATTGATCAAGGTGTTGGACATTTCCAGGCATCCAGAGGCAGTCACAGTTTCTCTGGGTACCCTGTGCCAGTGCTTTAGCATGCTTTAACTTGGTCATCTCTGAACTGGCCAGGCAGTTGGACTAGAAAATTGTTGTAGGTCCCTTCCTACTGAAAATATTCTCTTCTGTTCACATGGAAGCTTCCACCGTCCCTCTGGCTCTCCACATCAAACTCCCATAGATTTTAAAGTGTATCTTTCATGCCCTTGTTTAACTCCTGTCATCAGAATACCTTTACTGATTGGGATAAAAAAAAGGAAAGAAAACTTCTCTTTGCGTTCATCAAATCTACACTTAATTACAAATAAATGTAGATATCCTGGGTTAATTTTTATATATTTGTAGAAATTACTTGTTTCCCCTACATGCACCTGGGTGTCAGGCAGTGAGCAGTGAGTACAGTGGAGGGTCTTAGCCTTCGTTTTAACTACTTCTGGTTCAGACAAATTTAAAAAGTTCTCAGGCAGAGGACCAGAGCTCCAGGATTATGGAGGATTGGGATAAATGGCTGAGAGTATTCTCACAGCAGTCAGTTGAAGGCATTCACCTCTTCATGAGAACAGGCTGCCCTTGCAGGGTGGAAGAGGAAAGGACAGCTCAGAAGTTGGGGACAGTTAAAAGCAGGACCAATTGTCCCTTTGACCAAATTCAATTTTTTTTTTTTAATTGTTCTAGAAGGTTGATATGGATGACTGATGAGGTTTGTTTGGGTTTTTTTTCCTTTTCTTTTTTTTTCCTTTTCTCTCTTTTTCATTTGCCAAGTCAATACTGTATCTTCCTCCCTGCCCTCTCAATTTATACCAGCTGCTGGGCAAGATTGGACAGTGCCAGGATCAGGGAAGGAGTCACTAATGGGTGCCAGAAACACGAGTAGAAAAAATTCTCAGGTGGCAGGTAGTTTACAGGCTTTTTCACAGATGTCAGGTTCTCTGTGCTGTCTCTTACAGTATTGAATTACTTTTGGTATATTTTTATTCCAAAATTCACATTATTGATGGTAAGCAAGTGAGCATTTTTTATGGTGGTTTTGGTGTTTTGTTCAAATTTTATCTTTTAATTATCCACCCTCGATGTGTAGTAGAGAAAGTGAAAAACAAACAAGAAACCTGTAAAAATACCTATGGAATTAAATCCTTGGAGCCTTATAAATGCTACAAGACTGAATTTGGTGCTTTGTCATGATACCTGTCAGTTTTGAGCATCATCTCTTATCCTAAAGATATTATTGGGTTTCCATGTTTATGTTTCCATCCAGCTGATATTCTGTAATCACAGGTCTGAGCTGATCCAGTATGAGAGATATGGGGAACTACCAGACAGAAAGGATCCTGGCACTTTAGTCTCCAGAATACTGATGCTGACCTCTGTTGCTTTGGATCTGAAAGTTTTGGGTTCTGTGGCTTTCATGGCTGTTAAAGACAAAGAACATGAATAACTTGAAGTTTTAACGGAACATGTGGAATTTTTTTCATAAATTTAAACTTCTCTTGAATGACGCTGTGTATTTTTGTGTAGTAAGAAGAGAGGAGTTTTACTATTTTCATTACCATAAAGAGAGTGATAGCTTACTGTTATGTATGAATAGTTACTTTTTTTTGATTGGGATAACTCAAGTCCACCCTAATTTCCCTGGCAGAATTTTGTAACAAAGCACTCTGTCTTTTAGCTTTTAGAAATGGACACTGTCATGTTGTTGTATCAGAATTCATAATGTGATCAGATGGCTTTTTATTATTTATTTATGAGGGGACTGTGGTCTTTTGAAGTGGGATTTTAGTACAGTGTGAGCTACAGTTTTGTCCTCCAGGTAAACAGGATACCTGAATACCAAACATACACCATAATCAGATTGTCTTTATTTTTTGCAGTAGTGCTTTTTCAAAAATTTGAGTACTACATTGTAGTTGAAGCTCACCTTTTGCTATGAAATAAAAGAAATGTGCCCCATACAACATGCAGAAAGCAAAAATGTCAGTAAAATGTAAAAGTAGATTAGCTAGAAGCCTCATTTCTGGTGGATCAAATAAGCTTTTTTCAAATTCACAAGTAGTCAGTGAAAATTGATATTAATGTTTCTTAATGTACATGGTCTTAAAGGAAATCTGCTCTCAAGCCTTGATTTCATTCTGATTTACATTAGAGGATTTAATAACAGAAATGCTTAGTCTTCATTATGATGTAGGTTCTGCTGGTCAAAGTGGCTATGAACACCCATGGAGATAGGAGATTGCGTTGTTCTTGGTTTGGGTTTAACATCAAACTTCTCAGTGGACAAGTTCAACTTTGAAAATAGGAATGACCTTGGAGGGGAGTGCTGCTGGCACTGTGTCACCTCTATGTCTCCAGAACCTCTGGGCAATGTTTTGGGGAAACTTCTCCTCCTCCACCGCATGCTGTGGCCTCACCCAGTTGATCAGTTCAGGCCAGATATGGGGATGGTGAGTACAGGATCAAGTCTTGTGCTTCCCATCTATGGAGAATGTTGACAGGGCTCAAAGACGGTTGCTGTGATTTTCCTTGTGGAGCCAGCCTGGGAGAGCTGGGGCTGCTCCCCTGCACAAGAGAAGGCTCCAGGGAGAGCTGAGAGCCCCTGGCAGGGCCTAAAGGGGCTCCAGGAGAGCTGCCCAGGGACTGGGGACAAGGCCTGCAGGGACAGCACACAGGCAATGGCTTCCCAGTGCCAGAGGGCAGGCCCAGCTGGGATATTGGGAAGGAATTGCTGGCTGGGAGGGTGGGCAGGCCCTGGCACAGGGTGCCCAGAGCAGCTGGGGCTGCCCCTGGATCCCTGCAGTGTCCAAGGCCAGGCTGGACAGGGCTTGGACCCCCTGCTCTAATGGAAGGTGTCCCTGCCCATGGCAGGGGGTGGATTGGGATGAGCTTCAATGTCCCTTCCAACCCAAACCATCCTGGAATTCTGTAATGGAAGATTCATTAAATTTCTTGATAAATCTAACAAGATAGAATGGCTGGAAGGAGTTTTCTAGTAAGAGGCCTGGTTAAATATAGTAAATGGTAACAGTGGACTTAGAACCATTTAAATCTTCAAAGGATCATCATTCTAAATTACACTCTTTAATCTGGTTTTGGAAAAAATATGTGGCCTCTCTGGGTCCTGGAAGGAAGCTGGAAGGGCAGGCTTGTGGGTTGAGGGTTTCCTTTAGTATGGGACCCTGTAAATCCTTTATCTTCTCTTTCCCTGGCCTACGGAGTGAATAGAATAGCCTGCCTTTCTCACAACATGCTATGGTCAGGAAAGCAGAAAAGGCATGAAAGCTTAGGAAATTGTATCCTTGAAGCTGCTTCAGCTACTGAAAATTATCATATCTGCAAATGAAGTCCCAAAAAGGGATTTTGTGTTCTTCAACTTCCAGAGCAAAGGTAGGACTGATTTAACCCAGTAATGAGTGTTGTTTAAAGCAAAGCAGAGGGCGGTGTTGGTTTTGATACAGTCTTTGGCTTAGAGTCCCACTGAATGTGCTGATTAGCTTTTGGTGGCACTCTTTATTGTCCTGTTTTTTGCCCGAGGTACACAAATGATTTTGTCTCAGTAAAGAGTGTGTCAGCCATACGTGACTATGTCAGGTATGGATTTAGAGAGACACTAACCTGTGAAATGCGCATGGTTGGATATACAACCCCTGGACCAATTTTCCGCGTATGAAACCATGAAACAATGGGGTTTTTTGATTTGGTGAGAATGCTGGAGCCTAGAGTTCAGGTGTTGTTGGTTCTTGCCAAAGTCAGCAAAAGAGACTTGATTTCATAAATCTCCATGGGAAACTTTCCCATTTTAGCACTCTATGGGTCTCCATATGTCTGTCCTGGAAAAAGCCATGTCCCCTGGCTGCAAATGAGGACAGGAGAGTCTGGTAGGACCATCATGAGGTGGTTTTTATATCTCACAGTATATTAGGCTGGTTAGAGCACTTTCTGGACAACTCAGAATCATAGAATCATTAAGGCTGGAAAAGATCTCCAGGATTACAAAGTCCAGCTGTCAGATCACTGAGTTATATCATCACATCACATCACATCATACTTGGCACACCCTGGGCTGTGCACCATTATGCATTGAAGTATTTTCTATGCGAACCCTATAATAAAAGTTGTTTGAGGTTATATTTTCTATGTGTCTCAGTTTTCCAGTGATGCAGTTTGTTGCAGGTGAACTACGCTAATGAATTTATTTTCCCTTTCATTATGAGTGGGAGGATATCCTGTGCATAGGCAAAGGCAATATATCTCTTACTCAGGTGCATTCAGGGTTGCTTAATATCAATTTTAAATGTTTTATTGCTTGCTCTGTAGTTAGTTCATAGAAGTGACTGTAGTTCTTCGTGGAAAAGCTGGCCAGGTCTTAATTGAGTAACTCTGTTATGATTAAGTGTCACATTTGAGCAAGTATAATTAAACACAGGAATGCCCTATCACTGAAATCTCAGGCTGCAGGAGCAGTTCACACTGGGCAATAATTTTATGTAATTTTTTTCCCTTTAAGTCAGCTGTCATGAAAGGCGGTTAAATTTTGTGAAAATTCTTAGGTTTTTTAAAGTTAACCTTTGTAAACCAGGGGCCAGTCTCCTGCATTTATAACTTTTGGGAGAGGGGAGGGAGAGAAATCACACACACACACACACACACACACAAAAGAAGCCCAAATTCTTGTGTCTAATGCGTGAGACTTGGCAAATTCCCCATGCAGCAATGACAGAAGCAGCGTGTGGGCACAGTGGCAAACAGATCCCTCTACTTCTTGAAACTGTTTTATGTCATACCGCTCCGTTGCTTTCTTGGCATCTTCCATTCACTCTTGGCACAAAAGCCAGGGATGTTAAACCATGACTTAGCTTTCTTAAAGGAAAACACCTCTTTTTTCTGTTTTGTCTCCCTCTACCCTTGTCTTTCAGTTATACCTGCCGCCACTTGCGGAGATATGTGTATGTCTTGGACAAACTGTATTTCCCCCACTCCCACTGCTCTACGCTGCAGCATTGCTTCTCGACCCTCAGTGACAATGGAGAGGAACTCTTGTCTTTAACTTGTTCTCACATTCTCAGATCCTATGCTTCCAGGTTATTAACCTCTGCTCTCCATTTACTGCATGCTGCATGCCCTGTGACTGATCTGTGCATGTTTTCAGTTAACCGATGAATAATTTTAATTTCTAAGGGGATGGTTTGTGTCTTTATGGCATCCTTGATGTATATTCTAAAAAGTGTGTTAGAAATGGAAGTCCAGTAATGATTTGGATTTGTCTTTACCTTTTTAAATTTAGAATACAAATACTTTGGCCTTTGGAAGCTTTAAATGCTTTTATGTTAAAGTATTTTAATCCATTTCCAAGCCTTGACATAAGAACATGAGCCGTGATTCACAAAACTTCCTTTGCAGTTGTATAGTTTGTTTGGAATTGTTGCAGAGATTTAAGTTCTCTTACATGCAAGTATCTAATACTTCCTTGACACTCATTGTTTTATTTGTGATGTTGTCTATATAATTTGCTTTTCAAGAATAGAAATTATAGAGCTTTTCCCTCAAGTTCAGGGAGTTTTCTTGGCAGTTAATCACAGGATTGTTTGTGCTGGAAAAGCCCTCCAAGACCATTGAGTCCAGCCATTTCCCAGCACTGCTCAGGCCACCACTGATCCATGTCCCCAAGTGCCACATCCACACGGCTTCTAAATCCCTCCAGGGTTGGGGACTCCATCACTGTCCTGGGCAGCTGTGACAATGCCTGACCACCCTCAGGGTTAAGAAATTTTTCATGATACCCAACCTAAACCACCCCTGATACAAGTTGAGTCAATTTCCTCTTCTGTTGGTTGTTACTTGGGACAATTAAGAAAGATCTCTCTTTTCTTTGTATGCCTGATCACTTTTAATTATACAGAATAAGAATGATGAAGTTCCATCAGCCCCAAATTCTTGTTTGTGGTAGAGAATTATAGATGCTTTACAGAAACTATAAAAAGACGGAATTTAAAGTCAGTCCTACTTGCCATACCCAAAGGATTTCTCTTAGCTGTTTACTCCAAGTAAAAATTTAAGTTTTACTATTTCATTGTTGATGCTGTGGATAATTAAATATATTAACCTAGATCCTAGAAGCTTTGGGAAAACAAGGAAAAAATTGCGTGACAAAACTGATCAGAACATGGAAAGCATCCAGGGTGGAAATGCAGCTTCCCAGCTAAGCCAGCATACAATAGCAAGAGACCACACAGTAAACATAAGTAAAACCAGCTTGATTGTCAGGGGAAGAAAATACAGCATGCAAGCTGAAATAGCTCTTTTTGTGCAAAAGAAAAAATTTATAGTAGTATATAATGATGGAGAATTACTCTGAAGATCTCAACAGGAGATGAAAATCTAGCTGTCCCAGGGGCATTCTCCAGATTAATTTGGAACAGGGATATGGTATTAAAGTAGTCAAAAAGCCTGAGATTTCAAAGGCTTATTTAAAAATGAATAATAATAATAAGTGGAGTCTACACTAGAAGCTTTTTTAAGATGTAATGTTTTATATGTAGGAACGATATCCTGAAAATGTAAAAGAAATAGTGTAATTCTCCCAGCTTGTTTCTATGAAATTTTGGTAATTCTGTACAGCAGCAGCACTACACATTAAGCTGACAAAATGATCCTTGGAAGACTGGGTGCTTCTCCGTTGCATCTTTCAGGTGTTCTGTGAATGAAAATAAGCACTGATAACACTGTGTTTTCATGTAACAAAGCTTGTGAAGTTTTAGAGCAAAAACATTCATCCAGTTATTCCCTGTACCAAAACTGAGGGAGAAATCTTTTACTGGTATCACTTTCTGAAATGGGGCTTATGCATCAGTTGAGATATATTACAGTACATCAATCTGGGAGATTGTAAAATCTCAGATTTTCATTGCAGGTTATCTTATTCAGAGATAGGAGGAGAACAGAGGATTTGAAATAGAAATTGCTGTTGTAAAAATTGAGAAGCAGTAGTTTTTCATGGCTAATTCTCTACTGTTGTTTTGATATTGGAAGATTAGAGAAGTTGTACCTTCAGGAAATTTGCCTAAGTCTGTAAGTAGAATCAAATACAACAGTGTAATTGAGGTGCCAAAAGTTTTTTCTGTGAATCCATGCATCCATCCTGTATTAAGTACTACAGTGATCAGTCTGTTGAGAGAAGGGATGGAATTTATAAATTACTAGAGGCAGAGGATAATTAGTTATGGTGATGTATAAATCACCACCCCCATCCAGTATTCTTGGCAAAGAATATAAAATTTAGCCCTGAGCAGCAGGTCTCTAATGATGCTCTGATATCCACAGATGGTGCTGCCTGTCTTTGTACTTACCAAAGACTTACAGTTTTCATTACTATTTTGCTAGATTTTATGTGCAAATATAGTAATGTTTAGATTAAACATGTTCAAAAGCACTGTGGGCAGCAGGGGAGGGGGGATTGTGCCCCTGTGCCCCTGTGCTCAGGTGAGACCCCACCTGCAGAGCTGCCCCAGCCCTGGGCAACAACAGCACAAGGACGTGGAGCTGCTGGAGCCAGCCCAGAGGAGGCCACGCAGCTGCTGCCAGGGCTGGAGCCCCTCTGCTCTGGAGCCAGCCTGGGAGAGCTGGGGCTGCTCCCCTGCACAAGAGAAGGCTCCAGGGAGAGCTGAGAGCCCCTGGCAGGGCCTAAAGGGGCTCCAGGAGAACTGCCCAGGGACTGGGGACAAGGCCTGCAGGGACAGCACACAGGCAATGGCTTCCCAGTGCCAGAGGGCAGGCCCAGCTGGGATATTGGGAAGGAATTGCTGGCTGGGAGGGTGGGCAGGCCCTGGCACAGGGTGCCCAGAGCAGCTGGGGCTGCCCCTGGATCCCTGCAGTGTCCAAGGCCAGGCTGGACAGGGCTTGGAGCAGCCTGGCACACTGGAAGGTGTCCCTGCCATGGCAGGCATGTGGTAATACATGGTTCTTCAGGTCCCTTCCATCTCAAACAATTCTTTGTTTCTAAGGTTTTCAGTGTACCATGGATGTTTCTAAGAACTTGGTGACGTGTCACGCAGGCACTCCACACCCCACACTTACTGGACAGCCAACAGTGGTTAAAGCATGGAGGTGGGAATGTAAAATAGCACAGATTTTGATATCCCACAGGGAGCGAGCCCACAGCAGCAGTTTTCCAGGCAGCTTTCACTGGGATTTAGTGCCAGTGCTGCTTTCAGTCTCTTGCAAATTCTGGAAGCATAGTGGGTGCAATACCCATTTTATTATGCACAGCATTAGCATAGCATAAATATTGAGCCTGGGTTTGCAGTGTGAAATTCCTAATGTCTAATAATTCTGTTGTGACTTCGCTATGTATTTTTTATTGCAGCAACTGTGCTTTGTGATGTGAGATATGTTTGCCACTCTTTCTGTTTCCTTTTGCATTTCATATTCATCGTGTGATGTTTTGATGCTTGTGTGTGTTCCCATTTTGTTTTAAACCTCTTTGGGTTGTAGTAAAGCTCAGGAAAATTGCTCTTGAAGGCAGACTGCCTTAGTGCATGTACTAGGAAAGAGGCAGCTAACAAGCAATGGTTAGTTCTGGGATGCTGAACAAATTATGGACAGGTTTATGTTCATAGCGAGCTTGACACTGTGCATGAAAGCAGGAAATACAGTTTTGCTGAGCCTTCTAAATTAAGTAAATATGTCCTAAAGTAGCAGAGACAAAATTTATTATGGATTAATTTAAATTAGGATTTTTTTTTTTCCTAGATAAAGAAGACCAAGAAATACGATATCAAATTGACATTCAGTTTACCCATTTTGCTTATCTTCTATTACTTAATGCTAGGTTTGTTTAAACAGCAAAATGTATCACATGAGATTATAATGATCCCTTTCTGGCACATTGTCTGAAGTGTATGGAGAAGGAGCTTTGCAGCCATCCTTCTCCCATGCCATCAGGGTCAATGGAATCATGCAGTTATATTCGTTTAAGAATGTGTCATCTTAGCCTTGGAGGTTAGCTTTGAGAAATGCTGCTGATTTACTAGAAATGGTTCTGTTGCTGCAACCTGAAGCTGAAGTGCTGCTTAAAGCCAACTTGAGTTTATTATCCAGTTTCCAGTTTCTTTGTCCTCGGAGTGTGAGCTGTGCTGGGGCATAGGGCCTGGAGCCCAGTCCTGTGTCCTGGTATGGGTTACTGACGTGACAATGCAGGAAAGGTGTCTAGGTATCATCCTCAAAAACAGCTTAAATATTTGCAACTCTGATATATTTTCTTTGACTTGGGTCAAAGGGAAGGTGTGGAAAAACATGAGGCAAACATACTTATTATTGAACCTTAGATAGCTTATGCATGGATTAATGCTATGTATAGATGTGCGGCAGTTCATATTCTTTCAAGGATTGACAGATGTGAATTCTTTTTCTCTTAATAATCCTGAGCATTTGTTGCCATTGAGCTTTTAGGCAGTTAGTGTAAAAAACTCACCATAAGTTAATGCAAGTAAAACAGTTAATACATCAGCTTTGCTCAGTGTCATTAAATGCTATGGGTTGGAAGGTACCCTGAAGCTTATCCCATTCCACCTCCTTCCAGGGACCAGGGACACCATCCACTGTCCCAGTTTGCTCCAAGCCCCATCCAACCTGACCTGGAACACTTCCAGGGATAGGACAGACATTGGTCATTACTTCACTGTGAGCTTAACCTGTCAGAGCTTATATAGATGGCCCCACGTTTGTCATAGGATTAAAAGCAGAGTAATGAAGATGGCAGAATCTGGATCTGTCACAGGCAAGAACCAGCTTTACTTCATTTATCACTAGAGCAAACTATTTTTGGAATGGTAGATAGTACTGTTTAAAATCTTTTTCCCTAAAGAAAAATTTATTTTTCCAATACATGTAAAAAATTGGTAGATTTATGCACTTTAAAAAAAAAATAAACTTGGAGGTTTTTTTTGACAGTACTGAGTAAAAACATTCTTTTTCTGCTGGATATTTAAATAAGACTCTGTACTTTGCTTCCAAAGCTGGTATTTGATCAACGAACTTTTTCCTTCTCTTTTTCCTTTCTGTTTCCCCAAACACCATTCAGTGATCTCTGCTCGGCATCCTCCCAAGCTGATGGGAACTGGGTTGGTACCATTCGGGGATGCTGTGTCATTGCATTACCAGAGAGTATCGTTATGGGTGGGCTGGGAAATTTTTCTTGTTATTGAAATGCATGGAATAATTTCTCCAGCCTTTAATGTCAGAGTTGGAAATGGTACATTTTTGTGACAATGAACAATTTTTTTTTCATCTTAATGCTGTGCCACTGACAAATTCTAACTGCTCCCATTATCAGTGTTAAACCTGAAGTCTCAAAGGTGGTCTTTTTCCTACTGGGTTTAATATGCACAGTTTTATGTTTTATTTTCAATGCCTGCCCAGTGCTGTGAGTTGCTGTAATAGTCAACTGATAGTCATTGAGTTCAGCGGTTATGGTGTATTTTAAACTTCAGTCTTGGGCAGACCATGGAACAGCTGACAGAATTTAATTAAGTCACTTAAATAAATAGAAGCAAGAACAAGTGAAAATTGACAAAGGGGAAAAAAGACAAACTGCATGAATATTTTTTCAAGGATTCAGACTGGTTTGTTAATACCCATATGCTGAGATTTCTCTAGAGTGGCCTGTAAATTTCTGTGGAAACTCTGTTCTCTGGGCTTCCATGCAAGATAGTTTGTGGGGCTCAGTTTCTGAGCTGGGGATGCACACCTAAGAAGATGAGGTGCTTTTTTGGCTGCTGCATTAGAATGGATCAGCTCCCCAAAATCTAGCTCATTTAATAATTTTTCTTTGGGGGGAAAATAGGTGGGGGGGAAGATCAGAGATCTGTTGAATGAATATAATTTAATATTTTATTGCTTTGTGATTGTTACTTTTAGTCAGCTGCTCATAATTTTATTGAAGGCTTGGAGTTGTTTATTATGGAATGATCACTTTACACTCAACATTGAGTGACTTGGCAGAGCAGAATATTTTATAAATAATTCTATTACAGATTATTTATCTTTGTATTGCACAGCATAATGATCAAGAAACCAGTGAGATACAAAATCAGTGCTGTGGGTGTTCATCGGGTGAAGAACTGCCTGGCTTATAGGTATCAAATATAGTTTAACTGGATGCTTATCAAGTGGGTGCATGTCTAGTGGAAACCCCTTGCATTGATTTGCTAAGTCCTGCCCTATTTAAAATTAAGTATCAAAAATAGTTTTTAGGGAAGGAGTGATCAGTGAAGGGGAGAGATTACTGATACAAAAATGTAATTGTCTAAGCTTGATGAAAGCAAAGTATATTTTCATAAAGCTGGTGGAGTTCCATGCACATAGATCATGCTACAAGATAAAAGGTCCAGGTTGACTTTGAAAGAAATCAGAAGTACTCTATGGCATTTTTATGAGTTTACTCCATAAATTATTTGGAAGATTAAGGTTAAATAAATCCTTCAATAAGGGGGCTCTTTAATAAGGTATGTCAGGGTAGGTTCTGGTGGGATATCAGGGCAAGGTTCTTCCCCCAGAGGGTGCTGGCACTGCCCAGGCTCCCCAGGGAATGGTGACATTCCCCAGGCTGCCAGAGCTCCAGGAGCCTTTGGACAGCGCTGCCAGGGGTGCCCAGGCTGGGATTGTTGGGGTGTCTGTGCAGGGCCAGGAGCTGGACTGCAGGATCCTGGTGGCTCCCTCAGGATATTCTGTGATCCTGTGCAAAAGTACAATGCACTCCAGTAGCTGGAAAGCAAACCCAGCTGAGACTGGTCCATCTTTTTTTACATGGTGCATGAGTCATTGGAATAGTTTAACAAGGACGCTGGATTTCCCTAGATTGGAGTTTTTAAATGAGATTGGATGTTCTCCTAAAAGATATGTCCAAGTCCAGCCAAAGCTATTGGACTTGAAGGAGGAAGTAGCTGAGGGAATTCCTATGGCTTGTGTCAGAAGAGTGGATCAAAGTGGCTTCTTTTGGCATAAAAAATGGAAGTTACAGGCAGATTGCCATGCAGGATTTTGTTCATTTGTTTGCCTTTCAGATTGCTTTAAAAGGCTGCATTTTGATTTGGAATCTTCCCATTAAAAATTGTATCTTCTCAGGTTCCCCAGGTGATTTGACCCAAATAGTACAAAACAGCACAGGTTGCCAAAACTCTGCATTGTCATGTACAAAAAATTAAATTGAAAAAGCGAAAATTGCAAGAGTGATGATCTTTCTCTATAATAATCTTTATTCCTCCCACCCTGGCAAAAATCTATCACAGGCATGTTCTAGACGCATTCTACCACATTAGCATGTGAAGCTAAAACACATCTTGATCAGTCAGAATTATTTTTAATTGGATGCTTATGTGCCCACATTCCCATGAGATGAAACTGGAACAAAATTACTTTCACACATTTCCATTGTAGCACTATGTTCAGAGTCCGGGGGTTTTGCGTTCCTACGTAACGTCTGGCATTTAATCAGCATTGGGAGAGTGTCTTATTCTTTGGTAAGTATGTAAATAAGCTATTGTTTTGGGAGTAAAAGGAGAAAAATGCCGTAGCTTGCCTGAAGAGTTCAGGAGAATGCTAACAAAAAGCATGTCAGTCTGAATATACTGAAACAGCTTATAGCTGAAAGGAGGAAGAATTTATGCTCATCTCACCTAGTTTTATCCTTAGATTAAAAAACCTTGCTGAGATCCAGCCCCTCTGTTGTGTCTGCTGAGTTCCCTATGTTCACCTCTCCAGAATCTTGCTTAAGTCACTGCCACTGGCATCAGGGAGTACCCTGCAGGTATTCTTGGCTTTTTCCATCTAGGTGATGCACTCCTATCTGTTTTGATTTCCCGAACAGCATTGCATGAACTTTGACTAGTGAAAGCAGCTTAGTAAAATATTTAATTATTGCTTAAATATAGAGAATTATTAATTTAGAAAATAACAAACATATGTTACTGATTCAAAACATCTTCCAATTTGTCAAATTAAGGAAAGTATTGACTGCAGCTAGAGTTGTCACAAGCTATAATTTTGATGAAGATGTTCCAGTCAGAATGCTTGAAGCATCAGAATGTATGTATTTTTTCCCCATCTAAGTAGGAGTGTCTACATCTTGATATCCATTGAGAACTAAATGTTTAAACCACATACGTGGGTCTCCTGGGAGAGATCTGGGTGTCTACCCAGAACTGGGCAGTACCCTCAATACTAAAATATTTCAAAGAACTTTGCAAACCTTGAGTAACAAATGATTCACGAGAAGAACAGTGCAGCAAACATCTTTGCAGATATCTCTTGGAGAAGAGATGGATGAGCTTAAGGGATTAAAGTTGTGTATATGAGCAGTGGTGATGAAGGAAATTTTAAATTTTGATCAAGGACTCTGAAGAACAAAAGCAGCAAGAAATTAATCTTGTTAATGTAGAGGACAAGAGGTTTAAAGTTTTATGCTTTTAAGGTTGTATGCAAAGTGTCCCACTTCATAAAATATATAAAATTTTAGTTCAGCAGTAATTTTTTAATCAGTAATGCCAAGAATCAACAGTGCAGTTAAAAATGAGAGAATCTCACAACATACTTGCAGCTTCATAGGAGGCTTTCACTTGAAACATAATTCGGTTAGTGGGATATTGTGCATAAGGATATCTGAGTGGTTTGCTGATATGGGGCTGGCATGTTAGTTTAAAAGTGATAAATCCAGGAGATAAACCTTATATAGTTAAACCCAGGGTTGTTTCCAGTAATTCCAAATTGTCTCAAAGCAGATGTTGTGATATGTGCTGCAGAGATGTTCTATGCAGGAGCCATAGGGCAGACCTGCTTAGTGAAAATACCTGAGAGTTTCTGTTTTTCTAATTAACTGCAGCTGTGGATAACATGAGTTTGGAAAGTTTGGTTTCTTTTGATTTAAAAAAAAACAAAAGCAAACAACCTTTTTTTAATATTTGATTAACAACGTAAGTGATTAGAGGCATCATCCTCATGGTTCTCCTAATGAAGTAGTTTTGGGTAGTCTCCCAGCTGAGAATCACTAAATCAGTGATTCTCCATCAAAGAGGCAGTGCTTATGTCCAGTGAGGGCTCATAAGCACATTATAACAGAGGCAGAGCCCCCGAGCTGCTGGGTCCTGCAGACCTGGTCTGGCTCCGCGCGTGGCTGGAACACGATGGGGAGGAAAGGAGCTGAATGGAGGAAACAGGGAGCATTGCTGACCTGCTTGTTGAAGGTGTGACACCTGAAAAATTGGAAACGGGCATCCAGATTTATTCATACTGACCTAAGTGACCCAAACTGTTCCAGATTTGTAGAATTAATAACACTTTAAGAACTACTTCTGTTTTTTTTTAATTTCCGGCTTCTATTGGGAGCATCTAAAAACAAGAACTGTTATGTCTTCTCACATTTTGGTATCGCCCTTCCTCACCACAGCCTATTTGACCAAGAAATGCAGAGAGAGGCTTGGGGGGAAGATTTAGTCAGCTCTTTATTCCAGTCCTCCAAAGGATTGATTTAAGTTGTGTAAGGAGTTTTTGGATCCCCACTCTGCAGCAGGATGTAGGGGGTGAGAGCTGTGAGCTATTCTTAAGTGGTTTTGTTCTTTCGTGTTTGTAAGCTGAATTTATGAGAAAACATTGATGAGAATGCTCCCACTGTAGCAGCCACAGATCAGAAAAAGCAGTGGGAGAGGAAAATAGGAACAACCACAACTGGTTTCCAAGATGACTAATCCTGCAGCCCCAGTGTAACCTCCAGGACAGTGATTAGCATTTGGCTTTTCTTCTGCTGGAAAAGTTTTCTGGGGCGTTAGCCTAGCTGAAAACTGGTTCAATACATGCAACTAATGAAAGATTTTAAAGTTCCCATTTAATCTTCCTGCCTTGTGCACTTGGTTACTGTAAATACTTCTAGGTGCATAATGTGCAGTATTACATTTTTCCTGGATTCTGTATTAGTTACCAGAATATTTTATAGATGATGAAAATCTAGTTTTATAGTTAAGATGTGGTAAGGTACCTCTAACAGACCTGTCAGCAGTAGTGTGATAGGGGTTTTGACTTCTAGTTGGTGAAAATTCAGTGATTTCCTCTCAGTTTCACAGAAGACTTTTAAGGGAATTCAACATAGATGTTTTCCTTTTCACCAGAGTGAAAAAAGATGCAAGTCCTTGCTTTTAGTGTTACATTCACTCAGCAAAAATTAAAAATCAGTGATTATAGAAAACTCCCAACCTAATAAATGAAACCAGATCTTTCCGATGCTGCATTCTTGTAATTAATCAACAAGCCATCCTCTTGCTACTGCAGGATTTTACCCTGAAGTATGTTTTCTATATTTCCCAGAGTGCTTTGTAGTGCAGTTATGGCTTTAAAGGTTTCTACATTGACTTGGTATTCATTCCCAGCAGGCAGTTTTCCTTGCACTGTTTTGTTTATTGAGTTGTGCTCAATGATTGTGCTCAGTGATTTCAGGGAATCATCAAAGTGACTGGTTAGGAAGCTTCTTTGGAGATTGTCATGTCCAAGGGCAGGGTCACCAAGAGCTGTATGCCCAAGGCTACATGCAGTTGATGTTTAATATCTCCAAAGATGGAGACTCCACAAGCTCTCTGAGTAACTTGTGGTTTTTCTCTTACGGTTAGATGCAATTTCCTGTATTTCAATTTGGACCCATTTCCTTTTGTCCTTTCTCTGGGCACCAGTGTGTCTGGCTTCATCATCTCTAGACCTTCCCATCAGAATCACAGAATCATCTAGAATGGAAAAGACCTATGGCATTTTGAGATCATCAAGTCCTACCTATGACCTAACACCATCTCATAATCTATTAGATGTTTCTATGTTTTGAGACCCCCATCCGAGAACAGTTGGAAGAATCTTTAAAGCTTATCCACTATCACTCTCTGCTATGGGCGGGAACAACTTCCAGTGTCCCAGGCTGCTCCAAGCCCTGTCCAGCCTGGCCTTGGACACTGCAGGGATCCAGGGGCAGCCCCAGCTGCTCTGGGCACCCTGTGCCAGGGCCTGCCCACCCTCCCAGCCAGCAATTCCTTCCCAATATCCCAGCTGGGCCTGCCCTCTGGCACTGGGAAGCCATTGCCTGTGTGCTGTCCCTGCAGGCCTTGTCCCCAGTCCCTGGGCAGCTCTCCTGGAGCCCCTTTAGGCCCTGCCAGGGGCTCTCAGCTCTCCCTGGAGCCTTCTCTTGTGCAGGGGAGCAGCCCCAGCTCTCCCAGGCTGGCTCCAGAGCACAGGGGCTCCAGCCCTGGCAGCAGCTCTGTGACCTCCTCCAGAATCAACACATGGGGTGCACCACTTATGGCTGGGCTCCAGCTGGACTTTGTAGTACTCACTGTAGCTCTTTGACCGCTTGAGTTTAGCCAGGTTCCTGTCCACCTCTCTGTCCATTTATCTAGTCTCTACTTCATCACTCTATTACAACTTGGCTTAATTGCAAAATACCATTATTATCTTGATTTTATCTTTGAGAGTCTATATACTGTCTGTGTAGTTGTTTGCATTTACAAATTACTTCAGTATCCAGGATAGTTTTGGCATGGCATTAAGATTTCAGATAACACCACCAGGGTAGGGAAAACTCATCTGTGATCTGTGCCGGCGCTGCTGAGGCACCTCCAGTGCTGGGACAGCTCTGGGCCCCTCAGCACAGGAGAGACACCGAGGGGCTGGAGCGTGTCCAGGGCAGGGAACGGAGCTGGGGAAGGGGCTGGAGCCCCAGGAGCGGCTGAGGGAGCTGGGAAAGGGGCTCAGCCTGGAGCAAAGGAGGCTCAGGGGGCCCTTGTGGCTCTGCACAAGTCCCTGGCAGGAGGGGACAGCCGGGGGGGTCGGGCTGTGCTGCCAGGGAACAGGGACAGGAGGAGAGGGAACGGCCTCAGGCTGGGCCAGGGCAGGGACAGGGGGGACAGCAGCAGGAATTTCCCCATGGAAAGGGTGGCCAGGCCTTGGCACTGCACAGAGCGGGTGTTGGATTCCCCATCCCTGGAGCTATCCAAGGAACACCTGGATGTGGCACCCAGAGCTCTAGAGTGGTGACAAAGTGGGGATTGGGCACAGCTTGGACTCTGTGATCTCAGAGGTTTTTTCCAACCTAAATGATTTTTGTGATTCTGTGGTTCTGTCACCAGGGTAAACTGAAATTCAGAACAATGTTTGTGCATGCCTAGAAAGACTCTTACTGTGTCTCTTCTGAATATCCCATTGAAATACAGTTTATATTTGATCCTCTGGCCTAGTGTTTGTTTCCCAAGTGGGAGCGGAATTAACATCCCAATCCGTGATGGTTGCACTTGGTTTTTGTACAGTATAGAATATTAAATTTTTTAGTGTTTGCTTTATCATCATGAAGTCAGTTCCTGGAAGTGTTGTCTTAACTTTGGGAAAAACAGAATGACCTGGAACATCACAGAAATGTGTCTTTTTAAAAAGTACATTTTGGGGAGGGCAGTGTTTTGGAATTTAGGAGGATTTTTTGGATTGATAGAGGCAGAAAGAATTACACAGCAGAATAAGATTTATAAAACTGAGTGGGAGGTAAAGCACAACCTCTTTCTCTGTGGGAAGGAGGTTAATTTCCAAATAAATTGAAGACAATGTAAATTTAATTACTGTGCAGCTTGAAGGACTGGGACTTAAAAGCTATCATGTTAGTTTTTAAGATGGAAAAATATTGCACAACTGCAAGAATGCTGAAATAAATCATTAAATCAAATCTGTTAGATGTCCCACAATCCTGAGACTTGAGGATGTATGAAGGCAATTAAATAATCTCTCTTCAGAATGACAGGTTCAATAGTGGGTAAGGTAATTTCAGATGACAGTGTATGTGGGAAATAATGGTGTTTTTCCTACTGAAAAGTAATGAACAATAGCTTTAAAGCTTTACCTAAATAAAATCTGCTTTATTCTTAATAAGGGCTATTCATGCCCTTGTAAGATTTCTGGATCTCATTGGTATTGTCTGTGACACCTTTTTCACTGAAGAATGAAATTAAAAACATTGACAGCAGACTAGAGTGGAGGAGCAGGATTGCATTTCAGCTCTGTCAAGGTTGGATTGTGGCAAGATGTGACTTTTGCTAGATATGGAAAGTATTTATATAAAAGATGAGGATACTGTCCAAGCCGGGGATCCTTCAGGATGCTGACAAGTCTTTTCCTGCTGTGAGCTACAGTGATTTTGACCACACATGTTTGTTTGGGGGAACAGTGTTGGTGATGGAGACAAAAGCTGGGAGAATTCAGTGCTCCAAATACTTTTCTTTCCTTATAGGCTTCCAGATTATCTGTTTTAAGATTGTCGTCTTCCTGCAACGATGAGTAGTTCAGAGCATTTCAAGCTGCCTGTAGTGTATTTCTAAATGCTTTCATACATGCTGGAGACCATGGTATATTCTTGGTACCTATATGCTGTTCCCTGAAGTTGTCTCTTAATCTTTTTAGGTCCTTGCTCGATATTTAGTGGAATAATTTAGGCTGGAAAATCCCTCTAAAAGCATCAAATCCAACCATTCCCTCACCAATAACCCATGTCCCAAAGTTCCACATTCACAGATCTTTTAAATACTTCCAGTGATGCTTCACAGCTTGTTCTCCCACCCCACCCTTTTTGTTTGTTTGTTTTTGTTTTTTCTTTTTGTTATGGGTTTTGTTTTTGTTGTTTTGGTTTGGTTTTTCTTATGAAAGAGGGAGAAAATCATTAAACACTGCAAATTTGGAATGTGATGTTAGGGAGGTCAGCTTTATTATTCATCATAAAGATACATGGAAAATGAAGCAGGTGAAAGGCCCTGGTATTATCTCTCAGACATACATAGGAAAGGACATGGGTGTTGTTGAGAGGCTGAAGCTACCAAGAAGAAAGAAATAAAGAAAATAAAGAGAAATGTTAAATAACAGGAGTTAAGAAAATGCTGTGGGCCAATTTCTCAGGATGCTGGCACAGTATTTACACTGAACTGGGCAAGGGCAGACTGGGGCTTCATAAAGCCAAGTTAACCTCCATGTAGGTCATTAACTGTAGCTTTTTCCATACTGAATTGCACTCTTACGAAATGCTTCATTATCCCTTGTTTTCTTCTACATTCACTGCAGTTGGGTTCTGGCTGGATATTGACATCCCTTACAAAAATGTAATATTCTTGATAAATGTTTTCTTTCAATGATGCAGTATTTTTCAGGATGAAAATACCTATCTTTAATATCCTATCTATTTTAACTTCAATTTTCCTTTGAAAAGTGGTTTATTTATGACAGGCTACCTTTTGCAGGTTTGTTTCTTAGAACAGAAATTCACAGAAATGCAACAAAGGGAATGATGTTGACATTGCAGTGAAGGATGTAAACGCTTTTTATTTGAGATACTTATTTTTCAAGTACTGTGTTGTTACAGGATGGGTTTAGTAATAGATATTAAACTTAATCTTGGTCTTGTATTGAAAAACACTTGACATGTTACATCATTTGATGTTACATTATTTGACACTACCCTGTATTTTTATTGCATTTTTCTGTTTTTCAAGTACTAGTGTACCTTCATGTCCTTCTGGAAATGTTTAAGCATTTAATCTCTCTGAAAGTGTATCTGTCTGTACATCAGTGCTGTTTTTTTTCAGAGAAGTATTTCCAAAAAACACCACTCTGGGAGGAGGATGTTTTAGGCAGGTGCCATGCTTAGTCATCCCAGAGAGATTTGGGTTGGGAAGGGACCTTGAAGCTCATCTCCTTCCATCCCATGTCATGGGCAGGGATATCCACTGTCCCAGGCTGCTCCAAGCCCTGTCCACCTGGCCTTGGACACTGCAGGGATCCAGGGGCAGCCCCAGCTGCTCTGGGCACCCTGTGCCAGGGCCTGCCCACCCTCCCAGCCAGCAATTCCTTCCCAATATCCCAGCTGGGCCTGCCCTCTGGCACTGGGAAGCCATTGCCTGTGTGCTGTCCCTGCAGGCCTTGTCCCCAGTCCCTGGGCAGCTCTCCTGGAGCCCCTTTAGGCCCTGCCAGGGGCTCTCAGCTCTCCCTGGAGCCTTCTCTTGTGCAGGGGAGCAGCCCCAGCTCTCCCAGGCTGGCTCCAGAGCACAGGGGCTCCAGCCCTGGCAGCAGCTGCGTGGCCTCCTCTGGGCTGGCTCCAGCAGCTCCACGTCCTTGTGCTGTTGTTGCCCAGGGCTGGGGCAGCTCTGCAGGTGGGGTCTCACCTGAGCACAGGGGCACAATCCCCCCTCCCCTGCTGCCCACACTGGGGAATCAGCCCAGGGCAGGGGGGTTCAGGGCTGGGGCAGGTCCAGCTCTCACCCCCAGCACCCCCAGGTCCTTCTCCCAGGGCTGCTCTCTCTGCTCATCCCCAGCCTGGATTGATCCCAGGGGCTGCCCTGACCCAGCTGTAGCTCCAGTGCTTGGCCTTGTTAAACCTCATGAGGTTTCCATGGGCCAGTGGTCAAACCTGTGTGGATATTGTGATACCAGATATTGTAGTGTGAATTTTAAGTTTGTTATTAAGTACCATATCTGAAGTCCTCTTCTCTATTCCTTCTGAAGTCTTTCATTCCTGATGTGATTTATTGACAAAGTAATGTGTGAGCAAAATTGGAAAATTGAAATTCTGTATGTACTGGCTTGAATACACATGACTTGGAAATTGCAGTTTGTCTACCAAGATTGAACATCCTGTGTGAAATTCCTGGTGAAGGTGCAGGGGGAATGGTCAAAATTCAGCTCCAACTTAGGCTTTATGGTAGTGCAGCTCAAACTATGTAATTTATGTCTGGAAATTCAGTAAAATGAGATATTTGAGCTAAAATCACAAACATGATATGGATGGAGGTACTCCATTGAAGGAGGTGGTAATACACTCAATATATTATGCTTTATGCACTTTTTATGTTAAAAATTTACTTCATCAGTATTGAAATGTGACTCAAAGTTCAGGAAATAATAGATTATGGCCTTTTGAGACATTTTAATTAACCATCTTTGTTTCAAAAGTGAAACACAATCTTTAATTTCATTGTGCTTTGTTCTGAATGTAGGATATTCGCTGGTTTGGGTTTTTTTTTACATTGACTTTATTCTTTGTGTGGCCTCAGGCACACTGAACACATGCCATCTAACTTTATCCAGAAGACAAAAAATGCTCATTTCCTTAATAACTGTTCTTTTTAGAGCCTGTGCTACTCATAAAAGTTCTTACTGGTTCAAAAGTGTTCGCAGTGTAAATACAAATTATTTATAGATAGGGATTTGGGGAAAAATGATTGATACCCACTATGAACAATTATGGAAGCTATCCACAGATATAAATGTGTTATTTTTATTTTTTTTCCTTCATGAAGCACTGGAATTTTAGAAATGGCCTTGTTGTTATGCAAAAGAGAGTCCTTGCATCCAAAATTGTGTTTGGGAGAACATCTTAGCTGTGACATCTATGTCAGGTTTGAATTTTTGGTCATTTTTGTAGTTTCCTTAGTAATGGCTTTATTGTAAAGTTGATTGGTCCAAGTGATTTTCTTTATTTCTTAAAAAAGAAAATTTTTTAAATAATTTGTTCTCTATTTCTTTTTAAAAAAATGTTTCCAGTTTGTTAAAAGTTTAGATGTTTTGTGTCAGTAGGGTAACCAAACAAACTGCAGTTATGAAGGAGAGACAGCTACTGGCTTTCCATACCCACTAGCAGGATCACTGTGGATGGAGAAAGATGTGATCAGGAAGGACAGCTGGCCAAAGAGAAGGTCAGTCCATGAGGAAAGCAGTAAACTTCTTCCTGTGGAGCAAGAATGTCAGAGACTTTTAGGACAGGGACTGAAAGAAAGAAGGGGGAAAGGAGACAAAGGCATGAGATGAAAATAGTATTCTCTGTCTGCAGCATATGATGGGTCCTCCTAGGGGTTTATTTCTTGTTCTGCTTCGACATTGAAACGCAAGTTTTATGAAGTTAGGTCAAAGCCTGGAGAATAGAAGGCTCCAGGGAGAGCTGAGAGCCCCTGGCAGGGCCTAAAGGGGCTCCAGGAGAGCTGCCCAGGGACTGGGGACAAGGCCTGCAGGGACAGCACACAGGCAATGGCTTCCCAGTGCCAGAGGGCAGGCCCAGCTGGGATATTGGGAAGGAATTGCTGGCTGGGAGGGTGGGCAGGCCCTGGCACAGGGTGCCCAGAGCAGCTGGGGCTGCCCCTGGATCCCTGCAGTGTCCAAGGCCAGGCTGGACAGGGCTTGGAGCAGCCTGGCACACTGGAAGGTGTCACTGCCATGGCAGGGGGCGGGGATGGGATGGACTTTAAGGTGCCTTCAAATGCAAACATTCTTTGGCTCTGTGGTATTATTTCCAAGTTTCAGAGGAAATGAGCAATTAATTCATTGTAACCATGGCAGGGCACTGAAAAGCCAAACTCTCACTTAGACCACTGGGCTGCCTGACAGGATGGTGCCAGAGGTGAGGGCTCTGGGTATAGAATAACCAGGGTTCCAGACTCATATTCTGCTTAAATCTTAGAAGAAAGAGGGCTGTTAGCAATACACATACCCTGTGACCTTTTGCCTGCAGAATGAGTCTGTTACCTCCTAAATTCCCAGATTCTCTCCTGTCAAAGTGAGTTCAGAGGGCATTGCAATTCTCTTTACAAGTGTAGCAGGCACACAAATACATACAAATACAAATGTGCTTGCACAGCCAATGTGTTTGAGCAAAGCTGTGCCAAATCCAAGGTGTTGAAAGGACAGGGATTTGGACCTTGGGTTGCATGACACCAGTGTCTTTCTAATCTTGTTATTTCTTTGTTATTTCTAATGTTGTTATTTCTTTGTTAGGAGTCTGTTATTGGGGTTTTGGGTGAGAGTTTTGCTCAGGATGCTTTCTCCAGCAATTTCCTCTGATTCTCATCCCACAGAGTTTTTTCTCATTCAAGGCAAATATCATCTCTCAGCAGCTATGAGACACCCTACTTAATTAAGAGCAAGTAGATGAAATGGAATTATTGTGGACTCTGCCCATTTGATTTTTTTTTAAAACAGTAACAAGACAAACACAGGGATCATTGAGAGAAATTACATGCATACCATGAGACACCTAAAACAGGTTTGAGGATTTTAAGATCAGAAGAAACATTATATTTAATCTGAGCTTTGCAAACATATATTCCGTTTATACTGGACTGCACTTATTTTCCTCCTTTAGCTTTCGGCCTTTCAGAATTTAGTTTCTCACTTGCCACTCTATTGAAAAGTGCAGGAGAGAGATGGTGCTCAGCAAAGCACTGCCCTGTCAAGTCAAAATCGTCATGTTCTACTGGATTTGCATGCAGGAACTCAGTCAATCATCACAGTCTGCTTATTGAGTTTCTACTTCAATACAACCTAGAGTTAGGTCCTAGCCCGGCTCTGCCCTGTAAGTGGAATTACAAGGATGTTATTTGGCATGTCGGACAAAAGGAGAATAAAACGATCTGTACCAAGATACAGGGGAAGGAATTTACTGCTTTCTGTTCCTTTTACTTCTCGAGAGAAAGGAGCATCCATTTCCCAACATTGGCTGGAAGGTGGCCATGAGATGCTGAACAATTTATGCCTTCAGTTAAAAAATACATTTCCTGGTCTCTGGAAATTAAACTCTTGGCTTATTTTGTAAATATTTACTTTTGTCTTGCCACATCAAATTCCTTTCTTCCATGTTGTTTCTAGTGTCATTGTCTTTCTAACTCCATTTTAGCAGGAAATCCTGTTCGTTAATGCAAAGCCTCCCTTAATTGTTCTAAGCTGTTTCTGATTTTGCTTATATACCTACAAGGGTATGGTGACTTCTTGTTTTTCTACTTAATATAACAATATCCTAAATAATAATGTTATCCTCTGTAAGGCAGAATTTGATATGGCTTTATAGCACATGACTTACAGATCTCTGCTCATATGTAAGCAGTGCAGATAAATGGTTACTCTTTAAAATTAATGAAGTTTTGTCATGAAGATATCTTGAAGTATATAATTTATTAGGATCAAGTTTAGGATTTTAGAATTAAAAGAGTGGCCTTTTATCTTTGCTGTTTAAGAGGGAGATGGGATAGAAATAGTTTTCTTACCCAGGCTGCATTAAAACCATTTGTGATGCCACTCATCAGCTCAGGAGAATGACTTTTTACATGGGCTGATACTGCCAAGACAGCTTTAAACAGACAGAAGGCAGGTTCAGATTGGATATTAGGAAGAAAATCTTTATTTAGAAGGGTGGGCAGGCCCTGGCACAGGATGCCCAGAGCAGCTGGGGCTGCTCCAGGATCCCTGCAGTGTCCAAGGCCAGGCTGGACAGGGCTTGGAGCAGCCAGGGATAGTGGAAGGTGTCCCTGCCCATGGCAGGGGTGGCACTGGATGAGCTTTAAGATCTGTTTCAACCCAAATCACTCAGAGGTTCTACAGTTTGGGATTTGCTTTGAAATAGCTGCCATCTGCAGCACACAGCTGTTTCCAAGGGGACACAAACTTGTATTTTTAAGACGGAACAGGACAAGAAAAGGAGAAAAAGATCTGGTCACTGTCCAGCAAAATCGGACACGTGAATATTGTACTGTTCTTTTCGTTCCCTGATCCCTTGAACACTCTTTGTCCATCAGTGTGGCCCATGCAAACCACGTTCTTTAAATCCATGATGTTTGTGGCGTCTGCACACTGTGATTCTCTTGATTTCACATCATCTCCAGAAGCCTACATGGACCTAACAGTAAATATAGCAAATCTTTATTCAGCAGAATTTAGTCATGTTTCACTTTACAAGATTAGAAAGAAATATATAAAGTGTGTTCTTACTGTCTGTTTATTCTGTTATTTAATATTTTAATTGGTTAGGTTCTGTTTCCTGGGATCCTAAATGTCTCCCAGGCTTTAGAGTTGGCTCAAATAAATAAGAGCAGTGCCCCTCTATGGAGTAAATTGCCCTGCAGAGGCCTTGGAGTTCTCCATGGCTATTGTATCTCTTTATTTCTATTTATGTGCCATTGTAACTTGGATAATTCGAATGCAGAATGCCTCAAGGGCTCTTTAGTAGACATGAGCACAAGGGACTTAGAGATTTTTCTCTGCATTTATTTGTACTACATGGATTTTTCCCAGTGCTAGGTTCCTTAAGTGCTCACCGAGCACTTCTCCATCGCCCACAGACAGGCATAAGCTTACAATGTCTCCCTCATACAGTTCTATGGGACAATGCATTTATTGTATTTCAAGTGGAGCAGCACAGTGCATTTGTTTTGTTCTGATGTCTGGTATTACACTTCACAGACCTTTATTCAACCAGATGGGCATTTCAGGTTGTCTGCTTAGAGACGTCTGTGCAGGCACATATCTATGTCTAGAGTTCTTGTGCCACAGGACACACTTTTTTGTTGTAATCCTTTTAAAAAATAAGCCAAACCCAAGATGTGTTCCTTACATATACAGGAATCAAGGTATGGTTTTAAGTTTTAGATGTCAGGTTTCAAAAATAAAATACTTTTAGAGCTTTTTTTTCTAATATGATTGTGGCATTGTAAAATCCTTTTGTTTAAAAGGAGCATTTTTTTGTGTACTGAGGTTTTGGTGTTTAGGGCTTTATATTTTAGTCTTTAAAATAGAGAACAATAATACATTTGGAGGAGAGAGAAAAAGCAGCATGAGTATTTGAGAAACTGAATTGTTTGAGAGCATTCATCCTCAATCTTTTTGATCCATGCAAGTGTTTTGTTCCATCACCAGATAGTGGTTTGTGTTTGGGTGCTGTTCAGTTTGTTTGCAGCACTTCTGAACTAGGAGAGCAAGCAGAAAAAATTCAGAACATCTGAATTTCCAAACTTCACATAAATTCTGTGGAGAGATTCTTTAGTTCTCAAGTAGTTCTTTACTCAGCACACATAGAAAACTTCTAGATATTCAGATAAATTAAAATTTACCTTTAGAAGCTCAGAAGTTACTTGAATTGTGAGAAATCCAATCCTTACCCGTTCTTGATGTCATATAACTCAATCTGACTTTCCTCTGCTAATGTCATAATTTTGTTTCTATTTGTGCCCCCCTTTTTCAGGCTTCCATCTCTTTCTTTGTATCACACCATCAGTCTAAGCTCATCTCATACCCTAGGTATTGAGATTGTCTTCTTTCCTTCCAGGTTTTTCTTCCCTCTCTGCCATTGCTTTGAGAGTACCAATAGGAATGTATTTCACCTCTAGCCTGGCTTCAGTCTCCTTTGTTAGAGAGGTCTGTGCCCATGTAGTTATAGTTAAGTTTCTGTTTCAGTAACTCTTTTTTTTTTTGTACTGGTATCTTGTAGAATCCTCTGTAAGCAAGCTTCCTTTCTCCATTTGCATATTTGGGGTTTTGGTCAAATCACTCTTTCATCTTTTCTCAAATACAATGAATAAATTACTTTTAAAGCAATTCATGGAGAAGTACATTTTTTGGTTTAGAGCCTTTGCATTTTCATACAATTGTTTCAAAATCTTCCACACAGGATGCCAGGGGCAGTTGCTGCACAGCACAACTTTACTGGATATAAAATCATAGAATTGTTTTGGTTGGAAAGGACATCTAAGTTTGAGTCCAACCCTGCCCCAGCACTGCCCGGAACACCACTGATCCATGTCCCCAAGTGCCACATCCACATGGCTTTTAAACACCTCCAGGGATGGGGACTCCGCCACTGCTCTGGGCAGCTGTGCCAGGGTTGGACAACCCTTTCCATGGAGAAACTTTTTTAATATCCAAACTAAACCTCCTGACAAAACCTGAGCCATTTCTGCCTGTCCTATCACTTGTTATCTGAAATTAGAGACCAACACCCACCTGGCTCCAGCTGCTTCCCCAGCTCTGTTCCCTTCTCTGGACATGCTCCAGTCCCTCAATGTCTTTCCTGTCATGAAGGGCCGTATTTTTGTTAAAACCAAAGACAGGTACTCTTTCAGCAGCTTTTTTGCATTATAGGCAGCTGTTTGCTGTCTGGTTGTACTTAGTTGCTGCTCCCAGGGTGAAATCCTTCATATTTAGGGAGCAGCTTGGATTGTTTGTTCTGCATTAAATCTCAGCAAGTTTATATGGTGTCCATCTTCTTGAAAGGTAAAGAAAAATCAATTAAAATTCCTTTTCTCTTTATTTTTTGCTTCTGTAATGACTGTGCCATTTGCAAAGTTTAACATAGAGTATTTAACAAAGTATTACATAGAATCACAGAATATCCTGAGCTGGAGGGAGCCACCAGGATCCTCCAGTCCAGCTCCTGGCCCTGCACAGACACCCCAACAATCCCAGCCTGGGCACCCCTGGCAGCGCTGTCCAAAGGCTCCTGGAGCTCTGGCAGCCTGGGGAATGTCACCATTCCCTGGGGAGCCTGGGCAGTGCCAGCACCCTCTGGGGGAAGAACCTTGCCCTGATATCCCACCTGAACCTCCCTGGCACAACTTCAGGCCATTGGCATTTCTTTACTGTTGATGCATATCGATATATGTCACTTAATATATTATTTTTGTATATTTAAAGTATTTTGGTAGCTTGGTCAAGTATTTAATAGCTTTTGGTATTTATATGGGCCAAGAATTTGTTCCTTTTTGGCCCTATTAAGAATATTTTTCAGACTGTTGGGATGTTTCACCTTCAGCTCATATAAGGCATCCCATGTTACTTTTTATTATTCAACTGTCTTAATTTTAAAAAAAAAATCTCACGTGAAACAAAGTCATATGTTGTGCTTTATTTTACTTCCTGTCTCATTGGAAGACCATCAACAAGTGCTGGTGATATCCTCCTTGGAATGAATTTCACAATCACTGCTCCAGTATTATGCTCAGGACAAACAGGCATGTAATTATTTTGGAGCATCCTATTTACTTTGTTAAAATCAAGTACACTCTCCTTGGCATTGTCCAGAGCTTGCAGAAAAGGTTTTGCAAATTCTAACTTTGGCTTTCATTTCAACTTCTAATTTTAATTCCCACTTTTTTTTCCCAATTTTTTAGTTATAAAAGCTGTTTTTTATACTTTTTTTTTCTTTTAATGTGAAAAGTGTACTTTATGAGCTGTTTCAAACTGATGTAAATTAGACTTTTTGAAGCACTGTTAAATGAGTCTCCTTCTTGGCTTTTTTTTTCTTTCGGGATCTAATTTGTGGAATTCCACTTTCTAGGCATTGTGGAATTGACTTTTTGAAAGTGTTAAGTTCATATATTACTGCTTTGTATTTCATTGCGTGTGCAAATAACACTTAATCAATTCACTGGTATTAGCAACCATTATTATTTAGTCTGTATTAATTTTTTTATTTATTTAAGTTCAGCCCTGAGTTAAATTAAAAACTGCTGTGTAAAGAGAGGTAAGAAAACAATGTTGTTTTTAATTCCTTAAACACAAACAACCACAGGACCTTGAAATTGTTGTTCAGCCTTGAGTCTTCTTTGGCTGAGCTCATCCCTGGTGAGATCTGATGATCTGTAATAGATCACATTATCTTAGAATGGTGTGGGTTGCAAAGACCTTAAAAATCACCCTGTTTGTGGTCAGGGACACCTTCCACTAGACCAGGTTGCCCCAAGCCCCATTCAGCCAGTCCTTGGACACTGCCAGGGCCCTGGAGAAGTCCAGCTGCACACAGCTTCTTCGGGCACCCCATGTCAGGGACTCACCACCCTCACAGAAAGGAATTTCTCCTGATAATGCCAGTTGATGATTCCTAATCTTCCTAACACATGCCAGCTGTTATCTTGTCTTGCTCTTATTCCAACTTAATGTTTTGCTTGCTCAGCATTGGCCTGGATGTACTTCTGTGAGGGAGAGATGGGTTGGGGTAGCAAGATGTTTTCATTGTTCTGAACATAGCTTTTTATTATTATGAAAAGTCCATAATGGGTGAGATTTGAAGGGCTGTCGAGCTCCATAGCCTGCCTGACAGTTGATGGAGCAGAGTGGATGAAAGAGGACAAATAGTCCAGTAGAAAAATCCATATTCTTGTCAGCCCATGCATGCTGTCCTCAGTGACCACATAGTTCATTTTTCTGTTTGATCCCAACTCGACTTTTAATTGGGCAAAAATAGATGTGTGATGAAGACACATGAGGGAAATTTGGGAGACAGTCTCACTTCTACTTCTGAACCTTTTACCATGTTGTGAAGAGGGGAACAACCTTTTGCATTTTTGCTTTTTAAAATTGCATTATTCATGCCCTGAAAATCAAAATCAAGCCTAAAACCTTACGGACACTGGAGACATGACTGCTGCAAAATCAAACAACTCCTTTAGAACACTGCATTTAGTGGTGATGAAAGGTATTTATGAGCTAAATTTCATACAAATGCCTTTTGAGGGTTGTAACTAACTCTGTGCTGAGGCTTTAAAAATTAGTCTGATATTTATCAAGGTGGTTTTCAGAGATAGAGACCAAGGCATAATAATAAGTGAATGACTTTGAATTGAAGTTTTGCACCAATTCAGGAGGCGGCAGTACTTCCTAGGAAGCTCCAAATCAATTCATTAATCACAATGTCTGATTTTTTTTTTTTCTTCTGTGTTTAGCTGTAGTGCTTTTGTGGAGCTCTTTGAATTTGCAGTTCTATGCATTTTTATTATGAAAAATTTAGTACGAAAAATCCTGCCATATATCCCTGCCCTTGTGCTTATCTAAGGGATGGTCCTTGTAGAAGATGAATGGAGGAGAGAATTGTGTTGAGTTTTTTTTAACCTGGGTATCTGTGTTAGGGGCAGTGGTCCCACAAAGAATTGTCCCAGCATGGTGTGAAGGACATGAGTTTGTGGCTAGAAAGCAGAATTTTGCAATTGGAAAGACAACAAAAGCCTCTGCACTGCTCCTTTGGAGCTAGAAATCAGCCACCAATATCTTGCTTATGCCATAAACTATACTTATAGTACATTTCATTATTTTTTAAAATAAGTTAGGAATAGATAAAGAAATAATTTATCCATTATTTTCCTTTATACTTTTCCCCAGTTCTCCTCATTTCTGCTGGAATAAATAAATTTACTTCTTGCTCTTCTGGTTCCATTGCAGTGTACCACTATATACTCATTTTCCTCTTCACATGCATTGAACATATGCAGTTTCCAAAATCATGATCCCACTTCTTTGTTTATATTTAAATTTCCTTTAAAGCCAAAATGCTTTATGGATTTTGGAGAGGAATCTACTAGTTGGAAATTTTCTTTATTTCAAATTCTTCCTTTTTGTGAAATTACCTGTATTTTCTGGAGCAGATACCAGATTTAACCAGGTTTTGCTGCACCCCACCATAAGCATCTCCAGCTTGATTTTAACTGATTATTTTGTCTCCAGAGCACTAGATGGTGCTGATGACAGTATCTCTGAAATCTGAGTCTTCAAAGATAACCATGGTTGCAGAAGTAGTGCTGCTGTGTCCTACCAAGTACCACTTGGCAGATCCAGTTATTGATCTGAACAAAAATTTCAGTCTGTGAATGCAGTAACAGAATATGGGAGGGGGGAAAGAGGCGGAAAGCTACCAGTATATCTTAATTTCTGTGTTGCTTCTTCCCCTTTTAACATGGAATGTTCTAGTGGTATTGACTAATAGCTATGAGTTAGTGTAACTAATTCCTCTTGGTTGTGAGGAGTGTTGGAAAGGCCTTTTCCTGAGGCTCTTGACTAGCAATGGGGTGACAAGCACTTGTCCTCCGAAGACTCCACTCCTACTTTCTGTGAAAGATAATATGAATGATCATTGCAAGTTTAAAAAATTCAGGGGACTTCTCCCAGTGCTGATCATCATTTCATGAGGCAGAAGAGCCTTTGCCAGTACATGCCTTCAAACACTGATCCAGTTCCAAGAAATGGAGGATGTCCAGAATATAATACTGAGGTAGATTTTGCCACTTGTAAGTGAATCATGTTCACATCATGACAGAATGTTTTGGGTTGGAAAGGACCTTAAAACTCATCCTGTTGCACTCCCTGCCGTGGGCAGGGACATCTTTCACTATCCCAGGTTGTCCAACCTGGCCTGAGCAGACACTTCCAGGGATCCAGGAGCAGCCACATCTTCTCTGAACAACCTGTACCAGGGCCTCCCCTGTAACCCTCCTGGTGTCTGTTGGTCAAACTAGCCTTTCCACCCTTTAAAACACACGTAGTCTTCCTAGGAAAACCTGATAGGAGTCCTGTAATGCTCCAAAAAGAAGTAAAGCAGTCCAAATGATGTTTTTAAACGCAGAAAGCCTGAAAACATCTGACACCTAACAAGAGCAAATGGCCTCAGGTTGCATCAGAGTAGGTTTAGAATGGATATTAGGGAACAATTCTCCATGGAAATGGTTGTTCCTTCACAGTTGCCCAGGGCAGTGTTGGAATCCCCATCCCTGGAGGGGAGCATCTGGATGTGGCACCTGGGGACATGGGTCAGTGGTGGCCTGGGCAGAGCTGGGAGAATGGTTGGACTTGATGGTGTTAGAAACTCTTCCAAAAATGGGGATGGGTTTATTTGTGAATTGACAACCATGTTTGAGCTAACCAGGGCTTTAGAGAAGTATCTGACTCCTTGCTGCTGCTGAGCAGTAGCTGATGGCCTTTGCCCACTGTTGCTGCTCCCACCATTCTCCTTGTAGATCAGGTTATAATATCCTCTGTGAATGTCATTGCCCTGCATTTTTGCAGAATGCAAGAAAAATGTGTTTATTTCTCTGTATGTGTATGGACCTCTGATTTAACAGAGTATTTACAAAGCTAAGGTAATCCTTTTTTCACTGACTTAGGCTAAAATAAATTTGAAAATAATATATACTAGTAAAATGCAGTAACTCGGCCTTGAAATACCCAAAGCTTTTGTCATATACTCAGATTTCTCCTGTCTAAGTAATAGGTTATTAGAATGGATAATATATGAGATACTTAAGTGTATATTACAGCGTATTGCATGAAGTGCTGTATTTAAAAATTGCATTCTAGTGAACACAAACGTTTTATGAACTAAAATTGCATGTATGCCATTCCTTCTGTGACAGTTTGACTTTTAAGAATTTAATCATGAACATAAAATGTTCTTCAGGTGAATATTGTGTAGAATATTTCTGGTTCAAACTCTGTTGTTACTTACCTAGCTGTTAAATAAATAAATAATAAAACTTTTGTGCATTGCATTCTTAAAGTTTTGTATATATAATAAGACTTCTTTCCTAACTGTTTCAGGACATTATCATGAAGTTATTCTAATTTTTTTCCCCACAGTCTATTTTCTCTGTTATCTAAAAAACACAACAAAGTGCTGGAGCAAGCCACACAGTCCTTGAGAGGTTCCCTGGGTTCAAACGACTCTCCACTTCCTGATTATGTGAGTATCAAAATGAATGTTGTAGTGGGTGCTTCGAAATTCAAGTCATACAGCCCTAAATCTGCAAAGAATTCTCAGAGTGTGGCAGCTGAGCAACCACCAACATCAAAATACAGGAACCTGTATGAATGATGTCATGTCTGAAATGTCTCTAAAAAACAAGAATTACACTTAGAAATGGCAGAACAAAACCACAGCTATGCAGAGGCAAGAGACTTACTGTCAACTTGTGCATTTCAAGCCATTTGTAATTCAGGATATTTAAATCACACAGTTGAAAACAGCATTTTTAAGAACTGGGCTTTAGCATCCACGGAATCTTAAAATGCCTAAAAATGAGTGAAAACAAGTGAGCCTCTGGGGGAGTACTGGAGTCATGGGGCAAATTAGTATGTTCTGAATACATGGATACTTACAGTTCCCTTCAGTTTGCTTAGCCAATGCCTGCAAGTAGGCAACAATTTTGTATTTAATTGCATGGCTTGTTGGGAAATCTCTGCTTTGGGTGGATGAGGGAGCTGTGTTGAGAGGACATGAATAAATATCTTCGAACTGCTGAAGTATCTTTGATCTGTACTCATCTGAACCCTCACTGCAGTACTGTGTGAAGGAGAGAAAAGTTGATTTATTAGTTGCTCGGGATTTTTGAGGATGAAAATGTATCAACTGCTCTATTTTCAGGACTAATAGATGATCCAGAATATGCCTGCCTGAGACTTTACATATCCTATTAATCTAGCATTAAATATAAAAATACCTAAAAAAGATAATTTGACATAATAGCTTAATGACTTAAATAAGGAAGCAACATGATACATGTCTGTAAAATACATAGGCATATCTAGGCATGTGATAACATACATATGAAGATATCTATTTTAGGGTGTCTAAGAATACAATGCTTGAAAAATACTTTATAGGTCTTGGACTTCTTTTTAACTTGCTGGATGTATACAGTATTGCAGTTAAGGAAATGCCCGGGGAAAGGCTTTCTGTACAAAGCTGTCCCCTTACATAGAGAGACAGCTGAACAATGCAGCTGACAGAGCTGAGAAAGCTCCCTGGAGTACAGCCAAGAGACTTAGATACTCCACTGCATTTTTTCTCTTTTTACTGTTGGTATGATACAGGGATGGAAGAGGGAAAGACAGCACTTGGAAACATTGGTGTAGAGGAGAGTAAAATAAGTTCATGGCCTTCTACTGCCATGTAGACGGCACGCTTATACTTGAAACAGTAAGGTAAACTATTAAGCACAGCTTTCTGGTCCTTTCTTTTTTCACTCCAAATTGCTCATGTTACAGTTCAGTCTGAAACATAGGCCATTGACTAAAAAAAGTTGAGTCCAGATTTCATCACTTCAGCATATTCTGCTTCTGGAAAGCCTGTGTTTATGTTGTGTGTAAGAACAAAGAGGAGTGTAGGAGCTGAGGGGACTGAAATGTCTGAAGTCCTGTAGCGCATCTGTCCCCCAGGGTGGAGCTAAGGAAAGGGTTTGAATATTGCCTGCTCTGTGCTGGTTTGTTCATTGAGAGGTGGAGATTTGCCTAATAAGCAGCTCTCTTACTCTGTTCAGACTGAATATGTGTTTTAAAAATGCATTTCTCACCATTTTTTCATTCACTTTAATTTAGAAATTACTCATTTTCTTACTGCGCTCTGTAATCCAGAGTTGAATTTGCGTGGAAGCCAACTACAAGGTTTAAATCATACATAAAAGTATTCTAGGTGCTGCTTAAGATATTGCCTTAAATTTTGGGTGTTTGAACAGTAGTACTCTTTAGATCTAGTTAAGTTTTTGACCCAATACACAGTCCCTAAGCTTATACTCACTGTGGTAAGAATATACTGAGCTCTACCACATTTCATGATGTTTTTTCTTTGAGTATCTGCTGCCATCAGGTCTGTGGTGTACTAGCAGAGCTGGAATCTGGAGTAAGGAATTGACCCTGTTTGCCTTGATATTATTCTGCTGGGGTTTTTCTGATTTTTAAAAAAGAAAAGAGCAAGTTGTTTCATTTATTGAGGCTGGACCGGTGTCCAGGTCCCTTTCTGGTGAACTCTTGTCATTGCATTGGGATTCAGGAGCAGGATGGAGAAGGCAGCAGGACAGAAATAACCACCCCCTGTCAATATTGCCTCAAAGACACTATCCTTTGTTAGACTAAGTCTCATGCTGTGTAGTTTACTTGTAGTTTCAGAAGCCATAATAGTATTCATTGTTTTTGTAGCAGCATTGACCTGTTTTGAAATACTACACTTCGATCCAGTTGGAAATGGGAAGAGTCCACTTAGGTTTATCTTTCTTGCTTTCTTGCATTCAATAAAAGCATATTTTTCAATGTAGTTAGCAAACAAGAAAACTGGTAATAAAATAATAGAGAATTTTGCTTCTTTCAGTTCAAATCAAGACATATTACTTAAGTAAACATATTAATTACTTTCTTGGTAATTTGATTACAGCTGAATGTAATTTATCAAATCAGAAGTACTTAACAGCATAACTAGAGACATGCTAACTTTTCTTGTGAAGTAGCACATCAGATGTGTTGTTGGAGCTGTCATCTACCCCAAAAATATATTTTTAAGGATTTCATAGTATTCCTTATCATTTTTGAGCACTTCCCCTGCTTGTTAAACTACAGCTGGTAACAAGAGATTATTCTTCAGTCTTTCTAGGGAAAGAGTGGATAGAGAAAAGGAGAATAAATTTTGTTTTTTGGCAAGTTTATGTCATTTTCTTGCTGATGTAAGAAAAAAAAGTTTCCTTTATGCAAAAATTGAGGAAATTAAAAATCAAATATAGGTAGAGTATTAGATTCACGTAGTTTGGCAGACATCATCACTCACCTCCTAAATTTTGGGTTTTAAATTCCAGGCAGATGAAGCTTAAATGTGTTAGGAAAAATCCTAAAAATAATCCCACTTAGTGACAGTATATTCAGTTATTTAATACACAGTACTGTCATTTAAACAGCACTTAAGTGGTGGATGAAATTTGGGATAGAAACCTTATAGTGTAATATCGAACTTTTCATCTTAATATATACATTAATCAATATATGGAGAACTGTCCTTTAATTCTCTGTCCAAAATCTGTTGGGTTTTTGGGATATTTAGTACAGGAATGAAAGCATGTTGTCAATTCAAAGGGAGAACTGTAAAAAATACAAATGCAGTGAGCTCTCTGTGTGCATGTATATGTATAAAAATGCATGTTTTAATATACAGTTAGATATGTAAAGTCTGCAGTAGCAAAGCCTGGTGGTACTGGGAGAGTTCCCAACCAGAGCTGACTTCTCCTGACTCCTTCCCAATCCAGTAAATTTATCCACTGTTCAAAGCTGGCTTCCATGGAGGGCTGGAATTCTGCAAATGTTGATGAGCTTTTCTCTCATCTTGATAACCAGAATTAAACTTTGCATCTGGATGGCAAGATTTCTGTATTATTTTCTTTTCCCCCTCAGTTTGTGCTCCATAATGAGCTAAATGAATTCCAATATTTAGATTCTTCTTTGATTTTTCCCTGATTTATATGGTAAATAGAAAGCAGCTGTCTGTTTAACCATCTAACTCTTGAAACTCCTAGGCCCCTCAAGCGTCATCTGGAAGTAATGTAGGCTGTAAAACAAAGCTAAGAAGAAAAAGCAATGTTTGTTTTATGTGGGATGAATGACTTCAGTTGGGGTCCCTCTAATTCAGCCATTATGGGGGTTATTAAAAAGCAGTATTACAAAAGTGGTTTCAACAAAAAAGAAATTTGGGGGAGTGGGAGCTTATACCTTGTTATTACATTTGATTATATTCAAAACTCCAAGTACTTCATAAATAGTCCTTCGTTTGAGTTTCCTCAAGAGAGAACCAGCCCAGTCTCCCCCACACATCAATAGATGTTAAAAAGTTCTTGTGTCATTTACTTCCTAAGAAGAAATTGTCTATTATAATTAAGAGCTCTGTATTTATCCTAGAAAGTTGAAATAGCTAAAGAGTAGTAAAATCAGGCCCATGAACTGCAGTATTTGCTGTCTTTTAAACATAATGGAACAGATCTAAAATCTGTCGATGTTCTAGATTCAGTTACATGCAGAGAATTTCTAATCCAATATGTAGAAAACAAATATTTTCTTCATTTTGAACCATAAAATGAATGTTGTGATGTTTTGGGGGTTAGAACGAGATGATCTGTACACTTTTCCAGCCCAAATCATTCTAGGATTATATGATTCTGTGAATCATTTGTTCTGTGCTTGCATATCTAATATTACATTACGTATCCTGCAGCTCTATCTGATTTTTTTAATTATCTAAAGAACAGTTTAATGCAGAGCTCAGCCATCACATAAAAGTGTTCTTCTATAAACGTGTGTTATCACAAAGAAATGGGAAGTCTTCCCCACAATCGTCTGATGACTCCAGTAATGATGCAGAAATGAAATTAAACCTGCTTCCAAATAAACTGGTCACCCATAATAGAGTTAGTGTGATGCAATTAATGTTGTTCAGCTGGTAGTCAGTGGTAACTGCTAAGAACACACAAAATATGTAGAACTGGATACACTGTTGGCAGAATGGGAAAATTTTGCCAAATTAAATCAAGACTTCTGAGATATGTCCATATTTGTCAAATACTTGGGTGAGGAAAAAAGCTAAGGTAGTTTTGTTTTGTTGGGTTTTTTTTTCTGTCAAAATCTTTCCTTAAAATTCAGAAACCACCTACTTACCTCTCAAAGCAGTGTCTAGGTCTCTTCAGTGTTTTTTTTGTCTCTATTTCCTTCCATTCCAAAATGTCATCAAGAAACCCAGCAAGATTTTTTTTTTAATGCCTTAGCCACGCATCAGTAATGGTCTAAAAAGCTTCCTTTTTTTTGTGTGTGAATTTTTAGTTTCTCATGTTGTCTAGAAGAATAAACTTAAAATGTGATTATACAAGAAAAACTTTATTAGGGTGTTATTTACTGAAAGCATATGGTAAAGCAATATAGTACTGGGTGGGTTTTGTATGGTATGTGGATTCTAGCTGTTTAAGTTGCACTTAATGGGAAAGTCACCTTGTTTTGCCCTATAATACCTTCTTTTTGATTACTCTGACTTGATGGCTGATGAAGTAACATTTTCAATATCAGGTTATTCTAGGGTTTGCCTGTCTCCAGTATTGAGCAGAGGGCCTATAAATACTTTTTCTAAATATTAGTCATACCCTCCTCCAGATAAATTATATTTTATAGAATATTACTCCTACCTAATCCCCCTATTTTTATATCACCAAAAAATAGCTATTTCAGAATAGACTGAAATAACCAACCTAACCCAAATCTAAAGCAAGCTTTTCTATTGAGCATTAGTTGAATTCTGCAGTTCTGTCTGAATTCTTAATCAGTTCTTTCCTTTAAATGAATTGAAACTTTAATGAGAAAATGCTGCATAAATTATCCCTAAACAGAAGAACTATCCTAAAATCTTGTGAAAAAGATGTTGGTGAAGTTCAGTCTGTTTAAACTTCTGTGTATTACTATGAAGTACTAATCACTATTTGCAGCTGGTTTTTGCATTATTGTGTCTTTACAAATACATTGCTTGTGGTTGAAAGATTTTTAGACAAATACATTGAAGAACATCAAGATGATGCTCTTCAAAAAGGTGATGGTCTTTTATCACCCAGGACTTCAACAAAAGTGTCACTGGTGTCTGCTCTTAATGTTACATAGATGGTGGTAAGTCTTATTTCACTTAGAAATTCTCATTATTTTGGAAAGCAAGGTTGAAAATTCATTTGTTTTGAAAGAACATTTACTGTGGCAGAAGCATCTTATGATCATCTGATTGAAAATCTTTCATTCTTCAGGTTTATGAGGCAAGAGAACAAATAAGTAAAACTTCTAACGTTAGTAGTGCAAGCACCTGCTAAAGTAATTTCAAAACCCCTTGTTTTGGTTGTTAGGAACATTTGAAGTAAACCAAACATGAACATAATAATTCTTTACTTATTCTTCTTTAATAGTTCTAGGACTTCAGAACACTGTCATCATTTTGCAGTAAACGGTATCAAAAATGATGGCGTTTGTTTAAATTCTGTACTCAAAACCTATGTTTTTTGAGAAGACTGCTCAGAGAAGATGATTCAACTGAAGAAGATGTAAGAGCTTGCCTTGCAAATGGATGAGATCTTGGGGTTTCTTTGCACCTCCATAAGTTAAACAGGAAAATTTTGTATGCTAATTTTTCTGCTGCACAACTAATTAGGTTGCATTTGAAAGAACTGGAAGCCTGGGAATGCTGGGATTTTAGAAGGGTCTTAGGTGTAGCTGTAGCTAGAAAAATGTGATACATTATTAAGATAAAGCCCTCACAAGCCTCTCTATAAAACTGTTTATTACTGCCATGTAAACCAACATTTGTTTTATTCAGACTAATGGTAAGTATTGAAGTGTTTGGATGGAAAAAAGGAACAGTACTGATCCCCAAAGAACCCTTCTTTGCTGATTTGGTCATTAGATGCTTTTCCTGCTGCCACTTTCACATGAGTGGGTTGTTCAGGGTTTCTCAGAAACCAATTATTCACCTGGATGGTTCATCTTGATCAGACATCCACAGACAAACAGAACAACCTAATGCAGTAGCTCTCCAAAGAGTAGGTTTTATTTTTATAACAACAATCTATTTCAACAATGCATTAAAACAATTTTCTGGTGTTCCCAACGCAAGGTTTTGATTGAAAAATGTAGTGCTTAAAAACCATAAGTATGTGACCATATGTTATAAACATCCCAGTAATTGTTTTTTTAAACATGCAGCCATATAAAGTAGAGGAAATGGATGAAAGAAAGTATGTACCAAACCTTTTAGGCTGTTTGGTACTAAATATCTAATTGGAATTGGAATTTCTGTGTTGCTTTTTCTCTATGAGATATTGGCGGAACATGTTGTACCTTCCATTTCCAATTTCTCCTCTTCATATTTTACTGGGACATTTACAGACTAACAAGTGAGGTTTTTGTACATTTTCAGTTATTGTTTAAAAAAAGCCATCCATTTCTATCAAAGGGTACTAAGAAGTTATTTAAAAAGTAAACAAAGATCTTTAGATTCCTTCATTGCAAATATCTGTGATTTGGCACTGGAAAGACAAAGAAAATAATAGAGTAAACCAAAACCCAGTTATCTTGAAAATCATGCTATATAGAGGAAGATGGTGAGCTTCACATTGGATAGAACAGTGGAGGAAGTTATTCACCTGTGGAGATGCTGCTTAAATCTGTCTGAACTGAAACATCCACACCTCAAATGCTGTGTCCAGCTCTGGGCCCCTCAGCACAGGAGAGACACCGAGGGGCTGGAGCGTGTCCAGGGCAGGGAACGGAGCTGGGGAAGGGGCTGGAGCCCCAGGAGCGGCTGAGGGAGCTGGGAAAGGGGCTCAGCCTGGAGCAAAGGAGGCTCAGGGGGCCCTTGTGGCTCTGCACAAGTCCCTGGCAGGAGGGGACAGCCGGGGGGGTCGGGCTGTGCTGCCAGGGAACAGGGACAGGAGGAGAGGGAACGGCCTCAGGCTGGGCCAGGGCAGGGACAGGGTGGGAACTGGGGAAAATTTCTCCATGGAAAGGGCTGTCCAGCTCTGGCACAGCTTGTGGTGAGTCCCCAATTCGTGGAAGGGTTTAAAAGCCATGTGGATGTGTCACTTGGGGACATGGGGCCAGTGGTATCCTGGGCAGTGCTGGGGAATGGCTGGACTCGATTTTGGAGGGCTTTTCCAACCGAAACAATTCTGTAATTCTATAAAATGTTGAAACGGGACCGTTTTTCTGCCTCTACAGAGCCACATTTATTCCAAGTTGTGTCCATGTTACTGAAGCAAGTTAATCTCACCAGTTTACAATTTATCTTCTTGGAGAGGTCTTGTCCCTCTGAGCAGCATTTCACAGTGTCGTGCTGAGGGCAATTCTCCCACTGGTGGCTGTTGTTAATATTACTTAAAATGTTACGCAACTGCTGCTGATTGGCAGTGTGGGTGGCCAGGAGACTGAATGATGGGATGAAGGAAAGGAGAGTATTTTAAAGGGAATGAGTCAACCATATTAAAAGACAGTCTTGGTATGAAGCGAATATGAAAAAGGTTTGGAGAAGAAAAATTGTTAATATTGTCAGAAATTCAAAACCAAAAGTGGGTTTTGAAAAAGGGGTGGCTCCTCTCTTCTTCATATGAAGTATGACATGGACCGAAATAAGCTACTTATTGAAAACTGATTTCCTCATCACTAGGCCTGAAAACAGCATTAAAGAAATGTGGAAGGAAGCATTCACATTTTATTTATCCCCATTGACAGGAGTGGATTCTTGTTCTCTGTGAGATATCTTTCTGGAACAGCTCTCAGAAAATGTAGAGAATGTATTTAGAAGAAAGACAAATTTATAAGAGTCTGTTACTCATTTTTGTTGAATTGTATAAACCTTAATGTTTTTCACAGGTGTAATTGAAAAGATAAAACTTTAAATTCCCTTTCATGTAACCAGCTATTTCTCCTAATTTTCTCATTTCTTTGTTTATTAGGAGCTAAGTGAATTAGAGGAATACATTGCATATTTCATATGCTAAATCAGCTTTTATTAATAGGAATTATTCCACAGAATTGGTTAATTATAGAAACAATAACCCAGAGTTTGGACAAAAAGCAGCAATTCTTAACAATCTCTGAGTTGGAGGCAGGGAAATAGGGGTGTTCAGCCTGGGGAAGAGAAGACTCTGGGGAGACAAGCCTTTAATACATTGCCATTGTTTAATCCTCCTGTATTTGTTATCCCCAGCACTTTTGGGAGATGTCTGATTGCCTTCACTTCTCTGAAACAAAGTTGAGACACGTAAGATACCTTTTTTTTTTTTTTTTTTTTTTTCAATTGCCCTTCAGATATGTTACTGGAATGTGGTGGAGCTCTTCCAGAGCTGCTCTTGTTCATATTCAGTCTGGAGCCCAAGCTGTGTGAGCTGTGGTCCACTACTGAATTACATATTCTCTAAAGACACTGTGTTCCAATGCATTTTTTTTGTTGCTATCAAACTGGTACGGTGTGTACAGAGCCTATTCCACCCCAGCATTTGTGTGTGTGCTAACCCAAACCCTTGACTCAAAGATAATGTTGGCTAATAACAAAAAACAGCCATCCTGTTCTAGAGAAAATAAGATGTATTGTAACATTGCAGGTTCAATTTGCTTTATTCACTGCAATAGGACTCATTATCTGAAGTATATCTGTTCTCCCCAGATAAACTGAGGAGAAAATGGATGTAGCAGTTCCCAAAGGCAGGTCTTTTATCTACTCACCAGCAGATAATTTGTAGCACTTGCAGAGAAATCAGATGCTTACTCAATGCAGCCAAAAAAAGTTATCTGAACAAATAACGACAAGTTTTCCCATTCCAACACTAACCTTCTAGATTTTGATAAATTGAGTCAATAGGAAGAGTCATGTTACATTCCCATGGGAAAAAGCTTGATGGAATTTTTCTGATACATAAAATTATTTTTCTGCAATAAATTAGTCACCTTCACATGTGGTAGGTTAATTAAAATTAGTTAGAAAACTTAGTGTAAATTGTAGGTAACCAGTTATAATCACAAACAGGATTTTGGTGGGGAAAAGTTGAGGAACTCTGGGATAGATGTATAACATACCCAGGTACTTCACTGTCTTTCAGCAGTAATCTCTCATCTTGTCCCAGTCTGTCACTGTTGTGCCTTATGATCCAGGCTACATAAAATTAACTTTGGTCCCAAGATAGACAAGACTTCATAAATACTTCAGGAAATTTTATTTAGTTGGATAATGCAGTTTTTACATATTTCTATCAAGAGCACTTTGCCACAGGATTTGAGAAAATACCATCTGTTGCTCATAGTTCATTTTGGAACAAGTGCCTGTGTACACAGACTTCCACAATTATTTTCTGTGAGTTTTGGGTTTTCTACATCTCAGTTAAAGGTTCATTTTTTGGCATTCAGGCTGCAGTTGCTTTCTGCTTCCAGAACATTCAGCAGAGCAGTGGTCAGCAACTTCTGTTTTTATCAGAACTGATGCAGTGTCTTTGTGTCCAAATGTCTTTCAAAAATAAGATGGAATGTAGTGAAAAGAGATTTAATCTAAAAGTTACCCATTTATTTGGTTTGTTTGCTGTCAGCTCTCAGAAGGCTGTTTCTCATCTCCTTACAATTTCCATTTTATTCTGCTAGAGAGTGCAATTCTTGAAATTTGTTCATGGAGGTTTTTTGGGCCCAGGTTAATAGGATAAATGATACTTTTACTGGCAGTGACTAGTTTGGAAGAATTGGTAAGGTAAGAGGAAAACAAAACCACTTTCTTATATTTTCTAATCTTCTAGAAGAACTTATTTCCTTTATACTGAAAATCACTTCAGAGCTCAATAATGTGATTTTTCTGATAGACTTCACATATCTCTAACACTACTGAAAGAATGAATATAGTATGTGTGCTGAGTGGTGTCATAAAGAATTACTTCTTTAATGATGCTGCTATTTTTTAATGTATCATAAGAAATAAAAGCATTTTCCATGATTTATCTTCAGCTCTGGTGTAAGATTATGGCTGCAAAGCAGTGTATTCCTCCTCACAGCAGTTTGGGGATCTCATGCCATAACTCGTTGTTAGCTGTCTGCTGTCTGGGACCTGACATTTTTTGTCATGCACTGCTGCTGTTTGATATTGAACCATCATAAAAACTTTCCTATGTGCACACTGTAATCTTCTATATGAACAGCAACAGGTTAAATCAACCATTTTTGTAATTACTGTTTTTAAACATGCCTAATATTGTCATGAAGCAGTCAAGAGGAATTTTTTTCTGTTTTGTGTTGATTTTCTACTGTTGTGTTACTCATCTCAGTTTCCCTCTGCAGTGATTTTTGGTATTTGAGCAGAGCAGGAGTCTTGCTCTGTGGAAGCAGGGGCAGGGTGTGGCCTTAGCAGCAACACCATTCCCTTGCCTCCTTGGCATTCCCTGAATTGTAAAGGTGGATATGTCTGCTCTGTGAACCCCTTCTGACTTTCTTATGCCTCCCACAGAAATTTCAATAGCAATGTTCACCCCGAGGGCAGGAATACAGAATCTTTTGGCTGCTGGGTAGAAAGAAGCCCTGACATTTCCCACTGACATCCTGTGCATCATCAGGACTGGAAAATCTTCTGATTGGATAGTATGGAAATTATGGAAACTCCAGTCTGTCTTTGTATTGAGGACTCAGATTACACAGTCTTGTGTGAACTTTTTTTTCTTAGATAGGGTCCAAATTATTCAGGTTGGTACTTTCAGGTTGGTACTTTCAGTACCAAATACAGTTCCAAAGTATTGATGGTTTTGCTGTGTCGTCGCAGCAGGATCTGATCAGTGAGGAAATAGATGAGAACTTATGAATTCAGCTTCTGTGAAGCTGACAGCTTTAGTCAGTGATCAGTATATATTCCATTTGTTTTGATACCATTTCAGTTAAAATTAGACACTTGATGCTTAGACACTGAAGGTGGGTCTGCAGAATCATAGAATTGTAGGATTATTTGCTTTGGAAAATCCCTCTCGAGTTTGGGTTGGAAAAGTCATTGAATCCAACCATTTCCTCAGCACTGCCAAGGCTACCACTAACCCATGTCCCCAAGTGCCACATCCACACAGCTTTTAAATCCTTCCAGGGGTGAGGACTCCACTCCGGGCAGCTGTGCCAGGGCTAGACAGCCATTCTATGAAAGAAATTTTCCCTGCTGTCCCCCCTGTCCCTGCCCTGGCCCAGCCTGAGGCCGTTCCCTCTCCTCCTGTCCCTGTTCCCTGGCAGCACAGCCCGACCCCCCCGGCTGTCCCCTCCTGCCAGGGACTTGTGCAGAGCCACAAGGGCCCCCTGAGCCTCCTTTGCTCCAGGCTGAGCCCCTTTCCCAGCTCCCTCAGCCGCTCCTGGGGCTCCAGCCCCTTCCCCAGCTCCGTTCCCTGCCCTGGACACGCTCCAGCCCCTCGGTGTCCTTGTTGTCCTGAGGGGCCCAGAGCTGACTCCAGGATTGGTGTAATCTGTAATTACTGAGTGATTTTCTCAAGTGACAGCAGGTGGTTCACAGGGAATATGCTAATAGTTGTATATATACTTTTGCAGAGAGTGTCACAGTTGTTACTGTTAAGCATAATGTCAAGGATGAAGAAAATATTTGATAATATAATCAGAGATGATGCTGGGGTGATAGGGTACTGGTGGATAAATTACATTCCTGCAACTGTACTGTATTGTATGTAGTAAAGTTTGGGGGGTGTGAAGGAAAACATGAATAAAACTGTTTGGTTTAAACTGCTAATTGGTGTTTTTTTCTGGCCATTTGCAAGATGGAATGTTTTGCCATCTTACTTTTCTTGATGATAAAAATATGGGTTTCTGTACTTCAGTTAACATCATGTAGGATAAAAAGATTAAGAGCCCGTTCCAAAAAAGAATTAAAATATGGTAAGGGTGCTTAAATCTGGAATTAACTATAAAGTGAAACACAAAAAATGAATGCCTGTGTAGAGCTGTGTCTTCCTACAAAATACTTAAATTTGTTTCTTTTTGGAGACCCACTAGCTTGCTTTAAAGAGGGTCACCAGAAATCATCTCTAAGATATACATTAAGTTTTAAAGTTTTAAAGTTTTATATTTTAAGTTACTTATGCTATTTACAAATTTAATTAGGCACTACTTACATTGCTATTAATACTACAGTTAGGTTTAATACATAAATTGGAAACTTTGTCTTATATAGACAAATTGCATTGCTCCTGATGGGAGCCTACAAGGAAGTGGAAAGGGACTTTTTACAAGAGAAAGAAGTCACAGGACAAGGGGGAATGGCTTCCCAGTGCCAGAGGGCAGGCCCAGCTGGGATATTGGGAAGGAATTGCTGGCTGGGAGGGTGGGCAGGCCCTGGCACAGGGTGCCCAGAGCAGCTGGGGCTGCCCCTGGATCCCTGCAGTGTCCAAGGCCAGGCTGGACAGGGCTTGGAGCAGCCTGGCACACTGGAAGGTGTCCCTGCCATGGCAGGGGGCTGGAACAAGGTGGTCTCTCTCCCTTCCAACCCAAATCATCCTGGGATGGTTATCATACAATGATAGTTATCAAGGTTTCAGTTCTTGTAGCACTTATTGCTACTTCTCCAAAGTTTTGCTGGTGACATTTGCAGGTAAGATGAATGTGTAGAGCTGGAATCAGAAACTTTTTCACTTGAGGAATGTCCGTAAAGTCCTTGAACTCTCCTCAAGGTAGATTGGTTCTGTTAATTAAAGCCTGTATCATGTTGATCTATTTACCTTTGTATGGTGGAGTTGGGGTTGTGTATGTAACTTGTTCTTTCCTGTTCTGCCAGTCAAACTAAACAAAATCTTCCCATACCTCTAAGGGATACTGCTTAGTTTCATGGAGAAATGGAGAAATCTTCCTTTCCTTTCAACAGCAAGAAAACCTCATTAGTATTTCAAGCATAGTATGACTAAATACAAATTCATGGTTTTAATTTTCTTAGTAGGAATGTTGTCATCTTCTAGTAGCAGTTGCTTCCCAGTTTTTGTGTGGGATCTAAGACAGTGATTTTAGTTTTACTAAATACTGTTTGCTTTCTGTTGTCATTGTTCTGTGTGGTTTGAAAATACAGTCTTGTGAATGTTTGAGTTCCCAGCTGGTGACTGTCAGGTATTTTGGAGATTGTGGTGGATCCCCTTATGCTGCAGCTTCTTGGGGTGCTTAAACCAGCCTCTGAAGCTCAACCTGAGTAGATGTCTTCCAAAGTAATTTACTTTTTCTAAGCTAGTTGGGATGAAAATAATTTTATTTGATTTGATTAATGAGGAGGCTTGGACCAGCCTGGTCTAGTGGAAGGTTTCCCTGCTGATAAGCCTTCCAAACCAAGCCATTTTGGGATTCTGTGATTCTGGGAATTGCAAAATCCTCAGTAAACAGGTAAAAAGGACACAAGGCTATGAGAGTGAATCATCACCAAGAGTGAGTAAAACACTGAGGGAATCTGGGCAATTTTATAGAAAATTTTTGATTGATTCTGGAGCCTGACTCTGAAGGAGGTGGAGGATAGGTTAAAATATTTTGAAGTGAAGTGGTTTAGGATTGGAAATACAAAGGCAGGAAGGGCATGGATAGAATAAGAGATGAAGGTGAAGGGGTGACCAGGAGATGAGCTGTGGATTAGCTGTAGGCCAACTGGATAATAAACACAGTACAGTGAAGTCATGTAAGAAGTACCAGTGAAGCATCTGCACCTTCCCTGGGTTATATTCACATCCTCAGAAATGGTTCATTATTTCCTGGGCCAGTGCAAGTTGTGAGAACAGGGTTTAGGAGCATGAAAGCAGTTGGGCTTGCTTCCTTGGCAGGTGTCCTGTGATGTGTTTTTCCTTGGAGCAGACTGCTCCTGGGCCTTTTCTCTAGGACAGGACACACACTGTGGCATTTCCTCCAGTGTAGCTTTGTCATGGCTGTGGTGGGTGTTGGCATTTGGATACAGGCTGGAAACACCATGTTCCTCCTGGGAAATGTGTTCCTGCATGGACTGACTCGGTGTGGCTGAAAACCTGCACTCTCAGCTTGCCAGGTACTCGGGAAGGTAGAGGAGTGTCAGGATGGGTAGTTTATTTAGCAAAGTGTCTGGCAACAAACTTTGCTCTGGTGTGACAGCTCTGCTTTCATTTCTAAGCAGTGATCAGAGATGCCAGGGTTAATTATTGAGGTTATAATCACTGTAGGCCCTGTATTTTTTCATGTAATACCTACTTTACCAAAAGTTGTCTGAGCTTGACATAGAACAGCCAAAGAGTATTGCCAGTAAAAGAGATAAAGATAAGATTCTGGTCACCAAAGGCTTGGCTTTGAAGTTGCTTTGCTCACTGAGGGCAAGAACAGCTTTCTTGTGAGCTTCCTTCATTCCTCTCCATTCTTCCACTCCTTTGGCAGAGCAAGTTTATTTTGTTGAAGGTTTTATTTTCTGCTGAAAGTGCAGGAAATTCAGACAGCTCTCTTGGAAGCTCCCCAAAGTTAATACAAACAAGATACATATGCTTCTCTTAAACTAACTAAAAATAAAATAAATTATTTGAAAATATTTAACTGTAGCTATTCCCCTATAAAGACAAAAAGAAAATTTGAGTCATTACAGTTGCGGATGCTGATAAATTATGTTATCAAGGTGAAATTCTCTGGAGTGGCTGTTACCTATTCCTCATAAAAGATGGAGGAATACCACCCTGGTATAGGGAGTTACAGACAGAAGTAATAACTACTGAATGCCCAAAAGCATAATTCATTGAAGTATTCTTTAGCATGTACAAAGCCAGATGGGGGAAAAAAAAAAAGTGATGTAAAATGAACTGAAATTGTTCAGCTATACTTTGTGTGGCTGCGGCTTATGGATCTGGAAAAGTTTACCAAATCTTTCCTGCCAGTTTCTCCCTGGTAAAAAAGAATCACTGAACTTGTCTGTTTGGGGTTAATTTGGCATTCTTAGTCCTTTTGATGTCTGTTAATTGTGCAGGGTATGTACACTTTTTTTTTTTCCCATTGCTGACAAAATTGCCTTTATAGTCATATCTGCGTCATGAAGGAAGTTGTTGTTTATGACTGTAATTTTTTATAATTTATGTTCGCAAATTGATGAATCTCACTGAAAATATTACAGATGAGGAGCTATAGTGAGTCATCATGGACAGGGGCTCAGCACAGAGAACAGCCATAATTACAGTTGCCTGTGCAACCTCCACCCTCACCTTTTCTCTATTCCTACATCTGTTTGAGGCCTTCAGCCTCCGCTCTGAAGTTGATGGGGGTTCCACAGTATGGATGCAGCAACACACACATGGTGCAGCCCTCACTGACATTCCAGGGCCTAAAGGGGCTCCAGGAGAGCTGCCCAGGGACTGGGGACAAGGCCTGCAGGGACAGCACACAGGCAATGGCTTCCCAGTGCCAGAGGGCAGGCCCAGCTGGGATATTGGGAAGGAATTGCTGGCTGGGAGGGTGGGCAGGCCCTGGCACAGGGTGCCCAGAGCAGCTGGGGCTGCCCCTGGATCCCTGCAGTGTCCAAGGCCAGGCTGGACAGGGCTTGGAGCAGCCTGGGACAGTGGAAGGTGTCCCTGCCATGGCAGGGGTGGCACTGGATGAGCTTTAATGTCTCTCCCAACCCAAACCATCCCAGGCTGCAAAGAGAGGCAAAGGGAGCAGATGTCCTTAAGGGGGACTCATAACTAACAGAGAGAGTGGTGAGTCTGAGATGGTTTTCCTTCTGTGAATTGTGGAGTTCCTGGGAAGGAAACTATTACATCATGTCCAGCTGTTTCAAGTAGCTGCTTCACAGCTTTTGCACACTGTGTACACTCCTGGCTCTGCTGGAGAGGGACCAGCAGTGTTGGTCAGAATGAGCTCAAGCCACCAAGCTTTGACACAAAGCAACTTGCACTTTTGAAAACTCAAATGTCAAAGCATTTTATTGCTGGCAGCAAGTTTCCACTCACTAAAAGCCGTTCATTGTCATAAGCAGTTAAGATCAGAATTGTGTTTGGGCATGTTTTTTTTGTCAGCCTGCATTTCCGTCAAGTGTTTTTTCTGCAATTATATGTGACATTTCCACTTTATTTTGTCAAGTTTCTTTGAATTAAGACTTCAGCAAGTGTGTTGTCCTGTTGTTTTCTTTTACCCTACTTACATTCTGCAGTTGTAGCATACTCCCATACCAATCCCTGCTCAGATTTTGCTTCTTTTAGGCAGATAAGCTTCTTCCTGCTTATTGTGCTAACTATATCATTAGCAGTTATTTAGCTGAAAGTATAATTCAGCTGGAAAACTGCTGTGATGTGACTGCACAGTGAGAAATGTGGCTTTTTTTAGTATACGCAAGTGACCTAGGTGTCTGTACCCATTGTCGTATTGTGCATAACACCAGTCATATGGCTCTTGCCACAAAGGAAAAGTTGCTCTGTTAGATCTCCAATTTTTTTAAAAGTTAGAAAGTAGACCTCTTTAGGCTTACAATTATTCATTGCTTTGGATTGGGGCTTACTGTACATCCTGAAAAAAGGGAGGAAAACCAAATTATTGCATTTAAGTGAATTTCAGCTTGCAATAAAGGAATATATAATCATATCTGTAATATGCAGTCTGAAGCATGTAACTGTCATGTGTACATGGTATAAGACTTAAGTTTGTTCACTAATGCTTCTTGGAATCATGGAATATAATCCCTGAATGGTTTGGATTGGAAGGAACCTTAGAGTTGGTCTTGTTCCACCCCTGCCATGGGCAGAGACATCTTCCACTATGCAAAGGTCCCTATCCAACCTGGCCTTGGATACTTCCATGGATGGAGCAACCACAGCTTCTCTTAGAAACCTGTGCCAGCTGTGGCTGAGTGTGCAGCATATCTTCCTGGGTTAACAATCAAAAATGAAAAATATCATTAAGAAGTCTGTCACCGCCTGGACCCAGAACTGAAAGTCAAAAAGTGTGCTAATCAAGGAGATAATTTCATCATGGAAGAGAAACTCATGACCACCTTTGCTTATTGATGTCATTTCATAGCATTACAAGTCACCAAAATTCGGATTTTTCAACCAGCTATTATTTTCCATACAAACTAACTTTGGATGAAAGGAAACAGAAAGCTGAATAATTTTGTCTCTGTTTATATTAGACATTACAAACCACGAGGAATGGTTATGCAACATTAAGCTGAATTACACAAGACATGCCTCTCTTTAGCTCCTCAAAACTGGTAACATTTAGAGGGTGGAAATTTGCATTCATTCATGATAGAGCTGTTTTAATCAGTTTTTCATCATCACAATAATTAAAAGAAATTCATTATTGAATTCAAAGGATGAGCACTCAGAATGTTCTATTGTGGGAACCAGGAGACGGGGCACCATAAATTAAACACGTTTTTGGTGACACTGAGTTTTTGCATCCTCTGCTGACAGTGATTAGTTTTTTGATGGGTAAATATATCTATAAAGAACCAAACTATGAGCAAATGCCTGGGGTTTCATGATTAGGCTGCTTGACTTCTCTTGATATTTTAAAGCCATATATTTTTCAAGTGGTTTTACGCATCAGGATGTAAATATTGAATTCTGTGGAAGTGTTTGCCCAGGAGGATATTATGCTACTTGTTAATTGTATTGCAGTAAAGAAAACAATATTCAAGATGGTCAGATCCAGGAATATCCAGCTCTGCCCATAGTTTGCCTTGTCTTTGAACTTTTGTGTGTTCCTTGATAGTGTTTATCAAACTCAAATTGTTTTTCCCCAGATAATGTTCTCATTCATTATGTTTTCCCCTGCATCCTCTCAGTTTATTTCCATTCTCTTTTCTCTGGCATGATCACTTGTTTTTTCCTTTTAACAAAAGACTACCCGGATATGTACCTGGCTGTCTTTTAGCTGTCATTGCCTGGTTTATCCCTTGTGCATCTAAAACATGACCAAACATTTTGCCTTAAAAGTTAGAATCTTTGCAAAAAACACCACATTTAATTTCTCTCCTGAGAAGGAACATGAGGTGACTACCTAGAATTACCCACAATAATGTGAGGGCTGTGCCTACATTCCTGTCCCCTTTGCAGGCATGATTTCAGTCTCACAGTGTCAGTATCAAGCTTTTAGCTTCCACCTTTCTTTTTAATGATGGTTATAGTTATTTCTATGGAAATAAACCAAAAAAATAGGTGGGGGAGGACTGGTACGTGTCAGTGTTGACAAAGGCATTATCTGAGCCCTGTTTTGTAAAGGAATGTTGTAGTAATCTTAAATGTGAGTGCCACACTGAATTTGTCAATTGTAAGCAACAGGAAACTTTTAACTCCTCTCCTTTAAATATACTGTTCAGTAGATTGAAGCATGTCTATGTTTCACAGATCAATATTTGACTGTTCATATAACATCTAATTCAGTAAAAAAAATGGTCTTACAAAGCTGCTGAGGATGATGTGTTAGTCCTTGCCTTGACCACACACATTCAGCATTTCAGCTGTGTTCAGCTGCTCTGAAAGTAATACACAGGGTGATAAACTGCAATAACAAAATGTAAATGTAACTTTATTTATACCTGTCTTGATACCATGTCTGGACACAGTGGGGCTGTAGCTTGATACTGATGACAGAGCAACAAAACCACATGGCATTTTATCAGCATTTCTCCACTGTCTCATCCAAATGCTGTCCTTGGATTTATGCTTGTTTTTTCCTTTGTTTTGAAAACTTTTAAACCCTTAGGAATGATTCAATCTCTAATTATAGAAGCAGACAGTTCTCCTGATAATGTATGTGCAATACAGGGATTCAGTGCCACTTCTATGTCTTTTATGGAGATCATTCCTCGTATAAATTCTTTCTTGTGTAGTCAGTTTTGAGTAAAAATCTTCACTATGTCTCCTATTTTTCTTCATGGGGGTCCCAGATTCTGCAGTGTGGTAGCTGAAGTACAGATGGTTGATTCTGTCCATCAGCTGTTAAAAATGTTAAATTTAATTACTGTGCGATAACTTCTGAACCTTTCCATTCTTTGAAGCTGACCACTAGCAGAGTCTCCAACCTCTTGGAAAATGGGTGGGTAGCAATGCTTTCTGTTTCAATTAGCTGTTTGCCTGAAGTTCTAGATGAACACCTTTTATTCAAAAACATTTTGTTTTTGAAAAGTAGTAGTGTGTTTTTTTACCTGTCTGGTAACTGGATAGATCTCACTTGATTTGGAATCATACTATTTCTGTGAAAGTCATATAGTCTGTAATGCAGAATAGTGTCTTGGTCAGTAGCTCACCCTGCTGCTCTGGGGGCAGAAGTATGGCAGTGTTCAGAGCTTTTAAAAAGACACTGTAATAAGCAAATTCTGCAGTAAATCTGAATTGATAGGCAAGCACCACTCCCCAGGTGAATTAGGTCTGGATTTTTCTTCAGGTCCCAACTGAAGCGGTTATTTCTATTTTTGTCTAATATTTTCCATTACTCTTCACAACACCTACCTGGGATGCTGTTTCACAGCGCAATAACTAGGTAACTACAGGCAGAGGAACCACCTGCGTATTGAAAGTAAAGATTATTTTTGTCATAGAAGAATGTGATCCCATTGACAGCAGTCAGCTTTGTAAAGGTTTTTGCCATCATTATCTACACTACGCTGCTAATTTAGGTGGTAAAGTCTTTAAAAAAATAGGAGATACATTCAGAAAAAAATCTATAACCCTCACTGTTAGATCAGGCATCATTGCTAAAGAAGGAATTTTACTGGAATGCATGCACAAGATATTCCTCTTCAAACAAGAGCTCCAAAAAGCTTCCACTTAATCTCCCTTGGACATGTAGAAGAGAGGTGTTGGGGATAACAAGACTGAAATGTGGGAATAATGATGGGATCTCACTTCTCCATGGTCCTCAGTGTCACAAAAGAAATGGAGAAGCAGGTTAGGGGAATGGTGCTGCCTTCTGAAAGGCACATCTAGGACAGGGATTTGGGACAAGGGTTGGAGAGATGGGATGGGGGGAATGGCTTCCCAGTGCCAGAGGGCAGGTCCAGCTAGGATATTGAGAAGGAATTCCTGGCTGGGAAGGTGGGCAGGCCCTGGCACAGGGTGCCCAGAGCAGCTGGGGCTGCCCCTGGATCCCTGCAGTGTCCAAGGCCAGGCTGGACAGGGCTTGGAGCAGCCTGGCACACTGGAAGCTGTCCCTGCCATGGCAGGGGGTGGCACTGGATGAGCTTAAAGCTCCCTTCCAACACAAACCATTCCAGGATTCTGTGATGTACACTTCTAGGAAGAAATTCACCTTGCTTTGCATGGAAAGCAGCCAGAGCAAAGTGGTAGCAAAGAATTTTGCTCTTCATGGGTTTAAACAGGATAATGAAGATTCCTGTGTTCTCTTCTGCCTTGGTGAGAGCCATACATCTGCCACATGACAATTCCTACAGTGCTTCTTAATAGTAGAAAATAACTGTGTGCAGATTGAATGACAGCTCAACAAAATGCTGTTGTAAGTACTCTCTTTTTATGAAGATTTAAGTGCCTTGTGATAACTCAGTAAATTAACTTTGTGGGCAGTCAGCAAAAGGAAATGTCGGTAGTTTCATTGTTCATATCCAGCAGAAGAACTCAAGCTGGTTTAGTAAGGTTCACATTCTTACCAGACCTTTAAAGTCTCACAGTCCAGTGTTTGATGTGATTGAGACAAACTAAATGGTACAAGCAGGGTAGAAGTACCCTTTTTTTACCCTATTCCAAGGTAGGACAGACAGCTCTGCAATCAGAATAACCACACTGGAGATACCCTGATGTGGAACTCAAGGAGAGTAATCCAGATATCTGGCAAGAGTTCACAAGACAGCTTGTTCAGCTTAGGAAGTTTGAGTTGTCAAATGCGCTGACAAAATGAAGAGCTCTACAAGTTTATCTTAGTGTGAAGGCTTAGTGCACTACAAAAGGAGATTCCTTTTTTCATTTATTACAAGTGTTCTTCAATGCCAAGGAAATAATTTTTAAAAATAGTCAAAGGGAAAAAGTCCGGTAACAGTGACAGATGTTCAAGGTACAGTGATGTTTGATCCAGTCAGTTTTCCTTCTTCTCTTTTTTCTCCCTTTTCCCTATCACTCCTTCCTGCATAGGAACAGAACAGAAAATGTAATAAATTAATAAATAAATTACGCTGAAGTGCTTTTTCTTAGAATAGGAAGAGTTGAAAAGACTGTTCACTTAACCTTTATGAGTTTGGCTGATTATAATATAGTAATGCTTTATGTGATGGCTCCTATTGGGAAAATCAAGCTAAGAGGCTAAGTAATATGTAGTAGTATGAGGCATTTCAATTAAAATTTTGGTGATTGCTGGAGAAAACAGTTTCCTTTCCAGACACATGGATGCCAGATTTGCTCACTGTAGAGACATTACTGGCTAATAGCTCTATTAGTAATAATTACCTGTCCACTGCCTTTATTACTTTATATTTTACAATGGAAAAGGGCACACTGACCTTTTACTCCTTTCTTAAAGGCGCAAGACTTGAATGTGATTGAGGAAGTGATCCGAATGATGCTGGAGATCATCAACTCCTGCCTGACCAACTCCCTCCATCACAACCCCAACCTGGTGTATGCTCTGCTCTACAAGCGGGATCTGTTCGAGCAGTTTCGGACTCACCCCTCCTTCCAGGACATCATGCAAAATATAGACCTGGTGAGTGATATGTGACCTCTAAGATGGTTACACCTAGTTATGTGGTCTCTTTGTAATCTTGGGAGGTAGAAAATACTTAGCGCCTCTGACCAGTTTGTTTTAAAATGTTGGAATTTTCTTGCCTGTTTTTTGGGCCTGCACTGTGATGACTTCAGTGCAGCATAGAAACACAGAATGGTTTGGGTTGGAAAGGACCTTAAAGGTCATTTCATTCCAACCCTTTAATTTCTTTAACAACCCTTTCCAACGTCTTTAACTCAGGAGACTCAGAGGGATTTTGAGATGCCTCTGGTAAGGAATTCCCAAGATGTGACACATCTTTCACCCCCGAAGGGGTGGACAGTGTCAGCTTCTCTTGATTATTCCTTGTTCGAAACCTGCCTTTCAGGGGAACGAAAGCTAATTTTCATCATCAAACAATCCTTTTTCTTTTCTCTTACTCCAATCACCAGCCTATTAATAATTATAGGGAATTATTTTTAAATAACTGAAGAGCAGGCATTCGGCTGTCTCATTCCCTGTCTGTATCTGAATGTGTGTTGTTTTCACCTGCCAAGTGTTTTCTTCACAGCAGCCTTCCCCTTGTGTAAGGAAACATTTTAGAAGAAAACAGAAGAAAATAGCTGTGGAGAAGAAGCTGTTACTAGTGTGACTCTCAGTGGAGTATGACTTTGGGAAACAGTTGTTAATTACTTTTGCATCTGATAGTAGTTTTAATGCTCATATGGAGAGCCTGAGCTTCTGCTAGAAAAATTTGAAGCATTACAAATGTTTCTCTGTCTTCTAGTCAATATTTGCAGAGCTGAGCAATGTTTGAAGCCACACTATGAACACTGGGCACAAAATACTGGAAGGGAGGGCTGAGCAGGTTGCTGAGTCTCTGGATGCAGTGAATAATATATTATTGTGTCTAATAATCTGCAGAATTTCTACTTTGATTTACCTTTATTTTCAGGAGATTGACAGATATGTGACTGCCCATAAAGGAAAGTAATTTTAAATGCTGAACTGAAATCCTGCTCTGTACCTATTCCTCCTTCTTCTGTACTCTCTTCACATTTTCTGGTCATGCGGGAGTTTAGGGAGTGGAGGACTTGAAGCTCAAAACTCTCCAAACTTTCAGCGGCTGCAGACTACAGGCAGCATGATACTGTCTGCATGATTAGAACAAGATGTCTTAAAGTTGTGTAAAGAGGATATGGTGCGCTGAAGATAACAGTTGTCTACATTCCTGACCGAGATAGGGACCTGCTCTGGTTATTTGCCCACATCCAGGATAACTGGTGGTGGCCAGATCCTTCTGCTTGCAGCCCTGTGCCTCCCACAGACAGCAGCACGTCCTTTCCTTTGTAGCAGTTAAATGTAGGTTTTCCTCAACAATTTAAACAATTCCTCCCCAAAACTATTTAATATTGGGTTACAGCATAATGCCAGTTACATTCAAAAACTATTTAAAGCTTTCCAAGGGAGCATGTTGAATTTTTAAATAGCTCCTTTGTTAGAGAAGCAAGGACGTCAAAAAAAGAATTTTTTAAATTTTTTTTTTAAATGTACCTGTCACCATCTGGGAAGTGGTAAGAGCTGTCAGGCTTGTAGATCTGAATAAAAGATGAGATTCATCTGACTCCTCGTCTACCCTGTCACGTCCTGCACTTCATACACGGTATTGGCAGCACCATACAGAACCAGCCTTTGTCTTGTGTGCTACAGCCAGAATGTTCTAACTGGTCTTGCTGTCCCCTGAAACAGTGGCAAATCATGTTAGTTTTACTGTACACATTGCAGGGAGCTTGTCTGGGAACCATGTGGGCAGGATCTAAGAAGAACCAAAATGAGTTTCTGTCTCCAAGAACTTACCAGACTTTTCTCTGCAGTCGTGGAACTGGGAGCTCATTCCTCACAGCTGTATGGGACACTGTGGATGTCTGAAATGTAGCTGTGCTCTAAAAGGAGTCAGAAAAAAAATCTTAAAAGATCTAGCTTGATAAATTTCTAAACTGTATGTTGCTGAAAGCTGGGAGGATATACTCCTGGGGAGGATCTCCTTATTCTTGACCTGCTGTAATATTCTTATTTCAGCATCCATCCTAGCCTACTTTGATATAGAACAGTGAGCTGGCCGGGCTTTTCGTGTGACCAAGGCTGGTTATTCAGAAGAGGATGTATCCACCAACTTCCTGTGTACTGGGGAGCTGTGTTGGCTTTCAGGCTGTTGTGATCAATGAAATTTTGTGGCCTAAATTGTGTGAATTGTAGATGGAAATGGTAAATATTGCAACTTTTGCTAATGCAAAGGTGGTCAAGAAAAATTACCTTTCTAAAGCTCCTCAGATATGTCTGCAGGGGCTCTCCTATATCCTGACTCTCTCTCTTGGTACTTTCTCTGGTCATAAACAGCAAAATGTTTTGATTATCTGCACCCATGCATACCAGGAGTGTAATTTTTGACAATGGCATTTAGTGACAGGACAAGGGGCAATGTCTTCCCAGTGCCAGAGGGCAGGCCCAGCTGGGATATTGGGAAGGAATTGCTGGCTGGGAGGGTGGGCAGGCCCTGGCACAGGGTGCCCAGAGCAGCTGGGGCTGCCCCTGGATCCCTGCAGTGTCCAAGGCCAGGCTGGACAGGGCTTGGAGCAGCCTGGGACACTGGAAGGTACCTCAGAATTGGACTAGATGGCCTTTGAAGGTCCCTTCCAACCCTAACCATTCTGGAATTGTATGATTCCAATCATCAGAAAGAGATTCACGTGAGCAGTAGGTGCCTGTTACACACTGTGTCACTCTGTCATCCCTCTACTCCATCAAATTCTACCCACCACTTGACGAAAGATTCTCCCACTGTAAACTGTAGTCCAGATTTGTATTTCATAGAAAAATACTAACAGACAGTGTGATAATGTTTAATGCTGCAAAAATAAGAGCAAAATACAGAGCATGTAAAGTCTGTAATGAGTTTTGGACACCAGAACAGTTGCCAGTTTGCCTTGTCAAGAATGTATAAAATAGATATGACATATAAAGACTTAAATGCTTATTATTTTTATTCAGTTGGACATAATGTACTCATCAACCAAAAGGAAGCATGGAAGAGGTGAAAAGGCTACAAATTTGATGAAAAATTAATTGGAGAATGTACTGGGGATGTAATAATGAGTAGCTGATGGTGCAAATAGTAAAAGGCATCTGCTGCAATTCCATGTGTGTGTACAAGAAAAGAATAACCCAGAGGTGTTCTCTAAGCCTAACCACGCTGGTAAAATCTTGGCTGGATTACTCTGGGTTTAAAATCTAAGAATCATTTAGGTTGAATTAAACTTTCAAGACCATCGAGTCCAGCCATTCCCCAGCACTGCCCAGGCCACCACTGACCCGAGTCCCCAAGTGCCACATCCACATGTCCATCAAACCCCTGCAGGGATGGGGATTCCAGCACTGCTCTGGGCAGCTCTGACAGGGATTGACAGCCCTTTCCACAGAAGAATTTTCCCAATGTCCAACCCAAGCCACCTCTGGCCCAGCCTGAGGCCGTTCCCTCTCCTCCTGTCCCTGTTCCCTGGCAGCACAACCCGACCCCCCCGGCTGTCCCCTCCTGCCAGGGACTTGTGCAGAGCCACAAGGGCCCCCTGAGCCTCCTTTGCTCCAGGCTGAGCCCCTTTCCCAGCTCCCTCAGCCGCTCCTGGGGCTCCAGCCCCTTCCCCAGCTCCGTTCCCTGCCCTGGACACGCTCCAGCCCCTCGGTGTCTCTCCTGTGCTGAGGGGCCCAGAGCTGTCCCAGCACTGGAGGTGCCTCAGCAGCGCCGGCACAGGGGACGGGCCTTGCCCTGGGGCTGTGTTACACCTGGCTGGCACAGCCCAGGGGCCACTGGCCTCTTGCCCACCTGGGCATACCTGGGCTCATGCTCAGCTGGCACCATGAAAGATATTCCAGGTAGAAATAAGAGCTGTAGAAAGCAGAACCTCTGAAAGTGCTGATTTGCCAAAGGAAGGGTAAAGTGATTTGGTATTTTTCAAATAAAATGCTGCTATGAAGGGAAATGGAATAATCTCTTTCACATAATTGTGGGTTCGCGGGTCATAAGCAGAGACTTTTCTAAGGTTAGGAATAAGGAAGCACTGTGGTAGGTTTTCAGGGACCTCTGGAGCAGAGATTTGGCAGCATGGCAGTAGGGTGGAGGACAGACCAGCATAGGTCTGTAGGCACAGGTAGGTGTGGGGATGCCTCTGCAGCCCCACTAGAGCTCAGACCAAAGCAGGAATTGCCCAGGTTACCTTCAATATAGACCTGGCCACAGTAACTCTGGGCTGTTCCTCAGGATTTGGACCATTCAGTTTAATCTGGAGATACACATAATCTCTGTGTGCTTCATCATTGAGGCAAAAATAGGTGAATGTATAAGGGTCATCAGTGTATTGACCACTTTTTATTGAAAACTACTTATTTGTCTCTGTATTTTTGTAAATAATCTAAAAATCACCATTGCCATGATTGGGAACATATGGGAACCATTAATACTCTACAGAAGAAACTGAAATCAAAATACCTTCTGCTTCCTATTACTTTACTTTTCATTTTAGAAAGCTGTAAAGTAAGAGATAGCACATCTTGTTTAGCTAAAACAGGATATTCTTCTGAATATGAACAAAGAGGAATGCTATGGTTCCTCTTCTGGCCTTGTGCAGAAATATTTCAGCTGGGAGCTGTCTATATGCCTCCACTTCAGAGGTGGTCTGTAATTTGGTCAGCCACCTCAGATATGTCAGGAATGTAGTGGAGACTCTTTGCTTATCATTCCTAAAGATGTTTGGTTCATGGCCACGGTGAGAACTCCTTGGCTTTCACTGCTCTCATAATTCCTACAAGCGAGCCACTGATACCAGGTGGTGGAACAGGCCTAACTAGGAGCTGCTAGAATTTTGTTTGCAAAATAGTCTGATAGACATCAGGAGATTGGGAGCAATGGCTTAGTGATGCAAAGGACTCAATTGATGCAATTTCCTACAAGGAATTTAATTCTTCAAAGACATTTCCCTGCTAGATTTTAAAATCAATCAAGTTGGCTTGCTCTGGCATAGCAACCCCTGTTGTAAGACCTGCAGGACTTAAGAACTGAGTTTTTATGGCTTTCCTTAAAATGTCCTTAGAAAAACCTTGATCCTGCTGATTACCAGAGTCTGGCTAAATACTCTAAGGATTTGAGGTTTTGGTGGGTTTGGGTTGGGGCTTTTTTGGTTGTTGTTTGTTTGCTTTTGTGGGGGAGGGTGTCTTTTTGCCTGTTCTTTTTCTCCTCACTCCTACACCCTAGGAATGGAGAGCAGAATACCTGGTAAATCTCACATGTCCTTGAACATGTTCCTCATTTCAAGGTGATTCTGAAAAATACTGTTCTTCAAGTTTGCTGATTAACCTCTGGTGTTTCTCCTGCTATTGAATCACCTGAAGTTGTTTCACCCCTTCTTAAATCCGTGAGGGTTGGCTTTTCCTCCCATTGGCTTCAGGTACAACTACTGGATACCAAATGTAGTTGTGATTTATGTTTCCCAATGGAAGCTACTTAGTTGAAGTGCTAATCCTGTGGTACTTTACAGTGAGAGGTTTGTTTTCTTCTTCTCCATTCAGTGTGCCATCAATACACCATAGTACTCTCCCAGTGGCTGGGAAGTGTTTCAAAGTGTTTCTTTCAATCACTTTCAGAGGGAAGCAAAATTGACAAAAACAGGTTCAAAACTTACTTAGTGCCAAGTGATTTTTTCTTCTGTCTTGCAGAACTGACCTTTGCAGTTGCAGGCAGAGGAGGCAGCAACGTGTTGTACTGTTATTTTTAGCTGGAGGAGAAAGAGAGGAGCTGTCATGTTCATTAAGCAGAGGCACTGCCTGGGCTGCCACAGGCCTCACAGCACTTCAGCATCTGCTGACAGAATCCAAGTGGAGAAAACATCTTGCCCTTGATAGCTCTGCTGTTGGCGTACTGTAAAGGGAAATGTTTTGTTACTTCAGCCTTGCAGCCCAATTGAAAACAATAGTTGGGTGAACTAACAGACACTGTGGTTGTTCCCTCACAATCTCAAAGATAATCTCCAAAACCTAAAATATTGCCTTTAAATGAAAAATGTTTCTAAATCATTCTAATCTTGTAGTACTTTTAATCTCTGGCAATACCTTGTAAGTTTACAAGGTTTAGAAAACAAAAGGAGAAAGTATGAGTTTCTCGTGGAAAATTGATCTCTAGGAAGAAATTCTCACTGATGGGGTGGGCAGGCCCTGGCACAGGTTTCCCAGAGAAGCTGTGGTTGCCCCTGGATCCCTGGAAGTGTCCAAGGCTGGGTTGGACAGGGCTTGGAGCAGCCTGGGATAGTGAAGGTGTCCCTGCCCATGGCAGGGGTGGCACTGGATGATCTTTAAGGTTCCCTTCCCAACCAAACCATTCCATGAGTCTGTGATTAAAACCAGTTTTGAAAATCACTATAGACAACAGTTTTTTATAGAAATGTTAATGGTATTTTAATACAAACCCTGGCAGGGCCTGAGCTAGAGGTGGTCAAGCCAGATCCCCTGTGGCCATCAAACCACACATCTGGGTACCTTGCACAGCCAGGACTAGACTCTCTGCAGGGCAAGGTTCTCCATACAGGGATCAGATATTCCTGATGAGGGGTTGTCTAATCCTGCATTAGATGTGCCTTTTAATATCTGTTAATATGGAAGCCAGACTGGAGAGAGAGCTCTTAGAATGGGTTATTTTCCTTCATGGAAAGGACTTTCTTTCAGTGCTTAGCATGACTAGGAAATGTCATTCATAGCAGCTTGTGGAGTTTCTTCTTACTCTTCTTTTTAAGCAGTTTCTGCAGTTGTTTTCTGTTTTCTTAGACCAGTTGCCCAAATAATTAAAGAGAAAATTAATTTTCAGAGTATCAGGAAGACACCATTTCTCAGCTTTGTTTATTTGCACTAAGATCTGGGGTTTTTGTATTCATACAGTCATATGCTCAGTTGGTTTTAAAATGCACTAACACATGAAACTCATTTAATACTATTCATCCAGTTTATTTTTTCTGGTTCATTTTACTTTCAATGGGACAAGGAGTGGAAATCTGTTAATTTTATTTTTTTTTTAAATTCACCTCTGTAATTGTTACTTAAGTGTAGAAGATAATTAAAGCTCTTTCAAAGGTAAAGGCTACTCTTCCTTAATGTGATGTTGAGCTTTTAAGTTTTTATATATGACTAGATAAGTAAGAAAAGTATTAGACCCTCTGCTACAGAGGTCAAAGCTTGGGCATGAGGGATATAATACTGGATGCTCTCTGGTTTTATTCCTGATCCGGAGCTAACAAGAAAATGCCTTCTTTAGGATCTCCTCTGTATAATTCATCTTTTTTTTTTTTTTCTTTTTGTTTTTCTGTTTTCTTACTTCATTGGGATACTTGTGGGTACCTCACTGTCTCATTGGGATATTGTGATCTCAGGGTCCAAATGAGAGATACTTCATTTATATGTTATTAGAAGTAGTAAGGCAAATAATTCCTAGTGATAAGTACCATTATTAAAGTAGATATTTTTAACTGTAGTCATCAACTACACATCAAAAATAGCCATTCTGAGTTCTCTAAAATGCTGACATAGCCTGAAAATACTGGAAGCCTGTCTTGCTTTTGTTCTTTTGAAATACAACCCAAAGAAGATTAGTACCTTTACCACAAAAACATAAGTCTTTTAAAAACATGTTAAGATTGAAGGGTTTGACTTCCCAAAATAAGAAATGTCAGAATTCAGGGAGTATCTGTGAGCTTCATTCAGTTTTTTTACGTGTTTGCATTATGATAGTATTTTATCTTTTTGGTTAAAAGCTAAATATTAGGTTTTGCTTTTGTTGTGGTTTAGCAGAACTTGAGCTAACAAGGCAGTGCCACTGGGATGGATTCTCTGCAGAAGCCTGCCCTTGGCAAGGATGGGTTTCACCAGTGATTACTGACAACAGAGGAGTGTTGAAATGCAGCAAGATGTTTTTTTCTTTCAAAATCTGTGGGTAACTTGCTTGTTCCTCTGTGAGCTGTGTATCCTCCACCAGCAATTTGTCCCAAACTCTATGCCAAAACCATGTCAGCCTCAATCCGAGGTCCTCACGCTCCTTGCACAAGCTGTTTCTTGCTATTTTACTCTGTTATTTCTGGTCCCTCACTCCAGCTCCTTTCCTTATGATCCCAGCACGTCTTCCTACCCTGTTTTTTTCTAAGGATCAGAGATCACATTGCTCCACCAGGTCCTTATCTCTAAGAATGTAAAAGCCTACCTGCAGCATCTGCCAGAGGCAGTGAAATTCTCCCTTTCTGCTGAAGTATGGAGATAATCGTAGGGACAGCACAGAAGATTAAACCTGAATTTTCTCTTGACTGATTCCTGTACTTCTGTTGTTAGAAACAAAATAAAACAGGAAAAAAAAACCAAAGCAAAACAAACAGCACAATCCCATGACAACCCCAAAAAGCCACTTCCAGCAACTTTAGTCTGCCTCATTCACTTGGTGCAAGAGTTTCTAGAGATCCCAGTAAACCTTCCAGCTCCAAACAAGGGCTGGGCTTTCTGTGGGGGAAGTCACAAACAGGAACAACAAATTTGAATCTCACAGTAATCAAGCCATCAGCTGTCTTTGTTTTATGAACAGCAGCTGAGCTGGGAGGCATAATTAGGGTAATGGTTTCTGGCTCCAGCTGTGTCTCACTACAGAACAAAGAGAGCTCAGCAGAGATTTTGTAGTATAATACACTTTTCCCCCCTTCTGCTTGGGAGAATTATCAAAGATTACTCAATGGACTGGGACTGTGATTCAGATAGAAGTGAACATCAGTATTTTTCCAGAGTGTGCTGAAAACTCACAGGATTTTGCAGAACCTACCATCAGCATTAGGCTTGCCTCCAGCCCAGGAATAGCCAGGTGCTCTGGTGTAGACAGGCTCTACCAAGTGCCTCTTGCCTTCCAGAGGATTCTAAGTAGGTGCTGAACTTTTACCCCAGACCCTTTTTGCATTTTGAGTCCTGGATCCCCTGTGTGACTAAGGAGTTTCCCTGGGATAAGGGATGGGGTTTGCAAAGTATGTTCTTTTTGGGTGAAAGGAGGTTTTCTGATGTCACACATGGATAACTGTCGGTGGGATGTCTGCTTCTGGTGTGACCTACTGAGCTTGGAGAGGGATAAAAGTTAAAGCCTGACCTAACTGAGTTCTAGCTAACAAGGACCAGCTGGGTCACAGAAAAGGGAGTGGGAAAGGAAATACGGGGAAAATCAGCTTGGCTTCACCAGGGGGAGGTCTGGAAGATGAGAGGGAATTTGCAGGATTCCTTGGGCCTAGAATCCAGGATGTGGAAGGTATGTGCAGCACTTGGGATGGATATTGGGTAGGAGAGGAGCTTTATGGACTTACTTCTTGCAAGGGGATACCCTTGCTGTGGCTTTGAGTACTATTCATCTCCCAGGAAATGGAGTCTCTCATATTGAGATACTTAAGAGTTGACTTAAAGCCTTTTGTCTAGAAGTCAGTGAAACTATGATGGTTTTACTTTAATGCTTTACAATGAAAGTAAATTTCTAGCTCAAATCATAGACTAGAACAACTCAAAAGTCTGATGGGCAGAACTGACAGAAAGAAATATAGGCATGTGTCAGTTCATTGTACTTGAAAATGTAAATTTATTAATTCAGCTTTGTGTGTTTTATTGTAAAATTATCTGTCTGCTTAAAATGACTGCAGGAGGATGCTGAGAGTTGTGCTAACTTGACATTAACAAAGTCTCACTGGCTGTGACACAGGCAATAACGTGATTATTCTTTAAGAAGTGCAGATACAGCGGTGCCAGAAAAGAAGATGACAGCTTTGTGTATAAATTGATCCACAGATCTCTTCTATTTATTTATGTGCTGTGATGTTTCATTCCAGGTGATCAGCTTTTTCAGCTCCCGATTAGAGCAAGCTGGAGCTGAGCTGTCAGTGGAGCGAGTTCTGGAAATCATCAAGCAAGGAGCTGTTGCTTTGCCCAAAGACAGGCTAAGAGTAAGTGCTTAAGACCTCATCACTTGAAGTACACTGTTCCTGTCAATTACACATACATGCCCTTTATGTCTGTAACTTCAAAAAATCATCTCTCTTCTCAGTAGTGACTGATAAGTGATTATACTGTCGATTGCCATATGTGTATGTTTTCATTTAAACTCCTAATTTCTGATAAGTGTTTGGGTGAGTTTTTGTGATTAGTTATTAAATTGAAGTGTGTGGAGGAATTAAAATTTGCTGAAGCTAAGGTTTTCTTCATCGTATCCTGAAGATGCAGGCTCCTCGCTCCATCTGTTGTTTAGTTATGCTCTAACTAAACATTGATACTTCTCTCTTTTGATTAATTTCTTTTTCTGTCTCTAATGTTCTGCAGCTCTGTCTGGGTCTATATTAAATGCTATAAAGATAAATTTGGGGGGCTTTAGTTAAGAATTACCCAACCTAGTGAAAATCAGTTCAAGACCTGTAAGTCTGGTCAACATGCTGATGAGCTTTCTGTATAATCCTGAGCAGTCTCCTCCATTCCTTTCTGAGAACCTCTCAAATCTCTTGAGGGATTTACCAACTTGACAGGTTTTGTGAGGCTAAAATCCACTAATGGCTGTGTGATGTTTAAGTACTGCAATAAAGAAATCTGTGCAAGTGGGTAAGTAAGCAAATGGAAGCGCTGTGTGTTTTTTAAACACGATGAATCTTGTTTCTCTGTTACGCCAAGTGTATTTTAAATACTGTCTGTTTTCTGAAGAACTATTTTTGTTGCTACTCTGTGGAGAGAGTGAAAGCACCATTTCTTTTGTGGTAACTTTAGTAAAATACCCTCTGATAAGGCACACTCAGTCCTTACAGCCACTGGCAACGTAATTTATTTATATGCTGGTAATTTTAAAACACCCAGTGGGAATTTTCTAGCTGGCTACATAAACTAATGTCTTTCCTGCAGTTCCCTGTGTCCCTGAGATGGCACATCTTCAGTCACTCAGATTGAATTCCTTCAAGAGAGGTTGGTCTAGAGTCCGAGTCCTAAGCTGCAGTACAGGAATAGTCTGAGTAACACCAGAGCAGTTGTTGGATCCAAATCCAGCCCTTCAGGTTGTCCTTTCTACGTGGTGATGCTGTGAATACAGAGGAACACTGGAACTTTGGCTGTTTCTATGACAACTTCTTATGTGCAGATAATTAAAAGCTCTTACTTTGAGGCTGCAGTGATTCTTTCTTGACACAGAGCCATCACCAAATAAATTCACTGCTTAGGGAAAAAATGAAGGTTTTCTCAGTTACTGAGTGTGCCACATTGACTGACATGTCAGGCCACAATTTACAGAAATGCTGTTTCTGGAGTCAAATTCCATCAAGTTTCAATTTTCTGCACTAACAATATACAGTACTCAAAATTATACTGCCACTTTATGCAATAAACCAGCAGTTTTTGGCATGTGCCAAGCTCTGAAAGTCCTCACCAAACAGTCAAGTACTTCCAGTTTTAAGGATGCTTAGTGTTGCTTGGAGCACTTCCCTTTCCTCTGGAGCGCTTGAATTTTGGGGCAGACTTACAAAGGGAATACAGCCAGCCTGGCACACTAATCTTTTATACTGACTGCTTACACCTACTGGGTTTTGTCTTCTGCTTTCCTTTGGTTTCCCTTATTTTTCTTTTTTAGTTCCTTTTTTTTTTTTTTTCCTTTATTTTGTTTTCTTTTTTCTATTTCTTTTCTTTCTTATTACTTTGCTGAGCAGCAGTTTGGCCAGAGGACGTTAATTTTCCATGTCACCAAAGGGTGACATTGACCTTGGGGTGGGGTGTTTGTATATCTATAGATAGATATGTATGTATGTATTGTCATGCATCAATTTGTACATGCAAATAACATCCTTCCTTTGCACAGATAGTGATGAGGAGCAGCACATGTTTCCCTCCTACAGAAATGGCCTTGTGAGTCTGTGCCCTCTGTCCTCATGCCTCTCTCCTGGGAGTCTCCCAGTTCCTCAGGTCTTCCCACTTGAGTCTGAGGTTTTCAGGGGAAGCTATTCTAAAGCTCGACAAACTCATATTAAGATCAGACTGAAGATACAGTTACACAATAACTCTGGCAACTCTGAGGCATTTCAGCAGCTAAATAAAGGAGAAAGCTTTAATCCTTATGTCTTTAATGACACTCTCTGGGCAAGTCTGGATGGGTGGGAGCAGCCCTACCCACACTGGCTTTGATGGCACCTTTCAGGGAGTTGTGCAGAGCCACAAGGGCCCCCTGAGCCTCCTTTGCTCCAGGCTGAGCCCCTTTCCCAGCTCCCTCAGCCGCTCCTGGGGCTCCAGCCCCTTCCCCAGCTCCGTTCCCTGCCCTGGACACGCTCCAGCCCCTCGGTGTCTCTCCTGTGCTGAAGGGCCCAGAGCTGTCCCCAGGACCGGGGGCAACTTGTGTTCAACCAGTTTGGACAATGTCTGGAGGAATTGTGAATCTGTTGCATCTGTGTTGACAAAACCTACACATAATTCCAATGTGCAAAGCTGTGGAGTTCAACCCCAAGAATATATATGTACATATATCAGCTTTGCAGTTAATTGCTAACTAATTTTCAAGCCATCCTTGCCTTTTGCCACAGCATACTGAAGTGCTGTAAAGTACAAGAGACCCTACAGAGATATTATTCCTGCCTCCTAGAAATAACCAGCTTCAGCTGAAGCACTCTGGGGGAGGCAGATGAAACACAGATACGATTTGGAAAATGAGGGTTGAGGCAGAGCTTTTACTCACTCACTTCCCTGCAGCTCAGACAATGATGGTTTTTTTCTTGTGTGTAAGTACCTAATGTATGCATGGGTGTTTTCAAGTGAATGTTTTCAAGTTGCTTATCTTGGCCTTTGTTGAGGAAGTGAGCATTCAGAAGGTGCTACATGTATTCAGGTTCTTAGTTTGTTGCTTAGCCCATAGTTCAAACATGAATCAACGTCAACTAAAAATAACAGCACTTAGAGCCACGATCCTCATCTGCATAATGGAGCTTATCAGTTTGGGAGCACACCCTGATGCTCCTGCTCCTCTCCACTGTGGGAAGCAACACGGGATGCAAAGTGAGCATGTGTGGTAGCAGTAGGTCATGGATAAATATATATATGTGTGTGTGTGTCTGTGTTAGGAAAGATATCCTGCATTTTCTTAGCAAATAATTATTGGGAAATGGGAGAACTCAGATTTTCCTTCCAGTCCTGGAGCAGTCTGACTGGAGACAAACAATATAATTAACATTATTTTAAGCATGTGCTTTTAGCTGTGTACTGTGGAAGGCCAAGAAAGTCCAAGCTGAGCAATTAGCCTTTTAGAAGACTTCTGCACAAACAGAGAGATAAAGGGCAGGTGCTGAAATCAAGAGCTGGTTATTTCTCCCTCAGTCTGTGGGAGGAGATAAATGAAGTTAATATGCCCAGGATGGAGGCAGAAGCCATGGCGTGGAGATAGAGCTGTCTCCTTCGCAGACGAGCAGCCCACAACCCAGGCTCCCTGCTATATTGCAGAAGCTTATTAAAGGCAATTTAGAGATCATAGTGATAGGTGAAAATTAGCCTCATTCTTTCTTTCTATTTTTTTTAAAGTTCTCAGGCTGCCTTCCTTCCCTTTGGTGAACTGTCTGTACTTTCAGGATTAGGAGAGTGAGAGAAGCAGGACTGTGTCTGGAGCCTGTGACTTATCTCAGGATTTCAAGGGGAGTTAGCCAGCAGATAACAACTCTTCTGCAATAAGTGGGAAAACTTGTCTCAAATGCCAGCTAGTGACTGGAAGCTGACATTTGGTTTCATGGAATGCTCACACTTGGGAGGCCATGTTTAATGCTTTATAAAATAAAAGGCCCCATTACCTAAGCCACTTAAGATGGAGATTGGTTTTTCATGAACATTTTCTGATCTGCTTGTGTTTTCCCCCCTACTCCTTTTCTCCCTATGTCAGTGAGTATTTTGTCATCAGTGTGCACTCTGTCAGATGTTCTATGTGTGCTATGCAAATGTGCCATTATGCCATCAACTCTCACGTTTTTGATACGGCACCAAATTTAATATTTATTGAAGTGCATTTGAGTTCGATGGGCATTAAAATTTCACAGAATATGTAAAAGGAGCAGAGGTAAAAGCCTTCAGTCTCTTGACAGAACAAGTTTCGCTTTAGGTGTTAAAAGCACTTCTCCTAGGTTTCCCCTTCTATTAACAATGTACTTCCAACTCCATCAGCTTCCATTTGTTTCACTGAAAAAAACTGCTAATCACTGAGGCACCAGAGCGCAGGGGAGGAGTAAATTGTCATCATGGTGATGGCAGATACTGCCTGGGAGGTGGACCAGAGCAGCTTTATGTCCCTGGCATATCACCCTGGGAAAGCAGCACCAACACCAGAAGGTCAGCTGCTAGAAATGTCATAAAAATAACATGGTTGTTGATTGAGTTGGCAGTGAATTGAACAGGGGATGCCAAGCAGAGGTGCTTTGGTAGAATCACAGAATCATTTAGGTCAGAAAAGCCTTCCAAGACCACAAAGTCCCATCATTTCCCCCGCACTGCCCAGGTCACCACTGACCCATGTCCCCAAGTGCCACATCCACATGGCTTTTAAATCCCTCCAGGGATGGGGACTCCATCACTGCCCCCAGGAACCAGGGATTGACAGAGCTTTATGTGAAGAAATTTTCCCTGCTGTCCCCCCTGTCCCTGCCCTGGCCCAGCCTGAGGCCGTTCCCTCTCCTCCTGTCCCTGTTCCCTGGCAGCACAGCCCGACCCCCCCGGCTGTCCCCTCCTGCCAGGGACTTGTGCAGAGCCACAAGGGCCCCCTGAGCCTCCTTTGCTCCAGGCTGAGCCCCTTTCCCAGCTCCCTTACCTGCTTCTCATCAGACTTGTGCTCATGGCAAATCAGAAATCAGGAATGGCCATAAAAGAAAGCGTATGTGAAGTCCCCAAAACCAAAAGAGCCTAAACAATTTCTTAGCTTGGTACTGAGCTCTGTTTGGAAGAATTTTCCTGCTTCTGCAGATGCTCCTCCCAGGGAGGAGACATCATGTGTTGAGCAGTCAGTGGTGCTGTCACACCTGCAAAGGGACAGGACATGGACTGTCCTGCATAGCACCCCAGGTAGCAAAGGAAATCTGTAGTGTTCCATATATATATGCACCCTGTTGATCCAAAGAAACCATCCATTGCCCCATCTTCTATTAGAATTGTTCCTGAATACGATTTTTTTCCCCGCCTCCAGTCCCAGTGTCCTTAGTCTTGAGTGGCTGTTATTTGGCCACAGCAAGATGCTGGATTCAAGATCCAGACCACTGGTCTTTAATAATCCAAATTAAACCTTGGGGCAGATCTGTAATTGCCTTAAAAGTTATGTACAGCTTTCTTGTGTTTGTTTTACTTCTGTAACACTTCTGCTGCTGTGGAATTTTTTGGTGGAATAGTGCACAAATTAACTCTGTGTAACACCATGAAGGGGTAGGGACAGTGGAGTTACAGAGACCAGCAGCTCCTTTACAGAGCTCCAGGGCACAGTACTAAGAAATAGAGACAGAAAACTTCCTTAAAAAATAAATTCATCCAGTTCTTCCTGATACTTATCTTTTTTCTTTTTTTTTTTCTTTTTTTTTTTCCCTGGCTCAAAGGTCAAAGTTCTTATTACAGTGGAAGCTGATTGTGTCTAATACATCCTTAGGTCTGACGCTAGGCAGGCATCTACAACACAGACTTCCTTTTGCTGACCCTCAGCTGCTGTTAACCCTTACCCTGAAGAAGATCAGATTAGTGACAGAAGTGTAAGAAAGTTTTAAACAAAGTGCTTTTTCAGCCTTTCCAGAACACTGACCATATGCTGAGAAAAAGAGTATTTATGGATTGTATATTTCCTTCTGACAATTTATACCCTCAATTAAGATGTCAGACTTCCCTGCTTCCGTGAGCTGACCTGTAAGTGATGGACAATAACTCACGTTTCTTTTGAAGGCATTTGTTTTAGAGGTCAGCTTCTCAGAGACCTCGAGTACAGAAGAATATACTCTGTGTCCCTTGAGAAATATTATTTTGGGTAATCAAAACTCCAGGGGGAAAAAATTATCTTGAAAGTTTTGATGGGCTTTGTGGTCAGAAAATAACTTATCATTGTGAAACTGTGAGCAGTCGAAGACATGTCTGCACTTAGCTGACTCTGGCTAATCTTACAGTGGGATTATAAACCTGTCTGTCTGTCTGTCTGAGGCAGGGCAAACCCTTTTGCAGGTGCTTTTCTCTTAAAGTAAGCCTTGCTACTTAAATTGGTGAGAATGAGTTGAAACTAAACTGAATGACACCACCTTATAATAAGTATGTCCAAGCAGGAGTTTCTATCATTTAAATCTGTTTAATTAAATGGTGCAAACTTTTGTGTAGGCAAGATCTAAAGTATGTGAAAAATACTATGGAAAAACTGTGATTATTATAGTGCTTGAAGTTAGATACTTGCTGACATAATGCATTGTATGGGAGCTCTTGGCTTTGTAGTTTGAAACCTTACAAGAAGAAAAATAACGGCATCATCCCAGAAGGGAAGGAAAGCTTTGGGGGTTTAGTTCAGAAATAAATACCACCCTCACTTTGAAGCATTAATATGATAATCCACAGAAATGTGACTTTAGTAGGAAGTAGGGCTCAGTAGCTAGTTAGAATACATAGCATGTTAACAAAAAAATTTGCTTATGTGCCTGGTTGCTTTAACACTGAAAAAGCCAGTGGCCAAAGTGAATTCACTTTGCCACCTGTGGCATTCAAAGTCATGGAATCACAGAATCATTTAGGTCAGAAAAGCCCTGTAAAATAAATTCCCCCAAGGTGGCCAAGGCCACCACTAGCTCATGTCCCCAGGTGCCACATCTACATGGCTTTTGAACACTTAAGTGTTCAAAAGTCTTTGAAATGTGATGACTCCTGTTGTTCCATGGTTAAAAGTGAATTTTAGCAGTCTTCAGAGAGCGTTGTTTGTAGCCATCTGTAATGCAAATGCAGGTGATGAATTAGATTGAATACTAACAACACTTCATTTTCAGAAGCATCCTTCAGGTAAAATGGAAGAAATCAGTTAACTTAGAGACTTTAAGAAAATATAAATAAATTCTAATGCATTCCTTAGCAATGTAGAGTGAAACTTGCTATCCACAGAGCTTCATATTGCTGAACTCAAGGTGTTTGAAATGTTGGCATAGGCTGGAAGTGTTGGTGAGTCATTTATCAAGCATATTTATTCATTTTTCAAAGTTTGGTTTAATATTTTTATATGTGGGAAAAAAACCCAAAGTAACAAGAACTCATCATACAGTTACCCATTCCCGTAACAGTTTACATGGATTTTGAACTGTCATGCATGTCAAGATTTGCATTTCTTTGGTGTGATGTAAGACAAGTCCCCTTCTGTACAAGGTCTTAGTTACAGCTGAATATTTCATCTGTTTGAGTGTTGCCAGGTCTAGCAGCAGTGGTGTGCACTGTGGCACTCACAGCCTCTCCCTGGCACTCCCAAAGAGAGTTCACTCACACTGTAACCAACACCATATTTACATGTTACTCTTAAGGCTGTTTGAAAAGGGGATGTGCTTTCCACCTTTCCCCAGTTGTGTCAGAGTGTGAAAATTATACAGTATCACATTCTTTAAATTATTTTTGTAGCATTATGGGGAACAGGACCCAAAAAAAAAAAAAACAAAAACAACCCACCAAAAAACACCCCTCAAATGGTTCCAGAAAGCTAAATTTTTCAAATGCGAATGCTTCTGAGAACCCAAACAAGTTAGGTTTCTTTTGCACAGCAGCTGTCAGTCAATTTCAGGATTAAAACCAGCTTTTTAACTTGCGTTTACTTCAGTGGTTATAAATTCTTTCATGGGGGCGGAGAAAAATAAACAGTAATTTTTGGCATTGTTGACTAGAACAAGAAAAAAACCCAGCCATTTTATTTTGCTTGTCTGCCTGGCACACAGTTAAAAACATATTAATGCTTTTCTGACACCTCCCTATTGAAGAGTAATATAAACATCACTGCAGCATCAACATAGGAAAAAAAGCATTAGCAAACTTTTGAATCTCTGATCTTTAAACTGTTTCTCATGTAATATCAGTTTCCTATTGTAAAGCACCCAAAAATCCCTTTGAACAGAAAATAGTAATCATGCTTTCAACTTAGACCACTTGTATAAAGCTTTTCTTCAGAGATGAAGAATAAACTGAGAACTTCAGTCTTGTTTTCGTCTTAGTCACTGAAGCATTCATTTCCATGGGGAAAATCCTGCTTCCACTGGAAAGTTTTGCTGATGGCTCTAATATTCTCAAGGTTGTCAGGCTGCATCTTCATGCTTAGGAGATGATACCAGGCACAATGCAAGCAGGACCCCAGGCAGACCCCAAGGCTGTGTGTGTCCCGTGGTGGGGAGTGTGTGGTCACAGTGACTAGTATTAGTCAAGAGGAAAGAGGGACTGTATTTCATGTTCTCCTGCCCTCTCCCTGATTTCCCTGGCTGCTACTCTGCGGGAATTGCACTGATGGCATGGTAGCTCAGAAAGTGGAGCTCATGCCATGGTCAGCAGCCTGGTGAGGATCTCGTGTCATGAGAGCTGTGTTTCAGCCTGGGCTGTGTGAACAGAGCAGCAAAACTGGGTCTGTGAGCTCCTGACCTTCAGCCACCTCAGCTGGAGTGGATTGAGAGAACCAGCTCAAGGAGCAATGGGATGGAGGTAAAGCTTTGTTAGCAGGTGCACAGTCAGCTTGAAGAAGCTGGGTGTGACTCAGGTTACTCACATCAAATCCATCAGCTTTTGCTCACTCTCATCTTGAACAGTGCATTTTGTCACTCTTCATGTGAATAATTTCTCTTACACAGGTTATAATTCAAATACGACACTGCTGTCTGAATCCCTTTAATGTATTTTGACTGTTTATTGTAAATTTAGGTTAGATATTGGGAAGAAATTCTTGGCTGTGAGGGTGGGGAGTGCCCAGAGAAGCTGGGGCTGCCCCTGGATCCCTGGAAGTGTCCCAAGGCCAGGCTGGGCAGGATTTGGAGCAACCTGGGATAGTGGGAGGTTCCTGCCAATGGCAGGGGGTTGGAACAGGATGAGCTTTAAGTTCCCTTGCAACATTCTGCAATTCTATGATGAAAATACTAATCCTTCAGTGCTGGGCTTCGTTTATGTCAGCCAGCCTCTGGCACTCCATACCTGCAATGTTACCCTCCACTTTAATGCCACGTCCTGAAAAGAGCAGGAAGAAGACGTTTTCTTGCTGCAGTGTTCCTTGCTTGTTATGCAATGCTGTGCATGGAGTCATCACAATATTTGGTAGAAGCACAGCAGCAGCCCAAAAAGGATCAGTTATGTTGTGAATCTCAAAATGCTCCAAAGAATAGCAGATCTTTTTGTATCTCCTTCAGGTATTCCCACCGCTTTTCTCCTTTGAGGTTTAAAGCATGCATTAATTAACATGAGTTAAAGTCAGGGAAGGAGCGGCAGGAATGGGGAGTTTGTTTGGTCTACATGTGGGTGTTATGTCTGAAACAGTGCTCTGGTGTTCCTCCAAGGCCACGTACCTTGTTTGCAAACCTGTGCAGATAGAGAATGTAGAGAACTGTCATTCTTTTATGCTGTTAGTTTGTATTTGTCACAGCTGTGAGCAGAAAGCGCCCAATATCCCAGCAAAGGAGTGAGTAGTGATGCTGTGATAAGGGACAGACTCAACCAAGTCTGTGGCATTTTTTTGGGGAGCAAGATAGAATTTATCCTGGGATTTTACATGCAGTAAAACTGGATTCAGACACATTGAGAACAAGCATATTTCTTTAGCTTCCCCACCTTTCCATTTACTACTTTGTTTTTCAGTGGTGGGATATTGTGCATCCCAGTAAACTCCAAACCCACAGTACTTTCTCCCTGTCACTGAGACATCTGGTTGTGCTGGGGGAGCTAATCAATTGCAGACGTCGTTGCTATTATAAGCCTGCAAGCCACTTGAAAACTTACCCAGGATTTTGGTAATGAAGGGCCTGAAGTTATTATTTGAGCTTTTTCTTTTTTTTTTTCCTTTTAACTTCCCTTCAGGGGTCATCAGACTGGCAGTATTTTATTTATTATTTTTTTTACAAGCTCAGATTTTAGACTTTTGAAAGTTCAATTCTGTGTGTGTCAAGCTACTTGAATTTCCTGTAAAAATGTTGGAATTGTGAATTGATTTGTAATAATGTGAAAGTGAACAAACATCCAGGTTAACTCTGTCTGAAAAATTGGTATTTAAATAGATCAGAAACTCAGGGCTGATCTTGTGTTGAGGCACATTTGTCATTTTGCTATTAGAGCTGATATTTACTGGTAACATTCAGTAAGACTGTTGGTCACATTTATGAAGATAACTAAAAAAAATTAATTGGTAGCGCAAAACAAAGAATGGTTTAGAACTTGAGAGTGACATTCAGCTCTTGAGGCGATGCACTCTATAGCTCCAATTGAAAATACCTCCTTCAGAGCCTCACTGATGCCAAAATCTAACCAATAATGAATGATTTATCATTCTGTATTTGGCTTTTTCCTGTTGGAAGGGTGGGGGCGAGATCCTCAACTCCAGAATACCGAGTCACTCCTAGCACTTGGCTCTGAAACACATAAACAGTGTGGACTGTTACAAGTCCCATCCCAACGCCTGTATTACATGGCCATGTGTTCTCAGAGTTCCTAGAGCCTGATGTCAGGCATGTGCTGGGGCTGGCGTATTTTCTGATTTTCTGGGGGTCTCACGTGCAGCTGAAGCGGCTGTGCCGCGGCCTGGGCTCGCAGCGCAGTCTGGCAGCACCGGCGTTGCGCTGGTGCCGCTCGGCTGGGCGGCGATAAGCAAAGAGACAGTCTGGCTCCTTCCAGGAGCCTCTCGGTCATGTCTGAGCACTCGGCAGTTCCCAAAGCCTCTGGCTGACTTTCCCCTGCGGACCGTTCATTTATCAGGAAATGGAATTGGTTACAGGATTTCGCGCGCTGCCAAACCTCACTGACGAAATCGGCCCGTTCTTGCTCTCAGAAGTAGGAAGAATGTGTTAACTCTTTGTGCCTGATACTTGTTTTTAGTGCTTTTGCTAAAAAAAAACAAAAAAAAAAGCCAGGTTCCTTCCTGCTTTTAAAGGTTTCTGGAAATTGCTGACACACTCTCACCCTTTATAAATACACTACTAATGTAGGATAATTTTGCCTATTACATTTAGCTCTTCGCATCACAGTTACCACTGTCTTTATAAATATTATTTTAGAGCAATTGAATTATGTTAATGGGAGATTTGTCTGCTGAATTCAGTGTGTTACAGCTTCAAAAATGTCTTCTGAATTAGAAGAGTGAAAATTAAAATTTATTTAAAACATAAACAATGCTTTGTTGTTTAAGGGAGGCTTTAAAGCCTAAGTTGTATGTATAGCTTATACATGACTTGTAGGAGCTTAACCAGAATTGAATAGGAATATGTCTTTAGTTATGTATATAGGATGACAACAAGAAAAACCAAGTGCAGGTCTTTCTAAGTGTTTTGCTGGTTTTGCATATAGTTAGAAACCCAGCTGTGTAATGGCAAGGTAAACACCACTCTTTTTAGATGCTATTTGAAAGTCATTGTCTTTCATTATGGATCAAGTTTTCAACAAACTTAAAAAAAAAAAAAACACTTTTAAAAATGCAAATGCATATTTTTTTGTGACTTGCCAGACTCCAGGTTGCTCCGAAGTTTGCAGGGCAGAGCTGGTTGTCAATCACAGAACCATCTGGATTGGAAAAGCCCTCTAAGAACATCAAGTCCTGCAGTTCCCCCAGCACTGCCAAGGCCACCACTAACCCATGTCCCCAGGTGCCACAACCACACAGATCTTAAACTCCTCCAGGGATGGGGACTCCATCTCTGCCCAGGGCAGCTGTGCCAGGCTGGTCAACCCTCTCAGTCAAGAAGTTTTTCCTAATACTCAACCTAAAAATGAGCAAATTCTCAATTGTGCAAGTTGCACTGAGAGACAAAGAGCCATTTTGGTTTTATTAATATATTTATATTGATAGGAGGTACTCCTGGGGATTTTTCATTTCTCCAGTGGTCAACATCTATCTCTTAAGACTCCCTAATTTTATCCCTAGACAGCTAAGCTCACTCCTTTTGCAATACTGTTTCTGTGTCACACATAATGTCTGAGTGTTTAAGAAGGGATGGAGAAATGACCATTTGCAGGTTGTCTGGTGGTGGATGCAGGTGTCTGTTCCTGTACCACTTGAGTCATTTCAGTTTGTGCAACGATGTCTCTCGTAACACATCAGTCTGTTTTAATGCAATCAATAGTTGTAACCTCCCATGTATGAAATTACGAAGCCCAGAGGTAAAGTACAGTGCACATATGGTAATTATTATGTCTGAAAGTGGTTGCTGCATTAATTGATAGCAGTACCAAGTAATGCAGCCTCACTTAATTTCATTGCTTCTTATACAAAAATCCCATAAACAGAATTTTTGCAGTCTAATATGGTAGAGTGCTTTTTCTCCTTTTTATTATGAACAAATCACTGTGGAAGTATTTAGAGCTCTCTTAGCTCATTTAGCTTCATGGCAATATGTGATCCTTTGTTCCGTAAACAAAAAGTGGCTGAAAACAGCTCGTCCACAACCTGTGAAAGCACCATGTGAGCCTCATCTGCTGCGCTCTGAGACGTGGTTGGTGTTGCTGGGGCTGGTGCCAGCAAGGGACCCTGCTCCTGGCCTGCATCCTGCGAGCCTGAGCCACTGCAGGGGAGGATAGCTGGGTGATTTGGCCTCATTACTGACATAACTGAGGCTTGTAAAACTCAGATGTTTTCCAAGCTGTGTCTGCTGCTCAAGTTAACGTCAAAAAATATTACAAATTTAGCATTCCTTTAGCTTTTTAAAAGTCGTGGTTTAGTAGTATAAATATAATTTTCAGTTTCAAAGTGGTGTGTCGTAAGTACTCCTGAGGATCTCAGAATGTTGGTCCTTTCCATTGTGAATGAGGAAAGTCACGATGGCTAAGGGATATGCATGTTTGGAGGGAGATTCCTCATTCTGTCAGTGAGAGGCTGATGATGATGAAGGCCATCAGAGTGCCAGTAACACTGAAATCTGCTTGCATTTTGTGTTGAAAAATGAGTGAACTTGTCACCATCCCAGAAGACCTTTGCTGTCATCTGAGGAATCTCCAAATAGTTCAGAACCATGGTTTGGGTTTAGAACCAAACCAGTGGTTTGAGTTAAAAGGGCTTAAAGCCCGTCCAGTGCCACCCCCTGCCATGTCAGGGACACCTTCCACTGTCCCAGTTTGCTCCAACCCCATCCAACCTGGCCTTGGACACTCCAGGGATCAGCTTCTCTGGGAAATCTGAGCAAAAGATTAGCCTTTCTTCAGTGCTTGCTTAAAATCTTAATTTTCTTGAATACATACAATATGAAGGACTGGCTGAAAATAGACTATTTTGAAGTAAAAGGTAGTAAAACTTATATAAATCGTATAAATGCAAATATAATGTAGCAAAACCTTACGTGTAAAGTTCTCAGAAGCAGTGGCGAAGGTTTCACTGGCATCAGGGTTGTGGTGATAGTTGTAGTTTTAAAATCAAATATATTATCTGTTTTTATTCTCCTTTGCATCTTACTTGTAGTTAGGTTACAGTTCTCTATGAAAGATGCATCCTGTTCGTACAGAAGGCTTCTTTATCTTACTGAAATCCAAGGAACCACATTTCATTCCAGGATAAAGGAATGCATCAGAGATTGCACAAGAATCCAAGGTAGCTTGGGAGGGTGGTGCTTGGGTGAATGACTGGAGTAGAGTGATTCTGCAGTTCAGGAATGAGGTGCATTGGCCAAGATGAGGATGAAGGGTGGGCTAGCACAGGACACTCCTATTCCCAAGCTGCTCTCTGCGTGGAGACTAATATTTACATGGAGGCTTAATGTCTGTCCCCTCCACCCCTGAAGATTATTCCAGTTACCTTCTGGAAACTGTATTCTGGATTCAGTCACTTCATTCCCAAGTCACTGTTTTCTTTGCAAAGCTCAACAATTGCACTGGAATGAAATTACCTTATCCTGGAGTTGCCATAGCTGCTTCCAAAGAGCTGTCCCATAATACTGTTATGCGGGTCAGTCTCCTGCAGAAGGCTGGGCAGTATTTTGCTATCCCAAACCAGTTTAAGAAAAGAAGTTTAAACAAAAACGTGTAAATGTCTTGTGCAGACAACAAGGTCCTACCTGTCCAGCCAGGACTAGGTAACAGTAAAAATTGAATTGTATAAATGCAAATGTAAAAACATTAATACAGTAAAATCTACTGTGTTTCTGAGACTTAATTGTTCAAACCAGTAAAAATGGAAAAGGGAAAATAAACCAATACCAGCAGCAGGCTGATGAGGAGTGCAGAAGTTTGCTGTTTCTCCCCCATTGTTGTCTTTACCTTGCCATCACTTGCGTTCCCTTTACCGCTCTGCAGTCACAGCCCTGTACCCAGCTGAGCTGAATAATGCCTCAGTCTTGGCTGTGGCACTCTGTGGGTTGTAATTAACTAGCTCCCATTAAGGCAACAGATGAAAATTCATGCAGTTACATGCAAAAGCCTTAGAAGATGAAATAGTGTCTTATAACAAGAGGTGTTAAAGGAGGTTTTGTTTCTTTTTCTGCTCAAGACAAAGGTAAAAGTTTTAAACTAAAGCTAGAGTAAGGTATAAGGAGGAAACTTTTTATGATGGTGGTGGTAAAATACTGGTACACATAGCCCAGGAGGTGAAGGATTCTCCATCCCTGGAAGTGTCCAAGGCCAGATTGGGTGGGCCTGGGATAGTGGAAAATGTCCCTGCCCGTGGCAAAGCGTGGCACTGGATGAGTTTTGAAGGTCCCTCCCACACCATTCTGGGATTCTATGACTCTGTGAAATAATTATGTAATTCTTTATGCTACCTGTAGAGAGCAGAAAAATATTTCTGTAAGGGACACAAAGGAAGTCTACTGCAAAGATCTTCTTCCTTGGATCAGAAGAATCTGATTGTGCTCTACTGGTGGCAGTCAGGATGAGAGGAACCCTTTCAGCATCTTCATCTCACATCCAGTGAAAGGTGCTCCATGAGGATGCTGTTGGGCTGTGATGAGCAGAAACCTTTGTTGTTAGGAGTGAAGTTTTGCAGGAGAATAATGTAACAGGTGACATTTTCTGTCATCCATGATGAGGAATGTACACCATCCTGTTGCTGTCCATATGGCAGAGCATCCTTGCACAAGGCACAAGCCCCTCAGATGGTTGAGGGGCTAATGTCAGGTGGTCTGCAAGATTTGTGGACGGGAAGGGTCAGGAGATGACATACAAACCGCAGTTTTGAAAGGGAGCCTGGATTGCCAAAAGAGATCATAATATTTCTTTATACACAGCTGAAGTCTGGCCTTTCACTGCAATGTGAAATAACCAGAGAGGGTAGCAATAAGCTCTGATTTTTTTCATGTGAGCTCTCAAGACACTGCATCAGCTGTCCATGCATCGATTTCAACTTAGGCATGCAATTTAAAAATAAAAAAGTAGTCCCAAAATTCAGGTTTTCAGTGGCACTTAGATAAGGTAATTTGAATGAATGTAGACTAGATATTAAGGAGGAATTCTTGACTGTGAGGGTGCTGAGGGCCTGACACAAGGTTTCCCAGAGCAGCTAGATCCCTGCAGTGTCCAAGGCCAGATTGGACAGGGCTCGGAACAGCCTGGGACAGTGGAAGGTGTCCCTGTCCATGGTGGGGGATGGGATGATCTTTCAAGTCCCTTACAATCCAAACCATTCTACGAATCTCTGATTCTCTTACTTTATAGGAAGGAAGGGCACAAGTAAGAGACTTGGAGCAGGATTTAAACTTCACACAGATTCTAATATGAAAGAGTCTGTCTTTGTGTGTAACTACTGTTTGACACCAGATACATTAGATTGACTGATTTTACTGGTTTAAGGAAGCTGCTATGAGAAAGGGATACCTAGTACAAGGCAGAAAGCAAGCTCTGGAGAAACAGGAGGATGGGAAAGCAGTATGAGACTTTCCAAGTTGCTCCCCATGGCAACAGAGCTCTGACCTGGCTAAACAACTCTCTTCATGTGTACGTTTTTCAAAGCTACTTCCATTCTGCTAACTGCTGGCCTGCCACATCATTTGAACTCTGTTAACCTTCAAGGATGATCCCATTTTTCTGAAAGAGAGCACAGAGGAGCTTGCCTGCCCAAAGCTGCAGAGCTTTGGCTTTGCAGGAGATTGGCAGGAACCCCACACTCATGAACAGCCCAAAGCTCCCTGTCCAACACATCTTACAGGACGGCTCCCAGCCAGAGCCCAGCCCCTGCTCACTTCAGAGCTGTACAATTGCTCAAACTAAATAACATTCCCCAAGTTTCCCTCCCTAGAAAGCCTCCCTATACTTTTATTACGTTTTTTGCTGTGACTAAATCTGCTTCACATGTGTTGTGCAGCCTCCCCTTGCTCTATTGCATATGGAGTTGTTGTGAGTCCAATGAATAGTCCAGTGCCAAAGGCACTGCATTCACATGACGTGTTGTTTCCAAATATCTTGCAGCTTTGGTCAAAATAAAGTAAAATTGCACTGAAATGCCCTGACCCCTTTTTTCCCCTGCTCAGTTGAAAGCTGTTTCCAACCTGTGTTCCTTTACTACTGCAAACCTTCAGTGTAGGCAGAGTATCTGAAAAGTATGAAAAGTTGCATTTAAAATTAATTTATTCATTTATTTGATTAACGAAGTCCCACGTTATCCTCCTTCCATCAAGAAAAATAAGTGGTAGACACTTTTTAAATAAAATTTAAAATAATATATCAGAGGCCAACAACTTTACCTCAAAAGGTGCAAAATTTAATGAGTTGTGACAACTAAATACAAGATAAAGGGAGAAAAAAATAATGTAACTTCTAATTATACTGATCCAATTGCTCTTCCACTTTTAAGGTTTAGCTGTCTTTTCTGAATTACTCTTTTGAATTAAGTTTCCATAACATGTGGCAGATTGAGAAAAACAGTCCTTAGAAAATTTCTGCCCTGGATGACAGATGAACTAGATAATGGAGTATAATCTCTTCCATTTTCATGATTTTGACACATTTTCACTTCTGTGTGTATGTTTAAATCAAGGAATCAAAATAAGTTTGAGTACAGAATATAAATCCCAGACAAAATTACAGCTTTCATTGCAGTGTTGGGTTAAATGTAAACAGCAGGAATGTTACAGATATCTTCTAATTAAATGCATAAATCAGAGGCATATTTTGAATGTTTACAGCAACTGCACCAAGAAGTGAGAATGAGGAAGATATGTATTTTGTCAGGCTTGATGGCTGCGTCCGCTGCATTCCCATAGAGAGTTTAATTTTGTCACAACCTTTGGTACAAGTTGCAGAGCTTTTCTCCAGTTGATTTACAGGCTGTTTGTTCCTGCTGAGGATGATTAGAGATGGAAATGGCTTTTTCCTGGCCAAGCAGAGGTTTTCTCATGTCTGTCATCATCGCTCCTGAGGACTCTGGTGTTGGGATTTGGAGGGCAGCTGGTTTAGACCACCCTGCCTTTTTTGTAGCTGTGGATGTTCTGGAGTATCAGATGATGGTATTGAACCTTAAATCCACGTGGACTTAGGCTGGGTTTATGATAAGGTTGTCATGCTAAACCCACAATCTGTTGAGCTCACATGTTTAACAAAGGCTGATTTGTCTTGACTGTGTCCTCATGTTGACTCCTGTGCCTAAACAAATCCTACTATGCTCCTTTCTACCTGGGTTTTCTCCTTGCCCTCTAAGTTGGAAAAGCCCTCTTAGACCATCGAGTCCAAGCACTCCTCAGCACTGCCAAGGCCACCACTTGCCCATGTCCCCCCAAGAGCCGCAGCCACATGGCTTTTAAACTCCTCCAAGGAAGGGGCAGCTGCAGCTGCACTGGGCAACCTGTGCCAGGGCCTCACCACCCTCACAGCCAAGAATTTCTTCCTAATATCCCATCTAACCCTGCCCTCTGGTAGTTTAAAGCCGTTGCTCTGATGTTTAAAGTGCAGGGAGAGCAACCAAGCTGTGACTCATGAGCTGGGGCTTGAGGACAGACGGTGTAGCAGTGGGGTGAGAATTTCCCATCTTGGTGATGCTGTAGCAACAGCATCCAAAGCTCCACAAGGAAGATTTCCCTTCCTTCACTGCAGCATGTGAGCTATCAAAAACAACATCAAAGACTCTGTTTATAGATAGGAAACCAGAGGCTGGATAGTTCTGGACAGTTCATGGAGGGAAGGTCCTTTGAGTCTACAGGAGACTGGCAGCTCCAAAACATAGAAGGAAATTTTGTGTCTGTGGAGTGGGAGGAGAGCACAGGACTTGAACTTACATGTTGTCCTTGATGTGAGACTCATGAGATCCAAGTGGTGCCTTTAGTTCTAAGCACAGAGTCAGACAGAAAAACTTTATTTGAATTCCTGGTGCTTATCTGCCCCACCAGGACTTGCCAAGCTCCATCCCCCTAAGCTAAGACCAGCAAAGCCTGATAGTTGTCACCAGGGTAAACAATCCTGGCCTGAATGCACAGGGAGGAAGGGGGCAGATATGCTCAATAAGAAAGGAACATAATAGCATTTATGAAAGAATTCCCAAGCCTGAGGTGGGGAGTTCTCTAGAAATGTTTGATTCATGTCCTAAAGACAGTCTTTACCAGAATAAGTCTTAACAAGTGAGGTATCAGTGAAGGCAAACAAATCTGGAAATGCTGTGTCTGAAGCATAGTGAAACAGAAAACACAAGTAATTTTCATTCATTATTGAAACACCAGCTCACTTGGGGCCCTTTTTCAGATTGAGATGGTTGTTTGCATTAGGAAAAAACCACAATTTCACTATAGAAGAATACTACTTTTTTAACTGGTGGCTACATGATGATACCAAGCATACAGATCCCTTTTGGTTGCAATCTGCTCTTGAGTCCCTGTACTGAGACAATCAAGGAGATTGCCCAGTTGGCCAGGGTCAAGATTTGTAAAGATGTCTCTGTACCTTGAAGGAATCCTTGTCTTGCTCATACTTACCCTTTCTCCTTACAACACTGTGTGTCCCTCTATCATTGATAAAGGCAAGTTTTCAATACCTATTTTGAACTTGTTATCACAGCCTTCATCAATATAATGAAATATAGAATAAAATATAGCATAGAATGAGCAACCTAAAAATCCATTTCAGAAAAGGCGTCCTGGTTATTCATTGAGGTCAACTTAACACCACCCCCTTCCCCTAATTTTGATTTGTCTTCACAGAACTCTTAGCATTAGGTCAACTTTTTTTTGTAAAGCTGTGAAGTCCACATTCACAAAATAACTGTGTAAACATACACATTTGGCACCAGCTCCTCGGCTGGCAGTCCTGCCAGAGATAAGGCTGCAGTCTGGCACTGCATGCTATGGCTGGAAATGTCACTTGACATTTCACTCCTCAAGACAAATAAATGGGATTTCCTGCATGCAGCAGGGCAGTGCTGCTCATCTCGCAGCACAGTCTGTCTTTTTGCAGAGGCTTGAAATACTTAAGAAGGGAGTATGTCCACTGGGGTGTACATTTTCCAGTTTGGGGAGATCAGGGAGCCAAAGGTCTGCCGACTCAATAGGGTGTTAGTCAGCACGTCCTGAGCTTCAGGCAGATAAGGGTCCACTTCCTAGGCTGCCCTGATCTGAGAGTTAACAGTTGGTGACAGCGAGTCTGTCTCTGTTCTTAAGTCATTGTTATAATTTTTTGTAATATTTACAGGCCTGGCTCTCTCAGATTAAAAAGTACAAAATCAAAAGGAGGTCTTCCTCCGTGGGCGCTGGGGCCGGGGGAGGATGTTTGGGCTTGGCATTCAGCCCCACCGCCGTGCTGGGTGGGAGGGACCGGGGCAGGATGTCGGCGCAGGCCTCGGCTCTGTGGCTGCTGTGAAGGAAAACTCAAACTTTGTCTAATGACCTTCCAGGAGCCCTCCACACCAGGAAACATGCTGTAAATGTCAGCCCCTAGGATGCAAATCAGAGGTGTTAAGCTCAGCTGGGAGAATGGACCATGTCTCTCTGGTTGATACAAGAAGCCAAGGCCTAGGCAGTGCATCAGCCCTTGTACAGTGATAACAGAGGGGAGCGTAGTCCCAGTTGTCCAAAGGAATGTTCTTTTTGGCTTGGTGGGATGTTTTGGAGGCAGCATTGAACCAGTATGTAGTGAAAGCATGTCTGGGACCTCATCACTGGAAAGGTATGCAAACTGAATCACTGTGCTCTTCTCCTGCCACCTTTTGTGTTGGGGGAATATGTTCTACACAAATAAATGAAAAAACAAAACAACTCTGACATGGTAGTAACTCTGGATTTGGGGTGAAAGAAACAGGCAGATGAAAACAGCATTTTGACCTCTCAATCCCTTGTGGTTCTGCTGGATTATCCCAAGACTGTATTAGAGCAGAGAAGGGTCATATAGGAGTTTGCAAAAGGAAAAATCCTAAAACTGTGAAATGAGTGGAGTTTATACCATCATTGTGCTTCAGTCCCTTCCCAGCTCAGATGTTGAAGAGCAGAGGCGAGTACTGGAAACTCCATGGATGGGTCACAGTCTCCATCAGCAATCACAGTGTGAGACTGAGTCAGATGGCCAAAGCTCCAGCTCCATCTCCAGGGTGGAGGAAGAAAAATCTAACCCTGCTTATGACAAGTCCTATAAGGGGGGTAGGGAGGGATTTATATATAACTGGGTCAGAATATGTACATTGTCCATACAGGATTCCCAAGGTGCATCCCTCTGCCATCAAGGCAGACTGCCACAATGAGCAAGGCTCCAGTGCCTTACCAAAGCACAAAACTGTGAGTTGTGTTCTTAAAGTTCAGTAGGTTCTTTCATTGTCACACATGTATCCAACACCTTCTGCTTGTTTTGTGTTGCTGATTGTGTGGCACGCACCGTGGCGAGAGTTTTGTCTGCGCAACAGTTGTATCTTTGGTGGGAGTAGAAGTCGGGCAGCAGGAGAGGTTTATCTGGAGTTTGTTTCAGGACGGTGGGATGGTGCCGTAGCCTAGGTGGGGCAGCCATCCCGTGATGTTATCTGGAGCACAAAGCATTTCCATGATAAACAACATTCCTTGTATTTTAGACTAGTCTGCTATCAAAGTCAAAACAACTGCTCTGGCTTAAACAGTAGCACTCGCTGCTTGAAATGTAAAATACATAATTGGCTCTAAGATTCATCTAGAGCAGATTCTCCGTGTCTTTTAATATATAGCTATACATATTAGTCTACATGCATTATTCAACAGGGTTATTTTCTCTATAAGCTTCCATAATTTGTACAGTTCATAGACCTTTTTTATTGTTAAAAAAGTTTAAGAAATTATATCAGACTAAAAGTGTGTTACTCGCTTTTCAGAAAATAATTAGCAGATGGTTGCCTCTGACATGAAAAATGGAATATTGTTGGACATTTATAGTATTGGCTTTGTTTTTAAAAAAGGCTGATGAAAGGAATGTAGATCTGTCATTTTTATCCAGAAATTGAAGCATACTTTGTCCAGATACACAACTTAGTTTTTCTCTATTGCCTTCACTTGCAATATCTCTAAGAGGATACTTTGCCTTTCCCACCCCTACCTCATCCTCTTTGAGTTCTTCCACATTGTTGCAAATAATCAAATTACCTGGGAAGAATTATTTTTATCTTTGGCAAGTCATGAACCACAAAAGGTCTTTTTTGTTTTATATAAGGGTTATATAAGGGTTTTCCCACTGACCAGGTGATACTGGGGTCTGAGAGAACCATGAGTTTTTTTGGGAGGGAGCAAAGCATCTCAGGATCTCACAGATCACAGAATCCCAAAATCATTGGGGTTGGAAAAGTCCTCTAAGACCATCAAGTCCAACTATTCCCCCAGCACTGCCAAAGCCATCTGTCATGGTTTTAGCACTAGCTAAAAATCACTAGAATACTTAACTCATTTCTTGCTGTGAGATACAGATTAGGAGAAGGGCAAAACAGGCTTAAAATTTAAAAGTAATAAAGAGAGTTAATTAACAGAACTACAAGAATAAGAAACCAGAATAAAACCTCCAGAACCCTTTTCTCCCCACTCCACTTTTTTCTTTGCCCAACATTGGGCCAAGAAATGCCAATCCATCACACCACCTCTGACCCATGTTCCCAAGAGCCACATCCACACAGCTTTTAAATCTCTCCAGGGATGGTTATCCTCTCCAGATCTGGTTGACTGCAGAACTGATCTTCCCCTGCCTTCTCTTGCTTCCTAGACTTTATAAATGCACTTTCTGTCTTCTGCAGAGTCATCCAAACAGTGCATGTGCATATATGGACTTAGGTCAACTTGAGCTTTTGCCCAATTTGAGACCTTCAAAGACTTGTTCCTCATGAGATGTTCCCAACTGATTCATTGCTGCCAATTTCTTAAACTTCACCTTTTGCACACTTGAAAAGTGGCAGAATTAATAGAATCATAAAATCACTGAATGTTTTCAACTGGAAGGGGCCTTAAAGCTCAGCTTCTTCCAACCCCCTGCCATGGGCAGTGACACCTTCCAGATTGCTCAAATCTCACTCATAAAATTCTAGAAAGAAAGAATTCATCCTTGAATTTTTTTGGCAAACAAAGTGGCATTTTGGGGTTTGGAAAGTCTGCATAAGGTGTAGGGTTTAATTCTGAAGACTTTGGAAATTTATGTATTTCTGAGCCCTTCTTTGAGGGTACTGCTAAAGCATTATGGTCTTAACTGTGAGCTGAGGCATCCAAAATCTAGTTCTAATCTTGTAAGCTTTTGTTAGCAGGTCTGTGAGTCTTCTATATAAAGGTGTCAGTGAATGAGTGATTTCTAAACTCACTTCAGTTTTAACAGAAATGTTTGCTGAAAACATACTGTTTTTCATGGTTGTGTAAAGCCTTGCACATTAATCTAGAGAAGGATGGCTTGCAAGCTGAAGCACAGGAAGCCAGGGCTTAAGCTCATTTGCATCTTCCTTACCGGGGTAAAAATAGGGACTGCTGTTATGAAATGTGCATTTTCTGCAAATCCCATGGTAGGAAAGGCTTACATGTCCACTTCATATCCATAAAAGTTTTGTGAGTTAATAGATTCATCCCCATTTGTGCTTTAGTGGCCCTTAATGCCACTGAGAAATGGGTTCAGGGATTATTCTGTTTTTCAGATTTTAATTCCCTAAATTCAAAAGCATACAAAGGATTTTACTTATTTATCTGAGTGGTCAGTGTATGTACATAACAAGTGCTCCAGTGAGGTCACAATCAGAACTGTTTTTGTCACTTGGGTTTTGTCTCTTCTTGGTTAGGTTTTTTTTTTCCAATGTGAAAAACACCCTTTGTTTGAATTGTTGTCATTTTGAGGTTGCTCATTCTTTGCTCAAATCTATGTTCTTTCTTCTGTAAGGCCACTGTATTTTCTGAGAATTACTGTTCTTTCAGGTTAAGCCGTGAAGTGCATGAAAGTTCTATTTTTTGTTGATGGTACCTCATTTACACATCCTGCCTTCATCCTCATGCTTCAAGTGTAATTACGTACATCAATCTCTTTCTCTTTTTATTTATAAAGCCAAAATATATTGTATTTTCTGTGGTGTTGTAAATGTAGTGTTCCTGTTGTTTTCTGTCTCCATGGTCTGACAACAAGTCTGGCTCCTGGCTGTTAAGCAGTCCTTTTGGAAATGTTCTGGAAAGATCTGTGTCCATCTAAACAACGTGGCATAGAGAACAATCCTGACAGGGCAAGCAAATTCTAATTAGAGCTGTAAATCCTTGCACTGTGACTATAAATGTATAATGCATAAAATGTATGTAGAGAGTAATGATACTTAACAGTGTGTCGTGTGTAGGTTGGGTTCAGACTTTCATCTTGGTAATCTTTTCCTCCCATTCCAAAATTTCTTCAGGTAGACACAGGATCTCTGAAGCTAAGAAGGGATCCTGTTTTTTCTCAAACTAAGGGATTAAGGGACTTTCACAGAATCCTAGAATAGTTTAAATTAGAAGGAAGCTTAAAGCTCATCGCATTCCAATTCCCTGCCATGGACAGGGACACCTTCCAGTGTCCCAGGCTGCTCCAAGCCCTGTCCAGCCTGGCCTTGGACACTGCAGGGATCCAGGGGCAGCCCCAGCTGCTCTGGGCACCCTGTGCCAGGGCCTGCCCACCCTCCCAGCCAGCAATTCCTTCCCAATATCCCAGCTGGGCCTGCCCTCTGGCACTGGGAAGCCATTGCCTGTGTGCTGTCCCTGCAGGCCTTGTCCCCAGTCCCTGGGCAGCTCTCCTGGAGCCCCTTTAGGCCCTGCCAGGGGCTCTCAGCTCTCCCTGGAGCCTTCTCTTGTGCAGGGGAGCAGCCCCAGCTCTCCCAGGCTGTCCTTATAGCTGCTGACCAGTGGTCCATTTTATTTTCTGTGCTGTCTAGAATCAGCCCAAAGTCCAGGTGTTTCTCATGTGGACCAAACAGATCCTGAAATGGGTACCTGGCCTTGTCCTAAGTTCAGATATATACATTTATACAGAGCTTCTAGAATCTGTACAAATTAACACCCTGGTATGAGGACAAAAATGGCACAATTTGGGGCTATTGACATTTATCAGCAATATTCCTTTCCCGGAAGGAAAAGAAACAAGTGTATTTGTGTTTGCATCTTTGAATTTCTAGGACTTTAAAGCTCTCATTATTTGCCATTCTATTCCAGACAGAACCCTGCAAAGCTTTGTGCCCTGGCAGGTTTGCCACAAATATTTAATTCATTTAAATCATTGTGTTTCTACCAATAATTATCTAGGCAGAGCTGTTTGACTGATTTTTCTGAAAATGACCGGGCTTCTCAGTACTCTATAAAAAAATTAGTAATTGCTGAACTCTGACCAGAGGCACGTCTGCTCCTCTGGCAGTAGTTCACATCTGACACTGAAAATTCACTGCTGAGCATTTATTTTCCTGCAGCTGTGGTTGTACAAAGCTTTCCTCAAAGAGATCTGAAAACAGAAATCGCATATCAGTGAAACTTGCTCAAACTCTCTCATCACTCTCTGTAGATGAACTCCCCTATCCTCCTGGACCTGGAAGATTGTGATCCATTAGAATGTGGGATTCCTGGTTATGGAATTTTACTCCCTGGGAACAATGCTGTTGTCTACTACAGCTTGTGTAGTTGCTTAAAGCTTCATAATTCAATTTTTATTATAAATAATACTGTATTTAATATATATTTATTAAATAATATATAATATACTTATTATATTTAGCTTGTGCACAGGTGGTTTTGAACCTCCTGAACTTAGCTTGAGTTTTCTATTTCTTTTTCAACCTCCCTTCCTGAGCCCCCATTTTCTTCACTGTCTTTCTGTTTGCACCTATTCCTTAGGCCGATCTCTGAACAAGATGTGTGTCTCACACTCAGTCTAGCACATTTCCTGTTTGCTTCCTTCATCTCCTCACCATCATCCTCTATGCTATGAGCCCGAGGAGGAGAAAAAAGATGGTATCAGGCAGGTGTGGTGTAGCCCATACTGATACTTCACCAAAGCCACACAGACTTTCTGTCTGAAGCCAAAGAGAAGCACCGCAGACATGAACAGAACCCGAGAAAGATGAAACGGCCTTACCGCCCCTCAAGAATTAAGTAATTGCAAAAATTCAATCTGTCAGTATCTTGGAGCAAGCACTAAGGTATTTTCTTCCACAAATTGTGGTCTGTTAAAGAACTCAAGTCCATATATTTATATAAAACCCAAATATATCAATGTTTCCATATGTATCTGTGTATCCATACCATGAACAGTGTACCAGGCATGATTGTTGAGTTGTTTTCGATATCCTTGGCCATTAATTTGACTTACATTAGTATTTTGGGGACCAGATTTACAAGTGGTGTTGAGGACTTGGCAGACAAGTGCAGGTGTCATTCCTTTGCCCAAAATCCTCACAGATTGGTATGTTTGGTGCAAGGCAGGTTTTAGGGACAATCCTTGCTGGGGTAAATATTCATTATAGACATTACAGTAGAGGCTTGGTACAGTGCTGAACCTGAGCCCTCTTTTTTTACTTTGCCATTTGATGTATTTTGCTAATGAGGTCCAATCCTACAGATGCTCTGCAGGCAATACTGCTATATTTAGCTGAAACAATATGAAACACATAATTTGCCATCAGGTCATTAGGTTACCAAACAGGATTCATGGTAAGCTTTTCAAAAACAGAGAAATCCCATTTTCAGAAAGACTTTGAAGCTTTGGATTGATGTAAAGTTCACATGAATTTGACTCTCAAATGTGTTCAGACTCCTTTGAAAACAGCATTTCTCTACTCAAAGAGTCACCTGCTTTTGAAAATACTGATTTGTGCTTGATTGCTGTTTCAGAAACCAGGGTTTCCAACCAGAACTTGAGGAAAAGAGAGTTCTCCTGTTCTTTATTAATCCAGCTCTTTAATTTCTTTATTTTCCATAGTGACTGCCCCGTATCTTTGATGAATGCTGCTTTTCATCCAGCAGAACATTTAGATCAGGGAAGAAGCAAAGACATTGCCCTTAAATCTTCCCTTGCCTGCATTATCTGAGTGGAGATCATCCACTGACAGAACACTGTAGCCTGAACAGCTCTGAGGGTTCATTTGGAGGGAGGTAGATGTTTTATTTAATGTATGGCTCAAGCCATACATTGTAGCTCAGATACCGCTGCACTGCTTGGAGCAGGACCAGGTGCTGCTCGCTGGCCGTGATGTTCTCTTCCTCAACGTTAACTGAAAAAAACCCAAACAAAAAAAAAGCAAAAAACAACCCCCCCCCCAAAAAAAAATAACCAAAGCAAAACAAAAAAAAACCCCACCAAAACCCAACTCCACAGTGTTGTTGAACTTCTCCGATGGGGGAGTTACTGCAGTTCAGTTCTGTGTTCATCAGACTTCCCGTGGTTTTTCATCAAACCATGTGATTGACAATGCAGACAGTCTGCAAAGTTCTCGGTCTGTCTCGTTTGTACCCTCGTCCCAACCACTAAATCTGACTTCTGCTTTGTCTGGCAGAAGAAAACAAGATAGGGTGATGTGGTGGGGTGATTCACCGGAGCTGATAAGTGGTGTCTGTATTTAAACGGTGCCGTTCAAACCGTAATGTCACCTCTGTCTCTTGTATTTTCAAGGACTTTCTCAGGCTGGTTTATTTTAAACTATCTGGGGTTGTCTGTCCCTGTAAGGGGTGGAAAGAAATGCAAATAATTGCTCCAAAGGACCTGTTTATGTCAAGGCAAGGAGTTTGGTAACTTAAATAGTGAATATTGATCAAAAAAGGGTTTGGGCTGGGAGAGACCTTAAAGCTTATCTCATACAACCCCCTGCCATGGGCAGGAACACCTTCCAGTGTCCCAGGCTGCTCCAAGCCCTGTCCAGCCTGGCCTTGGGCACTGCAGGGATCCAGGGGCAGCCCCAGCTGCTCTGGGCACCCTGTGCCAGGGCCTGCCCACCCTCCCAGCCAGCAATTCCTTCCCAATATCCCAGCTGGGCCTGCCCTCTGGCACTGGGAAGCCATTGCCTGTGTGCTGTCCCTGCAGGCCTTGTCCCCAGTCCCTGGGCAGCTCTCCTGGAGCCCCTTTAGGCCCTGCCAGGGGCTCTCAGCTCTCCCTGGAGCCTTCTCTTGTGCAGGGGAGCAGCCCCAGCTCTCCCAGGCTGGCTCCAGAGCACAGGGGCTTCATCTTTCAACACCATCCATCCAAACAAACAGGGCAGTGACACAGTGAAGGAAAAAAAGGGATGATTCATCCCATGCCAGAGCTTTTCCTCTGTCATTAAGATTGCCATTTAAGATGCATTATCATGGTCTCCCTTTTTAAGTGGTGCTACAAATGAGGTTCATTGGAGTGTCACCAGCTAGAGTACCAGTGTCTTTCCAGGAGTAAGCTGGGCACAACAGCAGCAAGGCAGAAGAAAATAGATTAGTGCACTGCAGGTTTGATGTGCCACTTTGGGAAATTTGTTAACCATGATAAAGCAGTGCTGGCTGGATTATTAGTGGCAGTGCCCTGAGACCCATGTGGCCTGATTGGTTTACAGTGTCACTTGTATGTCTGCAGCACATGCAGGGCCCAGGATCACACAGGTGATCTGGATCTCTCATTTGAATCAGGACATACAGCAGACAAATGGCACAAATATGAATGTAAACATTCCTTGGACTGTCACCTGAAAACCTTGAAAAGCTTTTTATAAACCTTTAAGCTTTTTGGCATCAATCAAGCTTTTTACATCGTGTTTAAATCCTGCTGTTACAAATAGTTACAAAGTCACTCTCATAAAGAAGAAACTTTTGATGATTTTGTTTGTTAACAAGTTCTGTTTTCAGTGAACACCCTGCTGGTGAAACAGTGTGGGAAGTTTTTTATCTCAGTAGTGAATGGCTGCCACAGTTAATCTTGCAAGTTACATCATAGAATCATTGAGGTTGGAAAAGCCCTCTAAGATCATTGAGTTCAAACATTAACTCAGCAGCACTGTGTTCACTAATAAACCATATTCCCAAGTGCTACATCCACACCCCAAAGATGCTGGTGCAGTTCTCTCCATGCTGGGCCTCTAGGATTTCTCATTTTAAATGAATGAGAAAACATGGCCAGCACACAGCTGTGGGTCATTGCAGTCATGTAAAGAATGTGGGTTTGAATTGCTGGCCTGGAATTCTAATTTTTCATGTCTCATCAGCAATGCATTGAGCTGTCCTGAGCCTGCTGTTCAGGTAGACCATCAAAAATCCATTGCTCCTGCCATTATCTACATTCTTTTTATATAGACTCAATCAAAATTGTGTATATGTAGTGGCAGGGTGTATTACTGCTCTCCTTAAAAATCTCATTCTTCTTTTCTGCATTTCCAAGATATCCCCACAGGCTGTTCAAAGCACATGTTGAGTGTCAGAGGGTCCAGGCTGACTGCAGTGAGTTACAGCCTTTAATCTGAAATTGATTATTAAATTGCTACAGTACGATCACAATAAATGGCAACATCGATCAGCCTGAAGAGAGGCTGAATAATAAAATCAATGCATGGCTTATTGCCTGAAAATATGAATGCTACCTGAGCTGTTTTATACTGCCCTTCCAGCTGAGAGATAATGGGATAGTAAGACCTGAGCATCTCAGATGCAGCTTTTGGAATTTCTGATGTAATTTTGCCAACTATTTTAAGGCTGAAGATGTTTGTTAGGCTGCACAAGTGCCCAAGAATGATCCCAGGCTACTGCCACTAATGTTTGCAAAGCCAGTAGCTACATCTGTGACCTGAAGGTGGGGAAAAAAAAAAAAGTTGCCTGTGTTTAATTCAACTCAAATTAGCATGTCTAATCACTTTCCCCTTACTTTCCTCCCAGAAGGGCTACCATGGGCTGCATCCCTGGTGTGCAGCCACCCCTGGGGTGAAGAGTGGCAGCTGTGTAAGACTTTCCTCTGTCTGGAAGTGTTGCCATGGTGTAATCGTGAGGTTGAACCATTCATTCTGCTGATGCAGTGCTGCACAGAACACGCTCCTGTCTACACTGACCACAAGCCAGGAAGTTTTGGAAGGAAGTGGGGAAGATTACACTGAGGATAAGCAGAGTAGAATGTCAGTTTTTTAAAAAAAAATAAATACTAATGAAAATATACATGAGGGCTTAGTTGGGGGGTGACAGAGGGGACAGCTTGAGAATTTGGAACCGAGTTGGGAAGGGATAGAGAATGTCAGTGAAAAGGAGGGTCGCACAAGGCTGATGAGAAAAAGGTTGAGTGAGTACAAAAGAGGAAAGTGTGCTAAAGAGAGAGGATAAGGATGTAGTGGAAGGGAGTTGGCATGGTAGTAGGCTGGGAGATTGGAAGTGCAAGATGGGGGTGAGTATGGGTGTAAGGTACCTAAGAATGAGAAAACCAAAGTGATGCACAAGATTAAACAGGCTGGTCAAAACAGACTTGGAAAAGAGAGGTGGTAGAAAGTGGTTTAAATGCACAAAATGGCTGTGGGAGAGTTCTCTACCACAAACTGAATGTCTGACACAGGAAATTAAATTTGCTGATGTACCTTTTTGATTGTGAGCTTTGAACTCAACAGGAGTTAGATTCAGAAGAGCCTTTAACAACTTTGCTTTTTAGCTGCATCACTTCCTTGAACAGAGATAGTGCAGCATCCTTTAGGTAGGAAAAGGCCTCCAAGATCTTGGAGTCCAGCTGTTATCCCAGCACTTGCAAGGCCACCACTAACCCTTGTTCCCAGGTACCACATCCATGATTTCAACAGCTTTTCTGCAAGTTTCCGTGTTTTCTGACTCCAAGAATACAAATAACATGGGAGCATAGAAGTTAAGTACCTAACCCTGAAAACCAAGGGTCCAAGAAATGCCCCCTCAAACGAGACTGATCCAGCCAGAATTCTTGTACCCTTAAGGCAAGGAAACAGGGCACTGAGCTCAAGAACTAGGATAGGGAATCCCTTCATTATTAATGGGCAAAGAGGCTCCTTAGCCATTGCTGTGCTTGTTCTGATCATGTCACACGGTAGCATTTATTCTTAGTCTTAGCCACAGCCTTATAAATAATAAAATGGGTCATGTTTTATCTTACCCCAGTGATCACTGTAATGCGGCTTTTGCCTGAGACTCTGCCAAGCTCAGACACAGGCAACATTTAGAAGTGGATAAAATGAAGAGCACAGTACAAAAGTAGTCTCAGCTCTTTCCAAAATACATTCTTACCAAGAGTGAACCTGGTGGGTTTGCAGTGTGCACTGCTTTGGGAGGGAAAAAATGAGAAAAATGGGAACTTAAGGTTGCAGCATGTCTGTCTCTTCTGTCTGGTGACTAGGGACAGGACTCAGAGAATGGCTGGAGCTGTGCCAGGGAGGTTCAGGTGGGATACCAGGGAAAGATTCTTCCCTCAGAGGGTGCTGGCATTGCCCAGGCTCCCCAGGAAATGGGAACAGCCCCAAGGCTGCCAGAGCTCCTGGATAGTTTGGATACTGCTCCCAGGGGTGCACAGGGTGGGATTGTTGGGGTGTCTGTGCAGGGCCAGGAGCTGGACTGGAGGATCCTTGGGGTTCCTTTCCAACTTGGGATATTCTGTGATCCTCTGATATCACAAACTGTGTTTATTCTTTCAGCCTTTTCAGAGGATTCTCCTGCAAAGAAGCCAAGTACAATTAATTGCAAAACGTTTTTAAGGAAAAATGCAATAGATAGGTCTGTACATGCACAAGCAAGAAGGCTTTTGGGGGCTGCTAAAAATGAGTTTTCCTTAAGACCTTTTTGTTTTGTAAAGGATTCATGTGTTTAGTCTCTTAACAGACAAATGGATTGTGACCAACTGTAAAAGGCTTGAATACAATATGCTAATGTAGCATTTGATTCAAAGAAGAAATTATAAATGATCTCTTTATCCTATAAATATTTTCCTTGGGTTCTAATGGTTTAGTTCCTTCCATTATTTTTTTCACCAAACCTCTTTCTTCAGTGCTTACGTGGGCTATGTGTTTGCAAGCTGACATGCAAACCTTCCCTCACTGGACTCTGGCTTCTTGTTGCAGAAGTTCCCTGAGCTGAAGTTCAAGTACGTGGAGGAGGAGCAGCCTGAGGAGTTCTTCATCCCCTACGTGTGGTCCCTGGTGTACAACTCTGCCGTGGCCCTGTACTGGAACCCCCGTGACATCCAGCTCTTCACCATGGACTCAGGCTGAGGGACACCCCTGCCAGGCCAGCCCCACTCCGTCTTACAGGAATTGAACCTCTGCACCTCTTCCAACCTGACCCCCTCCAACTGACCCCTCCGACCCCAGAGCCAGTGTCCAGCCTCATGCTGGGACAGACTGGTGTGGGGCACCGATGGCTTGTAGGCAACCTTGTGTTTATAGTCCATAACCTAGAGCTTGTTTGATGAAAATGAGGCCTTACACATGGGGTATGATGTTACTACCAACCACAAACCTGATCGTCCTTTTAACTAAACGGGCTAATTGAGATTGCAGGCTTTGATTTGGAAGCAGCGTTTGTATTTTTGGCTCTTTCGAGTGGGCAGCTTCCTTGGTTCAAGCTTTTTATGGTCTGTTGGATGCTGCCGTGGGTTGCTCATTACCTAATCCCGTGTTTTCACTCACAGCCCTTCATTTCTGTGGCACTGTCAAGGCTGCAGCCCTTAAATTGCTGTCTGCACTGTCATCCGAGGGAACTAAGCAAGCAGCATCTTAATCAGGTTAGCTCCCAGGCAGATTCAAAACACTTGATTTAGATGTTTGTGGGAGGATTTTCTATAGCAAGTCTTTTGTTGTTGTTGTTGTTTGACTGGCAAATACTCTCCAGAGGGCAAGAAACACCTGCTTTCAGAGTCAGGTCCCTTACAGACTTGTTTTTCTGTGCTCCTCTGCAAAATTGTTCCTGGAAATTGAACGTGTAAGGAAAGGGGGGTAAAAAAAGTCCAAAGAAAATAATTACAAGATTGTAAAATAGACCAGTGTCCTGTAAACCTGTGCGTAATGGTGACAGTGTGTTTTGGGGATCCTTGACAAAGCTCTGTGTTGAAAATCTCCTGTTGGCTTTTAAAGTTTTATGGCAGAAATATAAATTTATCTGAATGTAGGATACTACTCTCTTTCTTTGTTGTTTTCAAGTGCCCTTTCCTGATATACCTGTTTCACCAGTGGGAAAAACTAAAGAAGTGGTGTGATTTTGAAAGAAATCTCATTTTTCAAAGTGGGGATCATATTTTGGGGATGCCTATTGCACACACGTGCACCCACTCTCCTTGTCCCACGTGCTGCTGTGTGGGGGACTGTCACCAGTACATTGCATGCCAAAACTTCCATTTTGAGGAATTGGTTCCTGAAGATGCGTGGCAACCCTCTGTACTCACTGCCTGCTCCAGCATGTTCTGTTTGTTGACCTGAGGAATCGGGTGCGTTTGCTTTCAGAAAGTCCTTTGAATGGCTTTAAATAGAATTTCTTGCACCGTTTCATCCCTCTGAAGGATATGCTAAGATTGTACTTTTTATCTGCTTATTTAGAGACAGAAGTCCATTTGAGTCCTACACAAATGGAGATGCTGGCATATTAAAAAAAAAAAAAAAAAAAAAAAAAAAAAAAAAGCTTTCCAAATTTATTTAAGTGTAGCTGCAAAGGGATATATACAGCCCACAAGCATTTAGGACTTTGAAATGGCAGAAGCTTTTGAGAAAATAGAATGGTAAGACTGGAGATGCAGTGTTTTCGTAGGCAAATAGGAGAAATGAATGAACCATGACTGAGCTGCACATAAGTTGATCTGTATTTTGGATTTATTCTGTTTTGTTTTGGTCTTTGAGCAAACGTCAAAAGGGGATAACTATTCTTGGTTACTGTAGTGATTTGTAATTTTGTCTTTATTAAAAGACTAAGAGTGTTTGTGATTCAACAGGGCTGCCCAGATTTGGAAAGGTCAGTCTGAAGATGCACTTTTAAACTGTGGATTTTAAAGCTGCTGGGCTGGCTCAGTGTTCATCTGTTTTAAACACCCCAGGGTGAGCAGAAGCAGAGAGGCCCTGCCAGGGCAGACACTGCTGAGACAGGTGTCAGACTGCAGAAAACCTGATTTGTCTGTGAAAGGGCTTTTTAAAGAGAGGGGCACATAAAGTAGCAAACTGATAGAATAGGTCAAACAGCTGCTGAACCAACATCAGTGTCACGCAGAAAATTATCTCACTGTCCTCCCGTTGTGGTGACACTGAAATGCAGAGGGTTTGTTCTGATGGCATAATTTCCTTGTGTGTTTCATGAAATGCCCTGCTCCCAGGTCCCAGCTGGTTTGGAAAAGCTGTAGTTACCACCTAAAGCCAAAACAGCAGAGCCAGACCAAGATTTAGGCAGAAATCCATGCTGGCCCCGTTGGCTCTCCCAAGAGCTGGAGCGTGATGTGGGCCTGGCAGTATCCTGACATCTGCAGTCTGGTACGGTCACAAATACTCTGTTTTTCCTTCACCTTAGGGATCCTTTTCATTTCTTTGTGTGAAAGATTTATTATGCGTAATTACAAAAATAAAAAAGATAAAACAGTAAATATGGGGTGGTGTGGTTTATGTCACAGGTCTTGGCGTGGTCCTCAGGCCCAACCTGATCAAGGTTTTATCATGTCCTTCATGATGTGCAGTTAAGAAGAATGTAATTTTATTTATTGTATAAAGTAAATCAGTGTCCAAGTCAGTGTCTGGTAAAAGAAGGAACACGTCATGCTGCAGTGTCACATGGAATGTCACTTCTTGCCAGCTCAGCTTTAATGGTCGCAGTGGCCATGACCTGGAGGGGCACTGAGACATGGAGTCATGGCAGGAAGCAGAGGAGGGACAGAGTTGTCCACACAAGACCTCAGCTTCTCATTCCTGTCCATTTCAACTGATGGTCTCTCTGGTTTTGGGGTGTGTGATGGGTGTTGCACCAGGACCTTCTCCTGACCATGCTGGTATTTGGGGTGGCCTACCTGTGGCCTTCCAGTACCTGAAGGTACTGACAGGAGAGCTGGAGAGAGACTTTGGAAAGGGGCCTGGAGGGACAGGACACAGGCAGTGGCTTCCCAGTGCCAGAGGGCAGGCCCAGCTGGGATATTGGGAAGGAATTGCTGGCTGGGAGGGTGGGCAGGCCCTGGCACAGGGTGCCCAGAGCAGCTGGGGCTGCCCCTGGATCCCTGCAGTGTCCAAGGCCAGGCTGGACAGGGACTGGAGCAGCCTGGGACAGTGGAAGGTGTCCCTGCCCATGACAGGGGGTGGAGTGGGAATGAGCTTTAAGTTCCCTTCCAGCCCTCACCTTTCTGAGACATTATTATAATATTCTTGCTCTTGAGTGCTGATCACTGGTGTCACCTCCTGTCTGGGCTCCCTGAGCAGCTGGAGAGAAATCCATCGCTTCAGGGCTGGGGAGAAGGTAGGTCTGCTCCCAGAGGACCATCCCTTCCAGAGGACCAAACAGGTAGGAAACTCAGCTGCTGTGTAAGCTGGCAAAGTGGGAGTTGTGGAGCCTCATGCACAAGTCCCTGGTGAGGCAGAAATCCTCCTCCCTCAGGCAAGAGAGTGAAACTCTGATCTTGCTGTGAAAGTGAGATGGTGGGGGAGATGTTGAAAGAGATAAATGCATGGGGCATCATTCACTTTGGCAAAAGCAGTCCAAAAATCTGCCAGATTTCTTGGCATTTCTTGACCCTAATAGCCTAAAACCAAAGAGTATTGGCAAGTTATGGAAAAAAAACAAACAACCCAAGCTGTTTTGTACATGCCACTAGATTGCTGATCTACCAGTTAAACAGGAAAGGAAGAAACAAACAACTCCCCTCCCTTCCTTGGAAGCTCTAAAGATTTTGTACAATCTTTTCTACGGTTTTATCATTGCATATGTTGTCTAATTCAGCCAAATAAAGGTCAAATCTCATATTTAGTCAGCCCCAGGCTCTCTCATAATTGATTGGGCTTGGTCTGCAAAAACTCCACCTTCTGTGTGGAAGAGCAGGAGTTTTCTATATGATTGCCCTTCCTAGAATCACTTGACCACTGCAAATCCTTTCCCGTGTCCACCCATTTCCCCTTTGGCCACCTTACCTAAAAATTTGTACCACTGGTACTGGCAATACTGTAAAATCCAGCATCGCAGCTGCTTTTGTGTTTGATTCAGTGTTAATTTTGGTCTTTGAGGGAGTTACTATTACCATATTTATTGTCTGCTATTGCCGACAAGTAGCAGTGTTTAAGGTAACAGTTGCACGTCTGAGAGCAAGACACAGCAGCCTCGTCCTGAGCCCCTGGATTCTGGAGCCTCAGCCCTGGACAGACACGTCCTGGCAGAAGCCGTGGTGGCTGTGAGCTCTCAGTAGGGTGAAGGTAGGGGCAGAGAATGACATGTCAGGCCGGGATGTCCTGGATGCCACAAGTTTGGTTGTGGGGGTTGGGCTGGATGGGGCTGGGAGGTGTTCAGGGCTTGGCCAGAAAGCTGACTTCAAACTCTCTGAAGAGTTACTCACTGGTGGTGCCTTTGCACAGGTCAGTCGTGACACTCGTGTGTGAAGTGTTCAGGGAAGGGATCACAAGGCTGGGAGTTTCCCTGTTATTTTCACTTTCAGGGAAGGAGCCTGTTGGCAAGACATCCCCGGGCTGATGTGACATCACCAGGGGAGTGCTCCAGGCCATCCTCCTGCATGAGACATCAGCACACATCACCAGCAGCGCTCATTGCCTGATAACAGCTCTGCCAGCTGAAGATAATGGAATTTCACAGAAAAGGGCAGCTCTTGCAACCTCCATTGACCCCAGCAGCAGAACTGTACTTCGTGCTGTGACTTTGGGGACAGCGACTTGTAAGGAGCAGGGCAGGGAGGTGCTGTGGGCAGTGGAGATGATAGTTTAAAGTAATTATAGAGTGGGCTGGAAGGGACTTAAAAGATCCCAGGGCTGGAGCCCCTCTGCTCTGGAGCCAGCCTGGGAGAGCTGGGGCTGCTCCCCTGCACAAGAGAAGGCTCCAGGGAGAGCTGAGAGCCCCTGGCAGGGCCTAAAGGGGCTCCAGGAGAGCTGCCCAGGGACTGGGGACAAGGCCTGCAGGGACAGCACCCAGGCAATGGCTTCCCAGTGCCAGAGGGCAGGCCCAGCTGGGATATTGGGAAGGAATTGCTGGCTGGGAGGGTGGGCAGGCCCTGGCACAGGGTGCCCAGAGAAATTGATAGGGCCATGGAAATGGCTGCAGAGTTGCATGAGCTTATTCAAAAGCAGCAACCCATGAAGTACATCCCCCCATTGCAAGTCTCTGACTACAGATTTTGGCATCCCTTCACTGGGAGTACCAGGGATGTCCCTGGAGTAACAGTGTTGTAGAAATGCTTTGCATTTTGAGGGCAGTTAACCCCAAACTGCAAGGTTCCAGCTGAGATTACAGCTCGTAATCATTCAATCACTGATGCTGGGTTATTGCTGGGTGGATGCATTTCGGATGTTAGGGCTGTGCTGCCTGCCTGCAAATCAATTACTCCAAGGAGCCATGTTTGGTGTTGGAGGCTCTGCTACCACCCATGGACTGTGACAGCACTTACAAGTACTCAGATAAATGAAAATGTCACTATCGATGAATCCCTCCAGATCACGAATCCAGTACACCATAGAGCTGCCAAACTGGGGCAATTTGAATGAGAGATTTAAAGAGGAGAGATGATTTTTTTTTTTTTTTTTTAATGCTGCTGAAGCTCACTCCATAATCCTTCATCATCACTTTAAAAACTGTCTTAAAATTAATCCAAAATGAATATGTCTTGGCAGACGTGATGAAATGTTCAGCTGTACATAATGTTTTTGCCAGATGTCTTGGCAAACTAAATGGCAGACTTCAGTCTTCCTTGCAGTCACTTTGTGCTGCTGAAAACCCTGAATGTGATGGCACCCAGGGAAAACTGAGGATCCGGAGAGGAGCAGTGACAAAGTAGGTGACGTCCTGATGATGCTACCCTGGCCCCTCCTCCTATTTATGAAACGATAAAAAAATGCCTTTCAAAGAGCAAAACAGCTTATTAAAAACTGGCAATTTAAACTAGGAACAGCTGTCCTCAGCCTGCTGCTTCTATTTTTGTCCCTAGAGCTGTTGTCAGGGTCCATCCCATCTCCTGGCACAGCTTCTGCATCCAGTCTGCAGTGCCCCCCACTCCATGAATCCTTCTGGGTGTGGGGCTTGGGCTGCAGGGGACCAGGGGTGCCCAGTCCTACCAGAGCTGTCCCAGTTTAAGGACTGTATCAGCTTGAGAATAATGAGAATAAGCCAGTCACATAAAACCATGTCTGGAGATTCAAAGCCTCTTACAAAAGGCCCTTGAAGGCCTAAAAATGTAGGGTTTTTGCTAAAACAGACCTGTGTGTTGTTTTGTTGGTCAGGCTGTTCCTAGAGGGGGGGGAAGACCATCATTCCTTGACATGAGATGTTCAGTATGCATTATATTTACCGGCTTAGCTTCGGAATAACTGTTCTGCTTAAGTGCCTTGTATCCTGTCCGTGTCTCTGCATGGTGAGCAGTGGAGCAGAGACAACCAACAGAGCAGTTCTCACCCTGAAATTAAGCTTTTTGTGATGGCTTCAGGAAAAAAACCCTCATTTCCTCCCCCTATCCCCCCAAAAAAGTGGAAGTTTCTCCCAACTGAAACACAAAGTGAAAATTAAATTTAAATTATTTTCTTTCTCCTAAATCAAATCTCACAGGTGCCAATTGCCCTTTAAAAGGTCAAGCTTTTAGCCCACAAAATTGTAATCAATACATTATTGACCTAAGCAACAGCTATAAACTATGGGCTGCCTTTATCTCCTTGCTTGGCTTCTCCTCCTTCCTGGTAGAGCACATTTGGGCCAAGAAAGTGGCCCCAGTGAAGGTGGGGTAGAGAGGGCTCATAAAACCTCACATCCATAACAGGGCTGGAGAAATGTGAGCATCCCTAGCACTCACAGAGAAGGATTTCCCTTCCCTTCCCTTCCCTTCCCTTCCCTTCCCTTCCCTTCCCTTCCCTTCCCTTCCCTTCCCTTCCCTTCCCTTCCCTTCCCTTCCCTTCCCTTCCCTTCCCTTCCCGCACCTTCCCGCACCTTCCCGCACCTTCCCGCACCTTCCCGCACCTTCCCGCACCTTCCCTTCCCGCACCTTCCCTTCCCGCACCTTCCCTTCCCGCACCTTCCCTTCCCTTCCCTTCCCTTCCCTTCCCTTCCCTTCCCTTCCCTTCCCTTCCCTTCCCTTCCCTTCCCTTCCCTTCCCTTCCCTTCCCTTCCCTTCCCTTCCCTTCCCTTCCCTTCCCTTCCCTTCCCTTCCCTTCCCTTCCCTTCCCTTCCCTTCCCTTCCCGCACCTTCCCGCACCTTCCCTTCCCTTCCCACCCCTTCCCTTCCCCCACCCTCCCTTCCCGCACCTTCCCTTCCCGCACCTTCCCTTCCCTTCCCTTCCTCCCTTCCCTTCCCTTCCCTTCCCTTCCCTTCCCTTCCCTTCCCTTCCCTTCCCTTCCCTTCCCTTCCCTTCCCTTCCCTTCCCTTCCCTTCCCTTCCCTTCCCTTCCCTTCCCTTCCCTTCCCTTCCCTTCCCGCACCTTCCCTTCCCTTCCCGCACCTTCCCTTCCCTTCCCTTCCCGCACCTTCCCTTCCCGCACCTTCCCTTCCCGCACCTTCCCTTCCCTTCCCGCACCTTCCCTTCCCTTCCCTTCCCTTCCCTTCCCTTCCCTTCCCTTCCCTTCCCGCACCTTCCCGCACCTTCCCTTCCCTTCCCGCACCTTCCCTTCCCGCACCTTCCCTTCCCGCACCTTCCCTTCCCGCACTTTCCCGCACCTTCCCTTCCCGCACCTTCCCTTCCCTTCCCGCACCTTCCCTTCCCTTCCCTTCCCTTCCCTTCCCTTCCCTTCCCTTCCCTTCCCTTCCCTTCCCTTCCCTTCCCTTCCCTTCCCTTCCCTTCCCTTCCCTTCCCTTCCCTTCCCGCACCTTCCCGCACCTTCCCTTCCCTTCCCGCACCTTCCCTTCCCGCACCTTCCCTTCCCGCACCTTCCCTTCCCGCACTTTCCCGCACCTTCCCTTCCCGCACCTTCCCACACCTTCCCTATACAAGATGTAACCAGAACTCTCTATTCCATTACCAGCTGTTTAAAACAGCTGTGGCAATTTTATCTCTTTCATCACCCATCCCTCATAACTGGGGGATGTCTTCTGTTAATGGGCCAGCTGTTAAAACCAGGTGTTGCAGTGTTCTTTATCTCTTCCATGACCCATCCTCCCTCCTGGGGGATCTCTTCTGTTCCTGGGCCATTGAGTCTCACTGCAGGACTGATAAAATGACATCATCCCATTGTGGGATGCTCCACCCAGGGGGAGGAGCCCAGCATTCCTACCCAGATATAATCTGAGACTCAGAACACCACAGGCAGCCTTTCTCCATTGGATTCTCCAACACTGAACCTTCAGAGGTAAGCTACACCCTTCTATCATTGCTTTAATGTAATAATATAAGTTAATGTAATAATCATAATGTCCCATTATGATTGGGATCATTGCTTCAACAGAGCCACATCTGCCACTCCAGGACTGCAGCCACCATTTAATGGTACTACTACCAACACCCCAACCAACAGGGTGTCAGGGTGTATTCTGACTCTGACAGTGGGTTTGGGTTTTGGTTTGTACTTTTGTATTACTGCATTTTTATTTGAATTTTCATATTAAAGAACCGTTATTCCTATTCCCATATCTTTGCCTGCGAACCCCTTGATTTCAAGATTAAAATAATTTGGAGTGGGGTAGGGTTTGTGTTTTCCATTTCAAGGGAGGTTCCTGCCTTCCTTAGCAGACACCTGTCTTTTCAAACCAAGACATTTCTTCTCCCAGCTGTTTGAGTCTGACCAGTTTTGGGCTGGAAAAATGCCCAACTGGCCTGGTCAGGAGGTGGATTTCCCACATGTCCATCCCTAACACAGACACAGAAGATGATTTCCAGCAGTGCTGCTTTCCCTCCTCACTACGCTGTGTTTCCCTGTTCAGTTAGGGACATTCACCCACACCAGAGTCACACCAACAAGTGACCAGGGGTCCCACATCCAGGTCACTGTGGCCATCAGGACACATCAGGACACAGGATGGAGGTGATGCTCTCCTGGACAGAAAATGAGGGGACAGAACCTGGCTCGTGTCTCCCCACTGTAGGGAAGGAGTAAGAGGCTAGAATATGGGATGGGTTGATGACACATTTGAGGGCACCAGTGTCCCCACTGGTGTGTACCAGAGACAAATGGCAGAGGCCCTTCTTGACTGGTTGAGGAAGTAACAAACATTTTAAGGCAACACCTTCCTGCTTGTTGTCACTGACTCTGTGCTGCCAAGTGAAATTCCAATGAGTATCCAGAAGAGCAATGCTCGAGAATAAGCCAGAAGCCAGGGTCCTGACTCAAGGAGTGATTAATTAGGAGGAAATTACACGGATTAGGAAGGGCCTGAGCCTAGACAGGCAGTTTGGATGTATATCTATGTGTATAGTGTGCATGTGTGTATATGCAGTACAGATACATAGAGACAGGGTATTTACATATACACGTCAAAATGGCACATCATTGTTATTGATGATAGATTTTATGACATACTATATAAAATTACCCCTTTTCTGATGTACCACCCTGTCTGATGAGCAGCCATCACTGAGAGCACAGCACTGGCTGTGTTTGGGTGTGTGCCCCATAGAAGACTTCCAAGAGGAAATGGACAAGTAGTGGCCATGGGTGATATCTCAGCTGCTTTTGGGGCAGGACTTTGATGTGACACCAGGCTTTTTCAGGCATTGGGGTGTGCAGGGAAGATTGGAGCAGCACATCCCAAGTAGGGAGGCTGCCAGTGCCTGATTCCCCTGCTCTGATACCCAGTGCTGCGCGTGTTTATGTTGTGGCTACAAGCATTCAGTGAGGGCAGATTAGCTGTGTTTGTGCAGCTGCCAACCTCGCTGTTGTGACATTTCCATCTGCCCCACTGCTGTATAACCCTCTGTTCCTGACGAAATTAAGAGCCAGGAAGAAATCTCTTCCTTCCCCACCCTCACACCAGAGCTCAACCCCAACCTTGGGCATCAGGTTCCAAAGCTGTCCCTCCAACGTAGGCCTGAAATCCCATCTTGCCCTGTGACCTTGGGCTGCTCTACAGTCAACAGACATCAAAAGCCTTGTTTGTACCGGTGTGCTTTAGCATCACATCTGGCTCTGATAATGTTCAAGGACTGACAGTCTTCTTCAGGTCAAAACAATGTAAGAGCTGGTCCTGGGAAGCCCATCTTTCACCTCGCTGATGTGCAGCAGCAGCCATCAGCACGAGCAGCAGCTGCCCATGCTGGGGCAGACCCTTGCCCTACCTCCTCCCTCACAAAAGGTACAGTAGGGTGGAGAGCATCCCTGAAATGTTCCAAATCACAGCCTACAGAGACCTGGCTGGTGGATCCAGGACTTTTTCCTTCGGTCTGGAGCCCAGATCTGGGGTTCATGAGGTTGGAATAAGTGGCCTGCTACACCCTCTTCCCAGTCAGTGCCCCCAGCCCCATGATGGGCCCTGGGGACCAGAAGTTGTCCATTGAATCCTCTCATTTTAAGAGACTCAGAAGAGGATTTGTCACTTTGCACTCCCAGTTTAGGACCAGGTGGAGAGGGGCGAGGCTCGGGAAGGGTGGAGAGAGGTTGGCGTTGTCACTGATGCCTTTGCAGCATTGCACTTCCAAGTTTTAAGAATGTCTCTGCTTAGTAGCTTTCTCCTACCTCGACAGTAACCCTTGGGATGGCAGCTTGGTGGGGTGCGTGTGGGAGATGATGAAAGACAGGGAGTTGAAGAAACTTGTACTAAACACTCTGTTGGCTCTTGGCCTGAGACGCTGGGCCTGCTCAAGGCCTTGCCAAGATCATTTTCTCTGGGAGGATACGCTGATGATGACAGCCAGGTATTTCTTTGATGCAATTCTGTGTATTACTGGGGAAAGTACGTAAAGTCCCATTTCCCCGAACACCACGGGGCCACGTCGGCTGCCACAGCCTGGAGCCCAAGCCTGAGCCTGCCTGGAGCCACCCCTGCACAGCCCAGGTGCCTCCCTGCACCCTCACCTCTCACTGCATTTCCCCAGATCCCTTTCTGGAACCTCCCTGGCACTTTGCTGGCTTGTTCTCTGCTTTCTCATCCCTCTGATATACTTAAAATATGCACACACCCCCTTTAGTGCAAGCAACTACAACCCAACCAGGGCCCTGGCAGGATGAGCAGTCTCTCTTCCATCTTTTACAGAAATTCCCAGGCAAATTTCTCACTTTGAGTGATTTTGAGAAATTTCCATGGTAGTTCAAGGCCTGCATGAGAGTTTTTTCCTGTTTTGGCTTTCACCAAACAAGGGTGAGAATGCTTCCTTGCTTGAGCACCAAGGCAATGTAGCAAATTGGCCAATCTGATGCTCATCCTCAGCAGAATAGGCCCTCAGATAAAAGTGAGGGCTGAGAATGCCACAACTGCAGCCTCTTGGAGAGAGGAGCTGCTCTGCAAGGTGCCTGAGTCCTGCCTGGTGGAAAGGACTGTGGGTCCCCTGCTACCACCTCTGTCCCCAGACAGGGTGTCCAGCCTGACCCTGGGTGTGGAGCAGAACCCATCAGGGGTTGCCTCTGGGGCCAGCCAGCTCTTGTGACAGAAAAAATTGTTTCCCAGATACCCCAGTATCCCTGCAGTGTCCAAGCCCAGATTGGAAGGGGCTTGGTGCAGCATGGGACAGTGGAAGGTGTCCCTGCCAATGGCAGGGGATGGGTCTCAAGCTTTAAGGTCTCTTCCAACCCAGACCATACTAGGATTCTGTGGTTCTGTGAAAAAACCTTCCTCAGGGTGAGGTTTGCAAAGACCAGAGGCTGACCAGGGCTGGGAGGAGCAGGAGTCTGTATTTGCCACACCTGGATATTGCTCTGGATGGATGCTCAGAGGGAGACAGGGGCCAAAAATGGCAGCAATGCAATGGGGGAGAAAAGGGAGTTTATCTGGGGGGAGAAAGGTACCAAATCTGGGGGTCTGCCCAAGATAAATTTGTGCATGGGCTGTCGGGTAGAGAGAGGAAGCCAGGGGTCTATTCAGGACATGGAGTGGCCCAAGTTTCCACCACGCTTCTTGTGTGACTTGTTTTTCCTGGGAAAATGAATCCTTCTTTTGCAGCATTCATGAGAGTGGCCCACGCACGGAGCAACGTAAGAAGGGAATGGCCTTTGTGCTCGGGACAGAATGTCTCAGAACATAATGAATGAAACACAAATGTGTGAGTGGCGCTGACACCGCCGTGCGTTACCCCGTCAGCATCCTGGTGTGAGCTGGGCGTCACGGCCAGCACACTCACATGTGAAGCAGCACAGTGGAGATAGAAACCTCCTTTTTCTGAGTGACAGAGCCCTGTGGCTCCTCCGTGGGGCAGCACACCCGACACCGAGTGCACGGAAGGCACCCTGAGAGAGAGCGGAACATCTGGACTGCTGTTCAGTAAACAAGACGTGAGCAAGTCACGCCCCTCCAGATAATCTCTTGTTCAAAGTGAAAGCTCACCACAGAAATTTGGAAAAGGAGGTGGAAGGAGCGGGGCAGGATTCCTATTATGCTTGGAAACAATTTAAATATGTCAATATTAAGGGAGCGTAATTACCACTCAAGCAATTCCAGCAAACAAGTCAGTAACAGTGCCTGCTTTACGGGAAGTGCATTTCCTCTTGGCAGTCTCCTGGCTGGGGATTATTGAGTGTGCAGCTCTCCCTCCATCCACTTCACTGGGGAATCTCCCAGTCAGGCAGGGCCACAGAGCAGTGTGGCTCTGTGGGCTGGGGTGCTGTAACATAAGGGACCATGAGGGCCAATCTCAGCCCTTTGCAAGTGATGCCCTAACCCCTGGCAAGCTCTGATGCAGGTCTGAAGACACGGAGCAGCCCCATGGTGCTGAGAGGCACCAACCCATGCTGACCTTGGGGTCAGCAGTGACCATCATTCCTGTGGTCAAGGTCACGAGCAGTAGCCTGGTGCTGCTCTGCTTCCCAGAGCATCTGTCTGGATCTTCCATTGCAGCCATGCTGTGGAAAGAGGCAGAGGAAGGAGAGGGCTGTGGTTCAGGGGCTGGACTCTGTGCCCAGATCTCCTGAGTCAGCTCCCAGCATCACCACCGATGTCCATGTCATGTCAGACAAGTCACTTCACCTCGGTGACGCCGACTCTGGCCTCAAAACCCTTCTGTGGTCCCGCTGTGTGACAACGTAGCAGGGTCACTCTGGCTTGGGGAAGTTACTCAAGGGCTTTGACTCCTGGTTTGAAAACACTGAACCCAAAAGTCAGGTTCCTTGAGCCATTAGTCACTGAAGAAACAACAACTTCCCAAAGCTGCTGAGAACCTTCCCAGGGCTGCTGGGAGGAACAACCTCCCCCTCCTGTCAGAGATGCTCAGGGTGCAGCTGGGCTGGCATAAGATCCAGAGAGACATCAAAACTGGATCATTCCCACGAACAATGGGAATTATCTCACGGGAAAGTTGCCCTGTAGAGTGGCCACCCTGCAGCTGTTCCCTCTGGGATCACACACAGGTGCTGCTGACCACTCAGCTACCACTTACACAATAGCCCACTAAGGACACAAAAAACCCCGATCTTCAACTAAAGAGGTGCAATTAACCTGTGTCACTCATTAGAGAGGGCCTGTGTATAATCCTCATTACTGGATCTGTGTGTTTTCCATCATCTCTGTCTGCTGTGCAAGTCCTTTCATCCACACTTGCAGATGGTGAACCAATATCTCAGGAGTTTGGAATGAGAGGAGCTTTAAGTTCCCTTTCAACCCAAACTATTCTGGGATTCTGTGATTTTGCCACCCTTTTGACTAGTTTTGAATTGTACTGACTCAGCATTGCCCAGGATGTTCTTTACAAGCCTGATGTGAAGTGTATGAGTGCTCATTATTGTCCATAACACATGGACCATGGTATGAACCCTTTTAAATTCGCTAAAAGCACTTGAATATTTTTAATTAATTCCTTTTCTTTTTTTTTCAATACCCACCCAATTTGAGCCCTAATCCCATCTCACGGCTGCAGAGAAGCTCTAACAAAAGATTAGCTCATGTTTAGTGTCTGTTTAGTGCCAGAAAGGCATCTTGAAAATGTAAAATGACACGGAAATGCCGAATAATCATATTTTGTTGTCATCACTCCCCTTGAGCAATGCTCTCAAGCCTAACAAATGCTTGCTGCAAGCAAAGCAAATGTCCTCTCATTGTTTTTGAACAATCCCACTGCCTGCCCTGAAGTTTGGAGCACCACAGTGATACCTGGCTGGCTGGGGACATTATTTTTGCTGGGGTTTTGGGTCTCCCCATAATTTCTCGTTGCAAACCTCAAATTTCTGTTGCTCAGTCTCTGCCCTCAGTAGCTTGGAGGAGCCCAGAAGCTGAGGGGATGATGTGCATGTCCCAAACAGAGTGCTGCATGGCTGTGGAGTAAAGGGTTGTTGGTAAGAGCACACATGAAGCGCACCAGGATGTGGCTGGAGATGGGGCCATATGGAGGAAGGACAGCACTTTTCTGGGGCAAACCTTGTTCTGACTCCTGGAGCAAAGCACAACCTGGCACAGTGCAGGAATGAGGTCAAGAAGTGGCCATGGACTTCAGCAAACCTTTGACACTATCTCCCACATCATTTTCCCAGAAAAGCTGCAGCCCTTGGCTTGGACAGGTTCAGTCTTAGCTGGGCTCAGATGAGGCTGATGGCCAGGCCCAGAGAGTGGGGAAAGGAGCCACATCCATCTGGGGCTGGGCACTGATGGGGTTCCCCAGAGGTCAGGATTGGGGTCACCCCAACCACCTCTAGCTCCAGGCTGAGGTGGAAGGGCTGGAATGTTGGGAAAGGCCCTGGTGGTGCTGGTGCCAGCGGCTGGACAGGAGCTCAGGGGTGCCCAGGTGGGCTAGAGGCCAGTGGGCCCTGGGCTGTGCCAGCCAGGTGTGACACAGCCCCAGGGCAGGGCCCGTCCCCTGTGCCGGCGCTGCTGAGGCACCTCCAGTGCTGGGACAGCTCTGGGCCCCTCAGCACAGGAGAGACACCGAGGGGCTGGAGTGTGTCCAGGGCAGGGAACGGAGCTGGGGAAGGGGCTGGAGCCCCAGGAGCGGCTGAGGGAGCTGGGAAAGGGGCTCAGCCTGGAGCAAAGGAGGCTCAGGGGGCCCTTGTGGCTCTGCACAAGTCCCTGGCAGGAGGGGACAGCCGGGGGGGTCGGGCTGTGCTGCCAGGGAACAGGGACAGGAGGAGAGGGAACGGCCTCAGGCTGGGCCAGGGCAGGGACAGGGTGGGAGTTAGGGAAAATTCGTTTTTGCAATTTTGGAAATTTTGGAAAATTTTCCATGGATAGGTCAAAAGGATCTGCCCATGGAGGTGTTGGAGTCCAAATTCCTGGAGCTGTCCAAGGAATGGCTGATGTGCCACTCAGTGCCCTGGGTTGGGAACAAGATGTGGTTTGGTCACAGGTTGGACTTGATGGTCTTGGATGCCTTTTCCAACCTTGTGGATCCTGTGAATCTGTGACTGTAGAGGAGACAAAGCCGCCCAAAATGTCTGAAGCACCATTTCCAAAAGAAAGGTCCAAAAGAACTGGCTGTGGGTGAGAACTGATTTGCACAAAAAATGAGAAACTTCTCTCTAAATGAGGAAAACTTCTATAAAAAGTCCCCCCACGAAGGTTGGATGGCACTACCAGGACCCTGGACATGCCATCAGCTGGATGGATTAGTGCTGGAATCAGTACTTAGGATTTCCCTTCCCTTCCTGCCTTCCTTCCTCCCTGCCTGCCTGCCTGCCTTCCTGCCTGCCTTCTCTTTCTTCAATGCATCTCTCTCTTCCCTTTCACCCTACCCCATTATCCAAATCCCACTGCCATGTGCTTACCCTGGGCTAGCAGGGACCAACACACCAATTCCCATGACAAATGTGTCACTCACTAGTAAAACTTTGTAAGACTTCACAGACCCTCTGACTTTTGCCATTCCTTTGATCATGAGCACCTCAAGTCCTGGGTGTTCCCTTCTCCTTAGGGGTGGGATTCCACAAAGGTGCTGCCATGCGAGGTCCAGCCCCCAATATCCCAGCAGAAAGGTGGTTGTCAGGATCATCATTCACATCACATCTTTCAGGGGGGAGCCCGAGCTGAGCTGTTTCATTTCCCTGGGTTTCACCCTTCATGAAGTGTGTCCTTGCTTGTGATTCTGAATTCTTGATGAAAAGCCACCACTAGGACAACAAGTACTATTTAAAGTTTTGTATTCTGTCCACTGGTGGGGGCAGGGGGCAGGCCCATCTCTGCACTCAGAGGGCACCACACTCCATCATTTCTTTTGTTGCTTCCCTCAGATCATGCCAACTCATCCCAGGGCTGTGTCTGTGCTTTTCTCCACAGACAGCCCCAGGTGACAGCGTTTGGGGCTGCCCATTGCTGGTACCTCCTTCAGCAGGGCCTGGTGTGCATTAATCTGCTCCCCACAGTTGTAATTTGATAAAATAATGCCCAGAGCCACATTTTGGGATCCCATGGATGGCTCCTCACTTGAGTCAGGCTCCTGCTGTCTTTCATGGCTCACTGTGACATGGGGCCCGGCGCTGTGGTGTGTGTGGTGTGAGGAGGGGGAGTCTCAGAAATGCACTCAGGGAGCCAGGTGTTGGAAAAAACCAAAAAAAATCCTCATGGGAGGCAGCAGAGGAAGGTCCTTTCCCTCGTCTGCTGTGCTGCTGTAGGGTTTGAGTGAGGACAGGCCCTCACAGCCACCACAGCACTGGGGCCCCATTAATTATGGAGAGTTGACAGCAGCAATAACAGCATGGGAAAGACAAGGAGCTGCTGGAGCCAGCCCAGAGGAGGCCACGCAGCTGCTGCCAGGGCTGGAGCCCCTCTGCTCTGGAGCCAGCCTGGGAGAGCTGGGGCTGCTCCCCTGCACAAGAGAAGGCTCCAGGGAGAGCTGAGAGCCCCTGGCAGGGCCTAAAGGGGCTCCAGGAGAGCTGCCCAGGGACTGGGGACAAGGCCTGCAGGGACAGCACCCAGGCAATGGCTTCCCAGTGCCAGAGGGCAGGCCCAGCTGGGATATTGGGAAGGAATTGCTGGCTGGGAGGGTGGGCAGGCCCTGGCACAGGGTGCCCAGAGCAGCTGGGGCTGCCCCTGGATCCCTGCAGTGTCCAAGGCCAGGCTGGACAGGGCTTGGAGCAGCCTGGGACAGTGGAAGGTGTCCCTGCTATGGCAGGGGTGGCACTGGAGGGGCTTTAATGTCCTTTCAAACCCAAACCATTCTGTGTTTCAAACCCTGATTGCCTCTGTCAGGATGGAATGTTCCAGGCATAGAGAGGAGATGCCCAGTGAAATAAAGACAAAAATGATGGTACTGATGGTGGTGCCTGGGCATGGAGCTGGCTCCTAGGTGGGGTGTCACAAAAGGTGCTGATATTCCACAGCATAGCGCAGATATTTCTGATCTGCTCCCCTTTGCTCATCAAAGTGTCATAATATTGCCTGGTGACTGCAGACAGTGTGGAGGAAGCAGGAAAGCACAGCCACAGCTGCCCCAGCAGCACATCCTGGGCTGTCTCGTTGCTCTCTGCATCCACAGCAGGTGCAGGGCTGTGGAGAGCAATGCCATGATATCCATGTCAGCTGAGGGGATGGTCCTGGAAGTGAGGGCCCAAGGCTGGGCTGGCCTTGTCCCTGCTGTCATTTGTTGTGGGCAATCACTTCAGCCCTGGGGTTTAATTTTTAGATAAAATTAGGAGAGACAAATCCCAGACACACCATGCACCCTTTGGCCCTACAGGATTATATTATATATTGTATTGCATCCCACCGTGCCATCCTGAGAAGAGAGGCTGATCCATCCTCTTTGTTCCACCATCACCACTCCTGGGGATACAGGGGACACAGACACAGAGAATTTGGGTTGCTCACTGCTTTGCCTGGCTGACAAAGAGCTTCCTTGCTCTTTCCTCCTGGGACAAATGGCTTGGGAAGGACGGACTTTCTCAGGGGGAGACACTTGTAGTTGGTGGCTTAAATCAAATCAAAAACAGCCCAGTCAAAATCTAATGTGGATTGAAATACAGGAGCTGGAAGCCTGAGTCCTTTGAGATCAATGACTCCTTCAAGGCTGATGATAAAAATGCTGTTGTCTTCAGTAGGGCTAGAGCACAAAGACAAACCCAGCTGTGTTACAAGGAGAAATTTCTCTCCCAAAGCATCAGGTCACTTAAAAGAGTGATTCCTGGTTGTGATCCCAACAGTATTGCCCTTGGAGAGACGACTGAGACACTAACACCAAGCAAGCTTAATACTTCACGTCTGGTTTATTTGTTTGATGAAAAGTTTTCAAGGAATGAATGAGAAGAGTAGTTCTTATTTTTTCTAGTGCATAAATGCTGGAGAAAATAATTTCTCTCCCATGCAATTAGCCTTGGGGAGGAACTTCTGTGAAGGGCATTTCACCCCAGCTGTCAGTGAGAAAGATGGATTGGAAGATGTAGAAGGGAAATAAGGAGATTTAAAAATAATCTAGATTCCATTTCTCTGTCAGATGTAATTTAAAGAGAGACTAACTGTCCACATCTCGTTGCCTGCAGACAAAACAAGGTGCAATGTAGATCCCTTCAGAAGCACTTGAGGTGATTAAAAGAAAGGCTTTCACAGAACATATTTCCTTCAATGAACACCAGTCTTATTCCCAACTTCTACCCCAGGTACCCCGTCACAGCGATCTCTGCATCTCCCAGGATGAATTTTGTGTGGGGGAAAGGAAAAACAACCTGTGGGTGCAAAACACCGGGGAAAGCAGATCGTCCTCTGAGGCAGCACAAGGTTTCCAGGGAGACATGCAGCCTGCCTGGCTTTCATGGAAATGTTAAATACCCAGCTCCAAACAGTTTCAGACACCCCTGGCCTGGAAAGACCTGCAGAGGCAGAGCATCCTGCTTGTGCCATGTTTTCATATGGATGTAAGCTTGGCTTTTAACCACAGTGTCCTAATGGAGATTAAACAACTCCACAAACAGCTGCTCTGTGGTGGTATCAAGTGGGGACTGGATGAATTTATCAATTGAGATGGAACTGGGGAAGTTCTGCTAATGCACTTGAACAACAAAGGTGCACAGATGGCAACTCAAATGCTTAGGGAACTTCTTAAGAAAAATCCAGCTGAGCCTTATAAACAAATGTCCTTTGTAAAACCAGCATCTGAGAAATGAGAGAGAGACTCTGTCTGAACCACTTTAATTAAAATATTAATTTTTTTCCGCCAGGGACCTGCCTGAAGCATGAGATGTTTAAATTATCAGTATGGTTGCAGCAACCACATGGCTGTAGGGAGTAAAAAGGGAAGGCAAGATTTGCATGCAGCCCATCAGTGCTTGTTAAGGAAAGGGCAGTTGAAAAAAAAAAAAGGAAAAAGAAAAGAAACCAGCTTTATACAACTCTTTCCTGCTCATTTTAGTGTGGGCAGGGGGTGTTTTGTGCAGGCAAGCACCTTGTATGCATTCACTGAGGCCTTTGAAGCTGCCCAAACACAAAACATCAGGCTGGCAGAGCTTGCCTCGCCTGACACGCACACGGGTAAGGGCAGGGGAAGGCAACAGCTTAGCTGATGGCTTTGAACTCATGCATGTACTTTCCAATTATTTAAACAGCCTGGCCAGATAAACATCAGCACCCAGGGATCGACGTTAATATTCACCAGAACAAATGTTCCAGGTTTTCGGCCCATAACTTATTCAAACCAGTTGGTGGGGAACAGGGCTGCTGAACTCGTGTTGCCTTCGAACCCAAAGCCTCCCAGGGAAGGGACTGGGCTGACCCATCCACCTGTCCCCGTGCTCTGAGGGGATTCTGCCCCTCTGCTCTGCCTGCAGAGCTGCCTCCAGCCCTGGTGCCCCAGCACAGGAGGGATGTGGAGCTGCTGGAGAGAGCCCAGAGGAAACATCAAGATGGTCAGAGGGATAGAGCAGCTTTGGTATTAGAAAAGGCTGAGAGAATTGGGATTGTTCAGCCTGCAGTGGGAAAGCTCTGACATGACCTAATTGTGGCCTTCCAGTGCCTGAAGGAGCCACCAAAAACATGGAGAGAGACAATTTACAAGGGTCTGGAGTGACAGGACAAGGGGGAATGGCTTCACATCACGCTGCCAGAGAGTAGGTTTAGAGTAGATCATGGGGAGAAATCGTTCTCTGTTAGGGTAGTGAGGGCCTGGCACAGGTTGCCCAGAGAAGCTGTGGTTGCTCCACCCCTGGAAGTAATCCAGACCAGGTTGGATGGAGCTTGGAGCAACCTGAGACAGTGGAAGGTGTCCCTGCCTGTGGCAGAAGGTGGAACAGGATGGGCTTTAAAGGTCCCTTCCAGCCCAAACCACCCCATGATTCACGACACAGGAACAAGGAAAACTGCTGGGTTTAAGTGATGTATTTGAAAGGCCTGCCAGGGTGCTGCAGCATCAGAGGAGCTGTTTCCCTGCAAAATCTTGTTAACCTGGGACAAGGTGTTTTGTAGGGGACTGAAGCAGCACCAGCTTCCATCCCTGCTCCCCTCCTAGGGTGAAGCAGTCCATCATCACCTGGAGCCTGTGTTTCAAAGCCATGTCCCCATTAGTGCTGGGACAATGCTGCTGTGCCTTCTGTCACCTTAGTCGAGACCCTCCTTGGGCTGTGTGCAGATCTAAGGGCAGCCAAGCCCTTCAAGGGGATCTGCAGTTCTTGCTGCCCACAGCAGGGTTTGAGGAGAACCTGAGGCACTGGTGAGTAAATGATAATTAAATGTAACTCATATTCTGGTCTGGCTCAGCAGGACACCCAGACATGATCTCCAGCCCCAGCGTGTACCATCAGATGGAATCAGCAACTTTCTCTTTGAGAGTTCATGCCAGGAGATGGTGCCCTCGGGCAGGGGTGAAGGGCACACATTCCAGGGTGATGCCCAGTGGCCCAGGCTCAGCCAAGCCCCACAATAAACCACTAAGCCACCTCCTCTGGTCGCCTGATGGCTGTGTCAGACTTTGTGCACGCTTGGTGGAGGGAGAAGGAGGAAGAAGGAGGGGGAAGGTGAATTCTGCAGAGCACCAGGAGGAAGAGGTTGCTGCAGGTTACCAGAGTTACATTTTTCTTTATGTATTGGTTTTACTGACCTCTGCAAACCAAACCAGCAAGGAAAAAGCAAGAACACACTGAAATCATGGAACCATGGGATGGCTTGGGTTGGAAGGGACCTTAAGAGGGCATCCAGTCCAGCCCTCCTGCAAGGAGCATGGACACCTCCAATACACTGGGAGTCCCTCTCAAAATTGACTTTGCTGTACTTTGAAATGATACAAGCCAATGGCAGGGATTTGTACTGATGTTTCTGAAGGCCACGTGATGTACGTTGTGTAGGGACTGGGGAAGTGCTTTGAATTTTCATGGGTTAAGGGGTCTGTGTGTTCACTGTTTAACCACACCCAGCCACATGCAGACAATAGAGACATCCCTGTCTTCTTTGGAGGCACAATAAAATCATTGATATGCTGGAAGATGGAGGAATTATGCCATAATAATAAAAACTACTGTATGTGCTGTGCCAGTCAACTTCCCCTTAAAGCCAAGCCCTGCCATGTGCTTGATTCCCTGGCATTCAACTCAAAAAGTATTTCCCATTTCTTTTTTTGAATCAGGACAGAAAATGCTGTCATGTCAGGGACAGTCAGGTGATTTTTCACTATGCAAAATAATTTCACTTCACAAACAGCCATGGGAGACCTTACATCAGATAACATCGTGTTATCTCTTATCCTATTACCTGGAAATCAGCTTGACAAAAGGACTACAGTTTCTCAGCAGCCAGAGGAGCAATGCACTGGGCCTTCCTGTAAGCTTGCTATTTCAGTTGGAGGCATTTCATGGGATGGGTGGAGACTTCTTTTAAGGAAAAAAACAGAATTATGTATTGATGCTCAGCTTTTTCATACTTACATGCTAATGTATCAAATGCAGTGTAATGGCCAAGAGCTGCAAACCTTGGCCCAAGCCAGGACTTCCTGAGGCCCCCAGGGCAGAGACCACTCACACCAGTGGGAGCTGGGGCTCTGCAAGCACCAGAGAGCAGCTCAGAACACAAACAAATGAGAGTAAAACTTTTCAGAAATCCATTAAAGAAAAGGCTAGTGCCAAATCAATAAAGACTGCACAACGGATTAGCTGATGTATGAAAGAGTGAATCGTGTGTTCACCTTTCCCGCACTCATTTTTGGCACATCCCACCTGCCCCCCATGGACTGGAAGGAGATCAGGTAGATTTGTGGGGGCACAAAATGTCACCCCAAAGAGCTGGGCTCAGTGGCTTTAGTGCAGGTTCTTTCTTCAATTGCATATAATCACAAATAGATCCTTTCTGTTTCTTTACATGCTGAGCTGACTCAGAAGCTAATTCATAAGGTACTTAGCGCAAATGGTTTCTGACTACAGTCCGCATTCCAATTCCATGGCAATTCTAACCTGTCATTTACAGATTATCCAGTATGAGCCAAAGATCAAGATCCTACTCTGCTCTTAAGTCACAAATTTTATACTTGGCAAAGGCTTTGCAGGTTTAGGAACACACGGTGGTTGGTCTGATCTTATTTGCCAGCCATTCTTAAAAAAAGAAGCAGCTGTATATAATATTTTGCTGTCTAATTATGAGGTACATTTTGTTGTCTGGCTGCTGCTCTCATGCACTGATGCTTGTATTGTAGTAAAAGCTGGAAAGTGCCTTTACAGTGCTTTTTCTAGTAAAGCAGAGAGGTGCACTGGTGAAGCCACTATGAACACCAGAGGTGTCCCCTCCCTCAGGCCACCAGTCCCTGTTTTCTCCTTATCTGTGGTTCCTGTGCAGCCCCCTTCCTAATTCTGGGCTTTCCTGAGATCCTGAGAAGCCCCCCAGTTTTTGTCTTAGGAAGGAGGGTCTATTCACATGGGTATATTACATAATCATGGTGGAAAAGGACCTTAAAGCCCTTCCAGTGCCAGCCCTGCCATGGCAGGGACACCTTCCACTGTCCCAGGCTGCTCCAAGCCCTGCCCAGCCTGGCCTTGGACACTGCAGGGATCCAGGGACAGCCCCAGCTGCTCTGGGCACCCTGTGCCAGGGCCTGCCCACCCTCCCAGCCAGCAATTCCTTCCCAATATCCCAGCTGGGCCTGCCCTCTGGCACTGGGAAGCCATTGCCTGTGTGCTGTCCCTGCAGGCCTTGTCCCCAGTCCCTGGGCAGCTCTCCTGGAGCCCCTTTAGGCCCTGCCAGGGGCTCTCAGCTCTCCCTGGAGCCTTCTCTTGTGCAGGGGAGCAGCCCCAGCTCTCCCAGGCTGGCTCCAGAGCACAGGGGCTCCAGCCCTATTGCAAAGGCCTGTATTTGTTGGGATTTTTCCACTGGAGTGCATCAAGCCCAATTCCCATCTGAACTTGCCATGATCTGAAGATCTTCAAGAGCCTCACACATCTAGGACAGGTTTCCAGGAAAACAAGTGAGCTCCAGAGATGGAGCAATGGAAACAATAAGCCAGTTCTGGATTTGGCAAATGGACAAGGGCTTATGTCCGGAAACAGGGCGGAGGCATGAGGGGCTGATGCCACCCAGCAGGGAGCCAGGGCTGCCATTGCTCTGAGAGGATGGGGATTGTTTGCTCTGGTTGCTTTCCAAAGTCATTCCGATGACTCTGAGGTGGGGGGATTTCAAGGAAACGTTGGAGATGCGCATCCAAACCTTGTTTTAAAACATGGCTCAGCAAAATGACTCCCTGTTTCACACGGGAAGGCTGCTCGGTGCATGGCAGGGGAAAGTGCTGGAGGCAAAGCAGAGGCCATTGGGCATCTGGGGCCACCAAAGGCCAACAGGACTTTCCAACATTGTCCACCAGGTGCTGGAAAGAAAAATATGAAAAGTCTTTGGGGTGCAGTATGACCAGATTAAAATAAAGAATAGAACAAATCCCTAATTAACAGTGCTACTAAAGTTCCATCCCCTTCTCTGGAGGCAGGATCAGCATCTTCTAGGATGGATGCTTGCTAATAAATCAGGAGGGCTTTGTTCATATGCCAGCTCCCCCACAGACTGGCTGGGTGGTCTTCCTGAGAGTTAAATCTCTTTAACCTCAGTATCTCTATCTGCATGATGGGTAGGAAAAATACATATTTCCTATATATTCCCTTCTCCCCTTTAATGTCAAACTCCAAAAGAAATGTAAAACAATTAAAAAAATCTGAGGCTTGCTCCCATCTTTTGCAGTAGTAAAAGCCAAAACTTCTGGGTGAGGAGTTCTTTTAGCCTTTGTTACCACTGAGAATTTTTTAATATAGAGGGGATCCAAGAGGGGAGATGGGCAAAAACTGCCAGATCCTGAATGAGACCCCTTCTAAACAGGAGGATTTGGGCAGAACTCTCCTGTCAGCAGACCGGTAATCTCCTGCCTAGACAGGATGTCAGGAACTGTCTGGAAACATCTCATCCTACCTTGGGTATGGCAGGCACAGGAGCAGCATGACCTGCAGTGGACAGCCAGGCTTCAGGGTGCTTATTAAACCCACTCAAGTTTCCCATTGCTCACTAAGCCAGGGCTCACTCTGTCTCCTTATTATTGTATAGTTTTACCTGATCTTGTGTTTTAGCTAATTGCTTTTTACCTTGGATTACCTGGACAAGGTTTTTATGTAACAGTCCTTGCTGAGATGAAAAACATGAGAGAACGGAAGGTGGGCCCTGCAGGTTGGTACTTAGGTGGCTCTGCCAAGAGTGTGGTCAAGAACATTGTACAAAATAGCAAATCTGCACATCCACAGCATCCACTGAGTCAAAGACCTGTGGTTTAAACCACAGAGGAAACAATCCAGAGGGAACTGGATTTGTTTCTCAAAGTAGCCAGTCTTTTGCCACCTTGCACCTTTATGTTCTCCTGCTCCCCTCTCACTGTGCTTTAGGGAAAATTTCAAGATTGCATTTTGTTGTGTTCTATCATCAGCCCCACAATTTCCCAGTGCAAACTGCAAGGTGTTAGCATACAGTGGGAACAGCAAAAACGCTTCGCTGCTGTTGTGAAAGCATAGGTATAATGTATCTCTTCACTGAATTACAGAAAATTCCTTCCCTCCTGCAGCTGAGCGTTGGCAAAATTGGTCACTTAATTCTGAAAGAATTAATTTCTCTCAAAGAAAGTAACAGCAGTTACTTCAATGTCATGGCAACACACACCAGCACTGTGTGAGATGTCTCTCACCATCTCCTCACTGCAGTCTTCCCTTGGAAATAAAAAGAAAAAAACCCATCATTTTGGCAGCAGTTTAGCACTGAGGTGACTGGGAAGCATCACCCATGGTACCAGGACTGCTGGATTTGTGGGAGCATCTCCAGTGAGCATCATTCTGAGCACCCTTCAGGCAGCTGCCTCTGCTCTGCCCAGCCCAGCACTGCTGTCAACAGGAGCACCTCCTTGTCTGCTGCTAAAACTGTCCCCAGACCATACACAGAGCTTTTCAGACAAGCAGCCTCTGAAACAGCTCGGGACCAGCCAATGTTTTGTGCATCTCAGCAGCCTTCTCACCGGACTGGGGCCTTCTAGGGGCTTTGCTGGGTGGTGCAGGGATGGCCAGTGTGGGTGTGAGAGTAAATGCAAATTATCTTGCTCTTGAAGCTAATGGGAACAAAATCCTTACAGGCCATAAATTACACTGATTCTCTCTAGGATCCACAGCTCACCCTCCCAAAAAATCAGCTCTCTTGCCTTCGGCCAGGGCTCAGTCAAATGTATGGGTGGAGTACGGGCGGGTTCCCAATGATATCATGGAAGGATGTGGGTTTGCCTGCAAATTCCTGTGTCTTCTCCTGAGCTAATTTCACTCTTTGTTTACTCTTATCAGGACTTCTGCAGCCAAGAATTAATTAGCAGCACTGCCTCAGTACATTGGGGTCCTACCAGTTCAAGTCATTGTATGCACACAAAGCCAAGAAGATTTGCGCAGCCTAAAACAATTTTTTAAAAGGAAGTCACTACTAAGCAATATTACTGGTTGAAAAATCAGCTAATTATTCCAGCAAAAACAAACACTGAAGCAGAGACCAACTCGCCAGTTTTGCCATATATTAAGCAAGCAGTGCTGGTGGTTTGGGAGAAGATGCTTTCATAAGGGCTTTAACATTTTGTTTTGGTTTCTGAAGAGCTTTCTGTCTGACTGCCCTCTGCCACGCCAGGTACCTGGATAGGTCAGGCCAGAGAGCCTCACTTAATGCATTGCCTGGGGCTGTGCATTTTTTGCTTTTGTTCTGTTTTTTGTATGGGTTTTTGTTTTGGGTTTTGTTTTTATTTTTATTTTTTTTTGGGGGGGAGGGGTGTTGGAGGGGTTTTGGGTGTTTTATTTGCTTGGTTTTTGTCTGGTTTTTTTGGGGGGGTTGGTTTTTTTGTTTTGGTTTGGATTTTTTTTTGTAATTATTTGTTTCTTAAGAAGGCTAGAAAGAGTCTAAACAGAGTGATATTTTGTCACACAGCACTAATTCAGTTACTTGAAGCGAGACATGCAGAGGTTATTTGCTTCCTCTAGTTACTAAAGTAAATAAATCGCGTTTTGATTAAGTGCTGGGCGATGAAGGCAACATTGTACAATATCCCCCGGCAGACGCTTACATTACCAAGATAAGATGCACGGCCGAAAAGGCTGATGAACTACAGGCTTTCACACGAAACTACTACTACTACACTGCTAAAAATACTACCTAGCCATACTTGCTAAAATAAACATTTATATGTACAGATAATCCCCACACTTCGATGTAGAAACTGGCGAGTGGTGGAGAACTGCTAGAAAAATCTGCACCAGAAAGTGCTGAACCTGCAGGGCTCCTGTTAGGGACTCTTCCCTGGCATCATTCCAACCATTGGCAGGAGCTGGGACACACTGGGAAATGGGAGCCAGTTCAGGCTGCACATCCCAAACCACACAACCAACAAGAACAATAACAGAAATAAAGGGCCACGCAGCTGCTGCCAGGGCTGGAGCCCCTCTGCTCTGGAGCCAGCCTGGGAGAGCTGGGGCTGCTCCCCTGCACAAGAGAAGGCTCCAGGGAGAGCTGAGAGCCCCTGGCAGGGCCTAAAGGGGCTCCAGGAGAGCTGCCCAGGGACTGGGGACAAGGCCTGCAGGGACAGCACACAGGCAATGGCTTCCCAGTGCCAGAGGGCAGGCCCAGCTGGGATATTGGGAAGGAATTGCTGGCTGGGAGGGTGGGCAGGCCCTGGCACAGGGTGCCCAGAGCAGCTGGGGCTGCCCCTGGATCCCTGCAGTGTCCAAGGCCAGGCTGGACAGGGCTTGGAGCAGCCTGGAACAGTGGAAGGTGTCCCTGCCATGGCAGGGCTGGCACTGGAAGGGCATTAAGTTCCAACCCAAACCACTCTGTGATTCTATGCAATTTCTTTTCTTTTTTTTTTTTAATTAATTTTTTTAAATTTGTTTTAGGCAGAAGAAAAGCTTTAGTAAATATTTTCACATCATAATTTTCATGCTGATGAGAGCATATCAGACCAAGATAATAGGAGTCTCATTTCCTCTTAGGAAACTAAATGAGAAATGAGGCCTGGAAAGAAGCTGGTGAAGTCAGCTACTCTGTCACCCGGCTCCCTGGGGCATCACCCACAGGAAACACGATTTCTCTTTTCTTCAGGGACAGTGTGCTAAGAAACAAAAATCCCTCTCAGTGAGCTCCCACCTCCATGAATTTCTTCTTGAGACAAAGGCCATGTTCCATGTATGGTAGGTAGACTTATTCTGCCATAAAGATGTTTCTGGACTACAAAAAGTATTTATTTATTTTTCTGAAGTGTGAGAAGTTGGGACACTGGGTAGTCCTTTGCCAGACAAAATGGATTCCAGAATCCAAAACATTTTAGTGTGGGACACCAGAAGCCAGTCAAGTGTTGTATGTGATAATTTGAGTTCCAGACTGCTTAGGGTGGAAAGAGACCTTGATATCATCACTGCTATGGGACAGGATACTTTTCTCTAGAGCAGGTTGCTCCAAGCCGTGTTTCTGCTCAGTCAAAGATATTGTATCATTTGAGTATTTTGCAACACTTTAACTCTGTTTTTCTGCCTATTTTTTTTGTCTCTGGGATGGGAAGGCTGCACCATGGCCTTGAGACAAAACAGTGCAGCCCCTGGAGCCCGAGAGGAATAGCTGCAAGTGCTTACACAAGAAGGGCTCATCAGGTAGCTCTGAATGAAAAACATGCCAAAATCATGTACTGGGGCTCAGTACAAACAAATCTCGGAATAAAGATAAGCCAGCCTAACCATATGGAAATATATGTCATATGATAGTACATGCAACTTGGGTTTTGCTCTTAAATCCTTCTGTCCCAAAAAAAGAAAATGAAGTTAACTCTAAACATGTTTCTTCTTCTACTAAAAACATCTGAATTGGAAAGTCCTTGAGCAAGCTGTTCTTTTTCTATTTCCAAATCTTAAAGCAAGTAGAACCATCAATGCCCCCCAAAAGTTAACAATTGAATTCTGCCAAGGAGATGCAAGGAGACAGGTCACCCTTCAATACTAGGTATTTATTTTCTTGTATTAAGTGTTCCTAGTAGAAGAGCGAAAGAAAATAGCTCAATTTTTGCCTTTCAAAATGTCACTTCTAAGAATCATCTTTTCAGTTCCAGGAAAGATCAATCACATTATTGCTGGCAGTAAGTAGCACTCCCACAAGCTGTTAAATTCTTTACCTGCAGACGAGTGGCTCTTGAATAGCTAAAAAACCCTGTTTCCTGCCTTTCGAAGATATGAAAGAGACTCAAAAGGATTATGAAATCACTGTAGCAGATAACCTTCAGACAGCAGCATCTTCAAAAGGCAAGGATAAACAACAAAATTCATCCAACATCTAACTGTCTAATGTCAATAAGTTCCAACTGGAGAAGAATGGCCTTCAGCAAAGCCAGGGTCTACAAGGAATATTCTTGGTGGGTATAAGGAAAGGAAATATCATGACTGGCAGCAATAGTATATACATTAACATATGTCTTTAATAGCACATGAGACTTCCAAGGAAAGGAACCACAATTAAAACAATTTTAAAAATTAACAAATGTACCAGCATGATATAGAAGTGTGTTTCTCAATTTAAAATAAAAATATCCTACAGTCCAGACTGGGAGTTTGGGGCCAAAAACTCCTGGGGTCACCCTGTCCAGAAGAGACAAGCTCACTTGCAAGGAGATGCAGAAAGGGTCTGTTTGTTGTGCACATCCTACAATCACCTATGACCACCTGAAAATATTTTTGTTTGGTTACTCTTTCATTAAAGTCCTTAAGTCCAAGTCCTGTGCATGAGGTATGCCCTGGGACTGAAATTGGGCTGCCCCTCTTTCTTCCCTGGTCTTTCTCCCCAGGATCTCTCCCCGTTGTTGCTCACTGCCCTCACAGCTGGCCCATGATTATCCATCTTGCAGCAAATGAGGGAAACAATGTGTTTGTGCTATTGCATAGACCAAACCCAAATGTCCAGGCACCAGACACTTCTATCTTTAAAGGTGTTCTAGCCACAACAAAAGTTTAAGCTTTAAAGCTTTCTCTGATATCAGTAAAAACTGACAATGCTCTACCTCCCATGGGAGGAAACCTTGTTTCCAGGCATATTGAAAGTACTTCAGGTTATTTTGATGTCTCTTTTAAAATTATCCCACTGGACACTTGCTTTGACTGGGTATACTAGGTTTGCACAGCATTCCACAAAATACGAGACTACAGCACTAGGTAACTCAGTCCTCTGCTTCTGGCTTCATCTCACCCATTACATTCTGAAAATTCACAAGTAAACAGTAATTGGTAATTGGTGCTATTTATGATCTATCAGTGCTACCACCCTGACATTCCTGGAGGATTTCTTCCTCCTCAAGAGGCAGCAGTACCTGCTCCATGGATGGCTCAGTATCCAGGTGGGTGGGCATGGCAACAGAGGGCCATGGACCAACACCCTGGAAGTGAAAAGGAGATGGCCAGACTCGAGGTTTTACTGGCAGGGCTAATGAGTGTCAGAAAAAATATCCTCCCAGCAGTGTGGGCTTTGATTTCCAACAGACAGACAGATGCTCCTACACTTCTAGCTCACTCCACTTGGGAGAGGGGTTTGAACTACAGAGAAGGAAGAGTTTAGAAGTCAGAACCTGATGTATTTCCTGAGCAAGGAGTGTCTGGGTGCCATGGTACAATTCTGCTGCTAACTCCTCTGAGCATAGGCAACACCAATTTCAGCCCTAACCAGTCTCAACTGGAAAGCTAAATCTGCTGAAAAGGTTTTAATTAAGAGCTATTCACCTGGAGCCAGACTTGCTAAGTGTTTGCCCCTATGACCAAACCAAAAAAAGGGCAGATCAGGCCACTCAGGAGCCACTCAGGACAGTAAAATACATGATGGCAAACAAGTAAACTTTCATTTGTCTTTTGATCACAGTCCAGATGCTTATCTGCTCTGTGTCATCAACATCACTCCATGACCAGCTCTGGACGAGTGAAGATGAGCAAAGGACAGCCTGTGCTTGAGTTCCCAGAGGATGAACCATGCACCAGCAGGTTACAGCAAGCCAAAAATTTGAGATTAACATTCTGATGGCTCATATTTTGTCCGTCATCACTGACAGAGGACTTGTAGAAAGATGTCTCACCTGCAGTGACAAATGAACTCATGCTGTGAAGCTAACAGTTTTCCTTGAATTGCTCTCATTATTCTGCGCCTTAGACTGCCAACACAGTATGTACATCTTCTTTTGAGCCAAACCTACCAGAATGACTGGATTTTATATTATATCACAAAGTGGCAGAATGAGATAATGATACGTGTCCCCTTTACATGCCATTTTCCACAGGGCCCAGAAGGGATCATCATACTTTATTTTATGATCAACGGGTCATTCATCTATATCTGCTTTGAAGCCACAATAGACATTTTGCCAATCACTAATAGAAACTAAATAAACACAGCCAAACAGAGTCATCTATCTGTGTGGTGAGTAATTGTGAGGGGTTCCTCTTTAAATAGATGCCTAAGTAAATATAGAAATATCATTTTACAAATGCTGGCTCAAGAAGAGGTGTTGGGGAACTACAAAGAAGGGTCATCTCACTTAGGTATGTACACAGAGAAGTACAAACGTAGTCCTAATACCATTATCAAGCACATACCGAAAAAATATAATTTGGTTTTTATTGCCCCCTGTGTGCATTCTTCAGTCTACCGTACTCATGATGGAAAAGTGCCTTTCTATTTCCAAATCCTCGTCCACAAAAATGACCTTTTTATTGAAAGTTTTCGTTCTAGTGGGCAGCAGTTTATTTCCCAAGGAGGTTGTTGGGGGACTATTTCATATATAAGAGTTTGTGTGAGGGTTATAACGCATGTGATGATGGGTTATAATGCAGATGTATGATCTTTCTAGACCCTCTCTCTGCCTCTCCCCCTGTCTGTGTTTATTAATGACCCTGTAGCTCTGAGCCCAAAGCACTGGGTGTTCTGGCTGACGCAAGTTGTTTTGCTCTCAAGGGCAATCCTCCCTCTTGTGTCCTTGGGGCACAGTATTCGCCCTCAGGTGTCAGGCTGTGCCGTGGGTCCAGAGGTGTAGGTTTCTCGGTGCCATATGGAGCTCCCTGCTACCTGCAGCACAGCAATCTAAATATTAAGGATGCGTTGGTTTGGAAAGTTCAGCTCTCGGTGAGCAATACTCAGTTAACTGCAGGAAGAGGGAAGTAGAAATCGGGAAGAGGAAGCAATGGGGATTCATAAAGGGTTTCAAATGCTTCTGTAATCGTCTGCAGATCAGACAGGGGCTGGTGACTCCCACTGATACCTGCCAGCACATAGCCACGATGCCTCACCCGGCCACCTGAGTGGGACTGAAAGATTTATCTCCAGACAAATGATGGAGATGGTGGTAGAGAGGGAACAGGCAGACATGAAAGTCAGTGGGGCACAGGAAATTGCTTCCAGGCAGGAAACTTTGGCTCCCAAATCTGTAGGAAGAAGGAAAGAGTTCTCCTAGCCTTACTGATGTTTGAGCATTGACTGTCATTGTATTTCTGCTGTTCTTCACCTCCCCTCCACAGCTCAGTCCGTTCAACCTCGACAACTCACAGCCTCCCCTCTTCCTATCAATAAAACCCTTGAACTAGAAAGGAAGAAAAACACAGACATTTTGCAATACCTCTGCAAAAAATGAGGTTCCAGGAGACAAAGAGTCAGGATTCCTGGGACTTGCACCCACAGAGAGGGAGATGGCAATAGGACACAGGTGTTTGCAAGAGGACATCCTGATTTCTTCAGCTGCCAGGGGCTCAGAGCTTGGAAGGATCACATGCTGAAATAGCACATCATTCTTTGTGTTCTGTCAAATGGGGACAGACATTTTTTAGTGTAATGCCTGCTTTGTCTGCCTGCAGACACTCAGTGGCAGCTGTGGCTAGAAATATGGGCTTGGCACAGACCAGACTGTGGGCAGGAGAGGAGGGGGGGATTGTGCCCCTGTGCTCAGGTGAGACCCCACCTGCAGAGCTGCCCCAGCCCTGGGCAACAACAGCACAAGGACGTGGAGCTGCTGGAGCCAGCCCAGAGGAGGCCACGCAGCTGCTGCCAGGGCTGGAGCCCCTCTGCTCTGGAGCCAGCCTGGGAGAGCTGGGGCTGCTCCCCTGCACAAGAGAAGGCTCCAGGGAGAGCTGAGAGCCCCTGGCAGGGCCTAAAGGGGCTCCAGGAGAGCTGCCCAGGGACTGGGGACAAGGCCTGCAGGGACAGCACACAGGCAATGGCTTCCCAGTGCCAGAGGGCAGGCCCAGCTGGGATATTGGGAAGGAATTGCTGGCTGGGAGGGTGGGCAGGCCCTGGCACAGGGTGCCCAGAGCAGCTGGGGCTGCCCCTGGACCCCTGGCAGTGTTCAAGGACTGGTTGGATGGGGCTTGGAGCAACCTGGGATGATGGAAGATGTCCCAACCCACAGTAGGGGGTGGAATGTGATAATTTTCAAGGTCCGTGGCAGGGGGTGGAATGGGATGATCTTCAAGGTCCTTTCCAACCAAAACCATTCCCCATGAAGACAGCTGGTCCCAGCTGGGCAGTGGCACCATCTCCCCTGTGCAGCTGCAGACCTCCCAGGATAGACTCATTTGTTGGGTCCCAAAGCAGCAATCCCCAAAACAAACCTGTCTGAGCTGCAGGCCACCCCTCACCCGTGCCTTACCCCGTGTCCACCTGGACCACCCAGCTCCCTGGGCATCTCCTGGGTGATGCTCCCACATGGGGCTGTCACCCACACTGCAATGGGTGTCCAGGAGAAAGAATTACACTCTGAAGGGGTTTTTCTCCTCTCAGAGACCCTCAGGAAATACTAAAAAATATTAGACCAGAAATCTAGCTTTCTTCTGTCAAAATACATGCGAGGTGAATGCCATCCAATGCATGGTCCAGCCAGGCAAGTGCCACTAGTGAAATAAATGTTTTCAAACAGTGATTGAGGCATTGAGTTTTTCCTACCCAGCCTGGTGAGCAGAGATGAAGTGCCTTGGCAGATGATGGAACAGAAATCCACACTGCCCTCAGGGGCGCGTATAATGGCATGGGATTTCTGTACATTACAGCATTCCTTTAACACCATGTCATCTAATGACAGACTTTCTTCTCTTCTTCAGGGGGTAGGGAGATAGAAATTAGGTTTGTTATATGGCTTCCTCCCTCTGAGCTGTTTCTCAGTTTAGTTTTCAGATAGACCATGGATTATGTGTTAACTGTGAATAAAAAAATTAGTTCTGCCTTGTAGTGGTAGGTGCCCTTTGGAGTCTGGAAGGGGAGTAACTGCACCTGCTCTGCCCTGTAGCAATAACACAGAGAGGTAATAACCTGTTAGTAAGCACAGTGATAGCTGGGTAAACTGAGGAATGGGGTTGGCTCAGGGGACAGAGTGGGCACAGGATGTGACAGCGTGGAGGTGGCAGCAGGTGGGGCTGCCAAGGGTGAAGGGTGGCAGGAAGAGGAGAAAGAGGAGGACCATGAGGAAGAAGCAGCAGGGAATCCCCAGCCCCAGGTATCCAAAGGAGGCTGAGACTGGCATGGTCTGAGCAGGGCAGCACCACAGTCTGAGGAGTTTTTTTGTGTTCTGCAATGTCCCCTGTGCTGGCACTGCTGAGGCACCTCCAGTGCTGGGACAGCTCTGGGCCCCTCAGCACAGGAGAGACACCGAGGGGCTGGAGCGTGTCCAGGGCAGGGAAGGGAGCTGGGGAAGGGGCTGGAGCCCCAGGAGGGGCTGAGGGAGCTGGGAAAGGGGCTCAGCCTGGAGCAAAGGAGGCTCAGGGGGCCCTTGTGGCTCTGCACAAGTCCCTGGCAGGAGGGGACAGCCGGGGGGGTCGGGCTGTGCTGCCAGGGAACAGGGACAGGAGGAGAGGGAACGGCCTCAGCCTGGGCCAGGGGAGCTTAGGTTGGACATGAAGAAAAATTTCTCCATGGAAAGGGCTGTCCAGCCCTGGCACAGCTGCTCAGGGTGGTGGAAGAGTCCTCACCCCTGGAAGGATTTAAAAGCTGTGTGGATGTGGCACTTGGGGACAGGGGATAGAGTTGGCCTGGGCAGTGTTGGGGAAACAGTTGGACTCAGTGATCTTGGGGGACAATTACAACCTAAACAATTCTCTGATTTTATACATATTACCACATATTTCCTGTTGTTCAACTGCAAGATGCTCCTGAACTATGGCATGGCTCACATCCTTTATCCCAGGGCTGCATCCCAGCCAGTGCTGTGTAGGAGCCCTGATGGGGACAGAGGCTGTGAGCTGCAGCAGGACCCTGTAGGCAGGGAGGCAGCACTTAAAATAGTTCAGGTGTACAGAAAATGAATCCTTCCTTCTGGGACTCTGAGTAGTTTTGTGGTCTTGGTAAGTCAAAGCAATTAAGAGAGTTTTCTGGTTTTATTTAATCTAATTTACCACATTTTTCTGTAATGAACATGTTGCAGAATAGTTTAACTAGTCCGGACTAAAAGCACTTTCAGAACAGTACCAATTTACCTTACCTGCTGTTCTGTGGACTGATGTGAGACAGAGGGAGATGATGCACTGAGACTCAACTTAGGTCTCCCCAGAGGGATCAGGACAGCATGTCATCATGTTTCTAGCTGTGACCCAAGAAGCTGAGACGTTGCAGTCTGTCCTTTTTATCATAGGAAGTGTCCAAGGTCAGGTTGGATGGGGCTTGGAGAAACCTGATCTAGTGGAAGGTGTCCCTGCCCATGGCAGGGGGTGGGACTGGATGGGCTTTAAAATCCCTTCCAGCCCAGACCATCCCAGGATCCTGTGATCTTCCCATCGGACCGAGTGCTGGTGGAGAAGCCCTGAGAGCTCTGAACTCCCACTGACAGACACTCTTTGGAGGTGAGACTACTCTTTGTAGGAGTCAGTACAATCTTGAGAAACCTGAGCTGCTGACTTCCTAGCACATCAGCACGAACAGAGAGAGTAACAATACTAATAATAAATAATAATAATAGTAATAATAATACTTAGCACATAAGAACAATAGCTGTGGGGCTGTGAATGGGGTGGTTCTTTCAAAGCACTGTTTATGGTGCCTGTGATATCAGAAAGTCTGTCAGGAGGTCTGCTGCTCAGATTTCTTAAGGGCTTTAGGAGGTGGTAATTGTCTCACTTTTGCTTTAATCACCGTGTTAATTATGGTTTTAAACAATGGCTATAAAGTCATCCTTTAATTCTTTGTGAAGTGCTCTTCCCTGTCTCTGTGATTTGGGAGGCAGGTGAGTACTGGAAAGCACTGGGATGAGGTCACAATTAAGTACCCTCACTAGGACCAGCAAACAAATGAAAACCTTTTTAATTTTGCTGATTGTAATTGATACACTTCAATATCTAAAGTCTTTCTCTGAACTTGAAGGCACAGTTAGTGTAGGATCCATTACTATGATCTTTTCCTCTATGCTGTAAATCAATTTCCTTCTCTGTTCCATATGTGCTGTTGAGTGGTTTGACTTTGTGGCGTTAAATTATGCCAGAAAACCCCCCAAAAATCATAAAATGAAAAAAAAAAAAAAAAAGATGTCTCCAATACACCTTGGATATTTCAGACCTAAAGTTACTTTTATGTCTTTGAAAAAAACCTCAGGTATTAACAGGTATGGGAGATGGTGAGCCATGTTCTGCAATCTCTAGAAGAGCCACGGCTGTCTCAGTCAGCACAGCTGTTTTTACCTCCTCACAGAATATGTAATTTTTTCTCTTAAATGAAGAGAACAAGTCTGGGCCTCCTTTGGATTAATCATTGCTATCAGATGGCGTGCCTTCTTCCCTCCAGATAAAATGAATGTGCAGGTTTGGGTAATGTGCTTTTGAAAATCCAATCTTTAAATTACACTTTACTTCTAATACTTATTTTTTTCCTTCACTTTATGCAATTTGGATTGTGAAATCAGGGAAGTCAGTTCCTGTCCAATCCTATATTTCTTGTTTACCTGAAACTCCCTTACTTGAAGTTGAAAGAAATTTTCTCATCCTGAAGGTAGTGACTATCAGGGAGAGTTTCAGTTTTATTTTAGTGCTAGCTACTCTCCCATTCTCAAGCAATTTCCATCACTTGGAAATTTCAGAGAAAAAAATCAATTCCCAGCAGGTTGCTTTTCCTGGAACAAAGCCATGTGCAAGACTGTCATGAAAGCATTTCTGTTGGGTTTAATGTTTGGAAAAAGTTATTAAAGAATCCCAACCCTACATTTAGACAAATGAGGACTTTTCAATTATCTGTTTTAATACACTGGCTCTACTAATTCATAAATTATCGGGTATGAGGAGCTATTCCTACTGTCTAGACTACCCACCTGAGTAACTCGGGGCAGAAAGACTCCCTGCACCCGTACAGGTTTAAACCAGCTGGAGCTCATCTGCTGAATACCACCAAAACCTCATTTCACAATTATTATTGACAAAATATCCACCACAACCAGTGGTTAATTACTCCACCTGGATCATTACTGTTGAAAAACGATGCTTCACTTCTCAGTTGTGCCCTACTAGCACAGCATCTACCTTTCCTTTTTTTCACCCATGCAGGTATTTCGTGACTAAGTCATTGCAGATAAAAAGACATTACTTGCCTCAGCTGTCCTGATTTTGAAGCATCTTTTAATTATTTGTATGAATCTTCCCCCTTCTCTCTCACACACCTCAAAAAGGCATATCACATATAAGTCCAAGATATTGTAATCTTGACCTATAATGCTCCCAGAGAACTGGAATATAAAGAAGCATCTAACAATTTTGTTATTTTTAAGTGAGTATTTGTATTGGATTTGAGGATGAGAAATCCAGACTGTGTTCCTTGCAGCAGACTTGCGCAGTGCAGCAGCGATACTCCACATGGAAAAGGTCAGGGCTTCATAAAGTCCTTGATTGCAGATGTCTGATAGTTGGATTATTTTTTTATGTCAAGCTGTAGGTCAGAAAGAGGAACACTGATACTGAACAACTCACCATAAACATGAGAATTTTCTTTTTACAACAGGCCGATCCCTGTCTCTGACTGGACAAAAATTTCCATTAGTGTCACAGGGAGTTTTGCTTGGTAAAGTCTGTGAAAAACATAGGCTGTTATATTGCCATCTGTGAGGACATGACTAATGTTTGAGGGAGAGAAATCAGCTCCACAGTGCATCTGGCCAGGCCACTGCAATAAATACAGAGAGACACATAAATGATGGTAAGGTTACGACCTATCCCATTAAAAAGGAAGGAACTCCAAAATTACACCCCTACCTGCCAGCAATAGGAAGTACAGAAGCTGGAGTTTTTCCTCTTGCCTTGCTTGCTACTCTCCCATCCCTTTTACAACTATTTCCTTCTGCCAAAAAGGGTTTGGGGTGGTTTTGTTTGATTTTAGTGAGGGAGTTGTGGTCTCCTCCCGCTGGTAAACTGATCTGCAGGTCAGTGGCACCTCAGTCTCCTTTTCTGGGTAAGAGGAAGGGCACATCCCTGCCTTGTGGCTGCACCTGAGTAGCCCATCTCTCAGCAGCTGATAAAGTCCCCTAAAGCCAGAATTCAGGGACTGGCTTGATAACATTGGGACTAAAATGCTGCTTTTAAGTGATGAACACCCCACCCTTCCCCAGTGCTCCTGGGCATTGGTGTTGCAATGTTGTATATGCCAGAGTCCAGGAGGCAGTGGATCCTCTCTTGGGATACACCCTGAGGTCCTAGAATCGAGGAAGCACAGAGTAGTTTGGGTTGGGAGGGATCTTAAAGATTTCCAGTCTCCCTGCCATGGGTAGGTCTGCAGGTAAATGTGGCTGAAACCAGAAAGTCTTGGTCTCCTCTGAGGTGTCAGGAGGAGGAATCACAGGGTAACAAAAACCCCTACTTCTCATGTCAGCCCCAGCTCTTTCCATACAGCCCATTGTCTGATCCAGATATCCCCATAGGTAACTACAAATAAAACATTGCTGTTCATGCAAATGTACTTACTTGAAATAAAGAGGATTTGGATTTACACTACTGAGATTGAAACACTGAAAGAGGGATACCAGCTATACACTCCACATGTGCTTATCTTTGAAGTGCTCTAGCAGAGCCACTTTGCTGTTACAGAAAGAAAAAATTCACTTTTTGAGAGCTTACACACCAAACCCAATCTGAAAACTTGTATTACTAATTTGGACATCTGAAACACAGAAGTACAGGTAATACAATACAAATGAAGAGTTACAACTAAAGTGGTGCATTAACATTGCATATTTTTTATTAACATTGGGTCAGACTTTGCTAGATCCTAAGGAGCTAGGTGCAGGTAAATGCCAAAGGCACTGAGATCTCTGGGTTGGACTGCTGGAGGAAGAAGCCAGCCTTTTTCTCAGCATAGCATGTCCCAGTGAAAGGGATTTTCAAGCTTTCCTTTATCTGTAAAATCAAATATTGCAGCTGTCTCCATTCCTCCCCATTACATCTTCCCTCCAACAGTCCTGTGTCTCCTCTGCCTGGGCTGTGGCTCCCAAATTACACCGTGTTCTCCTGCCCAGCTCCACCATCATCCCTTCCCAGACTGTCTGACCTAAATCCCTCTCACCTCCTGGTCGTAAATCCCACTGGTGACATTTGTCAGGAGCTGGGCTGACCCTTGGCCCCACTGGTGACACAGCACTGCTGCCATGGGTTATTTGAGGGGCAGAGCTGTGGCAGCTCTGTGGACACTGAGTATATCAGTGAGTGACCACCAGAGAGGGCACGGAGGGCAGGCACTGCTCCTGTGGCCCACCTTGGCTTGTCGTGGCCATGGGACACCAGATCCTTTTTGCCAGCAGCACTTTCCCTCTGACAGCATCCTATGCTCACTCTTCCTTTTCCTGCAGCACACTGGGTCCTGATCCCTGCACCATCTACATTCCTCTTTGATGGATGCAGTTACACCAGCATCTTACATTGCAAACAGCAAATTGTCCTACTAAAATTAGGGAGACATATAGTTTTAATATGTATCTATATATATAATTTCCTTTATGTTGGTGCAAGGGAGACTGCACTGTGTTTAACCCCCTTCTAGCTACCAAACCTAAACACTACAACATCTGTGTGGTCAGCTGGTAAAGCTAACAAAATTTCAGCCAGCAAAGCACATAGTCAGAGTCAGGCATGTGTGAGTGCCCTGATGAATCAAAATATTTCCATCTTGGAATGAGCCCCCCAGGAACAGCACTGGTGCCTCTCACAGCTACTGGTGGACATTTGATTTGGATGGTCCAGCCACCAGGGCTCAAGAGAGGAATGGTTTTCCCCATGGCTGGGGAACAAAGGCAAGGATACATCTCATCTCATCGTGCTTTTTTCTTATTTTTCCCACAAAATGGTGTGGGCTGGAAGGGACATTAAAATTCACCTCATTCTAACCCTTTCTTTCATGGACAGGAACACCTTCCAGTGTGCCAGGCTGCTCCAAGCCCTGTCCAGCCTGGCCTTGGACACTGCAGGGATCCAGGGGCAGCCCCAGCTGCTCTGGGCACCCTGTGCCAGGGCCTGCCCACCCTCCCAGCCAGCAATTCCTTCCCAATATCCCAGCTGGGCCTGCCCTCTGGCACTGGGAAGCCATTGCCTGGGTGCTGTCCCTGCAGGCCTTGTCCCCAGTCCCTGGGCAGCTCTCCTGGAGCCCCTTTAGGCCCTGCCAGGGGCTCTCAGCTCTCCCTGGAGCCTTCTCTTGTGCAGGGGAGCAGCCCCAGCTCTCCCAGGCTGGCTCCAGAGCAGAGGGGCTCCAGCCCTGGCAGCAGCTGCGTGGCCTCCTCTGGGCTGGCTCCAGCAGGCCCATGTCCCTCTGCTGTTGGACCCCAGAGGCGGGAGCAGTGACTTTCCCCTTGTACCCACTTTTACTGAATCCTTTTCTGACAGACCAGCCTTGGAATCGCTGCCAGCAACCAGGAGCACCAGCTCTGAAATGGTGATTTTAGCCCGCAGCACTGTGTGACAGGAGTGAGCATGAGATCCTTGTCTCCCTTCACCTCTCACCACACAGGGAGGTTGCCTGAAGAATGCTTTTCTTTGCAGACCCTAGGTCTCATAGCTTGAATCTGCTCACTTGACATGAGCTACTGGAGTGGAAGGAGACTGGCTACAGCCAAAACGGCTTCATAACCCAGACTTTGAACATTGCTTGAGAGCTCTGCTCTCAAAATAATGCATAAAAATAGAAGCAGGGCCACAAGCTTAGCAATTCCTAATGTGCACAAAAGGATGGGAGAGTGCCAGGAGCCAGCCTGCGCTGCCTCTGCCCTGCCTTCAGCCTGGCTTGTTCTCTCCTACCTCCCCTGTCTGGCTTTTCACTGCTGTGAAAAGGAGAGACATACCCCCAAAAGAGCAAAGTGTGTTTGTTATTGACCCTCGCCTGGAAAGTGTATGAAGAGGGATCAGCTCTGTTTGTTTGTGCCCGGTAATGATGTCAGGAAAAGGTTTTTTTTTTTTCCAAGTCTGGTTTTATCCCCTTTGTTGGAAGTGCCTTTGGTGAGTCTCACACCCTGGTGCTGTTAGCAAAACAATTAGGTTAACAGTGCCTTGGCTCCAACTGTCTGTCAAAGGCTGAATTGCAATGCAAATTAACTCGGCTTTAGCTCTTCAAAGCCAGCTGGGTTCAGGAAAGGTCCCCAGAAACCCCCGTGAGAATGGAGGTCTGGGGCTGGGGAGGGTGGGTTCGGAGGGATTTTACATCCAGGACCGAAAGTGTTTGGCAGGAGGGATGCAATACGTTGTGCAAACACAATATCCAAATGCAATACATTGTATAAATCCTTTCAACACTCAAAAGAGAGGCAGGGAGAGACTTTTCAGCAGGGCCAGAAGTGACAGGACAAGGGGTGATGGTTTTAAACTAAATTAGGGGAGATTCAGACTTTGTAGAAGGAGAGAATTGCTGGCTGGGAGGGTGGGCAGGCCCTGGCACAGGGTGCCCAGAGCAGCTGGGGCTGCCCCTGGATCCCTGCAGTGTCCAAGGCCAGGCTGGACAGGGCTGGAGAAACCTGGTCAGGTGGAAGGTGTCCCAGACCTGACAGACGAGGTGGAACGAAATGAGCTTTAAGGTCCCTTCCAGTCTAAACAATTCTTGAATTCTATGACTCAAACATATTTTATTTCTCCTCAGGGATTAATAGTGCCCTTCATGCATTTCAGGACAGGCTTCTGGCTCAGGGTGACATTCAAGCAGTACATCCAGAGCAGGGCAGGCTGTGGGTATCACCCTGCTTTCCAAGCATCCCCTCAGCCCAGGTCCCGTTCCCATCCTTATCAGCTTCATTATGCTTATTTCTGTATTTTCCATATGGGCATATACATATGGACTGTTTAAACAAGCTTGCAGGGTTAATTGGAAAGCACTGCTTTATCAGTTATTTAATATTTAGCATTTCTGGGGCAATTTTCACCTGCAGAGATCACAAAACCAGGCAAGTGCTGATGGCCCAGCTGTACCTATGGGAAACCAGAGGTGCGAAAGACCAGGTCCCTACTCACAGGGAAATGCAGGTGCCCAAGGTCACCTGGAGAACCTATGGCAGGGCCAAAAAATTATATTAACTCCTGGATCCCATTCCTGTCCTCCACTTCTTCACAGCATACACCACACCGTGCTTTTTTGTCACTGCCTTCATGACAAAAAAGTAATCGTGGCTGTCAGTGCTGAGGCAAGTGGAGCTACCAAGGGGAAAATAAAAAAAAAAAGGAGAACTTAATCTCATTTACAACAGCCTGGCATGCTTTGAAAAATTAAGAAGTATAATGTATGGATTAATGGACATGTACAGCATGTCTTTCACCAGCAAACAGTGGAATGAGAAGGAACTCTTCCCCCCCACCCCCATTTACCAAATACATCACAGGGGAAAGAGATTGAGGTTCTCTGATGAAGTGAGGCTGTAGGACAAGATGTTGAGCTAAAAATATGACCCAAATTCCATTTTTCAGGGTGCAGAAGGCATAATTTTAAAAGCAGTGGTACTTTTTTGCATGTGCAAAACCAAGTGCTGATGCTGTTCTGATTTGGTCCCTGCTATCACTTGAAGACTGTAGAGCTGTGCCCTAGCCTTCCCTCCTGACTTTAATTATTTGGAGGTGAAGCAAGGTGTCTATTGCCTTCTTCAGACTCTGGCTTTGTAATGAGGATTCCTAAATTATGCTTTCTGATGCCAGCAAGTAACATTCTTCCCTTCTCCAGTGTTTTTCCAACTACTTATCTGGATTTTGAGCAGATTTTGTACCTGGCTAGGTACAGTCTGGTGAACATTTAATAAGCTTGCCCCCAAATGTAGCCACTTCCTGACTAATTTAGATCCAGATTCTGCAAATGCCAGGCCTGTTTGTAGCATCCCTGACCTGCCCATGTGAATATATGCACAACTTGGCACTTAAATTATCCCTGCCCTCCTGCCTACCCCAAATTCAGGGATCCAGGCCACGCACCCCTGGGTTACCCTGCCTGCACGGGATGTTAGTTTTATGCGTGCTCTATCAGGTGTCACGTTTAGTTGGGCCGTGTTCATTTTGGATTTGGCTTTGGCTTTGGATTCGAACTGGACTTGCTTATAGCAGCCATGATTTAAGAGTCCTGGCTCCTACTTCCGACACGATAACTGCCTCAGAGAGTGACCTTAAAGCAACTCATCCGCCCGCAGTTATTCTGTGAAAAAGGAGCTGCTCCTCCGTGGGAGTGCGTGCAGGACGGGGACCCCTGGGGAGTTCTGCTGCCCTGCCAAGCCTGGCGCTAGGAAGTCTGGCCGGACTTCCCAGCTCGGCCGAAGAGCGCACCAAGGCTGGACGAGAGCGCAGCCTCTTGGTGGCTCAGTTTTCCTCACCCTCTGCAGGTCCAGAATTGGGATGGGGGAATCTGCGGAGCGCGCAGGGTGCCAGGGGTTGTTACCGCTAGTAGTACCCGTAAGGAGAGTACCGAAGTGCAACATGCCCGTCATTTCTGCTTCGTGTTTGGAATCGGACTGTACCGAGCCTCCACGGAGTATTTTCCTGTCCTTTGGTGACAGGTGCTGTAAAAGCACAAATTATTATTTATTACTATTTATTATTATTTATTATTATTATTATGAATATTTATTATTGTTATTATTGTTGTTGTTACTGCTTTTTGTGATGTGCCCTTGTTCGATACCCATTGCCATATAAATTTTTAAAATTTTTACGCTGATTTGGTTTTAATATTCCAATATTTGCAGCGAGCACCGGCACACCCCAGCCCCGGGAGCTCCCCACCCTGTGCCCCGCGGGGTGCGGGGGTGGGGACACCCCAAGTCTCCCCGCACCCCCCAACCCAGGAGCAGGTAAGAAGGGACGCATCGGGAGGGGGGCGCGGCAGTGGGGGGGTTGGGGAGGGGACACGCGGACCCACAACCTCCCCGCAACCCGAGCCGCCTCTTGCGCAAGGCGGTTGGAGATAAATATAATATATAGATATATTTATTTATTTTTTTTCCCCCGGAGCGACACGGTGTCTAGACGCCCACGTGACGGGGCCGGGGCCGGGCCGGGCCGAGCCGCTGCGCACTGCGAAGCCGCCGCCGCCGCCGGTGCGGGGGGGCCGGGGGAGGGCGCAGGCACCGCGCCGGCTCCGCTCCCGCCGCTCCCCCCGCACGCACCCGGGGGAAGGCGGAGGTGCGGGGAGGGCGGCTGGCTGCGGAGAGCGGAGGGGGGGTGGGGGGGGGGAGGGGGAGGAAAAAAAAAAAAAAAGCCCACGAAAGGAGGAGGAGAAGTAGGAGGAGGAGGAGGAGGGGAAGGAAGGCAGGAAGGAGGAGTGAAGAGCAAAAAAAAGGCACCGCGGCAGAGGCGCCGGCAGCAGGGAGAGGGTCGGCGGCGGGCGGGCACCCCCGCACCCATGTAAGCTCCGCCGGGAGCGGCGGGCCCGGCTCGGCCCGGCGCGGCTGCTGGGGAAGGCAGGAAGGAAGGGACATAGCCCCACTTTTCTCTTTTTTTTTTTTCTTTTTTTTTTTCTTTTTTTTTTTTTTTTTTTCTTTATTTCCTTTCTTTCTCTTCGTAGCAGCCGGATCAAGACTCCGTGTGGATTAAACCTTTGGAAAGAAGGAGGGGAAAAAAATAAAAGCCCACCCCGAAACCCCCACATCAGGACGACCTGGGCTTTTAAAAAGGGATACAACACTCTGGATGCGCTCGTTCGCCTCTTTTGTGACAGATGCTTAAACCGACGTCCAAACCTTAGGGTTGGTGTTTTGGGGTTTTTCTTCTTTTATTATTAATATTTTTTTTTCTTTTTACCCTTTTTAATAGACGCCTTTTTGGCTCGCTCTTTTTGTTTTTGCCTGCTGGCTCTGCCCAGCGCCGCATCCCTGCCGCCGCGCCCGCTCCCCGGCGTGGCGGGTTGATGGGCTCCGCGGCCCCGGGGCGGCCGAGGCTCCCCAGCGGCTCGGGCCGCGCTCCTCACCCGCGCACGGCGGCGCGGCTCCGGCAGCCCCCGCCCGCCTGCCTCCGCGACGGGCGCCGCGGGCTCTAGACGGGGATTTTTTTCGTTTTTCTTCGCTTTTTTGGGCAAAGCCGGAGCGAGCGACGACTCTCTCCCTTCCCTTCCCTTCCCCCCGCATTTATTTTTTCCTTTTCTTTTTTTTTTCCTTTTTCTTTTCTCAGTTTTGGTTTTTTTCTTTTCAATTCGGTTTTTCTGTAAATTTTCTCGCAGCGGGCGGAGGCGCGGCCGGCGCATCCCCCCGCGGGAGGCGGCGGGACCCGCGGCCCCAGCGCGGGGACTGGCGCATGCCCCAGCCCGCCTCGGCTCCGCTGCCCCCCGCCGCTGCCCCCCGCCGCCACCGCATCCCGCCTGCCGGCCCCTTCATGCTCGGCGGACGACATGCCCGTTTTGTAGCCGGGGCCCCCTCCTCTCGTCCCGCATGTTCAGGACCAAACGCTCGGTGCTCGTCCGGCGGCTCTGGCGGAGCCGCGCGCCCGGCGGCGAGGAGGAGGAGGAGGCGGCTGCGGGCGAGCCCGGCGCGGCGGCGGCGGTGGCCGAGCCCCGGGCGCACTTGGGCGGGGGGCGCGGGTGCTGCCCGGGCAAGGCAAGCCGCGGCGGGCGGGCGGCGGCGGGCGCGGAGGCGGAACTGAAGGCTCTGACCCACGCCGTGCTGAAGCGGCTGAAGGAGCGGCAGCTGGAGGGGCTGCTGCACGCCGTGGAGTCCCGCGGCGGGGCGCGGACCCCCTGCCTGCTGCTGCCCGCCAAGGCCGACTCGCGGCTGGGCCAGCACTGGTACCCGCTGCCCGTGCTGCTCTGCAAGGTGTTCCGCTGGCCCGACCTCCGCCACTGCTCCGAAGTGAAGCGGTTATGTTGCTGTGAATCCTACGGCAAGGCTCACTCCGAGCTCGTCTGCTGCAACCCGCACCACCTCAGCCGGCTCTGCGAGCTAGGTACGGCGGCGGGGGATGGAGGGGATGCGGGAGATGGAGGGGTTAGAGGTGTGCAGGGCTTGGAGGGATGTGGGAATGTAGGGGAATGGCGGGCAGACAAAGTTGCAGGGGATTCAGGGTGGAGGGCATGCATCCATGCAGGGGATGCAGCGGTCAGGGGGCTGAAGGTGTGCAGCAGATGGACGGGATACAGGGATGTGGCGAGTGGAGGGGATGGGAAGGGTGCAGGGGCTAGAGGGGATCCAGGGACTGGAGGTGTTGCAGAGATTGGAGGGGATGCAGGGAATGCATGTACGGAGGGGATACAGGGATACGTTGATGCAGCCCCACTCACCTCCCGGCCCACAAAACTTTTTTTTTCCTTCTGGAGGAAAAAAAACCAAAACAAAAAAACCCAAAACAAAACCAACCCACAACAAACAACAAAACCCTGAACACGCACAAAAACTTTCCATTGCCGTGGTTTATGCATTTCCTTTTGTATTTAGGGGAGGGGGCGACGACCCCACCTCCGGGACCCCCTCCCTTCCCGGGGGCCCCGGCGCTGCCTCCCCGCCGTCCCCGCGCGGTGCCGGGGGATTAAGGGCCGGGCGGCCCCGGCGCTGCCGCGGCTCCTCCGAGCCAAGGAGGCCCCGATCAGACAGCCCGAGCGGCAGATAGCAGGGAGACTGGCGCCAGACGGCCCCTTTTGTTTATCTGACAGCTAAATATCAAGGCAATCACCGCCTCGCTGCCCTGCCTCCAACCCCCAGAGCTAAGACAAACAGTTTTGCTAAAAGAATGCCACTGTTATCATAAGTTCCTATCTTTTTTCTTTTTTTTTTTTTTCCTTTCTCATGGCTCTGCCTTTATTTTCTCTGTACTTCTCTAATTCCAGAGTCTCCCCCTCCACCCTACTCCAGATATCCAATGGATTTTCTCAAACCAACTGGTAAGTGGACTTCTTTCAGTGCAAGTGTAAGAGATAAAAAATGGCAAAACAGCCCCTTTATCAGGGAAAACAGCCTTCTGCCTTTGTCATGCCTTTTGCTTTTGGGTTGCTTGTGTGCTTCTCTGCCTCCTGCTATCCCTGTAAGAATTAATTAACATATAATTTATCTAAACCACCTTGTGCAAAAAGTAGGATTTTAAAACTCTAGCAGGGAACTTCAGAAGGGATTGCAGTGCAGTGCAGGCCTGCTCTGCTTGAGTCAGCCAGGAAAACCATAGGTTCTAGTTGGAAATGGCAGTGCTTCTGCACCCCTGTGTGAACTTTTAGGGATTTAGGTTGGGATCCAGCACAGCATCTCCTAGATGCCTGGGAATCCCAGTGAACCTTGACAGATGGACTGGTTCGTTGGAAATCTAAGTTTTATAGGAGCCTAATCCTACCTCATCAGGCTGAAAAAATAAATGGGAAAAGAGTTTGAAAAGTTGTTTTTTTAACCTTTTTTAAATTTAAATTTCTCTGCACCACTGTGCATGCCTGTTGCTTGTAATTGAATGTCAGGGTGCCAGGGGAGAAGCCCATTTGAGGCTGGCACCAGCTCTTTTGCGGTTGTCTGCATAAACTCTTGGTTGGCAGCGAGCTTGCCGGGTGTGAGATAAATGAGGCTGGGAGAAGGAGGAGAGGTGGGGAGAGTCGGAAACGCGAGCAGCTCAGGAGGAGCAGCTCCTGGCTTCCTGAGGATTAGTGGCTCTGGAGTGGGCTGGAGCACGGTGGTCTCTGTGGTTGTGTCCGCGGTCGGTCGGTCTCGGCAGACAGAGGAGGCACAGCTCTGCAGGTCAGCAGAGGTAGATATATAGATGTTCCAGAAGACCAGTACCAGATTGTTTGGTTGGGGTTTTCTGGCCAAAAGAGCAGTGTCTGTAAAATTACCTCTCCTCAGGGTCCCAGGGCTAAAAGAAACCCCAGCCTCGAGGCTGCTTTGGTGCGGTAGTGGGGTCTCATCCTGCCAGCTGCTCCCTCTGAGGCTGGACTGTTGTTCTCCCCCTCTGCAAACTCTTTGGGAACACTAATAAGTCTTTTTTTGCCTTTCGGAAATAAACACAGCTGTTTAACAAACAATTGGGTTGCAAAGCATGAGCTATCTTGCCCTGGTGTGAAAAAAATAGGAGATAAGGGCTCATGAATGAAGGAGGGACATCGGGAGTAGGTTCAGCATCCTGACCATGTGCCGGGATGCAGAAGGGTTGTTCTGTAACAGACTGAAGGTCTGCTGGATCGTAAAGTTTTGGGGGTTTAGCATAATTTTGACTGCATCCCTGCAATGCTCCCCCAAAATTTCCTTTTTTTGCCTTTATGGCATTTCTCGGCACTCATTGATGACCATGGCATGGGATGCAAAGGGGTTTGGAGCTGTGGGAGAGAAGGGTTAATGCTTAGTTTTGGTTTCCTGTAAAGATGTTAGGATAAAATCTATTAGCAGGATTTAAACATCCAATCTGCCTCTGCCAGGATCTCATTTTCAGTTAGCCGAATGATATATTTATTCATTAGCAAGTGTTGACATAAGGTAGCAAAATGTGTGTAAACAGAAAAGCCGCAGAACATGAATGTGCCATTTCGAAAGGAAAAGTTATTCCTATCGGCCAATAGGAAGTGATTAACGCTGCCCATCGGAAACACAGAAACAACTGGGTTACTCACCAAAAAGTCCTCCTTTTTTTTCCTTTTTGAAAGAAAAATCCACTTGGCAGCTGAGCTCTGACTAACGGGGCTGTGACAGGCACCAGTGGAGCCTGGAAGTCTGTGGTGGCAGGTGGGTTTTGCAAGCTCAGGGTTTCTCAGCATTTCCTCTGCAGGGGGACTCAGGGTTTCCCGTCCCAGCCTCAGTGCCATCTCCTGTGGCAGTTCCCCAGCTGCATGTTGAGAACTGTGGGAAGGTGTGAAGATTTTTTACCTGGCTGATGCCCATCAGCCATCTTCTCGCCTGGGACCCTGGGTGGGAGCAGTGCCTGTGTTTAGTTAGGCTCTGCCAGTGGAGCTGGCAATGTGCATCCAGCAGGAAACTTCTGCTTTTCCATCTTCTATCATGCTTCCATCAAGCATGATAGTGGTGGTAAAAGTTTTTTAGGTGTTAAGTGCCATGTCTTATAAGTGCTTCATATGGAGAGACAGGCAGATAATAAACCTGGACTGGTGTGGGTTCTGGCAGAGATCATCAGATCAGAGAATCAAAAACCAGTTTGTGTTGGAAAGGACCCTAAAGACCCTAAATTCCTGCTTCAGCTTCAACTAGACCAGGTTGCTGAGTCCATCCAGACTGACCTTGAATGTTTCTGTGGTGGGGGATCTACGGTCTCTCTGGGTAACCTGTGCCATCATTAACCATTTCTCTCTTGAATCTTGTTTAAAACCCTTAACCGATGGGGATCAAATTGGTTTTTCTGGAGGTGATGGAGGCTGAGACAGGCTGCCTGGCAGGCTGGAGGAAAGCAGGGATGGACAAGGAGCTGGGAATCCGCTGCAGGCAATGAAATGCCACATCAGGCTGTGTTGGTAGAATAGATCTGGTATTTGTATACTTGTTGTAGAACAGAAAGATCTGCCCTTGATGGCTGAGTTACCTGAGGGAAAGCTGTGGGTCAGCCCGGCTTGCTCATTCATAAAATCCCAGAAGCCACCTGCAGCTTGGTCTTGGACACCTCCAGGGATGGGGAGGACTTCTGTCAAGGAGAGGACTTTCACTCTCCGCCACACGGGACATTGGCAGGGATGGATGATAGAGGTGTGTGGGCACTCAGCATTCCTGATGTCCCTGCTGGAACTGTGTCCAGCAGCCACTTGCAGCTGTGCTGAAAGTGAGGTGGATAGTTGTGCCCTCAAATAATTCAGGCAGATTTTTGACTCAGCTTTAAGTGGGACAAGGGGCTGCAAGTGTCTCCGTTGTGCTCCTGCAGGACTGGGCTTGGTGGTGCTGGTGTATGAGAGTGCAGGAAACTTGCTGAGATGTCGCTTCAGGGCCGAAAGCCCTCCTGTGGTGTCAGCTTTCAGGGGAGCTGGAGGTTTGGCAGCTCCCAGGAGCTATTTGACACCTTGCAAGGTTGGGCTGGTGGCCACAAGGAATAATTGTGTGTCTCTGCAATGGTTTTATGCTGTGGGAAGGCGGTGTTGGGAGGAGATTGATGTGTGCCAGGCTTGGACAAATGTCTGCCTGGATCCTGCCACCCCTCTGGTGCTGAAGGTAAAAGGAGTCCCAGTGCCTGCTGCTAGCAAGAGCCCTGGGCAGCTCTGTGGGCGAGTGCAGTAGTGAATCCAGCCACACACAGGGCAGAGACCCCACGAGGGCTCTGCCTTCGGGCTCATCCCACTCCTGACTCTCGTGGTTGGTCTAGAGTTGAGCTGCACCAGTTCTGGGTTTTGGAAAGGGAGTTCAGGGGGTGATTCATGGATGAGAGGAGTTATCTTTTGGGTGATGGGACATGGGAAGGGAGCTGAGGAGGAGGTGTGGAAGCACATCCCCCCATTGCTAGGGTTATGTGTTTGAAGTTTGGATGGGATTCTGTCCTGCCTGATGCGGTAACAGAGAACCTGGTCATGTACAGTCTCTGCAGCAAGACAGCATGGAGAGGACCAATTATGTCCCTTATCCATAGCAACTCCTCAGGGAGCTGTAGCTGCAGGCACAGGGAGCCCAGCACAGGGCAGAGGAGTGGTCCAGCATGTGTTCAGAAAGCATCTGTAGATCAAGGAGTTGAAGCCAGCACAGGGGAATGGCTGGGGAGTCTCCTGTCTGGACTATAACGGGTTAAAAAAAGTAAAACCTCTATTTCTTTAAAGCATAGAAAGCACAACAAGGCATTTAGAGAGCGTATCATATACAGTATTTCACAAGTAAGTCTATTTCCTGTCTCCTCTATTGTTTTCAGTTTGATTAAGTATATCCTGTTAAACTGTATATTCCTGTTAGGGCTTTTACTTTACTCTGATAAAATGAGGTTGTGCAGACAGGAATTTCTTATTCACTGGTATTTCAGGGGTGGGATCTGGCAGAATTGCTTTATCAGTAGGGAGAAAATCATCTCCGCTCTCCTGGTATTGGCCCTTGCTTTGGGATACAGATGTGAGTGAAATGAGGGCATAAAGAGCCCAAATTTGGTGAAACACAAAGTCCCTGAGGACCAGAAGTTTGCATGAACTTCACAGGTCTTCCCAGGCTTGTTCTTCAGCTTGTGGTCCCACATGGTAGTGACCAAAAAGCTGGAGTTGGTCTGTAGGACCAGGAGATTGGTGTTGGCTTCTGACTGTTGTCACCTGAAAGAGCAGGCTTAGGATAGAGATGTCCAAACCTTGATCTCCAGCACCTGCATGCATCAGGAGAAACCTCTAATGGAGCAGCCAGTCTTACCCTGCCCTTTGGTGGTGCACAGAGTAGGTCCAGTTGCCCAGGAGGTGGCAATAAGGTCTGCCAGCAGCTTCTGGTGGTGACAAAAATTGAGCGGGGCACCACAAACTCAGCCCGTTCACTGCAAAAGGGCAGCAATGAGACGTTTCCCTTTCGGTTCCCATTTTGGTGAGTTACAGGTTTTGACTAAATTGGGTGCATAAAGCCACGATTTAAGCATTTTTGGAAGCTCGCTTACATCAGAACGGTGACAACCTTGATCTCCTTCGCTGGTGACTTGTCCAGAGAGGTGGCAGCCAGCCTGTAATTTCTGCCAGTCTATAATCAGAGCTGGCTGGTGATGAAGCACAGCCTTGACTGAGACAACAAGTTAGGGTGGATGCTTCTTGATGAACTACCGTCTCTGCACGGACAATTAGTAATCGCTTCCTGCTAAGCCCTTTGGAATGTGTGTTCTGCTTGGGGCGATGCTGGGAGCCTGCAAAGAACCACCTATATACTGACTTTTTTTTTTTTTTTCTTTTTCTTTTTTTTCCTCTGCTCCAGCAGATTGTCCAGACTCTGTGCCTTCCTCCACTGAAACAGGGGGAACTAATTGTCTAGCCCCTGGGGGGCTCTCAGGTAAGACATCTCTTGTTGCTCTTGATCTTGGCCGTGGGTCGTGTTGGCTGAGGGTCCTGACAAAAGGCGAAGTGATGCTGGGGGAGTTTTGGGAATGCACATCACTGAGAAGGGCATGCTCGGAGGGGGAGTTGGGTTTCATTTAGTAGCAGCCGTGTAGCTCTTGTGCAGAGGATGTGTTAAAATCCCAGACAAGGTTCTTCATCCCTGAATGCCTGTATTTCCTTTGAATTCCAGCCTTATGATCCATTCATTTTTGGGCTAAGGCAGGAAGAGGCAAAAGAACTGAGGCAGGGGAAAACTAAGCAATCTTGGTTGACCATTCAGTTGTGTGGATTATGGGAGCAGGTGCAGTCATACCTTAAAGAAGGATTTGGTGTCAAATCCTTGACTTGGTGGTGAGGGTGTCTCTTGCCTCTGGGATAAGAGCCCTGCTCAGATTTTGCTCCTGGTAAGGTCACCAGCATCCCCCATCTGATGTACAAGGCTCATACTGCCTGGGGAGGAAAGGTGGCCTGTTTTTTTATAGAGGATGTTGCAGAGAGAGTTGATGATGTGTTTGTATCCCTTCCTGATATATTCAGTGATTTCCATTGTTTTGCCATCCCCTTCAGCCTCCAGTTGCAGTTACAGGATGGAGGCTTGTTCAGGTACTTTACCCATCCCTCTTGGAGTCTGCATAGAGACAGAGTGGTTTGGGTTGGAAAGGACCTTTGAAGGTCATCTAGTCCAACTCCCAACCCCATTTCCAAGGTGTGATGTCTCACCTCATGTCCCACCCCAGACTGGTCACCTCAATGTCTCTACCAGGATTAAAGTGTCTGAAACCATGTACCTGCAGGTACAGGCGGATGTTTGAAGGTGCTTGCCTTTGTGGGGATGTCTCCTTGATTTATGATTTATTCATCACCCTGAAACTGGAATTCAGAATTAGGTCGGCGGCGGCTGCACGCGCGCACGCATCTGCCCCTGCCTCTCTCCAGGAACTGCATTTGGTGTGGATGTGATGTCTTTAAGTGAGCCTTGTTTGTTTTTCTTTGGGTGTAATATATACCCTGTCTGTTATTTGAGAGGGGAGCATATTGTTTGTTCAAAGGCCCTAATGAGAATTAATCAAACGAAGGGGGAGAGGGAACAGGAAAACTTGTTGCTGTTTGGGGTTTTTTTTCTTAAGGCAGAAGGATTTGCTTTTTTAGTATTTTTTTTTTTTACCATTGGAGCCTATCGCTTCAGGGAATTAAAAAAAAAAAAAAAAAGACAAGAAGCAAAACAACACAATAAGGATGTTGTTAGATCTTTTCTTCTTTTTTTTTTTTTTTTTTCCTTTTTCCTCCTGAAATACACCCGTAACAGAGGGGAGGAGAGAGTTCAGTTCCACAGGATACCACATGAAATAAGCAGAGGAAGTACTCGCTTTTAAAAGGGGGCTTTCTGTAAGGTTCAACCTATTGATAACATCTCGTCTGGCAGCTCTGCTCCCGAAGGGAAGGCAGGAGGTGGGGGCTTGGCTGCAGGAAATAACATGGCTCGTTACTGGTGCCTCCCAAAGGGCTGCGGGAAGGAGACCCCTAGCTCCTTAATTGAGCTTCTTCCCCAAACGAAAGCACATTTCCACCTGAAAGTACATTTTTAACTTACTTTATTCTATTGTTATTATTTCATTGGATTTAACTTCTTTTTTTTTTGTCTCCCTTATCAAAGGTTCCCCCCCCTCCCCAAGCCTGGAAACAGAACCTTTTTACGATCATTAACCACTCTTTTTTTTCCTCCCCAAATGTAATTGTAGCCATTTAGTTTAATGAGGAGCTGATAGGAGAGTTGACTCTTGAAGGGATATGGTTAGCTACCCAAGCCCAGAATGCCTCCACATGAAAGAGCATTTGTTTTGAATTTGCTCTGATTTACTGGCATCTCCCTTCTGCGCGCAGAAGTGCAGTGCTGAAAATTCCCAACTGGAGAGACCCAGTCAAGAAAGGAAAATAAACGCACTTTGGAGCAATCCTCCAAAGCTCACTTTCTCCTTTTTTTCTTACGCCCTTCTGCATATTTTAGTTAGCAGAAGAGTGTGTTTGAAGAGAGCTTTAATGAGTTATTGGCGGGGTACGTGGCCAGTGCTTTGGCTTGGTCTTATCTGTGTTTGGGCAGATAGGGACAGGTGATGCTGGCTGGAGAATCCAGCATCCCTCGTCCCCTTCAGACCTGTATGTGTTGGATTTGCAGCTCATTGATGAAAGGATGGCTTAAGAAAAAGGGGTGGAAAAAAAAATAATTATTTTGGTAATTTGGAAACTGCAGTGGGTGTGTGAGGAAAAAGACATCACAGGTGGTTGGTGGTGGTGCTGGGATTCTGCAGCACTGCAACCTCTGGTCATTAGTGAGGTGTGGTGGATGCTGGTGAAGCAGCAGGGTCAGTAGACCTGATCTGATGTCTTAAAGAGTAGTATTTGGTGAGGAAGAGCACTCTCAGCACTGAGAATTTGGGAATGGGGCTAGCCTGGGATTCACGGCCACTCCAGCAGGGGAATGCGTGGAGGGGTTGAGAGGATGGTGGCAAGGGGAGCACTGAAGGAGCTCAAAGTGAACGTCCTTGCAGCTCTCCATGAGGAGCCCTTGATGAGGAGGAGTCTCAGATCAGCCACTGCTGGGTTCTGTCTCTTACTGGGGCTGCAGGTAGTTGTGTTGATGGCTACCAGAGGCTCTGGAGGATGTGTGGCAGGGGACCGTGGCTGGGGAATGTACGGGGAGTGTTTCCCCCTTGCAATAACTGCCCTGAGCTGCTCCTTCCCTCCTTCCCTCTTCTTTCTGTTCTTCTTTGCGACTCAGGAATGCAATCCTGGGTAGTCCTTCACACCATGCTGGTGTCCTCATCCCTCCTCCGCTCTCTCTTCCCCAGCCATCCCATTCTCTGGCTGGTGTGTCCCTTGCTTGCCCCAAGGCACTGGCTCTCGCTCCTGTATTCTTGGCTTTATTTATTTTCTTATATCATCTTTATTTTTATCGGTGGTCAGCCTGTGGGTAGGTCAGGACTCCGTGCTCACGTTTTCTCCCACTGACACGGCTGTGCTCAGGTATTACTATTTTACTTACTGGTATTACTAGCCAGATCCTTTCTGTCCTCAGTGTGGTTAAAGAGCAAAAATATCCCATTGGAGATAAAAATAATTCCCGTAAATAGGAGACAGAGGGTGGTTTTCCTGTATTTTGAGCTGACTTGTTCTCAGCAGATGTGTTTGGTTGTGACTTCTTTCAAACAAGCAAAGCCATGCTTGGAGAGCCTGGAGGTGGCTGGCCTGTGTTTTGGTGGCATCAGATTGGTGGGAGCCAGATTCCTGGATGACCCATGGAGAAACCCTGCTCCAAGAGTAGAAGTGAGCTGGTGGTGTTTGGTGGTGCTGGGTCTCTGTGGAATGTGATCCACCAGCCCTGGACATCTCTGTCCTGACCCTTGTGTGGCGTGGGGCTGGTGGCTCTCTGCTGGTGGAAGGCTGTGGTGCCCATGGTGGGTGAGGAGGTGGCTCTCCAGCAGGACAGGTGAATAGTGATGGATCTGCTGGCAAAGCAAAGCTCTCAAGAAGTCCAGAGCTTGTCCTCAGAGAGGGAGAGCAAGTTGAGCTGGCTTGTGTCCTCACCAAATCCACTGCTTTGTTATAGGGGTTGTTGCTAAAATACCAAACCTGAGAGGTTATCCAGGTTTTGGCCCAATTCTGCTGATTTGCCCAAACTCTGGAAGCACCTCAGGGTCTCCAAGAGCCAGTGAATGTTGAGTTATGATGCTTGATGGGTGCTGGATTCAAGGTTCTGAAAGCCTTGAGGCTGGAAAACCAACAAGGCTCTTCTGTGGCAGGCACAGACTCAGTTTCTCCCTCCCAACTCCACACCAAAAAAGCAGGGAAAGGACTTCCCCAGGCTGGAAGAGCATTGGCATCATTCCCTACTCTGGCTCTCTGTGCTGTGGGACCTTGTCTGGTTTAAGGGACCTCTTGGCTGATTGACATTTCATTCCAAAATTGTGGACAGGCCGGGAATGTTTCACTATGCCTCTGATCCCTGCTGGTATCTGCTTGATGGGGAAGAAGTACCTTGTCCAAATCCAGAGATATTTGCCCCCCAAAGCGGCTTCCCGTCGCTCTCCCCTTGCCCATGTAAACAGGATCCTGTGCTGTTTCTCCGCCAGAGCCCTGCCTGTGTTTTCCCGTCCCCTCTACTTCCACCTCCCTCCCCTACGGAGTTTATAACCTCCTGTGAAATGCCTTTATTTACAAATTGGCATCCTATTATAATCCGAAATTGAGACATCTTCCTGTGGAACTAAGATTGTATATTTGTCCCAGGGATAAACAATTGCTTGGGAATTTTTTTTTCTTTAAGTCACTTATTTTTGGTTTATTTTTGAGCTTACGTCGTTCTAATATTTTTTAATTTGCTTTGAGCGTCGCAGGGCGTTGCACCCTTTCCTTCCCAGCCTCACTGGGAGACATGACCTCCTGCTCCTTGCTTACCTAAAAACCACAGTCCTGTCCTGGAAAGGACAAGGTTATCAGGGGTTAATGCCAGGATGACAGCACTGGAGCCTCTGGAGCAGAGCAGGCTGCCTGCCAGACTAGGAGCCTCCCGGCTCGCCTCGCACATCATCTGACCGTGGCCGACTGGGAGGAGGGAGCTGGTGCTTGGCACCGACCCCGGGCTCTTGGCTTGGCCACCCGCTCCGGTTCCTTCAAGTCCCATGAGGGCTTTTTTTTTGGTTTTCTTTTTTTTTTTCTTTTTCTTTTTTTTTTTTTAAGGGGGTTCTCACCCTGTGGGGACCCCCCTGGGACACAGCTGGGATCCTCCTCCCAACTCCAGGCGTTTCGCCGATTAAAATCCTTCCAAAGCAAATAGAATCCATTTAATAATTACTTTTAAGTGCTCTAGAGCCTCTTGAGCCTTTCCTAGATACTCTTCTACAATGTGTTTTAAAGAAGAAATGATAGCAGGGGTGCTGCCCCCATTAGATAGTTCCAATCCATACCTGTACATCTTCATTAAACCCATTTTTCCAGATGCCAGTAGATTTTCCCAGCCAAACTGTGCCCTTGGAACAGCTGATGACAAAATGCAGAGGGCTCCAGAACCAGCAGGTCCATCATAGTGGGGATGCTGGTGGGAACAGTGATGAGGGACCATGATGGGGTCCACCTGTGTTTTAATCCCATGACCTGGCACTTTTTTAGGGGAAGAATGAGGCTAGGAAGGTGAATTTTGGAAGTTGCCAGTTCAAACCGTGCTCCGCTCGGGGTGGCTGTCCCTGTGAGCGCCGGCAACTTGATCACTGGGGACATTTAAAACTCGATGGGACAAAAACACTCGTAGAGGAGCAGCCCCGGGCTGGCAGGGATGTGGGCTGCATCGTTTCCATCCCCTCTGTCTGCCAGTGGGTATTGCTTACACTAAAGGAACCAGTAACATTAGCCACACGCATTTCCCTGCCACGGGCATGGGGGGATGCCTGTTTCCAGCCACGGCGGCCAACACCGTAAACCTCCCTGCTGGCTTGCGACGGGGTGCAGCGTGTTTTAGGGTTCCCAGGAGAAAATTGTGTGTAGGGAGCCTGTCCCCAGCCCTAGCTGTGCTCCAGCAGGGTGACAGGCTGGGCGGCGGGTGGGTGCCAGCCCCTCTGCCGTCCCCCGCCGGCGTGAATGACCCACGCTGCAGCCTGGCCGCCTGCCTACTGTCACAAAGGAGCTTCCTTCCCAGTTTATTTTCAGCGCTGGGATATTATTAACCACTGAGGCACAGTCTCTGTTCTAACCACCCTCGCTTTTTGCCTAAATCACTTTGTTTTCGCCCGCCGTCGGCTTGCCGGGGCCGCCGGCGTGGCCGTGGTGCCGCCGCGGTACCGGCTGCGTCACGGCTGCTGTTGAGGAACAGAGGGCACGGAGGAGCCTGATCCTGCACGGGGCTGAGGGCAGGCAAGGGAAGGAGCTCGGCAGCTCACAGGATTTCCGCCTGCTGTCTTTGGATTAGCCCCTGGGTTTTCTTCTTTTTTTTTTTTTTTTTTCCTTTTCTCTCTTCTTCAACCTTTATTAATAAATGCAACACCTTGGGTGTTGCTGTCTGCCTCTTTCTCTAGAAGTTATTTTACTTTAGTTTATTTCTCTTTTTTTTTTTTTTAGCCATTTTCCTTCCATTTTCTTTTTCTGTTTTCCCTCTTTTTTATTCTGTTTTCCTTCATCTGCTTTTTCTTATTTTTCTCCTTTTTATCCTTGTCCTCCTTCATTTTCTCCTTCTCCTTTTTCTATTTTCCTTCTTTACTTATTTCTTTTTTTTTTCTTCTTCTACTTGTTTTCCTTCTTCTTCCTGTTTTCCATCTCCTTGTTTCCCTCCTTCTTTTATTTTCCTTCTTAATGCAAGAAAAGAACTTTTCTGGGCAAGCATTGCAGGGATTTTCCATCCCCATCCAGGGGAGGGTGGGGGCTTGGATCCCCTGTGCACAGACTGCTGCCACCCTTCGGGGGGTCTTTGCCCGTGGGCTCAAGTCATCAGTTCCAAAAAGGTTTTTCCAGGGTGTTTTGTGCTGCTGGGGATGTGATGTGGTGTTTGCTAACAGACAGCAAACTCTCATTTATTTTTTCTTTTCCTTTTTATTTTTGCCCTGGGTTTTTTGGTTTTTTTTTTTAATCCCTTCCCTTCTTTTGGGTTGCCATTTAAATGCATGATGATAACTTTCACCCTGTTAATTAACAGGAAACATTGGGACAAGACAGGAAATTACATCAGTCTTTTATGAGGAAAGAGCCAAGAAAAAAAAATGCAAGAAAACATAGTTATTAGTGAAAGGAAAGAAAGTGCCATGTGAGGGAAAAGAAAGAAAAGGAGAAAAAAAGAGGAAAAAACACTATCTTATAGGCCCTGTTTTTCCAAGGGAGGCTGCTCCAGTACTTGATTTTTATTTTTATTATGTTGAAAAATATTTGACTAGCAGGGTCACCTTTGCTTGAACGCGACGCTCCAGCTTCCCGAGGAAATTTTTTTTTTTTTTATTTTCATGCTTTTTCTCAGCTTCCTTCCCCAAACTGTGAGGCCTAGGAAGCTCTTGGCCCGGAGACTAATTTTGGTTTGGCTGCTCAGCCCTTCAAATTGGTCCCCACCCAGTGTCATTATCTTGGTTTTAACTTGCAAGGGGGAAAAAAAAAAAAATAAAACCCAACAAAAAACCACCCTGTAAGAGCTGGCTCAGCCCTTCTCTACCCTTTTAACCTCACTACATAAAAAACCTACTGGCTTCAGCCTCCCTGGTCGGGTTGTGCTGGCAGTGCTGGAGGACCAGGGGCTGGTTGCAGGAGGTCCTGATGATGCTCTTGGTGATGTTGCCCTGTGTGTGTGACCTGTGCCTGGCTCCATGGTACTTCCTCACCGTCCCTCAGATCCTGTTGTGGTACTGAGGTTTGGTGAGCCACATTTGGGGTGAAGTCCTGGCTCCTGTGACTTTTCCCTGAGCATGTGGAAAGGCAAATTTTTTGCTGTTAAAGGAATAATTCAGTGCTGCTTGGGCTCTTAACCCTAGTGGCAAATATATATCTTATAGGTGTATGCAATAAGTGAGTAGATGGTTAAATATTGAGCAAAATCTATTCAACCTCTATAGGTTGAATATGTATGGAGATAATTTATTCACTGTATTACATATATAATTATATAAGATATATTCAACATATGCATGTATTATGTAGTATATAGGTTGAATCTATTCAATATATTCATTGTATACTGAATATGTTCCATATTTGTATAGAATTCTATGTAATACTTAACACAGGTTAAAGAGATTCTGTTCATAGAAACCAGCACTTCATCAATAAGAGGTGACTTTGTGGTGGAGAAACCCAGCTGCTAGGGAGGTGGTGGAAATTCAGACATCTGTCACTTTCACAGTGGTGAGGTAGGCAGTGGATCTAGTGATTTTTGGTGGTGGAAGGCTATGGGTTGAATTTATGTGTGATGAAAATTACCATGTGTCACTGCTGAGGAGGAGCCCCCTGCATGGTGGGTAATGCAAAATAATGCTGGAGGAGTTGTGTGTCTGCACAGTGGTGTGCAAGGTGAGGTTTTGAGTAGAAAAGCAGGAAAAATGGCAAAATAGTCAAGAAACTAAACCATGGGATGAGGTCCTGCTCGCCCACGCGGGACGGCTGTCAGTGACCCCGTGGCTGGGCTCTGGCAGCACCTTCCCAGGCAGAGCGGACAGAGTCAATAACTCCATAAAATCATTCTTCGAGCAGGAATCAAGTAACAGGAGTTTTATTTGGAAAAGGAGCTGGGAGCCTGAAGTTACATCACTGCATTTGAACTGATGAATTCATTTTCTTTGGAAGCCAGTCTGAGACTTTTTAGCTCACGATAAGGAACAAACCCATAAATCATAAGCAGAGGCCTGTAGTTTTACTGTTCTTTGTCACAGCCAAGCATGGAAAATGTATCCTGGGTGTCAAGAGCATGAAGCCTTGGCTCACCTGAGAGTTGCACTGCAGTTATTTTCTGGAGAAGCTGGTGTGGTGCTGAGCTCGCCAAGCCCCAGATTCCCTGGGATTTATCCCTGTGCTAGGATGCTCCTGGGTCTTAGTGATGCCAAAATCCCTTGGGTTTCAGCCCCATGGGAAGATGCTGCAGAATCCCAGTGATGCCCAGTTCCTGTGGGCTTTGTCCCCATGGGAGGATGCTGCTGGATATAGGTGACACCCCAAATCCCTTGAGTCTTGTGTCCGTGGGAGGATGCTGGTGGCTGTTGGTGACAGCCCAAATCCCCTGAGTTTTGTCCCCATGGGAGGATGCTTCTGCATCCCAGTGATGCCCAGTTCCTGTGGGCTTTGTCCCCATGGGAGGATGCTGGTGGCTGGTGACAGCCCAAATTCCAAGTGTTGCATCCATGGGAGGATGCTGGTGGCTGTTGGTGATGCCACCCTGGTCACAGCAGGTCCCTGCTCGGGACTTGGCTTTGCCGTTGCCACCAGAAGTGGGGTGAGATGAGCCACAAGGAGTTTTGGGACCCTTTTTTAACCTCTGTGCTGCCGACCTGCCCCATTTTATAGCCTGGGGCAAACCTCTGCTGGCCTCTGTCTGCGAGAAGGGGGATCCAGCTCCGCCAGAGCGCCGGGAGGGTTAATTACTTAATGAATATAATATTCTCTATAATTGCTACGCGTTATTAATCCAGAGTAAAGTGAGAGGCGAGAGGAGGGGGGTGTGTGCATGGCCAGGCTTGTGAACTCCTTCCCAGTCCCTCCTGTCTGTCCATCCCTTGATGGCCCCCTACCCAGGCAGGGGCTGGTGCTGTCTGTGTGTCCGTCTGTCCATCCCTGGGCGGGGACCCGGGGATGTATATATTCTATGTGCGGTGTGCTCCGCCGCCTGCTCTTAGGAATAGGCGTGATTAGATTATGAAGGCAGACAGAAGTAATGATTAACTTTTTCAGTCTGCCTGCTGTCTCCAGTCTGGCGCTGGGTGTTTTTTTTTCCCCCTAAGTAGGCCCTGGCCCCGCGTCGACAGGGTATTAGGTTGTAAAGAAAGCCAGGAGGAATGAAGGCAAGGGAGGGAGGGGAAAGGGGAGGGAGGGAGCCTTTTCCATCGGATCCGGGACTGGAATTTATTGGCAGGAATGCAGTAAATGCTCCAAATGCCAGCCCAGCTAAACAGTTTTCATAATTGTTACGGAGTGGGGCACGACGAACATGAAAAGGACTTTTGTTCTTACTCTGCTTTTTCCATGGGTTTACGTCCCTGCAAGGGAGATGCTGCTCTGGGAAAAGTTGCTGGGGGAAGTGGGCTTTTTTATTTTTTTGGTGTGGGGAGAAACATATATTTATGTCTGTTTTCAGTCTTTAGGGGAGAATTCTGGGTCAGTGTGCTGCAGGGAAAGGAGGTTTTTTCTTCAGTGTTGGAATAACCACAGCAGTGATGCTGTGTTATGTATGTGTATGTGAGTTCAGTGCAGTTAAGAGGGGAAAAATCCTAACACACACCTGTGTGTTAGGCATCCATTTGGGTATCCCAGACTGCTCTGCTTCAGTTTTTATTAAGGTCTTAACAAAGTTTTTGTGTAACGCACATGGCTACATGTTGTCAGTGGAGAGTTGTGGCTTTCCTGGGGGTTGTATCCCTGCCATCACCAGGGCATCCCTGGGTGCTGGAGGACCTTCCCTGCCTTGCATCAGTGTATCTTTCTTTTTCATGGCAAAAGCTTTTTAAGGTCATCCTCTAAACCCCAGCTGGGTGACTGTACTGAGGCGGGCTGTGACCCTGTGCCTGGCATGGCCCAGTGGCCTCTGATGGCTTTGGCATCTGTGGCGTGATTTATCCCAGAAAGGTGATGGGCAGGATGCTGCCACAGGAGCCTCCAGCACAGCCCAAGACAGGAGAGAGATTCTTGGCAAGCTCATGCTCACGTCTGATTTGCATTGCAGTAAGTCAGGAGCCCTTTGTGTGCTGGTTTCTCTTTCTCAGGAGGTTTCTGGTTGAGATCTGGCTTGGGTATGGGTGGGGAAGAGGTGTGTCCTGGTAGCTGCTGAGGCTGAAGCATGGAGGTGGTTGTTCCTCTCTGGGAGCTGGGGCTGGTACCAGCCCTGAGTCACATGGGGCTCCCAGGGCAGCATCTCATGAGTGCTGGGCTGTGCTTTCCAGACAAGTCTCCTGGCTGATTTGTTACAAAAGTGAGATTATTTTGGGTTGCCTCAAGGAAGGGGAGAAGGCTGGAGAGTGCGCAGGGCACTGGAGCACCTGCATTACCTCCTGACCCAGCAAGTCCCCACCAGCAGAGAACAGCAGCGAGGACACAGGCAGCAAAAATAGGATTTCTGAGGGGGTTCCACGTGGATCTGCATGTCCTTGTGACTCTTTGGACAGCCTGGGAGTCTTAAAAATCCCATGGATTTTGGCAGGGCCACTCTGGAAGGGTCTCACCCCTTGCAGCATCCCTTTGTCCCACCCAACGGTTGAGTTGGAGCTTGGGGAAGGGATTCCCGTCCTACCGCTTTTTTGAAACAAGGGAAAAGTTTTCCCACACCTTTGAGGGGTGCAGAAGGAGAGGCAGATAAAGAAGGTTCTTTAAATTAAAACTTCAAAAATAATTAGGCTGACTGTATACTAAACAACAGCAAAGAGGCCCATTTACTGTAAATATTATGAATGGATTTGGCTGGCTTCTTCATCCCCACCCTTCCTCTAAGGCTTTTCTCTGAGCTGAGTCGAAATTCGGCCTTCAGACAGCACAGTACTCTATAATTTGCATGGCTGATGAGGCCTGAAGCCTGGTACGGAGGAAACTGGAGTCAGCTGGCTCCTCTAACCACTGGAGACAGGCAGACAGGCATTTTTGGTGTGTGCCTGCATATTTTCCCCCCCGCCCCACCACCTTGTAGCGCCAGCCTTGCTTGGCTTTTAAAGAGAATGGTCACAAGAAAAGGGTTCTTCTCTTCTAGAGTAGTTTTTAGCCGTGGTAATTGATTAATCACCGTAATTAGACAGTAGCAGTGACTAATAGGATGTTTATGAATCAAATTTCTGGTTTGGTGGACTCCATGAACTCAGCAGTTTCACTTGGGTTCTTTCTCTGCTGTCCTGTAAATGCAGGGGACATGGATCACCCTATATTTTTTAATATTTTTGGACATTACCCCTGATTCAGCCTTGGCATCTGCCATTGTGGTGTTTGCTCTTGAGTCTCTGTATGTCTGCAACAACATTCTTGCAGGGTTTTTCTTTCTTTTTTCTCTCTCTTTCTTTCTCTCTTTCTCTTTCTCTTCTATGTTCTTGCTGAATTAACCCTTGAAAAGGTCAGGGATGAGTTCCAGGTTGGGGGAAGGCTGACTCAGCGCACCACCAAGCTGGGGTGGGAACTTGAGGGGATGTCCTCAGGGGTGAATCATCTCTACCCACCGTCTCACCTGACCTCATTTCTGTCCTGATTTCACAAGGGGGATTCCCAGCTGTGGGGAAGGTGATGGCAGTTTTTGGTTGGGTCACCTGGGGACTGAGCAAAGCCCTCCCAAACTTTCAGGTCACTGTTAATACAAACCTGTATCAGAGTCCAAGAAAAATGGGGAAATATGAGACTCCTTCCCCTGATGGCTTCTGCCATATTTTATCCTGCTTGACCTCATCAGACTCAATCTTAGTAAACATCAGCAAATTGAAATCTTGTGGTGAAATTTAACATTTTTTTTCGTGCAAGGTTGACTGATTTTGCAAGGAACAAGGAGCCATTTGAGTGATTGATTGGACAACTTGCTAATAAATTAAAAAAGTAATCTTAAGGCTCTTTAGCCTGCATGACTACCGTATATGCTGAGTAATAAGAGCCGTCTAATTAGACATAGACACAAATTTATGGTCTAGCCTGTCAATCCACGGATTAAGGACTGCCTAAGTACCTACTGACACGATGGGCTGTAATGCTCCTAAAGAGATGTTATGGTCTATCATGTCAATAATCCACAGATTAAAGGCTCCCTAAGTAGGTGCTGACGTGATGGACTGTCTCAGCTCCTGGGGGCTCTTGTGCTGGGCAGGTGGGGGGACCCCAGGGGCCCCCCCCAGGGCGGTGCCAACCCTGCAGAAGGTGAGGGTTTATTTCTTCTGCAAACAACAGGAGCTTTACACAGCACCATGCTGGAAGATAGGCTTTCAGAAACCATCCCAGCCATCAAATGCAGGGGCTCCTTGTGGAGGTGAAGCTGTCTAGCCCTTCTGTGCTGGGAGATAAAAAAGGTTTGGGGAAAACATTGCTGTGGGTGGAGTCTCCAGGCTGCCCACAAACTTTGTTAAAGGTACAAAGCCCCTTTTCTGCAGCAGGATATATCCTTTAATGTGGATTTATCCTTTAATATGGGCATTTTCTTCCTTTGCTTTTGCTGAATGTACCTGGAAATCTAGTTTTTAGGTAATTTTCTTTGTTTTGCTTCTTTCTTTGTTTATCTGTTTGGTTGGTTTTGTTTTTTCTTTTGTTTTGTTTTGTTCTGTTCTTCCACCCTGTAAATCATCTGAAGGACTAGAAAGGAAGTGGGCTTTTAAGGGATTACCCTTTTGGGTGCCTGTTTCTCTTTGTTTTAATGAGCACACTATGTTTTGTGTTCTCTTCACCTGGATGTGATGCCTTTCACTCTCAAGTAAGGGGTCAGAGGATGTTTTTCCTGAGATCCTACAGAATCAGCACTTGCCAGTAACAGGAGGGGCAAAACTGTAGCTGGAGAAGTCCTGAGGACCCTCCAGAGGAGCATATAAAACCCCATAAAAACCTCTGGGTTTTGTGTCTCCATCTCTTACATCTCCAAGAGTAGGAGAAGATAAGGGTCACAGCACTGTCCCGGACACACAAATGCCACTAAGGTCAGCCAAGGGAGATTATCGGGTGTGAGACGTGCTGAGCTTGGTCTCAGCCCTGGCCCCAGCCAGACACGTTGTGCTGACACCAGTCCAGACAATTTTTTTTTAAGCTCAAATGCTCTGTGTGTGTGCTGGTGGATAAAGGAGGAAGGATTGTAATGTGTTCATCTCTCCTTGGCAATGCCCATGGCACTTCTTTTCCAGCAGAAGGCTGACTCCTGGAAAGGCAGGCAGGCTCTCTCCAGGTCTTTGAGTCTCCCAACAGCACAAGGACGTGGAGCTGCTGGAGCCAGCCCAGAGGAGGCCACGCAGCTGCTGCCAGGGCTGGAGCCCCTCTGCTCTGGAGCCAGCCTGGGAGAGCTGGGGCTGCTCCCCTGCACAAGAGAAGGCTCCAGGGAGAGCTGAGAGCCCCTGGCAGGGCCTAAAGGGGCTCCAGGAGAGCTGCCCAGGGACTGGGGACAAGGCCTGCAGGGACAGCACCCAGGCAATGGCTTCCCAGTGCCAGAGGGCAGGCCCAGCTGGGATATTGGGAAGGAATTGCTGGCTGGGAGGGTGGGCAGGCCCTGGCACAGGGTGCCCAGAGCAGCTGGGGCTGCCCCTGGATCCCTGCAGTGTCCAAGGCCAGGCTGGACAGGGCTTGGAGCAGCCTGGCACACTGGAAGGTGTTCCTGCCCATGGCAGGGTCTTTGAGGTCCCTCCAACCCAAACCAGTTTTGATCATGAGGAGACTTCTGTTAGCAGTTCAGTGTAAATGCTACCATTGTGAGTATTGTGCCAGGGTTGATGTTTGATGGGAAATCCAGACCCAAGAATGAAGGGGAGAGGAGGAGGTGAGATGGTGAGAACTTTAGGAAGAGCATGAGAAGATGCTCAGGATCAAAACTGCTTTTTTTGAAAAATAAATGTATATGTACATATATTAGAAGAAGTGTACATACATAGTTCTGAACACTTCTACATTTGGATAGTTTAATTTGCCTCTAAACCTGATGTCATTGATGAAAGATTCAATTACAGGCATTTAAAATCCTCATCAGTAAGGCCATTTTATTCCCATTTTCAGCGTTGAGTTGTTGTCACAGATACTGGTGATAATTTTGACAGCCCTTGACGTGGTCAGTGGGAGCAGTCCTGGTGGGTCAGATAGCCCAGTGTTTGCTAAACTTGCTCTTTTCTTTCAAGGCTGGTTGACTACAGGAAAACCTTTAGCTAAAAAAAAAAAAAACCAAACAGAACAAAACCAAAAGATCCCAGCTTAGCTCCCCTTTACATTCATGACCCTGGCACTGGGACAAGGCTGAGATCTGAAGGACAACAGATCTAAAACAACCCCAGGACTGGAGCTGTGTTGTTTTAGTTTATTGTAATTATTTTTTAAATTCAATTTTGTTAAAATTCTTTGGTTCTCTGTGAATTAAAAAAAGGAGAACTTTTTCTTCCCAAACTCCTAATAAAACTGCTGGAGCTTGGAAAGAAAAAGTATGGATGACATGCTTTCATCAACTTAAAACTCACCATGTGATGGAGAGAAAAGCCACACCAGGAATTTCCTGCCACTTCCAAGCAAGGGCAGATGTGAGTCCTTCTGCCATAGCTTGGAAGAACCAAGAGTGGGACTTGATAAATTTGGGTGTTCCTGTGGTGTCAGTGTCCCATGCCCACTGTTGTTTCTGCAGCTGCCAGTTTTTTGGGGTTTTTGCTTTGGTATCCCATCCTCCTGGATTTCTGTATGGATGAAGCATTTTCAGCAGGAGCAGGATCATGCCCTGAGCCCACGGACAGCATGTGCACCCCCAGTGAGGAGAAATCCTTGCTGTGGTCTTTTACTGAGAAAGTGCAGGCAGGACTTGATGGTTTTGAAAGTCAAGGCAAGTGGTGAGGAACCTCTTGGATAGCTTCTTGTGCTGATTGGCACGTTGAGACTTAGCTGGGACGATGCTTTTATGGAGGACAATGGCAAAACTGAGGCATCCCCTCAGGAAAATCCAGGAGGGTGTAAATAAATATGGGAAAAGAAAAAAAAAAGTTTTCCAGTGGGAATGGGAAACGGTGTAATAAGGTTGTTCTGGGGCATCACTAGTGATGAACCATCGGCACCAAAATTACAAAAAATCGTTACCCCAAGGGCTTCAGGGTATTGCCTTGATTTCTCCCCTCTGAGGAGCTAATGTGAGTGGCTGTCCTCTGCAGACCTGACTATGAGTGATCAATACAACTAATTCCCTAAATTCCTGAGGGCAAATTCACTTTATTTTCAGTTATTTCTATACTATTATTTTTTTCACAATGAGCTTGCACAACGCACCGGGGGCGGGGAGCCTGCTGGAGCTTCAAGGCAGGATGCAATGGAAACCATGGAAAATCCTAATAACCCAGTGATAGCAGCAAATGGAGGGATCCTTAATAACGAAATAATAGTGCAGATGTTTATAGCATGAAACATTATCATTGTTTGCTGGGATATGGGAACGCTCCCAGTTTGCTGGGAGTTTCCCAGGCATTTAGAAAGGGATGTTTTTGCACCAAGGAGCTCATAAAAACGATGCTTCTAACTCAAAACAGGGATCCCAAAGGGTTTGCATCCATCTATGGGCTGTCACACACAAGGATGTGTTGAGGAATTTTCCTGGGATCTGGGTTTTTGTGTGAGTTTGCAGCAGGTGGAGATGGGAGTTGGATGGTGGATGCCTGCCACGACCCCAGGTTGCATGGGGTGAACCCAGCAGGGTGTTTTTGAGCATAATACTTCTGTTTGCTTCATTTGCCCAGATCCATGATTATTGCCACCAAAAAAAGCCTTTTGGGGAAAAAAAAAAAAAAAACCCAAAAAACAAAAAGTCTGTCACTGTAGGAAGCATCTCTTGAGTCACTTTTTCCTTCTCTCCTGCCACCTCCTCTCCTGTCGGAGTGATGCCACTGGCTTTTCCCACCCCTTTTCCTGGCGGATGCCAGAAACAGGGAGGCGGGTGGGAGCAAGTGGGCTCCTCTGGGGTCCCTGCAACTGCAAAAAGCAGCTTTGGTGGTGGCTGGCAGGGAGGCCTGAGCCTGTTTATCTGAGCTCAGCCCTTATATTCTCATGGATTTTTGACTAGACATGCAGTCAACAGCTGAAGCCTGCAAACGGAAGAGGCTCTGGCATATTTATACTGTGTGCTGGCACCAGCTCCTTAAAAAAAAACTCAAACATCCCGGATTACCTAAGATTCGTCCTTGTGGTCTGGTCACCCCATGTCATTCAGAAACCTAATGGGATTCATTCATGAACTTCCAGGCCTCCATAAAGGTCTGTTCATTCATGGCCAAGGCAGTTTTCTATTTTTTCTTTTTTTCTTTTTTTTTTTTCTTTTTTTATTATTGGTAGGTTTGTCTTTTTTTCTTTTCCTTAAATGCTCTAGCAATTAAATAGCTCTCTGTAAGCAGCAGTGAACTGACTGTTACATGGTCTTGACTAATGCAAGCACAAACACCAGGTGAAAAAGTCCTTTTTTCCCCCCTGCCATCTCCTGAAAGGGATGCTTTTTATGTTGGAATAAAAAAACCCAAACCTATAGGAATTTCAGCAGGGGTCCAATGGCTCCAAAATTCCCTCAGCTGCTATAAAGCAAAACCCAAAAGGGTCTGAACATCGTGGGCAGGCTGACAGTGAGGAGGGAGGTAGTGGGTGGTCAACACAGACCCCCCTTCGGATTAGAGAGCATTCTTCCCCTGGATCCAGGGGCATCCCTCCCAGATTGGTTTCTCTCCCAGGCAGGTGGTGAAAACTCCAGTGCTGGGGGTGTTTCTTGCCCCTCTGGATGAACCTTTGCATGGAGGGGGACCCCATCTGGGTTAATGGGGAGGAAGTAACCCAAACTGCCCTCCCTGCCCCTCCTCAGTCCCAGTTTTCAGCAGGACATAAAGTTACCCACAGTAAAGTCTTGTGAGTCACCAAAAAAGGGAGTGGAAGGACAAACTGGGGTGCACCTTGACAGATGCTGTCCCAGGGACCACCCCAGCATGACCAGAACCCCCATCCCTGGTTTAACCTGGGAACGAGGGTCCCTGTTTTGAGACATACATGGTCAGACCCATTTTTAGTAGCTGCCTCAAGCAACTGGAGAAATATTTTCCTCGCTGGCATAGAAATGAGGAAATTAAAAGTGTGTGGCTGGGCTTTTTTTTTTTTTTTTTTTTTTTTCTTCTTCTCTCTTAAAAGCACAGTGCAGGGGTTGAAGGAGATGAGACCAAAACTGGGAAAATGGGCTTATTAATAGCAAAAAATAGAAAAAGCAGGCAGCCAGTGTGTTGCCCTGGGGAGGAAAGGGTTGTGGGGGGGGCGGGCTGCAGGAAGAGTTTTTGGTTGCTGGGTCGCCCACCATCCCAGCTCCATTAGTTTCTCTCATAGTTCAGGGGATTATTTTGGTAGTGCTCACTAACGTGCATTCCCAGCTTGATTTTTTTTTTTTTTTTTTTTTTTAATACTATTATAGAGATGAATAGTTCCCAGGTCTTAACATGCCTACTGAGGCTGGAAGGAATTACCCGCCAAGCAGCGCCAGGCTGCTTGGGATCCTCTGTCAGGAAAAGGCTTTCTCACATTTTTTCCCTCCTCCTGCCTTGCTTTTCCCTCCTACATCATTGCCATGCTGCATGGGGTAACTATGGAAAAGAGAGTTGAGAGAAGGCCTACATGAATGAATTTCTATTTTTTTTGCAAGGTTTTTGGCCATTTTTGTTAGCACACGTGAGATTTTTTTGGTTCCCTCTGTCTTTTGGTGCTTTCTGTAGGTTAGGGTGGCATCTCGTGTCCCCCTGCTATCCATCACCCAGGCCCTGCAGGCAGGGAAAAGCCCCGTGAACCAGAGCAGACAAGTTCTCATCCCCTCTGCTCCCATGGGGTGACTTTCAATGTGGTTTTCTTAGCTGCACCTCATTTTTTTCAGTGTCTGTGCAGAGCAGATTGTCACTTATGGAAATAAATCCATTGTTCAGTAGGTGAAAATCGGCGGATTCAGGTGTCTGGTTGCACAGGCATCTCGTCTCTCCTGTTGGCGCTGGAGGTGGTCCTGGTGTTGGTTTGGGTGAGGGTGGCTGTGTCGTTGTCATTGGCTATGTCATTCAGGACCAGTAAATACAACTAGAACTAGGCACTGAAACAACAGAGGAGTGCCCTGAATCTGGAAAGGTTTATTTTGGAAAGAGTGGCTGCACTGTGGACATTGATGCATGCATGGAAAGGATCGTGAAGACATGGGCAGGCAAGGTCCTGCCAGTTCATATTAATTCCCTTGATCCTAAATCTCTCCTTTTTTCCTATTTTTTCTCCTGTTTTTCTGCAGATTCTCAAGTTCTTCAGGAGCCAGGGGATAGGTCACACTGGTGTGTGGTGGCATACTGGGAAGAGAAGACACGCGTGGGTCGGCTGTACTCTGTCCAAGAGCCCTCCCTGGATATCTTCTATGATCTACCTCAGGGGAATGGTTTCTGCCTCGGACAGCTCAACTCAGACAACAAAAGCCAACTGGTGCAGAAGGTGCGCAGCAAGATCGGCTACGGCATCCAGCTGACCAAGGAAGTGGACGGCGTGTGGGTGTACAACCGCAGCAGTTACCCCATCTTCATCAAGTCGGCCACACTGGACAACCCCGACTCCAGGACGTTGCTGGTTCACAAAGTGTTCCCAGGGTTTTCCATCAAGGCTTTTGACTACGAGAAGGCGTACACCTTGCAGAGACCCAACGACCACGAGTTCACGCAGCAGCCATGGACCGGATTTACCGTGCAGATCAGCTTTGTGAAAGGCTGGGGCCAGTGCTACACCAGACAGTTCATCAGCAGTTGCCCCTGCTGGTTGGAGGTTATTTTCAACAACCGGTGACTCGAGACAGAGTGAACTCATGACATCTATACTACTTTGCTGCTATTACTTCCTTCTGAGTGCTTGCTTTTCATGCAGACTTTTTTTGTTTTTTGTTTTGTTTCGTTTTGTTCACCCTTCTTCGTTTTTGAGAAATAGCTTATGAAAGAATTTTTTTTGTTTGTTTTTTTTTTGTTGTTTTTTGCCTTTGGGGTATTTTGATAAATATATCTATTTTTTAAAAGTGTGAATGACCAATAACTCTCAGAAGGGCGAGAGAAGGGTGCAGTGGGGATAGATCACACGAGATAATTACTTCATGCCTCCGAAAGGATTATCCAATGGGGATCGACGGATTTGAAAGCCACTAGCTCTATATTACAGCTCCTTCTCTTGGACAACAAAAGGAGATGACTGTATTTTTGTACGCACCACCTTCCCAGTGACGGTGACACCAAGACCCCTTCCCCAGCAGTGCTAACCCCATGTTGCCGCTGAAGGATGGTGCAAAACCTTCCCAGACAGGTCTCTTACCGACCTTTTGTGTTTCTCTTGTTGCTGGGTTCATGTCTTGTCACTGTGTTCATTGTTCCACTGCTTTTTCTATGTTTTTTATGATCGTGGATTGATGTAAGGGGAGAAAACAACAGTGGAGGGACTTCGGGCATGGCCCGTGCTTGATCATTTGAGCTGAGATGTGAAGTGACAGAATTCTAAACCTAAAAAAAAAAAAAAAAAAAAAAAAAAAAAAAAAAAAAAATTGAAACAAAACTAAAGAAAAACAAGGGGGAAAAACAAGAGAAAAAGTGTTCACAACAGTCGGTGTGTCATAACCTGCTTAGATCAGGTTATCCAGGTACCATCTTATCTGGAAATGCAGTTGTGCTTTCATTTCTTCTTGAATTCATACACAAGTATGATACTTTTACACTGTTCTTAGCTCAATGAGCATGTTTAGACCTTAACATAAGCTATTTTTCTAAATATAAAGGTTTAATTGAACAAGAGAGCATTCTTCTTGGAACTTTAGCATTGTAGTGCTTTGGAAAAAACACCCACACAAAAGAAAGGACTCCTTAAAAAAACCCTGAGATTTATTAAAGAAAAAAAATGTATTTTATGTTATATATAAATATATTATTACTTGTAAATATAAAGACGTTTTATAAGCATCATTATTTATGTATTGTGCAATGTGTATAAACGAGAAAAAAGTAAGAAAGATGCACTTTGCTTTAATATAAATGCAGATAACAAATGCCAAATTTAAAAAAAAAAAAAAAAGAGAACACAAGATTGGTGTTTTTTCTATGGGTGTTATCATCCAGCTGAATGTTTCTTTTTCTAAAGGAGTCTATGTTCCATTAAAAAATAAAAACGTACACTTGATCCCAAACTGTGCCAAGTGGCTTTTTTTGTGGTGTGAATGAGGCAGACTGGAGAGATGATGCTCTGTGTGTGTGCTGCATGGGGTCAGCGGTGGGAGCACCCACCACAGCCCTGAGTGGGGCCTCTCTGGGGTGGGAAACACCTGGGTGGGATCACTCTGAGCCTTGGGCTAGGTGCCCATGGCTTTTGGCTGCCCAGTTTAGATGCACCTAATCAGCCCAAGGCTGGAGGGACTGGCTGCCCAAAATCTGCTGGGTTGTTTTTGTTGTTCCCATTTGTCCTAAGTTCAGCCTGAAAGAACCCCAGTGCTGGGGACACAGCTCCCTGTCCCTGCCTTACAAATACTGGGCCAAGCCTGTGCTCTCTGCTGGGACACAGGTGGCCGCCTGTGCCAGCAGGTGAGGAGGAAAAGACAAGGAGGAAGTTAGTCTTCGGGTTTTCCTCAACTATTTCCTACCCTTTCCACCTCCCATGCCTCTGGAAATAAAGTGGTTTCTCCTTTTTCCCCCCCTCAACCTGCCTCTGGGCATTCCCTGCTCCACGTCCTTGCACATGTGCCAGGAGCAAGTCCCTGTAAACTGTTCCTGCTTTCCACGGAGCAGGACCTTGAGTGGAAACAACCAGAGTCCTGGAAACTGAAGAACATGGCCAAGAAGAATGTCCAGATGGGCTTTTGAGCTCCCACCTTCCTGAAGCGTGTGCACCCCAGGAATGTGACTCCAGCCTCTGCTGTCCTCCAGGGGGTGGGCGGGCATATCAGCAGGTCAGTCTCTGTGAGCATCAGCTTGGTGCTGTGCCTTCTGTTCAGCACAGATGTGCCCTTCCCAGAGGGATTTAGTGACACACAGCATTTGGTTGTCTCCAAATGGACTGCGCCTTCAGCTGGATCCATGCTACTGAACACATGAACACATTTTGAAAAGCTCCAAAATGGCTTTTGATCGTGGGCGAGTCCCAGTTTCCAGGTTCTCTCCTCATCCTTCAGGTGGGAATCAGCACGGAAAGCTGAGGCAGGATGGATGCACTCATCCTGTCTCACTTGATGTGCACCAAGGCTTGGGAGGGCAGGAGTAGAAACAATCTCATCTATGCTACAGTTTGGCTCATTTCCATTCTAAGCTGTCAAATGTGAGTTATCCAGTAATGACATGACACCTGAGTGGGGCAGTGGGCCAAGCTAGCAGTGATGACATGCATCAGGAGCTCCAGGACCACCATCAAAGGCATGGCAGGTGAAGGATGAAGCAGACAAGTGCCTCACCAAATCAGCCTTTGCTGATTCCTCCTGAGTTTTGTGGCATTGCTCTGTGTGAGCAGGCCTCTGTGAGCAGCAGGAACCTGGGGTTAGAAAGATCACTCCAAATCTGGGTATATGACCAGGTATAGGGTCATGCTGGGGTTATAGTCAACTGTCTAAGAATCACAGAAACCAGAGAAATCATGGGATGATTTGGTTTGCAAGGGATTTCAAACTAGTTCCAATCCTCTGCAATGGGCAGGGACACCTTCCATTATCCCAGGTTGCTCCAAGCCCTGTCCAACCCGGCCTCAATCACTTCCAGGGATCGGGCAACCATAGCTGGGTGGGTTTTACTCTGGAGTAACTAAGAAATAGAGAATATTTGCTTCACTATTGCTTCTCCCACCTCCAAGCTGGGCTGTTACGCCTTAACCCAGAAGGGATGAGATGATCCCTTTGAACCTGAGGTATGGCACCAAGTGAGCTGCATGGACAACCACAGAACTCTGCATTGCAGAGGTGTTTTCATATGTTTTCGCCTTCTTCCCTGAGGTACATAGTGGATCTTGGTGGTTAAGGCCCTGAAACCAAATTGTAGAGTAATGGCTTTGTCCTTTGAACAAAGATCTGATTTTAGTCCCTGCTCATTAGTCCATGAGATGTGACAAATCATTTAACCTTCCTGTTTTCCAGGACTTCCACTTGTTAGGTTACAGAAAGCTGCTCATCCTGAAAGCTGAAAGCAAAGGATAAAAGTATTGTACCCCTAAACAAACTCTTGAGAGCAGCTTTCCAAAAGACATCAGGTCACAAATATCCTCCAAAGGCTGGAGCCCCTGTGCTCTGGAGCCAGCCTGGGAGAGCTGGGGCTGCTCCCCTGCACAAGAGAAGGCTCCAGGGAGAGCTGAGAGCCCCTGGCAGGGCCTAAAGGGGCTCCAGGAGAGCTGCCCAGGGACTGGGGACAAGGCCTGCAGGGACAGCACACAGGCAATGGCTTCCCAGTGCCAGAGGGCAGGCCCAGCTGCGATATTGGGAAGGAATTGCTGGCTGGGAGGGTGGGCAGGCCCTGGCACAGGGTGCCCAGAGCAGCTGGGGCTGCCCCTGGATCCCTGCAGTGTCCAAGGCCAGGCTGGACAGGGCTTGGAGCAGCCTGGGATAGTGGAAGGTGTCCCTGTCATGGCAGGAGGTGGGACAGGATGAGCTTTAAACTGTTTTGTTGTTCTTTGAAAATGCAGAGGAAAAATGATCCAGCAAAGCCAGAGTCTGTCTGTGGAGATGTGCCCGTGATGGGTGCAGGGCTGGTGAGCTCTTGTGTCATTTGCAGGGTGCAGTGAGGGTCTGGGATATCCTCCACAGCCTCCACTTTACACCTTGCCCTGTGTGACTCCCCCAGCCATGGCTGTGACACACTGGACTGGCTGGACCTTCAGCTGGGCACGCCTTTCCAGGTCAAATATTAAATCATCTGGAGAATGACCTGAAAAGCCTGGCAGATCACTTCATTCTATGAAGTCTTTGCTTGCATTCAACTATCAAAATGAAAGGCCAGGCAATGCTGTTCACAGTAAGAAAGCTGAGAAATAATCAGCAAAACGATGGCTTTTCAATACTATGACAGTTTTTGCTGAAATGTTTCAGCCCTCACCTCCTGCTGAGCTAATTTTAGGCCTCATTCAACAAGGGAAAAAAAAAAAAAAAGAATATGACAGAAGGATGCCGAGCACCAGTTCATATGTGTCCCCATTCACTCATTCAGCTCTGGGGCTGGTGGATGTGGGGCGAGCGGGAGGTTAAAATAGAGACCAGAGGTTAAGCAAGCAAGAATTTACCCTTGTCGAGAGTTTGCCAGTGCTGTAATTCCATCTTTAGGGCTCAGAAAAGCAGCAGCCACACAAAGCAAAGTGCTGACCTGGTATAAACCTGGTCTGAGCAGAAACGCAGGTGAAGGAGTTATGGACAAGGACAAAGCCAGCTCCTTCCAAAGGGGAGATGCTGATGTCCAGCTGACAAGTCACTCCTGGACAGCAGCATAATGTCCTTCTTGCTTCAAGCCTCCAGCACCTAAATTCAGGCACACCACAGCTCCATGGACATCTTCCAGCAGAGCAGTGGTGGCCCTGGGACCTCACCTATCACTGTGCTCTGTACAGCTTATCTATGGATTCCACTCTTCTCTCCTTGGAAATCACCTTAGAGAAATCTCATCTGCTTAAGAGGCTCAGACATGAGGTGGTTGAGACAGTCTGAAGTCCAGATTTCTCAGTGGATGGCAGGACATGTCTCCGTCCTCTCCTTCTTAGAAAATAATTTCTCTGGAAATCTGGGATGACTGAAATCACTCTGTTCTTGTTAGCGGTATTTTTGCTTTGGACCATGGCTCCAGAACCACAAGTGCTAAATCTTCTGTTGATACACTGCAACATGTTAAATTGCAGCACAGTGGGGCGTTTTTTTTCCCCAGTGCTGCTGAGCAGTAATTGAAGAGTGCAATAAAGAAGGGTCTAACAACTCAATTTTTATCCTAAATCACACGTGAAATATGGTCTAGGTGTCAGCTGCTGAGGTACTGCAAGGGAAGGTGGTAAGATTCCACACTCTTCAGATGATGGTTTTCCACATAGGAAAGCCATTTGCAGGTGGTGCAGAGCCACAATCCCTGTGTCAGGAGATGCTCAGCACCCTCCCCAGGGCATCTGCAAGCCCACAAGGGAAATGGGTCCTTCTGCCCATGCAGCCCTCAGGGCAGTGTGGTGGTTACGGTCTGGCTGCTCCAGACAGTTCAAATCCATGAATCCTTGTGCTGGTTGTGCTTCCACTGGTGTCATGTTGCCCCAGTGGATTTTACCTCAGATAGATAGATGTAGACAAGTACCCATCTGAACTACCATTTCCTATCTGTCTATCTATCTATCTATCTATCTATCTATCTATCTATCTATCTATCTATCTATCTATCTATCTAATCTATCTATCTATCTATTTATCTAATCTACCTATCTATCTAATCTACCTATGCCCTGGTCTGAAAGGCCTTATGGAGGCAAAGTGGAGAAAAATTGAATTAATTAAACACATCCATACAAGCATTTTCTTTGCTTTGTCTGCATGCTCATAATAATTCAACTTGTTTTATTGGGAACATGTTGGAAAGAGGATACCAGGGTGGGGGTATACCTCTGGTGGTTTGGAGGAGGAGGTTAAAATGGGCTGGGACAGCCAGTTGTGAGAAACATTCAGAGCAAGAGGTGGAGATGGAGCTACTCCCATGCCATTTATCTGGACAGTAGCATGGACTCACATGGGCTTTTTTTGGGACAGACATTTTTGTAGACCTTGCAACAAGCAGCAGTGAGAGGTGATGTGCTGGGGGGTGGACAGCAAAGCCAGGACTGGCTCTGAACAACTGTGGTTGAGCAGCCAGCTTATGGCTGGGGAAGTTTGGCCCCCATGACCTCACTGTGTCACCAGACTTTGGCAGGAGCCCTGCTCAGCCTTGCACAGAGGAGGCAGAGGAACACTCCCAGCCTCTCCAGCGACTCATTGTACAAATTTTTGTGTGGCTTAAAGATGAAATTAATAAAACCCCCAAATGCTTGCAAGGCTCTGGTGGCTGTTGTGGTTAATGGGGAAGTCACTGCTGTGTAATGTTTACCAGCCAAGGTCCCTGTCATCAGCTTCAGTGGAAAAGCCCAGGATGCTTCCTCTTGTCATGCTACTGCATCACCACCATAAACTGCCAAAGTGCTCCTGGGGATGAATTTGACCATCCTCTTGAGTTATTTTTCAGACACTCTGGTTTCTGAAAGCCAAGAGGTTCCAGTGCTTGCATGCTACATCTGGCTGTCAGCTGCACAAGTGGCTGGACTTGATGACCTTGGAGGCCTTTTCCAACCCTGAGGATTCTATGACTCTAAATGTCTCCTGAGCCTGGTGACAAGGTTTATCAAGTCTGAAAATGTGGTGGAAATCTAAGAGTGAATTCAGTTCCCACTTCCAAAAACGACAAAGGCTGGGTGGAGAGAGAAGACCTGAATGAGCAGCTGTCCTGCAGCAGAGGCAGCTTGAGTTGTGCTGTGACTCATCCTCCTCGGGGGACCCTGTGGTGGGAACAGGGGTGTGCTTTGTCTGGGCTGGAGCATGGTGCTTTGGTGTCTGGGCTTTTGGGATGCTCACTGGGTTGGGGAGCAAGGAAAAGCAATGCAGAGCAGGAGCACAAACCTACTTCAGTGGTTAAGACACCCTGTGTAGAGGGACATTGGTGTTCCTGTCCCCAGCCCGTTCATGCCCAGTGCCATCTGCAATATGATATATTTGGGCTGAAGGAAGAGGTTTAAAGGTCCCCTTGCACCCTCCACACGCAGCTCAGTCTGTAGGCACCATCAGGAGGCTGTGGAAACTCTGAACACCTTCAGCCAAGAGGTGCTGAGCCCCTCTGAGCTTGGCTGTGCCCAGTGTTGTGGGCAGGTGTTCAAGGCTCTCAGCTCCATCCCTTGCATGGGAGCAGGGTCAGGACTGAAGGGAAGGTGATTGAGGCCCGTGGGGTTTTAGATCAGCTCTGAGAGTCAAATCTGGGTGGTTTCATTAGCTTTCAGCGTGGTGAAGTGTTTGCAGCCTTTTTTTGTACCAGACGGGAACAAAGCAGCGCGAGTCAGACGTCGTCGGTGCGGGTGCTGTCGGTTACCAGGGTTACAACACGCATGGGAAAAAGGGAGAAAAAATCCCACATATTGCAAGGAACTAAGTACTAATTTTGCTGTCGAGGCGATACATAGGACTGGCATTACCATGGATGTATTTATATCCTCTGCCCTGTAGCAAATATGTAAGTTATTCTGAGGCATATCCGTACTCTGGGTTTGGAGCTGGACCGCCAAAGACCTCCAGGGAGTCGATGTGTGAGAGCTGAGGGGGGTCTCTTGTTATTCCCTGCAGCTGCCCAGATGAGAATGTCAGCATGAATATGCTTAAAATAGGAAAAAACACATTCTAACCCTGAAGATATCTGTTTTGCACAAGGCATGCTGCAAAGAAAGGAGCAGGACAGCTCCGGCTCCAATCTTCAGCCAGTGAAGGGACATAACTGGGCCCCAGCACCACAGCTACCAAAACTTGCTAGCTCAGTTTAGAGCCAATCTCCAGTGGAAAATGGGTCAGGAAACAAGTTTTGCCTCTCATCAGCAAGGTAAGCCAAGGCTGACAGGAGGAAACTAGAAAACGAAGATGATGTAAAAGGGGTCCAGTGAACAGAAGTGGAAACCAGATCTGATGAAGGTGAAAGAAGGGGAACAAACCTCCTGATGGGAGCTGGGCAGTGGGGTCCCACAGAGCAGTGGGTGGGCAGGTTTGCTCACCTGGGGCAGCTGCAGGAGCCACAGGGGAACGCTGGCACAAACAAATCCAAACCACTGGAGATGGTCCAGCACCCCAAATGCCCTGCTGGAAGTGGTATTTGCTCCTTCCCTGGAAGCTCAGGCCCTGCGGTTTGGTTCTTCCAGCCCAGCATGCTGTGGGGGAAGCTGGGATGAATTTCATGGTTGGAGAATTTTCTGGTTTTAATAATTGATCAAGAGCGAGCAGTGGGATGGAGAGGCCTCGTGCAGTGATGTGCTGCTTGTGGGCTCACCAGCAGAACCACTTCCAGCCTGCAAGACAGCGTGGAGTGGGGCTGGAGGCAGGGAATTGCCTCCGTCAGAGGGGCTGTTCAGGGCTTACAGCCTCCACAACCGGGCAGAAAGGGTTTGCTTTCATCTCCCTGCCTACAACATCTGCAGCTCGGACTCGTAAAACTTGCAGTGCTGTTTTAACCCTTCAAGCTCTTTTTTTCCTTTAGGGAGTTTTCTGGGGACAAAAGGCTGCACCTTTTTGTGCACCCATGCAGCATCATCCCTAGTTGTAGGAGCTGTCAGCTCTGTCTGCAGCCCATGGAGAGAAGGACAGTGGGACCTCAGCCCACAACTGGGATCATTCCCTGGAGGCCTCTAGCCTGAGAGAGACTGCTGGACTGGGACAGCAGTGGTGTTTTAGTGTGTTTACTGAAAACATAACTTTTCTTGGGACTTTTTTTTACAGAGATGCATCAGCACTCTTGGCAGCAGCGAGGCTCCAGGGTTGGATTGATTTTCAGCACAGTCAAGCTCAATGCTCCTAATCCAAAGTCTTTCAGCTTTTGGAGGTCACACTAAGTTCAGGAGGCAAATTTCCCACCTGGGGCATATTTTTGTTGCAGGAAAGCAGATCCCTAGATAGGCACCGGCTTTGTTAGAGGAAACCAGTCTCAGATACAGACCTGCTCATAGCTTGGGAAACTCCAGGGAGATGGAGCCAGAGTGAATCTGGTGCTCAGCGGCTTCAAATACAGCCATCACCTTCCAGGGGAGATGAATATTCCAGTAAAACAACCTCACCTGGGGGAATAAAGGGCACAGGACAATGACAAAACAGAACAGAGGAATGTCTGAAAGGGACCCAAAAGTGGAGGTGGTCAACATGAAGAACAGGAAACCACAAGGAAGTGTAGCAAATCTGGGTTATTCATGTCTGACCCAAAGCCTCATCTGCTTTTGGAAGCTCCATGAAAGGTTCCCACTTTTGGGCTCTGCTTGGTGTCTCTGGACTGGGTACAAGAGTCTCACAAACATCTTGTGAGTTGCAGGAGTTGTGTAAGAAAGGGGAAAGCACAACTCTGCAGTCCTCTGAATGCAGGAGAACTTTGACAAGTGCAAGATGAAGACTTGGACCCTGGATAGGTAATGGAGAAAAAAAAAGGTTATTAGGAGTTATCATTACTTTTAAGTCAGCTGAGGATCTGGGTAATTCTTTTTCTTTTTTTTTTTTTTTTTTTTTTTTTAATGGTTGGGTTGGCAGGGCTTGGCTGGGCTCTGGGACTCCTGGTGGGAGTAGCTGAGGAGCAGCCCCAGGTCTGACATGCCCAAGAGTGTGCAAAAGCTCCTCCATCAGGCACTGGAACATCCAAACCTGAATAATGCGAGGCATTCATCTAGTTCAAGTAAGCTTTGTGGGGCTGAATGTTTGGGGAGGAGGAAAAATGGGTGATCTCACAGAGAAAAGAAGTTGTGGTGGAAATTGGTAGAAATTTCCTTAAAAATAAAAATAAAGAAATATCCATCATTCCCTGAAGCAAGAAATTTCTACCCTTCTCTGGCTTTGCTTTAAGCAGGGTCTCAGGGTCTGACCCAGAACCCTAAAAGCTGCACTTTAAGCTTGATTTTGGTATGTAGCCCATGGGTGTCAGCTCTCTCTCATCTCACAGTTGCACAGTGGTCCACAGCCCATGCTGGCCCCACCCTGCCACCTTCTCCAGCTGCTGCAGCATTCCAGGTGCGCCCCTGAGCTTGACACATCACAGGAACTCTCTGCATGATCTTGGGCAAACTGCTTCTGCCTCGGTTTCCCTTTCCTCCCACTTATCAGACCCTGTGCCTTTGGTGGCATCTGGAGTGACTTTCCTCCATCAGTAGAACTGAATTTAGAGGCTGGGGATGGCTTCTCCATTTTTACAGCCGTTGCCCAGGCGAGTGCTGGAGATGAAAGCTGAAGGAGAGCACAGCACTGGGAGGGGAGTTGCAGCTGGGACACCAGTGCTGGTGTTTGCAGCACCTCCACACCAAGAGACATCAAAGAGGGCATGGCACCCTCAGCTCCCAGGCAGCAGGGAGCTGAAATGCCCTTCCAGTTCAGGCATGCCTCACAGTTTGTTAAAAAAAAAAAAAAAAACAACATCCCACTTCTTATTAATCTGCGATTGAAACTGTAATTATGTCATCGCTCTGAACAGCCCCATCGACAAGTTTGGGCAGGGGATGGGGCTGAGCCGCCTCTCCTGCACCTCTGCCGGCCTTGCCCGGGCTGGCACATCCTGGCCTGGGCCACGGTGCCCTCTGCAGAGGGGACTAAACCTGTGCTGCCATCCTGGGTGAGCCAAGTTGCTCGTGGTGGACGTGTGGCCCGTGGGCACTGCCCTCCTGCACTGCTGCTGCAGTCTCGTGGCTGTCCCCACCCTGGTGCCACAGGCCTGTGTGGCTGTCCTGAGTGCCTTCACCAAGGCTGGACTCTCCCATTTTGTTGGGAATGCAGGGCTCAGCTGCTTCTGGAAGGTGTTTAATCCAGATGGCAGCCCCTCAATGCACCCAGCACCTCAGATGGGGGTTTCTGGGTCATAAAAGAACCTCAGTTTCTGATGCTGCTGCTTTTCTACTGCCCTAAATGCCACTGGGATGTCCCTGCACTACTGTGCACAGCCCCAGGAGCCTGTCCCACCCCAGGGATGCTCAGCTCTCCTCCACCCTGCAATTCTCCCAAAACCACTTTTCTCCCCAGAATCTCCCACCTCTTCAGGTGTCTGTCATACCCCAGGAAGGCAACCCTGCTCCCCCAGCCCCACACTTGCCTCTCTTTGCTCTGAAAGTGCTTGTTTCAGCTTTCATTGCTCTCAGATGTTTTTTTGGACCCTATTAAATAACATTGCAAACGTTGATGTTAATTAAAATTCCTCCTAACCACTCCCTGCTCACCCTCCTCTTGTAACCCCTCCTTAAAACCTCATTCATTTTTGGGATCTTCCCAAACAGAGGCTCTCCAGGCCCAGCTTTTTTCGTGGTGTTTCTCCACGCCACATCCCTCCCCTGTAAATAAGCTCTGGGGTTCAAAGCACTACCTGCTTTTTCTTCATTGCCATTTTCCCATCATTTTATCTGCTCTTGGAGCCTGAGTGTGAGGAACTTCAAAAGGATTTATCATGTTTAGGCTGGTCTTTGTGCCAGGGACAATATCAACGGACACCCAGTATCTCATAGGAAAAAAACTCCTCAAGGTTGGTACATCTCTCTGAAAGATAATATTTCAGGAACTGAGCTCCCACCTGTCCAGCATTGGACCTTGAATATCTGGAGCAATGTCTACTACATCCCTGGGTTTTGCTGTTAGTAATCCCTGCTCCAGGTTTGTCGTTCCCACCTTTGGATATTTGTTGTCCTTCCTGGGTGAAGACATCTTCACTGCAGGAGGACTGGTCTGAGAAAAATGCCAAAGTGAGGTATTTCTTTAAATTTCAAAACACAACCCAGTGCAGGAAGCAAAATAAACCAAATTTGTAGAAAATGGTGCTGGAATAGAGCACTTAAAATCAAATAACCCCGCTGTTAATCCCATGGGCAATCCAGACATCATTAAACTACCTGCAATCGGTGTTTTTCCAGCCTGTTCTTAAAAATCTTAAGTGCAGCATTACTACGTTTTTCCATTTTTTTCCAGGCCTTTATTATCTGTCTGTCACCCAGACTTCATCTTCCTTCCTGCAGGTTAAGCCCACGACTTCTCAGCCTTTCTTCAGTGATAATGAAGGGTTTATTTCCTTTCCCCTGGCAGCCGTGTTTTATGATTTACGATATCCCTTCGTCTTTTTATTAATGCTTTAGACTAAACAGCACCACGTCCTTCAAGCTTCCTTTTTGGGATATCTTTTGATTTTTAAGCACTTTGCACACCATCCTACAGACTCCCTCTGTTAGTAGTTTACCACCTTTATTAGTGAGTCAATACCCAGGATTCATTAGACACCACTTATTTGGGTAAGTGTTGTTTATTACAATATCTTTTTTTTCCTTATCATTATTCCAGCATGTAATAGCTGTCATCCAGCCATCTGCCAGCTCTTCATGGCTTTGCAGAGGTGAGGGAAAGGGAGTTATTCTCAGCACCAGACTGCAATAGGTCCACAGGGAGCTTGGGGGACTTGACAAGGGCCAGCCCAGTGGTTCCAAACTTCCCAACCATCCCTTGGATGTCTGTGAGGACCCCGTTCCCAAAGAGATGTAAACGCCCAGCAGAAATCTGGGGTTCCTCTGAGGCTTTGGAACCTTGGATTGGTCCAGTTCCAACTCACAGGATCCCATGGAAGTTTAGAGCGGAGTCTCCAGATTTGTGCTGGGCATGGAGCAGCCTTGCCAGGCATGAAATAAAAATGGGTCAAGTGTACCACATTTTTATCCCTTATGAAATGATGGCTTTTTTCCACAAAGGCATTTTGATATGGAAGAGCATTTTGTGCTATTTATTGCAATGATCTCTGAGGATAGAGTTGACTCTGCTGAAGACAAGGAGGACCTTGGAATTCCAGGAACAGCATTACCAGCGAGATAAGCATCAGCCACAAGTCTCCACATATTGCAGAGGTTTTGGTCAAAGAGATCCATTTACTCTATTCCATATTTTAATTCAGCCATCTGAGAATAAAATACATGCTGAAAAACATTTAATTGTGTTTTTATGAGTGTTTAATGATGTCTGCTTCATCAATGGTGATGATCAGAGAAACAAAGATTGTTTTGGGTTGGAAAGAACCTTAAAGACCCTCTCATTCCACTCCCTGCCATGGGCAGGGACAACTTCCACTGTCCCAGGCTGCTCCAAGCCCTGTCCAGCCTGGCCTTGGACACTGCAGGGATCCAGGGGCAGCCCCAGCTGCTCTGGGCACCCTGTGCCAGAGCCTCAACACCCTCACAGCCAAGAATTCCTTCCCAGTTTCTGCTCTAAATTCTAAATGTTCTTGAACCCAACTTTCTGAGGCTCAGTTTCTAGCCCATCATTGCTTAAAGCAGTGGGAGAAGGTGAGGTGTGCAGGACATCACTCTGCAATCAAGGCACCTCCACTGATGATGGGCAGGGTAGGGATACAAAGCCCTGCTCTCTGGAGCAAACATGTTGTCCCTGGGAGGAGGTGACCCCTGGGGAAGTCTGGACATCTGTGTCCTGTGAGCCCCTGACTTGAGGGGCAGAAGATGCTCTGGCATTTGGGAAATGGAGGGGGAATGTGGGAATTAGAGGTCTGGGAAGGACAGGAATCTCTCCTGGTGGCATTTTCACTCCTTGTTTCACCTTCTGTCTCTTTTTTTCTCTCTTTCTTCCTCCCTCAGGCCAGAACCAGGTCTTTTCTAAGTTGCAGGCACCTTTGTGAAGTGACCCTTAGACAAGGTTGTTTGAGGTGAGCAAAGCCCCTGCCAGCCGCTGTAGATTAATTATTACTTCCAACCTCCTGCTTCTCAACCTTGGGAAACTGCTCTCTATTGGGTAATTCCTCATTTTTCTCCACCCCCTCTCAAATGGGCAACAGTCAAAATACAACTCAGCCCAGGTTTAAAAAAACCACTTCCTACCAAAACTGCAGGTGAGAGAAAAGAGCCCCTTTTGAAGAGGGGTCCATGGGTAGAAGAGGGTCCATGGGGATGTCCCTCCTCAGAGGCACAGGTTCAGTGGCACCAGGGCCAGCAGAATTTGGGAGTGGGAGTCTGTGGTAATGTTGGTGCCCTAGCAAAGAGACAAGGTGGAGTCTGGCTGTTTCGACACCGAGCACTTCAGCCCTCGGCACGATTTCCATTGGCACCTGTGCCGGCAGCCGAATGGGAGACCTTTGCTCAGCTTCCTATTAGCCATTTAGCTTTAATTAAAGGCATTCACCAGTCAGCTGCCACTGACCAGCTGGGACGATAAATGGGTGGTCCTGAACCATCATGTCTTTCTATTTCTGTCACTAATCTGGCAAATTTTGGGACTGCAAGATGGGGAGGAGGTGGGTGCCAAGGGGGTGCTTGGGAGAAGAGGTGTGAGATTGTGCTTTTGGGGAGGAAAGGGAGGAACTGCCCACCCTGCAGCGTGCACAGGGATGAGAACTGAGTTATGCAAAGCCCTCCCTTAGTCCTGAACTTGAACCCTCTCCCTGTATATTGTTGTGAATGCCCAGTTTTGGTTGTGCACACCCCAGAAGGAGGTGAATTCATCACCTCCATCTACCCCAAGTGCTTCAGTCCTGGTACCACCCAGCTGTCCCAGCAGGCTGGGGACCTCTGGCTGCCCATGCCATACCTACCCACCAGACTCAGGGCTGCAAATGCTGCTCTGACAGTGTCCCCCTGTGCTGACACCTGTCCCTTGTGAGTCAGGGTGACCAGCCTCCTGGCTGGCCCTTATCTCCTTTGGTTGTCTTATCTCCTTCCAGTAGAAATTGGACTGGGACCGGGCGCCCCGGGAGCAAGGCGGGGAGCTCGAAGTGGAGCAGCCGATGAAGGCAGCTGATAATGGCATTTCCTGGAGGCAGAGCTCTTGGGCAAGGACTCCTAGGAATAGCTCACAGGGGTGGCAGGGCTGAGATGGGTGACATTAAAAAACCTCTGTACAACACTGGATTCCTCATCTGCCCACAAAACAGCTTGTGCTGAGATCCTGTTGGACACCTTGGAGCTGAAAAAGAGCTAGGAGAGACCCTGGGGACATGGGATGACCCCATGAGGCTGAGCAGGATGGACAACGCTGGTGGCCAAGCTGCAGCTCGTGTGAACTGGGAGTGAACAGAACATCTCCTGCATCTAGAGCAGCACAGGGAAGTGAGTCACAGCTGAAGATCCAGACTTGTCCTAAAAAAATGCCCACCCTAAGGTAGTTGCCTCTGGGGTGAGCCTGGCAGATTTGTCTTGTGGGCAAGCACAGGAACAGTCCCTGGGGGCTGGCGGTGCAGACACAGGAGGGGTTCACTCCAGGCTGCCCACTGCCATGTGCCATCATCCCCTGCAGAGCTGGTGGGCCCACATCCCACGTGGTGCATTCAACTTACCCCATCAAGACTTTGAGGTGACGCAGGGTTGGGGTTTGCACGCACAAGGGTGACAGTAAGGGACAAAGGCCACCAGCTGTCCTCCAGGGACCCCGGCTGAGTGCCCTGGGTGGAAAGCACGGTGGTGCCCTGCCGTCTGGGCTCCCTTCCAGGCTCATCATGGGACTCCCAGCAAATCCCCTGGGGCAATCTGATCTCTTGGACACCAGGCACCTATCTCTCCCTCTGGCATGTCGGGTTTTCCACGGTTTAAGGTGCCAAAGTTCATTGACTGTGGTGGTGGCTCAGGCACACCCACAGCCTGTGCCACCCTCCATGGGACAAGGCAGGTCCCCCTGCCAGGAGGAAAGAAAACAAGGTGCAACAGGGATAAAGTCACTTTGCACCCGGGTATAAAACCTTGTGGGGGTGGGGGGAAATCACCCCTGTGATATGTCCTGCGTAAACCCCGGAAGTTGTAGGGCTGCTGGTAGATATTAGCTGTTTTTATTTCACAGAACAGTCAGAACTGATGATGAAACTCTGTCTGAGGTCTCACAGAGACAAATGACAAGTTTCCCAGTAGTCCTTGAATGGCTATCAAATGTGTCATAGTTAGAAGCCAGCCTGGAGGGACTTTTCCTCCAGTAGGTCCCATTCCTGGAAATTAGTCTGCCCTACACATTCCCTGGATTTGTCAGTGATCTAGGAGGAATCTTTGTTAGAAAATTGGTGACATTTCTGCAAACTCTTGAGTAATTTAGGAGGTGGAAAAACATGTGGTAGAAGCCTCCTGTCTGTCCTGGGAAGGGATGGCCAGCTCACTGGGAAACACAGCTGGCCATGGAGGGATGCAGTGCCACTTGTCCCTTTGCAGCTCTGCAGTGGGTTCAGTGTGAAACCTCCATGACCACGTCCTTGTGCTGCTGCTTTCACCACCTCCCCTGTCTGAGGGGACTGCTGTGTCCCCAGAGTGAGGTGCAGAGCTCTGTACGTGCTCCCTGCACCACCCACACACCTCTGCACGGGGCCAGCAGCTTGCACAACCCACAGGGTCAGGGACAGGGAGCACAGCTCTGGCTCGTGGGTCCCACAGTGTGTGTCCAGGCAAGCAAACTCATCTCCACTGTGGGGTGGCCACATGAAAAATAAAGATTAGGAGAAGTGTTGGTGGTGCTGGAAGGTGGTCTGGAAGCCCAAGTGGTTGGCATGGGACAAATCATGCCCAAAATCCCTTGAAGCATCTCTAGTGCAGACTGCTGTGGTCCTTCTGCAAGTCCACTCCCAGTTTCCTCCTTTGTCTTCTCATCCCGGGCTGGTCTGGGGCAGACCCAGGGCTGAGCTAGGGGAAGGCTTGGTCAGCCCTGCACTACCCCAGCCACAAACACCTGAAATGGATTAAATCCAGCCTGAAATAGAATAAATCCTGTGGCAGCATCTGAGGCACCACATCACTACCTCAGACTAGGAATACCAGGAGAAGAGCCTTTCCAATCTGAGGAGGCTACAGAGAAATCACAGAAAGACCAATTTAAAATTAATCCAGTGCCCCACCACTTGCCTCCCTCCCTGTGAACTCCACTGAACTTTGGAAAACCAAAACAAAACAGTGCTGAGTTCAGCCTCAGTTCAAGTAGAAGATAAAGTTCAACCTACTTCTAATTTTGTCCTGACAATTCCCACCAGAAAATAGGCTCCAGAACGGCACCCTGGGGGTAAACCAGCCCTGATCCTCACCAGCCCCCCTGGATGTCCCCAAAACCTCCTGCCCACCTGCAGGTGGGACAAGAAGCATGAAGCCAAGTGTCCCAGACACCCCACGGGAGCATCCCCCTGGGGGTGGCCATGGGGACCATGGCACAGTGCTGGCTGTCCCTGCCCGTGTCTGGGCCACTCCGGGCTGGGACGGGTCTCCAAGGGACAACTTCTTGTGGGACTGATTTTTTTTCCCCCTTGCTTCCCCTTAGGAGTGTCACTCAAATCCAGCACCTGGGGAGCAATTAAAACTGGAGAAGAGGGTAATTAGGGGAGAAATTGGGAGACAAGGGGCTGTGAATGGAGGGGCAGGATGCACAAGAGGAGATGAGGCTCCCTGCAACCTCCTCCTCGCATTTACAGGGGAACATGGGTGGTGGTGATTCCTAGTGGGATTTTGGGATGCAAACCCAGTGCACCCCAGGGAAAATGGAGGTTGTGGACTCCCCAGCCCTGGAAGTGTTCCAGTCCAGGTTGGACAGGGTTTGGAGCACACAATAGTGGATAGTGGAAACCATACCTGCCCATGGCAGGGGGTGGAACAGGGTAATCTTGAAGGTCCCTTCCAACCCAAACCATTCTGTGATTCTGTGAATCTATACTGCTTGCAGAAAGTGTTCATCCAAGGGAAAAAGCCCTTGCACAAGGCTCTGTGGACCTAAATGTGAACTGCAGGGACCCAGGGTGGTCACCTCTCCCCAAAAAGGTGAGTGCAGGTGGTGACTGGCAGAAGGACAATGCATCTTTCCCAAGGAGCAGACACCTTCAGCTGTGAAAAGAGAGCTGAGGAGGTCGAATGTGACAGCACAGAGCTGGAAACTTGCCTGCAAACACAGAGGGAGCAAAGGGAAATATAAATCACAGGACAGAGAGAAAATGGAGAAAAAAAAGTGTAAATTGAGCTGAAAAACAGAAATCAGGCATCAGTACTGAGTTATTTGGGTTTAGACCCCTTGGGAGAGCAGTGAGCCCCTGCAGCACCCTTCAACTGCTCAAAAAAACCCAATGGAAACACAATTTTATATAAAGAATATATACAGCAGGATGTGTCCATGCAATGATTGTAAAAACTAATTGCAGTCACCACATGCAACACAATCCCTGCCCCAAACACTTCATCGCCTCCGCAAAAACAAGACTGCATTTATCTCTAAGAAATCAGCACAAACCCATGGTTTCTAACAAATAACCTGCATTTTTTGTGCTTGAAAAGAAGAGCAGAGCAGCCCTGCTAACTGGGGGTTGGTTTCTTACATGAGTTGTAAAATCCAGCCCTGGGGAGAGAAGTTACCTTTGCTGTAAAACAATCTGCCGACTGGATTTCACAATCTTTGTCGTCTTTCTCTCCCTGCAGCAATATTTTTACGGTGTTTGCCCTCAAACCAGTTTTTCATCAGCCGACATGTGTAATTACCACCAGACAGGTTTTGGATAACCCATCCCCTGGTGCAGTTTTTCCTCCCACCCTAATCTTCCAGCCTTGCTTTGAAAACTGACCTCTTTTGGACCTCAAAATTTTAAATGATCAAAAAAAAAAAAAAATTTAAAGTTGCTTTCTGAGCTTGAATATTGCTAACCCCAGAAATGTCCAAGGCCAGGGTGGATAGGGCTTGGAGCAACCTGGGATAGTGGAAGGTGACCCTGTCCATGGCAGGGGGTGGAATGAGATGATCTTTAAGGTTTCTTCCAACCCAAACCATTCTGAGATTCCATGGTTCTATGATCAAGGCAGGGAGTAGTAAATGCTGTTCAGGATTTACTTTAGGATTTTATCCCAGGAAGGGGGAAAAAAAAAAAAAAAAGTGCCAGTGACAGATAATTTGGCTGTGGTTGACAGATGGGACATGGGAAGGCCTCAGTCCAGCTGACACCTGGCCATGGTGCTCTCATGACCCACCTGTGCACGGCACCCTGGCTCTGCATGTCTGATGGCAGAGCACAGTATTCTGTGCCAAGAAAGCTCAGGCTCCTGCGGAGCTCACTGCTGTTAAGTTTTAAAGGTGAAAGAGCACTGCTTGTTGCCCACCTCCACCCACAGGACAACAGCCAGAAGGAACTCCTCCCTGGTGCCTTCGTGAAGCAAGAGCAGGTAGGATTTCTCCCTTGGATTGGGAAGCCTGGGGGCTCCATCTGTACCTTCAAGCACACCCCAAATAAAACCCAGACTGCCAGTAGAAGTGTGGAAATGGTCTTCATAACCATCACCTAGTCTTTGCAGAGGTGCCACGGAATCTCACAGATCCCACAGAATCTCAGTGTCTTGGCCTGTCCACAGCAGGGGGGATGGAATGAGATGATCTTTAAGGTCCCTTCCAACACAAATCACTCTGTGATTCTGTGATTCCATGACCTCTCCTGGCCATGCAGACCCTTACTTCCTTCCTCAGACAGCTGTTCCCATATTCTACCAGCTGCAGGGATCTGCTCCAAGACCTGGTTCTTGCTCACAGCTCCACCACCACTGCTGTGGGGTCACCAGCAGGGCCTGTGCAATCCTACCCCAGGATTCACAGATCATTTAGGCTGGGAAAGCCTTCCAAGATCAATGAGTCTAACCTATCACCAATCTTCACCTTGTTACCCAGCCAGGAGTGCCATGTCCACTCATTCCTTGGACACTCCCAGGGATGGGGACTCCACCTCCTTCCTGGGCAGCCTGTTCGCAATGCCTGACCACCCTTTCCACAGAGAAATTCTTCCTGATGTCTAACTTTAAGTCTTGGCTGCAAGGCCACATGTGTTGGTCACTTGGACATCAAGAATTACAGGAGGGAACACAAATGCTGATGTGTTTTCCTCTGTCAGGGGTGGGAGGAGAGGAGCAGAGGCTGAAGCAAGCCCAGGACCATGGCAAAGGTGATTTCTCCCATCAGACCACTGCCATCTCCTGGCATCGCTTCCCAAAAGTGGGAACTGCTGATGGGAAAGCTCTGTGGGAAGTTATTGAAAAGGTCTCAGCTAATAAAATCCAATTTGTTTAAATGTTATTGCTGCAGCAACACAATATACATTGAAACAAAACACTTGGGTGAACAAACTGGGATGATTTGGGACAGAATGCAATTCTGAAATTTTGGCATTTCTCTTGAGAGGAACTTCACATTTTTTTCCCATTGACTCTGGGCAGACAAAGCCAAACATCCATCTCTGCGACCGCCCATCCTCGAGACCCCACACTCACCTGTACCAGCAAGGATAACCACAGTGACCCTCTCAAGAGGCACAGGCAATGTCTGCATTCCTGAAAATGCTTACATCAGTAATCTACAGCACAAGGATGTAACATTTCTTGCAGAAATCTTTCTCTAGGAGTCCAGAGAAATCCCAGGGAGCAGGACAGACATCAAACTAGGCTCCGCTGTCATATTTATGTAGCCACACAAGTCTCCAGCTTTGTAATTTGGGATCATAGTGTAGGATTCAAAAGGAAGAGGTCACAGTCTTATAATGTGCATTATTGTTTTAGTATCACTATTTTCCTTGCTTCCCAAGCAATAGTCATTTAAGGTACTGAACAGCTCTGTTCAGCTGGCAAACAGAGCACCAATGCAGTTACATTAAGGTTATTTATCTTTGTTGCCCATTTTGCCACCAGCAGGAGCATTTAAAAACTCCCCTTGACACTCAGCAGAGATGTGGAGCTGCTGGAAGAGGAGAACATCCTGCACCCTAGCTACTTGCAGGTTTGCCATGTTTTAGGGAAGCCATGCAATCTTACTCTGATCCATGGAATATTTATTTGCTGCTGTCTGGGTTTTTGGCAGACATGAGGAATTCACAGAAATATTCCTGCATCTTGAAAGCTTCGGCTCTGTAGTGATGCCCATCCATCTGCTCCTAATCTTGTGTTACTGCAGGTTATTTTCTCATTTAATACATCTTGGTGGTCCCAGGGGCCCCAGGGATCGTCTTTGCTCTTGGCTTGTCTACTCCCTGCCCAACTCCAGTGCTGATAAACTCTTCCCAGAGCTGGTCCAGATGCTCAAACCCCCGATTATGAACAGGCCAAACTCCAGCACACCCCAGAGCTGTAGGGTCTGGTTGCAGGTTGGGGCTCATGATGGGGATGTTCAGGGGTGGATCCTTGGAAGGGTGACACAGGGTCAGGTATGGTATTTCATAGAACCACAGAATGATTTTGGGTTAGAAGGGACCCTAAAAACCCCCTTGTTCCACCCCCTGTCGTGCAGGGACACCTTCCAGTGTCCCAGGCTGCTCCAAGCCCTGTCCAGCCTGGCCTTGGACACTGCAGGGATCCAGGGGCAGCCCCAGCTGCTCTGGGCACCCTGTGCCAGGGCCTCAACACCCTCACAGCCAAGAATTCCTTCCCAGTTTCTGCTCTAAATTCTAAATGTTCTTGAACCCAACTTTCTGAGGCTCAGTTTCTAGCCCATCATTGCTTAAAGCAGTGGGAGAAGGTGAGGTGTGCAGGACATCACTCTGCAATCAAGGCACCTCCACTGATGATGGGCAGGGTAGGGATACAAAGCCCTGCTCTCTGGAGCAAACATGTTGTCCCTGGGAGGAGGTGACCCCTGGGGAAGTCTGGACATCTGTGTCCTGTGAGCCCCTGACTTGAGGGGCAGAAGATGCTCTGGCATTTGGGAAATGGAGGGGGAATGTGGGAATTAGAGGTCTGGGAAGGACAGGAATCTCTCCTGGTGGCATTTTCACTCCTTGTTTCACCTCCTGTCTCTTTCTTCCCTCTCTTTTTATCTCTCCCAGGCCAGAAAAAGAGGCAGGCACTCCAGTTAGCCAAAAATTAATTGTCTTGGGCTTGAGAAGGGTTTTTCAGAGGAGACCTTGGAGTAAACCTGTTTTTTTCTGAGATGGGCTCAGTTGGTCAGAGCATGGTGCTGGTAACAGCAAGGTTGTCGCTTCATCCCTGTATGGGCCATTCACTGAAGAGCTGGACTTGATGGTCCTTGTGGGTCCCTTCCAACTCAGAATATTCTGTGATTTTGTGAAAAACATCTTGAGTATAATTTTCAGACTGTTTTTAACAGGTAGCAGTGGTTGAGGAGCCCTTGTTGCTGTAGCACTGGGTGGAACGTATGTGATTACATCAGGGGGGTCTTCTGGCAGACCCCCTGGCCCAGCTGAGACAGGACATGAAGAGGTGGGAAATTTGCTTTGGGCAGAGGATGGGGAGCAGGGGAGTGGCAGCTATGGAGGCAGATCAGGAGACGGGCTCAATCCGTCATCATCCACGGATCTCTGAGCCCTTTGCACCATTCCCAAAAGCTTTCACCCTCCCTCTGTGAGAGGTGACAGGGAGAGGGACCAGCCCCCGCAGGGGGAGCAGCAGGATGTGACTGGCACCAGGAGCACTGAGGTGGCCCCACAGAGCCCTCCTGAGCTGCATTTCCACCACGAGGGATATTCTGCTCCCACCACCCACACATTCCTTTCCTTCCATCCTGAACTAAAGGATGGTCCCTCCCAGAGCAGGAGAAGCGACAGCGCGTACCCACAAAGAGATGGGGAAATGTCAAGCTTTAAACATTTATTACTCAGATGATGCATTTTATAGCATACAGTGGGTCTGGATGTTCTATAAACAAAGACTGAATTGCCACAAAGAGTTATGAGCTCCCTTGTTTTAACAGTCTCTGAAATGCTGAAAACGATGAGTTTGTGATTTCTCTAAGTATGAATATCTAAGCCTTTACTCTCCCCAAAACCTTTCTCCTTTTTTTTTTAAAAATTTTTTAAAATTTTTTTTAAAGCGCTTAGTTTAACAAATATGATTAAATTAAAAATGTTGCTTTTTCAAATGCAAATAAATACATTTAAAAAAAAAAAAAAAAATTCCTAGTGTTAACTCCGTGTTCTGCAGGACACCACAGCTCCCTTGGCTATTGACAGTGGACTTTGCAACCCTTAGTATCGTTTCTTCTGAAAAAATACTGAAAATATCACCAGGACTGCTTAATAGCTAACACCAAGAAGAGCAAAATTAGTGTAAAGCCATAAAATACCCAGCAGGGAAATTAAAAAAAAAATCATAGTTAAGATTTTGAGAGATCTCCAAGTGAGGGGTGTTATAAAAATAAGCACAAAAATAAATCATAAGTTATTCTGACAAGTTTTCTTTCAAAGCCATCAATCATGCCAAGAATAGATACTAGTTAATCTCCTTCAGGGGAAGAGGGGAACCAAGCAAATCACTTACTTTTCCTTTTTTTTATCTTCCCATTTTTGTTTCACCTCCACATACACAAGACTTCTCCGAACAGCAGTGGAATCCCTCATGGGGAAACCAAGCAAATCACTTTCTGTGTAGTGAAACCCATCAGTTTGGAAAGATTTTTACCAGGAATGAGGTGAATAATAACTGGGGAGCCTGGCAGGGAGTCAGCAAACCTGCACTGCATCCCAGGGAGATGGACACAGAGGTGGTGCTGCAGCCACTCGCCTCCACGCCACCCTGAGGTTTGGCCCCACACACATTTGGCCTGAGGAGGTTTATTTTCACCTTTGCTGATGTAGTTGTGTGGGGACAACACAGTAAAACCCCACACAGATACTTTTATTGAGCAGCAAAGATGGATTCTGGCTGATTTGGGGAGATGTAGTTGGTGGCTTTGCACCTAAAAATAACACATTGGAAAATTACGCTCTTTGGCGACCGTTTGTAAAGTAAGCCAAAAAATTAAGTGGGGGGGAAGAAAAGAGAGAGAGAAGAAAACACTCCAGGATCTCCAGGTGCTCTCCAGCACTGTTCCCCATCCTGCCCATCAAATGTCCTTGTGGTGCCTCTTTTCCCAACACGGTACCCTGGTGAATGATGCCATGTGCCCACCGGCTTCCTACTGATGGACTTCAGAAAGATACCATTGGCAGCATGAAATTTTTTGGGGAAAAACCCCCATTTTTGGTCAACATTTTGATTCTCAGACATCAACAGAGAGACTGATGTATCAAAGCAGTTAATGGCTGGATGAATGTATGCTAATAGCAGAGATAAATGGTAAGACATTAAAAACTGACAGAGTTCACATGAAAGTTCTTAATTTCCAGTGTTGGAAGGGAAAGTCATGGGCCAAGCCTGGTCAGTGGGGGTTGCAGGACTGCCCCACAGTGAGAAAACTGAATAAGCTCTCACAGCAGGTAGGGGTAGGGAAATGCTTTAGGAGAAATACTGTGGCTTACACTTTGACTCTGAATGCCTTCTGATGCACTAATGGGTGAAAATTCAAGTTCTTAGAAACAAAATCCCCAATTATCTATGTTTTTCTTTTATTTTTTCTTCTTTCACTACATCCCAAGAAAAAATTCTGTGGGAAGTGAGAAGCTGCAGGGGCTAGAGTGGCAGTCTGGATCACTGCTGGCAGGATCCCTGGCACCCCAACCCATTAGGTTGCTGTCCTTGCTATAGGACTTTTCTGCTCTTAAAAAAAAAAGAAAAAATAACCACAAAACAACAAGACAAAACTATTTTTCAGGCCTTCTCCCAGAAGACTGACACTCTGCCTGAGTGCACTGTGATGGGTGTTATATCCCCTTCTCCTCCACTCCTTGAGAATTCAGGGAGCAGAAAAAACAAAGAGCAATGGGCACAGCCCTGAGCCTCGTAATACTGATGGGCTTTGCCGTCTAAATGAAGTTCATCTGCTCATTAATACTATCAAACCACATTGCTACTAATGAAGCTGACCCAACGCAAGGCGCCGTCACTGTGCGAAGCTCCTGGGCTTGAATAAGTGAAGCAAAAGTTAATTTTTCCAGACAATTCTAGTGAACTTAGCAATCATTTTGCTGCATTCTATGCAGTCAGGAAAACTGAAGCTCCTGTTTCCAGCTCCTCTTGCTCCAAGTGCAGAATGGAAACGGGATCAGCAGACAACCAGACGAAAATTCAGATAATATTGAACTTCAGCATCACGACTCTTCACACCCCTGCAATGCATTTTCTGCTGAAAATTTCTGCCCTTTAAATTTTGCAGCAAAAGCTTCCTCCCCATCGCAGACAGACCAACACATTCATAAGGCACCCAAGAACATACTGCACATCCAAGGAGGCCGGGGTGAAATCTCTCTTCTCTACAAGCCACCAGAAATGCAACGTTTTGCTTGGAAAAATGGGTTTGAGCTGCTGAGTTCAGGCCCAGCCTGCCTGGTCCAGGGTCCGAGTGTGCCATCCTTGTGGCATAAGTTCTCTTATCATAAAAGGAATAAATTGAACAGTGAGAAGAAACCAGGATGGGCTGGCGGCATTGTGCCCTCCTCAGCTCCTGCAGGCAGCATGGGGCAGCCTGCACCCTTGCTAGGTTTCACTGGAGAAAGTCCAATTTCCTAAGTCAAAGTGTTGCTAGATCACCAAACAAGGAGCCCACCGCGTCTTCTTCATGATTCAGGCGTTGCCCCGGACCAGTCTCTCACCCTCCGGGTGGCATGTCCCCACCGTCCCCCACAGCCGTCCTCTCCCTTGGGACGCTCCAGCACGGAGCCATGAGGGGATCCTGGAGCAGCCTGGAGCAATCCCCCGAGCACACTCTGCCTCTCTGAAGACATCCCCATCCCTCGATGGCACTGTGCCACTTACACCGAGCGTGGGACAGAGCTGCTCCTGCACACTGCACACCTAGGAACGCTGGATAGCATATTCAGCTAGTTAGAAGCCAGGCCCAAAACTTCTATTTTTGGCTTTTCTATTTTTCCCTCTTCTTTTTATCCTCTTCTTTTGCTATACGCTGCTTGTCTTCTCTTTACCAGTCTCCAAAGAACATCAAACCTTCATTTCTCCCGTGCCCTGTACATTATTAGGCCCAACTATAACAGGCCTGGATTTAAATGTATAATTACAACCATGACAGTAATAACAATAAAGCACTCCTTCAATGGAAAAAAGAATTATTACAAAAAAAAGTTAAATGATTATAGTGGCTGAGGAATAACGGCGACTTGAACAGCAAGAGCCACAGAATCCCCTGTTTTTAGAGCCCCCAGCTCAAAGGACACATTTCTCAATCCACCGAGGAGGTTACTGGCAAGATGACGGTGGCTAAGTAAATTCTGCAGTGGCTTTAGGACTCCTTTAAAACACTCCTTCTGCTCCAGCATCTTCACACAAAGCGTTACCCAGCTCGAGGGAAGGCGCTGCTCTCCCCATCCCCGAGCTGCTCACAACTGTCTGTCCAACAATACAATAAGAAGAAATTACGAATGCTCGAGAGAAAGAAAACCCAGTGCAAATAAGAAAGTCGTCCCACTCTCCAATCTGCCTCTGAAGGGGGGGCGGGTAGGTGGGGGAACACACAGAAAGTCGAAAACAAGAGAAGGAGGGGGGGGGAACCTAACGCAAGCCCCGCTTGACAAAAGCCATCAATTATGAGCGTCTGGTGTACTGTGTGCCTGGCTTTGTCCTCCCGAGACATATGCTGCCTGCTGTCTCCTGCCAGTTGGCCAGGGCAAGGCAGGAGGACGGCGTGAAAACAATACTAGCCCCCACTTGGATTATTTTTTTGTTCCCCCTCCTTTTCCAAATTCTCTGTCTTCTTTCGAAAGCCAAACAATAACCCGGCGGGATGCGCTGCTGCTGCTTGAGCAATGAGTTCAGAAAAAGAAACCCCTAAAACAAAACCACGGCAGGGAGGAGGGGTGGCACTTGGCGGCGCGGCTGAAAAAGAAACATGCTGCTCCCTCCCCACCCCACGAACGTAATTCTCGAGCATGCTGGGTTTGGTCTGCTGGGGGATTTAAATCAGAAAAGCTCTTGCCGGGTCCCTTCAAGGCGCATGTCTTCTCCTCGTCCCTAACCACCCCACCTTGCCCTGCCCCTCAAGCTGTTAGTTTTTGGATGGTCTTGTTGTAGTACTGCGTGATCGTGGGCGTCAGGGGGTTCCAGTTGTTGGCGTGCAGCTCGATGACCTCCAGCAGCAGGGACCTGGTCAGCATGGACTCGGAGGGACACAGCATCTTGTCGCGTGCTATTGCCAGCAGCTCCGTCATCATCTCGGGCAGCTGCTCCTCCAGCAGCCGGCCGGTGCTCTGCAGCTGTTGGGAGAAGAAGAGGTCAACCACGGATTACTGATCCTTGTGGGTCCCTTCTAGACTGAGACACTCTAGGATTCTATCACTCTATGATGTTAAAACACCCCTCTGGCTTTTTACAGACAGCTCCTGTCCCTACGGTTCTGCCCTGCCTGGTGTGGGCAAGGTTAAAAAAAAAAAAGCGTCGTGGCTTTTGAAAACCAAAACCACCCAGCAGCAGGCTCCAAGAGCTGAACACGAAGGGCGAGGTTTTCGAAAGCATCCGCACCAGGCTGCTGGAGGAGTGAATGGTTCAGCTCCCACTGACTTCAAAGGCAGCAGCGACGGATTGCTTTGGAAAAAAAAAAAAAAAAAAAAAATCCCACCTAAAAATCATGCTATTGTCAAAACAAAGTGCAGGCTGTGATGTGGTATTCCTACCTTCTACCTGGCCCTTCATTTACTCGCTGATTCAGAGCTCCCAGTGACTCCCAGTCATTAGCTGGAATAAGCAGAACGCTCCTGTGTGCATAACAAATCCTGCCCTGCCAAGATCTGCATTTATACCTGTCATGCTGCTTTGCTGAAGACAGCCAAGGGCTTTTTCTAAAACAATTACTCTTTGGAAAACCTCCATCGAGTAGCACAAGCCCTAGGTGGTTCTACAGAGAAGGTCCAAGTTTGGGGTGGACAGTGATGAGTCCACGAGAGGCTGCACTTTCAAGTCCCTACCTTAAAAATCATATCCTCCTCCTTATCTGCTTTGCTGAATTTTCACTATTCAGGTTTCAACTTCAACTACTCTCTGCAAGAAAAGCATCTGTCCCCATGCAGCCATCACTTCCCAAAAAAAGTAACCAATAAAACCCCTATATTTCACAGAATTGTATAATCAATTAGGTTGGAAGAGACCTCCAAGGTCATTGAGTCCAACTTGTGACTGATCACCACCATGTCATCCAGAGCACTGTGTGCCATGTCCAGTCATTTGCTTCTCAGCCAAACTGCTGCTGAGCACAGCAAATCATGGGACAGCTTTTGATCCAATACAGCTGTTTCAGTGTTTAAAAACCTAATGGAGAGATCTGAAGGCACTAGGATGATGTAATTTTGTGATGGGACCCCAGCTACCAAACTTCCTGCACCATTTACATGGATGCCCAATGACAGAGTCTCAAGAGCTGTCTTTTATCTCACAGTGGTCTTCTACCCACACTGTTCTTGTCTGGTATTCCTACCTTTTGATTATTCCAAAATGCACAGAGGTCACACAGCTGCTGGGTCTGGAAAGATCCAACAGCTGCTTGACACATGTATGGCATGGATAGAAGGGGCAAAGGAATGAGGATCAGGGCAGATGTGCGGGTGCTTCCTTACCTCCATGGAGCAGCAAAGAACAGCATCTTCCTTCACATCCTGAGATTGCAACAACTGCAAAAGAGAGAAGAGACAAGCAGTGAGAAATGCATCATATTCTTCCTCCTCCTCTTCCCTTACGATTTTCTTTCTATGTCTTTGTCCAGGTTGATTTTGACACTTCCAGGAGGAAAGGACACAAATCAGAAGGAGAGGAGAAAACACCTAACTTTAATAATAAATTTTGTTTAGGTTACACTGGGTTTTTATCCCATGGCAGGCAGTGAGAAAACACTCATTTCACACACACAGGGAATAAATGCAGCCGTCAGTCAACAACACTGGAGCTGCACAGACTTAGGAGTGGCTCTTTGGAAAGGAAGGGCTCTGCCACCCATCCCTAAACCTCTCCATCCCCATGGGGACACTTCTGGCAGCCACAAAACTGCCTGAGCTATGTCCAATTCGCTGTAATTAATATGGCTCCTTCTAGGCTGATTACACAGTGGTGCAAGGGCCAGGGGTGCCAATGAAACTATGGAGCCTCAGGTGCACCAACTCCGACCCTGCTCTGCTCTCCGTGAACTCTGTGTTACAAACATGAGCTTGGAAGCAGGAGCAGCTTCCAGGAAAGACCCAAAGTGTTGTTGCACGTGGCATGGGACGGTGCAGGAAGATGCTCATCTCTTCTGGCTCAGACTCGGGGTGTGCAATGAGGGCCAGCAGCTTCACCTGACAACAGCAAAGTGTAGGAGCTCAGCATGTCTCACCCCACAAACACTGGAACCACGAGCAAGTACCCTCAAAACAGGACCACAAATACATATTTTTCTTTGTTATTATCTTTATGACAATTACAGGTACTGGCAACATGAAGCTATAGCCACTTCCATGCCATCACTTTGGGATGAACAAGCCCTGATAGTCCTGAGCTAGTCCCTGTGTGCAGTAATCACTGAGCAAGAGGAGAAAAAACGAGAAAACTGGCTCCACTGTTATCTGAAATTCATTAGAGAGAAGCAGACATTTTAAAAGCAGTTGAACTGATTAAAACTGCCCATATAAAAATTGTTCAGTTACTCCGAAGTCACATCCATTGGTTAAAATCAGAATTATGACTGTTGGCCTTATCATCTCTCCTCCCCACTCTTGTTTTTCCATGTTTCCTTTCCTCTACAAATAAATGTCTGCTTGTTTACCAGCTCCACATTGGCTGGAAAACAGATAGGGGAAAGAAGAGGTAACACAAGGAATTATCACTGCACTTAGAGTTTTGTCTTCACTGTCTTCTGTTTTCGGCAGACAGCGGAATATTTGCTTTGACAATGGTGTTCACAGCATCTCAGTGAGTACGTTGTCCATTGGTTTTATCTTTCTTTGGCTATTTTTTAGCCAAAGCTTCAGCCAGGGTTTTCAAATCATGCAACAGTTTTTTTCACCCCCCACCCCCAAGTTTATCTTTCTGCTAGGTTGTTTGGAAAATGTTAGTTAAGCCCAAGCCGCGTGCTCTGAGATAAGTTCTCACAAACAGTTCAGATTCTTCACAAGAAAACATGAGATTATTTTAAACCCAACACCAACAATGAAAAAAGTATCAGTTAGAGAAAAATATAAACAGGCCAATAAAAGAGTCCAGATATTCCCTCCTGGGGTATTTTGCTCATGAGCATGGCATGAAGCAGGGCTGCAAATAAAGTAGCAGACAATACCTTTTAACAACACCTTTCTTATTTTTGGAATTCTTTAGTAAAGAACATAATACAAAAACTAATGAAAGTAGAGCTAGGATTGACTCCAGCCCTTCCTCTGCCATGGTCCCCTCAGTGATCCTGCTCCCAGCCCAGGATATGTGGTCATAGAAAGGCTGCAACTTCACCAGCCCCGGCTTCCCACACACAGGGTTGGGACATGTTTCCTTACCTCGAAAGGTGCTTGTGAGGATGAACATGTCCCTGTCAAGTGCTCAGGTACTGGGCTAATGAGGATCAGTCTCACCTATCTATGATGAAACAGAGAACACATCCAACCCCCAGCCCTGGGCAGGCACCCTCCAACTTCACGCTGCCCTCATGGACACCATCTGATGTGATCTGGAGAATGAATGTGCTCCAAGGTGTCCATCAGGGTGCCATGTGCTCCACCTTGTCCATCCAAGTACCATGCACTGCACCTCATTCATCAAGGATCCATCAGCTCCATTGCTCTAGAAGCACCATGTGCTCCACCATCCATCCAAGGCACCATGTGCCCCACCTTGTCCACCCAAGTACCACATGCTCCACTGCTCCATCAGGGTACCAAGAGATACCATTTTGAAGCACTACGGGTGAGCCTCTGCCTGAGACATGTAAGTGGGGGAGGCCCACAGCCTGCCTGCCAAGCCCAGGCACATCCCTGTGCATGAGGGGACAGCCCAGCAGTGAGAGCTGCTGGTGGTCTGGAGAACCAGAGTCCAAATCCATGGCCACAGATGGCTGCCAGCCACTTGCATCAGTGGAACGGACTGAAGCCTGTAAGATCAGAAGGATGTCACTGTTTCACTGCATGCTGCTGATCACATCTGTAGCATTCTGGGGTGTAGGCACTATCTGCTTCTGACCCCTGCAAGACAGAGCAGGAGATCAGGGAGCCTGGCATGGAGCCTTGCTGACTGCAAGGACTGTACTGCCTGGGGTCCCACCATGGATGTCCTCACCCACCAATGACAACTTGCACGTATTTCTCGAAGGGTATTTCCACCCCACTGATGGTGCCCCATGTGAGCACCAGGCACTCAAATCAGCTAGAGCACAGGGTTTCCCAAAGCTCTGTGACCCCTGAGTCAGATGTGACCAGGGCTGCAAAAAAAAAAAAAAAGAGTGAAAATGTTTTGAGAGCTCCAGGGAAATCACCGCCCTGAAGTCCCGGCACTCGTGTGACCACCTAGCCAACTGCATTCACTGTTTGCAATCTAATTCATATTTACTTAAAATATTTTACAGTAAACACTCTATACCCATTAAATTAGCACTCCCACATTGGAATTATTATTTATTTAACTATTTATAGCTGCTCCTCCCTGCTGTGTGCCTCTGCCTCACTCCCACTATGGGCACCATCCCATCCCTCTCCACCAGGTTCCCACAGGGTTCAAACCAGCTGGTGGACGTGGATGAGGGATCTGAAAGATGAGCATGAGGCAGACAACAGGGCAGGTGAGCAGGGACTCACGCGCTCCTCAGTTCAACCTGTAATCATCCCCCGGAGGCTGGGGCTGTCTGCGAGAAAAACTTCCCTTTGCTCCAGCCGGTTTCCCCTGTATCGGGCTAAGCCGGGCAATGAAAGCAGCAGTTCCTGCTGGAAAGCAGACAAAGAGTCTGCCTGATTTCCTAAGAGAGGAGGCTGCATGCCAGAATCTGCCCGGCCAGTCATTTAATACCCAGCCTCAGTTGCGAAAGGCTTCTCACTTTTGTTTCTGGTGCTGGACTCGCTGCCTTGCAGACTGGTGCAAGATATCAGGCGCCTTCTCGTTCAAATTCCTATGTCACTTGAAGAGATGAGCACTGGGCAAGGTCCTCTGCAGAGCCAGCACACCCAGATGGGCTCTGGGTGCTAGATAATTGCATAAGCAACCCAAAGCAAGTTTTAGGGTCTGCTCCTGGAAGTGCTGTGTGTTGTGGGGAGTTGCAGTGCCCTGCAGGTTGGCTCTTGGTTTCCATGGTGTACTACTGGGATCCATCTCCCCTGGCCTCCACGGCCCCAGAACTTTCTCTTCACATCTCTGCAGAGATAAGCATCATAAACCACATGGAGTGGGACCAGCAGCTATGGCTGAAGGACCAAAGGAGCCCTAAAATTGCAGCTGTGCCTCACCACGAAGAGAGCCAGCTTGGGTGTCCTGAACAGCAATGGATGCACGTGTATGGGGAAAAGAGCAAACCAAAAAGTGAAAACAATAGGACTCACCCCCAATATTTGGGTTTATTACCTGGTTTCTGAGATCACCTGGCCTGCTGAGAAGCTGAAGTGCTTACCTGGTATTCTTAAGGCTGCCCACACCATGAGGAGCTCAGGGGAACCAGCCCCACTGCCCCTTATCACTGAACCACGCAGGTCTAATTGTGTTCTTCAGCAATTCTCCCCAGGAGATGGGGTGGGAGCAGCCCAACACACACATTACCCTTTCCAGATGCAAAGATATTTCTCCTGCAAGGCACAGTGCTAATTACTGTGTACGATATCGCTTGCAAAATGACACATAAGCAATGCTGGCCACTAACTACCCCTTAGCATGCAGTGTTTTATGATGCTTTGGTGATGACTCCAGCGTGAAAGCGCAAGAAACACGGAAAATATCCACCCAGAGCCACGGAGAGGCTGGGGTGAGACCCAGGGAAAGCCGGGCTGACCGCAGCCCATGCGCCGCTCACCCTGGCTCCCCGAAGGGCATCTCGGGTTCACGCGTCCAGTGGCAACACGCACGGACACCCAGGCAGCCTCGGGCCTGAGGCTGCCCACAGGTATGCTTCTCATCCTCACCTGGGTCATGAGGAGGTGCCTCCCAGTATTCCCCCCTCCCAGGGACTGCGGAGCATGACCTCAGGGGAAGCAGCGTGCTGCAAACGGCTCACTGGTGTGGAGCAGGTCCACGCAGGGAAATGGAGACACATTTCCGCGAGGAAGATGAGTTATTTGTGCCACTCGAAGCTGAAGCAGAGTGGATGTACTGTACTGGAAGTGAGTGAGAGATGGTGCTTCCCAGGCTTGCTTTTAACTAGAAAGGGCCTTGGGAAGGGCCACGATGGATTTGGTCCTCTGACAGATGGATCTGTCACAAAGCTCTGTGGTCAGGATCATCATGGAGACCCTCTTAGAAGGGAGCTTATAAGAAAGATAAGGACTAAGTTTTCAGTAGGGACTGTAGTGACACGATAAGGGGTGATAGTTTTTATCTAAAAAAGGGGAGATTCAGACTAAATAGAGGGAAGAACTTGTTTACAGTGAGGGTGGGGAGATCCTGGCACAGGTTTCCCAGAGAAGCTGTGGCTGCTTCTGGATCCTTGGAAGTGTCCCAGGCCAGGTTGGATGAACTTGGAGCAACCTGGGATAGTGGAAGGTATCCCTCCTGCCCATGGCAGGGGGTGGAATGGGATAAGCTTTAAAGGTTGCTTCCACCCCAAAGCCTTCTATGGTTCTGTGACCATCCCCTGTATCTGACAGTGCAGTTTAGATGCTAACACATGCAGGCAGTCTTAGTGCTCTAATGGACCACAGCTGGGGAACTTCTGCCCCCAAAACCTCTTGGAATCCCCTGTCTGCTAGGTGGATCCTCCTGGGAACACAGGCCAATTCTGCTTCACAGGCTCTCTGCAGACAGATATCAATAGCAATTTTCTGCCTTTCCAGCAGCCCCTTATTGACCTACTGTCACAAGTCTTTAAGGAAGATGCCCAAGATGAGATCCATGGGACTGCATGGCTCTGCATGGGGACAGTCACCTCTGAGACACCTCTGAGGTAATGGCACAGCTCCATTTTTCCTCCTGTCACAGGGCACAGGGTGGTGAAAACAGCCAGGACTCGGGAAAACTCTAAGTACAAACAAAGTTGTGGGGATGAGTGATTGCAAAATGCTCTACCATAGGGCCAGTTTCAGGATTTCTACCATTTGCTGCCATCATCTGTATCAGCTCTTTGACCCAGGACATCAGAAGGTCAGCTGAGCTCATCCTGTGCCTACCAACAAGTTGTGCCAGTACCACTCTCTCTAAAGGGGTACTGAGTCCCTCTCTGGGAGCAAGGGAGGTCAGATGTGAGTGGCTTTCACTGGAGAAGAAACAAGCCAGCACATGGAAACAGACTTCTAGAAGTTCACAGGCATAAGTGAAATCTTTTCTGCTCACCCATTTGATGCTGAGGTTGCCCAAACACAAATTTTTGGGGAAAAACTTTCCCTTTGTGGAGCTGTCTATGCTGGTCTCTGCACAAGGCACAGGCTCTGCCATGCTCCAAAATGTGATTTGTTGGGATTTAAAAACACAGCTGAGATGGGAGAGGCCATCTGTGTCTAGCTGCTCCTACTAGCAATGGTGCATCTCTCCCCATTCCCTTCTGCTCACACCTCTCTGGGAATCTGGGAAGTCTTTAAGGCTACGGAAGATGCACAAGGTGCCACCAGATCATGTGTCTCAAGGAGAGAACCCTCTTTCCAGTTGTGGTCTCAGTCTGGGTGAGAATGTCTGACAGTAGCTCCTGCTGCTCCACTAGGAAGAGGCCACCAGCAGCTGCCCAGATGAAGTGGCACAGGGGGCAGGAAGCTCTGTGCTGAACTGCTTTGTCCCTGCGTGGCTGCATCAGTGCCATGTCCATAGCAGACACTTTCTCTAACATACTTCGGACAACCTAAATGAGTTTTGGTGGCACAAACTCCTTTTACATTGATGTGCTCCTCTCGGCTCAGGAGGAGACTTCTGTTCTCCTATTACACAACCAGGACTCCCTGGGAGGATGGTAAGAAGAGATTAGTTTGTTTATTGCACTGAGTAAACCAAAATGTTGGTTATCCTCCTTGTCAGGCTCCTGAGGAACTCAGAGATACTTAACAGCAAATTGAATTAAGGCCAGAGGAACAAAACCCTGTACGAAGTCGTGGGAAACTCCTCCTATTCCCTTCCACTGTAGACAAGGGAAACCATGAAACACGACACTCTCTCTCCCTGGATCTGGAACGGGCAGAAGAAATTCCTGCAAAGATGGAAACCATTAAGAGGCAATTACTGAGACAATGATGAAGAAAATTTGGTCACTCATCAATCCAGACGCTGCAATCCAACAGTAGCCTGGTGGTTGCACATCCCCTGGCTGGAGGTGGACCTCCAGGATCCGAAGGTGAGCAGGACAGACGACCAGAGCCACCCAGTCTGGGTGCACAAGGAGTTCAAGCCACCCAGACGACTGGCTTCATCCTGCCTGTCCGAAGACATAATAACCCTGAGAGAGGAGGATGTGATCTCATCCCAAGGGTCCAGGGGAAACACAAAACATGGAAAGAAACAGTGGCGAGACCATGGTGCTTGATTGCAGCGGGCTCCACCCTGGCTGGCCGGAGGCTCTGCGCTTTCCTGGCTCTGCAGAGGCAGCAAGCGCGCAGCGGCAGACGCAAATAGTTGTGTTTACATCCCATTGAAAGGGTTTTTGGGAACTAACAATGCCTGGTACGAGAGCGAGGGAGAAAAACAAAGGCACGCGAGGAGGAGGGACCATCCTGTGAGATGGTATCTTACTTCACTTCTTTATCTGCACAAATTGCTTCCTCTCCCTTCTCCACGGGTCCCAGAGAAACGAGGGTGGCATTTTCCCTCCCCTATTTAAGATATAACATCACGGCTTTAGTGCTGGGGCTAAACGACTCCTGTGGCTTTCCAAGAATATGTTCCTGCACATAAAATACTCAACAGGGCAGATGGGCTTCCAGGCACTGAGCAGCCCTCCTCAGTTTGGCTTGTCCTCATCTGCTCCCAAATAACACCTGACCTCCTCCACCTTAACTATGCCCTTTGGTCAAAATGACCAGGATTAAAGGAAATCTGTTGTTTCCCAAACAAGCTGCATTCATTCATAGGAGTGTTTTTGCCGGCACAGCTATGGGGGTCTGGGGGCGTGGGATCTTTTTGCATGGTTAATGATATTTTTATGCATGGCAGGCACAGAGGTTACAGGGATATCCACCCCTGCCCTGCGTGGTCCTACAGACAGGCATCCACTCTTGCTCTTTGCAGACTCTGCTCCTGCCATGGCTCTGCAAGCTATGACATATATCCACATGCCCCACTTGCTCCAAATCCCAGACCCTCCTCCCGTATCTTCCATGTGTTCAAACCACATCTCTGGGACTCCTAAGACAATTCACCACTTGTTATCCTCATTTCTCCTTCCTCCTGTTGTCTCTGACCCCCAGTCCCTCCTTTTCACTCCTCTGAAATCCTTTCCCCCCCATGCACACAGCCCTCATTCGTCCTCCATCCTTTCCCCACACAAAACACTTCCCTGTTTGTCCCAGTCCCACTGGACTGGAGACCAAATCTTTTCTGCAGAACCAGACGGGGGAACCAGAAGGGGACTGTGAGGATGTATAAAGAAGTCCCCTTCTTCATAAAGGACGTATTTTCTCTGCTCAGATCTGGCCTCATGGAGCTTCCTGAATGGAAGTGTGGTGTGGGTCAAGATCCAATCCCCTTGCTGCCTTTGCTCATTTGATAAAGCAAAAATTTGTTTCATTCTCTGACTCGGAGAATAGTATTAAAAAATCCTAGCACCTCATTATACTGTCAAAGACCCTTCTTTTGACTCAAAAGGCTGATGCTTTTTAAAAAGTGAGAGTGATTAACAAAACCCAACACAACCCACGTTAAAAGATACAATTTTCTTTTCCAAAGAGCACCACCCTCCTTGCTCATCCGACTGCAGCCGGGAAGGTTTTCCTTTTTCTTCCTCTGAAGGAGACAGTGAAAAGGCAGTGCCCTCTTGAAGTTCAGACGTTAATTACCGTGTTAGAATATTTTGCTAAATTACGCAGCATGGCCCCAGGAGATAACAGGCACTAAGAGAAGGGAGGGGAGTGGATACCCGTCTACACGCTGCACCGCAGACTCAGACGTGGGGGGAAGGCAATTAGACAGGGAGTATTTATCCTCCCTGCACCACCACCCCGAGGCTTTCAGTTAGCAGCGTGTACCAAGGCAGGGAAGCGATGGGAGCGTGCCAAGATTTTAAACGATGCTGAAATGGGACTGTCTCTGCCAACCAGACTGGAGGTAGGAGACAACTCCTGCAGAGAAGCAACTGTCCTGCCTGCTGCCAGCCTGCTGGGTCTGATCCCTGCTGATTCACAGCGCCTGGGAGCTGCCCTTGGTCCCCAGGGTTGGTATTTAGACCCTAAAATCATGTCTTGGGTCAGGCCAAGGAACGCATCCCTCTTAAGGGGATAGCCCTGGGGTACACACCCAGCCTATCAGAAGCAATAACCCCCTCAGACTGGAGGGATCTCTGTGAATTGGTCCTGCACAAAGGAGTTTTGCAGTTTAATTAGTCTTTCTGTGATGAGCTGCTTCCTGGGGTTTGCTCTGAACCTGCCCCCACCGTGCTCTCTGAGGCTCAGAGTGGGATGGTGCCGAGGCAGCTCTGTCACCCCTCATACCCAGTCCCTTTGTATTCAAGCCAGGACAACCAGATGGGTAAAAAGCCAAGTTGAATGGTTTGGCTCAGAAGGTTGTAGCCATTGGGTTCCAATTCAATTCAATTCAATTCAATTCTGCCTGAAGGCCAGGGATTAGGGTTAGGAACAACTACCAAGTTGTTATCCCAGGACCTGTCCTATTCAGCATCCTTATCCGTGACCTGGAGGAGGTGAGGAGCACAATCTCATGAAGTTTGGAAGTTGACAGCAAGTTTGGGATGTACTGAAATGTATTCAAGGAGCTGCCGATGAGAGGGACCTCAGTGGAATGAAGCAAAGTGTCAAGAGGAAACTTTAAACCTTCAACAAAAGATCAGCCCTGTGCAGGAGAAGAGCACAGTGATGGATAAGGGGTAGGATAGAATTACTATGGGGTGTGAGAGGGTGACAAGCTCTCCCTTTGCTGCCTGCCCATGTGGGACACCAGCTGGTGACATGCCTCGAGGGACCACAGTGGAATTATTGCCACATGGCATCACCTTGAGCCTGAGCCCCTTGAGCCTGTTTTTCCACCTCCTTGCTCATAGGCAACTACTCAGGTTACCTGGCTGCTAAATGCCACTGTAAGAACAAACACCTCCAAAGCAGCACTTGGCACCAACCACCTGGGCTGGAAGTGGCTGCTCCTGGCAGAGGGCTGGCAGGGAGGTGGCAGCTCCCAGTCCCAGGGGCACCTCCTGGGTTGGTGTCCAAACAACATCTGCTGAGGATGAGACAAGACACCACAAGAGGCAAACCTTCCAAGAGCACCCATCAACAACCACACTGGCTGTGATGCCTCCTTCCCTGCAGACCTCAGATGTCACCTAGAACTGGGCTAGGCCCCTCAGCATCCAGTCCTGATGTTCCCCCTTCCCAGCAGCACCAGGGGATGTAACTGGGAGGGCACCAACCTGGGGTGGCCCATGGCCACCCTGCTGACTCACACACAGACATGGGAGCACAGAGCTGAATGAGGGACAGACAGCTCCAGCTGTGCTTAGGGAAGAGCTAGGGAAGGCAAAAGTGGTGACAATCAGTGAACAATAGATGGCAAATAACATTATTTATTATCTCCACATCTTCAGTAGCCACTGGGCCCTCCCTGCACTGCACGCAGGGCTCTGGTGGTTCGACTGACATTTGCTGCTCCCTAGCCTTAACTACCCATTTTCTCCATTTTGCTGGCTCTGACAAAGGCCACAGAGAAGAAGTATGGCCAGGCTGCAAGAACCAAAGTGCCTTGGTTATTCTCCTGGTTTTAGTTAGTTTTGGGGGACATGTAACATGAAGCATTGTTGGAGCATGGCTCAGCATGGTCCTTGGTGTCTGGACATAGGGCAGAGGCTTTGGAGCAGGAAAGATGTCAGCATGTTCACTTAGCATCCTGGAAGGAGATGTTCAAGGACAAATTTAGAGTCATTTTGTGAAATAAAGTGAGGCCAGAGTCAGGAGGGCTATAAGGTTGGAAGGAGAGAGACAGGACAACTTCCTAATACTGCTAAAAGTGTTTTCACCAGATAAAAGGCTTGTGCAAGGTCCTGCAAGATGCCACCACTAGTCCCAAGTGAGAACAGCCAGGTCTGGAAGCAGGCAAGGGTCAAACCCACAGTGCTCTGGCCACAGCATAACCTTCCCTGGGGAAAGCCTTTATCCCAGGAACAATGCCCTCTTCCAGCTCACCCTTGATTCCCCGAAGCTCTGAGGGAAGAATAGGAGGAAAGCACTTTTATTTCTATTTAACATCTCTGCTTTGTTATTCTTTTCCCAGGCTTCCCAGATTTGAGGGCTGCAATAGGCCTCTTGTTCTCATCTACGAAGGGCTCTCCTCTTTTCCCCAGTTGTCTCCAGTCTGATTTTTGGGCCAACACACTGCCCTTTTCCAACCTAAAATATGCACTGTTCCAAGCAGAAAATCATGTTTTGGTCCAAACCACCATCCAAATGCAGTGTGCTCCATTAAACCATTTTAACAAGAGCTGGACCCACCTTTTACTTCCCTTGGCAAACCTTCTCTTTGCCTAAAATCCCAGTGCTGACCTCACCGGATCTTGCTGCAAGGACACACTCTCAGCCTTCACAAACCTCACATCAAAACCCTCAGAATGGTTATGGAAATTAAACTTTTTCATTTGGTAGGGATTTTGCTCCTGGGTGATGCTATCACAGTGTTGCAGACCCTTCCTTCTCCCCCCCATCTCAAGCTCAAGTGATGGAGGAGGATGTAGCAGAGCCCTCCGGATGGGGATTTGGTGTGGACTGTGTCTGTGCCAAGGGGCACAGCCACTCCCCAAAACACAGCCTGGGCAAGGTGGCAGCTCTGACCCAAATTTCCCCTGCTGTGTCTGATACAGAGGACAGTGACGGGCACTGGGTCGATCAGCCGGCAAACCCCAGCATTTATCACTCCAGCCTTGCCTGAAATGAACTTCTCTTTTATTTTTTTTTTTTCCCCAGCCCACAAAACCAACCCATCTACACAGATCGATAAATAGAGCTGGCATTGTCACTCAATGCCCCAGCCATGTCCCCATCAGCACTGATGTCCTCATGGCCACCCTCACTCCCTCCCACCCAGCTAATGATGGTGTGAGTAAACTTTAATTTGGGAGGGAAAGGAGCTGGAGAGAGGAAGCTTTGCAGAGGGAAGGGAAGAGACATTCTTGCCTCAGTCATCAGGCAATTCTCCCCTTCCTCTTGCTCACTCATCGCTGACCTTTGGCTGAGTCTGCCAGAGATATAAAGGAAAAAGAAAAAAAAAAAACAAAAAAACAAAAAAAGAGAAACTAAAAAGCAAGAGGAGCTGAAAGGACAGGCAGAGGGAAAGATGTTATCTTGCCTCTGCTAATGATTTATGGTCAAAGGATGGGTGGATGGAGGTAGAGGGAGCTATGCAGGTCTGTGGGCAGCACAGAGGAAGATTGCTGGGGAATACCCAGCATGAAAGGAGTTAGGGGTGAGGGGCTGAGACTCTGCTTGGGTATTTATGTTCTGATCAGCAGAAGGGGAAAAACCCATGATGAGTGCTACTACACCTTGTGAACCTGTCCTGAGACATGTGGAAGCCCCAAACTTTATAGGCCATGGTGACAGCCCCTCCTCTGCTGGGACACTAGCCCATGAGGTTCATGAGGAACACCAAGGGATGAGCACTCTGCACAGTTAGGGACTTTCCACACTCTCACAGAGCACCCCACCACCTCCCTGGCTGTGTCTGCAGCCCATCTTTGGCCCTGCTGCCTGGCACTGCTGATAAATAGGTAGCCCTTTCCCCTGGGCTGACCCTGAACAGCAGGATTAGCTGGCAATGACAAAAAATGGTGGCAGAATGAAAACCCATTCCAGAGCCATGGAAGGAGGATGGCATGAATCAAGGTCAGAGCACTGGGGAGAGAGCAGTCACAGACCAACCATTTTGGGGCAGGGGAGCCAGAAGGGTCAGGCTCACCCATGTCAGCTAAGCTAAAAGTCTTAGAATCACAGACTGGCTTGGGTTGGAAGGGACCTAAAGATCATCTTGCTATTAAAGATTGTATTGTAAAGTCATCTGTGACAAACAACACCACAGGGACAGACCTGTCCTGCTAAGGAACAGAGATGTATTTTTAAGAGCAAATTTACGCATGACATCTTGATATAATTAGTAAATCTTTTTATGGAGCTGCCCTGTAGCAAAAAATATCCTTGATATATGAAATTTACGTCCTTCTGCACACCTCTAGATCACCACCATGTCCCCACAGAGCAGAAAGGTGACAAGAGGGACAGAGACAGCACGATGAGGGCAGACAGGAGTGGGCAGGGAAATATTCTGGCAGAATCAGGGCTATGCTGTGTCACGATTACGATGGGAAGCGGATGGGCACGGGGGCTTTGCTAGACATCAAGATCTTCCCCAGAAGGTGACACATACCTCCGTGGGCAGAGATTTTGGGGAAGTTCGGCTATTCTTAGCATCCCTCTCCCATCTCCTCCTCTGGATATGTCTGTCTCATCATGAGGCCTGCACTCCTCACTGCTCCAGTCACCATCTGTGAGCTCTGCCCACAGTACTACCACCCAGACAAAATGTTTATGGTGTGTTTGCATTCAGAGGAAACTTCCCATGCATGTAAAAAAAGTCATCACCAGCACTTTCTTTATCCTTCCCTTGCCTGAGGTCTAGCAGAGAACTTATTTTACTGCAAGTTATTTATGGTCTGACAGAAGCACCACTGACAATTTGAGATTCACAGCTCCAACCCTGAGCAACAAGGAGGGTTTTTCTGAGAAAGCCTTCTACAGGCACTAGCAGGAGACAAAACCATCTTTAAAACAGGGTGGAGGGAAGCCCTCTCCTCCTCTATGGAACATTAACAACTTGAGTTGTCTTTTCTGTATGTACTCACCGAGTTTTCTGCCACCACTCTGAACCATGGGGAGCTGGACAATGAGCTCATCAGGTGACCAGGTAGTGAAAAATCCCAAGCCCTGGTGACAGGGCTGGGATTCTGTTGCACTGGGTTGGGTCTAAGGATGTTAGGGACTTCATTTCTCTCCCTCCTTCCTCCTCTCAGTCTGTCTCATGTATTCAGGTGGCTTCACCTGCTTTAAGAAACTGTTTAAGCTGCTAATGTGGGGGTTTTCACAACATTGGGATTTGCAAGCTCCAGCGCTTGGTTTGCCATTCCAACTGTTGGTCTTTTCTAACCCCTGGACAAAGGGAGTGCATGCTTTAATTATTGTGCTTTAATGAGCAGAAAGGCAATATGCAGGAAGAGCCAGGCATGCCTGCAGATGTGGGTACTTTTGAAGTGAGAAGTGTTGGCAGAGCAAACCTCTAGGAATTATAAAACAGAGATGGAATCCCAGAATGCTTTAGGTTGGAAGGGCCTTAAAGATCCTCTATATAGTTCTGACACCCTGCCCATGGACAGGGTTGGACACCTTCCACTATCCCAGGTTGCTCCAAGCCCCGTCCAGCCTGGCCTTGGACACTGCAGGGATCCAGGGGCAGCCCCAGCCTTTCCATGGACCATGGGCATCTCCACAGAGCAATGAAAATTTGCAATTTTGCACACAGCAATGAAAACAGCAATGTAGCAGCTTGTTCCCCCGGTGGGGAAGGACAAAGTGGGAAGGATTTACCTCCCTGAGGCAGGTATAGATGGGGCAGACGAGGACTCGGAAGGGCTCCCCGGTGCTGCTCCTCATGGTGCCAAAAACCTCGCAGAGGAAGGTGATGAACCCCAGCCAGCGCTCCACATCCCGCTGCTGCAGCTCCTCGCGCATGGAGAAATCCTTCTGCAAGAGGCACAGAGACAAGAGGCTGCATCAGCAACACCCCACCACCACGGCAGAGGCAATGGCTGTCTAGAGAGGGAATCAGGAGGAAATTGACACTCGGGGTGGGGGGAGGACAGACAGACAGACTCTTTAGTAACAGTGGGGAGATTACTCAACACACACAGAGCAGCTGCAATTTCAACAGCAAAGCCACCAGAGAGCAGGTACTGCAGAAATATCACCAGCTCCTGCAATAACTGCCACAGCTTGCACCAGAGATGGTGTCTGTCCTCTGCGTCCTGCTGTCCCCCGTGACAAACACGGGGTCACCAGCATGGGGGGCTGGGTTTGGATGGCTTGATTTTTTGGTGAGAAGAAGCCAGCACCACCAGTATTGAATAAAAGCAGCAACAGAGAGATTAAATAAAATGAAGGTGGCCATGCTGGGCTTGGTGGTCCAGGTTGACCTGCCCAGCCCATTCATTCCAGTATCTTCAGCAGACCCAGTGTCTGGCCAGGAGCATCCTAATGGTCTGGCTGCTCTCTGGCGTCTCACAAAATAATGGCAGAGACTGGCTCCCTGCCCGGCCACAAGATCAGGGCAGCCTGGGCTTGGCATTAAAAGGTCACCCTGTGCCTGAACTGATGGTTGCCATGACTAAGGATTATCCCAGTGACGTGATTTATGGATCAGCATCAGGAGGCAGCACACAGGGAGATAGCTGCCCCTCCACCAGACCTCCAGCTGGGCAGAAAGAAGGGGTTTGTCCAAAGGCAGGGTATGAAAAGGGATGTATGTGATGGAAACACATGGCAAAGATCACAAGACAACGCAGAAAAGCAAATAAAAACCCTTCTAGAGAATGGCACAAGGGAGTACATCATGTTCAGAGTCAAGAAGGTTTTCCTGGGCCCTAAGAGATGCCGCAAAGGTTCCTGCATGATGTCCCACTTTGCTTGTCTGTCTCCATAGTGACCTTTCCTTGGTACTAAAATTTAGTAGACACTAAATGGGAATACTGAAGAAGACAAGTTTGTTCTCTACACCACGTGCTCCCAGTGCAGGTTGCACAACCTTTGAAATCCAGCAACTAAATAAATAACCTTCTATCTTTTTCATCTCAGTTTATTCCTACTGCCTGAGACAAAGGGCTTCGCTGCTGCAAATACTCTGACCTGCAGCTGCTCTCTGCAAAGCTGGGGAGATATAAAAGCCACCACACCAAAGTTTGCTCTCTTGCCCTGGACAACACACAGGAGATCTTCCTTTTAGAACAAAGCTAAGTGAAGCAGCTGCTAAAGAAAGCCAGGCAAAAGCATGATGATTATTTTCATGACACAACTGTATGTACAGCAGATCCAAGGCAGGAGCTATTTATATGTTTCATTACAAAAGGAAAAATAAAATATGTATTTGCATATGCAGGAAAAAAGACTCGGAAAATAGCCAAGGCACTTATTAACCAAACAGTGATGACTAATTCCTCTCTACACCCATTTCCATAAGTCAGTTGCCCAACTGTGTCTGCGACTTCGAAGTCAACCTGCAGCCAGATCCTGTTGGGTCTCCCCAGACTCTCCGGGGGAGTTTGCAGAGTTCATCCTTTCATTAAGCAGCCCATCCCTGGGCAGTGATGGAGGAGTTATTTGCAAGCTCAGGTTATCACCCCAAGGTTACCCAATTACTTGTTCTGGAGTTCTCATTTGAATTTTAATGCAAAAAAAAAAAAAAAAAAAAAAAAAAGTCAAAGAGACATGATATCCTGATTAATGAGAAATTAAAAACCCAGGCAAGAGCATCCCATGCCCCTAATCTGTCCTATCCACCCATATTGTACACAGAAAGTATCCTTTGAACCCTGGAGCTTTTCCTTGATTCCTTCTCATCTCCTAGCACTGTCTCCCGCATCTCCAGCTCCAGCCCCTAACCCATCCTGCCTCTCCCAGTCTGGATACCCTCCAGCACCTCCTGTCCTGCCTGGGCCTGGAAGCTCCACACTCATGTACCTGGGGAGCTGTGCTGTATTCTGGGATCCCTGGGGCATGCTGTGAAATTCCTAGCAGCTTGGGATAACTGCATGGGCTCTGCAGTCCCAGATTACTGAGAAAGAATAAAAACCACTGCAGGAAATCCTGCTCCTTCCTGCTCCTGCCTCAAACACGCCCTGCTCTGCACCCTTGCAAGAAAGAAAACTGTCTTTTCAACATTTTCTTTTAAAAAAGGTATTTTCTGTAAAAAAACCCAAACCATCAAACCCACCAACCCCCTGGAAATTCCATAAACGAACCAGCAAACCAAACCAAACTCATCAGGCCTGGGATGGGAGTTGGGCAGGAAAGGATTCCACCATACATGACCCTCCTCTTCATCCTGTGGTACCCGGTGGATGATGCGGAGACATCAATGAACACTGCCCCCCCGTGCAGCTGAACAAGATCCTTGTAAAACAACGGGATCTGTGGTCCCCCCTCCTCCAGTCACAGAAAAGTTTGTACAGACTTTGAGGGACCCCCATGAAGGACGGGAGAGGGAGATGGAATGTGGGATGGATGCGGAAGGCACCGTGAACATTTGCACCCAAACGTGATGCCGCAGTGGGCATACTTTTGCTCCATTTGCAGACTCAGATTGGGCCAAACTTTGAAAATATTCTGTAAAAGGAGGGGTGTTATACTGATTTCTCTGACAAAGCAGGAAGAGCATCTTGCCAGTGGAAGGAATTTTTCCAGACCACGCTTGCCTACAGGCCACAGCTGGGCTTGGCAGGAGCCTCCACCACAGCTAGGCTTGCAGTGCGAGGGGCATCCTGAAGCATCCTAAGAAACCCACCTGCCTCAGGGTGGTGTTACTACAGTGTCATGTACCAGGAAGGTGGTCCAGGGAGCTCTGTCCTTAAATTTGGGCTTCAGACTGCAGGTCTGATCTGTACCATGGTGTGCCCTGAGTGCCACCCATGCAGAGGTGTCCCATCTGCCTTGGTGTGTTTGAGGAGACCACTGCTGCCACCAAGGCTCATCTGGGCTGTTAGATTAATGGAATTACATGTGTGACTCACCTGCTGCAGGTCAGCCATGATCACAGCAGGCCCTGCGACCCTTGGAGGACACTGAGAGCAGCTCCAAAGGCTGTGCAATGGATCATCCCAAACGGATGAGCCTGAGCCAGCACATGGGAGAGGTGAGGAACTGGCGGGCAGAGAACAAACCCCACGTCCTGTGTGCCTGCAGCACATCCGATGGAGACATGCCCTGACCCACAGACCTCCACACACTGATGACGAGCCTTGAGGGGGCTGAAAAGCTCTGGAACCAGACAGCCGGGTCACTGCCCTGCCCATTGAACTTTATTTGCTCTGGAAATGCCTCACGGAGTTATATAAAAATAACCTGTGGATTGGCTTGCCCCATGCTTAGGTGGTGATGTCAGGGCAGTAAGCAAATTATCTTTCATCGGTTTGGCTGTATTTTTAAACACGAATTGTATTACTAATTTGGGGGTGCTCTGGCCTGTAGATAATCTGGGTGTGTTTACTGGATGACCTTCCTTCAAGTGCCTATAGTTTAAAATAAAATGTATTTATACCAGGTAGGGTTGGCCTTCCTTCTCTGCCTGGTTTGGGAGAAGAATTCATTGGGAAACCACGTGGCAAGTGGGGGGGATGCCAAGGGAACCTCTAAAGAGCTGTCATACAGGACAAGTTTGGGGCATAAATCTGAAGGCTAAGCACATTCATCGTCTTGGGCCTCACCACAGGTAGGTCAGAGTGGCCTGTGTTCACACACATCACAGAGATGGCCCAGGGATCAGCAAAGCCTCTGACATCCCCCGTCAGATCCTCTGTCACCTTGGCTGAGGCTCCTGCCAGCAAGGGAAATTCAAAATGTCTTTTTCTTGTCCACTCCTCATCCCAGTGTAGATGCAGTTCATGCAACACTGGCCTATGACAGTGGATATGACACCTTTCCAAGACTAGGACCAAGCTAGAAGAGCCAAGAGGAATGGCCACTCTGTGGGAGAGGAGGCAAATCCATCCTCTAGCATTTTTAGTGGGCAGCAGAGTCAGGTGGGATGAGAAGCAGCACTTTGCCATCGGATCTAAGCCCTCACTCCAGCTCAGACAGCTGCAGCCGAAAATTCTTCCCTTGGGAGTTCGCAGCACTTTTTAAAGACATGTTCCAAATAACTTTTCCCCAGATCTGGGCCCACCAACCCATGGCTGACTCTGGTAGCAGCAAGTTCGAGGGCAAAAGTTTAGTGAGGGATAAAAATGAAGGTTAATTTAAGCATCGCCACCTTCTGATGGGGAAAAAAAAAGGGCACATTTGGGCTTGTTGCTCTGTAAACACAGGGCTCTTCCTCTGGCAGCTCTGCTGTTTATTCAGTCATTGTCAAGGAGGCAGGAAATACTGAGTCAGAAATACTGCACAAAAAGAAATATATGATGCTTAGATATCTGTGCTAAGAGCTATATAAAAGGCTGAGATAGGCTGTGCTAAATAGTTGATCTTACTGGCAATGTTCTGAGAAACACTGGAGCCCTAAATGGCTCTTTGAAAAGGTCTGAGACAAATCCAACAGGTTGGAGGAGGGAACTGGTGGGCAGAGGTTGGACAGCCTTTGTCCCTTACTGCTGTCCTGGAGAAACACAGCATTTCCATCAAACTCTCAGCTGCACTCTGCCTGCTCTCTTCTCAGACCTTCCTAGAAAGGGCTCCATAAATTACACTTTGCACAGTTAACATCACTGCATTATTCCCTGCTTAGAATTTAAATACTATGTGTATTTAGGTATTGGCTTGGAGGAGGTTCTGGTATGTAGCTTTGCTTCCTGAGGAGTACGAACCAGTGAGATTTGGAGCACTGGCATTTGGAAGGAGCTCAGGAGGTGCTGAAGAACCCTGTGACAGCACCAGGGAGTGATCAAACACCTCAGCCAATGGATTTGTGGGGTCTCACTGAGCTCCTGTGTACCACCCACACCTTCATTGGCAAAGTCTCACTTCACTGACACCACTACAAAAGCTCCTCTGCTGGAGGTGGTGGGATGTAAAGTGGGACCATCAGCTCTTTCACGGGCTCTGCTCTTCCTCCAGCCACCCACTCCTGGCCTCTCTGTCTGCACCCAAAGACAGAACCTCACTGAGATCCCCTCACACCACCCCTGCCTACGCTACTGCCAGCACGGAGACAAGACAGAGCAGAGTAAGGTGATGACAGAAAACCTGCTTTGAGCCTCCAGCTTCCATGCAGAACGTGAGGAACAGCAGCACAGGAGACTGAGGTTTACTTCCAGCCCTGTGTGGGCTCCAATCACCTCTGTACCCTGATTTCCCATCTGGCAACAAACGGGAATGATTTGCTCATCTTCCTCTGCAAAGTGCTCTGGGGCGTGTGACTGAGACATGCGAATCATGGCAATTATTATGACTCCAACAAAGGAGCTATTGACATTTAAAGCAGATAAAGCCTTTAAATTACAGATGACACCTTGTGCCCAGCCTCAAAGAGGTCCTGGCTTCACCCAGCCATGAGGCATTTCACTCCCACTGGCTGTCATCACGTTGCTTCCTCCAGGTTGGATCTACACCACTTGAACATCTTCTCAGAACGTTTTGGCCATTTTGGGAAAATCAGGAAATCTTACCAGTGACCTTCAGCGTAGACCTGACTTCATGATGGCCACAGCTGTGTGAATGGTTTTATTCACATAGGGCTCTGAAATGCACCACATGGCGAAGGTCCAGGCTACTAGGACTGTGGCCACCACCCCACAGACATCTACTACACATCATCTGACCACTGGATGATTTGTAGTTTGCATTAGATGTCACTGACCAATTCATAAAATCACAGGATGTTTGGGTTGGAAGGGGCCTTATAACTCATCCCTTTACAACCCCCTGTCATGGGAAGGGACACCTTCCACTAGACCAGGTTGCTCCAAGCCCCATCCAATCCAACTTGAACAATTCCAGGGATATGGAATTCTTCCAGGTAGGCAAGAACAACTCAACAAGGATTCTGCAGCCATCAGGCAGACACACAGTGCTTATTCCTCTCAGAAGGATCTGGGCATGAAGGATAAAAACTGTTTTTTCCTAAAACTGTTTTTTTCTAAAGCAGAGACTAGACAAACTCCCAGGATAAGAAGCATAATCGATTTTACATTCTCAGTTTTGGGTAACTGAGGCAGATGATGACCAGAGCCAGGAGAAGCTGTGGATACTTCTCATATCTACAAACACCAGGAGGTGACCAGGTGAGTGGCCACTTGAACCTCCTGCCCCCTGGTCTCACCCTGACCTCTCTGTCTGGCTCCAAATCTGGGATCAGCAGCAATTACCCACCCAACGTGGGTGTCTCTCATGGCTTCAGCCAATGATGTCTGTGAGGTCCTTGAGGGGCTGCAGAGGTGCAAGCAGTTAATTATTGATTTAGCTGAGGCTGAAATCACACTGGTGGAGTGTAATGATGGATGTGCAAACAAAAGTTTTGCTGTTAACCTGGCAGTTGCTAGAGATCTCAGAGCACAGTCTGGGTGGAAGCTTTGAGAGAACCAGGAAGGTGAATTCAGTAGCCTGCTCTGCACACAACCAGCAGTCCTCATTTTGTCCTGGATGTTTGCCAGTGCCTCCTCCAGCACTACCCAAGTGACAGAGTTGTCTTCCTGGTCACTTAATTTTTATTGCTGTCCTTCCTATCTCACACCTTTCTGCGTTCCCAAACATGTGCCAGGGTGTCAGCTCAGCTGGGTAACAGCAGTTTATCATCACCTTAAAGACCTGTTATACTACAAACCCAGACACAGCAAAACATCATTACCAGCCTCGGCCAGACCTTGTAGTGAGCAAGGGACAGACCCACCATCTGCAGGACGCACAGACAAGGGGAATTAATCACTTATCTGAGAATCACAAGCCGATCTCTCGGTCCCACAGAGAGGGCTGGAAGGGAGACAAGGGACCAAACAAACACAAATTAATTTCCTTGCTATGTTGCCATCAGAGGAGCTGGGACACCCCTTTGACCCAGCCCTGCAGACAGCCCCTGTAATGTCCAGAGGAAGCCGCTCCCCCTCAGCAGCCTTGCTCTTCTGCAGCAGTGCAGGAGTTCTTTGCTATACTAATTTTATTCCTGCATGTCCCAGTACTGTGGGAATCTTGAGGCAGCAATATGCCCTTTGCCTTTTTGAGTGTGCACAGGAAACCTTGGGCTACCTTGGGAATTTTGCAGACACTGAGAGTCCTCCTTCTAAACAAAGAATCTCCTAGAGCATCCCACCCCTATGCCAGCAATCCCCTCCTTGCTACATGGAGGTGGTAGGAAGAGAGAGGATCAAGCACAGCAAATGCCTGCTCACCCCACAGCAGTGCTGATACCTCCACCTCATGGAAGAACATATTAGTATAAATCTCCCATCCCATGGGCTGCACAAGCTCAGTGTAAAAGCATAATGGTTTCTAGAAATCTCACAAAATACTATTTTTGGGTTACTTCACATGAGTGGGGATTGTTTAGAGGGCAGTTTGGAAACCCTTCTCCACAACATGGCAAGGTCTGAGCCCTAGCACTTAGAAGCTCCCAAATCTGCTCAGAGGCCATTTCTGTGCCTGAGAAAATGCTCATCCCACTCCCTACAACAGGCTGAGATGATGACTGGCACCCCAGTTGTGGCTGATAGGTGGATCCTGCTTGCAAATGCCACATCTGGAGATGCCCAGCTTGCAGCCCAGAAGGATGCAGTGGGGACCAGCTGGATTTTGCAGGATGCATTCATATTTTAAATTCTGCACATGTAATGTGTCCTCTTTATAAGGCAGAGGTGACAAGGGGTCTATGGGGACAGGCCAAATTTGGAAAGAGAGATATAAGATGAGGAAAACTGACTGTGGAAGAAGGTGCTCCTTTGTCCAGGCACCAGGGCTGGAGGAATTCCACTTGCACTGGAAATGAAGCTGTGCCTATTGAAAGGCCAGCTTGCCTGTGAATGAATGAAACTGGGCAGGGAAAGGCAGGCAGCTAATCCAGTTTGACATCAGGAGCTTTACTGCACAGGCACTCCTGGCTCACATCAATTCACTCCACAGAGGGATTTTCCTGGGTGCCTGGTAGCTGGCAGCAGGATGTTCTCCTGTGGGATGCTAAGACCCTCCTAGGAAGTGCCTTCTTGGTGGTGCTCACCATGAGGTGGGACTGGGACCACCTGTCTGCTGAGCTGGGCAAGACACTGAGGCTTCTGCTTCTCTGCAAGCCAGGACCAAAGGATAAATGAAGCCTTAGAGGCTTCTCCCAGCCCCAGAACTTTGCCCTGAAGTGGAAGTTCCTGAGCTGGGTAGCACAGGGAAGTGGGCAACTTTTAGATGGACATTGGTGCACACAGGTGGCTCCAAAAAGGTCCAGTGGGCATGAGATAATATAGAATCAGGGCTGGAAAGTACTTTTAAAGGTAATCTAGTCCCAACCCACCTGCCACCTTCCACTGTCCCAGGGCTCTCCAAGCCCTGTCCAGCCTGGCTTTGGACACTGCAGGGATCCAGGGGCAGCCCCAGCTGCTCTGGGCACCCTGTGCCAGGGCCTGCCCACCCTCCCAGCCAGCAATTCCTTCCCAATATCCCAGCTGGGCCTGCCCTCTGGCACTGGGAAGCCATTGCCTGTGTGCTGTCCCTGCAGGCCTTGTCCCCAGTCCCTGGGCAGCTCTCCTGGAGCCCCTTTAGGCCCTGCCAGGGGCTCTCAGCTCTCCCTGGAGCCTTCTCTTGTGCAGGGGAGCAGCCCCAGCTCTCCCAGGCTGGCTCCAGAGCACAGGGGCTCCAGCCCCTAGAGAATTCTTCCCTGGACCTACTCTAACAGGTTCATGTCTTTCCTGAACTGGAGGACTCCAGAGCTCCATAATGGCCAGAATTCTTGACTCTCTCCTTTAAAAGAAAGCAAAAAAAAAAAAACTCCAGAAGATGGACGTGCAAAAACTCGGTGGGTGGGAGAGCACGGGGGGCCCTGCAGGCAGCTGGCCAGATCCATCGTGGGATGGGTCTTCCTTTCATCTGCCCTGGGACTGAACCGAGCCGATGATCAAGGAACCGGAGGAGTTAACAGACTCCCAGCCAGAGATATTCATGGCACCCAGAGTTCGTGTAAAGTTTCATACCGGGACCCTTTACTAAATTCTTTCGGTCATGGGAGAGAAAACACTGCAACTGTTTAGTCTGCAGGGAGGTGGTGGCTCTGGCCCAGCACTCAGCGTTGCTGAGCAAACACGCTGGAGAGCAAAGGGGTTGTCACCCTTCTTATCTCCTCTGTCTGCTTTTCACCACGTCTCTCCCACCACCAGGCACCCCATGGGCATCGTGTACCAGAGCTGGATCTCCCTGCTTGAAATGCAGCTCTGGAATGGGGGGACAAGGGACCACTTGAAAATTGAGACCCAGAGGTGAAGTGCCAGGCTGCTAAAAAAGTGTTATTTACACAATGGAGCTCAGAAAATCTTTCTCAGAGGCTAATATTTACAAATTCTATGTAGCCAGGGAGCTTTTGCTGTAAGAAATGTTGTATTTGGCCGGTTTTTATTTTTTTTTTAATGGATGTCAAAGATGCATTAATAATTTTCACTCATCTCCTGAAGTATACATGTCTGGAGCACCTTACAATACCTCCAAAGCTGCCTATCCATGCTGGAAATACAAAGATTACAGAAAGGTGATGCAGAAAACAACTTCAACCTGCAAAAGCCCTCAATTCCTCCATCCTTTGTATTTGTAAAGGGATATCCATGATTATCATGATTATTTTGCCACATGTTGGCAGACTTTGAGCATCTGTGTGTAAGACCACTGGACAGCATGGGTTGGAATATTAGAGATGCAAGGAAACATATCTTACTCTTATGAACAAAGCAGAAATGGAAAGGTTTTGTTTCTCCAGCCTGAAACTGTCTCCTTAGCTCGTAGACACTTTGCTCTTGCAGTCCTCACTTTCAGTTCCTGCTGCTCCTGGACTGGAAGTGTTATCACAGAATCACAGAATGGTTTGGTTTGGAAGAGACCTTAAAGACCATCTTGTTCCAACCTCCCTGCCATGGGCAGGGACACCTTCCAATAGACCAGGTTACTCCAAACCTTGTCCAGCCTGGCTTTATCACAGAGTTTGGATTCCCAGCTCTGCCAGAGATGCTTGTTTTATCCTCTGATTAATAAAAAATTAGTATTAAGAGCAATAGTAATTTCAAAAAAAGGAAGCAAGAGAAGTGGAGGAATTTATCACTGGGAAGGAAAAAGGAAGCACTGTTTTGGGATGCTTAGTGAGGGGAGGAGCATGGGGGGACACCATCACTGTTGATGATACCAAAGAATGTGCCAAGGTGGGGCAACATCCTCCAGCCAAACATTGTTCACTGCTGTCACCAAGACTTGGATGCTGTATTTTCCATCAGTATCAGGCCTGGCAAGCTGTAAGATAGGAACCTGAAATAATTCTCAGGCCTCGTTTGTCACCCCTCAAATGTCCTGTAGCTCCTCTGCTCCCAGGAGCCACCAAAGCCACCTCCCACCATAATTTTGCATTTTCTTGTTTAAACATATGCAGCAGGAAAAGATGAGGGTGTGCAAAATGAACAAAGGCAAAAGATATGTGGACTTTGTTGGAAGCATTCATTCTCCAAATCCAGATTCTGACAGATAGCTATTGTCCTGGGTAGATTATGATGTTAAATTGTATCCCCATTCGTCCACCTAACCCAGACACAGGTTTTGTATTCTTAAAATTCCATCTCAGAGTAAAAGTGAGTGGAAAAGAAGCACCGAGTCTGTTATCAGAGACTGTACTTGCTCCCCCCCCCCGCATCGGGAGTTTTGACTACAGCACAGACAGACAACAAGACACAGATCGCCTTGGCTTTCCAACTAGCCGGAGCAGAGAGGTCTTCCTGGACTGTTTTCTTTCCCTTTTCTGAAACGAATCGAACCTGCTCTGGACTGGGGACTCGGGGGAGCACCGGGAGCTTGCACCCGTGGACTACTGGGAGCCCAGCCTGGGCAGCGGCATTTTCCAGCGCCAGAGGGACTGATAACAGAGCGAACACCCACAGGAAAGAGACCCTCTGAAGTTTGTCATCTCTTCTGAAGGGCAAGAAGTTTTGTAATTTGATATTGTTCATTTTTGTGCTGGGTAGTGCTGTGCCTGTGAAATAAAACAGGTTTTTTCCACTTCTCTCAGAAAAATCTCTTCCCGAACCGGTTGCGGGGTAGGAGAAAAAAAGCCACTTAAGTTTGCTTCCCGGGAGGAGCCCCACTGGAAGTTTTCTCCCACATTTACCCTAAACCAAGACAGCTACCCACCAAAATACCCAGCAATGAACAAACCCTGAGCCTAAGCATGCCTGAGGGATGCTGAGGGTGCTCGAGCTGCAGGTCCCACAGGACCACCCCTCTGGGTGCCACCACAGCAGTCAGGCTCACTTGTCTAGAAACTGAATCTGGTACAGAAACTTGTCACTCAGCTAGAAAACCTTAAAACAAGGTATTTCCTGCTGGTGAGCACAAGAGCATCCTCTGTATGCTATGGGTCTGTGTCCAAGTAAAGCCAGCGATGGGCAAAGCACATATTACCTCATTTTCCCCCTTTCCCAGGGGCAAAAAGAGGTGTTTCCTTCTCCAACATCTTTCTACCCATATGCCATCTTTGGGCTAATGCTGGCATATCCATCTGCCCTGGCCTTTGCACAGGAGGTGATGTCCCTGGCACCTGCTGCTCCAGGGTGCTCCTGTGTCAGCAGGATGCTTCATTCCCTTACAGAATGACTGGGGGGTGTGGGGTTTGTGGGATAAATCCCAGGCAGGGTGATGCATCCCAATGAGCCTCCAAAACTCCTGTCCCCAGGTGAGGTAAAGGGAATTAGCTACGAGCAGGGCTGGGCACAGCAGGGTGTCTGTGGGCATGGGGAGCAGGGATCGTCCAACCACACAGCACCCCAAAATCCCCACCTTGAGGTGGGTGCAGCAGCCTGAGCTGGATTTGGGCTGGAGCAGGCAGGAGCAGATGGTCTGTGAGGAGGGTGCCTTGGGCCAGCTGCGGCCCTGAGCTGACAGGAACATACTCCCACATCCCTTGGGTTTGAGCCTTTCGGGAGCAAACAAGAGAGTAAGAGCTGATGCCAGTTCAGCCCGATCTGGAGAGCTCTCAACACTGAAGTGCCCCCCTGCCTTTCCTCACCTTTTACCAATGGATAAATGGATTCTGAGGCTTTTAAAAAATAACATATTTCTGCTTTTTCTACCAGGACCCCGAGGATCCTCACCCACCAGCAATGTCTGGGGGCAGCCAAGAGCCCACCCCAGCAGGAGGCTGCTGCCTGGCTCTGTCCCAGGGCGGCAGGCAGGATGCAGGCAGGCTGAGCAGTCTGCAGTCTCCACCTAGAGCCCAGAACAGCCTCTGCTCCGTGCTTGAGCCCATGCACAGGGTGTGAATGGGTCCCACCACCTGAACTCCCTGCTCTGAACTCAGCTGTGCTTTTAGCAGGCAGCAGCAGTTCGGCCAGTGGTGTTCCTGACACTCTTCACCACCAGCATGCACAAGCAAGAGGATGGAGCTTCTGCTGGGTCCCACCATCACTGGCAGATGCCCAGGGCATCCACTGCCTGGAGAGACAATGAGACACCAAGTACCCTCCCATCATGTGCTGTAGCATGGGCTGCTCCCCACCATGGCTTTTGAAAAGAAGCCAGGAGAAACCACATATAAATTTATGGATTAAAGTTCATGGATATTTCTGCACAGCAAATCTGAGCATTGCCAAGTATAAGGTATAAAACCTTACCAGAACATTGAATTAAAATAAAACATGGCAATCTTTAAACTGGAAGAGATTTTTTTTTTTTTAGAAAATTAGTCCTGCTTCCCATCAAACTCTCAACTGCACAATGCACTGCTAGTCTAAACAAAACACCTTTCCTGTGCAGAGCCATGAGTGAGACTGCATTGGGCAGACTCCAGACCCCAGAGACCTGCACAGCAGTGGGGACAATCCCCTTGGCATCCTCTGTGATGCCCACTGCTACATCAGTGGCCCTGTGGCCACCTCCAGCTGCAACTCAACATGATCCTCAAAATCCACCCCTGGGCTCAGACTGAGGACTGATGTGCAGTGTAAACCCACTGCTTGTTTAATTTAGGGTCTGGCTCAACTATTCCCAGCTTCTAGTGCTTGTGTGGCACAGCTCCTGTCCCCATCCCCTCCTTCCTATCAGCACAAAACTGCCCTTTTTTCTGCACTCTGCTAACACCTGACATCTTGGGCTCCATTAACCCTTCCCTCACCTCACCACCACCCTCCAGGGAGGTGCTGTCTGGTGCTCCCTGGCTCCCATCACGTTCCCTTGCCACGGAAAGGCCGCAGAGGAGCCGGGTGGCTCCTACAGTCACCGCTCCCCTTGGGAGAAGTGGCAAGCTCAAGGCACGCCGCCGGACATTTAATCCAGGGCTCTCCAGTAACTCGCAGCCCTGCATGGGAGCCGTGTGCCAGCGGCTCCTGGAGCCTCCCGTGGCCAAGCCCAGCGCTGTTACTACGGGCAGGCAGACACGGCTTGGCCGGGCTCGGGGTAAAAGCAGGGCCAGCTCCAGTTGATGCCCAGCCCTTGCCCTTCACCTGCCGGCGCAGGCAGGCTGCCAGCCTGCTCCCCGGGCTCCCTCTCCTGCCTGCTGCTGACACTTGCACGAGGCGTGTTTGGCCTCGGATGACTGCAAAAGAAGGGGGAAAAATCACCCCCCCAAACTGCAGTAAGAATAAAAAAAAAAATAAAATTATTAACATTGTTATATAATGCTGATATATGGCATTAGCAAATATGTATAAATATATGTGCATAATTAATATATATGCAATAAGCATCTGTATTAACATATCAGCAAAATAAGAAGTAATGGAATAAAAAAATACAAGAATCAAGTGATAAAAATGGTACGATAATACGTAATAAAATTAAAATAATAAATACACTGTAAAAAATTGGAGAATATTTCCAGAGACACAATTGTGGGCAAAAAACAGGGAATGTGTCCCCTTTCCACTATTTTTCTCTGTGCTTGAGAGCAGGAGGATGCAGCAGCTGGGGATGCTCCTCAGAGCCACCTATGGGGCTGCATTCCCCATGCCCCTTCAAGCACTACATGGATATATGAGTGTGCATGAATTTAGAACTGCCTTTGAATTGCCTGGGCATATAGAAAATAAATCTCTTCAAAGCTACACAAAGCTTTTGCTGGGGGAGTCCCACAGTGATTTACAAAAGAAGGATGGTTTGATGTTTATCAGTATCAGAAATGTAAGGGAAGAAAGGTTTCCAAGCTCTACAACTTTCTGCAAACCTCTAAATGAAGATGTCTACACAAGGGCAGCATCATTTGCTACTTCTGTGCTTGTGTTTGGCTCCCGAAGAGCTGGCATCTGTTCTGAGGCTCACCACCCATATGTTCCTCATCTGCACAGATAGCCATGGAGAGCAGCTCAAGCCAAGGAGGCTTTCCCCATTGGATCTCCACCTCACTGGGGGAAAGAGCTCATCAAACTCCTGTGGAGGGGAAACCAAAGGCTGCAATGTTGGCTCACGCACAGATCTTAGAGATGGATGTGGTGCTGTTCTGTGGAGCTGAGCTCACTGCTGTGGCACATGAGCACACTCGTATGGCTTTAGGATCTGCTCCAGGGGCTCTTGGACATTTTTTCCCCCACCTCTCAGTGAAGTGACCTCTCTGATGTCTGTTGGGCAATTCCCTTTCAGAGACAAGTGGTACTGCTCTGTTTTATGTGCACAGATTGGACCATCTGTAATTAAATTATGTTAAAAACAGCCAGAGAAAGAGGACTGATGGGTTTTTGCAGTCAGTGCTGGATATGGTGTACAGGTCAGATACTCTCCAGCCACACTTGGATCCTCCTGCCTTCACTTCTGCCAAACCACAAACTGTTCCTCACCAATAATCATGTTGAGAAGGAAAAAATAAAATCTGCCTTTCAGCATTAACCATTAATGTATTACTTAGAATAACACAAAACATCACAGAACCATTAAGGCTGGGAAAGACTTCTAATATCATTGAGTCCAACCAACTTCTATATGCCAGTTCCCACAGTATCCACCTGGTGTCTATCATTACAACCTGAAGCCCTACAATGCTGAAAGAGCTATTATCACTGGGAGGCTGTTTGCTCAGACTAAAAAGGCTACAGGACAGGAAGAACTTCAGCCCATTTCTCCCAAAACCTCACACTCATCTTGGCAAACACACTGCACACACATTTACTAGAGGGAATCAGTCAGTTCTCCAGCACATCATACCACAATGCCTACATCCCAAGAAATGCTTCATCCTAAATTCTCCTCTTCCATCCCCTACCTGGGATGACAGCAATGAGTTTTTGGTCATTCCTGGTTGAGCCCCTCTATAAATGATCACACCAATCATCTTAAACCCAACCAAGGCCACTAAGACACAAGTGCAACCTCTGCCAAAACCCACATGATTCATCTCAGGGGAATAGAGGGGAAGGGTCTGGAAGGGAAGCCATACAAGGAGGGGCTGAGGTCACTTGATTTGTTCAGGCTGGAGAAGAGACTGAGGGGAGACTCACTGCAGTTACAACTTGTAATGTGCAGAGAAGGGTCAGGCACTGATCTCCGTTCTGTGTGACCAGGGACAGGACCCAGGGAATGGCTGGAACTGTGCCAGGGAGGGCTAGGTTGGATATTAGGAAAAGGCTCTCCCCCGAGAGGGTGCTGGGGCACGGTCCCAAAGCTGCCGAAGCTCCAGAAGCATTTGGACAATGCTCTTAGGGGATAGTTGGGGTGTCTGTGCAGGGTCAGGGGTTGGAGTCCAGGATCCTTGTGGATCTCTTCCAGCTCAGGATGTTCTGTGTTTCTATGAAGTCTCTACATCCAGAGCTAAACACAGCACTGAACCAAGGAAGGGCCATTTCTGGGACATCAAGAGGTTGCAGTAAGAAGATGAAGAAACCCTGTGTGGGTGTGCAACCGGGTTTGCCATTTGGAATGTATCAGGATGTGCAACAGCGTGTGCAATAGGGTAGGCAATAAGGCAAGCCATAGGGTATGCATTTAGGTGTGCAAAAGGGGAGGCATTAGGGTGTGCAACAGGGTATTCATTAGGGTATGCCACAGAGAAAGCATTAGGATATAGCATAGGGTAATCACCAGGGCATGCCCCAGGGTATCCAGCAGGATATACAGTAAGGTATATCATCAGGTATGTTTTGGGTGTGCAACAGGGTAGGCGTTAGAGTGTGCACTAGGATGTGTGTTAGGGAATGCTTTAGGACATACTACAGGAAATGTTTTAGCTTATACTATAGGGTGTGCACTAGGATATACCAAATGGTATGCCATGGGAAGTGCAATATGGTCTGTAATAGGGTGTGCATTAGGATATACCATAGGATATGCCATGGGAAGTGCATTAGGCTCCACCACAAGATATTCACCGGAGAATGCCACAGGCTACCCAACCGGATATGCACTAGGGTACACCACTTTTGTGCATGAGTATGCATTAGGGTATAAATTTTGGGATGTGTTAGGGTGTGCAGTAGGGTATTGCTCAGAGTATCCTGTGACGTATCGAATGCAGTGTGCCTTAGGGTATGCATTAGGGTGTGAAATAGGGTATACATTAGGGTATGCCACAGGGTATCCAACAGGGCACGCAGCAGGGAAAGCCACAGGGCATCCAACAGAACCAGCCCTTCTCCTCTGGCATCATGGCAGTTCCATGTGCAGGGATGCACCAGGCACTGGCTCTGGCTGCAGGCCAGCACGCTCTGCTGCTCTGTGTCGGGATGTTCGTTGAGTGATTTTTGGTTTTTTTTATTATTATTATTAAAAGAAGGTATCAGCCTTCTGTTTGATGTGCTGTTGGCCGTGGTTGCCAAGGGGAGCAGTGTACAATTACAGTCCCAGTGATGTGCACTCTAATAATACACTTGGCTCTGCATAGCTCAGATGCAGACACAGCTCTGCTATAAAGAGCACGGTTGTTCCAGCAGAGGAGTACTCCAACTTATGTTACATGTGAAGGGTTTGTGGCACAGTGCTTAACAACCCCCCCACCACTGGAAAAATAAAAACGAAAAAAAAAGAGCCTGGGCATGCCAGTGAGTGAAATGATGGCAAGCATTGTCTCTCTTGCAGGAGAATTACTTTCAATGTATTAATTAAGAAGGTATTCCTAGAGGCATGAAGAAATTGTCTATGTGTCCACTGAGATGTTCTTTCATTTCCCCAGCCATCCAAGCTCCCCAGGCACAGATCACCTAGGTCCAATTCAAGGGCTCACACAGCTCAAAATAGATCTAGCTACCAAAAGACTAAACCAAATTTAATGAGGAGAAGATCAAACCCAAATCACAGAACTACAGGTTTGTTTAGGTTGGAAAAGCCATCTAAGATCATCAAGTTGAGCCATCTCCTCAGCACTGTCCAGGCCACCCATGTCCCCAGGTGCCACAACCACAAAGCTTTTAAATCCCTTCAGGAGTGGTGCCTCCACAACTTGCTTGGGCAGCCTGTGCCAGGGCTGGACAACCCAGATGCCAAATGATCCCTTGGGTGCCAAGCTCCCACATGGCAGCTCTACCAGATGTCAATCCATGGCTCCCCTTTCCACATCTCTTCTCCTGTGAGGCAGCACCCAAATTCAAGACTTAGCCAAGATTCTAGACTAAAAGATAAGGATAAATTCAAACCAGAGTTTTCCTGATTTTACAGGATGAAGTGGACCATGTTGGCTGTAGGGAAGCTCTTCAGAGGAGCTGCAGGCAGGGAGGGGGATGATGTGACAATACCCTCATGCTGCAGCACTGGCATCTCAAACCAAGTGCCCTAAGATAAGCTGTGAACACTATGCAACCCTTGAGCACAAGCACCTTGTCAACAGCTGAAAATAGAAGAGGAACCAGGTTAAAAAGACAGTTTAATTCCTGTTTTGCAGGGAAAAAAACAACCCTTGCTGCTTGTTTTGAAGTCCAGAAGGGTATAAGGATGCTGTCTACAGGTAAAGGGATGCTGTCTATAGGTAGAGCCATGCTGGCAGGGCACCTGAATGGGTTTATGCATCAATTCCTGAGGTCCTGTGGTGGGGGTGAGCTGTTGCCATCACAGTCCTGAGGGAAAGGGACAAACAAGCCCCTACAAAACAGGAGCATCTGCCAGGAGCAGATGTGGGGGCTAGTGGTGCAGCCCCAGGCGCCAGCAGCATGGGGAGGGATCACACTGATCCCGATTTATCACACCCCGGCACAGTAATTCCCCAGCTCGCCGGTGCCCAGAAAGCCGAGCTCCTTACGTCCGGGGATCAGATTAGTCTGAAAGGTGCTAGAGAGACACAAATCCTGCTCTGCAGCAAGCATTTCATTAGAGGTTTATTCTTCTTTTTTAATTAATGGTAAATTATCTAAAAATGCCGGATGGAAAATATCTGGTGGTGGAAGGGCCAGGACTGTAGCTGGGTAATGTCCTATCATGAATCATACAAAAATATGATTATAACATATGGATATATATGCATATGCACATGTGTGTGTATATCTATCTATGTGTGTATACATATGGATACAAAATAATTTATATCAATGTATTAATATATCATACATCAATAGGATATTCACATTACTCTGTAACATGACATAATATCCAATATGCCTTATTAATACTGGTAATATATTGTATCAGTTCCAACATACAATATGTATTGATATTGATAATCAAACTCCTTATTTCACACCAAGACAGCTGCAATGACTCTTTCCTGCCTCATACCTGGCTCTGTCTCCAGCCAGGGCTATCAGACCTGAATACCTCAAAATATTTCTGGTTTAGGGCTCCACCGAAGTATTTATGAATCAGTTTGACTGCATCTGATTGTTTTGTTTGGAAAATGAAACAGTGCTTGGAGAAAGTCAAAATCCTTTACTATCACAAAGGAAATGTTAAATTATTTAATTTCACACAGCACTTTGCTTTTGACCTGTAGTGATCTGTCACCTTTTGCCCCATCAAGACATTCATAAAATATGTGCAGTTTGGGGCTGAACAAATCCCTTTTGCATACTTCTCTGTGCCTCAGTACATGAACTCGTTCACTGGCACACTCCACTCCCTCTTTGCACTTCATTCCTCCCCAGCTCTCCACAATGCTCCCATCACACTGTGACTGGCTACATGTTCCTGGGAAGCACTTTGAGTCTCTCTGGAGATAGCAGATCTATTATTTATCCTACATTTATGCTGTGAAGAGCTGAATGGGAAGCCACTCTGTCTTGCACAGGATGCTGCAGTATAAATCACTTTCCTGGGTCTGTTCACATGGGTGGAATTACTGGGGCAAGCAAATAAAGCAAACTAGAAGTGTCCTCCCTAACCCAGGACTGTCATCAGCATCAATTGTGGGCTAACACCCTGCTGCTCCCTGGCCATCATTCCTGGACTTCATTCTGGATTTCTTAGATTGCTCAGCCTGACAGGGAAAGATGCAAGAGTGACTTGGTATGGGAAGAATGGGATGCACAGCAGGTTTAGAGCTCCTCCAGCCCCTTGCTGCTAATTCTGGGACTGATTCTGTCTGCAATTTCCCTCATTCTGATTGATAATCCCTTTGGAAATACTCATCTGGAAAAAATCACCACCTGGTACAGGTAATGGGCAGATGTGTATGCAGACCAAGGGCTCTGCGGAGGGGAGTAGGCATGGGGAGAGATGCTGTGTTTGACAAGCATGCAGAACAATGAGAGTAGCAAAGCTGGACCAGTCACTGCAGAATTATCTGATATTGATTTTCACTATTTTATTTTACTCCTTATTTCCCTGCTTGCTGTGCTGCCCCAAAGCCAACTCAAGGTACAGACAGCCAGGCACAGTGTCCAAGAGAGCATCTCCAACAAAAGCAGCAAGAAGAATGAGAAGGCAAGTCAAAAACTGGAGTGATGCTGAGCAAGACTAGTGTGGAGAGCAGAGAAACAAAATATGAGCTCTGTATGTCCCACAGATATGTGTGTGAGGGAACAGCCACGTGGAAATGCACCTTAAATTAAGGATGGAAATTCGTAGTTTCAACTCTGTCTCCAGAGGCAGAAAATTGGAGGTGCATGTGACACCCTCCCAAAAAAGAAGTGCCCTCTCTGATGGTGGCACTGCAGTAAAACACACTTCTCTCAGGAGACCATGGGCAGTTGAGGATAGCCCTTTTTTTCATCATCCAATATTATTATAGAGTCATCCAGGCTGGAAAAGATCTCCAGGACCATCAAGTGCAACCATTAACCTCATGGACCAGTTATCAGAGCCACTGCTTTTTCCTCCCCACTGCAACTTTGCTGTCACTGATGGTTTTGGAGCAGAACAACCAACCAGTTCTCCACATGCCAATAAACTAGTCACCCAAAATAGTGAGAAAATACGCAATTATTTCAGTTTTGTTTGCAATCAGAAACCAGAATCAGATCCTTCAGCTAGGTAATGCAGCCAAAAAGCCTGCTCAGGGATCATCCTGGTGTCTAGACCACTTGAGATGAGAAGGATCCTCCACTCTAACAGCCTACATTGAGAGACCCTCCCAGTTCATTTCTTTCCATGCCATGGGGATGCTGCCTCAAGCAACTGACTCATTACTCAGACAGACCCTGGTGTGAGATGCTACAATTCCATGTAGAGTTCATGAAATGAGAATGAAGAGTACCTTGATAACGCCCTCAGTGTCACAGTATCTCTGGTACCATTAAAGATGTGTGGAGACAAAACAACAGGTGCAATTCGAACCCATCAACTGGGTTCAAAAGGAATTTGGTAACAGCTCAGCTCCAAATAAATTTTAAGACCAATTTTGAGATGATGCTGCAGGCATCGGAACAACTAACTTTATCTCATTACCTGCAACATGTTGAGGAGCAGACTCCGGAATTTGGTTCCTTCCACCATGAAGAGGGCCATTTTGTCACACAGCTTGGCTGCTGTGGAAGCAAAGCTGCGGTCTGTCACCGCTTTCTGGTAAATGGTCTTGACTATCTCCCCCAGCATCTCCTCAGAGTTGGTGGAGTTCTGGGCCTCCTCCATGAAGGTGGTGAGCTTGGAGTCAACATCACTGCTATTGTTTCTCATGCTGTTGAGAATTTCAATTAATTTGTCCATTTTATTCTTTTCAGGGTCGGTGGTTTCCACCGTAACTTCGTCCTGGTCCGTGAAAAGGGAAAGACAAGGCGTCTGTTACACAAGGAAAAAACAGATATATCAGCCCATGTCCTTGCACAAACAGCAAAGGGGGAAGGGGATTGGGAGAACAAACAGAAAGAGAAAAGACAAAGCATCTTTTAGTGGCACAATATAACCTCAGCATTGGAAAGCACAAGCACATGCATCCTGCCCCAGAAATGTCCCCTTTCTCTATTTCCCACAACACTCAATCCCAAAGTCCTATCCCTCACCTCAGGGAGAAAATGTCCTTGAGGGTCCTGAGCCAGAATGCCAAAGTCTGATCACCTCTGACTGCCTTTGGCATCTTGAACCAGTTTCTAGTGTCTGTGACATCATGATAATGGACATTTTTTTGCTTCTCTTTAGAAAGTGCACTGATGTTTGCAAAATCTTCAGACAACAATCCCACAGAAATATATTTATATATATATATATATTAATGTAAGATATATAATTATAAATATATATTATATATCTAAATATATTTTTAATACATACTTAATAATTGAGATGAAAGAAGTCACATGATCCCAGCATTCAAAGGACTCTTGACTTTTCCATCTCTTGCCTGTTACACTTTTCACCTCCCATCATTACCACAGAAATTACTGCTTCTTTTCAACATTTTATTACACATTTCCTCAGTTTTCCCCAGCATGCAGCAGGCATGCATTCTGCTTGCTCTGGTCTGCTCTCTTCTGCCTCTCCATCTCAATCTTGTACAATACAGACCTGTAGCAATTTTTCTGACAAACCCCATCCCCAAGGGAGTTGTCCAAATCTCCCATCAGGTTGCGTTGACATTACCCACCCAAGAGTGGATGCTGATGAGATTTTTATTCTTACAAGAGTCTAAATTTCTGAGAAGAGCATTAAAATGAATACTTTGAAAGTCTCTACTATACTCCCATCGCTTTAAAGAACATAAAAATAACTAACAAAATCTCTTACTCCCCCTCATGCCACATCCAGAAATAGTAAATGCTCATGCATTCAAAGGTATACATTTCCAACATGCACTCCCATGGAATTGTATATGTTCACGTTATTTTTGCTCTGTATTTTGGAAATCTCATTAGAGATAACCCCATGGATGCTTTTTACAGTCTGACAAAAGAATCTCAAGAGAAAGATCTGAGTTTCACGGGGGAAAATGGAGATATCATCTCCAAATTCCTCAGAAATCTGTGGCTGAATATTGTTTCCAAAAAGGATTTCTCCTCCGTCACTTGCATGCAATACTTTTGTTATTGTTGGGTTGTTGGAAGGAAGAGGGGAGATAAGGGCATTTCAATTCATTGCAGAGATAAATGGATATCAGCTTTAAAGCAGCGGAGTCCAACTATTCAGCACTCAAGAGTCAAAGCTGGGGATTTAGCTCTGTAGTTGCAGAGACAAATTCCCTTTTTCAGATTTTTTTTGCAAAGTGACTGAGCTCTTCAGACCAGGAGGGAACTTATGAGTGCACCAGCCTTCCCCCATGGAAAAGGGGAGAGTTCCCAGTCCCTGGAGAACTCAAGCTGGTAGAAACCTCAACCAAGAAGTCAAGCTCAGAGCCACAATTCTTTCAATAAAGGCCTCCTGAAGACGCACAAAGACGCCTCAAGAGAAGTGTGGAAGACAGAGCATTAAAGTAAGTTGGGAGCACTGATGGAAAGGTCCCTTGAGCCCACCCCACCCTTTGTATGGAGAACAGCCAACAGCCAGACTCTCAGAAAAAGAGAAACTCAAGAAATAATACCTTTTCTTTTAGTCTCCTCCTCAGCCTGTCTTTAGAAGACTGAAGCAAATTGATCTTGGGTCTGTCCCCAATGCGCTCGTGGACGCTGTCTTTCCGCTTGGTCTCCGGCTCAGGGACGTACTGCTGGGACTGCTTCTCCACGGCCTCGGGGCCTCGGGGCGCCTCCGCGGGGACGTGCGCCGTGCACACAGAGCTGTCCTCGATTTTCAAATTCTCAGTCTCTTTGGCGTTTCTGTGCGTTTCTTTGTCGTTGGGTGAGTGCTTCTGGTTGTGGTGCCATCTCCGGTTCTGGCTGTAGCCGTGGTGGCCCGTCCTGCCCGAGGAGTGAGGGGCCTGACCTCCTTGGTAGAGTTTCTGGTGGTCCCTGTTATGCTTGGTGCCACCCTGCTGATGATCCGTGTGCTGCTGAGACTTGTTCCCGCTGGGAAGTCTCTGCTGTCGCCTGTAAAGTCAAGGAAAATCACTGAAAAGCCTCAGAAAATAGGTTTTAACTCCTATTAGCTGGAAACCAAATAGGTTTTTTGGTTTGGTTGATTTGTTTCTTTGTTTGTTTGGTTTTTTATTCTGAAAACTGAATGGCGGGGAATTAAAAAAGAAAAGTGGAAGAGAGTCAAAGAAAGTTCATTCATTCCTTTGTGGTTCTGCTGGGCCAACACATTTGTCCCACCAAGCAGCCTGGCCCTTGGCAGGGGACCACAAAAAAGGAGGCAATTTCTTGTCATCTAAGAACTCATGCCTCTAAATTTCTTTCAGTGACAGTCATATTTCAGCTGAAAATTTTTGTGCAGTTGGACAACATGACTTTGGTTCCCAGGAAAAGCTCTCCCAGATTTCTGGGTTAAATTCTCCCATGTTTCTCTGTTACTTCCACACTAACCAGGAAAAAAAGTGGCAGCAAGCCAGGTAGGCAAGAAATACTAGGAGTTTTTTATTTTTCTGAAGATTTTAGAGCTCCTGATACACCCAGACTACATCATCACTTTCTTCTCTTGCCTGCCAACATGGCACACTGCTGCATGGGTTTGCAGTGAACCATTTTAAGGGTATCGGGAATTTCTAAGTGGAAAAAAATTAACTAAAAGGCAAGATACTAAGTAAACTGGTGATCTGTCCACACCAAATGGTTTTGTTTGGCCTTATTTTATACATATCCTTCAGCACTGCTACACCAGGACAGGACACATGCATGGATGAAAAGAAGACCATACTTGGCTCTGGCAGCATGGAGGGCATGGCATCCAGGACCACGACCTCCAGAGAGAGGCCCATGTATACAGAGCTCCAAGTGGGTAACATGGAAATCCAACAGCCAGAAAGAGGAGGAACTGCCCCCAAAGGGTTTACTTGAGAGACTACAACATCTCAGAAAGACGGAACAAACCCCTGAGTGCTGGCTGTAACCGGTAGCTGAGATGGCAAATCCCCAAAAAAACAAGAGTTGAATAGAAGAAACGCTTTGGCAGTCTCGGGCATCTCAGATTTCCAAACAGGCTGCAGTGTGGCTATCCCCAGCGGAGAAGGCAGAGCTGGAATGCCATCATCCAGGATGCACCTAAGATGGAGATGGTCCTGGCACTGGCTGCCTTCACCAGGGCTGGGTGCTTCACCCTAAGCATGCTGGCATCCCCTGCCTGCTGCCTCTTTGATATTGGTCTTGGCTCTGAGAGCCCATGGGATGTTTTAATGCCCAGCTCTTTACAAGGCTGCTGGGAGCAGTGACACAGGACTTGAGGGTGACACAGGGCATGTCCCCAGTCTCAGCCCTAAAATTAAGGAAACAAGTTTGAGCGCTGTGGTGACTGCAGTGGTCTTCCTCCTTACTGGTTCTGTAGTCATGATAAAGCCCCTGGTCAGCCTCACCCCTTATCCCAAACCCCCACCTCAATCTGGATAAATAGCAGTGTTTACTTTAAACCCATCCCACAGCAATTAGTTTTATTTTCATCACTGGCACTGCTCAGCTAAGGGCGCTCGGACGAAGGAAGCAGCCATTCACAAATACATTTCAATGGTCAGCAGTCTCCAGCCCTGCCTGCCAAAGCCATCTGCACACAGAATCTGTATTCCTTGGCATCCCCAGGAGTCAAAACCTATTTTCTGAGGCCAACTGGCTTTTAACCATAAAAAGTGAGGGCTCGTGTTTAACAAACGCAGGACGAAGAGGCTTGTTCATGGCACTGGAAGGAATTGTGTTTACTCTCAGACCACCAGATCTGGTTTTCTGAGATATTCAGTGTGTGTTTTTTGGTTTTGTGGGGATTTTTGTTTTGTTTTGCTTTTTTTTCCCTTGCAAACTGAATGGCAGGGAACTAAAAAAAAAAAAAAAAAAAAAAAAGGAGATGGGAAAAGCTTTCCTGTTTGCTGGAGCCTACAAGCATTTTATGAGTACAGATTCTCCACATCAAGTTTTCCTGGCATTTCTTTGTTTCCTCTCAGTAATGCAATCACATAAACCGCTTTGTAAAGAGCAATGCTTATTAAAAGGGGAATGTCAAAATAAAAGTTAGTTAAAAACCTTATCTGGTACAAAGCCCTCACAGGCCCAAGTGTACAAGAGTTTTGCTTTCTGTGGTTTCATTCTCTCAGACTGAGTTTAATCTGAGTTTAACTGTTTGGTTACACTTCAAGTCTCGGCTTATAAGCCAGTCAGCCTGCTACTTTATTTAATTTGTAAATATTGCACAGAAATTACAGAAGTTGCACAAAGACACGGCTATAATTTCAGAAGAGAGAAAATGCCTGGAAATGAGCTGGGAACCAAACTTGGCCATAAATTCCTGCAAGAAATGCATGCAGAGACAATTTTTTTCCTAAAGACATGGTGATATTATAAACCAAACCCTTAGTGCTTAAGGGTGATGAATGTAAAAAAGGTTTACAATTAAAAGAGGTTTAAAATTAAAAAGGTTTAAAATTAAAAAAACATCTAGTTAGGCGGAATGTGCAAGATTGCTCATTTTGGGGCTGTTGCAATAGGATGGGGGAGAACAGGCAGCCTTGCCCTTCCACAGGACAGCTAAAAGACGATGTCCCCATGGCAAGAGGCAGAGTGACCAAAGCTCAGCAGTCACTGGCCAAAGGGTGGAAAACACCAGAGTAAAAAAAGTTTTGGGAAAAAAACTGCAAGAAATAAAAGGCAAAGGAAGGAGAATGGCAAACAAGGAGAATGTCTGTGACTTGGCAGCAGTCAAGGATCTAGACAATCATCCAGCATTCAGGCAAAGACTCGTTGTGTGCTTTTATCTTCCCAACACCCCAGCGAAGAAGAAAAGCCAAGAAGAAATAGGATCCGCAGGGAAGAAGAAAGCAGGGAGAATGGGGCTCAGATCTTAAAACTCTCTTGACTACACAGCATCTGAAAGCCTGGGAAGTTGGGACAACCTATGCTTGCTCTCAGGTGTGACCAAGGTGCTGGGGACACAGAAAACCCCAGCAAAGGACAAAATGGGGACCTGGGTGTCCCATCACACTCCCACTGTGGGTTGTTGGAAACAACCTCGTGCTTGTTCGAGGGCAGCACTGTAGGTACTCAGATGGCAGGTTAAGGTCATGCCCCCAGCTGGTGCCTTGGGGTGATGTGCCAAGCCCAGGGAACCAGGTCAGGCAAGCACCCAAATGCACCTCCCAACACAGGCTTTTAGGTCTGAGATGCTGAAGGGAGGAACAGCTGAAGCTTGACTCACACAGTGACATCTCCAAGTAAAGCAAGAATTTACCCCAGAAAAATGCTGCAGTTACTGGGAAATCCTTCCTCTGTCCCCCTCTGCTCATTCTTAGCCATAAAGATTCAGTGCCTTGCAGGGAACCATAATTCAGCTACAAGAAAAATCATCTGGACAGTACAATGGTTTCTTATCTCTTGACTCCATTTAACATTAAATAACTATTTTCACTTCAAAGGCCAAATTCCAGTTCAGTTCAAAACTCCCCCTGACTTCAGTGGGATTTGGCCATTGGACAACATGGAAATTAAAGAGACATTGAGAGTTCACAAAGAAATTGCAAAAGTACTAAAAACCAAGGGGAGACAGTCAGGGTTGCCAAGCTGGAAATAGGATGGTATTGCTTCTGCTATTGTTTCTCCACCCATTTTTTTAAATTCTTTTTATTTAATTAACTAAATGAGATACCTTTCAACAGAATTTAGATCTGACAAATGTCTGTTCTGTTGGAGAAGCCTACGCAAACAAATCTAAGGCTTCAGCTGTCTTGGTGATTACCAGCCTACGTGCTCAGAAATACATTATTCCTGCAAGTTTTTACTACATTGTTTGCTCCCAAGGAAAGGAGCAGGAAGGCACAAGTCTGGGGAAAGTAACTCCAGACACGTGGACAGCTGTAGTCTAAAACACAGTTGCTCTGTCCTGTCAGCCTTGCCCATATCCTCATGAGTGAGAAGAGTCTTTTGAGAGCCCCCACCATTTGTCTGGCATGTGAGGAGCTGGAAGACAATGCAGAGCTGCATTCTCCTGGTGGCTGCACAGAGACCTGGGTAAGCAATTCCTACAAACACTGAGATGTGAGGAGTTAAATTAGAGCACTAGTCCCATGAGGGGCAGCTGAGGGAACTCAGGTGGCTCAGCCTGAAGAAAAGGAGTCTCAGGAGGGACCTTCTGGCTCTGACAGGAGGATGCAGCCAAGTGGATGTTGGGCTCTTTTCCCAGGGAACAAGGGACACACAAGAGAAAATGGCCTCAAGCTGAGCCAGGTGAGGTTTAGATTGGATATTGGGAAAATTCCTTAATTGAAAGGGATGTCATGCCCTGGCACAACTGCCCAGGGCAGTGGTGGAGTCCCCATCCCTGGAGAGATTTAGAAGCTTTGCAGATGTGGCATCTGGGGACATGGGTCAGTGATGGCATTGGCAGGGCTGGGGGAATGGTTGGACTCGATGCTCAAAGAGGTCTTTTCCTACCTCAGCAATTCTGAGATTCTATACATTTCCAGTGGCACTTAAGACATTTACCCCACGAAGCAGGGCACCTTGTATGGCCAAACAGACTGAAGTCCCATCCTGGGACTGAGGGACCAGGTCTCTGCACATGCTGGTTCTTGCCTCTGGAGAACTTGCCTGGATACTTGCCCTCAATCTCAGCCAAGTTCCCCATGGCACAAAGCCTCCAGGACACCAAAAGCTCCTTGCAGAGCACAGATTCTGATTTAGTCCTGCTTTTGTGCAGAGCAGAATACCTGGTGGGCATAGCCAGGGCCACCCAGTAATTAACAACTAATATGGACTTGCAGACACTCAGGAAAGAGGTTGAGAATGAAGAGTGTTGCCAAGGTCAAATCTTCTCCATCCCTTGCATCCTTTTAGTGCTTGAATGAACACATTCCTCACTGCATTTGACAGTAAGTTTCTCTGCACTCTTCTGACTGCTTGGTCAGGGTCTCATCTTCATCTCTGTGTGAGTATATAATATAATGCTAAGTCTTGGAATTATCTCACAATCAGCTTTGCTATTAACATGCCTGCAACTAATTAGCAACTGTTATTTCAAGGGGTGGATTAAGATCACAGAATCATAGAATGGCTCATATTGGAAAGAGCCTTAAAGATCATTCAGTTCCACCTCCCTGCCATGGGCAAGGACACCTCCCACTACATCTAGGTGTGCCAAGCCCCATTCTGCCTGGCCTAGAAGACTTCTAGGATCTGCTGCAGGAATGGACTCTGTGGGACCTTCCATTCCCATGATGACCCCAGATCTCTCCTATCCATGACACTCCTCAAGGCTGGGGGAGCAGAGCATCCCCAAGGAACTCAGCAGCTGCTCCTACAAATGGTGGGGCTCACTCTGTGGGATGTCAGGCCACCTCTCTCACCTTCTTTCTGAAAACCTCAACACAATTTTCCATTGAAGGAGGGAAATTAAGAAGGAACCCTCTTAGAGTCACCACTGAAAGAGTAAAATTCTCAATTTAACATGTAGGTTATTCCTGGCTGTACTTAGCTATCTGCCCAGGAAACTCGGCCTGAAGAGAGAAAGGGCAGCAAAATTCTCTGAAACATCCCCTGAACAAAATCATGTCTCCAGACCCAGTCTTTCTGAACTAAGCATATTCCAGCCAGACCGCAGACAACTGGACTGGTACCCTGAAGCAGGCACTGCTGGAGGAGTTTGGGCATGGCAGTACTGCTGTGGTCAGAAGAACTCATCATCACTGGCTTTGAGCACTCAAGAGATGTTGTGGGCCAAACTGGAGGGACCGAATGATCCTGGTTAGGACTTGGTGGGATTTTATAGCACTTAAAACCGGTCCCAAGAGGTCTGGGGAATATTTTTATTAATATAATGAGGAAAAATATCTGAATTTCTATTCTGGAGGCCTGACTTTTCCCAGAAGTATTCTTCAGCAAGCCTACCTCCATCAAAGGCACTCTGATGTTTCATGTGAATGGTTAATGATAACTCAGTACTGCTTTGATGCAGGGAGCATCACAGCATTTTCTATCCTTTCTATGATATCCTTTCTATCCAGCCATTTTCTGTCCTTGCTATGGCTGAGAATGGGAAACACTCAAATAAACCTGACAGTTCCACACAATTTAATCAAAAACATCAAAACCCCACAGAAAGCAATAACCACCAACTCCAGGGATGAAGAACACAGGATTTGTGTTGTGTTTTCCCTTTGGCTTTCTCTCTCAAACTGGTTTCACTTGGCTACAGTTTCATTTTTGTTTGCATTTTTCTTAGATGAGAAGGGAACAAGATGTCATGTTCACTCCTGAAAACAAAAATGAAATTATTCACACTTCTTTCATGCCATTCTGTCACCAGGGGTAGAGACCACCCCAACTGCTAGACGGAGCCCACATCATCTAGACAGACATGGCATCTTGAAAGTGTAGAAAGTCCACCTGTCAAAGTGGTGATCAAGATTTAAGACCATCTTTGAACAGCTGAGATGAAGTGCATGCTTTAAGTCTTACATGTATGCATCTTTACAAACATACAATGAACGCCAGAAGACAAGCACAGCCAACCAAAACAACGCTGTGAGGGGAGAGATGTTTGTGATGAGGCTCAGAGTCTCTGGCTGCTGGGAGAAGCATTATGAAATCCTCATGTGAGTTGTCTACATGCTCTTTGTACCTTGGTCCTGAGGTACAATCACTGCAGACAACCCTTCCTTTGGACCTGGACACCACATCTGCCTTTGTTTGCTAGAGATGATTTCGTTTGGTCCTCATAGCATAATCAGACTCACTATAAACCAATATGGTAGCACTGATTTTCACAATGATGGCTGTAAAACACCAGTCAGTACAGGTTGTTCAGAGAGGTGGTGGAGGCCCTACCCCTGGAAACACTCAGGGCCAGGTTGGACAGGGCTCTGAGCAACCATGTCTACTGGAAGATATCCCTAACCATGGCAGGGGATGGGACTGGCTGAGCACTAGAGGTCCCTCTGAAACCCAACTACCACACTAAGTATTAGTGTGATACTGTGTCTTTACATCCAAAATTCCCACTGGCTCACAAGCAAATGGATGAACGACCAGCTTCTCATTCACAGGACCACCAGTCTGCAGACTGTGCTGCAGGAGCAGAGACAGCACTGCTGGGCTGAGGGGACATGGCACAGCACCCCTTGGGATGGACTCAAAAGCAGTGAAAAGCAAGCCTCACGACTGCTGAAGCCCAGGGCCAGCCCTCACACTCTGCAATGCTTGGCTGCACAGGCTGCCTGAGTCAGCTATTTTCTTCTAAGCTTCATGGAAATGAATCTTCAGGAGGAATTTAAGGAGCTGTTTTGCAACACCAGCTTGGGAAAGACATCCCAAGTACAGATGGCATGTGAGATAGCTCCGAAACAGCTCTTTTAAGGCTTTGCTGCATCTCCCACAAATCATGAGGGATGTCAAGACAGAGGCCCTTGTTGCACAGAGCGGGCAACCAGCTACAAAGGCACCTCCTGGACCTCAAGGCTGACTGCCCAGACTGGTGTAGAAATCACTGCTGTGATTTCACATAGAAATTGCTTGGAAATGGTTCTCTTCGTAACCTACATTACTTGGAATTACGTTGTTGGATTCTCAGCGTACTGTAAACAAGATTGCAAAAATTGCATAAAAACCATCGGAAAACACAATGACAAGGAACTGAGTCTAGTTTAGACAAAACAGTTTAAATTAAGACAAGACCAGAGTACACAATGTTTCCCAAACACAAATGGATCCTGAACTACTGGTAAGAATGTGGCTTGAATGAATATGGAATCAACTTTTACTACATTGCAATAAAAGAACTTATACTTCAGACTCCAGGCTGCCTCCTTTAAAAATACACCCAGGCTGATCAGTTAACCCGAGATCTGATAATCCTCCAAGAGATATAAACTTTAAACCCATGCCAAGATGCACAGACACAGCCCACCACCATCCCTCTGTGGTCCTGTCCCCCAAGACACGTCCTAAATAGTACAATGAGCCCCCACCTGCTGCCTTTGTGTTCAGCTGTCTTCCTTTAGACCCCTGTGCCTCTTTGACCTGCAGCAAGGAGACATCCTAGAGTTTTTCTTCCCCATATTCTATTTATACCAGTGCTTTCCAGTGAAAAAATAAATGTCTTTGCTGTAGGAGCTAAGGCAAGATTTGACAGGATCTCCTGACAGCTGTCCAGACATATGAGATGACCCAAACTCAATGGCAAGCAATTACTTCCGACACAGGGATGCAGTAAAACATCAACCCAAGCTGGAGAGATGCCTTGGACTTAGGTGTGCCAGAATCCTTTATCAAACACATTCAATTCTCTAAACAAGATGCAGCATCCTATAGCATTTAAGGTAGAGATCTGGGAGCCAGGACTGATCTGGAAATTGATTTATTGCAACCCAGTGACAATCCTAAGCTGCTTCCTGAATGTTTACTTAACTCTGTCCCACTGCCAAAAGAAGAGTTTATAGAATTATGGATGGTTTGAGTTGGAAGGGGCCTTTTACAGGTCATTTAGCCAATGCCCTCTGCAATAAGCAGGATCACCTTCAAGAAGAGCAGCCCTCTGCTCCTGACCCTACTCCTGCCTCCTCTCTCATGCTACTCCTAACACTCCCACAGAATTGCTAAGCTGTGCCAGGGTCTGATTCACTCCCAAAATTTAATTTATCTTGGAGGAATTTTCACTTGTCAGTTTGGATGGGAACACACTGCCTGGGGGGAGGCACAAATCTGGGCCACCTTCTGCAGCTCTGATGTCACATAGCTGTTCGCCCTTGCTGCTTGGGGACCTGCATCCCCAGCTTTAATCAGGAAATCAGGAAGATCCATAGCATCTGCACAATGCTGGGAATGGCTGGAGCAATGTTTGTTTAAATGAAAGAAAGAAGCCTGTTGTCCACTCGTGCCCTGGAGGCTGTCACGCTAAATAAAGACATTATCAGAGAAAGAGCAGAGACTCAGTGCCTTCATGCCTGTCAATGACCCGGACACCTTCTGAATCAATCTAGGGACTCTCTTTCCCACAGATGGTTCCTTGGAGACAGACTGCTGTGGCTGTGGTAGCAGTAAATGGAAACAAAACAGTTAACAAATACCTAGAAATAGAGCACAGTTAACTTTTTTTTTCTTTTCTTTTTTTTTTTTTTTTTTTAATATGGAGATGAAAAATCCCTGGGTGATTTATGTGCCAGCAGAGATATTAGCTGCATATAATAGATGCAATATTTTTAATACTAATATTTTGGGCTGAGACAAGAGCTGGAATGGAAAGTATTTCCAGTGCCTTGACTTCTTTATTTTGCAAACATCAGTTGCTAACTGGGGTCAGACAGAAATATTGTTTTTGCAACAAGAGCCCAAACAACTTAAGCTGGCAACTTCTTTACACACTAACCATGCCAGGAGGCCCTGCAGAGCTTCAGCCCGTTGCTCCCTCTCAGGTCCCTGGGGCCAATGACCCCATCTTGGGCTTGCAGGGGGAGGGGGTGGAAGATGCTCTTTTGCTGAGAGGGTGGCTACCTGCCGTGGCCAAAAACTGGAAGTCACCACCCAAAACATGCAACCATACCACTGAAGTGCTGCTGGGCTTCTTAAAATGGGCCAGGTTTCACTGAATGACATTATATGAGACAGCTGGTGCCACAAAGCCTTTTATCTATACCCATTAAAAGTATCAACCTGTGCTTGCCCTTATCTTTGAGATCAGCTGCCAGATACTTTGGGGAGCAATTTGGCAGCAGGAAGCCTGGGTGCTCCCTCCAAAGCAGTGGCACATTTGTATCTGAGGATGGAAAGCACGAGAAAGAAACAAGTTATTTCACTTCATATTCACTCCAGCAACCAACTGCTGACAACACCTCCATGAACTCATGCTGGAAAACAAGGTGTAGATGGATAAAGCCATTTCCAGTGCTGAGAAGCCGTGCCAGAAACACTCCACCAAAGAGAAAGCCATTTCAATAACAGATCGGTTTCCTAGTGCAGAGGAACCTGCTGCTATATTTCCTTCCCTCAATTCTGGCTGGCTGAAATAGCATCACGTAGTCAGCCGTGTTTTGCACTGTGTGACACAGAGAGAAGCCCTGCAGGGCAGGCTCATGGGTGGCAGGGTGCACCCACAGGAGGATCTGGTGGCCACAGGTTCACTGCAAGGTCTGCAGTAGGGGAAGGTCCAGCTGCAGACTCTTTCCACCTTTCCACCTCTGCTTCCTCACAGCTGAAGGGGACATGCTGAGAGCAATCCTCTGCCAAAAGGCACACTGAGGTTGGTGTAACTCTGGTAAGGTGTTTTGCTGTCCATCTCTCTGGCTCTCTGCCCTGGGGATGGCTCTTGCATTCTTTCCCTGTGACCCATCCTACATCCCACTGACCCAACGGCACCCTACACCTGCACACACAGTGAAGGCTTTCCTCACATGTTGGGCAAAAATAAATAAATCACACCATCAGCTACCAAAGCAACACCAATACAAGCAATGCCAAAGACATGGATCTCCTGGACTGTGTCCCAAAGAGGCCCTGGAGATGCTCTGAGGGCTGGAGCTCCTCTGCTATGGAGACAGGTTGGGGAAACTGGGGATGTCCGTTCACCTAGAGAAAAGATGCTCCAGGGAGACCTCACTGCTGCCTTTCAGTTCTTGAAGAGTGCTTGTAAGAACAAGAGAGAATGACTTTTTACACAAGCAGGTAGGGATAGGACAAGGGAGAATGGTGTTAAACTTAAAAAGGGGAGATTTAGATTAGATGTTAGGAAGACATTCTTCTTGTGAGGGCGATGAGGTGGTAGCACAGGGTGCCCAGAGAAGCTGGGGCTGCCCCTGGATCCCTGGAAGTGCCCAAGGCCAGCCTGGACAGGGCTTGGAGCAACCTGGGACAGTGGAAGTTGTCCCTGCCCATGGCAGGGGTGGAACAGGATGATCTTTAAAGTCCCTCCCAAACCAAAACACTCTAGGATTTTTTGAAGATGACCAAGGCATCCCAGGAGAAGGACCAAAAATTGCTCAGAGAGTTCTGAAGAATCTCTCCTATGAGGGAAGGCTGAGAGAGCTGGGGTTGTTCAACCTGGTGAAGGCTCTGTAGAGACTTTACTGCAGCTTCTCAGTACTTATAGGAGAAAGAAACCTTAAGATCGTCTAGTCCAACCACTAATAAGGGGAGAGCACTGCTGGGAAGCAGCATTGCATGCATACACAGCTTCTCTCACCCTCTTCCTGCTGTCCACTGCTGGTCATCAAGCAAGGTGGCCTTGTGTGACCCATCACACCTCTCCTCTTGCTCTTGTGGTCCTTCTGTCCAGCTCCAGCACACCAACAGCACATCTAACTGCAAGTTAAAAACTCTGCTGATGCAGGATGGCATGGCAACCACAAGATAAGGGGAGTGATGTCCCAGCTGGGAACGGGTGGCGGGCACAGCCAGTGGCACACGTGGACAATTACGTCCACCCCACGTGTGCGCAGTAATTCATTAGGCTGTGGTAACGCAATCACGCAGCTGAGCCCTGCTAGGAACAAACTGCCGGGCTGGTATTGTCCTCTGGGGACCTGCAGCCCGGAGAATTAATTTAGTGTAATAACTCCCAGTGATGTTGCAGAAAATCAAACCAAAATGATGATCTCTCTGAAGTGCACTCTGCCAACCCCTTGCCCAGGGCCCTGCCAGGCAGGCAGGGCAAGCACCCACTGCTGGGACTGCCACGACTATGGACACTTAAGTCCTTGAGAAGTCTCATCATGAAGCAGCAGCACTGCAGTAAGAACTCCTTCATCTTGTTCTTGAGGTGGCTCACCTTCAGCTGGCACAGCTTTCTTAGCTGTGCGGTTTAGTTTTAGATAGTACTGTGAGAAGCTGGGAGTTGGACTTGATGACCCTTATGGGATCCTTCCATTTGAACATATTCTATGATTAGGACATAGAGGAATGGTTTTAAACTAAAGAAGAAGATATTTAAATTAAGTATTAGGAAGAAATTATTGACTGTGAGGATGGTGAGGCCCTGACACAGGTTGCCCAGACAAGCTGTGTCTTCCCCAGTCCTGGAAGTGTCCAAGGCCAGGTTGGACTGGGCTTGGAGCAAGATGGGATAGTGGAAGGTGCCCCTGCACACACCCAGCAGGGGGTTGGAATGAGGCGATTTTCAAGGCTCCTTCCAACCTAAACCATTCTATGATTCCTTTTGAAGATGCACCCTTATTGCAGTTGTTCCTGAAAACATGACCTGTCCTTCATCACTGGTTCGAATTTTCTAAATATTGGAGAACTGCACCTATTATTTTAACATCTGTGCTTAAGCCGCTTAGAAGAGTTTCTTGCATCATTACATTCTAAACACTGTGATTTATCTAGATACTAGAACTGCTATTTTCCATTGCAGACAAGTACATCAGCAGACTCACTTTTGCCCTTAAAAAGAAAAAAAAAAATAAAAATATCGGTCCTGCATTTGCTTCTCTTGGACAAGAGGCAGTTTTCCACAGCCCAACTCCCCCACAGTTTGCCCGGCATGGATGGCTGTGACAACCCCATTGGGTTTGGGGTGTTCCCTCTGCACCCCTGAAGTCCCCTCCAGTAAGTCTCATCAGCTCCCAGGAGGGCATGGAGAATACAGGAGCATAAGGATGAGGATAAACCCCTGACTTCCAGATGCAGCTTCAAGGGTTCAGACCCATGTGCTGTTAAACCTAATTAATTTGATTTGGAAGTCCTACAGAGAAGGAAAGGAGTGATTCAACTTCTTCAATTCCTTCCCCTCCTCTCTCTTTCTTCTGTTCCAACAGAAGTTCAGCAATGTGCTGTAAATCATTTCGCTCAGTGCTAATTTTCAGTGAGTGCCCAGTCCACCTCAAGCATTTAATTTTGTTCCAGCTAGGAATGGCCCTTTGGCCCTAAAATAATGTCTTGATATTGTTGTTTTTAATAAACATCCTCTCCTCTCACTGCAAAGCCCTCAGCAAATGGCCCTGAAAGAACAAAAGACATTTCTGTATTGTTTTAAGTTCTCTTCCTTTCTGAAAAACCTCAATTAAAACGGTGAAAAAGCTACTATACTCTGTAATTATGAACTCATTTCTATTCACTCGCTCAGCAGGAGAGCTTTGTCCTGTTGACCTCTGGGAATGGGTTTGTAAGGCTCTTCCAAATTTCACAGCCTTTAAACTGACACATTCATGCCAGCCGTAAAACACGTTCACCTTTGCCTTCACCCAATATAACTTGCAATCTTCAAACCCGAGGTGAGAGCCGCTCTTGTGACTATTTTTATTTGTGAGAGGAGCTTTAACACCGGCCATGAATGGATTGGCTCTGGAAATAGTGCAACCCCTTCAAGACAGCATGAAAACTGCAGGAATATGTGCTGTCTTTAAAGAGTTTTCAAACAAATACCTTACATGTCACACTCCGAGTGATGGCTGTGATTCTCTTAAATCTTTCCAGTATGAGAACTACCTGGCCCAAAGAGGATGCATCCCAACCTCTTGACTTGCCAATGGGATGCTTGCTGGAATAAGCATGGAGATTTCTTTTGGTGAAGGTCCATTGAGAAAAAAAGTCTTGTGAGACAAAACGCTAGGACAGCTTGGTTATGTGTTTCTTTAACACTCAGTGCAAGATTAAGGAAAAAAGCAAAAGGGAAACCCATTTTTTTGTAAGAAGAAGATGATGCTTGAGAACACAGAATTAGGTAATAATAAATGCAGAGGGGCAGATTTATACATAAAATAAATTAATAATGTCCTTCAAACACAAGTTAGAAAAATAGCTTTAAAGTAAGTCCTTTACATAGGACTACAAATCACACTGCTTTAGGGACAGTTACCAATCCCTCCATGATTTCATGTGTCCATAACACACCTCAGAATGTACATTTATTTTCTCTTTACACTTAGGACCAAATCTAAGGGAACACATAAACATCCACAACACAGCTAAGGTACAGCTCATCAACCAATTTCCTAAAATCCCACGCAACTCCAAAGGCTTGGGCCAGCTCATGTTTTGCCTGCAATGTGCAAAAAGCACCTCAGTCATGCACTTCCTGATAACCACTCCAGGGGTCTCCTCAGGCTCCTCCAGTTAAGCCTGTTTCTACCTTAGGACATATCATATAATTCACCTGGACATCCACCCAACAGCTCTCTACCTGAGGAAAAGTTCTGGAAGAAGGTGTAAATTTGTAATTGATTTGACAATGAGCTAGGGGTTGCAGCCTTTAAGGGGCTCAGGGCTAAACTCTTCCACCTGTGATGATATCAGTTCTGCTGACACCTGTTTGTAAAAAAAAACAAGGGCAAGAAAAGGCTCCTCCACACCTCACACAGGCTGCTGAGTGACCAGCAGCTGGTGTTGAAAATTGCTCGTCAGCAGCACCAAGCCAGTTTGGCTGGTAGACCTAGGAAGTGTCACCATTGCCTCTGTCCTATCTCACCTGTCTCTCTTTAATTCACTGTATGCTTTGTGATTGGTGTGTTGAGTTATATTTGGTTTCAAAAGAGAAAAGAAAAAGAACAAGGGTTCAGGTACTTAACTCACCATGTAACTTAGGGTTTGGGTTGGAAGGGACCTTATATATCCTTCCATTCTAACCCCTGCCATGTGCAGGGACACCTTCCACTGGTGCTCCAAGGCCCATCCAACCTGGCCTTGGACATTTCCAGGGCAGGGGCAGACACAGCTTCTCTGGCAGCCTGTGCCAGGAGCTCACTGGGGAGAAAATAGCAATACTATACTTCCTTCCCAACAGCCTATCCAACCCTGCCCTCTGCCAGCGTGAACTCATTCCTCTTTGTCCTACCACTACATGCCCTTCTAATGAAAGTCTTAATCCCAACTGAGACTGGGATGCTCAGTCTGAAGTGTTTGTTCTTGCTGAAGAGAGACCAGAAACAAATCCTTGTCCCAGCATTCCCTCCAGTGTGAGGTATTTTGGCTCAACTCCTCCCACGTTGTTTTGTTTTTCTTGTCTTCCTTGGTTCTGGTCAACATGGGAAGGCAAAATAGCGCAAGGAAATCTGTTCCCTCTAAGATGAACAGGCTAACTTTTCTAATGTAGGTGTGAAGCATCCTCCAAACTTCATTGAATACATCCCCTCTGAGCACAATGGGAAGTTGGGCCTCCAGTTCAGATCTGGTCGATGTACCTATGGACACAGGTAGTGGGATCCAGATGGCAGTGACACTGGAGATGCCTTACAGCATCTTGTTTGGCTTTCAGCCATTTTGGTGCTGGTATCATAAGGTCTGGCATCTGACAGCTCCTTGTATGGAGTTTGAGACAACCCAGGGCACCTGAAATAGCACCTGTGATCATGGAGGTGAAGCCCAGCAGTCTCTGATAAATGTGAATGATGTCTTCCATGTTCCCCCCAAAGCCTTGGACTTAAAGAGTGGCTGCTCTCCTAACTTTCTGCTCAGTTGTAGATCCACCATAAGCTCCTGTTCCCATTCCAGAATGCTCACAAAAATCACAGAATCACACATTGGTTTGGGTTGGAAGGAACTTTCAAAATCACATTCTTCCACCACTGACATGGGCAGGGACACTTTCCACCAGAGCAGGCTGCTCCAAGCCTGGCCTGGAACACTCGTGAAGTGCCGTCAGTGACAGCAACTCACTGACCTCCAGACCAGCCCCTGGTACCACACAGTAAAAAGATACCTAGAAAATACTGAGTTTTCATAAAAATCACCTGCACCACAGCCTCCACCACAGCCATAAGCTGAAGTTCTGGAGTTTTTTTTTTTCTGGAGCAATTATTTTGCTTTTGGTGAAGCAACATCATAAGACCCTGAGCCTATCCACAGGCCATACATTTCTTATCGAGGTTTCATAACAGTAAAGAGCTTTGCTGGTGGTATATAAAGTCTTTCAATCAGTGGCAGAGATGGATAAAAACAATCTGCAAAAACCTCCTGATGCCATAAAGTCTGCTGGTGGCTTGGCTATTTGGGTTAAATTTAGTCTGCAGGACAGGGGTCACTTCAGTCACCACGACTGTGAAAAAAAAAAGGGTATAAAAGGTCTTGTGTTTTAGAGTTTTTATGTAATGGCAAAGCCACTCTCAATAGAGAGGTGACAACCCTGCGGCTGGGAAATGCACCCGGCTTGCTCCTGCCACTGCCTCCTGGCATGAGGAAAAAAGAAGCAATGAAAGGGAAAGGATTAAATTTGCTTATATGAGTATCTTTTAACCCTTCTGCATGCATCTTTAGCTAGGCACACAAGGAGGAAGGAGCAGATATGAAGAACAGCAGTGGACACACATCCCCTGACGTCCTGCCCATGAGGACCATGTCCTGTTGGACTCACAAAGGTTTATCTTTCTCTTGTCATTAGTGTTGAGCCTGCAGAGCTCTCTGGCTTTTACAGAAGTCCTTTACCCTTGCACATACATAAAATGCAGAATTCTTTTGGCTGTTGCCAGCATCAGGAAAGGAGCTGTGAGTACGGCACCCCTTCCATGGTGTGCTCTGCCAGAAGGATTGTGGCCACACCACCCGCCCTTGAGGGTGAAGCATGGCTGGGAATATTTACACTGACACCCCCAAGCATGTAAGGTCCCAGTGCTGCTCACAATGCCAGAAACGAGAGCAGCTGGGTGGAAAAACTCTACTCAGCCTCCCACAGCTTCAGACATGGGTGACAGGCAAAACAAATTCCCCAGTGGATGCTAAATACCAACTGCTCCACCTCACTGCTCCTGGTGTTTCACATGGACCATTTGGATGATGGGAGGACCCTATGTGTCCAGCTCTGGGGATGGTGCTGGGGCAGGTGACTCACTCTTAGATAAGCTGGCCCAGGACAGATGCTAGATATAAATTTGGTTGAACTTCAGATGGCTTCTGCAGAACTGTTGAATCACCTGTGCCCTGTAGGCACCAGGGCTCAGATTACTGCACATGGCTATCACAGAATCCTAGAATGGCTTCTGTTGGAAGGGACCTTAAAGACCATCCAGTGCCATCCCTGCCATGGGCAGGGACATCTTCCACTGTCCCAGGTTGTTCCAAGCCCTGTGACATCTGGCCTTGGACATTTCCAGGGATCCAGGGGCAGCTACAGCTTCTCTGGGCACCCTGTGCCAGGGTCTCACCATCCTCACGGTCAAGAATTGCTACTCAATACCTAATCTAATCCTGTCTCCTGGCAGTTTAAAGCCACTGCTCTTTGCCATGCTGTGTCCTGCTCACCAAGCCATGGTGAAAGGCAGGTCTTGATGGAACCAAAGAATCTCCAGACCTCACCTCCAAGTGCTCCCTCCTGACGAGAAGGTGCAGTGCTGCCCAGCAGCACGGCTGAGTCACACCAGCTGCAGGCCCATATGATGTAAGGAGGTGGCTTTTTGATCATTTGAGGACTGCTCCTTCAATGGGGAGCCCAGTGCGGGCTTTGTTCTCAACAACCTCCTCTCCCAGGAGTGGAGTTCCTGTGCTGTGACCCCCGGCAGAGCCTCCTCCTCAACTCCCGGAAGGAAGGGCAGTGGGCAGGGTGATGCCACTGTGTCTGGCCAGCATGGCTGGGCAGGTCAAAAGGGCTCCTGCTTGACCCTTCCTGATATCATCTCTGCCCTGCTCCATCATCACCTTACCTAGAGAGCAGCTGCTGGACCAACCAGATCCAAATGACAACAAGTCCTACCCAACAGTCTCATGAGAGGGCATGGGAGTAACCACAAACACAGGGAGGAATGACTTTGTGCCGCTGCAAATCCCACCAGTTCCCTCTATTGGTAACTCCCTTAGTGTCAATCAGACCTTCCTCTGACTTCCAGTCTTAATTAAATGCCCAGTTTTATCCACTTGCTGCTCACAGAAGTGTGTTTCTTCAGCAGGAACTGCCCTTCTACCCCTGCACCTTTTACCCCTGGGTACCTTGAGAGTATCTGCATCCACCTCCAGCCTCTGCCAGGCAAGGCTGAACCAGCTGACATGTGTGAAGCAGCATTTCCTTCTCTGTGCTCTCAAGTTTATTTATCCTTCATCTTCCCTGGGTGACTCTGGTTCCTCTTACTAACAAACAGAAGGAAAAAAAAAAAAGGCAGAAAACTTTTCCTTTCCATCTTATCTCATCTTAAATCCCCCTTGCTCATGGCTCCATCTCACTCTGGCACCACATGGTCCTGCAACTCCCACCTGACCCTGTATCTTGTCCCTGAATGAGGAGATCTTGCCCTTGAAGGAGCGAGCTGGGCCAAGCTGATTCCTGCGGTGTTTTATGACAGGGTGAAGCGGTAGAGTGCCCTTTATGGTGTTTTGAAAGGAAATTGTACAGGAACAATGTCCCGAGCAGCGTGGCTATTGAAAACCCTTCACAAAAGGAGTTTGTCACAAGAGGAAAAGCAGCTTAATCAGTCGAACTAATCACTGTAGGTGGTTGAGTGTCCCGGAGGGTCTGTAAAATTAAATATAATGGGAAAAGAAATATATCACAGCTTGCCTACGCTCCTCAGTGGAGCCGCCAGCGGATATGGGACGCTCCCTGCCTGGCCCTGAGCCCACCGTGACCATCCTTTGGGCTGTCCCTAGGCAGAACCACCTCCTTGAAAGACCCAGGCCAGGGCCACATGGCTGGGCTGGGATGAGCCCCAGGAGGTTTCTCAGCAGTGTAGGCTCTGACTGGGGAGTTGGGACAGGGATGCCCACTCTGTGCACTCACCCCAGATAACCCAGTGTGTGGCGTGGGCGTCAGCAGGAGGGTCAGTGGTGCTTACACAACCCTCCTGCTTCAGGAAGAGGAAACTGTCCCTGACAGCCACATGGGGCTCTCCAGGGAAGGAGGATATTTCTGCCTCCCCCAGCTCTGAATCTAATTAAGTCCAGAAAACACACACACACAAAAAAAATAATCCAGACTGTTTTTTCCTGATCATTTAAGTGCAAAGCCAAGTTAATGCTAGGAAGTAAATAAAGTCAGACAATGCTATAGAAAACTTGGGGGCATTTCTGTAATTCTGTTCTTAAAATCTTTTAAGTATTTCGGGCATGCTTAAGGAGATGGGGAAGGCTGCAGAGCCTCTTTGCTCTGTGTATAAGCCAGGAGGACCTGTGCAGCCTTCTCCTGCAGCTCTCCACACAGGGGCTTTATGTAGGATGGACTTCCCAGGTGCAGAAACACCCCTCTTTAAATCTCATCCAACAGGAGGAGATGACACAGTGTGCAGCCACAGCTAAAGGTGATGGTCCTTCACCTGGGGCTGGCTGTGTTCCCCAAAAATCCTGGCTGGGACAGGCAGGGCAGCCCCTCATGGCTTTGGTCACCTCAAAGCCTGAAGACACTTCAGCTGCACAGAAGAAGCACAAGAGATTCCCACTTTTTCTACTGAAAAGAGGAATTTAGGGGCCATTTGTGAAGCAGTATTGATTAACTCTTGGGCTTTTACTCCATCCTCTCCAGGATATGGGGTTGTTCTTCTCTCTGACATCCTTTCCTGTTCTTGCCCACAGACAAGGACCACCAAAAGAGCCATGAGGTATTAGCCAGCATCTGTGCACACCCAAAGATTTGCTTTTGGTAGGGTATTCAGCCTGATTAGTCTTTTGATTCCATCAAGATGTTGGATCAAATTGATTTAAATAGTGCAAACTTTCTAAGACTTCCCCAGCAACCCTTTCTTGGTTTTCCTCAGGCAAACTGTCCCCTTCCTCAAGTAGCACAGAACCATTCCAGTAATGTTAACCAGAAGACCAAGAAGTAGGTACAACCCCACCTGTCTTAACCCATTGTAACTCCATACATTCCCTGTAAATCATATCTGAACTGGCAGTGCTTTTTATTGCTCCTACAAGGCTGGGGCAGGCCTTTGTCCATGTATTTCCATGCATCTCCAGGCCAAAGGATTCTTTGCTGGACTCTCTATCCCAAACATATCACACCAGGAGGCCACAGGAGTTGGAGGAACCCTGTGCAACACAAAGTCAATTTGCAGTGCTTAAAAAAATGTGAGCTTTGGAATTTCTTTAAAAACTAGGGGCCAAACTCAGAGCCCACCTGCCCAAGGAGATCACATCCCAGCAGAGCTTGTGCTCTGCTAGCAGAGAGGCACTGGGTTGGGAAAGGACAGAGGAGAGGACTTGAGAAATGGGTCTTTTGCGCCTAATATCCCAGAGTTTTTTTTTTCTTGCAGGAGAGGTCCTGCCACCACCCCGGAAAACTTCCTCCTTCCCTAGAGGTGGTTACCTTTGGGAGGTCAAACTAAGTGGCCTTTGGTGCCTTTGGACCTGCCTGTGCTGTTCTCTTTCCATCATCCCAGCAAGCAGTGATGCCCTCCACCATCCTCATCAGGAGGTGGCAGTCACACCTCCTGACTCTAAGCCAACAGAGAAGACACTGGCTGCAGGATTTCTGCCAGGGGAGGTTGATACCTCTTCTGCTCAGATCATAAGCTCTTTGCTGCAAGGACCTCACCATGTCCTGTAGGCTTTTACAGCATCCTGTGCAACCAAATCCTCCAGCAGGGTGTGGCTCTGATGTTGACTGCTGCTATGAAAAATGTGCTCAGTTTTTTTAATGACTTGTAATTTGCTCTTCATACCTATCTTATGCAACAAATGAATGCATCCATGGGAAATCATAGGATTCCAAAATGATTTCGCTTGGAGGGGACCCTGAAGACCATTCAGCTCCAGAAGCAGGGATATCTTCCACTAGGCCAGGTTATTCAGAGCCTCATCCAGTGTGGCCTTGAACACTTTGAAGGATAAGGCATCCACAAAAATGGAAAAGACATGATGAACATAAAACCACAACACATATGCCAGGAGAGAGCTGTGGGTCACTCCCCTGGTGTAGCTTCTCCTGAAGAGAGTGGAAGGTGTGTGGCACAGACCTCAGGGTAGGTGAGCTGTGCTCCTCCACAGCACAGGGACAACATTTCCCGAGGAAAGGTGACGGGAAGGAAGCAGGGACAGGCGCTATTTATAGCAGGGCCGGACATCAGTGTCGTCGTTCTGCATGTGAAACAAAAGGTGCTTCACTAGCCCAATCCATGTCCCCATCTGAATGTCACTGTCAGGGAGGCCAGAGAAGCCCACACACACTCTGGGAAGCAATCACTACCATTTGTAAGACCAGCTGGAAAAAGAAAAAGGCAGATTTCTGGGTACCAATGTGCTTTTTTTGTAATGGCTGTGTTATATAAAAACTCCAGCCAAGCCAAAGGTCACCTACCACCAGGCAAGGCCAGCTGGACCTGTGCATCAAGCAGAGGTCAAACTGGGGGTTGACACCTTGACCCAGGCTGGATGGCCTTGTGAGGATGACTCCTGCACCTGGCAGGAGATGCCCACCATGGTCACTGGGGATTTGTCAGCCTTGGATGAGGCAACTGCTGGGCAGGAAGAACTCATGCACCCCATACAGGCATTACCTGTGGGGCCCAGGGTGCTGCTTCAGGACCCATCAGCTTCAGGAGTAGAGGAAAAGCTGCCCCATGAAGACCAGATGTGCCCAGGACTTTGGGGCCACACCTGCTTTTAACCAGCTTAGCAAGACAACCTCTTCTCTCCCGACAAACCTGCTGCATGCCAGCCCTACTCCCATCCTTGGCTGCTACCAATCCCTTTCCAGGAAACCTGACCCTCCTCCCTTGGGTCCAGGCATCCAGAGCTGCTTCCCAGCCCCTTCCCAACCCATGTATCACCCAATGGCCCTGCTAGGCTTCACCCAAGCCTCACTACCCCTGACGCCCCATCCACACTCTTGCAATTTTGATTCTCCCCATATCCAGATGAGGTTTTTAAACAAAAAGCCCATTACTCCTGACTGTTTTGCCTAACATAAAACCTCACCCTGAGGAATTTTTATGTCACCTGTGTGGCTCCACCAGCTCCGGAATGGAGCTTTTCTGCCCCAGAATAATGGCTGGGACATTAAGATAATAGCACTGCAATAAACTGTAAACAGCTTTGTAGTCTGTGTTCTGATACCATCTGGGTTTTTTTCCTATTCCCTTTTTTCCCCCCCTCTATTCCTGCCCTTTTCTCTCCATACTTCTGTCATGCTTTCCACATAAAATAAACATTCTGAGAGCTAACTCACTGCTAGAAATCAATTTTAAGGAGCAAGTGCTCTCTTGGAGCAACTCAAGTGACACTAAAAGGACTAAACCTCCCCTCCTAGTCCCAAATGCACCACAGATACAAAAGGGAGTGTTGAAAACCTCCAGCAGCAAAACAAGTGGCATGGGGAGAGGGAGGCTGATGAGGTTCCAAGGTGAAGGAAGGGGATGGGAACCATGCCTTTTCCTTTTAAATAATTACTTTAAAAACTGCCTTTTCACTCCAGCTCCTTCTACTCTGGATTCTTAGCTTTTTCAAACTGAAATAAATGTGGTTTTCTGGCTAAGCTTTGACAGCAATGTGGAGGAATTGGGCAGAAGTGCATACCTTCTGCTCTTTCCATTTTTTTTCATTTGTGACTGCTGAGGGCTGAAATGACCCCAGGTCTCCCCTGGAATGATGCCGGATCAATTGAATTTTAAGGCTTTTTTTCTCCTCTCCCAGGACATTATCCTAGTGCTACTTGGCCAGGGCTGTATCTCACCCCTTGATCTTCCAGCCCCAGCCCAAGGCAGTTTGTTTTGCTATCTCTCCTTGCCATCTGTGCAAGAGGCAGGGATGCCCTGGGGGGCTGAATGCTTCTGCCTGCTGATGGCTTATCTGAAGGGACCAGAAAGAAAAAAAGAAACAGAAATGCACATCTGGTGTGTTCCCTCCCATTCTTCCAACTGGCAAGTTTTTTTAGATGAGGGGGAAGACCCAACACACAGCTCCATGGCTCATCACAGCCTTGGGCATGGGGCTTCAGGCAGAAGACGTCCCAGTCCCAAGGGTCTCCTCTCCCAAAGCATCAAGCATCCTTTGTATGGCAGAGGAACACCAGAGATGGGAGCAGAACTCCCTAAAGTCCACTGTGGTTCCTCAGAGGAGCCAGTTAAACACACCTAGCTCAATCTTGCAACACAGCAGACCTGGTTATAACCATGTTTTAGTGATCACAGGGCTGCAACCCAGCTGAATTAAGACCTTTTCCTACTCACCCACATCACAAGACTAGGCTGGCTTTAGAATTGTGTACAGCTAAAAAAGAGGGATCCCCAAAAGGAGAGGAAACAGAGTTTGCTGTGGACAAACCATCCTGCCCACAGAAGAATGTTTCTAGGTTGCCTGAGAAAACTCTTTTTAGCTCTTTTTTGGACCCTCAGTGAAGTTTAGGAAAACCAAACCACGCAGAGTTAGTTATATCATAGCTGTTCATGAGACAAGAAGTGATTTGAGGACACACTCCAAGGTGTCTTCAGGACTTCACCAAAAATGCCCTCTGTGACAGCTCAGGCATAGATTACAGTTTATTCCAGGAGAAAACACTGTCCACTTTTTCTCCTGTTCAGTCATATTTCAAAATCATGGTATTAGAGCTGCTTTATTGCCCTGGGTGTGTTGTCTCAGCTGGAGCAGAACAAGTCAGGAGAAATAAAGCTGCATGTACAATTAACTCCCTTATTCCTCACTTCTTTTCACATTTAACCATAGTCACGATTCCCATCAAGGACTTTAGATGCCCTCATATAATTGAACATGCATTTTACACAATTAAATATCCAACTGAGTTGATTAACTCAATGGATTGAAATCAGTAATGCCACAGGAATTTGGCTGTGTGCACAGCACATCCCCTCCTTCCCACAGACACCCAAGGCTGGCTGTGACCCCCTCTTAACCAAACCGTACCCACTTTCCACGCAACCCTGAAACTCAGCAAATTTTGCTCTTCAATAGAAAAAGAGAAAGCAAATCCCAAGGACTTGAGCTGTTACAGACAATAGCTTGCCAGTTGTCTCTTCGAGTACAAGTTGGGGGATCTGGCTTTGCAGGAGTAACTACAAGGGGAAGAGAAGGTCCTTAGGGTACTTCTGGATCAATACAGGACACATCCCGAGATATTTTCAGGATGTTAGTGCTGAAATAAGAGTTTATATATTAACACTACTGAACAGCAGCAATGTCCAAAGACTCACCATGAAGCAGTTGAGGAAAATGTGCAACAAAGAAGAGAAGATTAAAAAAACAAACAGACGAGGCACTAAAGAGGCTCCACCTACCTCCGGTCGTTTCTCCTCCTTCTGAACAGTTTTTTGGTGTGTGCGATTTCAGCTTCATGAGGCAACGGATGGTAACCCTGTAAAACAGAGAGAAAAGCAGCCATCAGCTCCAGGAGGCATCAGCAAGGAAGGGGTGAGAGTGAGACAGAGATGTACACCCAGCACGTGAGCATGGTAAAAGAAACAGCTTCCCCCCAGACATCCTCGCAACATTCCAGACCCTACAAGAGCAGGTCTGAAAATCCACAGATGTGTTGTACCCTCTCAGGGCTGTTGCAAGGAGCAGGGAATGAAGTTATCTGCAATTTCTGTATGGGAGAAATCACGCAGGGCAAAAAATTGGATCACGTATGTATAAATCCCATACACACAACAGACAAGGAATTCACCCACTTCACACATGACACACTGGTGCACCTAAACTGTCCAGTTTCCCTGGGCTGCTTGCTTTCTATATTTATCCAAAACACAGATGAAAAAATGTCTGTGAAGGAAGGATGCTCAGCATCGTTTTGAGGGTACTCGTGGAAACCAACAGGAAGCACAGTTTGTAGGTCAGATGGGACTGTGCCTTCAACCAAGAAGGAACCTGGTTCCTTCAGGAGCACCTCACTGAGCCTGCCCACCATGAATGAGCCAGCCCATGCCACCCCTGCAGCAAGGACAGGTGGGATCCACCTTACAGGAAACAACTGAGCCGACAAGGATGGTAAACCATGTGCCCAAGCCCAAAATGAAGAAGGGTAGATTTAGATGAGATATTAGGAAGAAATTTTTTACTACTAATTAGGAAGAAAGTCTTTATTATGAGGGTGGTTAGGCCCTGGCACAGGGTGCCCAGAGAAGTTGTGGCTGCCCCATCCCTGGAAATGTCCAAGGCCAGGTAGGACAGGGCTTGGAGCAACCTAGGACAGTGGAAGCTGTCCCTGCCCATGCCAGGGGGGTTGGAATGAGATGACCTTAAAGTCCCTTCCAACTCAAACCAATCTAGGATTCTATGATTCCAAGACAAGGCAGTGGCAGAGCTGTGTGTAACTCCAGCTGCTGCCTTCCCAGAGCCCTCTTTCCACTGAAGGTGCTGACTCTAACATGGTCTGTTCATCTGATAAGGGGGCTGCTGTATTTACCATCCTACTATGGGCATGATGAAGCTTTCTTAATGCTCACACAGAGCTTAGAGGTTCCTGGATGAAAGGCCCTACATAAGTGCAAAGTATTATTTATTTTCCAGGGACCACAAAGCTGTCATAACCATAATGAATTTTATTTATGCAGTATTGTCCTTCCCCAGCTGGTAATAAAAGCCCTGTAAAAGTTGCTCCTTTCATTTCCATCACCATCTACCTCAGCCTGGAGCTCCAGCCGCTTCTGGGAATCACCAGATATGAGGGGCCATGAGGGAGCAGCCTGGGCAAGGGCAAGGGCTGGGTGGGGATATGCCTCATCCAGCAGCAGCTTTGTGACACTGGCATGACAACATAACACACTGACTTGAGAAAAAAGTCCCTCTCCGTGTGAAGAGCCTTTGGAAATCTGGACAGTTTATTTCAGTAGCAGTTACTGAGATAACAGTATTTTGAGTTTCTCCAGTAGAAGATGTAATGGAGGAGAAAGGTTCCTCGGGATGATGATGAATTTAGGCCAGAGAAGACACCACCAAGTTGAGGACAGACAGGGTTTATTGTGACCATCCATCCTGACCACTGCAAAAAGCCTGGAGTAACTGCTGCTGCAGCAACCCTACAGATCCCATGGCAGCTGGAGCCTTTCCATTTGGAGAGCTTCGCTCCTCCAGACTTCAAGCCATAAGGAATTCACCCAGCCAAAACATACAGCTAATTAGAAAAGGTCCAAAGAAGAGCTACAATGATGGTGAGGGGTCTGGAGGAGCCACATGAGAAAGTGGCTGAGGTCACTGCACTTGTTCAGCCTCAAGAAGAGGAGACTGAGGCCAGACCTCACTAGGGTCCGCAGCTCCTCCCAAGGCACAGCTCTGATCCCTGTTCCCTGTGACAGGGACAGAACCCAGGGAGCGGCTGGAGCCGAGCCAGGGAGGTTTAGGTTGGACATCAGGGAAAGGTTTTTCCTCCAGAGGGTGCTGGCACTGCCCAGGCTCCCCAGGGAATGGTGACAGAGCTCCAGAAGCCTTTGGACAGCGCTGCCAGGGGTGCCCAGGGTGGGATTGTTGGGGTGTCTGTGCAGGGCCAGGAGCTGGACTGGATGGTCCTTGTGGGTGGCTTCTAACTCAGAATATTCTAGAATTCCATGATTCTGTAATAGCTTAGAATCACAGAATCCCTGAACAGTTCAGGTTGGAAGGAACCTTAAAGATCATCCAGTTCCAACCCACCTGCCACAGGCAGGGACCTACCACCAGACCAGGGTGCTCATACTGAAACTGCTTCACTGCTGAGGGCTGTGGTTTGAGTGTTCCTCAACACTCACTTTCCCAATCATTTATTTTCACTGAATGCACAGGAGGAGCTTGGTATCTCTGAGATCTCTGCTCCTTTGAAAAACTACTTGAAACTGGCCAACAGATACCAAACTGAATGAGAAAAGGAGGAGAAGGAGGAGACACATTGTCCAATCCCATTAGAGCTAGTTTAGGAAATGAGGCTAAAAATAGTACAATAATTAGCAAGGCTGTTTCTAAATGTTGTACTACCACAGCAGGCTTGGAGTGTCTTTAAGAATTTAAGCTGCATTGCAGACACATGTGTAAATATAATTACCTTGGAAAAATGAAACTATCTGCGCTCCACACAAGGACCAATTTCCTCAAGTGAAGACCTCATTAAAGTCTCAGGAGCTGCCTTTCTGCTCTTTCCAACTAAAAACCATACATAAAGTGACACATTCCTGCATGTTCTTCTTGCACAGAACCCCTGTGCTTCCTCAGACCTCTACCCACCAGCAGCTGACATCAATGGGATGAGAGATGAATTAATTACATTGGAATAAGTTCCTAATCCAAGGAGCACTCCTGGACACTGCCTGTGCTTCAACAGAGAACTTTGTGTCCCCATTTACAAAAATCAAACATCTTTCTCCAGCTGAGCAGTTCCCTTCCTCAGTCCTCGTTGTGAGACAATGTTTTGGAAAAAACCAGTCACCAATCCCTACTCTTGTCTATTTTGGTGCCTAAACAAAGCTAAATTTGGAAGGGAGAAAAGTTGACTTTTTTTTTTTTTTTTTTTTCTGTGCAGCATGCTGATGTAAAAGGAAATATCAGCAAATTGCAAGTAGGGCGGAGTGGCTGGAGAAGACCAAAGGTGATGGGTGGGTGGGGATAGAATCCCAAGGGTATGGTGAGAGCTTTGATAACATAGCTCTTGTCTCGAGGCTGCTGTCCATCATTTGTCACGCAGGACAGCCGTGGAAGTGCCTTCAGCAGAGCCAGCTCACTGAGGACAACATGGATCTGAAATGCACTCTTCCATCTGTCAGCAGACACACTCCTTCTGAAGTCAAAATCCCTGAAGGATTGAAGGATTTCCCAAAGGAAAATGTCTCTCAAGGCAGAAGACACCCTCTGCTCTGCAGTGGGTCTGGAAGGGGAATGGGTTTTTCTCCTGCTTTGGCCAGAGACACCATCAAACGCAACTCAATCAAACAACACAACTCAGGTCTGCTCATGGTTTTCATAGGCAGGTTTGCAACTCCTCAGTGGGACAGCAAGATCGCATTTGGTCTCTTTCCCTCATTTTTATTTTGATATTTATTCACAGGTGGCTGGAGACGGTAACAAACCAGTATTTCAGTGCTGCTGGTTCTGAAAGTGATGGGTTTGGGAAAAGCAAAGCACAAGGAGCCCATGGTCACAGGAAGAACTGTTAATAGGGTTAATTTTCAGTTTTGGAGCTAAACACTCTGTGGTTTGCATGGTGGGAAGCTTGGAGCAGAACCTGAGATGCCCATGGGACTTCTAATGCACATATGTTCCAATTTAAATCATAAACATGCGTACTCTAACAAGAAAGGCCAAAAGCTCTGGAAAAGAAGGGCTGTTCAGGAATGGTCTGCCCTCTGGGCCAGTCCCCAAGAGATCAGCTGTGTTGTGACGTGCATACACATTTTTAGATTTTTTTGAGGAAAACAACTCTTGGACAAGGTGATGTCTGTCAAGCTCAGGTGACTGTCATATGGCCAGCTAGGGAAATCTGTCATCCACTGGAATTGCTGCAAACAGAGGCCACAGGCAGCACATTTGAAGGCACATGCACTCATTTTGTGCTTTATCTTTCTAAGGAAAGTGTCTGTCAAGCTTCATCCCTGCCCACCTGCCCATGGGAATCCAAATAGCTGCTCCCCAGACACATTTACATCAAAGCTTAATGAAAGAAAAATAAAAAGCTTTCAAGATCTTGCTGGCATTCTGCAGCAATCCAAGAGCCTCTACCTCTTTCCCCACCGATATCTGCCTCTCTCCATCAACATCCCTCTGTTGATCCCACCCCATACCCTAGCCCAGTAACCTGAGGGATACTGTCTTGGGAGGTACACAAGGAAAAGGGGAAGGAACAGAGGAGGGAAATGGTTGGGTTTAGTACTACCCTGCTACAAAAAAGACTTTGTCATCATTTTTCTCATGCCTCCTTTGCAGCAGGATCATCTGAAGAAGTTGAAGGAGGACACCAGCTTTGCCTGCTTTACTGGGGATGGTAAATTAGTAGAATCTTAGAAAGATTTGGATTGGAAGGGACCTTAAATACCATCTAGTTCCACCACTCTGCCAGGGGTCCAGGGACAGCCCCAGCTGCTCTGGGCACCCTGTGCCAGGGCCTGCCCACCCTCCCAGCCAGCAATTCCTTCCCAATATCCCAGCTGGGCCTGCCCTCTGGCACTGGGAAGCCATTGCCTGTGTGCTGTCCCTGCAGGCCTTGTCCCCAGTCCCTGGGCAGCTCTCCTGGAGCCCCTTTAGGCCCTGCCAGGGGCTCTCAGCTCTCCCTGGAGCCTTCTCTTGTGCAGGGGAGCAGCCCCAGCTCTCCCAGGCTGGCTCCAGAGCAGAGGGGCTCCAGCCCTGGCAGCAGCTGCGTGGCCTCCTCTGGGCTGGCTCCAGCAGCTCCACGTCCTTGTGCTGTTGTTGCCCAGGGCTGGGGCAGCTCTGCAGGTGGGGTCTCACCTGAGCACAGGGTCACAGGGGCAGAATCCCCCCTCCCCTGCTGCCCACGCTGGGGAATCAGCCCAGGGCAGGGGGCTCAGGGCTGGGGCAGGTCCAGCTTCTCTTCCATGAACATTCTCAAGTCACAATCTGACAAACAGGAATGAGGCAGAGCTTTTTCCTGCCACTGATTCTTCCCTGAGAAGATGGCTGACCACCCTGACGCAGCAAATCACAGCAACGTCTCTGGCACCTGAAAACAACAGCTTTACAAAAGGGATAGTCCTGTCTGGGACCATCCTGCACCCTCCCTCCTCCTCCTTCTCCTCCACTGCTGTATTCCCAAATGCAGCTGTTGCCTCCAAACACCTCAAACACCTTGTAGGTGTTTCACAAAGATTCGAGGGGCTTCTAGGGGTTTGGCTTCATTGCTTCATCTGTGTGGTTTTACAGCCTGACTTTCAGATGTGAAACCTCAACCCACAGAGCAACTGCCTTCACTCACAACAACTTGCTCAGCCTCTTTCACAGACGTTTCCCCATACAGCAGAAACACCACCAGCCTGTGATCATCAGATAGCTGAAGACACCTGAATAGGAAACAGCAACACTGAAACCCTGACTGTGAACAGAAGGCTGAGGAAAGCACTGGACTGATGGAAAAAAACAACGCTCAGGTGATGAGAGAAGGAAATGATCCAGCCACAGCACAGAATCAGTCCTGCAGGAGCTTTATCTTGAGAGCCTTTTGTGCCCTCAAGAAACATCCGCCCTTGCTTATCTTAAACAAATGGTTGCAGAAGGCCTGAACAGAACAAACAGGTTATTAGGCCTGAGGTAGGAGCTGGGAGTTTCACTCAGTTTTATTGCACTCAAAGTTCAGGGTGGGATTTATTTTCTGGGGGAGTGGGAAGGGTGAGGTGGGGCTGGAATCGCTGAGGACGCCCCATCTGCCTGTGCAAAGGGAACAGAAATACAAAGGCTGGAGGGAGCGTAAAAAGATAAATATGTTGTGGTTCCAGAAACCCACCCAGTGAATTCCAACACCCCGCAACAAGGCTTTCATCTGACTTCAGGATGGACTGTCCAAGGCAGGGAAGTCCAGGACTGCACAGAACTGCAGATACATTTAACTTCTATTGTGCCAGTCCCATAACCATGATGCCTATGGGGTTGAATGTGTCAGTGTGTGTTCAGTACAACCATCCCAGCCCCTTGCACATGAAAAACATGGCAAAAGTGCCACAGGCAGCACCCCCATCACCTCTATCCACCCAAGGCCGGCATTTCTGCTGGAGGTGACTCTAATGGAAGGTATCCCAGCCCATGGCAGGAGTTGGAATGAGATGAGTTTTGAAGTCCCTTCCAATCCAAATCCTTCTGTAATTCCATGACTCAGTGATACACTGTGCTGCAACACACATGAGTATCTCTAAGTCCTGTCAGCATTTTCAGCAGGACTCTGTCCTCAGCGGCCACTTGCCTCTTTCTCTTCCAGGAATTCCCATGGCTCTGGTCTGTCAGCCACAAGGGGAATTTTTTACATCTTGGAAGGAGAGAGCTGAGGCACAAACCAAAGCCTTGACCTGGTTTGGAGGCCGTGGAAGGACACCAAACACTGTCAGGAAGCCACACAGAAATTATTTCCTCTCTGTTAAAATGTAAGTGATAAATCTGTTCCTTTAAATTGCAAGCTATTCATATTTCCTGTAAGGTGCTTACAGTAACAGTTGCCTCTGAATAAGCATATTGGTGTCAAATAATTAGTGTTCAATATCTAAGGAACAATTTTGCAAAATATTCCCTACACAAGATAAAAGGCAGGTAAACCCTTGCAGTACCTGATGGCTGTGACTCTACCATCCTTCCTCACCCACAACACTGTGCATGTGGGTCCTGGCAGCCTCCAAGGACACCTTCTTCAACCTCCATGAGCTGGAAAAGGAGCACAACTTTCTGGGTTTTGCCACCATGGATCTAAGAAGTTCTGTTGTGGAAAAGAGATGTTCTGTGGGACCTTGACAGTAGGATGTGCTGGCCTGATGAGTCATGGCATAGTGCAACATGCCCCAGAGAAGGCTCCAGGAACATTTGGATAACACTGTCAGGCACAGGGTGGGATTCTTAGACATGTCCTGTGCAGGGCCAGGAGCTGGACTTCAACGATCCTTGTGGGTCCCCTCCAGACCAGGTTGTTATATGGTTCTATGATTCTAAATAATTCCATGATTCTAAGTAATTCCTTGCAGTTTGGAGGATTTCCTGGTTAAATGCATCTTTGGGGTGTACAACATAAACCACAGATTGTCACCAAAGGTTGGTGTGGCTGCAGCACACATGCCTCACTGATGAGCACTGTGGAGGAGACTTTTTCCAAAGAAAAGGGTGGGACGGCTGTGACTGTGATCAGGACTGTCATGGCTAAACATCACTCTTGAGTTATCACTAAAAACACCTGCAGTATTCCCTGCAGGGCTCTGCCCTCCCCTGTTGGCCCCAAGGACACAAAGTCCTGGATTCCCACTTGCTGAGTGTGAATGCTCTGGTGTGCCCTTCTCACAGAATGATGGGTGAATCACAGACTCTACACATGCAGACCTAGACTCAATCAAGTGTCATTCAGACACTTATTTTCCCATCACCTCTCCTTGGTGTTTGTTATTGGCTCCTGACAGAGAGCAGACACACAGCTAGAGGCAAGACAATACTTGAAGATACTCAGTGACACTCAGTTGAAAATACTCAGTGGCACAAAATACTTGGTGGCAGCTAAGCTGTGCCACCTCAGCCCTCTGCTGCCAGCTCTGGGATGGCACAAAACACACAGAGAATGGCAGCACAACCTGGCATCAAACTCCCTGTGCGGGGTGAAGGATGCAAATGCAATTAAAGCATTAGAATAATTAGGCAAAACATCCCAATTAAAACATGGCCTGAACCTTCCTTGACGCCTTCTGCTGATTACTGACAGCGTGTTTTCCGGGGTCTATTTTTAACTCTTGGCCCCTGAGCTCCTGAATTATACGTAATTCAGAGATAATAAAACTTTAAAAACCAGGACAAAGTCTCCTAGGAGGAACTGCCTCTGCAAATAAGTTCACACCAGCACAAGCAGGACGGGCAGGAGGAGAAGCCCAGCCAGGCCCAGCTAAGGCACGGAGATGGGACAGGCTGGAGACATTGCTGCACTGAGACAGGGTGCTCCAGACACGCCGACACGGACACACGGTGCCATAGGAAGAGTATAAATAACAGACAAAAGAAATCCCCTTTTGTTACCAGAATCCGCAAATCCCAAATCAGTTACAAGCTGACTTAGGAAATGGAGCTTTTTCCCATGTTGTAGCAAAATGGGAACAATACTTTGCGAGTGGAAGTAACTCTAATTGTTTTAACTGATGTTATTTTAGTGTTGTTTAGGTTTATTGTTTATTTGTATGTATTTCCTCTACCCTGGTCAGGCTTAAAAACAAACTGTGCTGTCAGCAGTAAAGCATCCCATCCATAAATAAATACATTTATCCAGTAAGTATAGTTATAACCACACCATTGCTTGGAGTTCTTACATGCAGATTATTTAAAGAATCACTAAAATAAATCACATTGATGACCTGGGTTTGCTTTTCCCTGGAAAAAAAGAGACTTTTTCAGCCAATATTGGGAATAAATACTGCCCACATCACTTATTACTGGGAGGCACCACAGATGCTGTTTGGTTTGCAGTCTGTCCAGGTAGCCCAAGCTCATCCTGAGAAAGGGCTGCAAAGCTCTGAAAAGCTTTCCTTACAACTTCCTTAGCTTGCACCAGCTTGGGGGTCTGGGAGGAATGGCTTTACCTGGGCCTTAAGAGCGTTATGAGGTTGTTATTGGAATATTTATAATTTGAGCTATTTCAGTGCCTCTGGGACCTCTCTTTTTCTTTAAAATATACATTTCCTCTGTATTTTCTATGTGCCCCAGTCTGTTTTTTCCTGTCCCTTGTGCGCTTCAAAGCCCACCACCCCCATTTGTGCAGCTCAGCATGCTGTTTGACCACGTCTCTCCAGCTGAGATGAAGTGAGGTGGGATGGCAGGAGGTCCCTCAACACCTCCCCACTGTTCCATTGTGGTGGATGGTGACACAAAGAGGAGACATGCAGGCAGAACTGGGATAAATTCTTAAGGTGACCTATAAACACACCTGATAGGCCTCAGGGAGTTTAGGAACCTCTAAGCAAGAACCTTTCTGTGTTATCCCCAGTGTTGGTACAGCCTCCTCTGGCCAGGTGTGCCTGACCCTCAGTTTTGCTCCCAGGTGATAAGGGCTACATCCAAGAATATTTCCATTTCACCATTACTATTAAAATAAGGTATGTTTTCCATGTCCATCTATGCAATCCCCCAGAACCAGGCTTCCACTCATCTTCTTTTCGACAGACCAGGACTTCAGCCTGAAGGAGCTTCAAGATCTTGTAAACTCCTAGGATTTGGGACAGTGCAACAGTTATGAAACCTCTTATTTACAAAGTGACAACTTCACAGTCTTACACACAGCAGGTGGCTTCTATTTTCTTTCACTATGGGTAGAACCAGAGGCAGCAGGAGAACCTTTTCAGTCTGTGGCACTTCCTGCTGGACACCTTCCAAGTGCATGAAGTTTTTCAATACCATAAGACTGCAAGCAATAGTTTATAATTCAACAAGCTTTTTTTTTTTATTTTTTCTTTTTTTTTTTTTTTTTTTAACATGACCCATGATCCCTGTGATCCATATGCTGCACTATCAAAGAAAAAGGGAATTTTGGCATCAACTTGAATATGGTCATAGTAGTGGCAGTCCCTCCAGTGGACATTTCTGACAGATCCTCATGGCTGAAGCATGGTCCTTTCCTTTCCCAAGTCCCTTGTGGTGTGCTGGAAACATTCTCACACAACGGATATTCTATCTGCAGTTGGCTTAAGAGCCAATGTCTTTTCCTCACGACTGTGCCACCAAGAGATGTCTCTTCTCCTCTCTGAAGTTGCTGCTTAGTCTAGTTCAGCCCAGAGAGATCATGTGAAGATCCCATGTCTCAGTCACCCTCACTTGAAAAACATCCCAACGTGTACATGCCAATTTAATCCTACAAAAACCCTCCTCTTCCCTTTGAAAAGTCCCAGTCCTTCATGGGAGTGTGGGCTATGCAACACAAGGGTCTGACTTGCTCCTTGCCAGTTTACTGGCAGTTTGTACCCGGGGAGAAGAAACAGCTCCTTGAAAATCTGTCTGATCCTGCCCAGGATCTTCCTGTTATACATTGAGGATCTAGGATGCTGTAATGGGCTTTAAAAGCAGGGAAAAGCTCAGAAAACATGATGCACTTGCCACAGAGTATCAATAATATCCCATCACATCTTAATGACACTGGCAGTCTTCCACTGACCTTCTGCAGGCCCCCGTTAGCCACAGGCTACTTTGTAAAATGGAGATAAGAAAGGCATGGTTGTAGCTGCTTTACAGAAGTGTCCAAATGTGACATTGGAAATGGATCTGACACTTCCACCAAGCAAAGAATCCTCAAAAACTGCTTTCTATCCAAAGTTGACAGACGACAAGCAGCAGGACGGTCATATCTGTTCTCCTGAGTCTTGCAAAGCCCAAATCTCCAACATGACATCTCCAAAGACTGTGGCACCATTCATATAACTGCTTTCCTGCCAGAGGAAGCATAACTTACAGCTGCTTTTGTGATGACTACCAGCTGCTGGGTGAAGCCTCTTCAATTAATTTCATACTGGTCACAAGGATGCACCTTCAGGTGTTTCATCAGATCCAAGTGGGGACAAAAAACATTAGGTTGAGGTTTGATATTAGGGAAAATTTCAGCACAGAAAAGGTTGCTAAACGATGAAGCAGTTTGCCCAGGGCAGTGGTGGACTCCTCACCTTTGGAGGGATTTAAAAACTGTGTGGATGTGGCACTTGGGGACATGGGTCGGTGGTGGCCTTGGCAGTGCTGGGGGAATGGTTTGGCTTGATGATCTTAGAGAGGTCCTTTCCAACTTAAACCATTCTATGATTCCATAAGAATCAGCACCAAAACTGAAGAAGCCACACAACTCCTGGTTATGTTTTCATATGTCAAGTGACCAACATTAAAGACATTGCTTACTGGGATGCCTTGGGTCATGTTGCCCCTCCTCACTAAAGTTTTCTCAGCTGCTTTCTAATCTCCTTGATGTCTCTGTAGCTGGCAGAATTGGGCCTGTGATGGGTAAAGCTTCAGAAGCTGGAAAGGGTCTGAGATAGCGGCTCCCAAGATTGGAATGGGAAATGAGCAGAATGGGATGACAGGAAAACTGCAGATGCACTTAGTGATTACTAAGTAAGAAGGAGACATCAAACTGCTTGCCACCACAGAGATGGTAATTTTGGCAACCAGCACATCCCCCGTGTCCATTCAGCCAGCTCCCTTCTCTTCCCAGGACTCCTGCCCACCACCATCAGCACCACAGCCACAAGCACCCCACAGATTCTCTGCCTCTGAAGTGGCTCTGAAATCACAGAGGGATTGTACAGGAGCCCTACAATGCAGTATGAGATCTTCCAAGCTACACTACTCCATGCTCACCTAGGGAGATCTCCTGTGGCCTTAATTTAGGTAGACAAGTATCTCACTGAAAGTGGTTTTAGACATCCTAACTGAAATTCAAACACAGCCAAAGAAGGGTGGATTTAAGCAAGATATTAGGAAGGATTTCTTTCTTTGTGAGGGTGGGGAGGCCCTGGCACAGGTTGCCTGGAGAAGCTGTGGCTGCCCCATCCCTGGAAGTGTTCCAGGCCACGTTGGATGGGGTTTGGAGCAAGCTGGGCTAGTGGAAGGCGCTCATGCCAGGGGGTGGAATGACACGGTGTCTAAAGTTCCTTCCAACCCAAGACATCCCATGATTCTGTGATACTGCTCTCTGCCTGCTCCATTTACACCCATGTACAAGATGCTAAAGGCACATGGGGTACTTCCTCCTGCCTGCATCTCTGATGGGATTGGAGACAACTCATTGAGCTAGAATCTCTCAAGCCTGCCCTTCCCAAAACCAAGCCTTCAGACATCTGTGACTCTGTACTTGGCAGCCTCAACCTTTCTCTCCTTATCACTGCCAAAAATTATTCATTTAACATCGCTGGCCTTCTGCCAGCAAAAGCGCAGCGTGAGGAGCAGAACCATCTCCTCCACCCCTCCTGTGAACCAAAGTAACAAAAGTGAGGCTCTTACCCAAGCAAATTAAAAAAAAAAGAAAAAATTCCCGCCAGCTAAGAAAAGCTGGAGGTTAATATAAATTCCATGGGTTTGAGGGGGAAACGGAGCTGCATTCAAAGACTCGATGGCTAACCACGCTTCCTCAGTCTGGCAACTGCCCGCTCCCTCGGCAGAGTTATTGAGGAAGTTAGACGAGTGCTGTATTTGTTCCAGCTGCAAATTTCCCTTAACCCCTGGTAGTGGTGTTTTCAAAAAACACACATCTTGTTTTCTTGATGGCAGTTTTTCATTTTTGTGTGTGCCACAGCTACAGTCATTAGCTTTAAGAGCTGTCATTTGTAGATTAAAACTGAAGAAAAAACCCCCATTGCCATTCTAAGAAGTCCAGGCTGGATGAGCAAAATGGGGGATTAGAAGAAGGCTTTCAGGAATTAGCTTGGAACAGGAAAGAAGAAGATAAAGCCATTATAAAAGCTTGTGCTAATACAGGAGTCCTTTTTGTTGTGTTAATGCAGCCACACAAATTCCTACAAAGATTTATTAGTCAGGTCATAGAATCTGCTCTCCTTCCTTCTTTGATGATAAAATCAAGAATATTTTCCTCCATTAACATGCTCCTTTCTCTCAATGGAGAGGAAATAAATTATATGCTTTTCCAAGACTGTGTTTTTCTGTGATATACAGAAGGCTACAGGTGAGGTTGATGCCTTCAGAACAGAGAAACAGATGCTGAAATTCAGGTACCTGTTTAGAGGCCACACTGGATGTTCCCTGCAAGGTGAGCACAGCCTCAGGTCTGTGGTACCCAACACAGGATAACTTGATGGAGCTAGGATACACAGCACTGTCCCCTTCCAGCATCCCAGACCTGCACACCACCCGTTGTCCCATGGAACTTCAGTCCAGCAAAGCACTTACTTTATGTGAGTCTGCTCCTAAGTCTACTATTTGCCTTGGCGTGCAGCCAGCCAAGCACTTAGGCACATGCTTAAACTTAAGCACAAGAGTAAACAGATTGAAGTCAGAGGGACTTAAAATTAAGCACATATTTCAAGGATTTGCTGGATAAGGGCCTTAACCCTGGTGTGCAGCATTTAACTGGGATGATTCCCAGCTGATTAGCTCCCCCTTTTTCCCAACCTCCCCTCAATTGGACCGGGAAACAAACGGTTTCTGTTTTGCCACCACACTAAAGGCCTGGCTTTAAAGAAACCTCGTCAAGCCTCCAGGCAAGCATGTCTTTCTTTAATTATACCTGCCTGTGAAATACCTTCCAGAAATCCCCACCCAAACAAAGCCTCAGGAAAGGAAATAACGGAAATTCTTGATGGTTTCCACGGGGGAAGCGATCCTAACCAGTGAGACGAGGCGCACGTAAGATGAGCCTGATGACTGTTCCTACTGTACACAGCTCCCAGCACAGGGAGACTCCTTAAAGCTCCAGCAGAAACTCCCAGCCACCTCAGCCCTCACCTCCCAGGGCAGGATACTCCCTGAACCTGTCCCCTGGACATGTATTTCTGCACGAGCTAAGATCTGAAAAGCTATTTGGTGACCACACAGGGGAAGAAGAGAGATGTGGCAACACAAAATCCATGAAACCACCCCAGAGCAAATTGCAGCACCCAATGGGGAATCTTTCAAGATGCCAAATAGCTTCCAAAGGGCTGGAGGTCACTTGCAGGACTGGGGTATGTTTTACCTTTCAACTCCCATTCATATGAGCTTTTAAACTTTGTTTCAATTGCATCTACTCATGGTAGGACCTTGGTGGCTGTGGGTAGGTGGGCAGGTCTGGCAGAGGGAAAAAAAAACTCTCAGCAGCCACTTCAAACAGGTGTTACAACCAAGTCTTCAACAGAAGAGAAAAGCAGAAGGTTAGAAACCTGGACAGAGAAGACGGAGATTTTCTGTGGATTTCTTCAGAAGCAGGACTGTTCTCATCAAGGAGCACCAATTTGCCTGGACTTGACAATGGATTCTAAGGGACCATCATCAAGTCCCACTCTCATCCCTTACCCGTCCTGCTATAAATTCCTTTCTAACCATGCTCTGCTGCATTGCTCTCTGCTCCTGAACAGTCAATCCTTCCCACCAGGGCTTTAACTTCTAATTTCCCTGTGCTAAACACAGTAAAGGCACCAAATAACAAAGTGCCTTTGGATAAGCAAGATGCCTGTGAAAGATGCCTGGATTTCTCCGACCCTAACTGCAGATCACTCTAGGTGCCCACTAAATCATTGGTTTTCAAATGCAGAAAGACTTCTGTGCTGTGAGAACACCTTGTCTTTTAATCCAATCTAATGTCAGGAAAATTACCTTAGGTCTCCCGGAAGAGCACAGCCACCAGCTGCTGCACTACAGGTTTGCCCTTCCTGAACCAACAACTCTCAGAAGCTGAGGACCTGCAGAACAAATTCATGTTCTGCCTGGTATGCAAATAATGGCAGGAAAAGATGCAGCAAATAGAAGCCAAACAAGGCAGTTTTCTTTTCCTTCAGACAGGAATGTCAGGATGGTCAAGTAATCCCAGAACTTCGCCTCTAACTTAGCCGGTTCCCAGCCTTAGTTACACTTGCAACCCTTGGAACCACTCTAATTTTGTGGCCTCGCTGGCCATGGACAACTGGGCACTGTTGCTCTGGAATATAAGCAAAGAAGTTGTATCTTGGAATTCTGTCACACTTCACCTGCCCTCCACCAGGGTCAACAAAGCCAATGTAATTATCACTTATACCTGGAAGCACCACCAAAATCCTGGAGCCAGACTCTGTGTGCAGGGATCAGAGAGCTGCTCCAGCACCAGGAGAAAAAGCTGAAAGAAGAACCTGCAGCTTTCTTGCTTTTACCTTCAAACATGGGCATTTGTAAAAAAAGAAAAGAGTTTGAATAACAAATCTGTTTGCCTAAGTACTTAAAAACGGAACTACAAGTGGTATTCCTTTCAACTAAAGGAAAGTGTGTAGTGTCTGTAGTCCCAACACTGGGCACCTCAAGAAGGGTGGGGGTGAGACCCTGAATTCCACCCTGGCCATGACTGTCCTCACCATTCCCTCAGATTTCCGGGCAAGACATGGGACAACTCTCCCCCAGCTCTGATGGGCTTTCATAACCATATTTAGTCTCGCTTCAGCTCTTGGAGCACTTGCAGAAGAGGAGTTTCCACCCGCCTGCCCTGACAAGGCCGGCGAGGGGAAAGAGGAGCCGGCGTGGCGCTCCTCGGATCATGTCAGGTCGCACGTACGTTTGAAGTCGGCCACCGCGTTCTCAGCAGTCAGGAGCAATCTCGCAGTGGCTGCTTCCTCCACCGCTCGCAGAGCTGATCCTCAGGAAAGCTCTGTAGTGCGAGGAAATCCTGGCCATCGCCAGCAAAGTGTTATCAACACGGCGAGGAGATAATAACAGCAGGAACTGCCTTACGGTGAGATCGCCAACGCCGTCCACGTGGCCGCGCAGTGCCAAGGGCCAGCGAGCTGGGATATGGCCAGGCGAGGTCACACATGCTGTTAGCTGGTTAATTGTGTCAAAAAAACAAACAAACAAAAGGTGGGTTTCTACAACTTGATGAGCATGATATGTTCTCCCTCTGGCAAATGCATCAGGTTTTCCATATATGATGTGGCTTCCTGCATTGAACTTGACTTCTCTTAGAAGGCCACAGGTCCCACCTTCTCCTTTGGGAGGAGATACCATCTAGCCTGGCAGATACAACCTGGAAAGAGAATCACCACTCATGGTGGCAGAACCTAATGTGGGCTGCAAGTTTTCTGACTGCTCCATATTCATGAGAAATATCACAGAAACCACAGCAGCCCTCTGACCAGTGTACGACCTCCTTCCCAGAGAGATGCAGGTGGCTTTCATGACAGACAGGACTGGTGGGCACATCGCTGTGGCCCCACAGCACCTCTGGAAGATATTTTACCCTAGGGATTGCTGGCTCAGACCTTCATGGTTTGTGATATATATCTGAGGAGTGAGTCATTAAAAATGCTGGCTTGAAAAACCAAGTGCTGCCAGGTGGTGGTGAATCCTTGGAACAAGCATAGCACGTAAAGCAGCTGGGCCTCCTTCAACCCCATCCCTGCTGGAGACTGCACACCTGCAGCACACAGGCTTTGCACCTGGACTACAGGAGCAGCAAAAATTCCCCCTCTTGGACAAGCCAAGAAATGGAGGAGGTGTAGGGCTGGTGGGACATGAGGGTTCACCTTCCCTGGGTGTGCATTTGGCCACTTGTTGAGCAAGTGGGGAAGATGCTGCTGTGGCATTGTGAAGGAGGACCCAGGCAGGGTAAGGGGACGGATTTCCCCCCACCATGAGAAACACCCATTGGTAACTTCTCCAGGCGTAACACTACACCAGAAATAGAGCTCCTCTGAGACTTCATTTTGTTTTCTCTTTCTTCTTTTTTTTCCTTTTCGCAGGATTACTGAGTTCGCGGAGTCTCTCTTTAATGTCACGTGTGCGGCTCAGGTCCCTCAGGCCCCAGCAGAAGCAGCCTGGGATATTTGCACAGACCCCTCACAATGGAAGGAAGAGGGTGTAGGAGGGAGGATCAGGCTGCTGACCCCTTTATTGTTCTTGGGCCAGAAGAAAGCTTCCTCCTGGCTTAAGAACCACAGCGCTGAAAAAGTTTTCCAGCCAAAACGAGTCAGATGGAGTCACTGGGTGGTGGTTTTTATTATTTTTTTTTTTCTTTCTCCTTCCCCTGCCTCCCCCTTCGGTCAAGCGACGGGGAGTCACAGGGTTGTGCTCCATTCACAAAATACCTGCTGCACATCACGTAGTCCTTCCCCCCGACGGTGGGGAAAGGCGCTGTAACCCAAGCAAACGAAAATAAACCTTTTTTTTTTTCCTTTCTCTCCAGATTTGAAAAAAAAAAAAAAAAAGGGAAAAAAAAAAAATAGAAGGGAAGAAAGGACCCTGCTCCCAGACTGACGCCTCCAGCGTGCACCGCCGGGGAAGGGGTAGGCGGAGGGGGGAAACAAGACGATGATATGAAAGAAAACAAAAACAGCAAATTCTGCTCTGAAAGGATTAAATGGAGGTTTTCCAAAAAAACACCCCACCATTATATAACGAGGCTTAGCTCGGAGTCACCGGGGTCACACGATGCAGCAGACTGGAAAAACCAAAGAGCAGTGTAGCCTTTTAATTGTTAAGCCAGCCATAAAAAAAATAAAATAGAAAACCGATATTGTAATATCACAACATGAAGGTGGCCACTCACATACTGATGGTCAGGGTACTTTTTTACCTGCTTTACTCTTTCTGGCTGAAATACCATTTCAGTGTGAGCCTGTCTCCTTGCCTTTGTGCTTATTGGGGTGGTGACCTGTTGTGCTGGGACACTGCTGGCTCAGTGAGTGCAGGGACTGCACTGCCTCCCAAAGCCTTGAGGCACACGGGGCTGGCTTTGCTCTGACATCAAAATAATGCACAAGTTGAAGCCTTATCACAACAATCCAGCTATTAAAACACACCACCAAGCTTCCAGATCAAAATCTGCATGCAAGGAGATGATTTTTTAGCATGTTGGTTGCACCTAGGAGACAAGCCATCTGCTTAGTCCCCAGGTTCTCCATAACCTTCAGGTTGAGTTAATTGTTACATCCACAGGCAATCCTGAAGCTTCTTCATCCCTGGTGCCTCCCAGCACAGCTTACACCAGAGACAGACTCATACAATTAAAGAATCATTTAGGCGGGAAAAGACCAGGCCAACCATCAAGCCCAACCATTCCCCCAGCGCTGTCCAGGCCACCACTGACCCATGTCCCCAAGTGCCACATCCACATGGCCTTCAAATCCCTCCTGGGATGGGGACTGCACCACTGCACTGGTCCACCCATTTCCATGTTTAACAACCCCTTCCATGAAGAAGTTTTTGCCTAATACCCAACTAAACCTCCCTTCATGCAACTTGAGGCTGTTTCCTCTTGTGCTGCTGGTTTCATGGGAAGACAGATTGATTCTCCCCTGCAACAGCCTCCTGACAAGCAGTTTTGAGATCCTGGATGCAGGGCTGAACAAGCTCCATGGGCAAGAGGGATGGGAACAACCCAAACAAGAAGAAAACTTTGGAAAACCAAACATTCACTAACCACAGGCCCAATAGCTGGAGCAGAGCAGCCACTGTGGCCATTCTGTGGTGTGAACAACGGGGTCCAGCAGCAGCACTGGGATGATGTCCTCAGGCTGCAAACCTGGAGATTGTCCTGAACTCATGTTTTTTTTTTTTAAATTCTTTTGAATACACGGGCAAATCTGTGTTTCACACTTGAATCTTAAAAACTGCCTTTGGTCTGGATTATTATGGAACAATCACGGAACAAGGAGACAGGGTGTCTCACTTCTCCTGCTGCTCCTCCAAACCATGTTCATATAACTATTGACCCAAATCTTCTCATTCTCGTCTAGAAAATGTGCAGCAACTTAAACTTAAGGAATATTTACTTTTATATTTCATTTGTGCAGAGCACCAAGAGGAAGGCTGGCCAGCTGAAGGTACACACAGCCCACCAGCTTCCGGAAATAACACTGCTCACAGATACATGATGGAGAAAGTATCAGCAGTCCCTTCCCTAGAACTAAGCAGCAGAAGCAATCCATATCTTCTGTGATACCTGCTTATTTTGCCCAGCATAATAAGGGGTCTTATTTTTCTCAGCCAAAGGGAAACAAACAGCTCCTATAACCACACATATTTTCTTTCCGTTTGGACAGGGTGCCTCAGAAGAATATACAATGAGAAATGAAATAATGAAGTGGGTCACAAAAGCAGGAAGAAATGAAGCTTTATCATTCTCCAGTGGTTTCTCTGCTCGAACATTACAAGAATTATTAAAAAAAAAAAAAAAAAAGAAAAAAGAATGAAAAAGAAAGCAAGCCAACAATGAGGAGTTTCTCCACAACACGAGGAACAGAAGGATAAAGAGGAATAACCCTTTAGGATACATGGACACAGGGACAGCGTTGTGTGGCCAAAGGTGTGGAGACCACATTCTGCTCGCCATTCCTGTTAGCCAAAATGAAATCATTCAAGCCCACCATCCAGCAAAGGCATTCTGGGGAGGCCACAGACTTTTCTTTCACTGACCATGCCAGCATGTGTATATTTGGGCCATTTCCAGAACCAGCAGAGAAGTCAGTGGAGTATCCCTGGAAGTGTCCCAAGGCCAAGCTGGTTGGGTCTCTGACCAAACTGGTCTAGTGGAAGTTGTCCCTGCCCATGGCAGAGGAGTTGGAACAATACAATCTTTGAGATCCCTTCCAACCCAAACCATTTCATGATGTTGAAAAAGCCAACTATCAAAAGTACTTTTAAAATCATAAAAAGACGAAAAATACAAACGTAGGACTAAAAGGACCTCTGGGTTTTACAGCTTGGTCTGCTACCAGAGGGAGGACATCATTTAATTCCTTCATAAACAGTCTTTATTTTCCCCATGGAAGAGACATCCAGGCGTCGTGTGCAGCAATAAATTTCCCACTTAAATGATAATCTTTGACCAAACCACCTAGCATTGCAATAAACACCCTGCCACTAAATACCTACATTTACACCCATAGCTATATATACATCTCTCCAAGCTGAATGGGATTCACTTACCTGCTGCCTCCGGGCAGGAAATTCGCATTTTAAGAACTTCTGGTCTCATTTATTGTATTGCTTTCTATTCCCACAACATCAGAGGAAAGGCAGCAGAAAAGGGTGGGGGAACATCTTCTGGTTAAGAAGAAATTTATAAATGTGACAGGAAACATTAACCTCTTATTTTGTCGGACCAGAGATGAAGACATCCCCCATTAGCAGGATTTTTAGAGAGCGAGGTGCTTCTAGGCTTTCCAGATCCCTCTGACAACGGGGATGTATGCACGTCTCCCTTCTCTGGTCCTGTGGTATGCCTACTTTTTTTTTTTTGAGAGAAAATTCCTTCCTTCCCTTCATTTTATTAAAAATTCATCTCTTTTACAGAGAGCAGGGAAGGGGATTAGGATGTGGAAATAGTGGAAACAACCAAAGCAACATTGAGTTTCTACTTGGGATCTTTAGAAATCTGGATTTCTTTTTTTCTTGGCTACTTTTAATAACATTTTAAAAATTTAATCATTCCTCCACATTTCTTCCATGGAAGTTGCAGGAAAATATTCAGCAAATTCAAGGGCATGCAGCAAAAACCTCTCAGTTTTCTAATGAATCCCCTGAGAAAACAAGGGAGAAGAAAATGTAACATTATTGGGAAGTTAAAACTCAGGCAGGATTTAAGGGGTGTGTTTTGGAGTCTATAGAAATGACCGGGAAAAACAAAAACAGGTTTGCTTTGGATGTTATATTGCTGCATAAAAGCAAACCTTTTTGAAAGGGAAGCCAGCTGTAAAGCTGGGAAAAATCCAAGGAGCTCCCTGGTGTGTTTAAGCCAGAGAATAATATGGTGACATTTCTGAGCCTGAAATGCCTATTGAGCTGTTATTTATACCCCTGCAAAACTCCCCTTGCCCAAACCAGTTAATTCCCCAGAAAACTGCAGTTCTCAGGACTAAAACTACTTGTGGACTCCTTAAAAGTAAAACAGAGCATCTTTATTCTTCATCCTCCCAGGAACAGCTCTCCCATACTCCTATTTCTTTGTGGTCCCTGGTCATGAACCCAGAACCCACCACTTCCTATTGGTAAGCGCAGCCTAGTCCCAACATCTCTTTGTGTCCACCCCTCCATCATCTCAGCCTGAGGAAAAGCTGCAAAGCCACCCACAACCCATTATTTATCAAATTTTGTGGTACAAACCAGTGGCTGGCAAACTGAGGTCTAAGGGTCCAGCAGTGGGCAATCCATGGTGCCCATCTCCCTTACTCCTGAGGCCAGCGTGGGGCTGGGTACAAGGCAGGTGGGGGACAGGGACAGGTGGAAATGTGGGTGTTCAGGAGAACATCCTCCCCTTGACAGGGCAGCAGCACCTCAAGAGAAAGGGAGAACCCCTCAGCACACCTGGAACTGCTCTGGTGCGAGGAGCATCGTGCCAGACAGAGTCCTGCTTGAGCATCCTGTAGGAGATACATGGAGTTGAGGATTGTGTGGGCAAAGGTGGGATTTCCAGGGAGTTATGAGATGGGACATACATAACCCCTAAGAACCAGCCCCCCCTCAGGGCTTTGGTAACAGAGGGGCTCACAGACACCTTCAGTTTTAACTTAATTCTGCTCAAAGCCAAAATACAGCTCACACCCAAATTCAGCTCTAGTTACAGAGAAACACCTGCAGGTTTCCCCACGTTGGAAATGCACTCTGAGCCCGAGGTGGACACATCTGCACGGAGAGCAGTGTGGCCTGGTGCAGGAGGGTGAGAGACTGCAGAGAGGGGTTTCTGCTTGGAAAAAGCCTTTGGAAAAGCCTCATGTCCTCATCCCAGAGCAGCATTCCAGGGCCTTGCAGCGAGGCCGCAGTGCCCTCTAGTGCTGCAAGGCTCCCCTGTCCCCTCGGCCACCAAACACTGCCAAACTTCAGAGCTGCAGCATAAACCACCCTTGTCCCTTCTGCCTTCCCTCCCTGCTCATCCCAAACCCAAACCCCCAACCAGTCAATCCAACTGGTGTGTGAGAACATCCCAGTGCCTCCTACCCTGGCAAGCACAGCAGCCTGGCCTAACTCTGAGCAGCTGATCAGCACCAGGAGCCACTACAAAACAGGATCTCTGTGCCTGCCAGGTTGGGAAGACACCCCCAGGAATTATGACTCAGAATGCAAAGTTTGCCTGACAGCCAGAAGAGTAACAGCACCCCTGAGAAGGGAGAGCCCATCTCATTTTCCACAATCAGCAACCCACTCTGAGCCATAATAACGATAATAATAATGATAGCGACAATAACAATAATAACCATAATAATGACAATGATAACGACAATAATATTTGTAATAGTGGTAATGATAATAACGATAATGAGAAAAATAATAATGATAACAATAAGATAATAATGGAAACATCAAAGTTCCTGGCCATTTCTCCAGTGTTATGTGCTGAATAAGGCTATCATATGGTATTAGGATATTGGATATTAGGAAACATTTCTTAATGGAAAGGCTGTCAGACCCTGGCACAGGGCAGTAGTGGAATTCCCATCCCTAGAGGGATTTTAATGCCATGTGGATGTGGCATTTGAGAACATGGGTTAGTGGCGGCCTTGGCAGCGCTGGGGAAATGGTTGGACCCAATGATCTTATGAGTTTTTTCCAACTTCACAATTTCTGATTCTGTGGTATGAAAGACCATCATAATCTGAAAAACCCACTAGAAGATCTTGCCTTTCCTGCACATCTGATAAAACCCTCAGGGTCTATAACCTTCACAGATCATAGGGACTGTGCTCTGCCACCAGAGCCCAGGCCTGCAGGAACCTGTGAGGTGATGACCTGCACAGTCTTGGTCCAGACCTCTCCAGTTCTCTGAAGATCTCCATGACCTCATCTGCCTTCCTTGGCAATGGTGGCCTTAAGTCTGGCAGGGGAGTGATGCTGGAGGGGCTACAGGTGACAAGAGCAGATTGCCCTCTCTGCCTCAGGTGATGGCCACTGTCAGTTGGGTTAAATGCAACAAAGAAAGTGCCACAGACAGCTCGTGTCTCACTGGAAGCCACAGCAAACCAAAAGCTTTTTACTCAGAAGCAGAGCTTTGACTCCCAATACGTTGTGACCTATACTCAATTAAGTCTTGGCTCTTTGACAGGGACTTTCCACAGTGGTTTTAGCTATTACTGTATTGGAAAGACCTTTGGGATATGGGCTTGTCAGACAAGAAACCTCTTCTGAAGGCAGTGCTGTGCCCACACACTCTGGGCAGAATCCAGCAAGAAGTGGGGACAGGGAGAAGTAATCCCCCCTTTTTGGGGCTCCTAGGGAGGCACCCTGACCTTTCCATAAGTGGTGGACACATAAAGGACATCAGGGCTAGACCCTGTGAGTGACAGCAGGGACACAGAGCACAAGGGGCACACACCACATTGACCAGGACACTCCCAGTGCGAGGGTATGCCAGGCAGAGGGATCAGCGCACCCCAGATCCACCAGCACAGGACAGCCTGCTAGAAGAGGGCCACATTTCACAGCCAAGGCTGTGAAAGAGGAGGAATCTGGGTTGCCTAATGTGCTGGATAAAATGAGGACTGCCCAGCCTTGAAGTGTAGAAAGAGCAGGCAAGAGAGGAGGTGGTGAGGTGACAACTCCATATGGTGACAGTAAATAACACCACATCACCAAAGATCTGCCTGTGAGCTCCAAAGAGACCTGTTCTCCCACTACCACCACTCTAGAAGGATCAGGGATCTGCAGGATTCAGGAACAAGCTCTCACACCAGCTGGACAATAATCTCCCCTCCTCACCTGCAGAGTGACAACAGAAGGTTTGCTCGCCCATGATCTATCCCCTCCCCCTGGACACCTGGGTTAGCTCATCTCTCTTCAGGAACCTTCCATATCTGACCATGGAATCCACATGGGAACTGGATGTTCTGCACCCTACAGAGCTGACAGGGAAGGGACATGGGTATACTCAGATGGGAATCATCCAGCCTCGCCTAGATCTCTACACTGAGGTGCAACAAACCATGTCCCAGTGTGTCCATGCCTCACCTGGGGCAGGAACCCCAAGTGACCAGCCCATGCACAGGTCATACTCACACCATCTCTGCACTGAACTGTCAGGTCTGACTTGAAAATACTTGTTGGAGAAGAGGGGTTTAAAGAAAATGGGCAGGGTTGCCTGTGGGTTTCTCAATTCAAGTGGTTCTCCAGCACCAGGAGAAAAGCAGTATAACATCAAAGCCGAAAAAAGAATCTGCAGCTTGGTTGCCTCTGCTTTCAAACACAGCCATGCGTAAAAAGGAAAGAGTTTAAATAATGAATCCATTTGCCTAAGTACCTATAGGCTGAACTACAAACCGGATCAGGAATCCTGGTGCTTCTAATCCTGTTTGGACAAAACCAGGAACACAGTGGTGCTAAGAGGAATGTGAACAACTTAGAGTCTGCCTTTCTCCCTCCAAGGGAGCTTCTCTCTTGTTTCTCTTCCAACAAGGAAGCTGGATGACGACCGCAGCCAGAAGAGAAACAAGCAGTTTATTGTAACTGCAAGCACATGACAAAAAGGGTCAAGAATCAGTAAGGAAACGGAAGGAGATGAGTTGAAGGCAGCAAGATGCCAAACCAAACTTTATCAATGCCATCTTCCAAGTTTATCTCATTACAACAATAGAGCCAAATATGCCTTTCAGAAGTGCCACATTTCTACTTTCTAAAACACAAGACAAGGAGCAGCTGGGCAGTGAAGGCACATTCCCAGCATTCCAAGGAGGGCAAGCCCATCCCAAAGGCATCAGTCCAGCAAGCTGAAAGTCAAATTCTGCAATACACAAGTCCAGAAACCACTTGGGACACATCTCAAAACTCTCTGCTTGTGTCTAGCAGCATTCACAGCACACCACTGTGACATGCAGCCTCCTGCATCCTTTGTGAGTTACAGCAGTTCCACAGGAAGGAGCGGGGCGGACCTTGCCCAGAGAAGCTGTGTCTGCCCCATTCCTGGGAAGTGTCCCAGGGCAGGCTGGATGGGGCTTGGAGCAACCTGGGATAGTTGAAGGTGTCCTTGCCCGTGGCAGGGGGGTTTGAAGGGGATGAGCTTTAAGGTCCCTTCCAACCCAAGCCATTCCATGATCCTGTGATCTTGCAGAACATGACCTCCTGGGTTACTTTCTCTGGGAAGTGCAGATTTTGCCAAGGGCTTGCTTGCCAAGGACTCTATAGACTAAATCTGGGACCAGAGTACTTGGATGTGACACATCTAAGCCTGAAAGACTTCCCAAGTGTTTGCCAAAGGGAGAAAAAGCAAAAGGCACTGACTCTGCCCTCCCTGTGACATCTTCATGACACCAAGGTGGTTATGTGGTCTCCTCCAACAAAACAGCTGACGTGAAAATGGAGAGGATGATAAAGCCTCTTTCTGCACCTGAGCTGTGCCTCCATACACAGCACATGCTCCCTGGTGCGCAGTAAAAAGCAGATCTTATGAATGGAGAACACTTACCTTCAGAAGAGTCACTTTTGGTAGCACGTTGGTGAATCAGTGCCCAAATTCTACTGCAGACTCTTATGAGTAAGAAGAGGTTATGGCTCATGAGCTGAGCCAAGGCAATGACCTCACGAGCTCAAAAAAAAGCACCTCATATGGATTTTGAAAGGATGGGGCAAGAGAAGGCTTCAAATTACATTGAAGGAGTTGTGAAGCCTGTGCATGTCCACGAGATGGCAGAGCACGCCATGCTGTGAGAGCATCCCCAAGGACTGGGATGCACGAATTCCAAACAAAAGAAGAGAATCTGGGGAAAGGTAGCTTGGGCTTATTTTGTTTTATTTTCCCACCTTTCAATTGCCAAATAGTCATAGACTTTCCTTTCAATATTTTGTTAAAATACTACTGATAGATTCCAGCAGAAAAACTCATGTATAGGGATATTAACACACAGATATCCAGAGCAGTCTGCTCAACCCCCAGAAAACCAGAATATTCTGCTTAATTAGGGACATCTCTGCATCTCTCCATAGATATCCACACAGACCTGGATGTACACTGGAGATTAATTCTAGATTCATGTCCTGTGTCTATCACACCTTAACACCAAAGACACACAAATCTCCAAGTAGCCTGCAAGTAAGACTTCCTGCCTCTCTCAAATGTGGTGCTTTTAACCTTTCCATGGCTGCTGAAGCACACCCAGCAGCAAAACATTTCCATCTGAGTCCTGCTGGAGGATGTTTGGACCACCCCAGTTGTGCTGGAGGATGCTTGGACTGGTTCAGTCACACTGGAGGATGCTCAGACCACCACAGTGGGGGGCTAGAGGATGATCAGATTTGCCCCTCCATCTGTGCGTGCCTCCTGTAAGCAACCCATGAGCTCTCAAACACAGACAGAACAGGATTTTATATTTCACCAACCTGAGAAGCCTCTTCTTCAGGATGCAACACATGCAATAACAGTGTGGGCCAGCCCCATGGGGTGAGGGATTTTCCTTCCACAGGCTCACACAAGGGAGTATCTTCCCTTATGCCACCCCCCTCACTACTCCACAGAGCCATTTAAAACAAGGGATAAAGAGCAGTAAAATCACTGTCAGCATTGCACAGTTGCATTCAAAGCCAGTTAACAATGATATGTCAGGATTAAACCAGCTGTCTGCAAGTATTTCACTTGTCCATGCTGCATAAGATAAACCCTCACCCAAAGCCACCTGGGTCCTAGCTCCCACAGACACATATGACTGGCTGTATATGCCAAGGTAAGCATGTCTGCAAATTAATGCAGCACTTGCACGAGCCTGCCCCAAGGCACAAACAAAACATCAAATCCAGCATTCCCACTACGTCTTCCAGCTTAGAAATGTCACAGTAACAATTAAGCCAGATATTAACGTATATATTGGAATTAATTCATTGTATTCAATGCACTCTTAGGTCACAATGAAATGATAACCAGACCAGGAGGACCTGGCTTATTTAACAGCTGTTGATTAAAACCCTCTTGAAGGTAATCAACTCCTAGCACCAAAGACAGTTTGATTGTTCATTTCCAATTTTTCCCCAGGGAAACTAACATTGTTTTGCAGAATTAATGAGCTTTGCATCAGCTGAACCTGATGTTTTTACCCTGTGACCTAAAGTCCAGACATACCAAACATGGAAGAGGCTGAGCAGGAAGCAGCTGCAGGCAGTGCTCCTCCCTGCCAAAGTCAGCTGCCCTTCTCCACTCCTTCATGTACTCAGTGCCAAATGGCTCGCCCAAAAAAAACAGCAAGGCAGATTGTCACATGGCCTGCAGGACAAGCAAAGCTTTTCCTCACATGATGTGTGAGCAAGAAGCCCTGCGAGCTCTTGGCTCAGCACTGAAAAGGGTAACGCTACCACAGCACATGGGATGTTTTCATCCTTGCCTCTGGAGGCAAAGAGGTTTCAGCCAAAACACCCTGAACATCCTCAGAAACTTGCCTATCTCAGGGCACTCAGCTCCTTCGATGACTAGGGCTCTGTAAAATGGAAAACTCTATGATACTGACAAATTGACTTATTCAATCTGACTTCTGAACTGTGGGGTCTCATCCTGCTATTTCCCCAATATCCATCAGAGGTCATTTAACCAGAACTGCCAAAACTGTAAAGAGAGATCTGGTGAAAGAACAGGCTGGAGAAAACACACACATGGATTACCACTGTATATGCATGGGCATATACATTATATACATATACATTATATACATAATATATACATATATTACCACATATATGCATGGGCGCCACCCCAAAGGAGTAATACCTGTGTCAGCACACAGGCATTGCTGGCTTCCTGACAGCAATTCATTTTGGAGCTGTCAGGATGGGTTGATGCTTTTCAGAATCTCCTTTTCTTCAACATATGAGCCCTGTGTACATCCACATATATACATATATAGGTATACACTGCTCTCAGTGTATCACCTCCCAACAAAGTCTGAGTGGTACCTGCAGTTGCCCAGAACTAACACCTGAAACCACAGGCACAAATCTCCCTCCCCAGCCTCCAAAAGACCACAGCCCAGCAGCTTTCCCACTCGTGAGGGGGGTTTCCTAAGGGAACACAAGGCAGGGAAGGCACTGCTGCTGGTCCCTACGGTGGCAGGGGCAGATGTCCTCATCACCTACCTGCCACACTGGAAGGACTTTCTCTATGTCGTTCAAGTTGATGCTGTCACCATCCTCATATTTCCCCTTTCCAAGCCTGTGACAAGAGGAAAACAAAACAAAAGCATGTGAAAACTCACTGGAGACACAGTTAATTTTCTATTAAGGCACAAGGGGAATATCAGTTGTTACGGCAAAGGCCTCTCATGGAAACAAAGAGGCTCTCTCTGGAGCAAGTGTGCTGTGCCTCCAAACACTCCCACGTAGGCGTAAAGCTGTTAATACAAAATTAAATGCTCTGCTCAGTCCTCTCCACCTGCACCATCTGCCACAGCTTGCTAACACTTTTGGTAGTAGCAGCAGTGAGAAAACCAAAGGCAGTCCTGAGCCCAGGGTTACTCGATTTCCAGAGCGAGTAAAACTGAAAGCACAGCCCACCTGGACAGCAGAAATGAGAGCACAAAAGGAGTAATGAAAAATGTTTCCTTTGAAGCATTGCTCATTTGCTGGTCTCCATGGGAGCTCCAGCTCCCCTGCTGAGAAAGGTGTTGAAAATCAGCAAACACACACCTCAGACAGGAAGCAGCAATCGATATAAATATAAACAGACAATTTGAAAGACAAAGAAATTGGGATGAGAAGTCAAGCATTCACACACCATACACAGAATTGTCAGCTCACCAACTTTCTTGAAACAAGAAAGGAAAAAAACAATCCAAAGATAATTACTAGCTGGATGCAAAGAGTTTGAAATGATACAGAAAAATAAGAAAAAGGTCAATAAGTATCATCCTTCTGGATTCATAAACAACAGAGATGATCTTTTTTATTATGCAAGAATGATAAAATATTTTTTCTCAGTTAGAAGTAAGATATTGTTAAATAAGATACAGTAGAGACTTTGGTAGCAGCAGACCCAGGTAATCAGTGCCTAAAAGTCAGAGAAAAACAGATCTTGTAATTAGAAAAAATGGGAGGAAAAATTTAGAAGAATGGTATGTGCTGAAGTACCAGACTAAAAAACCAGCAAGCTGAAGGGAAGCAATTTAATTAACCTTAATCAACTTGAGCACCCTGGTTTAGTAAAAGGTGTCTGCCCATGGCAGGGGGGTTGGACTAGGTGATCTTGAAGATCCCTTCCAACTCAAACCATTCTGTGATTCTGTATTTATTGGAAATTAGAAGTGCTCAACAACTGACTTTCCATCATAGATGAAATCCTGACTTTGACTTACCAAGGTAAAAATATAATGTGCATACACATACAGAAACACACATCTGAAAAAATATTTATATACATGTATTTATACAGATGAGAAAACCATGTCACACATCTGGGGACAAATAATGCCAGCTGCAGGTGCAGAACACACGTGTATCGTAGGAAGAGGTCATCTGAAAAGGGTGGGGACCATCCCAGGCTGAATTTCTGATGCTGAACTGTGGCTAAAAGGCAGGGGATGAAGAGGAGGCAGGGATTAGGGGGATGAAGACAGCTTTCCTCTAGAGACAGCATAGCTGTGCTGCAGCTACAGGACCATGGGCAGCACCAGCAGCCACATTTCAAAGAGGTGGTAGAGAAATTCCTTAGAGTACCTGAAAAACTCAAGTGATACATGTGCTTGGGAGATACCTGGAATGAAAACATCAGCTACAAAAGGATGCTTGATCTGGAAGAGTACAAGCAAAGCAAGAGCTAGCACTGGAAATTAAAGGTAGATATATTCAGGTCAGAAACATGGTACGGTTCTTCACTTTTTCTTAACTGCTCCACTTTTGATTATTCAGCATGCCACCAAACAGCATTTGCCTCGAGGAAAATGCTTCACCCACCCAAAAGTCACTTGAGGTCACACAACTGGATGCAGCTACATGGCCAGCCTTGGGCAACTGATCAGGAATAAAATGTTTTTTTTTACTGTTGAAAACACATGAAAACATTGAACAACATACTCCTTTCTTTTTCCCTATTATTTTTTTCACTGCACAGCCAGATTGTTAAAAAGAGCTTCCCATTCAAGCAAGAGGGGAAAGTGCCTAGCTAGCAGGTGGAGATTCATGGAGGCTCAGCAAGCTGAATCTCAGCACAGATTCAGCATGGAGAGCTGATGAATGCACAACACAGTCAGCTTTAGAAGCTAAAAAATAACAACAATTTTGCCTTTCTTTGTGCTTCCTCTGTTCTAGCCAGGTTACTTACATGGAACACATTTTGGGACATGCACTGTTCTGTGCTGATAGCATCTGCTTAACTTTTCTGCAGATACGCTAATTCTTACTCCACTTTTACAGCTGTAATATTTAGGAGTGATTCAATATCTCACCTCCACAGTGCCTCCTCTACCTGTTTGCAATGTGGGCATTCACAATACAGCAGGAACCAGAGGAAAACTGCACCACCAACCCTGTTCCATCCTCCCTGCACACAGCAGGTGTCACTGACAGGATCACCTGATAAATGCCTTCAACCATGGAACATATTATATCTTCTTTTTACAGAGGAAGCACATTGTATCTTATTTTACAGAGGGCCCCTTCATCTCATTTTTCAAACTCACTTGAGAAAATGGGATTGAACTTGACTAAGAGATTTAGTGACTTAGAAATTTAGTGTTACATCTGAAAATGCTCTTTATAAACCTGCAGTATACCTCACCTACAGAGAAAAAAGGTTGTCTGAGTCTTCCTGTCCCTGTATGATGCAGGAACCTGCAGATACTGACCCTGGGCTGGCATGGGATTTCTGGCCTGGCTGAATGATTCTAATTGTTTCCCATCAACTGTTCTAATAACAATTCTAAACTTGTCTTCTAAACAAGGTGTGCAGACCAGGGATATGGCACTGGCCAATACTTTGGCAAAATCAAATTATCAGCAGAAAAATGTCTCCAAGAGAAAATTTCCATCCCTACAAACAACATGGCGGTGATGGAACATCAGCTGCAACCTCATCTTGTAGACCTGTTCCAATTTTTTCCTTCCTCTAATGTTATGAGTGATAGTGTGAGGAAAACTCGACCTGTAGAATCATGGAATTGTTATGGTTCGAAAAGACCTCTAAGATCACCTCAAGCATTCCCCTGGCCCTGCTAAGGCAACCACTGACCCATGTCCCTGAGTGCCACATCCATGTGGTTTTTAAACCTCTCCAGGGATGGGGACTCTAGCCCAGCTGTGAGCAGCTGTGGAAGGGCTGGACAGCCCTTGAGTGAAGAAACTGTTGCTAACATCCAACCTACACCTCCCCTGCTGCAACATGAGGCCTTTACCCCTTATCCTCTCATTTATAACAGGGGAGAAGAGCCTGACCCTCACCTGGCTGCACACTCCTGTCAGGGAGTGATTGTTTCTCCACCTGCAGAACCTGCAGAGAAATGGTGACACCCATCTAAGCAACAATTGTGAGCCACTTGGTGCCAGCACAGATTTATTTGGTTTGACCAACCAACAACCACTAAGGAATCCAGAAATACCAGGGAAGCCTGTGGAGGCTGTCGCAACCAAAAAGGAGCTGTTGAATGTTTTCACAGCTTTATGAAACACATTGATGCTCTCTCCTTCCCTGAACTCTTGCTGGGAAGAAGAGTGTCATTCACAGGAACTGTAACCAGGTCAGCACTAAGCCAGGATCTTTCCTCCAGTATCCAGAGATGTTTAAATTTAGAACACCGGGATCTGGGAGACTTGGAACCAGAGTTATTTAAAGACTGAGATCTATGAGGCAATGCAAAAATACAGGGAACAACTCCACTCCAGCCCAGAACTGGATGATAGAGGAGCCAGACAGACTGATCATAGTCTTCTCAAATTCTGTAAACAGTCCAGTGCTTCTTCCCTATCCTCTATGCGAGGTGTGCCACCAAGCCAGAGTTCCTAGAGCAAGAGAAAAGTTAGAGACCTTCCTGGAGAGCACAGTATTGCAGAGACAGCACTCACCCTTCTCTGTCTATGTGAGGCAATGGGTGTTTGGAGGTGTTTCGCAGCTTTCTGTGAAACTGGGTGAAATCTAGTTTTTCAGGCTGCAAGTCCCACGTTGCACCACTAGGAGAGAAAAACAGGGAAAAAAAGAGAAAGGAAGTCCACTACTAATTAGACAGCACTGAGCTGTAGAGCAGAGGGCACATCAGAGCCTGCAGACAAGGAAAGCTGGCATTTCTGGGAGCACCACTCCCCACTCCCTGCTGCAGAGCATGTGGATGTGAGCCTCCAGTCCTCACATTGATGCATTTCTTTTCATTTTTTCTTGTTTTTCAGGTATGCTGAGCTCTTGTGGCTTGATCTAAGCCTCTAATTTTGATACAGAAGACACCCTGCAAGGTGTCTTTTTGCTCTCTGTACCAAGAGGGTATTGCAACAGGTCCATGAAATGATGTTCTCTCTGGTCCTGCACAACCTGTCTGCTCCAGTGACTCAACACCTGCAGATTATGCATAAAACTGGACAGAAAGGATATTTCACTGCTTTCCCCACAATGAGACAGCAGGCTGGGTAGCAAACTTCTTCCCAGCAGCTAAGAAGCAAACACACGATGGTACCTCCAACTAATGGGAGAGTAAAATCCCAGAGCAGCAGCTCAGAGCTGACTCAGGTCTTGCCTGTGCAGCTCTGGGGTGACTACAAGTAATTGTACTGGTACTGTTTTCAGGTGTTTAAACTGCAAACCCAGGCACTGGCCCCTTGAAAGCACACAAGATGCTTTGAAAAGATTGTGCTTGGTGCCACAGGCTAAATGGGGATGGGGAGGAGCAGTGATGTCAGTACTACCAGGGTACTCTCTGGTGTCTGGGTACCAACAGGGTGGACACACTGGCAAGGGCTAATACAAGGCACAGTCCATCCTTCTCTTAAAACATTTTAATACCAGCTTACCTGAAGGAGTCAAAGGTGTTGGCAGCCCAGATGTCTGTGCCCAGCATGTCAAGGTTGCTCTCTTTGTTGCCATTCTAGGAGAGATGGAAAGATGGTTACTTGCTGGGAGGCACATGGAGCTGTCCTGACCAGGGCACAGCCTCTCCCACCAGCCATGGAGGTGTCTTGGCTCTGCAAAAGGGATCCTGCGTTCCTGTGTGAATCCATGCAATGCAGAGACCCCTCATCTGCTGTAAAAGTGCACCATGAAGGCAAGGACTGACAGTTTCAGCCTTGAGGACACAGAGCTGTGCACAACATGGAGCAGACAATGCACAAGCTCAGCTCTGACTCCAGCCCTGTCCTCCTGCCCCATGTCCATAACCACAATCCACCAAGGTCCGGGGGGCAGGCTGAGATTCACAAAATCACAGAATAATTTAGGTTGGAAAAGACCTCTAAGACTGACCCCAACGTGTGCCTGAACCCCCTTTGTCACCCAGCCCAGAGCACTGAGTGCCACATTCAGGAATTCCCTGAACACTTCCAGGGGTGGGGACTCCAACACCCTGGACAGCCTGTTCCAATGCTTAGCAATCCTTTCTGTGACAAAATTCCTCCTGCTGTCCCCCCTGTCCCTGTCCTGGCCCAGCCTGAGGCCGTTCCCTCTCCTCCTGTCCCTGTTCCCTGGCAGCACAGCCCGACCCCCCCGGCTGTCCCCTCCTGCCAGGGGCTTGTGCAGAGCCACAAGGGCCCCCTGAGCCTCCTTTGCTCCAGGCTGAGCCCCTTTCCCAGCTCCCTCAGCCGCTCCTGGGGCTCCAGCCCCTTCCCCAGCTCCGTTCCCTGCCCTGGACACGCTCCAGCCCCTCGGTGTCTCTCCTGTGCTGAGGGGCCCAGAGCTGTCCCAGCACTGGAGGTGCCTCAGCAGCGCCGGCACAGGGGACGGGCCCTGCCCTGGGGCTGTGTCACACCTGGCTGGCACAGCCCAGGGGCCACTGGCCTCTTGCTCACCTCCTGTCCAGCCACTGGCACCAGCACCCCCAGAGCCTTTCCCCATGGGCATTATAAGAAACCTCCAGCCAACTGCGAAACACCTTGAACTTTCCTGTGCAGCTGCTTTTGTCAAAATGGACAACCCAAAGCACGAGCATCTAAAGCAAAAAACCTCACCTATGTTATTCAAAGCCCCTTTACAGTCATCAGCCCTCACATGTCCTTCCTGCACAAAGAGGGCTGCCCTCTCTGCCCTTAACAGCTGAAGTAAATCAGGTTGGATTTTGCCATTCAAGAACATTCAAGAAATTAGACTTGACTCAGTCTGGATGGATTGAATGCATTTCACATAGGGAATCCCATATTAACCAATTTTCCCTCAACATTTCTTATTCAGATTACTCATAACCTTGCACATATTCAGATTATTTAAGCATCTCAGTCCAAATGATCCCACTCTTGCAAAACACATGCTAGAGAAGGTGGAATTAATCTATTCCCCATCATGTAACTTCTGTCATTTTCAAGTACTATTAATATTAACCAAGACATTAGAAACTCATAAAATATGTGACCATTTCTTAATGAAGTCCCAGAGCTCAATCTGTTCACAAAGTGAGCAACACTTTCCTAACCAATGTCAGGGACACACATCCTCAGTGAACAGATGGTTTACACTTTGCAGTCATTTCCAGCACAACCAATTTAGACACCAGAAACTCCAAACACAGACACATTGCTCCCTTTTTAGTCTTCTCCAAGGGGTTTATGGATTATGATTTTAACCCCTGGGGATCTGCAGAGCTGACATGTCTCTGTTCAGAAACAAACTACCAGAAATATATAATAACTCTCATGATAAGTTACAGAAGAGGAGCTTTTTATTTTAGGCAAATGCAAGCATGATTTTTCTCCCACCAAGGAGAGGAATTAGTTTTTTAAACCCTTACAAGCATCCAGAAGCAGTATACATGTGCAGGTTATCACACCTGTCACACAAGGAAGAGAAACCTCTTCCTGCAGACAAATTATTTCAGGTGGTGAGGAGGTCAGGCAGGTCCAAGGCAGCAGCTGGACACTTTCACCCAAACCTGGTCCTCCTAGAAGATGTGCCTATAACCTCTTAGAGACATTCCAAGCATCAGCCAGACTCCACAAAGGTGGTGCCAGGGCCCAGTGACAACACACCTTGTCATTAAGTCGTTGAGTCACTGTGGCCATTTCAAGACACTGTTTTGGTCTTCTATGACCTGTCTTTAGAACCAGTCTCTGTGTCAGCTCACAGGACAGGGAGCAGCCTTGCAGCCCTGTACTGCAGGGAGCTTACTAAAATGCTCTCAGCACAGTGCCAAAACTTAGTAATAAGACTTCAAAAAGCCAATTCTCAAATCCAGGTACAAAAAAAAAAAAAAAAAAAGATTAAAATTTGCATGTATTTAAGAAAAGCAGTGACTTGCTGTCAGTCCCCCCAGGACTGCAATTATAACCATCAGCAATTTTAACACGAAACTCTCAGTGACCCAACCCTCATCTTTAGATACTCTTTTTCACTGAGAAGGAGTTAGTACTGTTGAAAATTAATTAATTCACTCAGAATGATAATTGAGAGAGACACTTTCAAGAGTAACACCAGTACTCTGAGGGATGAGACATCCAGTAAAGCAGATCCTGCACAAAGTGTGGTTTAAATGCATGTCCACAACCTCTGTCCTCCTGCCCCTCTGAGCACAAATGACCTCCATCCACTGCTGCCCAGCCCCTGGAGCTGCCCACACAAACAGAGACAGGCCCACGTGGACTCTGGCTGTTTACCATGCATGCAGCTTCAGCAAATTCCCCACAAAGTCAGCATTTGCATGCATGCAGCAGCTTTCCAAAACCCAGCTCAGCATCCCACCTCTTGCCGCTCCTCATTACCATCCTCCAGAAAACAAATATGAAATCATGCCCTTTGCTGCACGACTGCAACTAGGTTAAATCATCACTGCACACAGAACAACACCAAGTGGCCACCTGGGTCCCTGGTATAAATTCAGGGATTATCCTGCACCATATATTACCTAAGCATTTTTCAGTTCTTATCTTGAGAAGCTTCCCCCACATTTCCTCCTTCTCAACTGCCTACAACCCTTGGCTGCACTTTGGTAGAAAATAAAAAAAGATGAGATAGATACTGAACTGTCTGAAAAGGCCCCAATTCAGGGCTTCCTTGTTGAAAACTGCAAGTTTTTGTATGAAAAATACAGATAAAAATATAGAATTTTTGAGGAAGACAGTACTATCCCTGCTCAAAGAGGAAAGGATATGTCGAGTCTCATTCCCACCAGAAAGGACCGTCACTTTCTAGATACAACCTGATTCTGTGGATCCTTTCCCACCACAGTGTGGCTCAGAAGGAAAAGATATTTCCTCAAGATCTTCAGGAGGATGAAATGGATGAATGGACCAGGACTTTGGCCACTGGTTCCAAACCTCAGAGTCTGCCATCCACTTCTGGCACAACTGGTGCTCATGCGTGCATAAAGGAGAGCGACTCCAAGAGAAGACAGGAGGACAGAGGCTCACTGAACCTAACAGGAATGATCTCTAGTCTGAGTTCAAGGATGGACCTAAACCCATATAAAAGTGGATTCTTTTACAGTCTTTAGCAGGGTAGGAAGGTAGCTCCCCATCTAGCCCTGCAGACAGCTCACACAGAAAGCAGCTGGACTCGAGGTCACCATCTGACACCATCTATGTGCTGTCCACACATCTTTCAACTTCTAATGAAGACCTGCCAGGAAATAATTACAGACATCTTTTGATTTCCCAAAACTGAAATACTCCAAGACTTCAAATACAGAAAAAACCCCTGATTTCCTTTGCACTTAAGCAGCTGACTAGGGACTTCTTTCCCAATGCTAAGGCACTCAGCACACCCCAGTGGGTCACCCATCACAAGTGAATTAAACAGGTCTTTGAAGTGTCCTTCACAGCTGACACACACCCACAACTACGTGTGACACACACCACAAACATGTCGTGAGGGGGATACCTCCAAGCAGCAGCAAGCACAGGACACAATTTCAGCATGTCACTACTAGATATACCTTGGGTGATTGCCTGAACTGGCTGCTTCTCCTGTGGCTGCCAGACCTGGATTCAGAGCCCTGCCTGGAGCCCAATCCCAGCTGGGATCCTGTGCTCCCACTGCTGCTGTGATCCCCCTCTTCCTGAAAACCACAAACATGTTGCTTTAATCAAGGGCTACTCTGTCCCACACACTCCAAAACCACTGGCCTGGTGAAACAGCAGAGCTCCAGCTCTCAGGCCACTCGTGCCTGCACCTACAAAATCATGCCCATGACCAGAATCCTGATTGTGGGGCTTCGTGTGAGTCCTTTAACATGCTCCATTTACATGTTGCAAAGGGATGACACTGTGGGAGGATCTGAAGAAGATAAGATTTGGCCCTAGTTCTCTAGTGCATGCGTGGGGAAAAATAATACTTACCCCTTCTCTATCTTCATGAGGATTAATTATGCATATTCATCAACCCCACATCCTCTAAAGCTGCTGAAGGTATTTGGACAATGTCCTTAATAACATGTTTTAACTTTTGGTCAGCCCTGAATGGAGGAGGCAGTTGGACTGGATGACGGTTGGTACCTTCCAATTGAAATATTCCCTTCCCTTCCCTTCCCTTCCCTTCCCTTCCCTTCCCTTCCCTTCCCTTCCCTTCCCTTCCCTTCCCTTCCCTTCCCTTCCCTTCCCTTCCCTTCCCTTCCCTTCCCTTCCCTTCCCTTCCCTTCCCTTCCCTTCCCTTCCCTTCCCTTCCCTTCCCTTCCCTTCCCTTCCCTTCCCCTCCCTTCCCTTCCCTTCCCTTTCCTTCCCTTCCCCTTCCTTCCCTTCCCTCCCCTTCCCCTCCCTTCCCTTCCCTTCCCTTCCCTTCTCTTCCCTTCCCTTCCCTTCCCTTCCCTTCCCTTCCCTTCCCTTCCCTTCCCTTCCCTTCCCTTCCCTTCCCTTCCCTTCCCTTCCCTTCCCTTCCCTTCCCTTCCCTTCCCTTCCCTTCCCTTCCCTTCCCTTCCCTTCCCTTCCCTTCCCAGGCCCAAATAAACTTCTCAGTTGGTTCTCCCACTGCTGAGGCCACTGTTGGAGTCCAGTTATTCACATGGCTGAGGACTCTTGTAGTTCACCACAAGACACATTACACAAATAACTATTTTTGTCTCTTAAGGATCTGTGCCTGATGTTCCCTTTTATTCTCTCACTTGTTGTGCTGTTAAGCAAACTGCAGGTTTCTTGTTCAGCCCTCAAGGCATAATGACTCATCTGAAAACCAGAATAACTCACCTGACCAGCTCTACCCAAACACCCCACAAGGTCCTTGGGGAGAAAGGTGGATATTGTCAAGGTAATTACTCCAAAAGCTTTGCTCAGAGGCTTGTGAAAGGCTTTTGAAGTGACCTAAAATGATTAAAAACCCATGACATCACAAAGTGCAGATTATTCAATTCTTCCACGTATGCTAAAAATCTGGAAAATACAAAGGGAAGCCTATGTTTTAGGACTGGTGTGAGAGCTGACAACTTCAGGAGGGTTTCTCATGTCTCATGTTCTCATGGGGCTACTGCAGACACTGCCATGGGCTGAGGCAAGGGCAGGGCCACCTCAGCCTTTAAAGCCAAAACGAACCGCCGACCTGCTTTTGAACACAACAGCCAAGTCCACTGGCCACTAATTTCAAGGCACAGAGCAGGACCCAGCTCCACCACTGCCACCTGACTTGGATGAGGCAGGAACACAACTGCACAGCAGAGCCTGAACTGCCAAAGGTGATGCTACCCAGTGGTCCAGCATGGACCTTGATGCACATGAAATATGGAAGAATTCACCCAAGACAAGGAACTGGAAGTAAAACACTCCAGTGCTGGTTTCTGCATCGCTCCAGCTGGACATTCTCCACCCTACAACCTAGTAAGTTTCAAGCAAGTTCAAATACATTGTGGTACTGACTTCAAAAGAGGTGATTATCTGGTTTTCAAGTTATATATAAATGAAATTGGAAAGGTTGTGTTTATTTCCACTGACAGTTAAAGCACCTTTTTCCCCTCTTATCACACCCTGACCCAATCTCCCAATGGCTGAGAAATACCAAATGGCACAAAAGAAGTTGTTCAATTGGCATGAAGGGAAGAGAAATCCATGGTGGATGTCAGGCTAGGCACTTTAGGAAGTCCTGGGGAAGAGCCAACCTTGTAGACATCCCAAGGAGTGAGAAATACCTCCTTTGACATGGGCACCAAATGAAAAGGTGGTTGTGAATTGCACCTCCACTGCTTGATGTTTGAAGGATTAATTGTATCCTACACACTGAACATCTTGTTCACACACACATACAAAATTTCTGTGCCAAATGCTACAGTAGGACCAGGTCAGCACATGCACCCTTTATTTCGAAAGACACACTGAAAATAAAAGCTGTTCACTTATATTCAGTAGACCCATCTTTTAGGTGTGGTTTGCTGCAGACAATCCAAGATATTGCAAACTCTAGAAATGCAGCTGGCCACAATAAAAATGTCTCAAGAAACAAGACTATTGTAGGTATCACCATGCATCAATGTCCACCAAGAAAAGCCACTGGATACAGCACAAACCAGTTAGATCACAATCACAGGTGATTTTAATAAACCAGTTTGTCTCCTGGCTCTAACTCATGGCCTGGGGCTTTCTCCCTGTTTACCTTCCTTATGTTTATCAAGCACTGATACTAACACTGAAAACCAAATAGTTTTTAAAATAAAATTGCTACAGTAAAAACTATTGAAATGTCTGCTGAAGATGCAAATGGTCCAAACTGAGTATGGCTTGAATACACTCATATTCAAACTCACCAGCACAGTCAAGCTCAGTATTTTCCTCAAACTTCTGACTAACCACCATATATGAACAACTTTCTACTGGTACCTTACCGAGGAGGATTGAAATCTCTGGAATGAAAATATGACCCCCAGAAACAATCCCAGACATTTCTGGTGGCTTTGTGTCCTGCAATAAAGCTGCTTCATGCTAAAATGGACTCTCTCTGCAGACCTTCTGCTGGAGCTGAGCTGCTCACATCAGCCTCATGGGTGATGCTCAAGGAGTGGGTGAGAGCTTGCAGGTAATGATTGCTCCTTAAAAGACCACCTAAGCAGCAAAACCCCTTCACCAGCATCATAGCAAAGCCCATAAAACCCCATTCCCAGACTCCAGAGGCAGCTGGAGTCCAGCAGAAAGCCATGGCTTGGCACTGGTGAGATGTGGCATTGCCCTTCCTCCATCCTGCACCACTACCTGCGTATGCTCCTGCTAAACAAACCCACCGTGCTGCAGGAACAGAACTGCCAAAGCTGACTGCCAAAGCTGACAAACACTGAAGAAACAGCTATAATGGCATGAAGCTCTCTACCCCTTACCTCCTTCTGGCCCTGTTACTCTGCTGTCCCCTCAATCAACCAAGGCTCTTCCGGTCTCTCCCAGTTCCCCAAACAGTCCTTGAACTCTTGCTCACAGATCTTATTTGGGCTCCTCCACAAACCATTTGTGGTCTACACTCACCAGCAGGAGATGGGACCTCTGAGCCACTTTGGGGCTGGGAGGGGAAATGCCATCCCTTCAGAGACTGATTCCCAAACGCTGCTCAAACCCATGCCAATCCTTCTGGCCAAGCTCTGCACCTTCTCAGGAACAGCCAGGCTCATGCACATTACCACTGCCAGCAGCCCTCCTTCGGAAACTAGCTGTCAAATCTCACATTTGCATTTTAATTAGCAGTAATCATATGTTTCACTCACATTGCAATTTTCACCTTTGCAATGAGCTCTTTGAGGCATGAACTAATTAATCCTGCTGCCTTTGCCAGCTCAAGAGTTAATATTTTCTGCTTCTTCAATGCAAGTTTGAAAATCCTATTTGCAGAAAAAGAAGATAAGTTTCCCCAGTGCGAAGCCATAAATGGAAACACAGTGATAACCTACGTGGTTGCTCTCAGTGAAGATAAGTATGGGTGAAGTGGGATGTGCTGGTAGAGATGTAGATCAACCCTGGCAGCAGCACAAGTTTTAAGTATCCTGAAGATATCAGCGGATTCTGGATAGGATTCACGTTCAATCGTATGTAAAAATTTCAGTATTCAATATACAGCATTCATAGGTGGGGAAGAGGAAAAACAACAGGAAGCTGTCTGTGTTCTCAGGCCCCAAGAAATCTCTCAGATATTCCCAGCATAACAAGAGTCTCACATCTGCACTCAGGAGATCCCTAGATCAACTTGTGGAGTGTCCTTCAAATGGTTCCTCAACTTTGATCTTATTCCTCGTCAGAACAGCAAACAGCTATTGTGTAAAAGGTCCTTTTTGAGGTTTTTCTGCTGTGGAAGTTTTCACACACATAATTTGTTCTGCTGCTAAATCTTCCCGCTATGCAGAATTTTTCCACTACACTCCAAGTATCTCCCTAGACCTAGTCCAGAAAAACCACTCCAATTTTAACAAGGAAAACCAAAGGCTTAATTATTTTAATAACTCAAAATACACCTTTAAAAAAAATCAACACAAAACCAACCATAAGATTACTCTAAATATCTTAGTGGGATAAACTTACTAGCTTCTTTCTTCTCAAAGTATTACATAAAGCTGTAAAAACATCAGAAACTGTTATAAAAATGTCATGCAGAAACCCCAACCCCTTTGGCTTTTTCTTCCCTTCCTAGGTCTATGTCCACCTTCCCCAGCCCTCTCCCAATCTGCAGAAGGGACACCAAACATCAATCTGAGCTCTTCTTCCACCAGGGTAAGTAAGGTTTTATCTATACTTGTGTGATAATACAGGACTGAAGGACCTGATGGATTTGGAAGTGGGAGGTTGAGCTTACAAGACCTTTCTGGACTATGTGGGAAAGGATCAAGCCTGTGTGGCTGCATTTTTTGGACAATACTGGAAGAGCCATGCTAGCCAAGGATGTGCTAGATAGACAGCACATTTACACACAAGGATGAAGAGGAGGGGAACACTGAAGGCTCTCAGAATGGCCCTAAGAACTCCAGACATGCTATGGAAACCCATCAGCAAGGTCCTGTCCCTGCCTCAGAGGAAATGGCCCACGTCATCCCTTCCCTGCCCAGAGCTTCGGCAATGACTGACCTGTTCATGCAAACCTAGAAAGATGGAGACCTCAAAGGTAAATCAAGTCTCACAAAAATAAAAGTGTGGGAAGCTCTACAATGGGCAGACAGGCACCACCTGGTCTTCTCTACCCAAATGGAAAATGAGTGACAAAATGTCCTCTCATGTGAGTCACTGGTGACACCAGGCCCAGAAGACACCTCCCCCCACCCTCAGTAAGCAGCAACAGTTCTCCAAAGCAGGCAGCAGAGCAGTGAAGCATCTCCCTCCCAGACCTCCTGATACACAAGTTTGACTTCCTGAGATCAACCACCAGGAGATCCTCCCTGGCGGATGCAGCACAAGCAGGTGGGAAGGGATCATGGTCAGGTGTCTGCTTCACAAGAGGCACTGCTGTTTCATGAGGCCAAGCCCAAACAGAAGTCCCAGAGAAAGTTACACCTATACATTAGCTAAAGGACTTAATTTCTTTCTCAGCAGTCCTCTCCAGCCATAATTAAGCAGGGTTGCATTCACTAAATGAGGGAGCATCACCCAGCAAGCACAGGCAGAAAAGTGACTGGTTTTCTCAGAGCTGCCTCTTGGTCATGAGCAGGTCACCCCACCTGAAGTTCTACTTTCTTCCTCCATCAGGCAGGCAAACATCAACATGCACTCACTGGCCAAGCCAATGTCTGTCTCTTGCTTTCTCTTTTTTGGAAACACAAAAACAGTGTCTGCAGCATCAGCCAGTACCCACCTGCCCCAACAGATACTCAGCATGGTGGACAACCTCAGCCAAATCCAGTGTAGAAACTGGCCCTGGGATACGACATGAGCAGGCCAATGAGATGGAGAACCCCAAACATATTCCCCAAACATGGAACTGTTGGAGCAAGTCCAGAGGAGGCCATGAGGTTGATAAAAGGACTAGAGCACCTCACCTGTGAAGACAGGCTGAGAAAGTTGAGGTTGTTCAGCCTGGAGAAGAGAAGGTTGTGTGGAGACATCACAGCACCTTCCAGAATCTGAAGGGAGCCTGAAGGGAAGCTGGAGAGGGACTCTGCATCAAGAACTGTAGTGACAGGACAGGGAGTAATGGGTACAAATTGAAAGAGGGGAAATCTAGACTGGAAATCTAGACTAGGAAGAATGTTTTTCCTGTGAGGGTGGTGAGACACTGGCCCAGGCTGCCCAGGGATGTTGTGGATGCCCCAACCTTGGCAGTGCTCATAGCACATAAGGCCCTGAGCAACCTGTTCTAGTGGAAGGAGTCCCTGCCTATGGCAAGTGAGTGATTTTTAATGTCCATTCCATACCCTTTACATTCTGTAATTTCTAAAAGTCCTTCCAGAGTCATCCCTCTTGTTTTCTTTCGGATCTGGACCCAAGGATGGGCAACTCAAGTGAGACACAGGCTATCTACCAGCGCAAGGAAAATTAATTACAAATTTAGTCAAGAGATCCTGCCAATCCACTGTCTAGCCCTAGGTGGTTAGCCAAGAATTTGGGGTATTACACGCTGCCTGCTGATGTCACTGGACTTAAACCAGCAGGACAATTTCACTGCTAACTTCAGTTATCTGGACCCAGTGACATGGCCCCTTTCCAAGACCATGATCCCTTCCCACCTGCTTCTGCTGCATCCACCTGGGAGGATCTCCTGGTGGTTGATCTCAGGAAGCCAAGCAGCACTGACACCCGCCAAAAAAAAAATAAAAAATTCTCTGGAATTGCAAAAGACATCTGCACAGATAATTTGATTTTTCCACTCCCCATTAAAACTGAGTTCCTCTGTGCATTGAAATCTGCTGTTACCCAAGAGACAGCCTTCACACAACACCCCACACCTCCTATTGCCTTTGCTTTGGCAACATGGCAGCTTTTCCAGCCATGACTACAAGACATGGACATGGAATGACAAGATCCTAAAGCTCATCTCATTCCATCTCCTGCCATGGGCAGGGACACCTTCCTCTAGATGAGGTTGCTCCAAGCAACCTGGCCTGGAACACTTCCAGCGATGGGGTAGCCACAGCTTCTTTGGGCAACCTGTTCCAGGGCCTGCCCACCCTCACAGTCAAGAATTCCTCCCTAATACCACATCTAACCCTGTCCTTCCCATGGGAAGCCATTCCCCCTTGTCCCTCCAGGCCCTTGTCAGAGCTCTTAGGTTGGCACAGTTAGGGATGCTCTTTACTCCAGGCAGTATGATCTCCAGCCAAGGCCCAAGAGTGCAGACCCACCACCCCACCCTGCCACCACCTGCTGCTGCTTCTGCTGGTTTAACAGGATGGCAAACAACATCATCTCCTTCACCACCAGCTCCTCAGGGAGGACAGGACAAGAGTGCTGCAAGCAATGTGTGGGATCATCACGTGTGACCTACACACCCTGCCTGCTCCTTCACGGCTCAGTGGATTGGCAACACGACCATCAACTGCATTCAACTGCAGAAGCCTCTGAGAGCCCAAACCCTGTACCAAGTTCCTGTTGCACCTGGTGGGGCATGGACACAAGCAGTGGAATGAAAGCAAGTGCTGTTTACTGCCAGCAACACAGGTTTATGATTGGTGATGATGGGTGACAGCCAGCCACCATGGGGGAAGGGAGGGACTTGGCCAGGGAAGATTTTCAGCTCTCCCTCTCCCACCGCCTGGAGAAATGGCACAAACCCGCAGAGCTGTTCTGGTTTTTGTTAATTCCCTTTACATAAGGGGAGCCTGGGATGGAGTTCCTGCCAGGTCTTTCATGTACCAAGAGCTCTGCTGGCTTCCTCAATATGCACCATACCAGAATTCTTTTACTTAATGAATTGCTCTCAGAAATATATCAAAGAGCTTCCTACTTGCCGCAGCCTCACAAGGGGAATGCAAATAAAGTATTATATAAAAACTTCCCACTGGCTCTTTTTGGGGAAGAACAAAAATCCAAACATAAAAGCGTTTAAAATTATTCCATTATCTAAAACTTCATTTATAGAGGCAGTGAGGTGCTCAAATAATATTTTGAGTACCTGGTCTTTGCCCCAGAGGCTCACACGTGGTGAGACCTGGCAAACTTCCTGGGGGTTTAGTGGAACATGGCCACACCATGCAGCAAACAGAGAGGTCCCAGTAGGAAACAAGAATTACAGATGAGCTGAATGCAATTGTGAGACCAGGATTTCCTCAGCACGTGAGTTCACAAAATGTACCTCAGGAGATCCCCCCATGAGCAGACCATCTTCTCACAGCCACCTGCCCACAGAACTGGGCAGACCAGGAGGTTTCAGGGGGACTTTTTTTCTGTTTTTGAGCCACTGCTTTGTATGGAATACCCATCTGCCAGCCTATGGGAACTGACATCCATTTAAGTCTCACACAGCTGCTAATACATGTCTCACCAAGCAGTGCAAGAGCAGGGCAAGTCTGGGTGCTCTATTCCAGAGACACCCAACAGCATCAGAAACCAACAATATAGGAATATCCTGGACTGCAGGTTGCATCAAGGCACTTCAGTTTTACCCTTATATTGTATTTTATTCAGAAATTGCTCTCAGCCACACACTTGTACAACAATCAGTAGATGCTTATATACACACATATTATATATAAATACATAACACACACACAAACACAAAAAGAAATAAAAATAAAAATAAATTATTTTATTACTCTTAACCTTGCTGGATTGTACAGCCCAGAATTTCAAAGGCATCAAGTACTCAGGGGTGCATAGGGGGATTTTCAGGCATGGGAAAGTCATCTCTCTAAGCTTCCCTATAACCTTTAGGAAGCCAATTACTTCTGAAAAATCAAGCCTGGACTACTCTGTCTTCACAGAAAATGAACCACATGCTGAATATATTTCCAGGACTAACCTAGATTTCCATATAAATGCCCTTTCTGATAGCCAGGTTAGAACCACGTGAGGCACACCACGGTCACTGATACATAACCCACATTTTCACATTAGCTGAAGCCAGCAGAAATCTCACATCTAAGTATTTTTCAACTAAAACTGGCAATGCAGAAATCTCAGCTGGAAACACAATAGGAAAACTAGGAATTCCATTTTCTGCCCAAATCCTTCAAATACATAAAAAACTGCAACAAAAAAAAACCAACATAAAAAAACCAAACAGCAACAACAACAAAACCCAAAAAAAACCCAAAACAAAACCAAAAAATTGAAACCAGACAAACCCTGAACAGAAAAAAAAAAAAAAAAAACCACCCCCAAAGCCTAACCCCTTTCTTCTATTGGGAAATAATTAGCTGGCTTCTTCCTTAGCAGGTTTGAAAAGTGATTGATAATTTTAATTCAAGAAAAACATCTTACATCTTTTTTAATATTGAAAGAGTATAGTGAAAACAGCCAGAAATGTTAATAAACTGCACTTGGTCCTCAGCAGCAGCATTTCACTCATATAGCAGTGACAGTGAGATAAATGCTTGCCTGGACAGAGGAACAATAGCTTGCAGCTCCTCTTTGGTGCCAAGGAAAATTTGTTACTCACAGTTAAAGGAAGCCAAACATGGAGAGAGATAATTACTAGCTCTGCAGCAGGCTGGGAGAAAGCCCAAACACAGGGTAAGCAGCTTGGGCATCAGCGAATGGTGTTTGTGTGTAGGAAATGAGCTCCCTGTAGGAGATCAAATACATTTAACTCCCACAGAAAAAAAACCCAACAAAAAAACAGCAGGAAAACAAAATAACCCCATGTAAGCTGAAACGAAAGAGTGCATGGCACCAGGCAGATGGGGGATATCAGGAAAGTAACACCCATGTGTGGCTCCTGCATCCTCCTGTGGTCCCCACCAGCCACTGACACATCAGCAGAGCCCTTCAGTGAAGAGCCAGGGACCTTCTTCCCCAGGGAAAACCCCTGATCCACCCAAGGAAGCCTGATGGAAATGGCCAGCCTCCCAGCTGAAAATCCAGCAGCTGTCTGCAGTGCTGGGAGGAAGCCTAGATGAGGTTTTGCTGCTGAATATTTTGAAGCAGATCAAAGCTATAATAAATTAAATCCACAATTCCGTCTGGCACCTTCAGGAGCTCATCTGAAGCAGTGTCTCTGTTCAGCACACACCCTCCTACACAACAACAGCCTGCCTTTGTTGGGTGCAGGTGTTGGTACCAGCACCCCAGGGCCATGGCAGGGAAGGGATTCCTGAGCCCCCATCGCTCAACCAAGAAGTTCCAGCATGGCTCTATGTGGGAGGAAGATGTGCTCAGAATGAGAGCTGCAACATGCCCTGCTCAGACTGGCACAGCCTCTTGTACACCCCTGTAAGGTGGTCCCAAGTTCCTCCTCATGGACCCCACACACAAGACTGAATCTGGAGAATATAAGCAGAGCAAGATCATGAAAATCACCAACTTGAAGCCACTTCTCTGGGTGGGACATCCATCAGCCACAGCAACTGGAAATGCTGTTTCCCCTTCCCTCAGTTTCGTATCTCCTCAGAAAAGTGCTGCTCTCACAGAGCTGATGATCTCATGGTGACACAGCAGCTCATCAACCAGATGACAAGGATCAAACACAAGCCTCCTACCCAACCCTCTTCTATGGGGGTACTCACATGAGGAGGGACAGCCACCTCCAGCAGTGCTTGGTAAACACTCCTCACTCATGCTGACACCACGTCCAAGCACCAAAACTGACTCACACCTGGCTCCTGTCACTGTATGACCAACACAGACTCTCAGCATGTGCAATTTTGCTGCTTCTGCCAGCTCACCCTCGCAGCTGTTTAATGCTTTTCCCTGTAACACCATCCTTGTGCTGCAGCACACAACAGAGAAGCCCAGTTACACAAAGATCCTTCCTATCAGCTACATCCCATGCTTCCAAGTCAGCTCTGATGCTCCTCTCAGCTTGCCCCCACAGGTGGCAATAAGAAAGTCTTCCGGAATAAATCTGAATCCTCTTATTTTTTCCCCTTTAAGCTCCTGGTGAAAGCATCCATCTGCATATCAGGATGCTGCCCACCTCCCATGCTTTGGGCAGGAATGAGCTTTCGGATGCCAAGCAGAGGGACATGTGCCCCCTTCCACAGGAGAGGGAAAGCTGGCAGCACCTCCCAGGCGAGGCAGTGCAAGAAATAAAGGCAAAGATCTGGGGAGGAGGAACGAAACACAAACCCTACCTGGTTATGTTCGTGAGACAACAAGCCCTTCCCTCGGGATGGGGAACAGCTGCCATCAAGCTGCTCGCTACAATCCGCCGTCCACTGCAAAAGGGATAAAAAAAGGGATTGTGTAAAATAATAGCTGGGCTGGGCAAAACTGCTGTGTCAGTCCACAGCACACAGAAAACATCGTCCGGCCGCGGGCATCGCTGTACATGTGCAGCACTCCCTCCTTTTTGAGGATGATCCCAAAGGCTTTGGCTTGGAAATGCTGACAGTGGGTAGAGGGAAGATGCAGGAACAACTGTAAGAAGGCACTTGATATTGTGCTTTGCAATAAAATCCAGACCCAGTACCTTCTTGCTGACTCTGACAGTGTCTGGAATCCCAAGTGTGTGATGCACACTAGGGTGATTTGATTTTATCCCTTATTTCTGCGGAATTCTTCCATGCAAAGTTGGAAAATTTCTTCATTTCTGAACTCTTGTTTGCTTCAGGGACAGATACATGCCCTGAGCAGGGGCAACCCATGTTTCCATTCTAAACAAAACAGAAAATGAACGTGGAAGCTGTAGGTTTGGTCACTGCCATACGTGGCCATAGGAGATCAGCAGATTCTTAGGCCAGCTTGCCTCAGGCATGGGCAGCAAGGTGCCTCCATCCAAATAATTGAATTTGGTGTCATTTGTTGGCTTTTTTTTTCCCCTGAAGAATTGTAGGGCTGCATCATACTGGTGAAAAAAAAAAAAATAGCAGAAATTTTCACTAGACAAATATGAAAGATGCTACTTAATTCTAAAGTCATTTTGTAACTCCTTCAACAAAGTGGAGACTGACCAGCCCCACTTCTGAGGTTTTCCATGCTGGAAGCACCTGGCTGCTCCAGAGATACTCAATGCTTGGTACCATCACCAAGGATGATGTGCCAAGAAAATGAAAAATAATTTCCATAGAAACAACCACCTGAGAGTTCTGTGACAGGTATGGATGAGGCCACAAAATAAAACTCTTCACTGAAACTGTCCATGACCCCTGCCCTCATCAGAAAGCCCGTTCTAGCTCACAGATGCAAGGATTTCAGTCTCCCTCTTTAAAGAGCTGCTCAGCACTCTCCTGCCACTTCTGCTGAGCCCCCTGGACAGGTTCATGATGCCACCACTCTTGAGAGCCTTCTACCAGATATATGCCTCTCTCCTTTAACAATTCTGAGCGCAACCACACTCAAGAGCCTAGAAAGGTCTCTCAAGGTACAAGCTCACTCCTTATTATCTCCACAGCAAAATAAAATTGCCTTTTTCCCTCTGATTTTCCTCTTTTCTCCTGGTGGGAGCGAGGCTGGGGACATCCTCATCATGAGAACATCCACATTTTGGGGATTCTCTGAAGTGGTGATGGATCCAGCTTCCATGGGAGTAGTGTGGAGGATGTGCCTTTCCTTCTTTCCTTCCTTCCCCCAGCAAGGAGTGCACTTGTCCAGGGATGTGGTGTCATCCAAGCAACTCACATACATGGGTGAATGGATTTATCCACTCTCAGGCAGGGAAAATGTCACAGCCATAAGGAAACAAACTGCAGAGAGATTAAGGAACTTGCCCGACATTAAAGATTTAGTTGCTGGCAGAGCCCTGCAGTTAAAAACAATTTCCTTGGTCTCAGCCAAGTGTCTTTCCCCTAAATCCATCTTTCTCCCACTAGCTCTCATTAAGAGGGAACGTGACACCTTCCACCAGGATGGCTTCCACTGGGGTTCCACAGTCAGCTGCAGGATATGTGCCTGTTTATTCCTTGCTTTGCTAAGAACTGATCAGGAAGAGAAAATCAGAAATAAAAATTCCTGATTATTTCTTAGAGGCAGAAAAATGAAAAAAGCATTTTTGAGACAAGAGCCAATTCCTTCTTAGTACATCCATTAAGATATGGCTTGATAAATGCAAGTGACCCAGAGTAAAAGCCCATCCTCACTTTTTATCCAATAAACAGCCCTAGAAATTCAAAATACTGCATTTTGATGGAGTTTCACAATAAATCCTAATTAAACTTCTCCATCAATGGTCTGCGGTACAACTTAATTTAGCTGCTTCATTTGAGGTGCCTCTAAAAGTGGTTTAATTAAAAGGTTCAATGTTCAGATCTTTCATTATTACAATTTTTTCTTTTAAAATAAAACCCAGCCATCTTGAAATAGAACATTCTCAGAACTGACATTAAAAACCCAGCAGCTCCTTTTTTCCAGGGCAGGTCAGGAAGCTAAAATGTCATTTCCACAACTGGAAGATGGATTTGGTTGTTGCAATCGATGATATTAATCCAAAAAACATACACGGGCTGCCATGAGAATTAGAAATTTTTGTCCTTAGAATGCAGAGGGAGCTTGGGCTTATTGGCAGAGCAGTGGACAGGCTAGAAGAGGTTGTAAAACTTTGTCTACCAATTTATTTCTAATTCAATACTACTTTTGAACTTGACACATTAATAATAAGGACTTGTCTGTTTGACCTGAAGCCCCTCCAAAGTGTCACTTCAAACACAGACATCTTCTGGCCTTGGGTTAAAAAAATACACTTTGGATCACTAGATTTTTAAATATATTTTCTCCCGCTTCTAAGGGCTTTGATACTCAAATTGTAAAAGACCTCTTCACCAAAATCCATTCTTAAAAAAGTTCCTTTGATAATTTTTTTACATGGAGGTGATATAAAACAGGTCTAGAGCTCTGGGTCAGACCCTCAGCTCCAGCAAACTTGCAGAGCTCAGACAGATTAGAGCAAACACTGCTGATACCAGATGGTGAGATCCTTCATATATAGAATCATGAAACGGTTTGGGTTGGAATGGACCTTAAAATCCATCTCATCCCACCCCCTGCCATGGCAGGGACACCTTCCACTGTCACAGGTTTCTCCAAGCCCCATCCAACCTGGCCTGGAATACTTTCAGTGATACGCCTTGAGACCATAAAAAACCAAACCCAGCATCAGGAGATTGCTACCACCAGGTTGGAGACCTCAAATACATCCCCGAACAAACGAGCTGCCCCAAACCCAGCATTTTACCATATCCTGCCTCACCATCCAAACCCTGAAAAAGCTACTTCAGCTGAAAACACACATCCCCAACCCAGCCTACAGGGCACTAGGGTGCCCCCAGCCCCTCTCCCACCCTACAGTGAGCCTTTCACCCACCTGTGAGATGTGGGACTGAGTCTTCTCGCTCTCGCCGTCACCTTCGGTCTTGTCTGTGAGCAGCCCCTGGACCTGGTACTCCAGGACGTAGCTGTCGATGAAGCGCTCCAGCTCCTCGATCTCCTGGGAGCGGCTGCTCCCCGCCTCTGAGGAGGCTGATGCCACTGAGGAGCTCTCCATCCCTTCAGGGGACACACCAGGAACACAGGGGGCCTGAGGAAGCAGGACAAAAAAGACATCAAGGAATTGTTTCCCAGTGATTATAAAAAAAGATTTAAAAACCCAGCAGGCAAAGCCTATCTGTTAACATGGGCAGCATATTTTTTGCTGTACATCTGCATTTCCAATACAATTTATAAGAATCCTAGGTGGCTGCATTTAGGGCTTCCAGGCATGCAAAAAATCTTCCATTTCTGTAATATTTCCTGCATTTAAGGACAACAGACATATTTCCTGGCCTCCTGCTTAAAACCCAAACTACTGAAAACCTCTGGACATACACACAAGAGAAAAAGATCTCGCACTAAAATGCTTCATTTAATAAATGCAAAGCACTAGTTGTGCTGGATATGGTAAGAAGCTGGGGGTAATGGACAAGGGTGAAGAGAAGGATGATAACTGAAAAGCTTCTCTAGGGCAGTGGCAGTAAATAATGCTGAGCTAATGGTGCAACCATACACAGTCCAGCGAGGAGGTGAAACAGAGATCACAACAGAATTCATTTAAAAAACCTCTTGCTGCAGAAAATTGCCTCTATAGAAGATGTAGGGGATTTATAATTCTCTTCTCCTTCCTACTTCTCCAGGGCTCAATGCCAGTAACACCGTAAAGAAAGGAAACCACCAGCTCCTTGAGCTGTGCCAGGGAGGTTCAGGTGGGATATCAGGGCAAGGTTCTTCCCCCAGAGGGTGCTGGCACTGCCCAGGCTCCCCAGGGAATGGTGACATTCCCCAGGCTGCCAGAGCTCCAGGAGCCTTTGGACAGCGCTGCCAGGGGTGCCCAGGCTGGGATTGCTGTGCAGAGCCTGGGGCTGGACTCTGATCAGTGTAGGTCCCTTCCAGCTCAGGATATTTTATAACTTTATGTTTGGAAAAAACTAGGCCTTGGACCAGTGTCTTGTGGTAAATCTCTATTCCTCCCTCCCTGCAGCTGGGAGGGAGAAGACACGGGAGCTGCCAGCACACAGCAGGACACAACAACTTCATCCCTCACCCTCTCCTTCACCAGGAATGGGTATTTACAGTCTGCTTTGAGATAAGTATATAATTGCTAAGCAAATTTGGAGTGAGTCACATGCCATCCAGAAGGAAAGGGGGGGAAAAAATATCTGTTCCCAGCTCATGTAGTTTCCAGCCCTGAACTATTTTCTTCTCTGTCACTTCTGAACAATTGTGGCTTCATTTGGAAACTGCCAAGAATGAGCAGTTCTGGCCTAAGGATTTCATCTGCTCAAGGAATTATTCCCAAATGTGCACAGACTGTCAAAAAGGCTCATTACATAGACCAATATCACACATTAGCTCCTGAACAAAAATCATATTCCATATTAAAAAGGACAAAGAAGAAAGAAGAAAGTCAAGAAAATTAAAAAGAAGAAGCCCCAGAGAGTGTGGAGCCCTGGAGGAGGGCATGCTTCTCCCTTTTTCACTAATTAGTGCCAATTACCAAATGGAAAGCACAAATTATCAAACAGGAAGTGTTAAAGAAACTTGAGTTGGAAGAACTGGAGGCTCTGATGAGTCCTGGAGGGGTGTGATGGCATGGAGAGATGGCATGAGGCAGGGGACAAATGATACAGGTGGCATCACTCAGGAAGGAGTGAGCAGGGTCAGAGGTGATCCTCCATCTCACTGAGCCACACATGACACAAGCCCTAAGTGCTTTTTGCCTATTTCAGGGGTTTTTGAGGCTGACACTGGAGGAAATCGAGCCTAGGGCACTGCCCTGGGGATGCTCCCCATCAAATATCCATGATAAAACATGAAGTAGAGGAAGAACTACCACATGCCTCACTTTTGGGGTGCTCACCAAGTGCACAACCAACATTTTGTCAAGTAGCAACAGGAGAGATGGTAAACTGAAACATGTTTGTCAGAAGTCACCAGGTCCAGTAAACAAATACTGGAAACCACATATCTGAGGTATTTGTGGATCTCTAGTGGAAAACTGTAAAACAAATTCATCTTGTGGTACCTTCACCTATTTCTATAGGAAACCATCTCTCAAGAGGAAGAAAACTCTGCTCTGCTTGGTGATCTGAGCCTAGAGCTGGTTTCTCACCCCACCTTGCCCTCAAAACACATACAAAAAAAGTTTTCAAAGAAAAACCCAAACCCACACTTGAGCATCAAAACATTTACTATCTTCCCACACTGAGCAAACAAATGTTGGTGAGAGCTCCTCATGAAGCAGTGATCCCTTGGCTTTGTGTTGGTTCAGCGCCTACTACAAAGGATAACCAGACCCCAGATACATTACTTAATCATTACAAACAGAGATCAATCTCAAATTTGCTTTTTTCTTTCCACTTCCCTCTTGTCTCCCCTCTACTACGTCAAAGCACAAAGTTTGTAAGTTTTGAGGGGTCTGAAAATTACCTTCCAAATCTTTCCTATCTCTGAAAGTGTTCAAGGCCAGGTTGGATGAGACTTGGAGCAACCTGGTGCAGTGGAAGATGTCCCTGCCCATGGCAAGGGGGTAGAACTAGAGGACCTTGAAGGTGCCTTCCACCTTAAATCATTGTAGAATCCTATGATTTTACAAAGGCCATGTTGTGCTCATTACTGTGACCACTAAAGAAGGAATCATAAGCAGAAAAAGTCAATAGATGTGCAAACTGCTTATTATAACTTGGTAATTATCAGCATTACTGTAATGCATAATTATTATTAATAGCTGTTATTAAGGGCGATCTAAATGGGGTTCTTGCTCTAGCAAGATGATACAATTTTTTTTGGCAATTATATAGTTTTACTCTTCATCAGCAAATAATATGAACAAGCATTATTTTATGACACTTGTAGGCTCATTTCCTTTCTCCCAAAGGTGCTCCAGGCTTGTTGAACTTGTGGAAGGAAACAAGTGGTGAGTTTGATAGGTGAAGAACAGTAATGGAGAAAGAACTCACTTTGGACTGAGAGGCAACAGAGCGGAATTTGCAACCAAAATGATTTAAGAAGCAGTGAGTCCGTGATGAGAAGACCAGGGACATGCAGGACAGTGATGCACTTCAATCAGCTCACGGGAGGCTGGGTGAGAGAACCCCACATCCATGTCCTCCCTCAGGGAGGAGGCTCCAGCCATTCCACACCAAAAGCTCTCCAAAATCTGGACTGCAGCAGCCTGGCAGTGCCAAGATAGTACAGTAGGGCAACTTCACATAGATCATCCCCTTGGATGAGACCCACCTGTGTCACAGCCATGCCAAGGGACTCCAGCACCCAAAACAAACTTCTGGGCAAAAATATTCTGGCACAGCAACTTTACACCAAAACTGCTACCCATAAAGAGATCTTCTTAAAACAATTCTTACAGAATCATTGAATCATGGAATTGTTTACATTGGAAAGTCCTCCAAGACCATCAAGTCCTACCATTCCCCCAGCACTGCCAAGGCCACCACTGACCCATGTCCCTCAGTGCCACATCCACACGGCTTTTAAATCCCTCCAGGTGTATGGGGACTCCACCACTGCCCTGGGCAGCTCTGCCAGGGCTGGACAGTCCTCTCCATGGAGGAATTTTCCCAATATCCAACCTCAACTTCGCCTGTGGCCGTTCCCTCTCCTCCTGTCCCTGTTCCCTGGCAGCACAGCCCGACCCCCCCGGCTGTCCCCTCCTGCCAGGGACTTGTGCAGAGCCACAAGGGCCCCCTGAGCCTCCTTTGCTCCAGGCTGAGCCCCTTTCCCAGCTCCCTCAGCCGCTCCTGGGGCTCCAGCCCCTTCCCCAGCTCCGTTCCCTGCCCTGGACACGCTCCAGCCCCTCGGTGTCTCTCCTGTGCTGAGGGGCCCAGAGCTGTCCCAGCACTGGAGGTGCCTCAGCACCAGCAAGCCCAGGGCTCTTCCCAGCTTTCCAGCCCCTCTGCACCAGCCTAGAGTTGCAGGGGGCTGGGGTAACCCAAGAGCAAGCCAGTTCTTGCCCCAACTCCAGACAAATCCACATCCTGACCTGCTATCAGGACAATAACAGCACACCTTGCTCCTATGCAAGGTCCAACGTGATTTGAGCACCAGCAAAGGAAAGAAAATAAAGATACTGCTTTTCCCTTTCTTTTGCATCTGCTGGATGGATGCTAAGAGCTTAGAATGCTTTTGCACACATGATGAGTTTCTTTGAAGGCTGTGGCTTCCAAAGGCAAGAGAAACAGGAGCACTACACTGTCACACACAACCATACTGGTGAAAAGTTGGAAGCAGATTTTCCTGACAACTACACAGCCGGGAGCTAATACCCAATGCCAATGCCTAGGTAAGGTCATTGGGAAAGATCTCTAAAATACAGAGTTCAGGCAGAACTACTTCATGCATTGGGCTTCTTCTCACCTGAACTGAAATTCCGTTATTGAAAGGTGTAACCACCACCAAAGCCCAATGAAGGACAAGTGCCCAGCCCATCTTTCTAGCAACATAGTCACAGGTTTGGGCTTGACTGACTGACTTACAGCACTTAATGTCTCTTCCTTACTTATCCTTCAGTTAAACAATGATAAAATCCCAGGCCAATCCTCCATTCCTCCATGATTCCAAAGTGAAGTCAGGAGGAACGCAGAGCATCCTTTATGCATAGAATATTTATTTCTCAGAAATGCCATCACAGGCCAGCTGCTGCAGACAGGCTGTGACAGGCTACAGAGCTATCCTGACAGATCCCTGAAAGCCTTTGTCTTGCCACATGGGATTTATCATCCCAGAGTTTTCTAGGAACAAGAGATGCTTCCTATAAAAGGCAGCTGCAGCGCAAATTCTTCACGTACCAATGCAGCCACCTGCTTCCAGAATGTTCTGTGATAGGATAACCAGCATCCCTCTTGTGTTAGTTCTCCCTTGGGTGTTTATAACAGACTGTGATCCAGCAGGTCCCCTCTGCTCTGAGACAGCTGGGACATGAACTGAGGAAAAGCTCAGCAGCCCAGATTTCTCTGTGCCTGAACAGGATGATGGTAAAACCAAACCAAACCAAACTGATCCCCCAGGGAGACAGAAGGAAAAGGTCCCAGCCTAGTCCCGGACATCACATCCTCTCTCATGAGCAACCAACAACAACTTTCACATCTCTTGTGCAGGCTCCAAAACCCACCTCGTTATTCTCCCATCTCTGCCCCCCACAGCGATGTTGGACATCACCTTGCGCAGGTGGAGATGAAAATCCAGGGTGAGATGACACCCTCTTCTGCTCAGTGCCTCTCTGGGCCTGGGCAGGGAGGAACAGCTCGTGGTCAAACCCTGCATCATCACCTCCCTCACATTTCCTGCTCACTGAGATTCCAAGCCAGGCTTACAAAGCTGCTGCAGCTGCTCACACAGAAGGAGGAAGCCCCAGCAGCCCCAGACAAGAGATTCTTTGACCACATAGACCAGAGAAGAGCAGATAGTGCAGGACAGCCCTCCTGCTTCTTATCTGCTTCTTATTAGCACTTTTGGGTCAGGTGAAACCCTCTGTGTGTCTCGACTCTGCACACAACCACCCACCAGCTCACGCTCTGACAGCAGCGCAGCCACAAGGACCTTTGACTGTCTGTGTTTGGGGCTGGAACTCCTGGCCATCAGTGAGGCTTGATTCCCAGCATCTCCTTTTAATGAGCCCCTTCTGCAGCAATGTTTTCCCTCTCCTCATCTAGCCAATTTACAACAACAAGTAATTAGCAATGTGTCTTTCTCAAGCGGTGAGAGCATCTCAGAGAACGAGATGAGCAGTTTATCTTTATTGCTGGCAGGCAGCTCTCGTACCCAACCGCCTGCAGGAACAGTTACTATGGAAAATAAAAGCAACAGAGATGAACTATGACTCCCTGTATCCAGGTACTGCTACATCTCCACAAAGCATCATATGTCTTTCTTGGATTTGCTGCTCTAAAACCACTACCTTACCAGATGTCAAAACATCAAGCATAGAAACGTAAATTATTATACCCTGGATCTGACTCCTTTCTAATTAAAATGTAAACACCTTTGAAAACCACATGAGTGTTTACTGCTGCAGCCAGCCTTGGGCTTTTCAGATACTGATGCATCTACAGCTGGCTGAGCACTTAATGCATTTCATCATCCCTCCAGTCTCAGGTCTGGTTTCTGGTATCTGGTGATGCAGAAAAGCCCCAGTGACAGGACAGGAGCTCACCAGCTGCCACATTGCAGTGCCATTCACGAGCCTGGCACAGAACACAGCAGGCAAACACCACCGTGCATTGAAACAGAGCCATCAAAGCAAACACAGAAATAAATGGGGGAAAAAAGAGAGGGACAGACAAGTGCTGCATAATCCAACCCAAACCAGCCAGCTTGATCCAGCAAGGAAGGGAGAAGAGTAACCAGAAAGCCAGGAATCCCTCATTCTTACCCAGACAATAATTTACTATGTAGCTTGCTTCCCTGTAATAAGCAACTCTGTGGTTGGAAAGTGAATCTGTCTTCTTTTCTTCTCTTTAAACAAGAAACTTCTCTGAACAAGAAATCATCTTTAGAAACTAAAGTCTTTTGGTGTGTCAAATCTGTGCATGAGTTTGGAGTGGTTTTCCACCAGATGGGCTTCCTTGCCTGGGGGAAGACATTACCTTTGGCTTGTGATAGGTATTATCAAAAAAGAAAAAGAAAAAACAGCATACAACTAAGAAAACTGCTGTCTGAACATCAGGTGAGTGGAGGTGGGTTTCTGGGCTCACCCTGTGGTGGGATGCTCCACTGCAGGGGATGTCAGGGCAAGGAGACTGCTGCAGCATCACTCTGCCTGCAGCAGCAAGGAATGCTCACAGATTTTGATACAAATTCAATACATGCAAATGCACCACCATTTCTAGATATAAAATCTGAAACAGGCCATAAAAGGCCTCAACCACCAATCCCTGAACTGAGAACAGCCTGAGTTTTATGATCTATTTTACACTGGTTCATGCTACAAACTGTGACTTAAGGCAGATATAATCAATTTCCACATTCCCCTGCTCCTACTATATGCTAATGGAATGAGAGCCCACGTTACATCTTACCCTTGCTATTTTTCACCTTTACAAGGAAAATGTTGCCAGGTAAAGATACTGAACAATTATTATGAATATCTGAAGAAACAGCATTTCACACATGCTCTCCTTTTTAGAGCTGCTCTGTTTCTCCTTGTAGAGCACACAGCATCACCCTGGCAGCTGGGCAGGAGTGATGGCTGCAGGGATCATGCTGGAAGACATGAACCAAGGATGTTCTCCTGCCAGATGAGCTTGCACAGATGAGCCCATGCACCTGCGTGTGCCCCTCTGTGATTCACCTGTCAGGTTACAATCCTCAGGCAACCAACACCTGTTTTTTAACTCAGCTCTTCTGGCACCCCAAGGCATGAGCCATGATCGTATCGAAGCAGCAGCCAGGGTGGGCTGCAGGCAGAGAACACAGTCCACATCCTAAATAAAAGCATCACAACCACGAGATCATCCATACACAGTCGCCTGCACACCCGTGCCAGCCGCTGAGCATTGTCCTTTGTAAATAACCGAAGGGAAACCATTATCGTGACGAAATCTTTTCTTTCCAGGCATCCAGGCACTATAATGGGCACTTGGGCTGTGAAAAGCTCTGTAATCCTGAAAGACACATGCAACTCTAAGTTGAGATATCAACATGCTGAAGTAATCCATCCTGCTGGTGACTGCTGATGGGAGGGACTGTGCAGGAGCAGCACACCCTGGTCAGGCATGGAGGCTGCTTAATCCCTATTAAATCATGCCCGTGGTTCACTGGCAAAAGACATTTTTGTGCCTGTACACCAGCTTGTAGCAGCTTTCAGAGAACACACCTTGGCCACCAGCCAAAATGCTGGAGCTGCCACTCCTGGATGGATTTTACGCTAGGAGGAGCCAGCTGGTGCTCTCCTCCTGGGAATCATAGGATCAAAGAACAGTCTGGGTCGGAACAAACCTTTAAAGGTCATGCAGTCCAGCCCCTTGCCACGGACAATGACACCTCCCACTTGATGAGGTTGTTCCAAGCCCCATCCAACCTGGCCTTGGACACTGCAGGGATCCAGGGGCAGCCCCAGCTGCTCTGGGCACCCTGTGCCAGGGCCTGCCCACCCTCCCAGCCAGCAATTCCTTCCCAATATCCCAGCTGGGCCTGCCCTCTGGCACTGGGAAGCCATTGCCTGTGTGCTGTCCCTGCAGGCCTTGTCCCCAGTCCCTGGGCAGCTCTCCTGGAGCCCCTTTAGGCCCTGCCAGGGGCTCTCAGCTCTCCCTGGAGCCTTCTCTTGTGCAGGGGAGCAGCCCCAGCTCTCCCAGGCTGGCTCCAGAGCAGAGGGGCTCCAGCCCTGGCAGCAGCTGCGTGGCCTCCTCTGGGCTGGCTCCAGCAGCTCCACGTCCCTGTGCTGTTGTTGCCCAGGGCTGGGGCAGCTCTGCAGGTGGGGTCTCACCTGAGCACAGGGGCACAGGGGCACAATCCCCCCTCCCCTGCTGCCCACACTGGGGGATCAGCCCAGGGCAGGGGGGTTCAGGGCTGGGGCAGGTCCAGCTCTCACCCCCAGCACCCCCAGGTCCTTCTCCCAGTGCTGCTCCCTCTGCTCATCCCCAGCCTGGATTGATCCCAGGGGCTGCCCTGACCCAGCTGCAGCTCCAGCACTTGGCCTTGTTAAACCTCATGAGGTTCCCATCCTCAAGGATTCTCACCTCCACCCCCACCAACAGCTTCCTTTAATCACAGCTTTCCCCTGTTTTGGAAATGAAGCTCTTCTGTGCAACAAGGATAGGGACAGGAGAGCCTCTGGTGCATCCCAAATTCAACATTTCTGGAAGACGAAATAGGAATGAGGAAGCAAGAGGCTTTTTGCTACATCAGCCACCTTCTGCACCATCGAAAGCAAATCTTCTGTGGGTTCCTGCTGCTAAAAAAAAATGGAACAATCTTGGGTATACTGCTGTTTGGGATGGGGTTACATGAGGAAGATCTGAAGGAGAGACAATTCCCTCTGACCCAGGGCTGGCTTGGTCACAGGGATCTCTGCATTCTGCCTAACACAATTGCTCAGCTGGAATTGGAAAGAGAAATCATCAAGTAAACCTGTGCCACACTGCAGAGGAAAGTGGAAAATAACTTATCAAGTCCTCTCTGAGCTAGTCAAGCTCAACTGAAGAAGTCCATGCACAAATGAGTACATTCAGAGATTTTCTGAATCTTTAATTACCTTCACTTTTTAAAAAAAACCCAAAAAACCCTACTCAACTACACCCACAAACAAATAAAATTTCCCAAACCTGGCTCTGGACCCCCACTGCTCCATACTAATGTTTAAATTATAAAATAAGCAGCAGATTGGGTTTTACATCACAGCCACCCCAGGACCATCAGTCACTGACTTTATCAGTTTTCATACAGAGAGCAGCCATGAGATGAGATACTCTAAATATTCTAATGGAAAAGGACAGGATTTGGCGAAAGTACAGTTCCTTCTGCAATTCTGTACATGCAGAAGGAAAAGCACATGCTTCCTTACACTGCTTCTGGTTGTAGTAATAATAATAATAATAATAATAATAATAATAATAATAATAATAAATAGTCAGGAAACCAAACAAAAGGCCTGGAGAAGCACATGGGGAAAGGGAATCCTGTGGGGTCAGTGTTCTACACCACAGAAGGAGGTTCACCATGACACAGGTGGCCAGTATCCCACATGCTCTTTCCAATTTTTGGAAACCTCTGCTTGGCAGAGAAAGGGACAGCCTGACAAACACCCCAGCAACGGCATTTGATTCTCTAAATTTTGACCCCAGACTGAGCCAGTCACCAAAGCTTTACCTTCACCTGGGGCTGGACACAGCACCCTCCTTAGCAACTGCTCCTGGAGACATGGACTGGATGTGTTCAAGACACTCAGCTTTCATCCAGCAAAGTACTGCATTATGGAAAAATGACTCCCACTTCAATCAGAGGGACCATCTGAACTCAACTGAGATCCCTGTGACTGCTGTGGGCAAAAGGCTTCATCTAAGGTAGTTCTCACAACTTGAGAAGATCACAGAATCATGGAATGGTTTGGCTTGGAAGGGACCTTAAACCTCATCTCATTCCACCCCCTGCCATGTGTTGGGACACCTTCCACTATCCCAGGTTGGTCCAAGCCCCATCCAACCTGGCTGTGGACACTTCCAAGGATGGGCAGCCACAGTTACTCTGGGCACCCTGTGCCAGGGCCTCACCACCCTCACAGGAGAGCATATCTCCATAAACAAGTTTCTTCCTCGATGCCTTTGCAGACCCTAAATCCACTTTTCAGCCTACAAAGATCTCATGCCATGTTCTCCCACATGATTTCCCATTGCATTTAGGAAAACAAATTTGATACCCAGATGGACCCAGGTTTTGCACTGAGCTCCCAGCAGCTGTCCCAGGAAGGAACACCACACAGCACAGGCACCGCAGCCACAACCAAAGGTCTCACCAAGCCAGGGATGCTGCTATGTGGCAGGGATGGGCTCCCTGTGAACCCACCACACTGACAAAAGTCACAGAAGCAGGAACACCCAGCCTAGGACAGGAGGAAAACAGATCCTCCAAGCTTTCCTTTGTACAAGCTGCATAAACCAAGCCCACGAGCCTAACGCTCCTCTCAAATCCATCCCCAGCTTTTAGCTCCTTCCAGCAGCTGATGAGGCAGCTTGAATCAATTCCCCAGGAAAATGCCTGCCTTAGGGAACCAGCCCAAAAATACCAAGCACCTCCCCAGACAGGAATTTTTTGGGAACTACCGGCCAGCCACAGCCTCCTTTTTGAGGCTTGAAGTGCATTTTTTTGCAATCACTCCCAGACTATCACTCTGTTGTATGCTCTGCACCAGCAATGCTGCCACAGATCTCAAAAAATTCCCTTCCCAGGTGGCCCCACTCCACCTATGGTTATTCCCCCCTAAAAAGCAGCAAGTGAGGGATGACAAGAAGCCAGCAGCAGGGCTGGGAAGAGCAGCCAGCTGACCCCGAGGGTGTAAAGATGCTGCAAGCACGTGCACAGCTACATTCATCACCCAGGGGACCTGGCTGAGCCCTGGAAAGCAGGAGCAGGACAGGGAGGTGTGTTATTACAAAGCAAACAGAGAGACAGGCACTTTCAGGACATGAGAAGTGAACTGTTTTGAAATGAGCATGAGCTTGGGGAGTGTCTATTTACCTCCACCAGCAGCAAGGACACTTGGGACTGGCCCTGATCAGGACAGCGTTGGGATTCACAACTCTATGTTCTAATCTTCCCTGCTGTCAGTGCCCTTAGCTTCCCTTCTGCTAACCCCAGGTCTCGGACCACAGAATCACAGAATGCTTTGGGTTGGAAGGGATCTTCCAGTCCCACCCCCTGCCATGGGCAGGGACACCTTTCATTATCCCAGGTTGCTCCAAACCTCATCCAGCCTGGCCTTGGACACTTCCAGGCCAGACACAAAGTCCCTGCACAACCTGTGTCAGGACCTCACCACCTACTTTTTTCATAATATCTAATCTGAATCTACTCTCTGTCAGTTTGAAGCCATCCCTCTGCATCCTGTCACTCCAATAGCCTCTCTCCATCTTTCCCATAGGCTCCCTTCATGCACTGCAATAAAGCCTTGTTGAGTCCCAGTGCTGCTGCTGGTTTACTGGGGACAAGAACTTAAAATTTGTCCCAAAACACCCTTGAGCTGCTCTTTGTGTCCAGCTGTTGCACCCACCATGGACCCAGATGTGCCATGCACTACACATGTGACTGGGGTGTCACTAGCTCCTCCATCCTGCCTCGCTTCCCTCTCTTGTGAAACACAAACCCTGCTCTTTTCTTTCATGGTACACTAAATTTCCACAGCTCTCCATTATAGTGCAAAATAATTTAAGACATTTCATTTGGGATTGAAATGGGACTTGACATTATTTTGTTTCCTGTTTCAACAAAATACCTGTTCTCACTGAACCCAGCTAAAAATACTCTTATCCCCCACAACTATCCTTGGCACCATTATTTCGCTACACGCTAATTAAGAAAAAAAGCTAGAGTTAGCAATAAGTATTTGTTGAGGGCAGTTCACAGTAACTGAGGATAACTTGGGGTATCCACCCAAAGGATGCAGCAGTGCAATGGGACCATGGGGGAAGGGCTGCAGGTGCAGCACAGGGGAGCAACATCAGCAGCTTCAGCAGAAACATCACAGCAGGACACCTGCTATTCATGTACCTTTGACTTCAGAGATTAAATAGAGAGCCCATACTATATTACTTTGCAAAAAAAAAAAAAAAAAAGGAATAAAAAGAAATAAAAGAGGTAAGGGAGAATTTGATTAATCAAGAGACTGCTTAGAGATATACACCCAGATGGTGTCTCACATCAAAGGGTCTTGAAGGTAGATCACCACAATTCCTAGCTCTTGGGTGCCATCACAGGGTAGGGATGTCCATCTGAGGGGTCTTTAAGGCCCCCCCAATTCAGCAGTAGAATTTAACACTGGACTGGAAAAGGCTCTTCTGCAATAAATTATACAGTAGGAATGATAAAGAAAATAAACCTCATTCCTAGTGCTAAAGTAGTGCAGGACTTGGAGGCTTCAGAGGATGATACAAAGAATGCCAAGATAAACACACAACTCTAGGGCTTGGGGCAGGTTCTTCCCATTCCTTTTAGAGCTTTCATAGAACCATGGAATGGTTTGGGCTGCATACGACTTTCAAAGCCACCCAGAGCCACCCCCTGCCATGGGCAGGGACACCTCCCACTATCCTAGGCTGCTCCAAGCCCCATCCAGCCTGGCCTTGGACACTGCCAGGGATGGAACAGCCACAGCTGCTCTGGGAAACTTTGTGCCAGTGCTTCTTGAGGACCCTGGTCCATGGGAACACCCTGCTGCTGGTGAGCATTCCCAGATGTCCATGACATCCAAAGGCCTTCCAGCACCAGGAACTGAAGGTGACACCTGGCACTCAAGTCACATGTGTCCTCTCCAACAGTGTGGGACGAGGCTCATATTTCTCCTCTCTCACAGTTTCCAGAAGAACAGAATTCACCCTTGAAGAAGCAAAAGTCTGAACCTATCACCTAATAACAATAATAATTTTTAAAATTACTTGTTTTCCAGCAGCCCAGACTTGGCTTGATGAATTTTAAATAGTTTTGGTCAAGTCATTGCAGCCAAACCACTGGGAAGAAAATACTGAAAAAATGGTTCAAATTTTTTTAGAGTTTTGTATTTTTAAACAAGGGATTTTTTCTTTTATTTTGTGGTGATGTACACTGAATTTCCACAACTCTCCATTATAGTGTAAAATGATTTAAGCCAGATTTCATTTTGGATTGAAATGGGACTTGACATTTTTTTGTTTCCTGTTTCAACGAAATAAAAATATCTATTCTCATTGTATCCAGCTAAAAGCACTCTTATCCCCCACAACTATCTTTCACACTGTGATTTTTCAACAGGCTAATTAAGGAAAAAAATGGAGTTAGCATTAACTATTTGTTTTACGGCCTGGTGTTGAAGAGTATTCACTGAGAATCTGAGGATAATTTGGGGTACCCACTCAAAGGATGCAGTGCTTCAGGAAAGAAGATGCAATTTAAAGTGTTACTGTAATTCACTTGTAAGTTAGAAAGTTAAAACCCTCGGGAAAGTTCATGCATACCTTTTTTTCTAAGGAAGAGGGAAATAAGGAAAATGGGAACCCCACACTCCACCCGAAAAAAGGGGCACTGGCTGCTGGCAAAGTGGAACACCAGGGACAAGCCCAGTGCCAGCCCTTTCAGGTTTTAACCTCCCAGAAATGCCTACACTTTGGCTTGTTCCCAGCTCCTCCACAGGCTGCTCTGCTGCAGGAGAAAATATTTACTCTCCAGAGACTATCAGGCACTGCATAAGATAACACCCAGGGCTGCAGAAACCCCGACGCAGATAAAGCCTTGCGTGATGCCCGCTCCATCCTCTCCCACTCCCTTTCAGGTACAACAGGATCTCACGCAGGGCCAGGGGACAAAAAACCCCAAACAAAACAGGTTTTCAGGGCAGTGCTGCTGACTTGTTGTTTTCCAAGCCCTCTGCCACTGAGCCCCTGCGGTGCTGCTAACCTCTGCTGATCCCATCAGGTGGTTTAACCGGGAAGCTTAGCAGTAAGCCCTGCTCCTGCAAGGATGCACCGTGTTACGTGGGTTATTCTGCCCAACCAGGGCCGTGGGGCTCTTAGGCAGCACAGGCATAAATCCCAGCTATGGCTTTCAGGATGAAAATTAAGTGTTTGAATGGTTGCAACTGCAACCCAGGTTGCAATGTTTTGTTGTTGGGCTGGATTTAATTTTTTTTTTCTGTCCTAGGCTTTGTTTTTTTGATGTTGAAGTACATGTTAAACCCTGCTGACATGCTGCAAATCCCTGTCTTGGGAAAAAAAGAGAATTTGGCACCTCTAAAACACACCTGGCCTATACCTGTAGCCAAATAAACACATTATGAACAGGAAAAGGGGCAGGTAAAGAAGGGAGAAACCACAGCAGGGACAGCAAAAGGAAGTAAAAAACAGGATAGAGAATAAAACATCATTATAGGCATAGAAAAAAACCCCAAAATAAAAACCAAACAACAAACAAAAAGGATCAGGAAGAATAATACAAATGAGATGGGGGATGAAGACATAAAAATGGGATAGACAACATAAAAGAAGTGATAGAAAAGAAAAAAAATGGGATAGGCAGCAAAAAAATAGGATTGGTAACAAATAGAATGGGATGGGAAACTAAAGAAAAAAAGGTACAGACAACAGGACAACTCTGCATCCAAGAGCTGGGCAGAAAGTGGCACTGCACCGTTTTCACCTGTTAACTCTGGCAGCCAGAGGATTTCTGCAGTAAGAGGATGCACGTGTACAATCAGGGCAGGGGGAAGAGGAGGGAGCTGTGATGAAGAGCACGGGCTGTGAAAAATCCCTGCAGGGGGCCTGCCTGGAAATTCTGGCACCAAACCCAGCAGGATGGCCATTGGAGCAGGAAAGGCAGTTCACAAGTATTACACTCTCCCTGGCTACAACCCTTCTTCTCGGGCTTCACCTAGCCTGAGCAAAAGAATAATATTATTAAGAGACAGACAATAAATCAAAGAACAGCTTGGAAAAACCCATGAAGCCTCCTGAGAGCCAAGGAAACCTGCCCTATCTGGGGAAGAGCGAGATTACAATAATTAGGTCAGTTGGCGATAAGCCTCCCCAGCACATACAGGCACACATGCGCTGCCACTTTTCTGGGGAGTGGTGACATCCCCCAGGAGCTGAGAAACCCAGCAGCAGAACGCCGGGGGCATGGGAAACAACAGGAGCAGACAGCCTTCTCCAGCAGCCAACAGCTGCAGCTGCTCAGCTCCAGGTCTGGGGATTGGTAGGTGAAGCTGGGGAAACTCCGATGGGATACTGGAAAATTCCTTTGCTTTGAGTTGTGGTTCAGCAGCCAGCACGTAACTTGAGTGTGAGATCTGGGTGTGCAGCTTGGAAACAGCAGCAGGACTCAGCTGGAGGAGGCCCTGAGCATGTCTGATGTAGAAGCTGGCTTTGCACTGAGCAGAGGGCCGGACCAGAGGACCTCCAGAGCTTACTTCAATCCAGAATAACTCCAGGATTTTACCAAGGGACACCTTCTCTGAGCCCAGACTTCCAGCAAGAAAGACGTACTCCAAGCTTAATCAAAACCACAGGAAACTTCTTAACACAGCAAGGGGTCAGGCTGAACTTTAGGAGAGGAAGCAGGCTGACATGAAATTCAAGTACATGACAATCCCATTGAGCAAAGCTTCCTGATCTGGGAGGCAGAGGATGGTCCCATGCAGCGAGTGCTGAACAGGGTATGCATGCACTTTTCCTTGTATAAAGGGAGACAGAAGCTTTTTATTACACATCTCCTCCTTCCTGGATGCTTTGCCACCAGCTCTGCCCATGCTGGCAGCCTCGGGGCTCAAGGACTTGAAAGAGCCACAGCTGCAGCCCCAGAGTGTGGGCTGGACTCAGATCGCATCCAGATGTTTGACCCCAGATCAAGCAAACAGGAAGGGCAGACCAAAGAGGAGGATGTGCTCACTGCCCTGACCTGCTCTTGGCTCTTCCTCCCCACCTGTGTCATCATCTGCCTGTCTCTGATTTGGCCATCTATCACATCTATCACTGCCAGCCCAGAACACAGAAATCAGTCACCTATTGCTTGAGCTTTTGGGTCTCCCTCCCAGCACGGATTTGAATCAAACCACCACCTTCCAAAGGACATTTGCTTCTCTTAACAGAGGAGGCAGACACTCCCTCACTGGAGCCTCCACATTGTTTACTAAGCTGCTTCTTTCTGAACACCTAATCAATACTCCCACCTGCCCCTATAACACGCAACAGATCCTCGGAACAACCCAAACAACAAACAGCACGTGATGGTTTTGTGAAGCCTCTTGCTTGCAGTCCACACAGCTGTGTTGATAACAGCAAGCTTTTCCCACCTGCCAGCTGAGGAATGTCCAATCTCTGCCCCTGTGCTCAGGTGAGACCCCACCTGCAGAGCTGCCCCAGCCCTGGGCAACAACAGCACAAGGACGTGGAGCTGCTGGAGCCAGCCCAGAGGAGGCCACGCAGCTGCTGCCAGGGCTGGAGCCCCTCTGCTCTGGAGCCAGCCTGGGAGAGCTGGGGCTGCTCCCCTGCACAAGAGAAGGCTCCAGGGAGAGCTGAGAGCCCCTGGCAGGGCCTAAAGGGGCTCCAGGAGAGCTGCCCAGGGACTGGGGACAAGGCCTGCAGGGACAGCACACAGGCAATGGCTTCCCAGTGCCAGAGGGCAGGCCCAGCTGGGATATTGGGAAGGAATTGCTGGCTGGGAGGGTGGGCAGGCCCTGGCACAGGGTGCCCAGAGCAGCTGGGGCTGCCCCTGGATCCCTGCAGTGTCCAAGGCCAGGCTGGACAGGGACTGGAGCAGCCTGGGAAAGTGTCCCTGCAAATGGCAGGATATCAAACTGGATGATATTAAGGTCCTTCCCACCTAAACCATTCCAGGATTGTACTGTTCTCTGAATTCATGAAGTACTTCAGGATGTAATTACTCCACTGACTGATTGATCTAAGTTAAACCTAGCCTTCACACAAGAGTAACATCGTACAGACTCAACTCTTTTCTGTCTGCTTCATGAAACCATGAAGTTCCTACACTTACTATACAGTTCACTAGCCTAAAACCAGGAGCCCCCATTAAATACACACAAATAATTTTCCATGCTCCTAGGTCATGCAGAAGATGACATCACAATGTTGACCTTCAGCCTCCAAATTCCCCTCATCAGCGTCCTGACCAATGCTCTCATTTGGTTATGTGCTCTGACCTCCCTTCCAGCATGTTAAAAAACAGTGACTACAATCTCCTCTGTACTTTTAATCAAAGTTCACCTCTTTTTTTTGTTAAAATAATGGGCTAATCAAACCCACTTCTTCCAAGCTGACATTCCTCCTAATGCTTTAATCAATAGACAGAGACGTTCAGAAAGCAGCTAACATGGCCTAAGCAGAGTGTAGGATGCTGTAAGGACAGGTTCATAATATGGCTGGATTTCTTAAAAGAGAAGAAAAAAGATGAACACAAGCAAGTCTAAATCCAAGAGAGGTTACTGGAATATTTCTAGGTGATGACAAACTTCGTGCTTTCTAGCACTCCCCTCACCATCATGCAAATATTCATTTTGGCTGCCAAACTTCCTTGTGTTATAAAGCAAAGTAATAAGGGATGCATGTTGGAATTCCTTCCAGCAGACCAAAATTGCTTTTAGGGTTTGAGTATCTGATTTGGGAGCAGAAAGGAAAGACTCTAGGGGGCTTGGGAGTTTCATCTTCCTTTTATCTACCCTTCTCCCTTTTAGAGAGACGAAGAGCTATGCTGGCTTCCAGGGTAGGAGAATAATTAACCAAAAATTAATGCATTTGTTTTTTATACAGAACATGGGACACAAAATGCCTGGTATCACTTGGAGTGGCAGATGATTTATTGGCTTCTTTGCTGAGCAGAAGTGCCTGAAAGCCCAGTGGAGAGCAGAGCAGGCAGTGTGTCCTCCCTGGAATTTAGCAGCCGTTTCAGCCCTGCCATGAAAGGCAAGCTGGCAGCAGTCCTGCACGGAGCTGGTGTCACTATCCATCACCCACAACCACCTCTCCCACCACCATCCAGGCGAGCAGGGCATCCTCCAGCAGTGCCAGCAGCACAACCCGAGCCACCTCCCCTCCTGGGGGAGCCCATGACATCATATTCCATCTTTTTTTACAGTATGACCAAGCCAGCCCTTGAAATTTCATTTGGCCAGCCCTTGCTCCACAGATGTCTGTATGGACAAGGAGCAGACAGGAGACCTGGAGCTGCCAAAGGTCTGGCAGCACGGCCTGCTCGCTGCTTCAGTCTCCTCCTGGCACAGGGAAAGATCCTGCTGAGGGTTCATCCCCCCCCCTCACTGTGCCCTTCCCTGCCAGAACGTGCAGCAAGAAGGTGGGAATGTTCCTGCTGAATGAAGAGAGCGTAACTGGAGGTGCTCAAGGGATGACTGTGCAAATCAGAGTGGAGGGGAAGGCTGAGTCACTTCCTCCCCCACAGCCGTAAATAGAGAAGAGCGTAAGGAAAATCATTCTTCGAGCTGACAAAAAGGAAGAGAATCCCTGTGTAAAAAAAAAAAAATTAAAAAAATCAAAGTGCACATAGTGACAGCAGCAGGGAAAGGGGCAGAAAAGATAGCCTCCTGCTGCAGTTGTAACAGGAACAAGAGAGGGGCAGAGCATCATCCCTGGCTCCTCTGGGAACTGGAGGCTCAGTAATCACTTTTAACAGCAGCTCCAGCTCCACGGCAAGTTCATGGACCATGGCTGATGCTGAAAAGCCACTGCAATGCTGCCTCATCTTCTCCAGGTGATGCTGCCAGCCCTGACCTCAGTCCTGATGGGAAACTGTGCTGAGCCTGGGAAGTGTCCAAGCAAGCATTTGGGGACAGAATTTACCCACACCTCAGCATGCAAGGACTCTCTGAGCTTGCAGGTGACAACACATGGAACATCACTGTCAGGAGCAGTCATAGTATAATACCTGATTATCCATCCCAGCAGACACGTGGCAAGGCTAAGATCAAGGCTGGAAAACCCTTCTGAACTGTAGGATACTGGTACAGGCAGGAGACTGGAGAGGTCAGCCACCAGCTATTTTCTGCAAGCTCAGTGGTCATGCACAAGCAAAAAATCTGGGGATGAGAGGAGAGGGAGAGGGAGAGGGAGAGGGAGAGGGATCTTTGAAACTTATCTAGAAACATCCCAAAACACCCTCCCTGGCAGCATCCCTATAGCCAGCTCCTCCTTCCCTGTGTTCAAAACGATTTGGGCTATTTCCTTATATAAATTATGGTGAATTACTAAGGTAATTTACTTAAGAATTAACAGACCTGCTTGCACCCAGACAGCTATTATTTAACCTCACAACTGATGCAGCCTCTCCTAGCAGACAATAAGGAGTTTACATTTCCTTTTTCCACCTCTTTCTTTCTTACAGCCTCTAAGTTCTTACCCTCAAGATGTGCCCTCCTGTGTCAAATTTGGCTGATATTAGTCCCTGGGTTAAAAAAGGTTCTGGAGGAATAGCAAGTGACAGTCAGTCTGAATGCATAAGCCTCATTTCTCTTCATTGGGAAAAAAAAAAAAAAAAAGCAAGCAGAAAAACAGGGGAGAAGCTTTAAAGTGACTGCAGTCGATAAACGAATCTTTCACCTTATGTGACAAAAATATATCTATCAAAAACAAAAAGTGAAGCAAATGCTTTTTCTCAGAATCAATTTTGAGAAAAACAACGTGTGCTCTGCAGATGCTCCAAAATGCAGAAGCAGGGGAGGACCAGTGCCCTGAGGTGAATCTTGGCACTAAAAGCATCCTGGCAGGGAGAGATGCTGCAGCTCTGCTGACAACCAAGCACTCCACAGTTGTGGAGCTGTGATCCATCACAGCTGTGGTATCCTGCCCATAACTGATGGTGCTCCGAGCACCTGCAAAGGCAGGAAATACACTCATCTGCCTGTGCCTGGCTGGCACGGGGATGGGCAGAGCAGGGGTGAAGGGAGAGATGGAAAACTCAGCATCCACCACAAGAGCTTTCCAGAAGTATGTTTCATTGCAGAGCTGCTGTCAGGGTGTGAGAAACTGCTGATTTCAAAAGAAGTGGGAAAAGCTGGAAGAAAAAATCATCCACTGCCTTCATCACACCCCTGACCTCCTCTTCCTTTGGAGGCCTCTGCAGACATCACAGCCAGGACCCTGAAAACTTCACCTGGCTCACCTATTCACTCACAAGGATGAAACATTCACGTGGCAAGAAAAATACAGAAATCATTTCCCAAAGCACCCCCTGAGCCTCCACATCCTCCTGTAAAACCTCCTGCTGCAAAAATTACTGCTGCACGTTTCACCATCACCAGCCCAGCCTCCTGAGCCAAAGAAAAATACAATCAAAGACGCCTCCAAGGTGATCGTCTGGCTGGGAAGAGACATTCCTTGGATCAACGATATGTCCTGATTTAAGGGAATACAATTCCCGTGGGTTCAGGCATACACTCCTCCCTCCTCGCACTGTGCAAAGCAAACACCTTCTTAAACATAAAACATGGTTATTAACCTCCAGCTGACAATCACAGCACAACCACAACCCTTCCTGCTTCCTTTTCTTCTCTTGCCCAGACACATAACATGGTATTTTTGATGACATGTTATTAAAATGCTCCCTGTCTTCACTGCAGTTGGACACGGCGCCCAGGAGTCCTCCAGCCCCAGGGGATTTGCTTCTGGATAGGTAATATAGGGAATTGCAGCACCCAGAAGCAAACCAGCATTTTAGCCTGGAGAAAAGAAGGCTCAGAAGGGACATTCTCACTCTCTACAATTTCCTGACAGGAGGGTACAGCCAGGTGGGGGTCAGACTCCTTTTCCAGGTAACAAGTGACATGATGAGAGGAAACAGGATCAAGTTGCAACAGGGGAAGTTGAGATTGGATATTGGGAAAAAGTTCTCCACTGAAAGGGTTGTCAGGCACTGGTACAGGCTGCCCAGGGCAGTGGTGGAGTCCCCATTGCTGGAAGTGTTCAAAAAGCATGTGGATGTGGCACTTGAGGACAAGGTTTAGTAGTGAACATGGTGGTGGTACTGCATTGATGATTTGATTTGGTGCCCTCAGAAGTATTTTCCAACCTTAATGATTCTGATCCCATGATTTGCAGACTACTGCTTTGGGCTGGCTGGCTGGACCTAGGCTACACCATACTCCTGCCAGTGACTGGAGCACACACTTCTATGCGGGACGAAAAAATCCTTCAAAATTCACTCCAGGTTAACTCCTGCGAGATCCCTGACTAACAAACACTAAGGAGTGTTTCTGCAGACACAGATATCCTTCAAGCCACCTGCAGAAAGCTGGTGGCCCCAAAATGACATTCCCATGGACCACATGTGAGAAAGAACAGCTCACAGCCACAGGTGAGCCCAGCTCTACAAAGCTGCTCCAGAACCAATCTCACCCAAGGCTGCTCCACCCAAAACCAGCTCCACGTTGCTCATAAAGCTTCGGCTTTGCAATAGAGGTGCTCAAAGCTGGTGACAACCAATACCTCTGAAACATCTGCAGTGCATTTCTGTTGTTCAGAAAGGGCTACAACAGAAGCGCTGTGGTAGCACAGACAGACCTGTGAATTTAATCACATTATGTGAAACACTCAGAGTTGCAACTGCTTATTCCATAGAAACACAGAACCCCAGAATGGTTTGGGTTGGAAGAAAGCTTAAAGACCATAGGGTTACACCCCCTGCCATGGGCAGGGACACCTTCCACTATCCAAGTCCCATTCAACTGGGTCTTGGAACCAGAAGCAGCCACAGCTTCTCTGGGCAACCCATGCCAGGGCCTCACCACCCTCACAGGGAACGATTTTCTCCTAACACTCAACCCAAATCTGCCATCTTTCAGCTTAAAGCCCCTTGCCCTATCACTGCTTGACCTCGCAGCAGACCCTCACAACACTAATTTGGGGGTGCATGGGGTGTGATCCCCAACATGTGGCATGGCATAGCTGATGTCAGGGACCTTGGCTGCTGCAGTGTGACACCCTCCTGTGCCACAGCCTCCCAAGCCACCTTTCCCATGCCAACCCAAATACTCATGTCCCAAGCCAGCAGCCATCCAACACAACTGGCTACAGCTTGATTGTGAATACCAGCTTCTCCCAAGGTGCAAGCAACACAGCTCCTCCAATATTTCATGAGTCCAAAAGCATTTTTCAGCATTAATCATGAACCCTGCTAATGGCTCCCCATTCCAGGTGCCTTGGCAAACAAGCTGGTGGCAGCTGCGTGTCTCCCAGTTGCTTCTGCTCTGGTGCAGGGCAGGTTTCAGTGGTGGTGAAGCCTCTCCAGGGTGGAACAGCCTGTACAAACCAGTCCCAGAGAGCTGAGCCTGCTCCAGAGGGAGGGAGAAGGTGGTTGTTTTTTGGGTTTTTTTTGTATTAAGGCAAATTGCAGTGGGTTGACCCTGGCTGGAATCCAGGCAATCACCAAAGCAGCTCTCTCACTCCCCTCCACAGCTGGACAGGGGAGAGAAAATAGAGCAAAAAGGTCATGAGTTAAGGACTGTGAGAGATCCCTCACCAAATACCATTGTGGGCAAAAGAGACTTGAGTTTCAGCTCAGAACAAGATGTTCCTGCCACTGCTCAGGGAGGGAAGTCAGAGTTGTCCCCCTGCTCCAGTGTGGAGTCCCTCCAACAGGAGACAATTCTCCATGAACCTCTCCAGTGCGAGTCCATCACACCTGCAACAATTCTCCACTAACTGCTACAATGTGGATCATTCTTCCATGGGGTGCAGTCCTTCAAAGACAGGCAGCTCCAGCATGGGTCCCTCCGCAGGGTCACAAGTCCTGCTAGGACACCTGCTCCAGCATGGGGTCCTGTCTCCACAGACCAGCATATCCCTGCCAGGACCCTATTCCAGCATGGGCTTCCCACGGGATTGCAGCCTCTCTTGGGCATCCCTCTGCTCCAGTGTGGGCTCCTCCAGGGGCTGCAGGTGGATCTCTGCATCTCTGTGTCCTCTGTGGGCTGCAGGGAAATCTCAGCTCTGGCACCTGGAGCAGCTCCTGCCCCTCCTCCTGGCCTGAGCCTGGTGTCTGCAGAGTTGTTCCTCTCCCATGTTTTCACCCCACTGTTCTCAGGCCTCAGTTACAACTGCTGGTGACTGGCAACCATTTTATTTTCTTCTTAAATCTGTTATTCCATCACCATCATTCCTCATGGGCTTGGCCTTGGGGGTCTGTCCTGGAGCTGGCTGGCATTGGCTCTGCTGGACATGAGGGAAGCTCCTGGCAGCTTCTCACAGAAACCTCCCGGCAGCCCCACCATTTCTAAAACCTGGCCACACAAACCCATTCATACTGGTGAGAAATAAGAAGTTTGTGGGCAACCACGTGCATCCTCAGGTTGCCCAGGCATGATGTGACACCAGGGGATGGGGGACACCACACACCCCTGCTCTCCATCCCAGGAACAGCCCCACCACATCCATGTTACCCCACCAAAATCCTTTCCCATCCTGGTGGAAATGCAGATGTTTTCCACCACCATCCCCTGCATGGATGCAACCATGCTGGGGAAGGAGATCAAGCTGAGCCAGCTGCCACAGAGGAGACGCCCTCGATAAGCGTCTGCACGTTATGAAATACACCTGCAGCAGGTTCCTGGCTGACAGGTGTGGCAGGATTTGGTCCTGCAGAGACAGCAGAGGCAGATGTTTGATTCTGTCACCACAGGTTCTCCCACACCTCAGAAACCAAGTTCTTCATCTCTTGGACCACAACTTCTCCCTGGGGGACAGGGAGGTGGAGGGTTGTCTCTGCAGGACAGGAGACGGGAGCAGTGGCCTTTCTGGAGTGAGCACAAGACTACTCCCAGACAACCTGGGGTGCCTAAAATCTCAGTGGCCCATAGACTGCCTGAGAGGACTCTCCAAGAGCTAACTCGAAGCAGCAAAATCTCAGATCTACTAATTTTCCATCAAAAATCTTCTGCAATCCATTCATGACAGAGACACCACCACCTATTCCTGGCCACTGTTGAGGTACCTCCACAATTCAGAAGACTGACAATGACAATGCAAAATCCAGCAAGCCAAGACTGACCATGGCACAGCTCATGACACAACTCACATCAAGGCAGATGTGAAAGGAACAAAACCTCTCATTTTGGCAGGGAAATCTCAATGTACAGAAGTTTTAAGAACATCTAATGCTGTTCCTATTTCAGTCTGAACTGAGCAGGAAACACACTTGTCTTAGGATCACCAGCAAGGCATCTATGTTGTAAGTGAATATATATATATATATATATATATATGTGCACAAAAATGTATATAAATTTAAAAAAAATAAATAACCAGGGTCTCAAACAAACAGAAGATGATTGGTTGGCTACAGTAGCCCTTCATTTCAGATGACACAGTAATCTGCTAATTATTCTCAAGTGGAAGAACTGCCCCTTCTCTGAGGAGTTTCACAACAACGTCCCAAGGCATTTATGAAGATTACTAAACCAGAAGCCTCAATGCTTCCAGTCTTCTGTTGTCCTTTCCCCAACCTGATGCTACCCCAAACAGGGCAGAAAACTCTGAAATTTAACACTGGTGTAACATAAATGTCTGAACACTTCAACCAAACTGAAGAACAGTGAAATCATTAATGATATTTAATTACTACATCAAAACAGAAAGGAAGAATGTTAAACATGTTCCAAAGAGCTCCAGAAAAAGCTGCCCCCAGCCTCCATAGAAAACACAGGGTCTTGCTCCACTTTTAGCTACACTCCTCACAAACACACAGGACCCCAAAGACTCAAGTGAGCAGCAAGAACATGAAATTAAATTAGGTCCAGGAGGGTTTTCTTGCTGCTTTGCAGAGACCTGTGGACAAAATCTCAACCCGTGACAACTACCACAATTTCACACTCTTCCTGCTGGGAAAAGACCAAGCAGCAGCAAGGATGGCTGCAAAGAGAAACAGGAGAGAGACACACAAAATGAGAAAGAAGGGGAGAGTCAACAACAAAATTTGTCCTCACCAGGAGATCACAGCAGAGTGAACTCAACCATGCAATTCACCCCCACATGAGGATACCCTAGAGAGCAACAAAAAGAGTATTATCCTCACCTAAGATCAAGTGCTGACGAAGAGACTTCTGGAGATAAAGCCCAGCACCTCACCATCTTCCCTTCCACAGTTTGGATCCAGGGCTAACATCCATCAAGTATGCTCCCATGCTTTGCATTCTATTTTTCATGGCTCCTATTTTTCATGGAGGCTTTCAGGGGGCCTCCAAAGACCATTCCCATCCCTTTTGTGGATGAGGCTGACTCAGCTGTGGGAAAAAACGTGCCAAACCCAGACAAGCCCCTCAGGTACCTCAGTCTTCTCCCAAACAGCATCACAAAGGCACAACTGATGCTCAGTTCATATCCACAAATAGTCTCTCCAGTCTTCCATCCAGCTTGGTGCTGGACTTCAGCCCCCAGCTCACCTGAGACAAGTCGCTTCCCTGCATCACCTTCACCTGCAGCAGCATCCAACTGCTGCTCCTCTGCTTTAAAAGGAACCCGAGATCTTATAAATTATAAGAAAAAAAATGCACAGCCTGAGCTTCCCAAAACAGCCACTGCTTGTCTGTGCCAAAGATAACACACCTAGTGCAGGGCAACCATAGCCTACAAATCTTACCCAAGGCTTCAGGGGATAAAATGCAGCACACAGTTTTACTCTTGGACCTTGGTTTCTGTGATGGCGGAGCAAAGCCTTTATGATCCACACAGGGAAAAATAATGTTGGTGGACACGACAAAATGGCTTTTACCACTCACTGGAGACAAAGTGTGAATATTTGCTTGTCAGGGTCACATAAATCATAAGCAGAGTGGGAGGTTTCCTTCTCTACCCCCTGCCAGAATCTGGATGCTCAGAGGATGGTCCACCATCAAAAAAGCCTTCCTAGGTTTTGTAGAGAAGGGAGGTTATTAAATGATCTGTTATTTTGGCATCTTTGCCTTGAAAAAAACAACCTGGAAGCTGAGTCTATCTTCTGCTTACCCCATCTCTTCAATTTCTATTAACAAGTCTGTGATTTCAAGCTTCATCTGATACCTGCCTGAGCAGTGGAGAAAGAGCAGCGTAGATTACTGGAGAAGGAATGACTGTGGCACCTATGAGCACATGGAAATGGCCCATTTGAGAGAAGCACCCAGATTCTGGGGCACTGAGAAACAGCACCTGCCCCTTTCCAAGCAAATGGCATTGCTGCTTCATCCACTGTGGGATTTCACTGATGGGAATGTCACCCTTTCCAGAGAAGCCTGACCCAGGGAATTTCCCCAGGAGGTGAACCTTAGTCTCATTCTATGGAAAAAAAAACTCCAAGGACTGAGTTTCGAGGCACGGGGAGGCCAGTGGCACCCAACAACTGTGCCTCCAGCATTCAGCATTGCTGGGGGCAGCTGCGGCAAAAAACATCCCACGGCTGCCGGCTGCTCCGCTGCTACAGCATCTGTTGTTCCCTACTGTCACCCACCACGGCCCCCGAGACCACGTGCAGCCAGAGTGACTCTGCAGGAAATCGACAACCACAAAACGACAACAAAACCGGGTTTCTGGCGAGCCCTCGCTGGCTGCACCCGAATCCATCCCGGGGGCCGCACCTCCCGCGGGGTGGGCGCTGCTCCCGGCCGGGACCACCCCGCCGCGGGCATCCCGCCGGGGTCGCGGCCCCCGGGGATGCTCGGCTGGCACCTTTGTGCCGGCGGTGGTGCTGTGCGGGCTCCGCCGCCGGCTCTGCCGCGACGGGGACGGCGATGGCCGCGGCTCCTGCGGCGGGGACGCGATGCGGTCCCTGTGTTCCTGCCCACGGGGGGCTCGCCGCGGGCGGGGCTGGGGGGCTGCCCTGCCTTTCTCCAGCCAAACGGAGCGGCCGGGAAGCTTCCAGAGGCCGGTAGCACACCCGAACCCAGCCGCGGGGCTCTCCGCGGGGGGCGCCGCATCCCGGGGGGGGCCCACGGCCACGCACGGGCTGTCACCGAGCGGGGGGGACCCCCCGGGGCGAGGCCGCCGCGACACCGCCAGCACCGAGACCTACCCAGAAACCGTCTCCATCGGCGGCACCACCCCCTTCGCGGGGTTCACGTCTTTCCAAGGGAGACAAAAGCCGGGATGCGTTCCCCCCGCTGCCCCCCTCCGCTCCCCCCCCCCCGGCCGGTGCTGTGTCACGTCTCCCCCAGGCCGCGCTTACCGTGCGGGGCCGGGCGCGGTCAGTGCCCCGCTGAGGGGGTCATGGGCGCGGCGAGGGGCGCCGGGGGCGCGGGGGGCTCCGGGGGCGCGGCCCGGGAGGACGCTCCGGCCCCGGCCCCGGCCCGGCGGAGGGACGGGCCGGGGCGGCGGGCAGTGACGCGCCGCGCCCCGCCCGCGGCCCGCGCCGGCCCTGACGGGAGATGTAGTCCGGGGCTGCGGCCTGCCCGCCGCGGGGGGGCCGCACGGCGGGGATCCCACAGGGACTACCCGAGTGCCGCACCCCTGGGCCTCTGACGGGAACCTCCCGCACTCCGTATCCCCGGGATCTGGCAGCGACCCCCCGCATCCCGCACCCCGCGGGGATCTGATGCGGGTCTGCTGGTCCCGCACCCTGGGGTCTCACAGAGATCCCCCGCATCCCACCCTTTCGGGGGCCTCACAGGGACCTCCAGATCCCAGAGTCCCGGGATGTGACAAGGGGCCCCCGGGTCCTGCACTCCGGGAATCTGACAGGGAGCCCCAGACGCCCAAACCCTGGGGTCCGCAGCCACCCAACCCTCCAGGGCAGGTGAGAGACCACCCGGGGCCCAGAGCAGCCTTTGGGGTGGTGTTAACCCACCCAACACACAGCGCCAGGGGCAAACACAGATTCGCATGTCCTCACCTGCATCCATCCAGATTCAGTTAAGAGCTGCAACTGTCTCCTCACGACAAAGCAGCATCCAGCTGGGCTTTAAGGAAGGGACGTTAAACTGAAGAAAGGGTGACTGCAAGTGTTTCACAGAATACTTAGGGTGGGAAGGACCTTAAGCTCATCCAGTCCCACCGCCTGCCATGGCAGGGACACCTTCCGGTGTGCCAGGCTGCTCCAAGCCCTGTCCAGCCTGGCCTTGGACACTGCAGGGATCCAGGGGCAGCCCCAGCTGCTCTGGGCACCCTGTGCCAGGGCCTGCCCACCCTCCCAGCCAGCAATTCCTTCCCAATATCCCAGCTGGGCCTGCCCTCTGGCACTGGGAAGCCATTGCCTGGGTGCTGTCCCTGCAGGCCTTGTCCCCAGTCCCTGGGCAGCTCTCCTGGAGCCCCTTTAGGCCCTGCCAGGGGCTCTCAGCTCTCCCTGGAGCCTTCTCTTGTGCAGGGGAGCAGCCCCAGCTCTCCCAGGCTGGCTCCAGAGCACAGGGGCTCCAGCCCTGGCAGCAGCTGCGTGGCCTCCTCTGGGCTGGCTCCAGCAGCTCCACGTCCTTGTGCTGTTGTTGCCCAGGGCTGGGGCAGCTCTGCAGGTGGGGTCTCACCTGAGCACAGGGGCACAGGGGCACAATCCCCCCTTCCCTGCTGCCCACGCTGGGGGATCAGCCCAGGGCAGGGAGGTTCAGGGCTGGGGCAGGTCCAGCTCTTGCCCACCAGCACCTTTTCCCTTCTCCCAGTGCTGCTCTCAATCCATTCTCCAGTCTGTGTTTGTGCCTGGGATTACTATCACTCACATGAAGAACCTTGTGTTTGGCCATGTTGAATTTCATGAGGTTTGCATAGGCCCAGTTCTCAAGTTTACCTGTGCATGGCAGATAAATCAAGTGTTTCTATATAAACACACAAAATTCTAAGACAATAAATGTAAAGACCAGAATTTAAGCACCTTTTAAACCCCTCTCTAGCCCACTGGATCCCTTCAGCTCTGGTGCTCAAAGCACCAGAGATGTTCCTACAAGCAATTTAAACCACTTTCTACTTACCACACCAGGCTCACAAAAACACCCACCCAACAATCATCCCCGTTTTTATTTGGGGTTTGGGTTGTATTCAAGAGGTTAACTTTATTTCTAACCATGGATTCTTTGTTGCTCCCTGTCTGGTTCTACCGTCACACTCATCCGGATAAATGGATCACGTTAATGAACATCAACGGAAGGACTGCAGCCATAAATTCACCAGAATTGCTGGCCTCTGAAGAAACCTTAATTCTACTTTGACAGCAAAATCGGATTCCAAAGATCTCTCTCCCTGCTGTGCTTTATTTTGGGCCTTATCATTTGCTGGGCAGGTTGTCATGACAACCTGATATTCACCAGAGGGTGGCTGTAATTGGGAGAGCACATTGTTAATTTAGCTCCAGATTTTATTTTGTTGTATTTTAAGAAAAGGGGGACTGCCTAGATTTTAATATTTTTATCTATGATCATACTATGGTTTAATTATTAATCCAAGTGCCAACAGCATCTCTCCAGTGACAGCTGAGCTGCGGAGCTCACCAGGGCAGAAAACGGCTCTGCCCACATCCCTTTTTCCCAGATCATCTCCTCATGCAGCCTCTCCACATCCCCTCCAGCCCTCAAGCCCCTAAACCAAGAATCCCCAGACCCAGGATTTCACAGGGATGCTTCTGCCTTGTAGGAGCAAGTTGGGAGGCAGAAAAAAGGTGGGACCCATTCTTGTGTTAATGATAATTTTTTTGAATTCCAGTGTCAGCTTTAACCTGAAAACAATTCATCTCAGATAGTTATTTAAGGCAAATCACTCTCTGTGGAGAACACCAGCCCATTATATTAACATGTGAACACGCTGGCATGTGTCAATCCAGCTCCTGGGTGGGAACAGCAGATCCTGGCTGCACGTGCTGGGACGTCTCCATGCACCCCACTCCTGCCCCAAAATGCTCAAGGCATCCTTAGCTCAGAGACATCACAAAATGTCACAAAATGCCACCAAGCACCCGCCTCAATCCTTGCTGAAAGCTGAAAGGTGGCAGGACTGAGGACTCTGGATCAGGAACTCAGATGGATGCTGGATCTGGGCATATGACTTCCAGCCTGAGATTTTTGGGAAATGACCCATCCTGCAGAGCACAGTATCTTGTGGGAGTGTGAGGGGGAGCTGGGCTCGTTTTCCTAGGGGGTGTGGGAGGGAGGTGGACAGGGTGACAGCAGGGTGACAGCAGGGTGACTGGAGGTGAACCCACAGGTGGGTCGGTGCCAGACTCCGGAGAAGGTGCCGTGTCTGCCGCCTCTCTGCAGCGCTCCCACCCTCGCGTGGGTTTGGAGCTCCCTGGCCACGCTGCTCATGGCGTTCATGATCCACGTGTCCCAGCAGGAAGAAAGGGCAGCTTTCCGGTGACTGGGGACGTTTCTCCAGGAGCTGGCGCAGCTCCAGGTCCAAAGAGCAAAGTGGAGCTGCCGATCTTGTCCCCATGCAAGAGAAAACATGCTCCCCTCAGCTCCTCCGAGCTGCACATCCCAACCTCCTCCTTTCATCCCTGCTTCTGGTTTAATCCCATCACAGATCAGAAAGGAGGGAAGTGGGGAAAGGAGAGGATTTCTGCTTAAAAGGAAAAAGAGGAGAGGAGTTGTAAAAGCTGGGGATGGAGGAGGGAACAGAAACATCCTTCTTTCAAGGAAAAGATGCTGTGGCTGCTGTTCTGGGTACCATATGCCAGGTAATAACACGAGATGACTCAGTGTTTGGGAAATTAAATTGGCTCTTTATTAAAAGCATGTATTTAGGGAGGTAGTGAGGTATCAGGGGAGTCCCTGCATTGCCTTCGCAGAGGGAGTTCAGGCAGGCTGTCTGGCTCCTTATGCTGCCAAGCACAAAGTTCACAAGGTGCTGGGACACATATCCGGCCTCAGCATCCTCCCAGGGCTGCTGCCGGGGAAGCACTGAGCATCTCTGGGAAGATCTTAGGAGCTCTTCCTAAGCTCTCTCCTACCTAATTCAGTGGAAGCTGTTGGGTTTCTGCCAGTGGGAAGCGCTCCAGCCTCAAGACTTTTGTCCCAGGAAAATAGCAAGAGGCGGAAAGAGCAGCCGGGGACATGAAGATATTTGAGAGCACAAGCTGTAACTCAAAAAATGCTGTGCCAAACTCTAGTCTTGGCCTGGCAATAGCCTTTAAAATGCCTTAGCAATGGTGGGGATCTGCTGATTCAGAGGGGGAATACAGAATATTTACAAATATTTACAGTATTTACAAATATATTCTTGCTTGTAGCTGGGGTGTGCTGGTAGCTTGGCGCTCCCTCTCTAGCTCAGAGCAAATCTTGGCCTTGGAGAGAGTAGCTGAAGGCAAAATTCAGTGTACTGTGTTCTGCTCAAATCATACATTTCCTCCATGGAATTCTCAGTTTTACATACAGACAGGTACTGAACAATTAAACTAAAGATGAGAATTTCTTTTTTCTTCCCCAAGTCCTTCCAACATAGGTGGGATGGTGGGGGTGTCTGCCAGGATGGAGGCACAGTGATGACTCCTGTGGGTTTCTAAGAAGTGGCCGTGGCTGTTAAGTGCTCAGATGCTCCCTCAGAGACTTCTGCAGGAAAATAAACACTTAAAATAGTTGGTCAACAGTCTTCCTGCCAGGATTAGACTGATCCTTATTATGGTCAGGCTGCAGTTGAATTGAAAGCAAATAGATGTTCTTTAAAAACACAAATAATAGACCCACTGTAGGAGCAAAGGACTGGAGACAGACAAGGTCTTTATTCCCATCCTGACAGAGACTGAGTGAGTGGCTCTGCCCTCCTTCCCAAGCATCTGTCCCTCTTCCCAAGGGAGATGAGTCGATGCCTGGGGTCCAGGGGCATCGGATGAGGAGTTCCAGCAGTCCCCGCTCCCTTGTGGTGTGAGACAGCCTGGCTGAAAACCTAGAGAGAAACAGAGGTGATGGGGTGTGAATGTGGCCAGACAGGGTGTTCATGACAAAAGAGACAGCACTAGGATGTCAATACTCTCTCTTGTACATATATATATATATATATATATATAAACCACATTTCAGAGCAGGGTACCCACGGGTAAAGCAATGTGGTGGGAGGGGAAACTGGTGTTGAAATGCTGAGTGTGGGGACAGGCTTCTTCCTCCACTTCCCAGTTATTTTTAGAAGAGCATTTTTATTCAGCACAGCCATGGGTGCCAAGGCTGTTTGCAAGTCAAGGCTAAATTCACTGGTATTTGGAGGAGGTCTGAAATGGGAATGGCCTGGGCTCCTGGAGAGCTGGGTTTGTGAGCACTGATTTGCTCCAGAAGGATTGAAATCCTGCTCTGATGCTGCTTTCCATACGACAGGTGAGAAGATGCAACTCAGAACAGCTGGATTTTTCTCCTTGACCTCCCATGTAGCTTAAAATAATAGCCTTAATTTCCCATATTTCACATAATTCAGTTGAATAATGAGACTATCTGGACATAATTAATTACTTTCCTCCACCAATTTAATTCACAGCTACATCTTTGGATTAAAGAGGCCTTAGAAATACAAAGTATGATTATCCAGGTAAGAACAAATTACCAATTTAAAGGATCACCATGATTCTAGCCCCGAGGATTTGCAAAGGTCAGGCTGCTGAGGCTGAGCAGAGAGCTGACAGAAGCAGTGCAGTGGCTTGGGATGGTGATGAAGGATGTCCTTCCACGCCAGGCAAGATGGATTCTGTCAGATACCTCCACAGGGTGACAGAAAGCATCTCTGACAGGGACATTAATAACTCCAGTTTTGCTGGAGTTTGAATTAAAGATTGACAAGCATGTTTTGCAGAGGCATGGCTGGCCATGGAATATTACAGTAACCCAGAAATCTCTCTCTTCCTCTGGCTGCAAATGGGATTTTTTTTCCATAATCCCTTACTGTGGATATTAATTGCATCAAAGGATTGTGATGCTGCTTAGAGGGGTGCAGCAGGAAGGAATTGCTAATAGTTGGGGTGGGAGAAGAAGCAGGGGAATTTCATTGGATGAGGGATGTGTAAAATCCAGAATACTGGATGAAGGACAACAGCAAAACATCTTTCTAATGTGATTTTCTAGGGAGAAATTATTGCAATCTTTCAATAGAGGAGGCTTAGAAGAAAGGTGAGGGCAGTTTTTTTAGTAAGGCCTATAGTGACAGGACAAGGGGTGAAGGCTTTAAACTAAAAATGTGTGGATTTAGATTATATATATAAAGAAGGTTTTTATAGTGAGGGCGGGGATTCCCTGGCACAGGTTTCCCAGAGCACCCATCCCTAGAGGTGTTCCAGGCCAGGTTGGATGGGGCTTGGAGCAGCCTGGGACGGTGGAAGCTGTCCCTGCCCATGGCAGGGGGTGGCACTGGATGAGCTTTACAGTTCACTTCCAACCCAAACCACCCCATAATTCTTTGGTCTCTGTCTTGGCCATTTCGTCACTCAGCGTCATACTGTGTACAGTCAGATTTGTTTGTTTTTAAGCAAATTGTAGTCTCAAAAGTCCACCTGGAATGATGTAGTAGCAAGAAAGCCAAGCTTAGGGCAAGCACTCTGGTCCTGGGTGCATTTTCCATCATGAACAGGGCTGAGAAGGGCAGGCTGGGCACCACAGAGAGCTGGGATGGCTGCACTGTCTGACCTGGCTCTGCCAGAGCCAGGGCTGGGACTGCCATGGGGCTGGGACTGCCGTGGGGCTGGGACTGCTGTGGGGCTGATACCTCAACCTTTGGCTGGAGAGTGGGGGAAGGCAGGATGGCTCACTGGGCTTGGATGTCCTGGGCTACTGGTGATGGCAGATGAAAGCCTTCTGTTTTCAGCTTGTTTTCCTGCTCTGAAATAGGTACAGCTCTGCTTACCCTGCTGGTAAAGCACCTTGTGAATCAGCTTTCACCGGGTGTAAATCAACACCGTGTTTGTAGGGATAACAGCAGCCCAAAGTCAGCAAGGACTCTTTGAACATCTGCTTCTGGTCCTTAGGATGTGTGCTAGGAGAGAATCTTCTTTGGAAAAATGAGATGTGTCTCACACTGCAACACTACAGCCTTGTGTCTCATCTCCTTCAGGGTTGTGGCATCTCCCTTGCCTGGTCTTGGGTTAATCCAGAACCTGGTGGGGAAGAGCCCATCAAGGAGGCCTTCACCACACACCTGCTGATGGCAGCAGCTCAGGTTCCAGCTTCTCCTGCTCCTGGGAGCCCACATCCTCTGTGGTCACCTGCCTGCACCCTCTGTTATCTCTCATGCACCTTCTAATGATGCCTTCCCTGGCCCTGACTCACCTGCTGATATGGGGACCCTCCCTGTCTGGCCACATCCTCTGTCCCGCTACCAACAGAGCCTCTGAAAAGGAAGGAGGATTGGCAGCAAACAGCACTCCAGCACCCATCAGCCATGGGGGAGCTTGGAAAATGTGCATTTTTGTTAGCTAACCATAGTTTATATATTATGTGCAATGGAGAAACCATTAGGGTTGCTCAGACTCTGGTCCTCCAAGGGGAAGGATTCACACCCCTCCTTTCACCAGTGAGATGTGATGCCTTAGAGCACCCAAGTCTCTCATCCTCTTTTCCCTAGTGGGCATCTCCACACTGTGAAATGATAGTCCTTAACCACATAAACTTGTGGTTTCCACATGCCAGCAGCTCAGGCTGAGCAATGACAGGAGCCCAGGACTTACTGCCAATAAAATAAGTGAGCTTATCTTCATGCAGGCTTTACTTCTTATCACACAGTTTTGGTAAAAATACACCCTGCTGGAGTCCTGCCCTCCTTTCCTCAGCAGCTGCTGAGGGCTGGCACCCTGGTTTTGACCCTTTTGCCTTCCCAGTAAGGTGACTGGAGAGGAAAGGGAAATGTTTTCATTCCCTATTTGCTGCAAAAGCTGTTATTAAAAAAAGGGTTTGACATGCTCATGTTTTTGATAGGAGAAAAAAAGAGATAACAATATCAAACCACAGGCACGTCAGGCACATGGCAGGTATTTTATCATGCTCTGGCCTCTGGGAATCAGAGCAGGGCAGGTTTGTATTAACCATGCTGGGACAAAATAGAGGCATTCTGATACCCTCATATCTACACACAGGCACATATCAGATGGAAATTTGCAGCTGCCCAAATAACCAACAATGTGAAAGTACCAGCTGACTTGCCCAACAGAAGTTATCCTCTCAATGTCTCCTTAGCACAGACATTGCTTGAAAGCAAAACTTCTATTTGTTTGCCCCAAAATACTCAGTGTGTGACACCAGAAATGACAGAAATAACAAGTAGTCTTTTCACCTCACTTTGACTCACACTTTTCATCCCCATGAGCTAGAGTGTAGAGCCCAGGGCACAGGGCTGGGGGAGACAGCCTTGGAGGTTTCTAGAGATGGGACATCTGCCAGCTCTCTGGGCAACCTGTGCCCGGGCCTGACCACCCTCATTGTAAAAAACATCTTTGTATCTAATCTAAATCCGTCCTCCTTTAGTTTAAAACCTTTACCCCTCATCCTGTTGCAACAGACCCTGCTAAAATGTTTGTCCCCAGCACTGTACCCAGGTTTGCTAATGGCTCTCCAATTTTCCATTATTTTCCCTAAAGAATCTTTCAAATACTATTAAAAAAAAAAAAAAAGAAAAGAAAAGAAAAAAAGAGGCAGGCTTTTTTTTACCCCAGAGCTTTCTCTGGCAAATAATCTTGCTTTTCTAATATGTCACTATAGTATGACTGTGCTCTACCCCAGCTAAGGGAGCCCCTGGAAGAGATGACTCCACACCACCCTGGTTTTCCAGTGTAGCAGGACTTGGGGAAAAAAACCCTGGTGTTCCCCAGGGAAAGGACACAGGGAGGTGGTTTCCTCCCTGCACTAAGTGTGGAAATTTCACTTATTTCAGAAGTGACAGTAAAATCTGGGAAGATGCTGAGTTCATCTCTGCTTAGCTTGGCTCCTACGAATAATTATTAGCAGGTCTTTGGAGCTAGACCAAGAATGAACAGGGACAGCCCTTCAGTCAGCAGATATTCCAGTGCCCCTTCTTCTGCTGCTGAAATAAAATGTCTAATTTAACTCAATTTCCAAATTATACTAATTAAAAAGTACTAGCAGCACAATTAAGTGCACTCCGTAGAGAGAAACTGCTTTTCATGAAAGGCCTGCTTTTGGATTCCAAATAATATAGTTTCCAGCAGATAATGTTTAATTTCTGTATAATAATCCCATATTCCCCAGCTGGGCTTTGTTCACAGGGGCTGAAGTGCAGACAGTTAGAGCAGTAGTAGTTGCTCTTCATTCCATCATCCATCCAGGGCCTGGAGCTGAGAAAATCCATGATATTTTCAAGGTGTGGTGATGGGAAATTATTTTCTACAGTTTTAAAGAACAAAAAAGCCTGGTCCCCTCTCCCAAGTAAGGTGTGTTCCCCTAAGAGGGATTTGGTTTCAGAAAGGAATGAACTTTGTTACAAAACCAGCCTGAATAAATCTTCTATTTGTTCTTTCCAGGACACAGCAATTTTAATTTAACAAGAAATTATCAAGAAATGCAGGTATGCATGGCAGGACATGAAAGATGGACAAATTCAGTTGCAAGCATTTAAGAGCAAAGGAAATTAAGGGTGTGGGACCTGGGGCTGTGGCGGATTCCTCATCATCTGGAGGCTTTAATCAAGTTGTTTCTCCCTTTATTTTGGGTGCATTTAATAGAGGCTTCTAAAACGTGTGCTGGGGCTTTAGTGAATCGGTGGGCATTGTTTGGGGATTACAGGGTGGGGCTCTGTGGGCAGCAGGAGAGAAGACATCAGAGGACACCATCCCTTCCTGGCCTTGGCTCAGCAAGCCTGTTCCTGCTCATCTTGGGAAAGATCCACCTGCAAACATCACCCTGGAAAACACTGGATAAATTATTTGGGTGTGCTTGGATGCAAAGAGAAGCGCCAAACCTTGTGGCAGCCCTGTCTGTGGCAGGGCTGTGGCCACCCTGCGAGGGCACTGTCCCACTGAAGGGACTGGGGAGAAAACACACATGAAAAATGAAAAAAAAAAAAAAAATCCATCGAAAAAAGATACAGAATTCCAGAATGGTTAGGGTTAAGAAAGGACCTTAAAGGTCCTCTAATCCAACCCCCTGCCATGGGCAGGACACCTTTCATTAGACCAGGTTGCTCCAAACCCTGCCCAACCCAGGGATTCTGTCTGGACAGACAAGAGTTTTGAGTTTTAATAGATTTTAATCCATTTGTGTGAATGAATGTCTCTTTTGCAAAGAGAGTTTGGACCATGTGATCCTTGGGATCTCTGCAGACATGAATTCTGTGACCCCTTACAGTGCTGGCAAGCCCAAAGACCAGGTAACACATATAATGGCCACAAGCAGCTAAGATACTTCCAAGATATATAAGGAGGTTTCTGTTTACCATTTTCAGCATTAAATTATAATTTCTCTGTGTCTTTGCCTTTTGCTGCCTGATTCCTGTGGGGTCAAAGGTCATGGCAGAGGTGCTGGTACACCACATCCACATAATATATGGGAATATATGAGGAAGAAATATAGGAAGGATCCACATAATAGAAGGGAAAATATACAGGAAGGAATTCTTGGCTGTGAGGGGATGAGGCCCTGGCACAGGGTGCCCAGAGCAGCTGTGGCTCCCCCTGGATCCCTGGAAGTGTCCAAAGCCAGGCTGGACAGGGCTTGGAGCAGCCTGGAAGTGGAAGGAAGTGGAAGGTGTCCCTGCCTGTGGCAGGGGTGGAACTGGCTTTAAGGTGCCTTCCAACCCAATCCATTCTGAGACTCTCTGATTCCCTGAGAATCTATTATAATCCCTATAATAATGAGAATATAAAAATCCTCAGAGCAGCAGAAGCCCTTTTTGTCACTGGGAGAACAACACTTCCAGCAAGCACCAGACTGAGGAGCTCTTCCCTGCTGCCACTGGACTTTATGTCAAGCACGTGTCCTTGAGACCCCCAGTCCCATCCTTCCCTATCCCCTTCTCTCCTCTTAACACCACTACCTGTTTGGGACAAGAGAAAGGAGCTGGCTGCCTCTCCTGCCCCAGCAGCACCACATCCCACACCCCATCCAAGGGCAGCTCCAGCTTTGAACAAAGCAGGCATCACCCTTCAAAACTGCCCTGGGCTCCTGCTGCAGTTCACGGCAGGTGAAACGTGGCAGCAAAGTTTACATAAAGCATAGTCAAACAGAGCTGCATTTCTGCTTCTGAGCCATCAGCTGTAGCAGCTGATATTTTCTTGGATTTCCAAGGGATTTGTGCCATAGTTTGGCACACAGAGAGTAAGTTACAGGAATTCTTGTGATCTTGGTGAAAATAGGTTCTCAGTACAGTGACCCTGATACACCAGCAGCCCCCTCTCCCAGTCCTTTTCCCACATCTGACCCTCTGCTGGTAGAGACACCTGAGCCAGGTCCTTAAAAAGCATTCAGAGGAGCAGGTCTTGTTCCCCTCACTTGCAGCACGTTCCAGCCTTGGATGTGTTTGCTCACAGAGTTTATTCCTGTTCAACACCAGACGTGAGACACCCAGCAGGAACACAACTCCTGGTGTGTTCACCTGTGTGTTCAGAAAACTAACCTGGAGCCACATTTCTCCACAAATGCTGCTGAAACACACAATTTATTAACTTTTGTTAGAGCACTGGACTGTTCCTCTGCAAGGCCAGGTTGGATGGGGCCTGGAACAACCTGGTGTAGTGGAAGGTGTCCCTGTCCTTGGCAGGGGTAGGTCAAGGTGAACTTTAGGGTCCCTTCCAACCCAGACCATTCTGGGATTCTCTAATTCTTAAAGACCATAACCCTCAGCATCTCCAGCCATTCAGTATCCATATTCCTGCCATATTCCAGTATGGTTTTCCTTCCTGGACCACTTTCCCATTGCAGATATTGTTGCCATTATTCCCATCCTATCTTCTGTCTGGCAGCAGTTACATGCAGAATGGACATTTTTCATGCAGAAGGATATTTTTCCTATGGATTTGGGAAAGATGGGGGAGAAATCGCCTTTTGTAAAAAAAAAAACAAAAAAAAACCCCCAACAAATTAAAAAAAAAAGTGTTTTTTGGTCTGTCTTGTGTATAAACCTTTTCCTCCTAGTCAGACTTAAGTCTGGTGGGAGCCCCTTTATTGACTTGCTCTTTGGTTAAGCAAAAACTCAAACATTCCTGTGCTGCAGAATAGCATTTGCTGTTCTGATGTGAGTCCTGGGGATGCTGGTTTGTACCCGGAATGGCACCAACATCACAAATAGAAAGGGCTCTGCTAAGTTGCCCAAACAGTGATGTTTTACACCCTCTGAGACACCCTAATGCCTCTGCCTGGGCACATAGATGACACAGGACCTCCAGCACCTCGCTGGAGGGGGAGATCTTAGAGAGAGCTCTAAAATACCTCCGTTTCTAAACCAAAATCAAAATCTGTAAGCCCAAACCAGATGTCTGGGCACAGCAGAAAGCTAGAAAACCTTGGAAAAGCACACTCAATCCACACTGAGGTTCATTTTCCCTCTCCAACCTCACCTATTGCAGCACCCCTGTTTTTCCGCCCATCTCTACCAGGTGGCTTTCCTGAAAGGAGGGAGGGAAGAGGTCTCTGCTGAGCATCCCAACTCCAACCTGCCCAGCACAGCCTTGGGTGGGGCAGGAACCCTCCCTGGGAGCTGCCCAACCTCAGCTTTGAGCACAAGGGTTGGTGGAGAGGAGCAAACTTCTGCCTTGGCAGGAAGGAGCCTCTCCCTGCAGAGACCCAGGAAGGGATCAGATGCCTGTGAGCCGCCTCTGTTGTTTGCCTGCCAGGGAGCTCCCTGCCCCTTTGACCTTATCAAGCTTTAGGATTTGAGATACTCCTAGTCAGCTGAATCCTTTCACATCCCAAAAGCCCCGACCCCCTGGCTGTGTTAACAAAAGCACTATTGCACTGTTGGTTCCAAGTGCTTTACAGTCACATCAAGCCCAAAGCACCAGGTTTAAAGTTTACCCTGACTATGAGTGAAGTGGGAGAAAAACAGGAAGGAGAAAAATATAAATAAACAAGGTTCAGTGTTAAAACTGAGTAGGGAATGGAGTGGCAAAAAGCATGTTTTATTTTAAGTGAAAAATCCTGTTTCTCCATGAGTCTGTCCATGAGAAGATGGGATTAAAAATGCCATTAAAGGTAGAATTGGCATATCTGTGAGATCACATTTGACGCACATTGGAGATAGAAGAGAAAAAACCTGCAAGCAAACCAGCGCCATCAGAAGTGGTTGCCATTAACTACAGCATTGAACTGAATGGTCTTTGAATGATCTTGAATGAGTATGTCCTTCAGGAATTCAGAACAGGCAGATCCCAGGCACAAACCACTCAGCCTCAAGGCTGGAGCCCCTGTGCTCTGGAGCCAGCCTGGGAGAGCTGGGGCTGCTCCCCTGCACAAGAGAAGGCTCCAGGGAGAGCTGAGAGCCCCTGGCAGGGCCTAAAGGGGCTCCAGGAGAGCTGCCCAGGGACTGGGGACAAGGCCTGCAGGGACAGCACACAGGCAATGGCTTCCCAGTGCCAGAGGGCAGGCCCAGCTGGGATATTGGGAAGGAATTGCTGGCTGGGAGGGTGGGCAGGCCCTGGCACAGGGTGCCCAGAGCAGCTGGGGCTGCCCCTGGATCCCTGCAGTGTCCAAGGCCAGGCTGGACAGGGCTTGGAGCAAGCTGGGATGGTGGAAGGTGTCCCTGCCCATGACAGGGGATTGGTTGAACTAGGTGATCTTTGAAGCTCTTTTCCAACACAAACAATTCCGTGAGTTCCTGTTCTCACTGTAGCTCAACAGCTCCAAGAGAGGATTTTACCTATTACCTATTAAACAACAGAGCTGGAAGCAAACAACTTCTTCCCCAAGGGCCTGTGGTGCTGGACTCCCTGGGAGGGGACAAGACAGATGATTGCTCCCTAAAAATTAAACTTTCAGCATACCCCCTACAAATAGCCCATCCAGGACAGCCTTCATCCCCAGGTTCTCCTGGGCAAACCTACTCCAGCTGTGGCAAGTGCTCTGTGCATGGGTGGGCAGAGGAGAACTGCCTCCCTCATGGGTGGAGAGACAGGACAAGAGGGACAGGAAAAAGCTGTTAAATCAGTGTATTTGGTATTTGCTGCCCTCTGAGCAGAGCCTTTCGTACCTGGCAGAGGCAGTTTGGCACCACTTGGTCATCACTGCGTCTCTGACACCACAGCACACCCCACACAGCCCATCCCTGTCCTGCACCAGCTATGCCATCTGCAGTCTTTGCAACAGATGGATTGCAAGTCAGCTTGTGCCTGATGCTTTTCCAGCTTAGCGCTTCCCCATCCACATTTTCCTGCATCCCAGCAGCCTCCCTATCCTGATGCTCCACATCCTGGTGCTCTGTAATCCCCCCTGTCCTACTGTTCCTGCAGCCCAGTGCATTCCAGGATACCTTCCCCACTCTTGGTGCTCCTTCATCCTGGTGTTCACCCCATCCCAGAAGTCTCATCTCAGTGCATCCATTCCAGTGTTCCTTCATCCTGGTGTGCTTGCATCCCAGTATTTTTCTCCATCCTGTTTCTCCTTTGTCCTGGCACTCACCTCATACCAGTCCCACTAACACAATACCACTATTCCAGTGTCCCCATCCCAGTACTCCCATCCCAGTTCCCTTATCCCAGTTCCCTCATCCCAGTACCTTTATCCCAGTATCCTCATGCCAATACCATCATTCCAGTACTCCCACTGCAGTTCCTAATCCCATTAATTAATCCATTAATATGGATTAATACCCCCACCCCAGTTCCCCTCTCCTTGTTCCCCTCTCCTTGTTCCCCCATCAGAGTTCTCCCATCCCTTCATCCCAATTCCCCCATCCTTGTACACCTTCCTGGTTCCCACATCCCAGTATCCCCATTCCAATACCCCCATCCTTTTTTCCCATCCCTATACTCCACCCCTGTTCCCCCATCCTTATACCTCCATCCCTGTTCCCCCATTGCAAAACACCCATCTCAGTATTCCAATCCCAGTATTCCCATCCCTGTATTCCCATCCCTGTATTCCCATCCCTGTATTCCCATCCCAGTATTCCCATCCCTGTTCCCCCATCCCGGTATTCCCATCCCAATATTCCCATCCCGGTATTCCCAACCCGGTATTCCCATACCAATATTCCCATCCCTGTATTCCCATCCCAATATTCCTATCCCGGTATTCCCATCCCAATATTTCCATCCCGGTATTCCCATCCCTGTATTCCCACCCCGGTATTCCCATCCCTGTATCCCCATCCCAATATCCCCATCCCAATATTCCCATCCCTGTATCCCCATCCCAATATCCCCATCCCAATATTCCCATCCCAATATCCCCATCCCAATATTCCCATCCCTGTATTCCCATCCCGGTCCCGCCCCTCCCGGTAGCGCAGGCCGGTGACGCTGTGGCTCCCTCTGGTGGCGGCTGCCGGAGCCCGCAGGCAGCGCCTCCGTCCGATCCCACAACCCCTGCCTGAACCTCCAAACCCTGCCTGAACCCCCAAATCCCTGCCTGAACCCCCAAATCCCTGCCTGAACCCCCAACACCTGCCTGAACCCCCAAACCCCTGTCTGAACCTCCAAACCCCTGCATGAACCCCCAAACCCCTGCCTGAACCCCCAACACCTGCCTGAACCCCCAAACCCCTGCCTGAACCCCCAAACCCCTGCTTGTCCCCAAAACCCCTGCCTGAATCCCCAAATCCCTGCCTGAACCCCCAAATCCCTGCCTGAAGTCCCAAATCCCTGCCTGAACCCCCAAACCCCTGCCTGAAACACCAAATCCCTGCTTGTACCCAAAAAACCTCTGCCTGTTCCCCCAAATCCCTGTCTGAACCCCAAAACCCTTGCCTGAAACCCTAAGCCCCTGGCTGTCTCCCCAAACCCCTCCTTACCCCTAAATCCCTGTCTGAACCCCAAAACCCCTGCCTGCCCCCCAAACTCCTGCTTGCCCCTCCAAACCTTGCCTGCCCTCTGAAACTCCTTCCTGACCCCACAACTCTTGCCTTCCCCCACAAACCCCTGCCTGAAACCCCAAAACTCCTGCCTGCCCCCCAAACCCCTGCCTTAATCCTCAAACCTCAGCCTGTCCCCAAACCTCTGCCTGAATCCCCAAACCCCTGCATGCCCCCCAAACCTCTGCCTGAACCTCCAAACCTCTGCCTGCATCTCCCAAACCTTCCCTACAGCAGAGGGATGATGCCTATGGGACCTCACAGTGTTACGGACTATCCCATGGGAAGATTGTAGAATCATGGAATCATTTAGGTTGGAAAAGCCTTCCAAGACCAGTGAGTTCAACTATTCTCCCAGCGCTGTCCGGGCCACCACTGACCCATGTCCCCAAGTGCCACATCCACATGGCTTTCAAATCCCTTCAAGGGTGGGGACTCCACCACTGCCCTGGGCAGCTCTGCCAGGGCTGGACAGCCCTTTCCCTGGAGGAATTTTGTCTGCCCCTGTCCTGGCCCAGGCTGAGGCCGTTCCCTCTCCTCCTGTCCCTGTTCCCTGGCAGCACAGCCCGACCCCCCCGGCTGTCCCCTCCTGCCAGGGACTTGTGCAGAGCCACAAGGGCCCCCTGAGCCTCCTTTGCTCCAGGCTGAGCCCCTTTCCCAGCTCCGTTCCCTGCCCTGGACACGCTCCAGCCCCTCGGTGTCTCTCCTGTGCTGAGGGGCCCAGAGCTGTCCCAGCACTGGAGGTGCCTCAGCAGTGCCAGCACAGGGGACGGGCCCTGCCCTGGGGCTGTGTCACACCTGGCTGGCACAGCCCAGGGGCCACTGGCCTCTTGCCCACCTGGGCATACCTGGGCTCATTTCCACTGGCACCAGCACCCCACAGCCTTTCCCAGCTTTCCAGCCTCTCTGCTCCTGCCTGGAGCATTCCCTGGGATTGGTGACCGAAGGGCAGGACCCAGCACGTTGCCCTTGTTGGCCCTCATCCAACTGGCCTCATCCCATGGATCCAGCCTGTCCAGGTCCTTCTGCAGAGCCCTCCTGCCCTCCAGCACATCAACACTCCCACCCAACTTGTGTCACCTACAAACTGACTGAGGGTGGCCTCCATCCCCTCATCCAGTTTGTTGATAATGGGAGGAGAGTGGGAATGACTTTGAGGGTGGTGGGGATGGGAACATGGTGTGTGTGTTCCCAGGCATCCCTGGGGATAAGATTCCTTGCTTGGAACTTTAACAGGTAGCACTCCTTTTGGGGAAAAGTTTGGGAAAGGAAGTGGGCAGCAGGCAAAATGCACCAGAAAATCCCACTGCACCTGCTCCATTTCCAGCTGCCACACATGTCAGGCTGGATGTATCTGGACATTCCAGATGCTGAGGCAGCTCCCACCAGTCCACAGATGTTCACCAGTGAGATTTCAGCACCCAGACAGAGTCCTGAGCTCCTGAGAGCGGTTTAGGGGTTGTTTCCCCTGCCCAGGGCACCCTGAGGGTGAAGCCATCCCTGTGAGATCTCTCCAGGGCTCACTGTGGTCAGATCCATTGCAGACCAGGTGTCAGCCTGGCTGCAAAAAGCTGCAGAGCTCAGGGTGGAGCAGCAGCCTCTGCCTCCACCATGAGGACAGGGTCACCTCCTAATTCTTTGAGGATGGGGACTGCTTGGGAAAATGCCTGGAACAGCACATGAAGAAGTGACCAAGCTTCCAGCAGCCATGAATGTGCATTGGATGCAGCTCCCAACACATTTTCCTCTGGCCAGCCCTTCCTCCAGGAACGCAGCTTAGGGCCTTTCTGAAGCCAGGTTGGAGAGGAGAAGGCAGAGACACTCTGGAGCAGCAAGTTCCATAGCTGCTTCTTCACAAGAAGATACTTCAAAATTTGTTTTAACTTGCTCCTTAACATCCTGTCTTATTCTTCCCCTGGAAGTAATGAGTATTTTGTTCTCCAGGGGCTGTCTCCATACCCGTATGTCACTGTGTGTTCTTTGCTCTCAGACTTCGTGGGAATAGCTCAGGGAAAACCTGTTCCACTTCCCTGAACACCATTTGCACTGGAGGAAAGTGCTGTGAGATATAATTGGGGCTGCAGCTTATTTCAAACAATGACAAATAATTTTCAAGTCCTGACACAAAGCCAAGGTCTGGTGGGGCACTAGGAGGCTCCTCCACACACAGGAAATACTCCAGGGCTATGTCTGTGTGGAGCTGTGGGCCAGGTCCCAGCCCTGCTCTATGCCAGGGCTCTCTTCTGTGTTCCTGGGCATCCACCCAGCAACCCAAAGCCAGAAAACCTTGGATTTTAAATTAGGATCTTGCACGTGGCCCTGCTGACGAAGCTGGTGGTCTGATGGGTGCTGATGGAGTGGGTGGTACACAGGCTGCTCTGCTTGGCCCAGATGCCCCCTTAATGGCCACAGCTCCCCCTTGATGGCCAAGGCAGCCCCTTGGTGGCTGTAGTAACTTCTCAGTGGCCATAGCACCCTCTCAGTGGCGCTGATGCCATGCAGAGCATGGCATTTGGTGGCACTGGAGTGACACTGAGTCTGCAGAGCCATCTTTTTCTCCAAATGCATATGAGCCAAGGCCCTGTTCTGTGTTGTCTTGTTCTGTGCTCAGGGGCTCTTATCTATGCTTTCCACCATTTGGAGAAGAGTCTGTCCATGCTCTTCTTGCTCCGGCTCATCACCTCCCTGAGTGTGGCTGCCCTTCACCTGCTGCCCACACACGGCACAACTGGACGTGCCACACCCTCTCTGTGTCCCTGAGTGTGACCAATGTCTTCAGGGCTTGCCCTTGGCTCTGGTCAGCACTTGTCAAGAGGCTAGAAATCAGCTTCCTGCTCCCAACTCTGACACCTTTGCGACCCCTCCAAGTGCTTCCCTGCCACCCCCAAGAGGCACAAGGAGGGGCAGGAAATGGGGTTGGGGAAAATCCACCTTTCATGAGTTCTCTAGGAATGGAAACTACGATAGGAAGTATCTTGGTGAGCAAATGTAACATGGGGACTGTGTTAAGCAGCAGGGTAAGGTGGAGGCCAGATGAATGAGAGGGGTAGGAGGCTGGAGCACACTCCCTCCAAGCCAGGCACTGTGGGAGCAGGCTCCTGCTGGCCTGCTGGGATCTGGGGCTGGGGAGAACTGGAAAGGGATTGGAAGGCCTCAGGGATCTCCTGATTTTGGATAAAGGAGGGGTCTAAGCCCTGGCTGTGCTCCCTGGTGCTGGCCTGGCTGTGGACAGCCAGCTTGCAGCACTGCAGCTGTGTTTTTCCTTAATTTTGGTTTCTCAGATATTTTTACCAAGGAAGTAATTTGGGAGGACGGACAGAAGGGTTAAACCCAGCTGACAGCATCACTGCAATGCCATCCACAGCTGTGCACAGCAGCTTTCTGCTGTTTTAGTCCAGCTACAGCTATCACTGTAAAGTTCTCTGTGCAGATACAGTTTATATCTCCACTGATGGCAGTCAAGCAAAGTAACAAAATGCTTATTTTCCTGCTCCCTGCCCCAGCTGGAGGAACACAGCACCCAGGCGAACACTGAAACCCTGAAGCCTGGTCCCTTCCTTAGTTCTTCTTTGGGGAGAAATCGTTCTCTGGGAGGGTGGGCAGGCCCTGGCACAGGGTGCCCAGAGCAGCTGGGGCTGCCCCTGGATCCCTGAAGTGTCCAAGGCCAGGCTGGACAGGGCTTGGAGCAGCCTGGGACACTGGAAGGTGTCCCTGCCATGGCAGGAGGTGGGACTGGATGAGCTTAAAGGTCTCTTCCAACCCAAACCATTCTGGGATTCAATAATTCTGTTATTCTCTTGGCTCCTGTTGTCCAAGTCCATAGGGAGCTCCTGGCCCCCCACGAAGGATAACAGGGCTGCCATTCTTCACAGGGCCTTGCTGCCTTGACAGCCAGGATTTAAAATCCACTCTAGACCACTCAGAAATTGTTCCTGGTCTTTTCTCACCAGGGAGCTGCTGCCTGGGGAGGTGGTTTCTTGGGCTGTGGTTGTGCAGGTGGCCACACAGGGGTGCCAGAGACTGTGCACAGCATCCATCCATCCATCCATCCATCCATCCATCCATCCATCCATCCATCCATCCATCCATCCATCCCTCCCTCAACCCATCCCTCTGCCCAGCACCAAAAAACCCCAGCCCCAGCCCAACAAGCTGTCCTTTCAGGAATGTGCTCCAGCATCCTGGGCTCTGCACCTCCTTGAGATCTGGCAAGCTGTGACAGCTGGGATTGCAGCGCTGCTGGAAATGTCAGAGCAACTGGCTGCTGCGAGACTCAGTGACCGCTTTCAGTGCAGAGCAGGACATGGAGTTTTGCAGAATCACCGAATGGTTTGTGTTGGAAGGGACCTTAAAGCTCATCCCACTCCACCTCCTGCCATGGGCAGGGACACCTTCCGCTATCCCAGGTTGCTCCAAGCCCCATCCAACCTGGACACTTCCAGGGATACAGGGGCAGCCACAGCTGCTCTGGAAAATCTGTGCCAGGGCCTCACAGGCCTCACCAACCTCAGAGACAAGAATTTCCTCCTAATGGCTAATATAAATATCACATCCTTCATTTAAAAACCTTTCCCACTTGCCTATCACTATCTTCCCATGTAAAAAAATCTCTCTCCATATTTTTTATCACCTCCCTTTAAGTACTAGGATACCCTACAAAGCCCATGCAAGTCAGCCCTTCAATAATCTAGTAATAAAAAAAAGAATAATGCTGGATGCTGCTTAGCCAAGTCCTGTCCCTTTGGAGTAACATCTCCTTGTGTCAGAAGGTAGTTAAGTATTTGTGGACACAAGGAACCATATACGGCTTAGAGAAATTCATAATGAGCAACCCCTGGTTTTGAGGGAATTCTCAGCCTCCTCAAACCCTGATCTTCAGGAGAACTGAGAAAGACCAGACACGTGTAGAAGTGGCACTTGGGAACATGGTTTAGTGGTGGTTTTGGCAGTGGGGTAATGGCTGAACTCAATGCTTTTAAAGGTCTTTTCCAACCTAAATATCTCTATCATTCAGTAGACTTGTGTGCTGCTTGCTGCACGTGTGCTGCATCCTGGTAGATGCTCCTTCTTTATTCAAAGATCTTGCTGGATGCTCTTTGTGCTCTCTCTGCTCTCTTGCCAACCTCTCTGCTTCATTTCCTTAGAGGAAGAAGACATTTCCTGGACCACAATTATTGAAATATACCAAGTTTAATGAGCATTTCGGATGCCCAAATGCTGCTGCAGTGGGTGTGTAGCTGGCCAAAAGTGTGCTTGAGCACAGGCATTGCACCAGGCGCCTCACAAAGGCAGGGAAGAGTCTGCTGAAGGAGCTCAGGAGAGGGGGAGAACAACAGTAACAGCTGGATGAACAAGGAAGGCTAGCTGGGAGGCAAAGACAGAGGTGTTTTTATAAGCTAAGTATGCCTCCACAAATCACAGAACTCCTGCCAGTACCTTGACCTCTTGTGTTAATCACAAGGCAGGATCTGCAGGCAATTAAACAAGGAGCCAGACTGAAGCGCTGCCAAATCTCCCAAATTTATCATAAAGCCACATAACAACGTTACTCAGGGCCCTGCTCCAGGGGCTTTGAGCATTGCATTTCCTCTTCATTATAGAAACAGCCTCCTCACTCCCAAAACAGTTACGTTTCTAGCCTCCCCAAAAGGCAGGGGAGAAAAGGAGAGAGAAACCTGGAAAATAGGAACCAAGTTTAACCTCACTGTTGAAAAAAAAACAACCCTTAAAGGAAAAGAGACTTGGAAGAGTCAGGGAGGAGGGGGGGGCTGACTCATGGTATTTGAATGCTCAGGGTTGGCAGCATTGCCTGTGGCATTTCTGTTCCAGTCCAGCTCATGAAATCCTGGAAGTTTTGCAAGACACTGCTAGATGATTTCTAGACCAAAACTATGCTTCAGTTCAGAGAGTACATGCAACCCTGCTCTGACTGCACTGTGTGACACTGATTTTTCAACCTCTGTTCAGGAATGGAATGGAAGGATAACTGCAGACCAACATCCCTGCCACTGCTCTTGCCCTACAGCCAGCACTGGAAACCCAGAGCACTACTGGAGCAGTGTTTAGGCACTCATCCTGAACATCTGCTGCTCCAAAGGCCATGCAGTCATTTCAGGTACAATCTAACTTGGGGACAAATCCACAGAAAGCTTCTGCAACCCCTCCCAGCAGTTAATGTGGCATGTTAATAACAATTCAGTTCTTCATGTGATGGAGGAAAGCCTGTGGGTTTCACAGAGCAGTGTGCTCCTCTGCCTGGGTCTCTGAATGCAGGGGGTAGGAGCAAGATGCAGAGCCCATTCAGGGCTGTGCCCCTCCATCCCTCAGGCACTCAGCTGACACACAAAACCTTGGAACAAGGCTATTTGCTATTTGCCACGATTGTGCCACGTTGTGCCACGAGCAGACCTTGAGCACCAGGTCTGGAGATCTTTACACTGTCAGGCTGGGGCAGTGTAGCACAGCCTCCAGCTGGGACCATCAGGAGGAGGTAAAGACTGGTTGGTGGGAGCAGGATGAGCTGGGCAGAAAGGAGGAATTACTGATTTCAGGTTGCTATCTGTGTAGGGTATGGCTCAGGGCTGGACAATTGGATCGGGAGATGCAGGTCCCCCAGCACTGCTGTCTGAGTCGTTTTGCTGACCCAAGGCAGCTAAAAATAGAGGCAAGTAGATAAAACATCGCCCTCTCTCCTGACAAACCACATTAGTAGCTAAGTGTGGCCTCAGAGAACCAGATTACTGTGGCACAGCTGGATCCTCCACAGCCTGCCCGATGCTCGTCCTGCGGCCATGGCACTGCTCTGCCTTATCCATGTTTTAGGAACCTCTCCTGACAGCCTTCTCCTTGCTGAGACACAGAAAAGGTCTTTCATTTCTACCTGGTGCTTTATTTGCATCTAAGGCATCTAAGGGCACCTTTGGGATTACTAGCCCTTCACCATCTTGAAATGTATCTAATAGGTTTAGAGGGGGAGTTAGGCAGAAGATAGAATTTCTTTAAGAAAATGAATTTAACCCCTGCCCTATTTTCTACCTCAACATGGATGAATGATCATAGGAAAACACACCACCAGGATGTTCCCAGCATCCTTCCAACCCCACATTTGTCAGGGTTAAGTGAGACCCCAGCACAGCTCTTGGTCACTGAGCTAGAAAAGATGGACAGGTAATTTGTGGCAACCTGTCTCTTTTTGCCCCAGACTTTGCCCTTCACTTTCAGGGGAGCACAGGGCTCTTCACTGCCCAGCTGCAGGAATGGGGAAGCTGCCCCAGCCATAAGGGGCTCCTGAGTCTCACCAAAAGCCACCAAGAAAACCTCCTCATGCTGTTTTTGCTGGGCCCATAAACTGGGCTCTGCCGAGCAGTGTCCTCAGCTAGAGCCTCCAGCCTCATTCCTTGCTCTCTCAAATTATGCACCTCTTCTTTATTCCTCACTCTTTCTGCTCCTCCTGGGTCTCCTCCTCCAGTCCAGGGCTGCAATTAAAAGTCCAGATCTCATCCGTTTCCCATGGAGAGAGTCGCAGAGTCACTGCTGCCAGAGGGGGGATTTCAAACCTTTTTCTGTGATGTGTCTCACCTCCAGTCCTTGGCCTTGCCTAAACTTTCCCATCCCTTTCTTGTGGCTAGGAAGAGAGCTCTTCATAGGATGCATCATCAAGAGACTTGGGTAAATCTGGAATGCAGGTGCCATTTCCAGCAATGTATGTTTCCCTGGAGCATTTGGCTGTCTCCTAATGGGAAAATTGTCTTCTAGGATGAATCCAAGAGCCCAGAGCTCTGAGCTCTTTGAAAAACATTATGCCTGAGTCTACCGTTCGAGGCAGGTAAGCAACACGGTTTGTGTTTGGGGTTTCTTGGTAGAGAAATAACCAGAGGTGCAAAGATCCTGAAGAACACAACACACCTGCAGCAAAATTTTAGTTATCTCCCAGGCTTTTTTCACTCTTGCTATGCTTTCCCATTTCCTTCTGTCACAGCAGAGGAATGCTGCATGCAGCTGGAATACAGCTCGATGAAAGATGCTGAGGATAATATCCTCACACTGCACACCAGCACTCGCCAATGTGACCTTGGTTAAAATTGGAAGCCATCCCAGATCTTTCCCCTTCACTAATATATTTAGAAGCCTGTGCTGAGCCTGGCAGAGCAGCACTAACCTGTGCACTCACGGGGTGTCAGAATAAATGTGCCGTGATAGATAGCTTAGGAATTGCAAGGCTACAGCAGAGCAGCAGGCATGGGATTGGGCTGGGCATGGGGATCCAGGAGTCATCATCTGGACCTTGGGTAAAGGCTCACAGAGGGACAAATGATAAACTGCCCATCCCAGAGGCTGCCCAGGGATGTGTGTGCTGGCTTTGAGGGAGTCTAATGCACCACACTGCTGGGACTGGCTCAAAGACACCTTTCAGAGATATACATGAGGCTCGAGGTTTTAGAGCCTTGTGGAGATGAATGGCAGGATGAGCCTCTCTTTTGCACTTCACAAATATTTTTGCCACTAGAATGAAATACTTTGGCAGAAGATTATTTCTCTTTCAGGAGCATGAGAGCTGGGAGCAGCAAGCAGGAAACTTGCAGGGGAAAGTCTTCCCACCCTGGTTATTCTGGAAGTGCCTGATAATAGTTATGAGTTATAACACTTCAGATTATCGGGGCTCAAGGGAAACCTTCAGGTGACAGACAGAAGACTGTCACCACCTCCTAGGCAGGACAGATAAATCTATGTATCACTTTCCTAACCCTTGTCCAGGGAAATGCCATCAGAAGAGAGAATAGCTCCTCTCACCTAGTTCTGCAGCCCTTTCTAGTGCAATCACCATGTAAACAGGAACACACAGGAATGACAGATAGATATACCCTTAGCAACCTGGTCCAGTGGAAGGTGTCCCTGCTCATGGCAGGTGGGTTGGACTAGATGACCTGTAAAGGTCCATTCTGACCCCAACCATTCCAGGATTCTATGACTCTATGAAAATAAGGAAGCTGAGAGTACCAGCATAGCTAACTGGAGAAGCTTAATGACGTCCTACCACAGCTGAGTAACTCTTCTCACATGTGATCTAAGCCCACAAGAAGCGCCAAGTATTTCAACCTATTAACGAATGTTCACTAACAAAAGCAATATAGGTGTAGAGCACAGACACAGAAACCACAGCTCTGCTGGTGTTTGTGAACTCACTGGTCAATCCTTTTACTTGTCAGAGCTCATGGAATTATCAAATGTTTTGGGTAGGAGGAGACCTTTAAAGATCAACTAGTCCAACCCTCCAGCAATGAACAGCAACATTTTCCACTAGACCATGTTGCTCCAAGACCTATCCAACCTGGCCTCGATGTGCAAGCTTAAAATCACTCAGGGCGCTGTCCCCTTGCAGAGCTTCACTGATGCCTGCAAAGAACTCTACCTGTAGGCATGATTGCTTATGGAAAAGCTTGGAGGACTCCTCCATAAATGAGGTCCATGACTGAAATAAACTCATTTCTAGGCTGTAGGAAGTAGGTCCACAAATAGCCTTTTGTGCATGGATATTTACTGGGGATTGCTGGACCAGGCTGGTTGGAGTTGTATCTGCTGTGTTCACTCATGCTGTGTGTAACAGCATGGAGCATCTCTTTGGTGTTGATCACCAAGTGATGGAATTCAGGGGCAAGGCAGATTTTACAGCCTTGAGGAAGCACCTCAAAGTTCAAGGTGTTCAGTGTCCATGCTGTTTTTGTCCCTTGTCCCTCTTCCCAGCAGTATAATCTCCAAACCCAGACTCCTCCACAGGCTATTAGCCTGTTCCTGGCTGGTTTGGACCAGCCACCAAGCCCTCTCAGGAACCTGGCAATTGGAAACCCATGCTCACTAGGTTGCTGCTCCCCAGTGGCTGGTTGTACTTGGTCTTCTTTCATCTTATCATCAACATCTAACAAAGAACTTGCAGAGTTTCTGCCCCTTGCAGGGCAGATCTCTGGCTTAGCTGTGTTTGCACTGTGACAATGCTACATCCAGCTGCAGTGAAGCAGCACTGAGACAGTGACACTGGTGATAATTTGCTTTGCAGTGACTCATTAATGAAGAGAAAAGTGTTCAGAGGCGACAAAGTTCCTATTAAGCAGGATTAGGCCTGTTTAGTTAGGTTTTAGAGATAATTGCTGTAGTGACACATTCACATTTCTGAAGTACAAAAACAATAGTTACTTTTTGCAAATGTTAAGACATTTTTCCTGGAAAAGACAAGGGAGAAAGGGATGAATATCAGCTCGAGGAAATGCAGGCACATGCATCACTGAAGAGAAAAATGAAGATTTTAGCTTGGAGCACATTTAAAAATAGAAAGAGGGGAAAAACACCCAGAGATCTTCTCTGTATGAGGTTGTGTTCCTGCTGGAAGAAAGGGCTGTCCGCTGCAGTCAGCCCTGCTTGGGAGTGGTTTGGTACCTCTGCCACAGAGATAACTCTCCTGAGCATGTTATCAGGTGTTGGAAACTCCAGGGTCACAGCTGCCAGGCCAGACACCCTGTTAATGCCTGGTACTACCTTTGAAGGACCTTTTCAGGGCAGTCTAAATTAATGGGAGGGTTTGCTGCTGCAGTCCCACCCTTGGCCACACACCAGTCAGAGATGAGATGTCATGTAGTGAGTCAGAAGCTAAATTGGTACCCCTTAAAAAACTACCCTCCCCCAGAAAAATCACTTAAACATCACAGAATCACAGAATGGGTTGTGTTGGAAGGGTCTTAAACATCACCTGTGTAGTTCTGACCCCCTGCCATGGGCTGGGACACCCTCCACTAGACCAGGTTGCTCCAAGCCCTGTCCAATTGACCTGGAACACTTCCAGGGAAGGGGCAGCCACAGGTGCTCTGAGCCACCGTGCCAGGGCTTCTCCACCCTCATAGCCAGGAATCCCTTCCCAACATCCCAATTTCCAATATCCCATCTAGCACTGTCCTCTTGTAGTGGGAAGCCACTCCTCTTTGTCCTGACCCTCCAGGCCCTTGTCCAAAGTCCCTCTCCAGCTCTCCCTGAGTCCTGTTAGGCACTGGGAGGTCTCTCTTTATGTCAAGCCAATCCACTAAAGGTACTTACCCTCTACCCACCTCCTATCCTACAACATCTCATGCACCTCCTGGCTTCAGGTGACCCAGATATTTCTCTGGCCTGAAGAAGGTTTTGGGCCCCTGAGAGCTTGTCTAGTTTTTCTGACTTGACTAGTTGGCCTAATAAAAGATATCATCTCTCGACAGACACACACCACTGACTTCAAGGAGACCTTGCATGTAGCTGGATCTGCCCAAGATAACCTGTCACTCCTCCAGCTTTGTGCTTATCTGTGGGAACAGGGTGTGTGCAGCAGGAGCCTCGCCTGGGTCTCTGGGTTTCCCTCCCTCTTCTGCACCTGAATGAGCTTATTGTTTGTGCGTCTTTGTCTGTTGGAGGGGAGGAAGGAGGCCTGAAATGAATTGGGTCAAACAAGTTTTTCAGCTGTGTGTAGGTTAGGAGAGGCCACAAGAAAAGAGCCACAGCCCTTTGAAGTCAGGCTGCTCCTTTTCTTTTTCATGGGCTGTTTTTTAATTCTGACAGTGAGTGATACTTTCTCAGATGGAGATCAATTCACTGAACACGAGAACAAAGGCTCTATAAACACACCACTATCTAAGGGCTCGCATTGCAGTGACATATCATTGATGGAAGGCAGGAGGCAGCTCCAGCTAAATCATGTCGACAGTAAGGGCAAGCCTTTCCTCCAGGGCCTTTCACTCTAAAAGCTCAGGACTGGGCAGGAACGAGGGTATCCCCTCTCCATTCCTATCTGCCTTTAACAGATATTGATAACTAGGAGGAAAATTAATTTAGTGTTGCAGCCAAGCTGGGCTGGTGAAACGCCTTCTACTCCCTGGACATCAGCTTTGCCATTCAGATGGCAATGGAACCCCTGAGCTCCTTCCTGCAGGACAGAGCTGCACCCACACTTTGCCTCATCACCACCAGCCAGACCTCTGGACCTGAGGCTGCTGCTCAAGAGGACAGAGACAATGCCAACCCTGCCAGAGACAGTGCAGCCAAAGAGTGACAGGGAAAGGCAGCCACCACTGAAGACTCCCTGCCTGAACCCGTGTGGCTGTGGAGGTGCTGTCCCAGGAAATTCCCTGCTTCCTTGCTTTCCTGCCTTGTGGGGATAATCTGCTGGGAACTTACTAATGGAAACGAGTATTTTCCTTTTAGCTTTATCGCTTGTACTTAGATGTCGAGGTAGCAAGTACTTTCAAAATGCTTGGCAGTGTTGATGACATTCAGTCCATGGAAAGACTTATGGGCTGGAGGTCTGCACCTGAGATACCTGTTCTTCAGGCTTCATTGCTCCCTGGGCAGTGACATGAAGGAGGCCACTGCTGATGCAGGAATTCCACAGTCATTGCTCCTCATTAGTCTTGGTTTAACTTCTGGTTTCCCTTGTGTACAAAGAAGGTCCTTGGGCAGAGTCTGTGAAGCTGTGGCAGTTTTCTCTTTTAACTTAAACAGTCCTAAGAGCAGGGACTTGGTCTTCTCCTTCTAGATTAATGCCTAGGCAATGAGCTGCAAACTCACATGCTCTCTCTGTCTCTTTCTCCCCGCCAGTTAATTATTTTATACAAAACAGAGAAAGAAGCTGAGCAAGCCCCACTCCAGAATAACTTGCCAGGTGGCTCATCTCCTCAAAGCTGGGAAGGGGTCTTCAAGGTCTCCTCAGGCACTTCCAGACTGGCGTGCTGACCCATGGGTTCATGAGTAAAAAGATGCAGCTTCCCCATGGAACTGTTTTGCAAGAAAGAGTGAGCTTGTGCATTTATCTGCAGGAGATGGTGCAGCACAGAGTCCTTAGAGGACAAGTGCACCTCCTTGCTACCTGTGGTCTCATCATCCCCATAATTTCATCATGCCCATGGTCTCCTCATCTCCTCCCAGACAGCTAAGATGGTCAGACCACTCAGGCCATGATGATTTGATCAGCTAAGTACACACCCAGACCTGCACTCAGGATTAGATTTACCCACTGTGTTTGCTGTGAATTCTCAAGTTCAGATGAAAATGGCATTAGGCTGATATCTAAAACTGTTCCCCCTGTGGTGCAGTCCAGCTTTGACCACAAAAATCACCTAACTTGGGACTGGGGGGTCTCCTACAAACATGGAGCACAAAGCTGAGCTCTCCTCTCAAGCACTTGCATCTATGCAAATGAGGCTCTGCACTCATGTCTTGACACAGGCTGGAGAGCTGGCATCACAAAACTCAGATTTCTTCCAAACTGCCGCTGGGCCTCCCTATGGACATGTTGGAAATGCCAGGACACTTCCTTGGGGTTTTTAAAGAGCCTTTCAGGGATGAATAACAGAACCTGCAGAAAGGTTAGCATTAAAATAGCTGTGGAGCAAGAGCATCTGTGGGGACACGTAGCCAGGGGTTCAGTGTCACCGATTCTGCGCAGCTGTCCTATGGCTAATGCAAAACTCTGTATTCCGAAAAGGTCAAAAAGGTAATTAAAGATACAAAAGACCAGCCCTTCCCAGTATTGAAGCAGATGCTCAGCCAAAATATTTGCCTGTAAGATTGTATTTCCTTAAGGTTTATTAACCATTAAGTGTTTTTAGGGACGGGATCATGAAGATAATGAACTGAACGACAAGTAGAGTCAAGATTCCTTCGCAAATTATTCCTGTTGGGTAAGACAAGTGTTTGAAAAGCAAAATGCTTTGCTGTGATTTTTCAAGAACAGGAGACCCTGAGCTCATCTCTGGCAGCTCTTGTCTGTTTTAACTTGCTGGTGAAGACAGGCAACCTGCTGGGTTAAGGGGAAGGTGAGCAAAGCAGGCGCGTTGAACCGGCAGCAGGATGGTTCAAAGCAAGAACTGTCTCCCTTTCAGCACTGCCAGCTTAAAGAATTGCTTCTCTCCCCGCCCTGGCTGCTCACTACATCACCCTGTGCTTTTCAATTGTCCTAGGCAGATCACTGAGCTGATCCAGGTGAAAAATAAAGAGTGAAGGGGCTTGAGGGGGGAGGAGGAGAGTGAAGTCTGATGCCAAGAACACTTTCAATCAAATTAAGTAAATTTTCAAATGCAGTCACGTTAGAAAACATTATTTTTAATCTTGTTTTGCTATGAGAATTTTTTTCTAGGATATTTACTAGTAACTATTAAAATGTGCTGATTTCCATCTATTTATATTTTAGTACATTTTGAATAATAGGTGGTATGCCATCAAAGTGGAGATCATGGAATATCCATCACCAGAGATGAGGAATAATAAATAAGAAGAATGGGCAAAAAATCACATCAGTTTGTCTGGAGTATAGGGAATGAATGAGCTGAACAGCTGAGGTCCCCCCCAGCTCTGTTTTGGGATGACTCTGGGACAGAAACACATATTTAGGTCACCATATAAATGAATACCCATTTTTCAGGATTTTAAAACATAAATGTTTTGCATTATGGAACAATGGAAGTTGCACATGTATTTACCCATTTGTCGCAAATTACATAATTTAGTGGAATTTAATACAGTGGACAAATGGGTAATTAATAAGTTTATTCAAACTTATTCTCATGGACCCATGAGATCCATGTCCCAGCAAGCAGTTTTTAGGGGACCACCCTGTTTTGGAGGATGAGAGAGTCAAACAGCACAGACATGGGCTGCTCCCAGCCAGAGCTTTCAGGGATGAAACCTAAATGTGTCAGATAAATAGAAAAGGAAGCACCAGTTTGTTTTAAAACCAGCTTAAATGAAGAAAGTCTTGTTGTCCATGACCCAATTGACAAATGTATGAAGAGACCATGAACAAGATTTTTAGGACCAGTGGATTTTCACACCTCATTTTTTTTATCTCTGGAGGATTAATACATACTATGTTTCTTATTTAAAGCCCACTTTGTTGTTTGTTTCAGTGGCCAATTCTCATCAGAGCCTTGGATGAAGAAGCCATTGAGCTGAGCTAGGCAAGCAAATGGAAATGAAATAAAACAGCCTCCCTGCATCTGTGGAAAAGTTGGCCTCTGTCAAAAGGTGCAGCAGTTCCTCAATAAACCAGGGCTTCACCTTGACTGTGACTACTCCACTGCTGTGGTAACATTTGCAAATTCAGTAGTTAAGGAAATTTAGTAGAGTGTAATAAGCCTAGGACTTTCAAGAAGCTGTTACCCTTTATTTTTAAAGGTGTATGTAATTTAAATAAAAAAATCTGCTCTAGGTAAAAAGCATTAAAAGACATCATCTTTGGTCTCTGTCCTACTGCATCTCAAGTAGGAAATGGGGATTTTGTTTCTGTGTGCATGGAAGGTTGAAGTCCAGGGTGGGTAAATGGAGCTTGTTCTGCTCTCTGACATAGATTTTGGAGACATCTCTCCTGGAGACTGGTGGAGCCCCTCTGGGAAGGGGTGACTGGACATCCCCACCACTCCCCTATGGTCCATTCATCCAGCAAACCTGACTGAACAGAGCACCTGAGAAAGTTACTGTTGAGCTGGGCAGCAGAAATGGCCCATCCCAGGACAACCAGATTTGCATGAACACCAAGAGGTGCATGAACACCAAGGGCTCACTTCAGGTACCTAAAGGTTGGTCTCCAATGCCATATGAGATGCTTTAGGTACTGAGACAGAGACTGGTGAGCATGACATAGAGCTCAGAGGAGACTTGTCATGGAGTGGTGGCTGAAGGCAAGGCCAGAGAAGGCCTCAAACATCTCAGTTAACAGAAAAGACCCTTTTTTAGGCAAAAGAGATCTGAGTTACAGCCACGCTTCCCTCCAGTGAGGACAGGAACCATATGAGACTCCAGCTGATGTGCCTTTTCCAATTCCCTTACAGGGCAAACAATCCTGAAACCTGAAGGTTTCCAGGGCAAAGCAGTTGGATGGAGCCCATGGAGAAACCCCCAGGACCTCTCAACTAGATCAGGCTTTGCCTAGCTCCTGCCTCATCCACCACCCAGACCCAGGGGCAGGGCTGCATCCAGGGCAGCAGGGGCAGGGCAGGGAGTACGGCTGGTGCTCTTTGTTCTCTGATTGTTCCCAGATACCGCGTGAGGCATTAAAATATTTGGCACAGTGGGGAACACGTGCTCGCATACGCAAAGCTCGGAGCACAGAGACAGGAGTCATCCTAATCTCTGCTTTCCTCTCCTTCCCATCATGGAGAGGCCATTCCATCAACTCAGGCTAACTAATAAAAGCATATTAAACCCGTGGGCCCCTCTGGCTTCTCAATCCTCTTCTCATTGTACCTGCTAATGGCGGCTTATGCTACAGCCAGGGAGGGCCAGTAACAAGCCCATCTGAGGAACTGGCACCCAACCCTTTGTGTGGATGAGCTTAAGTGGGACTCCCAGCAGAGCTGTGCTAAGCTCTTTTTCTCCTGGAGGCAAAACCATCCTTCCCAAAGTACACTGCAGCCCATTTATCCTGGCCCAGAGCCTGGGAACAAGAGACTATTGCTAAACTCAGACAGCCTCTTGAACTAGGGATGCTGCTCTGTGCCATTTCCCCCAAAGGCAGGTTGTGTCAATGCCTTCAATCAACCTTCCCTCCACTGGATGGCAAAAGTGTGTTTTTGGCATCTGGATAGCAGTGTTATAAAGCAAGACAGTCTTCTTGCCAGGACAAGGGAGTCAGATGCTATCTTCACTCCAGTCCATGGGGCACGCTGCAGGGCTGTGTCCAGACACCCAGTGCCAGCTTTAGATGTCAGAAGCAGGGTGCCGGAAGGAGCAGCCCAGAGCTCCAGTCAGTTTGCCCCGAGTCTCTGCAATGCTGTGCTCCTCTATGGAAAATGCTCCCATGGATACCCTGGATCACTCAGTACATCTCCATCACATACCAACTGAAAGTACCCTAGACATGCTCCTGAGGCACTCCCGCTTTCCCTCAGAAATTGCCTTTGGGATGATGGTGCTGCAACCAAGCCCTGAGAAGAAAATCTCCCTGCATGAGAAGGTTGCTCAGCTCAGGAGGTGATCCAATGTTGGGGGCATAGGATCTTAGAGTAATGAAATCCTTTGGCTGGGAAGGGTTAAAGCTCACCTTGTTTGACCCCCTGCCATGGCAGGGACACCTTCCAGTGTCCCAGGCTGCTCCAAGCCCTGTCCAGCCTGGCCTTGGACACTGCAGGGATCCAGGGGCAGCCCCAGCTGCTCTGGGCACCCTGTGCCAGGGCCTGCCCACCCTCCCAGCCAGCAATTCCTTCCCAATATCCCAGCTGGGCCTGCCCTCTGGCACTGGGAAGCCATTGCCTGTGTGCTGTCCCTGCAGGCCTTGTCCCCAGTCCCTGGGCAGCTCTCCTGGAGCCCCTTTAGGCCCTGCCAGGGGCTCTCAGCTCTCCCTGGAGCCTTCTCTTGTGCAGGGGAGCAGCCCCAGCTCTCCCAGGCTGGCTCCAGAGCACAGGGGCTCCAGCCCTGGCAGCAGCTGCGTGGCCTCCTCTGGGCTGGCTCCAGCAGCTCCACGTCCTTGTGCTGTTGTTGCCCAGGGCTGGGGCAGCTCTGCAGGTGGGGTCTCACCTGAGCACAGGGGCACAGGGGCAGAATCACCTTTCTTGACCTGCTGGGATCAGTCCTTCCTTTCTCTGCCACCAAGGGAAGCATTTCTGGAGGAGCAGGGAGAGGGTGCCTGGTCTAACTCTCACAGGAGCTTTTTCATTATTATTTTTTTCTAGGCCAGCTTGTGTTACCCCTCTCATAAAGAGCCCTCCAACAGCACCTACTTGTTTCTGACCCCATCACAACATTCACTTCCGAACCTTTTGTTCTCCCTAGCTTTCCTGACTTCCCCAGTTCTTATTTCCAGTGCTGGAAGCAGCCATTCCATACTCCAGCCTTTTCAGGCCTGAGTTGGAGCATTCCTGCTGCAGACAGTCCTCAGAGAACAGAGTTGTTAATCTGTGACTGGATCTGTTGAGCACATGCAAACCATGATTTTCAGAGCTTATAACTAATTCAAAATTAAACAAACTTTCCTGGAAGTAGCAAATGGCACTTTTTTTGACAGTGGGGCCAAATTTCATGTTCTTTCTTCAATAGATGGAGGCTTTTCTCTGTTATTACAATTTCATAGAATTAATCCTTTTCAAAACTGGGCAAAACACTGTGCTTTCCCCTCATTCTTGGAATTGGACATAATACTTTGGCGGAAACTTTCCAGAGAACTTCAGCCTAAGGCAGACATCTGGCATGGATTTTTTTTCCCCAACAATTAATAGTTTGACAAAACTTTTAGCTGAATTACCCGTGCCTTGAGTGCTGGGCTGTGTTGTGCTGCTACCTTTGGATATGCTGGGGATATTGCACTGGCTCTGTAAGTGAAGTTTTAGGGTCTTCTGCTCCAGGAAAAGGTAGGGGAGAGCACAGCCACGAGAGGGAGTGCAGTTCCTTATTCTCCCCACGCAGCACAGCCCCGCTGCTCCTAATCACAGCAGCCCTCCGGCTATGAGCTGTTTTTCAGCTGTGTGTGGGTCTGGTGCAGGCCTGGGGCTGTGGAGAGTCTCACACGGTGACCGCGATGGAGAAAATGACAAAGAATCACGATACACTTGTGTCATGTCTCACAAAGGGCCCACATGAAATGTCAGGCTATTTCAACACGGGGCATCTTGCTTCTGAAACAAAAAAACCCAAAAAACAACCCAGGAGATGGAAAGTTACGAGGGGATTTGAAGAGGTCTTGTTGCTGGATGTCTGTAGATTGGATCTGAAGGCAAGGATGGAGCCTAAAGCTGACATGCAGCAGAGAGAATCTGTCCCAGCTCCTTGCAACACCAAAGGACAAGGGAAGAACAGGCCTTGAAAAGCCACTTGATAGCCAGAAGCAGAATTCAATGCGCATCGATCCTGGCCTCCCTGATGACACAAGAGAGATGATGGGCTAACTCAGGGGAATCAGAACTCCACACCATGGTTCTCAGCCCGAGTACTTCTGCATGAACACTGGGGTCAGTTTCATTTTCAAGCTGAACAACTCAGTAGGGTCAGAACTGAAATGGAGTTTTTTCACAGGATCACAGAATCATTTAGAGAGGAAAAGACCTTTTGTCCAGTGCAACTGCTCCCCCAACACTGTCAAGTGCCACATCTACAGGGCTCTGAAATCCCTGCAGGGATGAGGACTCCACTACTGCCCTGGACAGTCTGACAATGCCTTGCCACCCTTCCAGTGAAGAAATTTTCCCCAATATCCAATCTAAAATCCAATGCGTGCTTCACATGGGATGTAGAGGAGATGATACAGGATACTTATTTGCATCCAAGCAACACTGCAATCTCTGTGCGCTCTGGGCGTCTTTTATGCACTGAGCACTCAGGCCGAATGTGAAATATGCCATCAGATGGAACCAAGTTATTGTAATACAACACATTAAGGCCCTAGAGCTGGGCTCTTAAATCCTTCCTGTATGTGCTCATGGCTTATCCCTGTGGCAGAGGAAAATGTGTCTGCTGGACTTGCATGTATATGGTTTAAAACATGTTTCACTTCCCAATAGGAGCATCTCAAGGCCAGCAGCTTCTCAACAGGTTGGCAACTGAGGCTGCTAGGGCAACCGTCTACAGGAGAGGTTTGGGACTATGCTCTTTTTTTCACAACTGAGGGTGTCTTCCAGAACACAGCAGGATGGTCACAGCAGCTCAGCTAGGGGCAGCTGACCATGAAGCCACCATATTTCAGTTGTACTGGCTGGGAGATACAAAGCCACTGAGCCTTGACAGGCATGGACATGGAAATTTTGCAGGCACTGGACTAACCACAAGAGGGGGATCACAGTGAATGCAAGAGATGCTGAAAACTGTCTGGAAAACATATTGTAGCCCCAGAATTCAAGGGCATGGGTCTCCCTGCTCTGCCTGCTTTATCTCCCATCCACAAAAACACCACTTGATATTTCACTTAAAATTACAGGTGAAGAAGAACTGCACTTTGCCTGCTGGAAAACAAAGACCATCTCTTTGTACTAACTATTTAAAATATACCTTTTGAAAAATGTGTATTTTCATTGGTCAAAGCACACATATCCTTTCACAGGCTCTCATGTCTTTACAATCAAGCTAGAAAATGAGCTTTATTCTCTTATGCTGCGACTTTTTTATAACTGACCTACAGTCAAACCCATGAACATCACATACGTGAGCACACAGGATTACTGGGGACAGCAGGCAGAGGCGTTAGGGCGAGGAGGACGCACTGCTGGGGCTCCAGCTATCAAATAATCACCATTAGCTGTCGTGGGCCTTGGAAAATGTATAGAGATGCTGTACAGCCAAGTAGGATCTGTTTTTTCCCTCTCAAAGGGGTGGCACGCAGACACACTAGTCATGGCAACTGTCATCTAGGGTGCGATCAGCCAGGTTTTTAATTGGCTTGCAGATGTTGTGCCCTGGCTATATATATTATTTTCACTTAAGTTTATGTCAGCAGGAACAAGACTCTACTAAATTTATCCCCTGTGCTCAAGACTAACTGCACAGGCCTTGAAGGGTATTTTTAATAGGAGGTAAACCTCATCCACAAACAGTCTCTCATTTCAGGCCTACAAATGAGATATTTTCCAGTCGAGTTTAACTCCAACCCTGCCCCTTCCTTCCACAAGCCCCAAATGACTGTTTTCTCCTGATTCTTTGGTCACTGTGTAAGTGTGATATCCCTTGGCAGAGCCTACAAAAGAGCTGGGGAGGAATACGATTCCTGCCTATTTGGCTCCTTTTAGGGTTAAAGCCAGGATGGGTTTAGTGCCTAAAGCAACATCCTTCACGCAAATGCCAGTATAACATAAATTGTGCCGGGCTCTGAGGAGAAGCAAATGTCAAAAATTAAGTTATTCTTCTGTTTGACTCACAAATCCAAGTAGCATGCAAATAAAGAGGAGCCATCTGTTCAGTCCCTGGGCCATTTGAAGTTAAGCATCCAGTGCCAGCTCCCAGTTACATCAGGTCAGCCCTGCTGGCTGGCCTCCACAGGACGTGCTCAGCCTTGCCCAGGACCGCCTGTCACCGCACAGCTCTCCGTAACCCTTCAAGCTCCTCTGCAGCTCAGCTGGAATTCTGTCACTGCTTTTGCTTAAGGAGTCCAGAGAAAATGAGCAGCATCCTCAGGAGGATTAATGGCCTTAAAGACCAGAGGTTTAAGTTAGCTATTCAGAAGGAATTCCTGACTGTGAGGGTGGTGAGACCCTGGCACAGGGTGCCCAGAGAAGCTGTGACTGCCCTGGAAGTGTCCAAAGCCAGGCTGGACAGGACTTGGAGCAGCCTGGGATAGTGCAAGATATCCTGCCCATGGGACATGAGCTTTAAGGTCCCTCCCAACACAAACTACCCTGTGATTCTGTGATATGGTCGATGTGCCAGCACTTCTGTCTCGCTGCAAACCCAAAGAGGGTAGCTTAGGCCATTGTTGCCCGGAGATCTTAAAAGCCCCATGTAAGTTGCTGTGCTTCCTCTGTGTTGTCTTCCTGTCAGCCAAAGCAGCCAGTTCCCGGGTCTCCCACATCTTGTCCAAGGACCCATCCAAACTTACAGAAACCCCAGTGTAGCTCCAAGGAAAGCAGAGTCAGATTGCTGTCAATGCAAGGGGAGAACAGGAAGGAACAGTGAAGGAACACTCCCTGCATCCTCAGTGTATAAATAAAGGATCCTACCAAGTTTGTCACTTGTTGAAGGGGCAGCTCCAGACTAAAATCAGGTTATTGAAGTACAGCAAACAACTTGCAATGGTAAGAGAAAGATCATTGGATTCCTTGGCTGAATCCCTCACTGGAGCAGGAGCACCCGAATGGGCAGCTTGTGTTTAGGGAGGCAGAAACACCAAGGTGCATCTGCAGTGGATGTGACAATACTAATACAGAGAACACACTTCCAGCATGCCACCTTCTTCAAAGAGGAATGGCCTGACCCTCACACATCTGTGATGGAAGTCAGGGGCAAGGTTCCTTTCTCCTGCAAGATGGAGTAGGTTGTCACAGCTTCTGCTCCCAAGCCATGGGTTTCCTGTCAGAGAATTACAGAATCATTCAGACCATGGAGTCCAACCATTCCCCCAGCACGTCCAAGGTCACCACTGACCCATGTTCCCAAGTGCCCATGTCCCTAAATCCACATGGCTTTTAAATCCCTCCAGGGATGGGGACTCCATCACTGCCCTGGGCAGCTGTGCCAGCATTGGACAGCCTTTTCAGTGAAGAAATTTTCCCTAATATTCAATCTAAACTTCCCCTGATGCAACTTGAGGCCATTCCCTCTCCTCCTGTCCCTGTTCCCTGGCAGCACAGCCCAACACCCCCGGCTGTCCCCTCCTGGCAGGGAGTTGTGCAGAGCCACAAGGGCCCCCCTGAGCCTCCTTTCCTCCAGGCTGAGCCCCTTTCCCAGCTCCCTCAGCCATCCAAGTGTCTGCAAGTGGAGTGAGCTGTATGATGCTCTGCTTCATGCAGGCTGGACCTCGTCCAGAGTGAGAGTGCCTTGATCCTGGCAAGAGCCCCATGTGTGCTTCGGTGCCACCCCTCCAGCGTCTGGACTTAGGGAAATCCCTAAAAGGGCCTTGAAGGCTTTGGGATCTGGGATGGAGAACAGACACAGACATGCTGAAGCAACCATGACACACTTGCTGAGAGGGAGCACCAGGAGCTAACTGGAGAGCTTTTACACTGTGAGTCACTCGCCGAGCCCCATCTCATGGCATGCTAAGCAGTATGAATCAAAGACTGAAAATGCAGGGCATGTCTTGCCCTACAGAAACACCATCAACCACTTTACTTTTTAAGTAATGATTTGCTATTGATTATGTGCATGAAGATGAGGTAGCTCCCTACCTCTCCTGCCAATTTCCACACTCAATTACATTACAAGCGGGTGCCGGAGTTGAGCCATTTCTAACAGAGCTGAGTTACTGCTCTCAGGAGGGGATAAACTTGACACATCAGAAATCTGTTGGGAAATTCCTGAGAGTACTTGACCACAGACCTCCTTAAGTACAAGTGGAACAAACATGGCAGTAAAAGAGAGGTGTCCACATCTTCCTAACCCTACAAGCCAAGTCCTACAGACACAAGACAGCCAGGTGTGCCTTGGAGAGCTAGGAAGGGAATGTGGTGTTGGAACAGTGTGCTTTTGGTTCCCAGGTGCTATAGAACATGCAGGTTCAGTGATCCTTCCTGCCATGCTAAGGTGAGCCAAGAGCAAAGGATGACCGCAGCTCAGGCAGGGATGTAGTTCCACTGGATCTGGAGAGGAATGTCACGGCCAGGTTCTAGTAAAAAGGATCTACTAAGCACCCCAGGTAAAGTGAGGGCATGTACTGGATCCAGGATCCTCTTGGAAACAGCAGGAGCAGGACTGCAAACAAGCTGTTAACATGGGTATGATGCTCACCCAAGACACAGAACTCCAGGAAGAACTATAACACAGCTCAGGAGAGTGCCCAGAGCCTAATTAGAGCATCTGGAATAATGAGTGGTGAGTGCATGGGTGGGGGTGAAGTTGGTCAAAGTAATTAATACCAATTAATGCACTCAGGACCCTGAAAAACAACTAAATGCAAAGTGGATGAAAAATTACATTTCATCCATTTCCAGTCTTATGCTGAGATCTTCCCTGGTTTTATTCCCTCTCAAGTTTGCCTGTGGCCAGGCAGGAGGAGAAAACAACCCCAAGCAGACACAAACGTCACTTTCTGCCTTGTGACACCTCCATCTAAAGCTCCCATCCCTCCCAGCCTCTTGCCTGCTGTCCTGGTGAGTGTTTGCCAGACAAAGGCATGAGGGAATCCTTAGTATGCGTCAGTCTTGTGTCACTCACTCTCTCCAAGGTGCTTTTGGCTGCAGTGGGTTCGGACGCTTGATTCTACCTCAGTGTGTTTTTGAAGGCAGGAGATGTAGAGGAGAGATCAGGCAGCAGCATCACATTGTTCCTGTCAGTGTGTTTTACACAAGCTTGTTGTTTTAAAAATAATCAGGTGCTAAGTCTGGAACGAGAGAATGAGATGAAGCTTAGGAGTGTTTCCTAGGAGGCAGAGAGGGGGCAGAAAATCCCCTTTTCCCCTTATGGAGAACTTTGTAGCTGGATGTCATCCTTCCTCTTGATGAAAAAGATCCCAAATCCTGCCTCTGCTTTTTGTTAGGAACACACATTCCTGTACCAGCAAACTCACAGCAGCTGCTCCTACTGTTCCTAATTTAAACCTTCCCTTTAAATCTAAAAACACACTACTAGTGATGGGTTTTGACTGAAACTGGGCATTTTTGACTAATTAAGGCACTCAGAATCAGATTCCAGGCTGGATCAGCTGTTAGCAATGGTTTTATTGGGTACTAGGCCAGAGATCCCAGGCTGGATTGCTGCACCAGGCTCCTCCACCTGAAACAGATGGATTGCAGAACAACAAACCCTAAAGGAATCCTGAAATGGTGTTTCACTGGAAACATTTGATGAGAATACTAAAAAATAGGGTGCAAATATGCTGGAAATGTTCTAAATGCACACAGGGAGGCTCTCCCTGAGTAGCTGATATTGAGGGGGAAGCCTCAACTGCTCAGAGTTTAAGCTGACAATGTTCTTCCGTGACTCAGCATCGTGCTGACTGCACTCAGGGACCCAGTGGGAAAGCACAGGAGCCTGATGACAGGGTAGGATAGCAGATTAAATAAAAACAAATTGTGATTGTTGGCTAGGTCTGAATTAAAAAAAAAAAAAAAAAAAAAGAAAAAGGAAGTCAAAATCCCAAATTTCCAGAACATCCTGCCAAAGAAAACCATTAAAAAGACAAAAAAAAAAAAAAAAAAAAGGTGTCTTTTAGAGTACCAGATTTGGGACCAAGATCATTAGACGTATAAGGGAGACTTCTTGATATCCAAATTTTGTGGATTTCCTGGATTTAGGCGCATTCTTTGTCTATTTTCCCTGCAAATCATATTTACTTCCCTCATCCAATCCTTGAAAGGCTGAGGAGTGATAAAGGAACACCCACAGGTTTTGTCAGGGTGGCTTGAGGGACGGTTGTCTAACAACACACAAGGGCACCTGGTGGCACCTCAAGCTTGTGATCCACAGTAACATGGAAACCAAACTTGTCAAGAAACCCTTTTTTCTCACTGGAGAATGCAGGCAGAGTGAGGCAATTAGAAAGAGGATGCAGAGGATCCAGAGCTGCTGGGCAATACCATCAGCTGTGTTCCACTTCACTAAGCTCTTGCCCACGGCAGGCGCTGGGGGTCTCGCAGCAGGATGACTATGCTGGAGTACCGCTCTGCTCCATGTATTGGCTTTTTTTATCCCCATGCTAGGGTTTATTCATCTGGAATCATCAAACAGGGTGGGGCATGAGAAGCGGGGCCATGGGAACCTCTGAGGTTTAACAAGACCAAGAGCAGAAGCTGCGCTTGAGGCAAGATGACACCCCCCCCCGGGATCAATCCAGGCGTGGGATGAAGAGCAGCTCTGGGAGAAGGACCTAAGGACGCTGGTGGTGAGGCCCTGGCACTGAAACTGTGGCTGCTCCATCCCTGAAGCGTCCAGGACCAGAACGGACGGGGCTTGGAGCAAACTGGTCTATAGTGGAAGGCGTCCCTGTCCACGGCAGAAAGTGGGAGTAGATGATCTCTCAGCCCCATTCCCCGTCTCTGCGATTCCCCCCCCCGCCACACACCTCCCCAGCCCGGCACCCCGGGGGCAGCGGGCGGCGCTCTGACCCCGGGGCGGTGCCTCCGCCGCGCTCCCCTCAGGCGGTCCCGCCCTCCACGCGCTCCCATTGGCCGAGCCTCTCCACTGCGCGCGCCCATTGGCCGTGCCGCCCGCCCGTCCGCCGCGGTTTGTTTGGTCGCGTGGACCTGTCAAGCCCGGCGGGGGGGGTGCGGGGGGGGGGGGAGGGAGGTGAGAGAGCGAGAGAACGAGACAGAAGGGTGGGGCGCCCCCCCCCGACGGTCCCACGTGGCAGCGCCCGGCGCCCCGACGGGGCGGGCAGGACCCCCCCCCCCCCCCCGCGCCCCCCCCCCGGGTCCCGTGTGGGCCCCCCCGGCGCGGGGCCAGCGACATCCGGGCCCTTCGCTCGCCACCGCCGCCGAGCCGCCCGCAGCCGCGGGCCAGCGCTGCCGGACGGCGCGGGCGGTGCCGCGGTCCCCGTCGCGGTGCTGTGTCCGTGGCCATTCCCCGCCGCTGCCCCTCCGAGGTGCGCGGAGCTGCCCCGCCCCGCCCCGTCCCGTCCCGTCCCGTCCCACGGCGGGGGCGATGCTCCCCCCGCTGCGCTGCCCGCGGATCCCTCCCTGCTGATGCGCTTTAGACGGTAAGTTCTGATTTTATTTATTTAGTTTTTTTCTGTTTTGTGTGCTATTTTGAAATAAGGCTCTGTTTCCTCCCTACCGGAATTCCCGGGTGAGAACTGCTGCCTTCACCGACGGGGGTGGACCGAGGGGTCCCTCCATCCCCAGCTCAGCCAGGACCCTCCTGCGGCGGGAGGCGGCGGCGGCAGCACCCCCTCCTTCATCTCCCCTCCCCTCCCGTCCCTCCCTCCGTCCCTCCCGGTGCCCGAGGACCGTGCCCGGTCCTCCCGCTGGGTCCCCGAGCTGCGGCAGCATCACGCAGAGGCAGCACTGCTGTCACCGGCTCTCCTGGCTCCCAGGTCGGATAATCCCGCGTTCTTCTTCTCGAGCAGTCGTTCATTTTCATTGATTAATTGTTATTAATTTTTTTTTTTTTTCTTCTGATTCATTACTACTTGTAATTTTTATTGTTATCCCCTGGATCGTGGCAAAACTTTCGCCCGAGTTCCTGCTGCTTGCGGGGGCTCGCGGTGCAGCCGATGCGGTCCCGCTCCGCGAAGCGCTCCCTGACGTTTGGGATCAACTTACAGAATCGGCTTTTCCTTGCAGTGAAAGACGGGATGTGCGGGGTGATCCCGTCCCGTCCCGTCCCGTCCTGTCCTATCTCATCCCATCCTTTCTCCTGTGCACCTCTCAGCGGGACAGGGACCCGACGGCTCGGGATCCCCCCCATTGCTGGGAAGCCTTCTGTGGGTTTTTAGCCCGGTTTTTACCCAGCTGCTGCCCGTGCCCGTGAGAACTGGGAGGTGGCTGTGGCTCCTGTCCAGGGTGGCACCTCGGGCGAGGCGCTGTCCCCGCTGATGCTGGAGAGCCTCACGCTGTGTCACCGTGTCTCTTAGGTTTGCCTGGTGCAGGATCATCCCCCGGAGAGCCCCGCATCCCGGCGGCAGCACCGAGCCTCGGCGATGCGGTACGTCTGGCGCTGCGGGCAGGAGCGGGTCTGCCCGGAGCAGGGGGGTGTGGGGGGAGGATGTTTGTGTGCCCCGGGCTTAGGGACAGATGGGCCTAGAGGAGACTGTCCCTGGGATGGGCACAGCCTGGGTGTGGGGACTGTGGGGCATGGTGTAGGGTGAGAATTTCTGGTATGTGCTCAGTGCGGGGTGATCGTCCCTGGGATGTGCTCAGTCCCGGTGTGGGGAGTGTGGGGTGATAATTTCTCGGATATGCTCAGTGTGGGGTGATGATCCTTGGGATGTTCTCAGTGTGGGGTGGGGAGTGTGGGGTGACCATCCCTGGGATGTGCTCAGTCCCGGTGTGGGGAGTGTGGGGTGATAATTTCTGGGATATGCTCAGTGTGGGGTGATGGTCCCTGGGCTGTCCCTGCTGTGCTGTGAGCATCCCTGGGATGTGCTCAGTCCCTTCAGGTGTGGGGCGAGCATCCCAGCTGGTGTAGGGCGAGCATCCCAGCTGGTGTGGGTGCTTTTCCACCTCCCTTGCTGTAGCAGCAGCCGTGGTATCCCCAAATGTCCCCGCTGTCCCCTTGCTGCAGGCACTGTGCAGCAGGACAGGGAGCTCATACCAAACTGAACAGGATGGGGACAGGGTCTCCAGCCTCTATGGGGTCCTGGGAGCCCCCCTGTCCCCCAAAGGAGGGGAACCCCCTTCCTCTGAGCCCCCCTTTCTGCCAGCCCTTGCCGCAGCTCCGGCGCTGAATTTCCTCCGAGCCCTCCTGCCCATATTGTGCTATTGATTGCTGAGCTGAACTTCCTCCCGAAATCATTAAAGCTTAAAAAATTGATGGCACAATAGAGCCCTTTATTAGCCACATAACTTTTCTTGCTTTCTTCCTTTCTTCTTAGGTTTTTTTTTTTTTTAATCAACACAAAAGGGCAGAGCCTGAGCTCAGATTTGTGTCCTATGTCCCTGTGAGAGCTGGGCAGCGTGCCCTCCTCCACCCCAGCTACCCATCAGCACAGCCGTGCCAGGCTATTTATTAGGAAAAATGGCAAAGATGGAATCGATGTGTGCAGGTCTTTTTTTCTTTTCTCCTTTAATCCCAGCCTCCTCTCTTTACAGCCTACAGATAGGTCTATTTATTCATGCTCTTGTAAATAAAAATATTAGAATGGGGATTGTAATATTTTATTCCCTGTCATGTCTATCCTTCGGTCTAATGATGCCTGAGTTCTTGCTTGGTATTAACTTACCATTTTAGTAACAGTTGAGTTTTCCTGAAGGAAATCCCTCTGGGCTGGCTATTACTGTGTCATTGTATAACACAGCAGAAAGATGGATTACCTGGATAGATCTCCTCCAGCGTGACTTCACCAAGTGACAGGCTTCAGCTAATTTATCCTCGCTCCCATTGCAATTGTTGGGATGGGGTTTATAGCTTCTAGGAAACATTTGCAGAGTCTCTGGGCATGCAATTGTAAATACAGGCACTGATTTGCCAGGTGGGACTGCTGGCAGCATCCTGCTTCATTGTGAAGTTCCAGCTCCTGGAGTCAAGTTAACCCCTATGAGTTCTCCTTTAGCAGGGAAATGCAAAGCTTTTACTTTTGCTGGTTATTCAGAGAGATTTTGAGATGTGCTTGGGTGCGTCTGAGTAGAGGCAAGAGAAAGAGGCAGAAAAAAGGTACATTTATATGTGTGAGCGTGTTCAGGTGTAAAATAAATCTCATTATTGCAAAGACAATATAACATTTTGTTGAAGGATCCCTCAGCAATCCTGTGCTGGAGCAGGGATTGAAAGTCATGTAGAGGGGACAGAGCCTGGCTGTGTGGCCTTGGGCCAGTCATTTATCTTCTCTGCTGCAGTGTCAGTATCTCAGGAGCATGGCTGCCTGTGCTGGCCCATTTTCTGCTACCCCTGTCTCAGTGCTGTGCACTGTCCCTCTGCTTCTCACCACAGCTTTTATGTGGCACCCTGTTACTTTTAATGCACTGCATCAGCCTGGAGACCCCTAAGTGCAAAGTATCCCCCACCCCCAAAATGCTTTCCTGCTAGGACAGGAGCAATGGGTATATCCCTCTGTGCTGCCCATTTCTCAGAAAGAAATCAGATTTGTTTGGGGTAATGCCATCCACCCTGTGTGTCCCCAGTTTGTCATCCCTGCAGAATATGCCATACTGCTGAAAATGATGAAGCTGTAGAGGAAGAAGAGCTCGGAGGGGTTTGTATTTGCAGATGACACTGAGCTGAGCGCGGTTGACGTGCCTGAGTGATGGGATGCCATCCAGAGGGACCTGGACAAGCTCGAGAAGTGGGCCCAAGGGAACCTCATGAGCAGGGTCATCTTTAACTAGACTGGGCTGCTCCAAGCCCTGTCCAGCCTGGCCTTGGACACTGCAGGGATCCAGGGGCAGCCCCAGCTGCTCTGGGCACCCTGTGCCAGGGCCTGCCCACCCTCCCAGCCAGCAATTCCTTCCCAATATCCCAGCTGGGCCTGCCCTCTGGCACTGGGAAGCCATTGCCTGTGTGCTGTCCCTGCAGGCCTTGTCCCCAGTCCCTGGGCAGCTCTCCTGGAGCCCCTTTAGGCCCTGCCAGGGGCTCTCAGCTCTCCCTGGAGCCTTCTCTTGTGCAGGGGAGCAGCCCCAGCTCTCCCAGGCTGGCTCCAGAGCAGAGGGGCTCCAGCCCTGGCAGCAGCTGCGTGGCCTCCTCTGGGCTGGCTCCAGCAGCTCCGCATCCTTTCTGTGTGGAGGATTCCCAAGCTTGACTCCAGGTGGGGTCTCACCAGAGAGGAGCAGATGCAATTACAGTGTATTGGAAAGGCCTGAGAGTGCCTAGACTGGGGCTTTGCAGTTACTAAAATCGGGTGCTTGAAGATAAATATGTGAAACCCTTCTCCTTCCTGGCTTGCCCATGCTATCCCTGTAGTCTCAGCCCCTGTCCCATTGCAGTGGCACATTCTCCTCAGCAGTGAGGACTTTCTGTTCTCTTCTCTTGCCACGCTCCAGAAGCTTATACAATTTTTTTGGCGCTTTTCCCTGAAGTCATTATTCTGGGTAACATGGCTTGTTTGTTTATGCTTTTTGGTTTTAATCATACTTCTTTTTTTTTTTTTTATATAATTTATTTATTGTGTCTGAAAAGCTTCAGGGCTTCCTTTCTACTCCCTACTCCCAGATGGTTGCCTATTAAAAAAATAAGGAAATACTAGAATAAAGAAGGAAATAGTTTGGTTCTGTAATGAATGAAGTTTGGCTTTTCCAAAGAGGTATGGGAGAGAAAAAGAAGGGCAGAGAAGGAAGTGTCAGATGTGTTTGGAGGGAAGAGTGTGTCCTGCCCTGTATTTTCAGCTCTTCTGAGTCTGTGCTACTCATTTTATAGCACTCCTATGAAAAGGGATCCGGATCTTGCTTTGCCTTTTATCTCACCATAACCAGCTCAAAGAAACAGCCGTCACTATTCTCATTAATCTGTTTCATTTATTTAGCGAGACAGTAGTTCTCCACTACTGTTACTGGGAGGTGCCTTGCTTATTTAATCTAACTTGGTTGGTTGAAAAGGCTGTGCATGGGGTTTTTTTGGAGGAGCAGGTGTTTGGGGTGCGGTGGTCCTTGTCAGGCTGCTGGCTCCCCCTCCAGCAGTTCTCCAGGACCAAAGGGAGTTGCTCCAAGAGCAGGGCTCAGAAGAAAGAATTAAAAGGGTGGTGTGGCACTGCCTGTCTGGGTGGTAAGAACATCCAGGAGACAGCTCTGCTGTTGTTGCAGGCTGGTACAATTCCTAGGGAGCAGGACTGGGATATTGGCAGACCTTCATATCTTGGAGGTCCTGCCCACTCTGGTGACGCTGTCAGGTGTGGCTCAGGGTGGCAGCAGCTTGTTGGATGTCCACGTGCAGGTGCTACATGGGATGAACATCTGGCATAGGCACAGGAGGTGGCACAGTGGCTGGCATGAACTAGCCCACATCCCCAGGGGTGCTGACCACATCAGCCTGCTTCTGGACATTGTATTGACTTCATCAGGGAGAGTGCAGGGCCACACCTTGCCAGAGCAGAGCTGGGGTATTGCAAATCCAGCCACTGCACTGCTCCCCAGCAGCAGGGCTTGCATGCTGCCTCGGGGTGCTTTTGGAGCAGAGGAGAGCTGTGGGCTGATAGCATCTCACCCTGGTCCATACAAACCAGCACTGGGGCATATGTTTATTGCTCCTTTAGGAAAGCAGGTCTCCAGGGCAACTAGGGAGGCTGTCACAGCTAGGACAAACCACAGGGACAAGATGAAATGGCCTCAAGTTGCACCAGGGAAGTTTAGATTTGATATTGGTGAAAATTTCTTCACAGAAGGTGTTGGCAAATGTTGACACAGTCTGCCCAGGGTGGTGGTGGAGTCCCAGTCCCTGGAGGGATTTAGAAGCCATGTGGATATGGCACCTGGAGACAATGGGTTAATGTTGGGCTTGCTGGGGGAATGGTAAGACTCAATTTTAGAGAGCTTTTCCAGCCTTAAGAATTCTGTGGTTCTTTGATCTGGGACTGGCTTTGGATAGGGCTGAGCTGCTGGCCTGTAGTTCCTCGTGGTCCAGGTGTTTTTGTGGCACACACACCTCCTTCTGCAAGAGACCTCTGCTCTCTGTCTGAGACCCCATGTTATGCCACAGGTGGGGCTTCTGTGCCTCTTCTAGTTTAACACTTGTATGGGTGCTCTGTGTATGTTCAATTTGCTTTGCTGAGGTTTTCCTTGGGGTTTGAGGATGTTCCCTGGCATTACAACCGTTCCCCACCGACACCAGTCAAGATGCTTCCTGTTCTCCTGTGTGATCTGTAGAGCAGCTGTTGTCTCTTGCTGCTGTTGTCAGGCTGCGTATTGATGGCATGGCCTCAGTCATGGTTGGCACCTGAATGAATTACAGCAATACAAATAAATAAGAGAAGAAATAGTATTTGTGAGAGCAATGGGTTGAAGATCTAACATTTATGCAGTGCCATTCATCAGAAACGACACACAAATGCTCTGTAAACTCTCACATGCACATAAAATGCTGCTCCCAGGCTTCAGGGTAGTGTCAGCTGTTTAATAACAAAGCTGCACCATGGTTCAGGACCCTAAATGCAATATTACTTCTTCTGCTTGTAGCTGCAGGGAAAACTCAGGTCCACAAATTGCATGAACCCTATGGGAAACTATCGGACACCTCTATGAACATAATGTGGACATTTTATTTATGTCTTTCAGCGGGTAAAATCAGCAGCTCTGTGGCTTATCTGAAAGGTGTTTGCCAGCCAAGAGACACGGGCTCCTTTGGGTTGTAGGGTGCATGATGCTCTACAAAATTATAGCATGGCTTGGGCTGGAAGGGACCTTAAAACTCATCCAGTTCCACCCCTTGCTGTGGGCAGGGACACCTTCCACTGTCCCAGGTTGTTCTAAACCCTGTCCAGCCTGGCCTTGGACGCTTCCAGGGGCAGCCCCAGCTGCTCTGGGCACCCTGTGCCAGGGCCTGCCCACCCTCCCAGCCAGCAATTCCTTCCCAATATCCCAGCTGGGCCTGCCCTCTGGCACTGGGAAGCCATTGCCTGTGTGCTGTCCCTGCAGGCCTTGTCCCCAGTCCCTGGGCAGCTCTCCTGGAGCCCCTTTAGGCCCTGCCAGGGGCTCTCAGCTCTCCCTGGAGCCTTCTCTTGTGCAGGGGAGCAGCCCCAGCTCTCCCAGGCTGGCTCCAGAGCAGAGGGGCTCCAGCCCTGGCAGCAGCTGCGTGGCCTCCTCTGGGCTGGCTCCAGCAGCTCTACATCCTTTCTGTGTTGGGGAGCCCAGTGCTGGGGACAGCTCTGCAGGTGAGGTATTATTGAGCAGAGTAGAAAGGACAGAGTTTTTCTCCCTTGACCTGCCAGTCAAGCCCTAAGTAGCTTTATGAATTACTGACATGCTGAGAAAAGTGGAGCCTTTCAACCTGCTGTTGCTCCTTTTTGCAGACCTTCTGTCCAGTGGGTGCAACATCTACCAGTCTGCAAGGTGGCCTTTGCCCTGTGGGACCCCTTAGACTCTGTTCCTGGGGGCAGGAACCTTTCCAGTGCTGTGGGAGCCCTCTCATTGCATCATGTTTAAGAACATATATCAGAGGAGGAGGTTGGGAGGGAAGGAGGAGAAAAATTTACTTCTTGCCCCCCTTTTTTTTTTCCATTTCAATAAATAAATCCTATTTTTACATATTCGTTTGCTCCAGCCTTCTCCTTTCTCCAGGCTTTGTCTAGCTTGAGACCTGAAGATTTGCATGCTTGATCAAGTCTGATGGCAGTAACCAAATCAGCATTAGCAAATGTAGGGACCTCAAGCTAACTGGCAGGAGATGAACTCCATGACTGCCACAGAGATGAGTCCTTCTGTAGAGCCTGTTGTGCCTTGGCACAGGGGCACGAGTCAGAAGCCACTGGCAAGTTTGAAATATGGATCCCTCTGGGGCCTTTGTTTTTAGGTTGCCTTGCTCTGTGGTGAGCTTGCGATCAAAGTGAATCTGAGAAAAGGGTGGGCAGGAGCATGGTGACCTCTGCCAGCTCAGCAGGGAGCTCGAGGCTGAGGTCCAGGAGATGTGAGAGAACATATCTGGGGTATTCACTGTCGCTTTTGAGCATCTTGATTATGAATTAAACAGGGGAGAGGAGAGGCATGACTGCTGGTAGTCACTGAGGTTGCTCAGCAGGGATTTGTGGCCAGTGCTGTTACTGGTCAGCCTGGTCTTTGTGAATTGTCCTCTTCCTTGGGTGTTTCCACTTTAGGGTTTCTTTTTGGGGCCGGAATTCCGTACTAAGGACCTTGATCTTCTCCCCAGCCCAAAGGCAGCAGGCATTTTGGGCTGTCCTGTGCAGGGCCAGGAGTTGGGCTTTGATGGTCCTTGTGGGCCTTTCCAGGTCAGGGTATTTATTCTGTTCTTGTATGATTGGTGCAAAGCTGGTGCTGGCTGGTGCCCTGGATTAATGGAATTAATGTTTGATATGCAGTTGTTTGTTTTCCCCACAAGAAGATGAACACTTCTTGGTCAGCCTGATCAGAAGCGCAGGGTTGCCGTGTGAATTGTAAGCAGGACACAAGCAGCAGGGTTTCTTTTAACTGTTTCAAACTATTAGGCTGTAAAATGAGTCCTTTCACAACACGTAATTAATACTGCGATGCATTAATTTCCTGTGTTCAGATTTTAAGGTTTAAGTGACCCAGGATGGACAGGCTTCACTAAACAAACATTGACATGTAAATTAATGGTACCAGGTTAGAAATTACCCATTTTAGGGTTCCTCTTCAAATTATGAAAACGAGTGTTAACTTTTTGTGATGCTGATGCAACTTGAGTATCCCATTTAAGCAGATTTGTCTGTACATGTATGTACAGACTCCTGCAGCACAGTCTGTGTTATGTTTTGATGCCTTTTTAAATGTATTTTATAGAATGGTTTGGGTTGGGAGGATTCTTAAAGCTCATCCAGGACACTTTCCACTATCCCAGATTGCTCCAAGCCTTGTCCAGCCTGGCCTTTGACACTTCCAGGGAATGGGCAGCCACAGCTTTCTCTGGGAAATCTGTGCCAGGGCCTCTCCACCCTCACAGGGAAGGATTTCTTTGTAACATTTAATCTAAATTTAAAACTCTGAGTTTAAAATGCTTCGCCCTTCTCCTATCACTACATGTCCATGTAAAAAGTCTCTTTCCATCTTTTTTATAAGCTCCCTTTAAATATTGAAAGGAAGGTATCTGTGGGTCTTCAGGAGGAACAGAGAAGCAGATCATTTTACCTTCTCTAAAAAATAGTCTAAAAATGGGGTGCTGTGTCTAGCACAGCTGAAGGTAGTGAGGTTTTTTTTGGGTCACCTCGATTGGGAGGCTGGTATGCCTGAAAACGATAAAATAAAAAGCAGTCCAAATTTTCCGCAACTGCAATTCCCCCATGTTATTTTCATATGTTGCAACAATTTGTAACTTTAAAGGCACCATTTTAGTAAAGCTTAATATTGCCTCTCCTGTGTTTTAGTCTTGCATAGTTGTGCAAGAGATAATTGCCCGTTTGGGAGACAAAAAAGCTAATTTTGCCTCAGGCCCTGTACTTTTTCTTAACAAAGTTGGTCCTTGTTGGGAAGCAGCTTGCAAGTGGGTGAGTGTGTGGATGAGTCTGGAGGGGCACAAATGGGTGGATGATATGCAGGTGTGGTTTAAAAAAAAAATAAATAAAACCAAACCCCAACCCACAAACCATTCTTCTGCCACACTGAATACTGCTGAACACCTTTTCCTTTCACCCTCTGCCTCATCTGATGCTCCACCACAAGCTCCTGGGGATGGGAACATCTTTGGGGGCTTTGGTAGCCACCCTGGTGGGTTCAGCATGGGGTGTGCACCCTTGGTGTATTTGCAGTTGTGTGTTTGCATCTCTTACGCTACTTTTATTGGTATTAGGGGGTGTTTTTATGTGGTTTCCAATATGCAAACATTCAGACAGCGCACCCTGAGGCTGGCGGCTCCTTTCAGTGCTTCCCCAGGGCTCCCCACAACGCACTGGCCCCGGGGCTGGTAGTGCCTGGGGTGGCTGGGCTGACTAAGGAGTGTCTGGTGTCTCATGTCCTGGGGACACCCAGGTGATTGAGATGACCCAGAGGAGTGAATCTTCCTTCTGTTTGCGGTGCTTCGTGCTTGGGGTTGTCCTCTCCTGCTCCCCCATCTCAAGTGTCTCCATCACTCTCACCTTGTGCTGTGGGTCTTCCTCAGAGTCCCATCGCCAGGATGATCCTTTTCCCATCTTCCCATGGACTCTCCTCCTCCCTCCTTCCCTCCCCAGAGGCAGAGCTCACTGTCCTACCCTGTCCAGGTCAGGTCCTTCATCAGCTGAGCAAAGGGAGGCTCTGCTGCAGGCTGGCCGGCCACACCTATAGGCTGTCAATAGTTTTTAATTAAGAATGTAACAAGGTCATGTATCTGCGTGGGGCAGCTTTTCCCAATGGATGAGGGACAGGTGCTGATGAGGAGATTGTTATAGGTGGTGGCTGCATGGTTGGGCTTGGCAAGGGGCTGTGCTGGTGCTGCCACTGGATGCTGTTTTCTGGAGGGACAGTGGTCAGGTTTTGCTCCTCCTCAGAGCTGGAGGTGCTTGAGATGAGTCCTCATGGAGGGCCAGAGGAAAAGAGAATCCTCCTCAGCCTAGACTGAGCACTGCAGAGCCCCAAGAGGGAGCTTTGCAGCCTTTCTTGTTCAAGATTGGATCCATGTAGAAGTGGAAGGTCTTCAGTCTTAGGGTGTTCCTCACCGAGGTGTACTCAGCAAGGTGACCTTGTGCTGGCTGGTATGATACCAGCTGAGTTGCCTGCACCATTTCTGACCCTCTTCTGCCTCTAGTTTTTATTTGCAAATGGGCTGTACCTCACTGAGGCTCACCCAGGCTCACTCAGACCTGACAAGGCACCGAAATCCCCAAGCCATGTGCTTGCTCCCTGCCCATCCTCCTCTTTGCTGTGGTGGGGTTGCATGTTCACCCTACAAAACTGAATGCAATAGGAAGAAAAGCCAGACTGTTTTAACTCACTGTCCAGCTTTGCAAGGGCCACTGTCCTCCGCCTGATACTAAGCTAATGATGGGGGTGAAGAGCTGGTTTGGTGTTTCTTATTTTGACTTTAAAGTTTGCAAATTGTTAGTTGAAAGAGGAATAAAAAGGGAAGCACTGGGTTTTCCTTAAAGGGGAAAAAGCTCTGGCATGCAGAGGAAGAAAAATATGACCTGGATGTGTCTGCTGCAATTGATAATTTTGAGGTTTTTTTGTTGTTTACAGCTTCTAGCACTGAGGGCCCCAGCCAGCTGTGGAATGGACAGAAGATTTTATAGCTCATGTAGACGGAGAAGTCCTGGTGTCTGTAAGAGTGAGAGCTGGGCTGAAGGGCTGCTCTGATGATTTGTACCAGCTCAAGGTAGAGGGAATCCATGGGCAGGGACAGCTTCCACTGTCCCAGGCTGCTCCAAGCCCTGTCCAGCCTGGCCTTGGACACTTCCAGGGATCCAGGGACAGCCCCAGCTGCTCTGGGCACCCTGTGCCAGGGCCTGCCCACCCTCAAAGGGAGGAATTTCTTCCCAGTATTGACCTCTTAAAGTGCTCGTATGATGCAGGAGGAGAACTTGTGTCCGTGGACAGTTGTTTAGTTGGGTTTCTCTGGGGTTTTTGCTTTTTAATCAGATGCACCATCAGTATGGGTATGTACAATAGAGATTTTGGTTCCTTTGAGGGTGGACTTCTTAATTTATATGAAGATGGACTTTTGCCTTGCTTGTTTTCATTATGCTTGAAGTGAGGAGTGGGAGGTGATATAGACAGAGTTTTGGCTGAATATTAAGCATCAGTTCTCGTCCTCTTACAAGGGAAGACACAATAGGTGGGATACCAGAACACTGAGAAAAAGAGAAGAAATTGAAAAAAAAACATGTGATACGGTGGGGTGAAGCTTCAGAACTTGTTTGGCATTTGGGAGATGGTTCATGAGCTGTAGGTGAAGGATCTGAGCCTAGGACAAACCTCATTTGTGTGTAAGGAGGAGACAAGCCCCTGGGGACAGGATTATCCCGGTGATGGACACTGGGGAAATCCCACAGCTGTTGTGAAGGAGTGACCACTCATGCAGGAGAGGTGAGAGTGAAAGGGTTGGAAAACACCCAATTTTTGAGCTTAACCTCGGAAAAATGAGGCCAGAAGGTTTTTTTAAGTCTTCATTTTTCCGGAGAATGCAGCCAGGATGCTGCTGGAGTCACAGCCCTTTGGGAGACGGGGTCTGGGGAGGCCACCAGTGTGGGCAGCTTGGCTGCTGTGTGCTGGGTGTCACCTTGCACACAGGCAGGGCTGGGGGACACTGCCTGTCCCCCTCTGCCCACGGAATTTCCCTGGCAGCTCGTGGTGGGAGCAGCAGAGCAGGATGTTCCTGCACCTGGGCTCTGCTGCCCAGCCAGACCCAGCAACGGGTGGCCTCGTGGCCGTGATTCCTAATTAAAAAGCAGGGAGAAACCTGAGGAGCATGAAAGTATAAGCCCGATGCTAAAGCAAACCAGATGCTGCTCAGATCACGATGCTCCACGGTCCACTGGAGCGAGGATGTGGAGGCAGTCACCTGTAGCCTGCCTGGGGGTGGCAGGGAGGCGAGGGGAGGGAGAGCACAAGGCAGAATAATCCCTTTTTGGTTTTTCTTTTTCCTCTGGAGCGTTTTGGTCTCGCCCCTGGACAAAGGCAGGATAGTGTGGTGTGTCATTTCCTCCCCGGCAGCCATTCAGCCTGGCACCGTGTGGGCTCTGCCACCCCCTCCCCTGCCCCGGGCACAGATTGCTCCTTGTTCCAGTTGTCTGTACCACCCAGGGCTTCCTTTCCAAGTTTTCTCACACCCTTTTATAGCTGCGCAGAAGAAAGCTTTAAAGCTACACAAAGGAGGAACCAAGCAGTCAGGAGGGATATCTTTAAAAACCAAGCGTGTTTCTCTGCAGAGCCGCGGTGGTCGAGAAAAGCTGGGTGAGCTCTGGCGATGCCCGGCGTGAAGAACAGGTTCAGCCCTTGTCTTACAGCCAGGGGGGCAGCTGGTCATGTGTGCTCTGTATCCCTGACTCTTTAAATGCGAAGTCAGCTGTGTTTTCAGATCACAGCCCAGGCACAGCGACAGGCTGGGGGTGACCAGTCCTGAGCAGGGTGACCCTGGGCTGGGAACACTGGATGCCCTTGCTGAAGGCCTGGTTGGGTGCAGTGGCCCCGATGCTCTTGGTGCAAGCATCAGCTACAGTCGTGTCTTGTACATTTTGGGGATGAGGGAGAAGACCAGCTTTCCTGTTCCTCATGCACAGAAGCAGCATTAGGCTGTCCTGCTTTCTCTTGTTTCTCTTGATCAGCAGCTCATTTCACCGAGGACCCATCCAGAGGCAGGACCTTTTGCCCTCACCAGTTTGCTTAGGTGGCAATCAAACAAATGACCTGGAGGCAAGCAGCAATTCATTACAGCCCTCATTTAGCATGCAATAAAATGTGCTGTATACCTTGTCTTCTGATCAATAAGTTGTATATTATACACGAGTCAATGTGTTTACCTCACAAGGAGGCTTCTCGCTGCCTCCTTTCTGCTAGGCTCTCTTAGCCTGGGATGATGGATCGACGCTGGGATGATGGGGAGGGATATTGTTAAACAGTAATTGGTTACTGAATTATTTAGCTGCACAATCCCTGTAGCAGCAACACCGCCATTCAGCGCTCAACTTGCAACTGTCTCAGCTGAGGAACAAATACAGGGCCCTGCAAGCTCAGTGGAGCCCAAGGCAGAAAAATTCTGTAAGACTGTGCTTTAAAGAAGAGGTTTACAGTTATTTTGACAATGATAGCCTTATGCAGTGGGAGTGTATGCTAATTGCTTACAGGCTGCAGCCTTTTAATTTGTAAGCTGGATTCTGCTGCTTTTATAAGGAAAAAGTGGTATTGATCCATTGCAGGTTCCCCAAATTAAAGATGAGCATCTCCCTGTGCCTTCTGTGGTGAAGAGTGATGTTTGCTGGAGGTGCAGCTGAGTTGTATCTCTTGAGCTCCTGTCCTGGATCCATGCAAGAAATGGGCTAATTCACAAAGCAGCCTTGCTTGGCAGGCAGAAAACCCAACCCACATGAAATGTTAAGCACCTCAAAACCTTGTTGCTGTGGCAGGCATCTGGTTGAAGACCACCAGCCCATCACCACTGGTTCCAGGCCAGTGGTGATGCTCTCCTTGCACTAATCTGCAGCAGAACCTCACCACACATGATTCCCTCTTGGATTTTCAGATTAGCAACTGCTGAAAGCCCTCTACCTTTGAGATGCACTGAGAAAACCTTTCAGCAGATTCTGCTCCAGCACAAAACCTGCTCTTGATTTGTGTTTCCCTGCATGTTGCAGGCAGCAGAGCCAGGAAGGAGGCATTGCACACTGGTACCTCTTCGTACCAACTCCCCTGGGAGTGCAGCTCTTCACTTGAAGCTGTTCCAGTTCCTCCCCTGCCAGGCAGTTCCTCTTGTCCCTTTGGTGTGTGTGTAGTATGTAAGAATGATCTGGTGACTCTTCAGGGTTTGCTTTGAATTGGCCTGAGATCTGGTGGCTTAAACTCATTTCTTCCTTGTAGGTGCTGCCTGTATTCTCAATGTGGATGGCAAGACCCTGATTTGATGCTCTTCTAACTAAAAGCCCAAAGCTTTTATTTTGCTCCTGTGGATGGATAATGAGCTGGGAGGGGTGGGGGGAAGAAGGTGCAGGCTGTTTGCAGGGGATTGTTCTCAAGCTGGTTGTCCCAGCAGTGCCTGGTGTTTGCCATGGGATGGGCTATTCCCTCACTGCTTCTTTTGAGTTCATTTGAGTTAATTTGGCACTGTGGAATAGGAGGTTCCCTAATTTAGGAGTGAGGACTGTCATCTGTGGCACACGCCAGAGCAGCAGAGGGTCTCCATGAGCATCACTGGGGACCAGCAGCTAAAACTTTTCCATCCATCATGTAGGCAGGGCCACTGTTTGATGCTCTGTTGACTTTCCCAAGCACAATTTGGTTATTGCTATTAGTTTTACTAACTTGCCCCAGTGCCTGGCAGATCCAGCACTGGGGCAGGGCTCTGCTTTACTGTGTAGGGCATAAATATTCTGCTCAAAAGTCCGAAATGTCCTTGTCCAGTCCCACAGCAGGAGGTTTGATGCTCGCCAGTCTAGCCTAGCTTTGTTTTTCCTCCCTTTCTTGCAATTCTTGTAATGCCAAGTAACCAAGAGCAGGATCCAACCCTGTGATTCAGACCTTCCCAAAGACACATCTTGGGGAAGATTAATCTCCCTAATGGAAGCTGGGCTGGTGACAGCTGTGACTTTCAAACCCTGGTCCCAAATAAATCAGGGAGATATGGGAGGCTTGTAACTTTCTGAGCAAGTGATGTATAAAGCTAGATAGTTATAATTAACTTCAAAGCGTGAAGCAGTCCAAGCAAAAACAGTTCAAGAAAAAACAAAAAAGAAAAAAAATTCCTCCCTAGGCTTGTGTTAAAAATGAGTTGATTTTTGTGTCACATTAGCTGTGCCTTTAATATAAAGAAGATTTTTTTTTTAAATTCTGAATTGTAGTGGGTAACTGATAATGGAATTCTCCCTTTCCTTGGAGTAGTGTGGTTCTGTCACTGGAGGGAGCTGCCTGAAGCTAGTATGTTAGGAAACAGGGTTATTGTTGTGTAAATCAGTGTGAGGTCACCCAGTTAAACACAGCCAGGGCTTTCTGGGTCTCTGAAGACTGAAGTGGAGGGGTGGCTGAAGCAGAGGGGGTGTCAGGGCTGGTGCAGGGGATGGGGACAGAGCCTTTGGCACAGTCCCTATAGACCTGTTCATGATCTGCCTTGTAGCTGATGGAATCGAGCATGGATGGATGGATGGAGAGCATGGAAAGACTACAGGGAGCTTTCAACTTTCAACCCATGTGGGTTTTTTTGGGGTGCTGCCTGGACCCTGTGCATGCACCCCAAGCCTGAAGGATCTGGCTGGTGTTTTCCAGGCACCATCCAGCAGCCCTGGCTGTGCAGCCCCGCTGTCTCCTTCCTGCACGGAAATGCCGGGTGAGTTTCTTCCGAAACAAACTCCACGTTGGCAAGGCAGCCCCGTCTCTGTTTCATGCATCCTTGCCTTCAGCACGGGGCTGGAGCTTGTATCCCAGGAAAATAACACATGTCCAGGAGGCCAAGACAAACAGTGTCTGCCTGCTTTTTTTTATGACCTCTTGTTGCTCCTCCCAGCCATCACCACTATTCCCTTAATAAGGGACTTTTTGATCTCTGGAGGGAACTTCCTCACTTCTCAGGGTTAAAACCAAGGTGGCTGGCAAAGGGAAGGCCTGGAGAAACAGGGGCCTCCTGCTCTCTGCAGCCCTTTGCATGGTAGTGTTTTTATTTAGAACCTCATTCTGGCTCAGAACTGGGGATGATCAGGTTTTTAACTGCCAGAGGGCAGGGTTAGATGAAATATTGAGAAGAAATTCTTCTTTGGGTGGTGAGGCCCTGGCACAGGTTGCCCAGAGATGCTGTGGCTGCCCCATCCCTGGAAGGGTTCCAGGCCAGGACGGGGCTTGGGGCAACCTGGGATAGTGGGGGGTTTCTCTGCTGATGTTTGAGATGGTGTGTAAGATGCCTTCCAACCCAAAACATGCTGTGGTCCTGTGGAAAGGACTGTTAGGTTTTAGTGGAAATGCAGACATTGCATTTTGATGAGATGGAATGCTCCAGGTGCCAGCCGTCTCCCCCAGGACTAACCCAGCAGCAAGTCTCATCCTGGTGACTTCAAGCACAGACAGTGGCCTGAAAACCCCCAGGGCCCTGTGAAAATCCTAGCAGGAACGTTGTGTGGATGCAAAGGATTCAGCCCAAATCTGGGGACTGCAGCATCAACATTCTACTTGAAGCCCCAACTTCTGGTATCAGGTGATGGAGTGGGCTGTCCACCTGGGTCAATGGACTGAAGGGGAGAGCAGGATGCACTTCTGCCTTCATGGTTTGGAGTAGAAGCTCAGAATCTTGTCTGCCATTCAGACTTAGAGGCAAAGAAGTAATTTGTTTAAGCCATGGGAATTTTTTTCATTTGGAAACTGCCAGGGGGGTTTTGAACCTGCAGGGCTTGCAGTTCCAAGTGTGACAATTAAAAGTTTGGGGGTATTTAGTGAACTCTGCATAGCTGTTTTTCCTCTTCCATAGCTCCATCGTACCTTCTAATTAATTCCCTTTAATTGCTTTTAATTTCCTTTCCTCCTTATTTCTCCTTCCGTCTAACTAGTGCCGTCATCCTTTTAGTTTGCCTTTCATGTTGGAGACTCTCTATTTGATTTCGTTTCATCCACATTGTGTCTTGCAGCTATTTCATTCCTGGAAAGCTCCAGCTCCAGAGATAAAATCTAAGTGGATTCAGAGAACCTGAAAGGATCGCATGCTTCATGGCTTTCCCTTCAGTAATGTGGGAGATAAACAGGATGTAATAAAGGATCCGTCCTACCTTGGAAAAGGGCCATTTCCTGTCACCTGTATTTTTCTGGGATGCCAGGGATGCTCTTAGTCACCGGTGACAAGATAAAGAGCCTGCTGGTCCCTGGTGCTGGCGGGTGTCTGAGGCTGGAATGGGCCCCTGGGATGACACACTGTCTCTTGATTTACCACCACTGCTCCACCCAGCAGCGTTCCCACTGCTGGGACATGGCCTGTCAGCCTGCTGGATGGCCTGCCTGGATGGAGGAGACACAGGGAGGGTGGCAGCGTGCTGGTTTTGGCCAGATAAGGTCAAATGATTAAAGTCTTGACATCTATCTCTGAGAGCTTTTGGGTTTAATGTGCACCAAGGGCACTTTGTGTTTTGACTGAGGTTCTTTCCAGCCCAGTCAAAAGTAAAAAATAACAGCAAGCAAAATCTCCATTGTATACTCAGAAGAGTCCTAAGAGGTTGGATATATGGGTCTTAGCAGAGGTCCATGGAATTTGGTCAATATTCACTATCTGAAGAGCTGGCTGAGGGGTGGGAATCATAAATCAAGGTTTTCTACACCTTCTTGAATGGGAACAAATTGCTTTTTCTAATCTAGTGGGTTTTTTTCCTGCTGGTTCTTCATTCATAATGGTATTTTAACATGGCCTGCCCTTATGTTTTTCACCCAACAGAGTGAAGTGGGAGCTTCCCCTCTTTCTTTTGCTTGGAAAACATGAGCAGCAGCATGTAGTTCTGTCTGGAGTTGGCCCAGTTGCCTGCTTTATGTTGTAATGCTGGTAAAACCCTGGAGGAGGTAACACTGGGATCGTGAGGAATGTGTCTGGAAGTCAGCTGGGGACTTTGGTGGTTAGGACAGTTCCAGTACTCTGGCTGGGGAGAGGTAGCATGGAGCACCAAGGGCTGTCCCAGCTGCTGGGGACACTCACCTTTGCTAGGGTTGGATTGTGGGACAGTTCTTCAGAGCCTGCTGAAGAAACTTTGGGCTAATCAGGCTGCTGGAAGGAAGGAAACAGTGGAATTTGTGTGGAAATTGACAGTAGAGGAAGCTGTGGGAGGAACGTGATCCCAGGACTTTGAGGTGCCAAGAAGAGCAATGCTGGAGACAAACACAACTTTTGCCACCAAAAAGACTGACTCACCCTGCCTTGGAAGTTTGTAATGGATTATTAGTGTTATTTTACTGGCAGTGTGAATGGTAGTAGAAGCAGTTGAGCCTTGGAGGGTCCCCAGGCAGCCCTCCCTGAGTCAGTAGCCTGTTCTGGTGAGTGTCTGTCACAGTGAGTTGGTGCAGCAGAACGGGTGGGAGATCCCCAGGGCTGCTCAGTGAGCTGTAGGGTCTGGATTTCCAGATCTAGCTAGATTTTCCTCCCTTTTAGGGGGGCACAGGATTAGTAATGTTTTAGTGGAATATCCCTTTTTGATAGGGGAGAAGCCCACAGCCTTCTGCTCTGTCCAGGTGAGACCAAGCTGTGGGCAGGAGCTGGTGGCCTCCAGGTTAGCCCTGGGGCTGTCCTCGCTGTCTGGGAGCCTGGGACTGAAGTGGCTCTGGGCCAGGCAGTCACCAGGATGTGCTATTTTGCAATAAACTTATCTGAGCACTTGGTGCCTTTGCATTTGAGTGTGAATCATCCCAGTGGGAGCCGAGAGTGAGCAATCTCTGGAGATGGCAGTGGGGCAGGTTGCTGGCAGCCCCAGGCTGGGTGGCACTTATGGGGGAGCCTCCTTGTCCCCATCCTGTTTAGGATGTCCTTGTGGGGCTGAGGGACAGCAGCTGCATGCAGACTTGGCCCTTGGTCCTAAGAGCAATATCTTCTTGGATCCTTGGGGAAATTAGGGAATAATTGAATAGTTAGGGTTGGAAGATCATCTTCTCCAACCCCCTGCAATGGGGAGAGGTGTCTTGAAAAAGACCAGGTTGCTGAGAGCCCCACCCAGCCTGACCTTGAACACTTCCAGGGATGGAACAGCCACAACTTCTGTAGGCAACCTGTGCCAGGACCTCACCATCCTCAGTGGAAAAATTCCATCCTTCTAACCTAGTTGAAACCTACCTTCTCTGGTGATTTAAAGTCGTCATTGCGATAGGCCCTGCTAAAAAGTTTACCCCTGTCTCTCTTAGAAATATCTTTCAGCTACTGGCAGGTGCTCTAAGAGAGCAAAAGGGGCTCTCTTCTCCAGGTGAACATCCCCAGCTCTCTCAGCCTGGCTTCAGAGCAGAGGGGCTTCCACGTTGGAGCATCTCTGTGCCTTCCTCCAGCAGGTCCAAGCAGCAGGAATTGGAGATCCTTCTCCAGGGTGTGATGAGGAGATGCGTGTCTCCTCTCTGGCATAAAAAGCCACCGCAAAAATGTTTTGGGGAGCCAGCCTTGGGCTACTGCCTCACCCTGGGAGCTTGGCAGACCCTGCATCCCCCCAAGCGAGAGAGGATGCTTTATTTCCTTGGCAGCCGGGCTCTTGGCCGAGCATCCCTCAGCACTGTGCTCCCGACTCTTCCCGCTCCCATCTTAATAACTGTAAAGATCGGGGTTGCCAAGGTCTTCCCGTTGCTATAGTGAGATTAGATAGGGCAGAGCACTGCATTCCCTCTGCTGAGGGGAGAAATCACTCCCATCCTTTCCCTGGGCTTCACCAGCCGGGTTTTTTTCCATCCACCAGCATCTACTAATTGCACCTGAAAGACACGCCACGTATTTCACTGCAATTAATACTTCATAGCTCTAGCAACAACAAAAAAAGAATTTAAAAAAAATATAAAAATTTAATTATCGAGGCATTTTCTCCTGGAACCAACTTAAAGAGACTCTCCGACTGGAATGAGTTTACAGCACTAAACTGTGAAGTTAAAATATTTATCTTCATAAACACGTCACTCGAGCCGTGCTGTTCCTCTCAGGGTCATTAGCAAGAGGCACGTTAGTCCAATCAGGAGGTGCCTGGGAGACAGAGATTTGCCTTTTGCTTCTGGGCGGGGTTAGGAGATGATTTATTAAATGAATTTGAGAGCTGTGAGTCTGGCCAGACCTCTGAGTCGAACCACTGTAGGGAAAAAAATAAATCCCACCAGCTGGAGCTTTTGCAGGCAGAAGATGGGGTGCAGTCGTTTCGGTACTGTTGGTTGTTTGCTGATGTGGAGGTGTCCTCCCCAAAAACTCCCGAGGACGTACAGCAACTGATCCAGGGAGCCGTCATATTGCAGGAGGTAGTTTGCATTTTAATTTTCTTAGGTTTAATTTTTGTTTTATGAGGTTTTATTTTCACTTTCTCAGTCTTTGTTTTGATTTCCTTGTTGCACCTGCGGGGTTGGGTGGGTTTATATAAGAATTCAGGTGAGATTTCCCTGAGTGTAGGAGCACACAGCTTGGGGCATGGCACATTGTCACGTCCCTCCACCTCCTCTTTTGGGTTTAAAATGTTGGTTTTGAGGCCATAAGGTTTAACCCCTATAACGCAGTACCAGACATGCCCTGGAGAGTGATGCCTGTGATCCTCTCAGTGTGTGGGGAGGGGATGGAGAGTTTAGGTAACAGTGCATTTTTTTAACTTGAGGTTGTATTTTGTGTGTGTTGGGTGCTGGCATGTCAAGACACGGAGTTGGGTGAAGGACACGGGTCTTTTGGAGGTGTGGTGCACTTCCCAAAACTCATTTCTTTTCTGGGGAGCCAGAGGTGTGTCTGTAAAACTCTCTGCTCTTGGGAATGGGGAGGAACATGCAAAGGAAGAGCTCGTGGTGGCCCCATATCCCGGGAGAATGTCCTTGGCTGGTGACAATGGCAGAGCCTGGTAAAGATTACTCAAGCTGTAGATCTGTCACTGGACTTTTTCCCCCTCTGGAATCCCCTTCTACTCCTTGGGTCCCCATCAGTTTATTTATACAAACCACACAGGCAATGTCACAGGGTCTGACCAAGATCATTCCAGGGTCTTGCACCTCTTGCTGGAGCTTGGTTAGGGGGGAGAGGGGTTGAAGAAGTGTGTGATACCTGCCAGGTAGCACAAGTTCAGAACAGAGAAAGGCAAAGAACATGATACGGCTGGTGGTGTGTAAAGGCTCTTGTGTTCCATCTGAGCAGAGAGATAAAGCCTGAGCAAGGGCAGAGATACATCAGTCTTCCTTCCCAACAGCAAACCTTGACTTGGAGTGAAATTTTTGAAAACAGATCTCCTGAGCAGCACTTAGAGCTGTCTTTTTCAAAGAGGACTTTGAGGCTGTTAGAGACCCTGTTTTCTGTAGGAAACCAGTTCTTGCAGACATTTTCCAGTAGGTCCCAGTTTGTGTCATCTGCCCTCCTCTCTCCCACTTGCTGTGTGCTGACCTTCCCCACATGTGCTGAGTCTCAGAGCCCGAGGTGTTTATCAGTTGGGCTTCCCCTCTCTTTGCTGGCAGATTTGCAGTAGCAAACATCACTTGATGTTGACTGTCTGGTCTGCTCTGCTTCAGCAACCTCAAATCTTGATTCTTTCCTTGCTCCCACCGCTGCTCTTGGCTCGAGGTCAGGCTGGGAAGCATTCAGTGATCTTCAGGTGCTCTGTTTACACGGTTTTTTGGTAAGTCTGTTGTGATTTCGCTTGGTCCTCTTCCAGCACTGATGGCACGGGGTGTGCTCAGCACTGATCACTCAAAGGAGATGTATTTAAAGGTTACATCCTGGTGGTAAATGAAGGGCTGATAATTCTGGGACTGGGGAGAACCCTCCTGCCAGACAAACCCAGATTTTTTGGCTGCAGCAGGACCTAACACCCATTTCTGTGGTGTTTTATTGGCTGCCATTTTTCAGCAGAAGGTTCCTGCTGCTTGCAGCTGCCACAACGAGCATCCTTGGTTTACAGGAACCTTTTGAAGCAGCTTCTGCCTCACCATGGTGTGGCCAAGTTGGGCATTGTAGCTGTTCCAGACAGGTGTCCCTGGATAATTTCTGGGCTCAGTCCTGTGCCTTTTTGATATAAAATAGAGGAGGGAGTCCCCCCTGTGCTCCCAGTTCGGCTTCTGTACCAGTGTGACTCCACATGGGGAAGGGACCTGGTAGAACCTTGGCCCTGGAATGAAACCCACCTGTGGGTGTCCAGGTGGGGAAGTCTCTTTCTGGAAAGCCACGTGAGCTAAAGGGCATGGTTGCCCTTGGTGGAGTGAGTTTATTACAGTTTTAGGGAGAAGAGTGTTTTGGGATTGTGTAAGACTTAATATAAGGTGTTCTCAGGGGTTTCCAGGGATGTCTAAAACTTACTGTGATTTTTAGGGAAGGATCCAGAGTACAGGGAACGAGGGATTGGAGGGCTGGGGAAGAATACATGAGGGAAAATAAAGGGAAAAGCAGAGTAAGAGCACCTTCCTTTCATGTGGGGATAAGGATGGGGAGGTCACAGCGGGGGTGAGGGCTGGATCTTGGTATCTGGGGATGTGTACTGGGGGCTGGATGGCAGGAAGGTGTCTGGGCTGATGATGATGAGGTTGATGGTGGATTGGTAAGGGGAATGGGAAGGAAACCAGCAGCAGGCTGCAAGGGAGCAGTTCCATAGGGTGTTGTGAAACTACCACAGATTTTTGAGTGTAGGGCGTGTCATACCTGGAAAAGTGAGAGCTGCTTACAGCTGATAAACTATTCAACTGGCTTCTTCCATACTCTGTGGGAGAGGGGGTGATGTGTTTGGTGTGCTCAGCCCTCATCCAGGCTGAGAAGCAGCAGGTGCCCACAAGGAGGTAGGTACCAGCCACAATGAAACCATCTGTGTGTGACTGCTGCATGGGGAATATGGGGAAAAAGCTGGGAGCAGAGAGAGGAGTGAGCCTTTGGGGTGTTACAGGGCACTTGGAGCTGTTCTGTGGATTTTGGGGTGTCCAGTTCTCCAGCACTGTGGCTGGTACTGCCAGCTGTTGTGCTCCTCTCGCACTCCCCCAGCCGTGCCAGAGGACATGCATTATGCATGGCCACTAAAACTCTCACCCTGTTGCTTCTGATTACAGGGAAATTACAGGTTACTGGGCCAGACTGTGCAGCCTGTGACGTCTGTGGGGCTTTGATGCCCCCAGCAGGATTTGGTCAATGATGCATTGCTAAGTGCAGGTGCTCCGCAGCAGCCTGACCTCAGTCCTGGAGCTCTTCGTTATCCCAAGCCTGGACTTCACAGGGAATTTGCAAGCCCTGAGACTTGCCTTAATTTTTTTTTTAATTTTTTTTTTTTTTTGGTTGTTGTTGCAAAGTTTTGGCAAAGCATCTGTTCTGGGTGCTGTTTCCCGTGACTCAGAGGGTAAATAGCAGTTGCTGTGCTCACCTGGTTTGCTTGCTAAAAATGAATGGGGAGCAGTCCAGGGGCTTGTTTCTTTCTTGTTTCCTGCTATTTCAGGCGAGTCCATCTCTGATTATGGGCTGTCAAACCTCAGAAATTCCTAGCTGCCTGTCCACTCTCTAATTTTTTATTTTATTTTAAATGAAACAGAAAAGGAACATAGCCCTCTTTCAGTGGACAGTCATAAACACTCCTAGGAGCAGGTGGATTTTGTGGGGCCTCTGGTGTGCAGCAGATGAGGGTACATGCCTGGGTAGAGGTGCAAGCACGGGGAGCAGCCCAATTTTTTGGCAGTGGACAAAGTACTGAGTAAGTACCGAGAAGCTTTATCATGAGCACATCAAAATATTTACATCCAGCTGCACAGATTTCCCTTGGGCGATTTGTTTTGACATTTTATACTGGGAATAACATGAAGAGGAGGGCTGTCTTTCTCTGCTACTTTTAAAACCTACCATACTGTAATTATAGTCATTATTTCAGGGCTGTTTCCCATTTTGGGGTGTCCAAGTGGGAAGGCAGAAGGACGGGGCTGAGCAATGAAGGAGTTGGTGTGGATTTACATCCTGGCAGGGCTGTGCTGGGTGTTGGAGATGGGGAGGTGTGAGTCTGGGAGGCGATGGCTGCACAGTCTGTGCTCTCACAATCACGAAGGCACACACAAGCACCACTGCACACACTCCTATATTCATGTTGGGCCACTGCCAACACTGCCACAGTCACATGTGGTGTGGGACTGTGATGTGTCCCTCTGACACATGCTGGAGCTTGCTGAGATCACCTTGGCTTGCAGGGGACTGGGATAAAATGGACCATCTCTGCCATGGGAAAAGGCTGGGAGAGCTGGGAGTGTTCAGCCTCTCTCCAGGAAGGCCTTAGAGCCCCTTCCAGTGCCTCAGGGGTCAACGTGAAAGATAGGGACAGCATCCTTAGCAGGGCCTGTTGCAACAGGACAAGAGATAACAGTTTTAAACTAAAAGGGAGTCTGTTTTAAAGTAGACAAAATGGTGAAGGTTTTTACAATAAGGCTGGTGAAGCACTGGCACAGGTTACCCAGAAAGGTAATGCATGCTCCATCCCTGGAAGCATTCAAGGCTAGATTGAATGGGGCTCTGAGCAACAAGGTTTAGTTGAAGATATCCCTGTTCATTATCAGGGGGTTGAATTAAATCACCTTTAACTGCCCCTTCCAACTCTAACCTGTCAATGATTTATCCTGGATCCTGACATCAGCCAGCTCTCAGTTGCAGCTGGGAATGCTGCTGATCTCCACACTTGCTGCAGAACAGGTAACTACAGACAAGTCAACTTGTGGGAGGAAGTAAGGTGAGGACAAATGGCAAAAAGCTGATGTTGAGGGCTGTAATTAATCCCAGGTGTGAGGGTTCCCTGGGGGGACACTGGGGTGTTTCCTCCTTTGGCCACTACCTTTGGCAACAGTTCACTCCAGGTTTTGTGTTTCCACTGCCTTGCTTGTGGAGCATCTCTCTCCTTTTCCTGGGCAGGGATTGCTTTTGATGTTGCAAGTGAAGGAGTGGTAGCTGGCCAGCATGGTAATATACCCTCCTGGCAAGGTCTGTGGACCTCTCTGTAACATGGTGAAGGAATGGTAGGGATACAATGTTCAGGCAATGCCCAAAGCCAGTTGCTGTGGTTCTTCTGATGTCCCTGTCCTTAATGAGTGGAGGATGTTAAGGTCTGCAGTGAAATGATCCTGACGTAGCTAACAATACAAATTTCTAAGTGGTTACCTCATAAAACTTGCACAAAATGCCAAATTCAGAATAACAAATGTCTTGGATTTTTCCCTTTTCAAATACAAGGAGCCCCAAAGTTTGTTACTTTGATCTTTGAAAACTTTATAGAAGGCTGCAATGGATTGGCATGGGTAGGACAATCACCAGGAAGGGAAGATGTAAATGAAGGAGTTTTTGGGCAGTGAAAAGGAGATGGGAAGCCTTAGACTGCTGGTCATCCAGTTAACCTAAACATAGCCAAGGAGTGTCTATCTTCATGAAAAGAGTGGTCAGACATTGGAAGGGGCTGTGCAGGGAGGTTTGGAGTCCCCATCCCTGGAGATATCCAGGGAAGGCCTGGATGTGGCACTGTGCTCTGGGTGGGTGACAAGGTGGGGGTCAGGCACAGGTTGGACTAGATGGTCTGTGAGCTCTTTTCCAACCTGAGCTCTTCTGGGATTCTGCGATCCCACTGGGATGTGGTATCATCACTGTGTGCAGTGTAGCTGGTGGGATGTGGGAATGGCTCCAGAAAGAGAGGACTTGGGGAATGGAATTGGCAGCCAAGGCAGGAGCACACAGCTCTGCCCATTCTGCCGGGCTGAAGTGGAATGTTGTACTGGGGCTCATTTCTGCTGATGAGCAAAGGGCAAGGCTTGAGGTCTGGCTGCTCCATGGGTGGGTTGGTGCTTCAGGACAAAACGGGCTTGGGTTAATGAAAAATAATTCAGATCTGGGAAGAAGAGTGTTTTTATTCTCCCTTTTAGATCCTCTTTGGGTTCTTCACAATTAATTTCTGCTCAGGCTCCATGCACAGCCTTGACCAAGCCACTCTAGGCTGAGTTACATGAAATAGATTTTGGTGGGTACCTAATTAAGGGCTGGAATCTCTTGTTTACCTGGTCCTCAGCTGTGAAGCCCATGAGTTAATTCCATGTGAGAAACTCAAGCATAGGCTTGAGCATCCTTACATGCTAATTGAAATCCTGAGCTCTTTATTCCAACTGGGGAAGGCAGAGACAATACTTTTCTCCCAGGCTCTGGGTGGTTTATGAAGCACCTGGAAATACGGGGCTGCGACAGTATGGAGCTTTTCAGAAAAAATAGAGGGAAATTGGCCAAGATACTCCTTGTGATTGTGATTTGTAAAGCCAGCTGATGCCCATGATCACAGACTGCCGAGGGTGGATCTTTCAGGTCTCTGCTGCTCCAGCTCTTTGCTTTTCTGTGGGTGGAGGTGGCTGGAATTTCAGGCTATAAATCCCCAGGAGACCATCTGAGCAAGTTTATTTTGCTGTAGTTTTTTGCTTCTAGTCAAGGGGCCTCCTCCCTTCCCCTTCAAACCCTTCCTTTGCTCTGTGTTTCCTCCTCTGAAATCCTGTTTCCTTCTTCCCACCAGGATTCCCTCCCTACCAAGAAAATCCGAGCTGCTTATTTTAATGTTTGAGATAGATACAACATATGATTGAGGGTCTGGGCACCTCCATTTCAAAATAGTTTTTCCAAAGAGCTACTGCCTGCAGTTACTGGCCAGGAGGAGGCTGGCATCTTGGAGATGGGCTTTTTGAAGGAGGCGACTCTGTGCTGGGGTTCACAGAATGATGAAATGCGTGCTGGTGATTCCCTTCCAAGGGTTTTCCAAGTCCTTATTCCCACCTCCACATACCCAGGGAACAGTCTGGAGGAGTACCAGTTCTTGGTTCTCCTCATTTTGCTCTTATTTAGAAGGGTGCAGCTCTGATTGGTGCTGCTGAGAGTGTTGATCCTGCATGGTGGTGGAGGAGTAAGCGAGGGTTTTTAATCATTTGTTCCAAGTGTAATTCCTAGGCTGTTCTGAGTCACGTCAGGAGCTGCAAAACCAGGCACCCCGTCCCTCGCGCTGGCGGACGATGACATCGATGAGGAAGAGCACTCCCAGCCCTGCCTGCCGTGCCCTGGCTCTGCACACACAACCAGGGAAAAACGAGGGCCCTGCCTGGTAGGAAAAGGAAATGCAAGGGGTAAAATGCGAGCCGGAGGGCGATTTGCCAGGGTGACAGTAAGAGTGGTCTCAGGGTCAGGTTGCAGGTCTGTGGTGTAGAGCACACACACAAGCATGGCAAGACGCGTGGCAGTCCCAGGAGGTGGTGCATCTCGGGAGGAGGCTGTGGTTCAGGAGGTACCTTCTCCCTGCAACACAGCTTGCTGTTAGGCAGTGCAAAGATGTGGCTGTTGGAGGAGGAAGAAGAGGGATGCAGCGGTGCCTCCTGATACTGTCTAGAGAAGTGGTGGATGCCCCACCCCTGAAAATCAAGACCAGTTCAGGCAGGACTCTGAGCCTGATGTAGTTGAAGATGTCCCTGCCCATGGCAGGGATGTTGGACTAGATGACCTTTAAAGATCTCGTCCAACCTGAAATTCTGATTCTGTGATTCCCAGGAGCTCTGTGTTTTCCATAAAGCTGATTTGGGTGAAATCCAGAGAAGCATCAAGCTAGAACTGTGTATGCCCAGATATGCTCAGTGGGAAGAAGCAGTCTTCTAGGAGAAGGATGAGGCTTTTGAGAAGGAAACATCCCATCTCTCTCAACCCAGCAGGCTGGGAGAGATTGAGTTCAGCTTCTCATTATTGCAGCTGTACTCAGGAGACGAGGCAGTTTTACTTTATTTTGATATTAAAGACATTCTTTAAAGAAGTGTCAGCCCATAGCCTGTCACTTCTATAGTTAAAAAATTGTAGCTGCTTGCCTGGGGTGTATTTGAGAACAGCAAGGAAGAAACTGTATTAGATTAATAAGTGAAGGTTTAATTAATTGTCATTATTGCATAATGGTGTCCTCTAATTAATAGGTAACGGGCAGCCTCTGAATTAATGCATGAGTGGGGTCTCCAGTGATGCTATCAGAGAGGGGTTTTATTGCTGGGAAGTGCAGTTTTGCTTAGTCTTTCTAGTAAATTTAGTAACTGTGAGAGCCAAAGGGTGTCTGTGACAGTGTGTGCTGTGCCTGGGGTGGCAGGGTCTTTTTGGGACAGCACGCATCTTCCCTAAATGCATCAGACCTGGAATGCAACCAGGGTTTTGTTCAAGTCTGTTGCTGGCCTGCTGCAGGCAGAGGCCTGACAAGAAGCTGTTCTCGTGTTTTATTCTGTCTGCAGTAGCTTGGAAAGTGGTTGCTTGTATCGTGGCCATGGTTTTCCTCTTTTTTGTTCTTAAAAATCTCTCATGCTGTCATTTTGGTGTCCCTTCTTCAGCTGGTGGGTTCCTTTCTGCTGCTCTACAGGCACATGAATGGTTCACAGATTCACAGATACCTGCTGGAGGGGATCTCTTTCTCCATCTCCCCATCTCTATTTCTCCCTTCTTTTTTATGCTTTATGTGACAGTGTTTGGGTTAAGTGGAGTGAGATGACATGGAATGACTTAGGATACAGAGCTTGGTGTAAAGCAAAACCTGGTGATAAATTTGGGGATGGAAAGGAGATAGAAGATGAGGGGGGCACCCTCTTCTCTGTAGACAGGTGGCAGTAGGTGGGATTCCAGGCTGAGAGAATGTAGGATGCTATCAGCACCCTGAAGAGTTCACCCTGTGAGAAGAGACAGGCAGAGGGATGCAGATGTGGTAGAATACTGGGGAAGAAACGCGGCATAGATCCAGGATAGCTATTTCTTCATTTTCCTGTCAAACCACCCTAGACCTGTCCCACCTTGATTTTAAAGTATATTTTGTCCCTTGTAAGCCTAGTGATTAAAGCACTCTTCCCTGCATCCTAATGTGCACTTAGACATTGACATGGGTTTCCCAGAGAAGCTGTGGCTGCTCCTGGATCCCTGGAAGAGTCCAAGGCCAGGTTGGATGGGGCTTGGACCAACCTGGGACAGTGGAAGGTGTCCCTGCCCATGGCAGGGGGTGGCACTGGATGAGCTTTAAGGTCCCCTCCAACACAAACCATTCTGTGATGTTATTTCCTGCGGTGATAATCCTGCTGCTTTCAGAGAGATGGGTGTGGAGGTGGCTTTGGCTCTGTTACGGAATTTGCACCTTCTCATACCAGCAGAGAGCTGAGACCTTAGAGCTGATTTAATTTTCTTTCAGTTAGACCACCCCCTATCCTCAAATGAAAACTTCAGTTATGCACCCAGGGAGTTTTTCCTCCCATTTTACACTGAACTCTTGTGAGATGCCATGATCTTTGAGTGATGGTTATAGGCTCTGTCAGAGGAGAACCATCATTCTGACAGACAGCAGGTATTTTGGAAATAAACGACAAAAAAAAAAACCCAAAAAACACCAGGTTGTGGAAGTAAAGAATGTGTATTTTTGTTGCTTCTGTGGTTGCAAACTATCTCTCCTCACCAAAGGCAGCTCTTGAAGAGAGGAAGCACAATTTGGCTAAAATTGCTTGAATGAGGTCATAAAATTATACTCCATGAATGGTCCTGTTATTCACAAAGGACAGTTGTTTGGATGGAAACTGCCGAAGACCTTTCATTGGTACAGTGGGGAAAAGAAAGAGATTTCATGAGCCTCCCACAATTTAGCTGCTGAGGGGATTCATACTGATGTAACAGCCAAATATTCTGTTAGAAACCATTTGTACTCTACTGGACTCTGGGGGCTGTTGCACCTTGGATGTGATCTTGAGCAGAGCTCATCAGATACTGCTTGTGAGAAAGTGCATTTGTGTTGTGTCTTAAGTATCCAGGTGTATCCAGGACCCCGTTTCCCAGAGCTTGGAGCTCTTCCTTGCCATAACTCCTTTAGGTGAGCCGCTGCTCATGCATGGGGTTTCTCTGGATGTGGGACTGGGGGGAGAAATCCCCTCCTGCAGTAGGATGCAGGGGATACTCCACTCACCTGGAATGACAGAACTTCATGTTCTGGAACCTGGAACGTAGAACTTCTACATGAAAAAAATAGTTACCGAAATTATCTGCTGTGCCAGTCAACAAGGCCAGGCCTTCTTGCAGAAAAGAGTCAAGGAACCTGTAGTGCATCTTGCCTGGAAGAGTGCCTGTGCATCAAGCCTTGGATATGCCACCTCACTTGCATTGCAGTACTAACACACCTGGCGTGCTCAAGAGGATTTCCTTCGTGTGCTTGGTTTTCAGCTGGAAGATTCAAACTGATGAAAAGCCCAGATCTGACTTTATACCAACAGGTTTTTAGTTTAGGAGGCCAGAGAAAAGGAGCAGGCTCTTTAGGAATATTAAACTAATAGAGGGCAGGGTTGGACGGGATATTGGGAAGGAATTGCTGGCTGGGAGGGTGGGCAGACCCTGGCACAGGGTGCCCAGAGCAGCTGGGGCTGTCCCTGGATCCCTGGAAGTGTTCAAGACCAGGTTGGACAGGGCTTGGAGCAACCTGGAATAGTGGAAGGTGTCCCTGCCCATAGCAGGGGGTGGGACTGGATGAGCTTTAATGTCCTTTCCAACACAAATCATTTTAGGATTCCCAGAAGCCCTGTATTTCTCATAAGATTGCTTTTTAATTTTTTTTGTAGTTCAGCAGATGAAGAGCCAACTTCATTTAATAAGGGATATTGGCTGAGCTTCAGGGTATGGATTAAATACAGCAGTGTGTGAGGAATGGAGAAAAGACTGAATGCAAAGAGGCTGGTTCTTCTGTCCATAACCTCAAAAAAAGCAAGAGGTAAAGGGATCCAGAGAAAGGACAACAGGAGAGAAAAGCAAAATATAGATCTTTCTCTTTATTTTTTTTTTTCCCCTATTGCATTAGTTCTTTTTTCTGCAGGTGTCTTACAAAAGCTATGTTTTGTCATCTTCTATATTTCATACCTCCTGTGTCCATGCCAGGATACCTGCTTTTATATGGTGGACAATGGGAGTGCAGCTGGCACTGAGCCGAAGCCTGAGCTGTTCTGTACCTCATGTGGATTTGAGTTCAAATAAATAGTTTGACTCACTCAAGGAGTGAATCAGAAGAAGGAACTCAAGCCTCTAGCCTACAAGCACCGTGCTGTGCAAGCAAGGTGTATAAACATGTTAAGTTTTTCTTAAGTGTGCAGTCCAACGTGAAGCTTGTGCTGGAACAGAGTTGGCGTTTCAGACCCACCGTAGCCCTGCTCAGGAGAGTGCAAGGATATTTTGGTTTAGACCTGATATTATAGGCATCCAGGGGAGTGGAAGTTTGTTGTCTGTCCTGTTCTCAGATCTGTCTTTGGTGCTGAGTGCTTTCAGTATGAGTGAACTGCAGTGTTAAAAAGTAGAAACAGGGAAGGCATCCCCTCTGGAGCCTCCACAGCAAAGTGGGCAGAAGATGATGATCCTGTGTTCAGATTTCTTGCTGTTGGAAAAAGTTGGTGCCTTGCTGGTGGTGGGGACAGGTTCTCCTGGCCTAGACTGGCTTTGGTCACTCAGCCACCCAGCGAGGTCACACCAGCATGGTGATGGGTTTAAGCCTAGTGGTGCAAGTTTCCCTTAGCCATTGTGTATCCAAGCTGGATTGGAACCACTGAGTGTGACCAGGAGGAGTGGTTTTAGTTTTAAACTAAAAGAGGAGACATTTAGAATAGGTACTGGGAAGGAATTCCTGGCTGTGAGGGTGGGGAGGCCCTGGCACAAGTTTCCCAGAGAAGCTGTGGCTGCTCCTGGATCCCTGGGGGTGTTCAAGGCCAGCTGGATAAGGCCTGGAGCAACCTGGCCTACTGGATATCATTCCCACGGTGGTTGGGATTGGAACAAAGTGATATTTCCAACCCAAATCGTTCTGTGATACTGTGTGACATCTTCTAAAAACAGAGTTGTAGGACAACTCCACCAGGATGGACAGTCCAGGTTCCTGGTGAGCTTTGCAGCTTCTCTGGGCTTTCTGCTGAGTCCCACCAGCAGCCTCTTGGAAAACCAGAAGGGGTGTGACCACTCAGTCCACAGATGTCTTCACCAAGGCCTCAGGCCGATGGATGTGCTTATCTGCATGAGTATTACTCACCTGAGGAGGGGCTGTGAGACGATACCCTTGGTTGTCATTGCTGGCTGGTTTTGTCATGCCTCCAAAGCCTTGCAAATCACTCAAGGCGTGACATGGTCGTCTGTGTATGAGAGGTGAGATCTACTCAGAAATTGTTTTTATTATGTGTTGGTGATAGCAGGTAAATAATGTTCACTCTGGCTTGTGCATGGGAAGATGGTTTTCTCCTGTGCCTTCAAATGAGGTGATTAATAACAACCATTAATCCCCATGAATGACAGCAGTATATTAGGAGCAAAACACATGTTACAATAATTTGAGAGGCTGTTGTTGGGTCATAGGCTAACTCATTTTTTTCATGTACAATATTTTCACAAGGTGTAAATATTTCTAGGCTTGAGATGTTGGCTGGAGATCAAATTTTGGGTATCAGCATCACTGTCTGGACCAAAACTGAACTGAACTTCCCGTGTAAGTTAATTAAAGCAGATTTAGATTGGATATTAGGAAGAAATTTCATAATGTGAATGTGCTGAGGCCCTGGCACAGGTTTCCCAGAGCAGCTGGGGCTGCCCCTGGATCCCTGGAAGTCCCCAAGACCAGGCTGGGCAGGGCTTGAAGCAACCTGGGACAGTGGAAGGTGTTCCTGCCTGTAGCAGGGGATGGGATCAGATGAGCTTTAAAACTTATTCCAATTTAAACCATTCTGGGATTCTGTGAATTCAAAAGTTGGATTTCAGAAAGCCTGGACTATTCATAAGCTTAAATTGAATTTGGCAACTGGGTATGTTGAAAATCCCCAGGGGGAGCTAATTTATTTTTAATGTCCAGACATTTCAAGTGAAATGTCACAATGAAATGTGTCATTTTGGAAATGCCAAAACATTTTCTTTTTGACAGCTTCTCAATGAAGCTTTTCAACTTTTTTTGTTTGAGAATTACAGTTAACAGTTAGAAGGAGGAAAGATTAAACAAGACTTGGTAGTAGTGGACTAAGACATTTAGTTTTGATTCAAACGAAATGTGGAGGGGTGTCAAGCTTTTCTTTTTTTTTCCTGTGTTGCCAAACTTCTTTCACTTCCCCCTAGATCTGTTTCTCATTGACTCAAGACATTTACCTCCTACTTTTAATACAAGTAGGACATGTCATTAGATTAAAAAAATAATAAAAAAAGTATTCACCTCTTCCAGCTCCTAGAACTCCCTGGTTTGGAATTTGTGAAAACCACTGTTGGAAAACTTGCGCAGGAATATGTAAAACAGCCCATTACATGTGGTGATCCTAAATTCAGAATTTCATGGCAGGGCTGTAGGGCTACCCATGATGCCCAGGGCAGCATCCCAACCCTCACTGGCCATCCTGGGCTCCACAGTAAAGCAGGTGAGGCCCTGATGAATCCACTGGCAGGAGTTGCTGAGGCATCATTCCAAGGCTGGAGGAGGTGATGACACACCCTGGGGAGCTGGCACCACAGCTTAGGGAGCATTGTCCTGACTGAGCCCACCAAGCACAGCCAGGTGGTGGGTTCCCCATCCCTGACAGTGCCCAAGGCCAGGTTGGACAGGGCTTGGAGCAGCCTGGGATAGTGGAAGGTGTCCCTGCCCATGGCCCCTTCCAACCCAAACTGTTCTATGACTTTACAACCCTGAGCTGCTGCACTGCCCATTCTCTCTCTGCACCATCTTCCCACCCTCCTAAAAGCAAAGTCTGTAATTTTTTTCAGGTCAATGCCCCTTTTTATTTTGGAGGGTAAGCTCGACAGTCGTCTCGGTGGAGCAAGATGTTTTCCTTTGTAGGGCCTGTTACCACATGTCTGGCAGTGGAGTGACATCATTCTCAAGCTGGGGTCTGCAGTGAGCCATTGATCTTGATGTACCCTCTTTGCAAGCAGTAATGTGTGTTCTTTCCTTAGCATTTTGGGCAGGAGATGCATCATGCTGCCTGCTGGAGCCCGGGGAGGAGCATCATCAAAATGAGGGATGCCAGAGGCTTAATTGGTCCTTGAGGATCAGCCCCCAGCTCGTTTCTGTCTTCAGCTCCTTTCCACTGTAGTCGTTCCCCTGGGTCTGAAGAATTGGTATGAAAAAAAGAGTTTCCCATCGCAGTGAGTCTCAACTAATTTTATTTTGTGTTCTGGAGGAAACTGTGCGATATTCAGTAGGCAGGAAACAGATAAAATCGGGGTAAAAAAAAGAAATCACAGAATTGTCCAGAAATTACTCTGAAAAAGCTGCTGATTTTTCAGACTGGAACATGAAATCCTTTGCACCTTGCTCCCCTACTTGAACCATCCCTCGGCAGTCTGGGGGCTGTAATTCTTTGCTGTGTTATCATTTGCTCCCACAAGGCAGAGAGCAGCCCTCTCCTGCCAAAACACTGGCAGGCTTTTTGCAAGGGCAGCACCACCAAACAGGGGACCTGAGGACACTGGAGGTCAGGGCTGGACATGTTGACTTCCTTTACCCTAATTAACAGGCTAAGCTTCCAAGTGCAGCCCAAAAGCAAGTGTGTGGTGGTGGGAGAGGCAGAGAGAGTTGGGATGCGTGGAGGGGTGAGTGATCCCTCTGGAATTGCTGGAGAATTCCCGTGCCCACTGGCGACTGGGAGCTGTCAACGCCGCAGCGGGTGAGATGGAGGTCGCAAACCTCTGGAGCAACATTTTGCACAGTGTGGATCCAGTAGCTGTCATCCTCATCCGAGGTTTGGGAAGAACTGTGTGCAGGGGGATGGAAGCAGCCTCATAGCTTTTGTTTCTTTAATTGCTAACAGCAAGGCACTGCTGTTCTCTGGAGGAGATGGGAGATGCTCAGGTTTATATTTGGTCTTCTCCTGTTACTTTTACCTGGCTGGCTTCAGTCTCCACTGCTGAGCTCTGGAGGATTTTCATGCTGTTAAAATAGAATTAGCCAGCACCAAAGAGAGGTTTTTTTTTGTTTTTTTTTAAAGCTTATTTAACTGCGAGACAGCAATAGGGAAATGTCACCAAACATTTGCTTGGTTCTGCCGTCAGGTTGGTGTAGCAGGGCTTTCAGATGGTTGCCCATATGTGGGGAAAACACATTTTCTGTTACTCATACTGCAAGCAGCTGTGTGTGGAAAAGGCAACCTGCAGCTCTCTTAGCTACAGGGTGCAAGGCAGAATTCATTTTCTGTTTTCTCCAAGCCCCATCCAGCTTGGACTTGGACACTTCCAGGGATCCAGGGGCAGCTGCAGCTTCTCTGGGCAACCTCTGCTGTGGCTCCAACACCCTCCCAGCCAGGAATTCCTTCCAAATATCCCATCTGGCCCTGCCCTCTGGCACTGGGAAGCCATTGCCTGTGTCCTGTCCCTCCATGCCTTGTCCCCAGTCCCTGGGCAGCTCTCCTGGAGCCCCTTTAGGCAGCTCCACATCTTCCAGGACTGAGGACCCCAGAGCTGCATGTGGGACTCTAGATGGGGTTGTACCAGAGCAGAGGGATAGATTCCTCTCCCTTGACCTGCTGGCAATATCTCTTCAGATATCCCTTGGTGTAGTGGATTTACCCTGGCTGGATTTCAGGCACCCATCAAAGCATCTCTCTCACTCCCCTCCACAGCTGGACTTCGGAGAGAAAATATAATGAAGAATCCATGAGTTAAGAACTGTGAGAGATCCCCCACCTAATACTATAGTGGGCAAGACAGATTCAGCTTGGGAGTAATCTAATGATTAACAACAAAATCAGAGCACAATAATGAGAAGACCTTAAAACACTTCCTCTCCACCCCTCCCTCCTTCCTCAGTGGCACAAGGAGACAGGGAATGAGGGTTGTGGTCAGTTCGTCACGTGTTCCTGCCACTGCTCAGGGAGAGGAGTTGGAGTCCATCCCTGATCCAGCGTGTGCTCTCCTCTCCACAGGCTTCCCATGGGATCACAGTCTCTCTCAGGCATCCCCCTGCTCTGGTGTGCGCTCCTCCAGGGGCTGCAGGTGCATCACTGCATCCCTGTGCCCTCCATGGGCTGCAGGGAAATCTCATGTCTGGCACCTGGAGCAGCTCCTGCCCCTCCTTCTCCACTGCCCTTGGTGTCTGCAGGGTTGTTCCTCTCACATGTTCTCACCCTGCTCTTCTGTGGCCACAATTAAAACTGGGCAACAACTTTTTCTTCTTAAATCTGTTATCACAGAGGCATCACCATCATTCCTGATGGGCTTGGCCGTGGGGTCTGTCCTGGAGCAGGCTGGCATTGGCTCTGCTGGACATGGGGGAAGCTCCTGGCAGCTTCTCACAGAAACCACCCCTACAACTATCAAAACCTGGCCATGCAAACCAAGTAAATCTGGGTAAGAGCATTTTCCACACACACACCCATAGGCAGGTGTGAAGCCCTCATGGACACTGGAATCTCCCATCCATCAGCTTGTGCACTGAGTTGGTGTCTTCAGGGTGGTCAGGGCTTGCTCTTGCAACCTGTGCCATGGTTACCCTTCTCCAAACCCAGCAGGATCTGTGCCAAAGGAGCACATGCTTGTCAGGCTGAATAAAAAGAAAACCCCTCCTTAAGCCTATTTAGGGTGCCTGTGATTTATTTTTTTCTTTATACAGTGCAAATGGTTAGTGCCTGTGTGGCAATACAAAGCAGGAAGAGAAATGCTGCTAAGTGCTGATTACTTCTTCATGTGGGCACAGCAAGGGTTCACTCAGAGGTCTGGGGGGAATGGTGTTTTTGTGATTCTGTAAATGGCTGCACTCAAAGGTGGTAAATTGAATTTCTCTAGTCCCTAACATATATATATATATTATATATATATATATATATATAAATTATATATATATACACATATATGTATATATATTTATATATTTATATATTTATATATTTATATATTTTTATTAGCCTGGATAGACTGAATGGTGAGGCTTTGGCTCACCCTCCCCCCGTCCCTTGTTAGCAGGATGCTTCTGTTATCTTTTGAGATGAAAGGTGCCCCAGAAATGTAAACCACCAATGAACTGTGCTCCTTTTAATGTAAAATAGTAATAATAAATACTGTCCTGCTGTTCCCCTCATCCCTTGTCGTCACAAAGCACTCCATAAATTGCACTCCAGCCTCTTGCATTCCAGCTGTTGTGCGCACCGAGACACAGCCGTGCGTGGGAATAAAAGAAATACTACCTTTGGGGTCACTGCTGATGTTACCCACAGGTTAATGTGAGTGGTTTGTATTTCCCTTCACTCCCCCTAAATCCAGTCTCTGATCCATGTTGATCTGGAGGCTGAGTTCAGCCTGCAGCAGTTTATGCCTTTATCTCAGTTGAGTCCTAATACCACCTGGCACAGTGGCTGTCTCGCGTCCCTCTGGCCTGGGCAGAGTCAGTGACCTGGTCTCTGCTCACCAGGGAGTAGATTGAGGCTCAGTGGAATCCTGGGTGTTCACCTGTCCTAGAAATGGGACAGGGCTGTGTTTTTGACGGCCTTGCTTTGCTGCCTTTTCCCATGGATTTAAAACTGCCACCTGGCGCGATGCTCAGGTTTCCCTTTGGCAGGGTCTGTTCTTCTCCTCCTGGGCTTGGGTCTTAGCTCATGGAGGAGAGTCTCAGCCATCCCTATATCATGTTTTCCTTCTGTCAGCTGCACCTCCTTCCCATCCTGCATCCACTCAGAGGTTGAGTGTTTTGTAAGGAGGGATGAGTGTGCCTGAGCTCTTCAATGTCTCCATGGGGATCTCCTGGCTCCTCAGAACATCCTTTAGCTCCCTGGTTGTCCTTCCTTCCTCATCCTCATGCTTTTGGCTCAGGAGAGAACAACAGCCAGTAAGTCAGATGCTGTCCCAGCCCACACACAACAGTTTAAATTCCCCAAGTGAAATTAATTTTTAAAATTTCATTAGCCATCCAAAATTCTTTCCTAGCACTGAACCAAATTTATATTTTGGAATCATAAAATGGTTTGGTTTGTGAAGTCCATTTAGTCTGCTTGTAATGGGACATCTTCCATTAGGATGCTCAGAGCCCCATCCCACCAGGACTTGAATGTTTCCAGGGATGGGACAGCCACCTTCTTTGGGGGTCTTCTTTGTCCTCCAAAACTGGAAGGCTAAACATTTGATACTCAGCTGCAAACTGGCCTCCACACTGATTTGCTGGGGCTCAGGCATATCCCAATTATCCAAATTCAGACCGGGTTCCCGTGATCTGGTCACAGCCTGGGGGACAATAACCTCCATCACAAAGGTCCAATCCAGCAGCCTGGGTTATTTTAAAGCAGGTAAGTGGAACAGCCCACTGAGATAAATGCTCAGGTAATCACACAGGTCCAAACTGTGAAACCACCTTATGTCATCAAAGCAATTTGAAAATCAATTTGATGTCTGGCAGGGAGGCAGACACGTTGGATCCCTTCGGTGTTCATTAGCATTCAGGTGGCAGCACTCTGCCAAAGCTGCTTTTTCTGGGAAAGCTATTGAAAAAAATTTAAAGGAGGGGGAAAAATTAAAATTGGGCATTAACCATAATTTCCTCTCATTAAAGGTAACAACAGCCCCAGCACCAGTCTGGAATGGGGCTGGTTGATGGATTTTCAAGGTGGGGAAACAGAGTGCAAACCACAGAAGCAAAGTGATCAAATAAGAAAGCAAATGAGGCACCCCCCTTGTTTTTAACAAAGGCAGGAGCGGGGCCAGTGGCAGAGTGGTTTAACTGAGCAGTTAGAAAATTGGAGGTCAAAGCCTGACATGGCTATTGATGAATTGAGGGTGTTGGAAGAAGAGTAGCAGACATCATGAGTGGGCTGTAGGGACTGAAACATGAAGCAAGATTAAAAGAAGTTAAGTACCTGGAGGTGGTGTGGCTGTGCAGCAGTGAGGTGAACCATAATTACAGTCACCACATGCTGCAGACTGGAGAGAGACCAAGGGAGAGAGGATCAGAGGGGGGTAAGGCAGAGGAAGCGGGGGAAGATTCATGGTTTTGAATGTGTTTGTTCCAGATGTGTTTGGGCAGGTTGTGTGGTGCAACACCTGCTGGTCACCCCTTTTTTGCCATCTCCTCCTGAGTTTACTCTAGTTCATACCCTGATGTTTCCCATACAGCCTCAGGTCATTAGTGAAGGGCTGGATTGTGCTCTGCTGGCTGAGGATGAGACTGGGGTAATCTCATGGATCTCCAGCATCCTCATGGACATGGGGTTCAATGCTTGAATGAGCAAATCCTTTGAAGCTCTGGCCTGGTGATTCATACCATGTGGGACATACTGAGCAGGGTGCTGGGGTGGAGCTGGCTTGGGGCTGGTAGTAGCTCTCAGGAGGGGGTTCCTTCCTGATACTGCCAGGTGTCAGGCTCCCATTGCAGCTTTTCTTGCAGTGGTGTCACTTAGTTGCTCTCACTTGATGAGGTCGCTTGTGTTCATGAAGGCTTTTATGAGCTTCATATATTCCTATCATCATGCCTCCCTTTGAAACTAGAGGGGAGATGATGCCCTGGGCAGGTGATGTACTGAAAATTGTAGGTGCAGACACTTGAATGTATTTTTTTTATTAAGCTTTCTGGTTTACAAAGGCGAGCTCTAAATGAATCCCTAACGACTGTGACTGCAAAATTATCCCCATGAATCCAAGCGTAGCTGCACCTCCCTGAGTCTGCAGGTAGCCTGAGACAGTAAAATAATGGGTGAGCACTTCTGCCTCTTACCAGATGCTTCAGGGAGCTCAGCTTGGTGACTTTGCCTTGATTGATCTTGACTGACTTTTCCCCTGATAATTATTTTGGTGTCTTAAGTGACAAAGAGAATGGACTGAGGAGTGGCATGGGAGTTGTAACTAGATGACCTTTAAGGTTCCTTCCAACCCAGACAGTTCTCTGATTCTATGGTTCTAAATCTCCCAAAGCCTGCTAGCACCATATTTTTCCATGTTTGCACCGATTGCATGATCAATTAATTGATTGAAGCCATGTTTGCATGTAACATTTTTCATCTGGCTTCTCGAGGAAACAAATCTGGGACCTGGCGCTTTCTCTGTCCCATCAGTAATTCCTGAACCATGAAGTGCATAAGGGTCAGACTTGTTGGAGGACTAGGAATAATTTGAAGTGCTTAGAATTCTTCAGAATAAATGTCTTGCTAGAGACCCAAGTGAGGAAACATCTGCAGTGATATGAGACACACCAGTGAAGGTAGCGCCATGCCACGTGGTTGCCACCCAACTGCAGATGGGTGGATGCTTTTAAACAAATTAATCCTGAGGGTGCCTGCAATCTCTATGCAGCCAGACACTCGTGGGATAAATCCTGGACCTAATTCTGAGCTGTCTGGCATCTCATGTAGTCATCCAGCTTCAGCAGAGCAGGGACAGGCAGCAGCCTCACTGGAGTTTGACTGCAAGGCACTGAGGGACTGGACCTTTTGCATGTGTCTGAGCCGGGCAGACGCAAGTCTTGAGTCAAATTAAAAAGCACAGCAACTTGTGAGTTCGTTAGACATGACTAAGGGCTGCTTGGGTTAATGGAAAAGCTGAGCAGTGCTTAATTGTTCCTTCATAGAGAGCACATGGAGGAGCTATGGAGGTGATCAGAGGGGATGTGTGTAAGGTGTCACTTGTGTGCTTGTAGGGTGGGAGGGATTAGATAAGCCAGCATCACTTTAGGAAAAATATAAAACTAAGACTCAGAAGCTTTTATTGTGAGGGCTGTTGGTGCCAGAGCAGATGCAGCAGGGAGCTGGCCTGGGATGCTGTGGTTCAATTTTTTTTTTTTTTTAACACATTTGCTTTATATGGGGGGGGGATCTTGTGCCAAATGAGATACCATGTGCTGGTGACAATCTTGCTGTGTGCCATGTGGCTGGCACAGAGCCTGTGTGTAAGTATTGAAGGGTGGGAGGTTGTCTGTGTGCCTGCAGACCCCTGTCAGCTGAGTGCTGCTGGACACATGGACTGAGCCACAGCTCTGCTGTGGAAGTTGGGCAGTGACACAGAGAAGGTCAAGAACTTCCTCCCTACAGTGGCTTCCCAATGTCTTCTCCAGCCATCCTGGAATCCTACAATAGTTTTATGTTGGAAGGGGGTCTTAAGGATCACCTAGTTCCATGTCCCTGCCATGGGTAGGGACACTTTCCACTAAACCAGGTTGCACTGACAGAGGCCAAGGGTAGAACGTGAAGGGTGGGCAGCTTTCAAATCTCTAAACAAAGCCTCTGCAACCACTCCATCCCATGAAAAGATGTATTTGTGCCTCCCACCTTTCTATTGCTTAAACCCCTGGTCTCCATGGCCAGCCTCACCTCTTTGCTTGCCCATCACTTGCTGATTTGTTTTGCAGCTATTTGGGAAGGTGGGAGAAAAGGCAAAGAAGAGAGGAGGGGTTGGGAAAGGCATCCCAGTTGTTGGAGTCAGTGGACAGAACCCTGCTGTTGCCCCAAGGGGAGACAGGGACACCAGGCTGAGCCCCAGCCAGAATCCACAACCCTCCATCACAGCTGTGAGGAGTCAAGGAGAATTCAGTGTTATATTAGCACAGAAAAACACACTCGATGCAGGAACATCATGAGGTGAAATAAAAATTTTATACATCTTTCCTTTTTCTTTCTCCCTCTTTTACGCCTCGGTAGCACACACTGAAGTTGTCTGGGTGGATCTGATCTCAGTGCTTGGGTCATTTTATGACTGTTCTTGCTGTTTTCCTGGGAGTCAAGTGATTTATGTGCATCTTTGCAGATCTGGGCCTTTAGCTAATATTGAAGTGCACACCCACGCCTGCCACTATGGCAACATCTAATAACCCCAGAGTAGAAAAATATTTCCTTTTCATTGTAGCAGTTAAGCTGGAATTTCTGAGAGGACTGATGGCATGAAGTGCTGAACTCCCACCCAGGTAAATAAGAGTCGAGCATGTTATTCTTTCCAGTTCTCTTTTTGACGAACTCCATGGAGTACAACTCTGCTGATAGTAGATTTAGTGGGGAGAGGAGGCAGCTGGAGCCTGGGTGGCTTCCTCACAGCCATTCTTGCTGGTACTTTGGAGCATTTCAGCATCACCCCAAAGCTCATGTGCTGGGAAAAGCCAGTGCCATGCAGAGTAAGGTGGTGCTGGATGGAGGAGGATGCTGTCCCCAGCTTTCCTCGATAACTGACTCACCCCAGAGTGACTGCAGGACTTGAACTCTATTTTGGCAGCTCTGGCTCCTAACCCTGGCTGCCTTCAAGGGCTGTGTCTTCCCTAGAAGAGGTTTGCACTGTGGTGGTGATAGTGAGATCCCTTCTGGTCCCAGGCTGGGCTTCTCGTCCTCAGCAATCAGGTGCCAAATGCTCAATGTGCCCTAACGTTTCGTTTGGTAACTTAAGGTCTAGCAGAAGCATTTGGCCCCAGCATGTTGCCTCTCCCTGGGTCACACTGAGGGATGTTGTGTGTGGATACCCAGGGGAGACCCCTAAAGGTGTTTTGAAGCTGGGGGGAGAAAGGGGAGGAATTAAATAAAAATAAGAGAATGTTTGTCCCCCCGAGCCAGCAAAGCGGGATTAATGAAATTCTGCAAAGGGCAGAGGGAGGGCAAGGACACAGTCAGCAAAAATGGATCTGGATGGCTGTAACATAAATATAGAGGGGGTGGAGGAAGCTGGAGACACTGCCCTGCAGAATTAGCTCGACACTGACTATATTTGAAGCCCCTGCCGGCCTCAAAGGCCCTCATTCAGTACCCACTTTGTTTCAAACAATTAGGAAGACGAAAGAGCATCTGTCATGCAAATTGTATGGTAGGACAGATGCCCAATGTGAGGTCCTGCACTGGCAACCAGTGGTTCACAACAAACAAAAAATGTCCCTTTCAGTCAAGAGATCTGCTGTTGGGTTGTCTCCAAATGCCTGCACATTGACAGAATAAGGTTTTTTCCTCAGGGTGTCCATCCAGAGCTGGGCTGTGCAGCAAGAAAAGCTGCTCTGCTGTGTGCACCATGAGTTAATTACCAACTTCTAATTGCATCTGGTGTGGCTGTCTAACAGGCCATGTCCTGTCTGCCACTGTGACGTGGTGAAACCCGGTGAAAAAGATGAACCTGCTTATTTATCAGGGTTTTCCAGAGCAGCTGTGGCTGCCCCTGGATCCCTGCAAGTGTTCAGAGTCAGCTTGGACGGGGCTTGGAGCGACTTGGGATAGTGGTAAGTGTTCTGCCCGTGGCAAGGGGTTGGACTGGATCATCCTTAAGGTCCCTCCCAACCCAAACCATTTCATGATCTTCCGTTAAGGAACACCTGCAAACGGTTCTGGAGTGGAGGAGAGTCATGGAACAGTTTGGGTTGGAAGGAATCTTCAAGATCATCTAGTGTCAATCTCCCTGTCATGGGCAGAGACATCTTCAGCAACATCAGGTTGCTCAGATGCCCATCCAAACTGGCTTTGAGAATTTACAGGGTGGGATGGGAACCATTTCTCTGGGCAGCTTGTCCCTGAGGATGGGGTGGGTGGCAGAATTCCAGAGGCTGATCTGATGCCCTTAAGTCCATGATGATGCTCCTTCTTTGCCACTGGATAAATGTCAGCTCCTGTTACAGAGTGCAGGAGAAGAAGAGATCCCAGATGGCCCCTCAGTTTGAAATTTCAGATGGATAGGAAAAACAGCTTTTCACTCCTACCTACTCATCTCATGTAGGTATTGATGCAGCTAGGGGAAAAGCCACAACAGCCTCTTGCCTTTATTCAGGGCATCTCCCTGTCTCCCGGTGAGAGGGGTGGGTAGGATGGTAGTTTCTGCTCACAGAGTGCCTGAGGAGGAATATTTTCCAAATTTTCTTAAAATACATGATAAAAAACAGTCTTTGGGGTCAATACTGCTGAAGCATCAGTGACAGGGAGCACTGCTGGAAGTGGAGGCAGGATTTCATGGGAGAGCCTGGTGGATGCTTTCATGTATTAGTCTGAGGTAGGGTAGACCTGGTGGTGGCTCCCATTTGGAGCCTGTGGATCCTCATGGAGGGGCTGTGGGTTGCCCTCCTCTCAGAGGTTGGGACTGCTGGGGGAACAACCCTTCTGACGGAGCAAAGAGAAAATGAGCAGATGATTCTCCAGACAAGTTCTGTAGGCACTTGCTTGGAAAGTCCTTGTCTTGGAAAGCCCTCCTCATGAGGGCTTTCAGATGCTCCTGTGTTCAGCTTTGCTGGACAGTTTAAAGGAAAATGCTGAGAAGGATGAAGTTTCCTATTCAGTCCTCTCAGTTCATTCCCTGGAGCTCAAGGAAGGCTCTCTGGAAGGTCAGTGGCAGCTCCTGCAGTAGCGTGATGGACTCATTTCCCTTTCCCCCACCACAGCCCCGTCTCCAGGCCCTGCTGTCACGGTACAGCTGTGCGAGTGGCAAAGTGCAGATGCTCATTTTTCTGTGAGCTGGCCGAGCCTTCTGCCGTCCCCCAGCTTTGGCAGGAGAAGCTGCAGCTCCACGCACAGCATCTGCCGGAGCGCCCGGGGGGCTGGCAGGGCATGAAAGGGAGCTGCGAGGCCAAGCGGGAGGCGCTGGGGTGGCTCGGGCTGGATGCGGCCTCGGGAGGGCTTGAGAGCAGATCCCGGTTTTTTCCCTTCTTCTCCTGTGTCTGTTTGTGTTGGATGTCCCAGCAAATTTTGCCCTCTGCAGATGGGCTTTGACCTTGGCTGCCACCCAGGCTTGCTCTGCTGGGGCAGGTAGAGGTGGGATGGATTCATAGCCCTTGAGACCAGCACTCAGCCCGTGGAGCCTTTTCTAAATATGAAGTCTGATTTATGCCTGGTAACTACCTTTTTCCACTGTAAGGAAAAAAAAAAAAAATTGGTAATTTATTTTCCCAGGGTTGTGGGAAACTGCACTTACTTGAGCTTGAGGTAACTTCAGCTGAGCTTGTTGAAATCTCTGATCCATCCCAAGGCTCCTGAGTTCAGAAAATAAAAATAAAACAGTGATAACAATCCCAGTGTGCCCCATGAAAGTCATAATGGGGCAAATAGCAGGAGTTTGGGGAGTTTTTTATCTTGTACACGGATGTGCTTGAAGGAAAATAAATGCACTACAACTTTAAGACTTTGCCTGCAGCTAAATATAAGGGTGTGCTGGCTCCACCCTGCTGCTCTGTTAGGGATACAGGCATTTATTTTTCTGGGGTGGGCTTTTGCTTTATTTTATCCCCTTCTCTTTTAGTTTATTTTTTTTTTTTTTTGTGAATCTCCACCATGAAATAACCTACAGTTTAAGAGAGTGGTCGTGCAGCGTGCAGGAGAGGTCCCTCCTAACATTCTCCCCATGGAAAGTTAAAGGATTGGGACTTGACCAAATTTCAACTTTCATGTAAGTGCTGTGTGCTGTTGTCCGATGGGGAGATGAGGATGGCAGGGATGAAGTCTTAAGACGAGTCTGTTTTAACCTGACTTTTCCTGAGCCCCTACCCTGCTTGGTGTTAAGCCAGGTTAGCCTGGGGAAGCTGAGCTTTGTGGCTTGGGGATGGTCAGCCCTGAGGGGATGATTATTCTTGTCCTAATTTTTTTTTTTAATTTTAGGTGAAAACTCTGTTGGTGTTGCTAAAACTCAGAGAGGTGGTGACAGGGTGTGTTTTCAGTCAGCATTTGCTCAGCTAAACTTACTTTTCTCTGACTTTCTGTTTTTGAAAGAGAAGCCAGTTTCATCTCCATTTTCTATAATCATCTGCTTATTTTATTAGCTTTTTCCAAAAGGCTGTATTTCCCCCGATGCCTGGCCACCTGTTTTCTGTGAGCTGCTGAAGGTCTGAGCTCTTGCTCCGCGTGTGCAGAGCAGATTTCTTTCAACAAGCCAAAAGAAACGACACGGCTATAGACTAAAAAGGGCAAAAAACCCCACATGCTGTTCTATTTTGGTAGTAGCAAATTATGCGTCCTACAAATTGCCATTGGTTATGAACATTGTCTGTCTGTCTGGATGACAATGTCCTGCTTTCAGACTACTGCTAAAACGTTTAGAATTAGGATAATACTCATTGAACTCCAAAGCGGCTCCTCTTTTCTTTGCTCTGATTTATTCCTACCAGCAAATGTCACATGCAAGTGGAAGTTTTATGGCTGGATAATTCACAGCCTGTTGGGCATCTTATTAGGAAGGGCTCGGATATTTAAGAAAAGTGAACTTGAGACTGTTCTTTTAGAGTTGGTAAAGTATCAATTCTATAGGTTTTCTTGCTTGCTGACTCTCTCTTTTTTTTTTTCTTAACTTCAGCCTTTTTTGTTTACTTTTCTCCCTTTCTCTTCCCTTTGTTTTCCCTTTCTTTTTCTCTTTTCCTCTTTGTTTTCTCACCCCCCTTTTCTTTTCCCTTAATTTCTTAACCCCTTTCCCCCTTTTCTTTCCCCGCTTTTCTTTCTCCCCGTTTCCTTTCCCCCCCATTTCTTTCTTTTCCCCATTTTATATTTCCCGTTTCCTTTCCCTCCCTCCCTCCCTCCCTCCCCCCCTCCCTTCCTCCCTCCCTCCCTCCCTCCTTCCGCCACTTCCTTCCTTCCGCCACTTCTTTCCTTCCTTCCTTCCTTCCTTCCTTCCTTCCTTCCTTCCTTCCTTCCTTCCTTCCTTCCTTCCTTCCTTCCTTCCTTCCTTCCTTCCTTCCTTCCTTCCTTCCTTCCTTCCTTCCTTCCTTCCTTCCTTCCTTCCTTCCTTCCTTCCTTCCTTCCTTCCTTCCTTCCTTCCTTCCTTCCTTCCTTCCTTCCTTCCTTCCTTCCTTCCTTCCTTCCTTCCTTCCTTCCTTCCGCCACTTCCTTCCTTCCTTCCGCCACTTCCTTCCGCCACTTCCTTCCGCCACTTCCTTCCGCCACTTCCTTCCGCCACTTCCTTCCGCCACTTCCTTCCGCCACTTCCTTCCGCCACTTCCTTCCGCCACTTCCTTCCGCCACTTCCTTCCGCCACTTCCTTCCGCCACTTCCTTCCTTCCTTCCGCCACTTCCTTCCGCCACTTCCTTCCGCCACTTCCTTCCGCCACTTCCTTCCGCCACTTCCTTCCTTCCTTCTGCCACTTCCTTCCTTCCGCCACTTCCTTCCTTCCTTCCGCCACTTCCTTCCGCCACTTCCTTCCGCCACTTCCGCCACTTCCTTCCTTCCTTCCTTCCTTCCTTCCGCCTCTTCCGCCACTTCCGCCTCTTCCGCCACTTCCGCCCCTCCCCCCCTCCCTCCTCCCTCCCTCCCTCTCTTCCTCTCTTCCTCTCTTCCTCTCTTCCTCTCTCTGTTTCTCTTTTTCTTCTTCTTCTTCTTTTTCTTTTTCCTTCTCTTCTCTTCTCTTCTCTTCTCTTCTCTTCTCTTCTCTTCTCTTCTCTTCTCTTCTCTTCTCTTCTCTTCTCTTCTCTTCTCTTCTCTTCTCTTCTCTTCTCTTCTCTTCTCTTCTCTTCTCTTCTCTTCTCTTCTCTTCTCTTCTCTTCTCTTCTCTTCTCTTCTCTTCTCTTCTCTTCTCTCTTCTCTTCTCTTCTCTTCTCTTCTCTTCTCTTCTCTTCTCTTCTCTTCTCTTCTCTTCTCTTCTCTTGTCTTCTCTTCACTTTTCTTCTCCTCTCTTCTCTTCTCTTCTCTTCTCTTCTCTTCTCTTCTCTTCTCTTCTCTTCTCTTCTCTTCTCTTCTCTTCTCCTCGAGTCTCCTCTCCTCTCCTCGAGTCTCCTCTCCTCGAGTCTCCTCAAGTCTCCTCTCCTCGAGTCTCCTCGAGTCTCCTCGAGTCTCCTCTCTTTCTCTCTCTCTCTCTCTTTCTCTCTTTCCATTTTTTCTCTCTTTCTCTTCCCCTCCTCTCTCTTTCTCTGTTTTTTTCCTGTTTTTTCAGTTTTCTATTTATTTTGCTTCCTATTTTATTTTTATTTCTTCTTCTCTTATTTTCTCTTTTCTTTCCCTTTCATTCTTTCCAGTGAAGCACAAGTTGAACTGAGGGCATGCTTGCCTTTCCACCTGAGCTTCATGAACATCATCTCTGAAGTGTGACTCCGAGTCCACAGTGAGGACTGTGGTACTGTAAACACTGTAAGGAATAGATGAGGATTGTAAATAAGCATTTCTTCACTACAGCATCACAAGCATATGCACCATTTGATATGCCTTGCAGAGGTGGTTCATGCCCACATCTTGACCTCGTGGCTGGTCTTTTTAGACAGTGTAGAGGGAATACCCTAAGCAGGTATTTCCAGATGTGATGTTGCATGGGAGTTGATGGGCAGGGGTGGTAGCAGGGAAAAGCCTCTGGTGCTCCAGCTCAGTGATGGAGTGTTTGTGTGTGCTGGGTGAATCCCACACAGGAAACTCAGCAGGCAGCTTTGTCCTCTCCTACAAGTCCTCTCTGGACCAGAGTGTCCCCTGCAGCCACGCCAAGGGCAGGTTGTGCCCTTTCCAGCTGCAAGGCTTGAGAACAGATGGTGTCTTATTCCACTTTCACACCACCCCTGGCTTCCTTTCCAATTTTCCTGAGTCACCTTTTTCACAAAAGGGATTGAAAGGAAGAGACTGGCATGTCCATGGGGGCAGGTAGCTTTTTCCCTCCCGTGCTGCCTGGCACATTGCTGTTGGAGAGTGTCTGGTTGGCATTTCTGCAGCATCTCTCTGCCGTAACGCGTCTGTGCTTCTCCTCTCCGGGGTTTTCCATGCTGGTTATCTGTGCCAAGCAGGAGACAGGAGGTGAGCTGCTTTACTGACTGTCTGGGGGGAAAACAGTGCTGTGGCCTCGTTTTGTTTTGCATGGATTCAGGCATTGCTCCATAATGAATTAAAAGACAGCTTCCTTCCTACTCTTCCTCCCCCATCTTCCTCTCCTTGTCCTCTGATTCCTCTCCTTCAGTGCTTCCTTTCCTTCTCCTCCTCTCCTTTTTTTTCCTTCTCATCTTCTGCCTTCTGCCTTCTCCACCCCTTCCTTCTTCTCCACCTTTTCCTTCTTTCCCCTCCTTTCTTCCCCTCTTTTCTTCCCCTCCTTCTCCTCCTTCTCCTGCTTTTCTCTCATTTTTTTCTCTCTTTCCTCCCTCTCCTTCCTCCTACCCCACCTCTGTCACAACCATTACCACATGCTGGTGCTGCTGCAGGATCCAGATGCTGCACAAATCCACAACAATATTCCCAGCTCTGACTGCCATGTCCATGACCCTTATCCCATGCCAGAGCTCTCTTTCCCTTGCACTGCAGAGGCAGCTTTTGCAGAAGGGAGACCACAGAGCATCCCAGCAGAGGGCTGGTGGTGTGGGACCCTCAGGAGCACTTTTGAAGGCTCCTCCCTTCAGGTCCCAGGGGTGTTTGTTGCCAGGATCAGTCCCACTGTCACCCTCCAGGTGCTGCTGACGTGTCTCAGGGCTTTGGGTGGCCAAACAGGGCAGCAGCCTTGTATCTCCTGGTTTTCACCCACGGGTACAATGAAGGTGTGAAACCCCATCATTATGAAGGTGTTTTCAGAGGGCTCCATGCACAGGGACCCATTTTCAACAGGCTTTTATCCACTGCAGGTTGAGTGCAGCGTTGGCTGGGCTGCATCCTCAGATGTTCAGGAGCTGCTTTGGGTGGTGTTTCAGGTCATAAAACCCAAGTGCTGTGCCTGAAAAGACAGACTGCTGCCACAGCATAAACACATATATCGAGCCCAGGCAGCCAGCAAATTCACTGTGTGCAACATGTGCCTCTGCACTCCTCTTGTACTTTCCTGTCCAGACTGAGAATGGCTTGGGCGTTGAGGGAGAGTCCTGTGGGGAGCAGCTGAAGAAGCTGGGGGTCTCAGCCTGGAGAAAAAGAGGCTCAGAGGGGACCTTCTGGCTCTGCACAACTCCCTGCCAGGAGGGGACAGCCGAGGGGGTCAGCTTCTGCTGCCAGGGAACAGGGACAGGAGGAGAGGACACAGGCAGCACAAGGGAATGTTCAGGTTGGACATGAGGAATTTTTTCACACAAGGGGTGCTTAAAAAATTGGAAGGGGCTATCTGGGGAGGTGTTGGAGTGCCCATCCCTGGAGGTGTCTGAGGAAGGCCTGGATATGGTACTCAGTGCTCTGGGCTGGTGACAAGGTGGGGGTCAGGCACAGCTTGGACTTGATCTTGGAGCTCTTTTCCAACTGAGATGATTCTGTGATTCTCTGCTGCCCTCTCGAGAGGGAGAGAGGTGATGTGTATAGGTAGCAGGTGCCTGTTACTTAAAATGAGCCCCACATAGGGGCCCCAGAGCTGGGAGTGGCATGAGATGCCCCCAAAGCTTTGTCAGAGGCTTTGCCAATCCATCTGCAAATCCCTGGAGCAGGAGTGAATCTCCTGCTCTCCAGGTGGTTTTGGAGGAGGTGTGTAACAATTGCTGGAACTTGGATGTGTAAATCCCTTCTTACAGGTCCCTGAACTTGTGGTAGTGGAGAGGAATTAAGGGCTGTTTTAGTTGAAGGATTGATGAGCTGTGGCTAATGCTGCTATTTATACACCTTTTCAGTCCCCCAGTGGGAAGGATGCAGTGGTCACCGGCAAACTGAGCAAAAGCTCTGCAGAGCACCTTAAGAGGGCTGTGTCTGTGTGTGTATGGGCTGCAGCAGGGGAATGCATAGCCACTTGGGAGTTAAGGAGTGCTTAGAAATGGAGATTCTCCTTTGGAAACCTGCTTGAGCACCATTTCCTGGGAGCTGCCTAATTTAAATCATCTTTGCCCTGTTTTGTCCTATCCATTATTTTCAGCTGTCAACATTAAGTGCCACAAAGACCCTGTAATAGGCTTCTTTCTGCTTCCCGCTAATAATTCCAGAAACAGTCACTGGCCCTTTGTCTGGGGCTCTGTGATGGCTCTCAGTGTTCAATTTGCTGGAGAGGAACCACTTTTGTGGAACAGTAGGACAATCAGCGAGGCAGTGGCTCAAGTGCTGCCATCCTCCCTTTGAAGAGGCAGGAGAGGAGCGAGATGGAATTGTGTTTTGCCCATCATGGTTAATGACTTCTAAGAAAAGCTTCAGTGACTGCTCAACAAAAGTGATCCTGGTTTACAAAAACAGATGCATTTAATTTCCCCCAGATTTTGTTGGGGTTTAGAGTGATCCTTGGAGCCGAATGAGAACAGTGAGATCTGGTGTTTAGGTCTATGTTAGGACTCGAGCTGTGTCCCATACTTGAGTGTGTCAAGGCCAGGATGAAGTCCAGCAGAGGTAAGTGTTGCCAGATTTGATTTTCTAGGCATTGGTAGGATCCAGTGAAGGGTCTTTTCACTGATAATCAGGTCCACTAGAGAAAAGGTGGAAGGTGAAACAGCAAGGTCCTGTTAATGCTGTGGATCCATCTTTGGCAGTCCTGAACTACACAGACATTTGTTAAATGTCCTCAGGGATGCCTGCTTTGGGCTGGGGATGAACCAGAAGGCTGCTTGAGGGCTTTTTCAGTACTTGGGTGCTACAGTCTTTATGTCTTCCTTGGGGCTGGGTAAGACATCCCATGCCTTACTCAGCATGGACTGGGGAAACTTTACCCTGGTTTCTTACTCCTCATCTTCTACTGAAGTGGAGGAACAGCAAGTGCCTCCATTGCATGAAATACCTGAAAATATGCAGCATTCCATGTTATTCCACACTGATTTTGTGCTGAGCTCTCCTTATCTTACTTGTGCTGCTGCCCTCAGCCTTGCTCATCTCCTGCCCCTTCTGCCATCAGTTTTTTCCAGGTCTGCCTTCCCAGTCAGACACCAGTCTTCAAAAATTCCCCTTGTCAAGGGATCAGCTCAAGGCAGCCAAAAGTACCCTAATTACAACTAAAAGTACCCTAACAGTGCTGCGCTGGGGCTTAGAAGACTGCCTTTAATGGTCAAGAATGGCTCTGTGACAACCTTCTTCTAGAGGTTTCAGGGAGAGTAGAGGTGTAAAGGTGGAACTTAATGTGTTTTTGAGGAGCTTCTCCATGCACTGCCTTTGATTCCTTTCTTGTTCAGCCCTCTGGTCTTGGATTTGAAAGGTACAAAGATGGAAGGAGTCAGGGATGGCTCTAAAAGCAGGTGAAGAAGACTAATAATTCAGCTTTTCTATAAGTACATAAACAAATCAGCTATTATGGTGGGAACATAAATGAGGAGAAGAATAATGAGGAGAAAAATAACTTTCCGAGTAAGTGTTGCAAGGAGAAGTTACTTTGATTTTTAAATTTGAGCTGTGCATGCAGAAGCACAGGATGGTTGCTTCATAGTCTATTTATCCTGAAACTTAATTTTTACAGGGACCATTGTCACGGGGTTTTTTTTGCATTGGTTTTATGTTGACTGGTGCTACATTTAATCTGCCACCACTCTGCTGAGTCCATTTGCCTGCTGCTTGGCTTTCTTGAGTCCTGCTGGAGTGTCTGATGGGTTTTTGTGGCCTCGAAGCCTTATTCCCCTCTGTACTAAGACAGCAGCTTTAGGAATGAAAAACGAGTTTGCAAATGCTATTAAAGAAAAGCTTTTGGTGTAACATGATTTTTACTCAGTCCCATATGGCTTGGGGGATCCTAGGCTCATTAAAAAAAACCCACTTAAAGTGTGCTCTGCCTCACAAATGTCCCACAAATAGCCCCTTTGTGTTAGCATGGCCCATGGCTACACTTGGGTGCTTCCATGAAGTCCCTGGTCTGCAATTGGGTGGAAAGCTAAAAATCTAAGGAAAACTGTCATGACAAAATCCAGGCTTGTTTTAGCCCTTTGGTTGTAGAAAGAAAACTTGCAGACTAGACCTCTGAGCAATCCCAAACGAAAAGAACAACACTCAGTGTGTTAGAAGAATCAAAAAAAAAAACCCAAAAGACAGAGCTGGAAGTGTTGAAGGGAGTCTCATGGGTTTGGGATGGCATGAGCATTCAGCTCTGGCCAGGGCTGGCAGTAAAGCTGAAGCTGTGGTCGAGGAGAGAACTCGCCCTTGGGCTCTTCCTCGGAGTCAAGGAGGGTGGATTGTTTTCCAGTGATGAAATTTCCTATTGAAAAATTGAATGCTTCCTTCTCTCCCTTGTGAGTGGGACGCCCAGGAAGTGAAGCATGCTGGTTCCAATTACTAGCACAGCCAGCCCAGGTGCTGCAGCCAGTCAGGAATTTATACCTTTTCATATGTTCTAGAAAAGATAAAAACTTTTCTTTTTAATTTTTTTTAAATTCTTTTTTCTTTTTCAATCTATGTAATGAATTCAAAGCAGAATCCCAGCCAGACTGCTTTTGATTTGTTCCCATATTAATGTTTTATGTCTGAATATGTGCCTGATCACTCAAATTAGTCAAACTCTTTGGACCAAAAAAATGGTCCCAAGCAATGGAGGCTCATTGATGGGGCTGGAGCACCTCTCCTATGCAGACAGCCTGAGAGAGCTGGGATTGTCCAGCCTGGAGAAGAGAAGGCTCTGGAGAGACCTCATTGTGGCCTTTCAGTGCTTAAAGGGGGCTTATAAGGAAAACAAAGGGCAGAGATTTCAGTAGGGCCTGTTGTGATAGAACAAAGGATGATGGCTTTAAACTGAAGAAGGGGAGATTCAGACTAGATGTAAGGAAGAAATTTTTTACTGTGAGGGTGGTGAGGCCCTGGCTGCCCAGAGAAGAGGTGGGTGCCCCATGCCTGGAAGTGTCCAAGATTAGGCTGGACGAGGCTTGGAGCAACCTGGGATGCTGGAAGGTGTCTGGAATCCCTTCTGCCCAGACCTTCCCCTGCCTGTGTGGGCAGGGTGGATGGCCTAATTTACAGGCAGTTCTGGCTGGAACTGGTGTGAGCTGTGACTGCAGATGGGCCCGTAGGCTCCAACTTTGCATGATGCCTTCTGCAGATACCTGGCAGAGCACAAAGACCTTGTTAAGGCAGCCAGTTTGACTACAAGTGCACACCCCTTCCAGAGCACAATTGACTTAAGTGGTGCTGCTGCAGGACCAGGCTATTGCACCTCCACATTCCTGTTGATATTTAAAATAAGAGCGTACATCTCTGTTATTGTTTCCATCCAGGGTTGCCTACAGCTGTTCAGACAGGATCCCCACTGTCCTACGGGATTACACAGAGCCTCAACAGAGGCAAAACTTGCCCTGCAGTCTGAGACAAGGGGCAGCAGGCAGATCACGGAGTCACAGAACCATTTACAATGGAAAAAGCCTCTAAGATCACTCAGTCCAGCCATTCCCCCAGCGCTGCCAAGGCCCCACTAACCCATGTCTCAACACACTTTTTAAATCCTTCCAGGCATGGGGACCCCACCACTGCCATGGACATCCTGTTTCAGGGCTGGGCAACACTTTTCATTAAGAAATTTTCCCCAATATCCCATCTAAACCTGCCCTGGTGCAATTTGAGGCCTTTCCCTCTCATCCTGTCCCTTGTTCTCTGTGAGCTGGACCTAACCTCCTGTCAGGGAGTTGTGGGGAGGGACAAGGTCTGTCTCCTCTCAGACTTCTTTTCTCCAGGAATAACTAGCTGGAGGAGAATGAAAAGTTACACAAAGCAGCTTACAATGTATGGAAATGTTGCATATACATGTGTGTGATTGCAGAAGATTCCGGTTGCACAGTTGTGTTACTGGGAGTACACGGTCATTTAGGAGTGAGCTGGAGTGGGAACACCTCGAGGGCCAGAGTTAAGGGTGATTATGCAGCCCAGCCCCAGCTTTTCTTCACTTTGGAGAGCTGCACAGCATAATTTCATCATTAGATTTATATACAGCTAATTGGAATATAGTTTGATATGCAAATAAAACCATATAAATATCAAGAGAAAGACTTAAAGCTGTGCTTTCCACTGTCATGCTACAATCCTTGCTTTTCTGGTCAGTCTAATCTACTCAATTGCTCCTTTCATCATCTCGTGTTTTGAAGACATGATATCTCTTTCAAAGAACATCTGTCAGATGTATATTAATTAGTTAATTTTTCTGCATGGAATGTAAACATGAGGGTGGAGAACCCAAAGCCCTGAGGATTCAATGAGGTGTGTGGCCAAGCAGTTATTTTGGGGTAATGCAGAGATGTGGCCTGTGCTTACTCTATAAAAGCAAGAAACAGGTTTCCTACCAAAGATAGTCAGTTTATGCTAAAGACTGAAGTGAAATTTTCTTGATGTGGGCACTAGAGTCTGTGTCATAGACACACCATAGAGATGGCATTTCCAAACTGAGCTTTCTAAGCCAAAGATGCTACTGGCAGTGGTGCTAAAGTATGTTTAAATTCAGTTTTTAATTAAGAATATTAAGTTTAAGTAGTTCAAGAATGGAAGAAAGCATGGAGAGAGTCAATATTTTTATGTTGAAGGAAAATTGAAGGCGTAAATTTGTTAGCCGATAGCACCAAGTTTCACTGCTGACTTGGGGCTGCCTGGGTGCTTCTCATGTGGTTCACATTGAGAACCAGATTGGCTGGGATTTTTGTGTTGTGATCTTGGGTGAATGTTTTTCGCTGTCACTGTGAGTCTTGAATCAGATATATTTCGTGTGATAACAAGAAATGGCATTTTGTGTGAGGGGACTGATGTGGTGCACATGCACAGCAGCTGGGCTGGAGAAGAGCTTGGTGTGCAGCAGTTTTGGGGCCAAATCCAGTGCTGGCAGTAGTGCAGTGCAGAGGGGTGAACTGGAGCAGGGCTATGCACATGTAAGTGCAGTACAGGAATTCCTAGAGGTTCTCCAATCCCAGAGCACATCACTGGCACTGGACCATGTCTTGCCATTGAGGACATTCAGAAATCCTGCTAAGGCAGGGTCCTCTATGTCAAATCCCTCCTTGGCCCCTCTGGTTTTCCAGTCTGAGGTATCTGCAGGCTCACTGAGCTGGGTTCCCATTTCTAACCCCCTGTGGGACAGCTGCCCTTCTATCCTTGACAAAGCTCTTCCTTTTGGCAAGAAACAAAATGCAGCATCCTTACAGCAGAATGAGTTTTGAATTTCTGCAGGTTGCACCAAAGCCATATTTAACGTCCACCATCTGTCTTTACCACTTCTGCCTTTCTTTATGTGTGTTTTTTATTATTTTTTTTTTCTTTGCTTCCTGGCTTCCAGTCCTCTTGGTAATGTGTTCAGCATGGGCTATTAATATATCCCAACAGGAGCAACCGTACTTATGTTTTCCTTTTGGAGTAAGGATTAGGGAATATCCTTTAGCCCTTCTTTTTCTGCCCCACACTTTTTTTTTTTTTTTCTTTTTTTTTTTTTTTTTTCCATCCTTCTCCTTCAGAACTGAACTCCATAGACTCATGAGTTTTTGCAGGGGCAGAGGGGCCTGAAGGCTGCAAACCGGTGGTCCGGTCTTTAGATGCTGTGGTTTTTTTCCCAGGTCCCTTGGGGTGGGAGGAGACCTGGAAGTTGATGACACTTTTTGTGGTTGGTGGATGTTTCATGGCCTGCATCCAGCTCTGGGGTCCTCAGCACAGGAGAGACAAGGAGCTGCTGGAGCCAGCCCAGAGGAGGCCACGCAGCTGCTGCCAGGGCTGGAGCCCCTGTGCTCTGGAGCCAGCCTGGGAGAGCTGGGGCTGCTCCCCTGCACAAGAGAAGGCTCCAGGGAGAGCTGAGAGCCCCTGGCAGGGCCTAAAGGGGCTCCAGGAGAGCTGCCCAGGGACTGGGGACAAGGCCTGCAGGGACAGCACACAGGCAATGGCTTCCCAGTGCCAGAGGGCAGGCCCAGCTGGGATATTGGGAAGGAATTGCTGGCTGGGAGGGTGGGCAGGCCCTGGCACAGGGTGCCCAGAGCAGCTGGGGCTGCCCCTGGATCCCTGCAGTGTCCAAGGCCAGGCTGGACAGGGCTTGGAGAGCCCTGGGACACTGGAAGCTGTCCCTGCCATGGCCCTTCTAACCCACTCCATTCTGTGATTCTGTGAGCTGTGCAATTATGAAGTAGAGTGCAGATTAGTACAAAGGGCTTTTTTTTAAAATAAGCATTGTTTTGCCATACCTGTCCAGCCAGATATTCACAAAAATGCCTCAAGGAGAAAGAGAGATGGCATTCACCATCAGCTGGGGATCTGTAAAACACCATGTATCATGAGATTGTCAGTGAAGCCATGACTCTGGCAAAGCTCGGCAGAGGAATTTTGCTGGGGCTCGTGGTTTCCTTGTCTCGCTGGATAAAATAAAACCTGCCAAAGCAGCGGCAGTGAGCTCCCATCTATCTGTTCTCATACTCCCAGTCGCTTCTGCCTGAATTATTCATGCTCCGTAAGTGATCTGCAAACAGCTCCTGTGATCTCCCTGTGATCTGAGGGTATGCCAGACTCACCCCTCCTTAGGTCAGGGCATTTTCTTGTTTCCTTCCCCGCGGCAGGGAGTCTGTGGGAATCTCCAGATTCCTCACTGCCTCTTTCTGATTAACCCAGACGTGTATTTATTATTTACGTGGCAGGATTTGTTCAGCTGTCCCAGGCACAGGGTATTATCAGTGGATAAGCAGGAAGACTCACTGCAAACATCTGTAGTTGTTGCTTGACAAATCCTGTTTGTATAAATAATATTAAGGAGCTGCAGAGGCTGCTGTAGAGTAAATACCCTTGTGACTGAAGGCAGCACTGCCAGCTTTTCACCTGAATGTGCATCTCAATAGAGATTCACTGGGCTGTTTTACACACACGTATGTATACACACATATATATATATATATACATACATATAAAATACTTCAGTTTATTTTTTTAGTTTAAAGGTCCCTTCCAACCCAAATTATTCTGCGTTTCTAATCTCTGTGTGTATATGTTTTATGTATTTGCCTTTCTTCCCCCACAAGCTCTTCTCCTGTATTTATTTCTGCTTTTAATTTTTTTTCTACTGATTTGGTCATGGAAATTGGCAAAACCAGTGAGAAGAGCAGTTTATGGGCAGGTGATTGGCAGTAATTCAGTGTGCTCTGCTATCCGTATCATTAATGAAATGGGCTGTATGCCCACCTCTTCCACCTCACCCACCCGAGGTACATCTTGGATTTGCCTCTCCAGGATCATCTACTTCAACCACTCTTTATTTTGGGATGAGGACTGGGATGCTTCAGGAACCCACTGCCAGCAGAGCTGCAGCTAATGCTATGAGCCAAAGACATGGGACCCCCTGGTTCCCTTCTCCAGCTGAGGCAGTAATTTGGGATGAAAAACGCTCCATTTAGGCTACCTGCTTTTTTACACTAACCCGTAGGAGGACCTGTGCCTTGCTTAGGATATCCCTCACCTATGACATAACCGGGATACAGTGAGTTTGTTAAAATGTCCTGTCTCTCTGCATTCTGGAAAGAAGATTTTCTATTAAACCTTAGGGAAATTACTGGCCTTGTTAACTAGTGTGGAAGTAATGAACCACAGCAGGGTGACTCGGGAGATTTGGGCCCTCGCTTCGTAAGACTGCATTGTTTCTTCAAATGAGAGAAATAATTTAAGCAAACAAACGAACAAAGAATTTCTGGAAATTAAAGTACGGTACAAATGGGATGATTTGCTCATCCTCTGTTTAATAGGAGTGATGCAGTGAACAATTGTGTGGTCGACCTCAGAAATCTATCCATGGTAACTAGTCACAGGAGAGAAAAATAGACAGCCTGCCACCAACTTGGTATTAAAGTTCTATTTTCCATTTTTTCCATGGTTGCGGGCCAGTCAGGGACTTTCCATGAGCAATCAGCACAGCAGAAATCCCCTTCTGCTCCCTAGCAGCCATCTCTGCTCAACAATCAAAGGTGCTTTTTGTACTGGTTTTGGCTCAGGTGGGGTTTGGTCCCAGTTTTCAGTGAGATCAGGCTGGGGCAGACCCTTCCTGCCAAATGCATCCTGCAGAAACAGGGCTGTCATAGAGTCACAGAATGGTTTATGTCGAGAGGGACCTCTCAACCATCCAGTTCCACCTCCTGCCATGGGCAGGGACACCTTCCACCTGACTGCCTTGTTCCAACTTGGCCTTGCCCCTTCTACCCCGTGGTCAAGGTGTGTTTGTCCTGGGGTCTGGTGAAGAAACCTCGCCTTTGGTTTTGTCACCTCTACCAGGTGCTGGGTGTTGAATTCCTGATGGGGTTTTTTGAGGTCTGTGCAAGCCCTGCACAACCCCCTTGGCTTTGGGCAGGTCCTGCAAGAGCCCAGAGGAAGGACAGGAAGACTCTGCCAGTCAGGAGTTCAGAAATAAATACAGCAGAAATACTGGGCCTTCAGGCTCGATGGTGTGTTCCTCAAAAGACAATTTTGGAAGGGATCACTGTGCTTTTGTTCTTCCATTAGGCAGCTGAGGAGAGAGCATTGTTTTCCTCCCCTCATCTGTTCCCCTTGTAGGGGAAGAAGGAGGACTTGGCCACCCTGAGCCGAGCATCCCAGGGGATCTCCCAAAACAAAGGGCTGTGTGGAGGAGGATACCGTCATCCTGTCCCCGTCATCCCCTTCCCTCCCTTCACCCTGCCCTTGGCACAGCCGTACCCACCCGGGGCTGGCACACTGGGGAGCACGGGGAGGGGAATGTTCCTTGTCTTCCTCCCTGGAAACCCAGCTAACTTCTCTTACCTCCAGGTTTACTGCTGCCTGTAGGCTTGGCAAGGCAACCCTGGGGTTTGTCTTCTGCTGGGAAGGTGTGTGGGTCCTGGGATGGTGTGGCAATGTGACGTGTGCAGGTGTGGTGGCTTGGGTAACGCAGCGCTCCTGGGGAATGTCGTGTAGCTGTTTCTGGATGTGGATTGGAGCTCTGTGGACACATCCCAGTGTAATTTCTGTCCTGTGTGCTGCAAGCATCCGTCCTGATCTGCAGAGAAGGCCTGTGGGTTGGAGAGCATCTCCTCAGCCACGCTCTGCGTGACCCTTGAGTTGGTTCCCCCTACAGAAAAATGTGGCTGGCACATGGAGCTGGAATGGTTTTGGGTTTATTTTTTTAAATCATAGGTTGTCTAGGTTTATATGCAAATAACTGGACTAACACCAACCTGTCTTGTTTCACCTAGGCTCCAAGCCTGACCCTGCTGAGAGCCCCTGAGATACTGAACTCTATGAGCGGAGATCACTTGACTGCACTCAGCACCTTTCAGGATCAGGCTCTAGGTAATTATTCTAATTCTCTGCCTGGATGATAGGGGAAATTTGCTGTTTTGGGCTGTACAGACCATCTGAAATGACATTCCTAGTATTTTGCCCCATGAACCTGTGAATTTTTTTTTCCTGCTGGAGGCTGCCAGTCTTGATCAGTGGCTGGGCACTACAATAAAACCACTGATCCCTCAAACATAAAGCAAAATACCAGCCTTGCTTCCAGAGGGGGAATCATGGTGTGGTTGAAGGAACCCTAAAGACCATCTAATCTATGCCCCTTGTAATGGGATGTATTCAACTAGACCAGGCTCCTCGGAGTCCCATCCAACTTGAATATTTCCAGGGGTGAAGCATCTTGGAATTGCTGGATCGCCATTCTCGTAATGGTCACCAGCTCTTGTGCTTGGGAGGTTCTCCTGAATTTAACTTGCAGAGGGCTGTAAAAACAAGCAATCAATATCAAAAAAAGGTATTGACTCCCATCAAAAGCAGTCAAAGGCTTAAAATACCAATATTTGTTGGCAAGGTTGTTAGTTCAGATCAGGCTTTTAAAAATTGCTCAGAAACCTACAGCTGCAGGAGCCTGCTTTTTAAAATAAACCCAGCATCTTATTTGTCTGGTTTTACAGTAGCTTCATCTCTCCTCCAGACCTGGCCTCACTGTTGTGCCTTTGAGGAACTTTAAATCCTTGCTCCAGGATGGATAGATGGAAATCAAAGAGCCTGGGGCCTGGCATTTTCCTGCTCTGCATCTTCATGGAAATATGTCAGCTTGCTGCCTTGCCTGGGGTGTGTGGGTAGGATTAGACCCAAGATTTGTGCTTTTATCCCAGCAAAGCCAGCTCAAGCACAGAGCATGAGCTCGGGAGGTGAGGATCTCAGGGATGGGTTTTAAGAGGAGTAAGAAGGAAGCCAGCAGGGTGCTGTGGATGTTACTGTGAAGCACTAAGGATGAAGGATTTCCTGTAGGACTGACTTCCTGAGTGAGATGACATTCTGTACAAAATTCTCCACACTGACAGAAGTATCAGTCAATAGAGGGTTATAATTTTTAACCTGATTTGCTGCATTTTTCCCCAAGTCAATAAGAAATGGCTCCACACTGATTTCAGCAGAGGTTAAAGCCCAGCTCTCAGATCAGAGTGGCACGAGGGCAGAGCGTCTCTCTGCCCACTCTCCCAGGGCATCTTCTGTCCCTGCAGGACCAGAGGGCTTTTCTCCATCCCTTGCAGCTCTGTGTGCTGACATTTTTCAGGACCGAGGCAGGAGGGCATTGACTGGGTTGTTTCCTGTTTTGTCAATATCCATTTCAAAACCTCTGTAACACAGCTTTGTGCAGGGAATTAGAACACCACATCCCATGTCCTCCTCCCTTGAATATTGCATTGGGGAGCTAAGCTCATGTTTCCAGTGGGGAGGGATAATACACAGGTCATAAAGCAGGCTCAGAAAGTGAAAGAGAGGAAAATGAAGAATGAGAAAAAAGAAATACGTTCACCACCAGGGCTGCAGTGCAATGTTTTTCGTATCCACTCAGAATTTGTGGGAATGGGGTTCTCCCTTGGTGCCAAAAGTCATATGCTTTGTGTTTGAACTGCTGCTGTCAAAGCTTGGAGAATAACTAAAACAAAAAGGTCGCAGGTCAAGTAGATGTTTTCCAATTGACCGGAGCTCAGTATAAATCCTAGGGAAGGAAATAACCCAGCAAACATCCACCAGTCCCATGTCTGTGTCCCCTGCTCTGGTGCTGGCTGCTCGTGGCAGGTTCTACTGGGACGTGCCAGTGTCAGGCAGCTGCCTCAGCACCCCCAAACAGTCCTCAGGCAAGCATCCCCTCCCCAACAAATTTTTGTGCAGATTTCAAATGCAACAGAATTGGATCCAGATTTGATCTAGGTCAGCATTTAGGAGGGTCAAGAGGTTGCTTCAGCTGAGCATGGAAGGTGAGAAAACACCTGCCTGTGAGGAACCTGGGCTGGAGGCTCATCCTAAGCCCCTGAAACACATCTTCAGCCGATGGCTGGTGTTTGCAGCTCTAAATTCAGCAGTTTTGGGTAGGCAACACTTCAGGGGAACATCAAGGCAAATGTGTCTCTGCCATCAGTTTGCATCGCCCCTCGCAAAGTCCCCCCTGAGGTTTTGGCATGGCCAATTGCTCTTCCCTGAGCTGTAACCTGAAAACAGGGATAGATAAAGGCAAAGTGTTCTGGGAGCCATGCCAAGCCAAAGGCACCGAGTTGTTACGAGATCCGTATCTCGATAACAGATTTTTTTGCTCTTTATCAGCTTTTAAGAGAAAATATGGTGTTTCCATGAGCAGATTGGGATCATCCTGAGGAATGGAGCTCTCCTTTTAAAATTGTATTGCTTTTATTACTATTATTTTAATATTAATAATAATATTTCCGCAGTGAAGCCATATATGAGAATGTTATTTGTGTAGGAACTGGAAATGAACCTGAAATGATCAGCGTATTTTTTAAAAGCACTTTACAAGTCATTTGGCTTTGGAAAAAGTACAACTATCCATCAAAGCAAGGCTTGGGGATAAAATAATTAGAAATCACACAACCATAGCAAAGGAAGATTAGTGCTAAAATTAGAAGCCATAAAGTTGTTTTTAGATTAGGCTGGAATCTGGGCAGGCTGCTTTATTCTAGCCTGTTACTTTAAAAAATACTTTACTCACTTTAAAAGGTGAGAGGTGTGAATTGTCTGCATTTGGTCATATCCCAGTGGAGCTGTTGTGAATGTTAGGTGGGATAATCTATGAGGTGAATTTCAGGGAAATCCTTTAGGGGATGGAAGTACAGTCCCATGTGACCAGCTGCTAAGGGGCTGGGTTCAGTGTTGAGCTCAGCCCACAAGGGTGTCCCCATAAATTTGGTTTGGGAATTTGGCCCTAGTTTTGTTTCAGAGTTGTGGTGGCCAAATACTCACATTGCATCCAGAAAAGGTGGTGGTTTGGCTGGAATTGGGAATTTAAATTGGAATTTCCACCCACAGGTGGGATGGGTGTGAGTTAGAGCTGCTGTGGTCCCCAGACCTGAGCTGTGCCCTTGGGGGCAGACAGTGACATCAGATGGGCACAGCCCATGGAGCTTCATCACTTTGTTTTTCTGCTGGACCTCCTCAAACACGAGTAGGAATGAATCCTCTATCAGAGACAAACACAAAATTGATCAGAGGTCAGATGAGGAGAGCTGGGGCTGCTCCCCTGCACAAGAGAAGGCTCCAGGGAGAGCTGAGAGCCCCTGGCAGGGCCTAAAGGGGCTCCACGAGAGCTGCCCAGGGAGTGGGGATGAGGCAGAGAGAGACAGGACAAAAGGGAATCGTTTTACAGCAACAGGGGAGATCCAGACTAGATTGAAGGAAGAAAATTCTTGTGATAAGGGTGGTGGGGCTGTGGCACAGGGTGCCCAGAGAAGTGGATGTTCCATGTATAAATCCCTTCAGGAAAAAGGGTCTTGATACTAAAGCCCTTCTGGTATAGCTGGAAGGGTGTAACACGAGCAAGAGGCTGGAGGACAAGGTCAGGCACATCCAAGTGTTTTCACTGAGGAAGATGCCAGGTAGAGATCCCTTTGCTCAGAGAAAGGTGACTTCTTCAGGTTTGATGCCTTTAGATTTGGAGTGGGGGATTTGTGGGATAGAAACCTGAACTTTGTGGGATGTGCTGCCTAAATATGGGTACAATTAGGTGTACCTCTTCCCCTGGTCCCAGCAGAGGTACCAAATGAAAGTATCTCAGGTTACCTGCTGTCTGGGAAGCACCAGGCCTGTTGTGACCACCCACAGCATCTTTCCTGCACTTGTATTTCCCGGTGCCTACAGGGGAAAAGTGGAGTTGAGCAGACTGCGTGCTCCCCCCAGAAAGCTCCTGCTGTGCCTCCAGCTCAGTGAAAGCAGGACAACTCCTCATCGACTCTTTGTAGCCCGAGAACAGAGCCTTGGAAAAGTCCGGCAGCAGGAACTTTATTAATTCCAGCTAATGACTCCGAAATACTGACTGAGGGGAACAATTGCACATCATCAAAAGTCACAGACAAAAGAAATGCACTGCATTGTAATAGCAAACGAAGCTGAATTTGATCTGATGAAGCACCTTTCATATTCCAAGCGTTTCAAAGCCCTTGGCAGAGTAATGAGCTGCATGCTGACAGCGGGGCTGCTGGACTGGGCTTTATGTGACCAACAATAGCCAGCACAGTTGCTGGCAGAGGACTGCTCATGGTGGGAGAAGGGATGGATGGTAGCTGGCATGTTGGGGTTATCCTGTGCTTTCCTGGCTTTTTTTAGTGCTGTTGGATCTCTGACTAGCGTTTTGATGGGCACTGGAGGTGACCAGGCAAGAAACGTTGGTCTTTCTTAAAGGGGGCCTGGAAGAAAGATGTAGACAGTTTTTAGTAGGGCCTATAGTGAGAGGACAAGGGTTGATGGTTTTAAATTAAAATCAGGGAGATTCAGACTAGGAATGATGAAGAAGGTCTTTATGATGAGGGTGGGCAGGCCCTGGCACAGGGTACCCAGAGCAGCTGTGGCTCATGGAAGTGTCCAAGGCCAGGTTGGACACTGGGGCTTGGAGCAGCCTGGGATGGTGGAAGGTGTCCCTGCCCACAGCAGGGGGTTGGAACAGGATATTAAGGTCCCTTCAATCCTAACCATCTCAGGATTCTTATTAAAGAGGGGTGGAGAAACATGTTAGGAAGCACATGAGGATGCCTTGGTGCAGCTGAAAATAGACCTCGGCCTCCCAGGTCACCATCCAGCCCTCTCATCTTGCGGTCCCCATGACAGTTTCATGAAGGCCCACATACAACTTCAGCTCTTTAATTTTAGCTAAGCCAGAATAGCATTGGTGCAGCTGTGGGAGCAGATATCTTAGTCCTCAGACTATTTCTGTGGCAGAGAAATTTCTTGCCTGCTGCGAGGAGAGGAAAAGGTTAATTGCATATTTTTTTTTCCTTTTTTCTTTCCTTTTTTTTCCAAAGAGGAAATAAATGTACCTACCCCACCCTAAGGGGACAGCACAAATCTGTCAGCCCTTGTCGGGTGGGGGCAGGCAGCTGGGCTGTGTTAAGGAAGTCACCCTGGGGAGGGAAGGGTTCGGGCATGGGTGGGGGGCCTTGGCTGCCTGCCCAGAGCCGCAGGCAGAGAGGGGGCTGCGGTCCTGGGCTGCATTAGACAAGGCTCTGATGCTGTCTGCAGAGCCCTACAGTCACAGAATGGTTTGTGTTGAAAGCAACCTTAAAGCCCCTCCAGTGCCACCCCTGCCACGGCAGGGACAGCTTCCAGTGTCCCAGGCTGCTCCAAGCCCTGTCCAGCCTGGCCTTGGACACTGCAGGGATCCAGGGGCAGCCCCAGCTGCTCTGGGCACCCTGTGCCAGGGCCTGCCCACCCTCCCAGCCAGCAATTCCTTCCCAATATCCCAGCTGGGCCTGCCCTCTGGCACTGGGAAGCCATTGCCTGTGTGCTGTCCCTGCAGGCCTTGTCCCCAGTCCCTGGGCAGCTCTCCTGGAGCCCCTTTAGGCCCTGCCAGGGGCTCTCAGCTCTCCCTGGAGCCATGGGACTTGTGATGAGTCAATCTCACCCAAGGTTGGAATAGAAGATCTGTACATAAGCCTGGTTTGGAGTTAGAAAATACGCTGAGGGGTGAAAGAGATCTTGTCCTGTGTGACCCACGTCCTTCACTAACATCTTCCTTAGCTCCCTGCTAACCAAGACAACTAGATTCCAGCTAGCTTCACAGCTTTCCTGGAGGAGCATGCTGAGCTGGTGTTGGGTTTGCTGCATCACCCCCATCCCAGCAGTTAAGGGAGGGTGGGAAACTGAGCCGCCTTGGAAGCCTGGATCCTCCTCACTCCATCTGTGTTTCCGTGCACTCCAACTGGGTCGGGCTGGTGCCATGGCAAGACTTCCTCTTGCAGACAGCAGTCTTGCATGCTGTCATCCTGCAGCAGGGGCTTGATGATGTGCAGATGGATTTACTTTCCTGTTTCCCTTCCTGTCAGCTTCGTGCTGAGGCTGGCCAGCCCTGCTTCCCAAGCAGGAATATCTCAAGAAGCCAGCATCTCTGTCATGACCCAACCTCGTGTAGGTGTTGTGCTTCCACTTCTAAATCAATGCTCAAAGGAATATATAAAGAACCAACATTTTAAGCTTCTCTGGGAGTTGGTTTCAATAAAAAAATTACACAGAGCCTATCCAAATCTTTCTTCGTGTGGTTTTATATCAGCAGGGCTGGTGTGAGCAACCTGTGCTCATCATCTTCTGAGCACAGCAGGAGGCTCTGGGTGCTGGGGGGAGACTGTGCTCAGAGGAGGAGCAAGGGAAGGTGGAGTTGATGTTGGTCCTGGTGGTGTGTTTGAGGTGTATTTACATCCTTACACTTTGCCAGAGGGATGCTTTGCCCATGGTTCTCGTTTCAGCTGAATGTTGTGGTAGGGAAAGGAGGGAGGATGTTAAGAAGGGAAGTGCTGGATTTATAGTTCCAAGCCGGCACTGTTTGGTCCAGGAGAGCATCAGTGGATCCTGGGTGCTGTTTTCCAGAGGAGGGGTGGATCAGCTGAGCCTGTGCATCCCCGTGAAGCTGTGGGAAAATGCTGTGCCCAAAGGTGAGCCACAGCCCTGGGGCACAGGGCGCTCTCATTGCCCCCTCTGACACAGCTCCAGGGCAAGGGGCTCATCTGGATTCTGCCAGATAGGTTTCCTTGCCTCCTGTCTGGGATTCACCATGTGTCTGAGCTTTTAATATCACTTCACTCTCCCTCCCTACATCCCATGCCCCTGTCCCAGATGTATTGGTTTAAGTGGCTTTAATTAACTTACATTTTCCTGTGTGTGACAGCTCCTTAAGGCTTTGGTAGCTGTTTTCTGTCCTTCCACAGTTGTCACTGACATGTAGCACTTTCCCTGCGGACCAGCTTTCAAGCCTACCGTGTTCTTCCCCTGCTCTGTGGAATTATTTTAACATACTAAAGGAAATGGTTTCCATGTGAGCATAGTTGCACACTCTCAATTGATTATTAGGTATAATTTTCCTGATCCCTGCTGGTATCTACGAGGATTTTGAGCAAGGAAGCCAGAGAGGCATAGGATGATGGCTTAGGTCAGATAGATTTATCTTCACGAGTGACAAGACTGATAACTCTGGAGTGGCATGGCTACAGGTGTTATCATTTGGGTGTCTCCTCAAGAGTGAAGGTTAATGTCTTGCCTCTACTGATCCATCACAGTGTTATCTGCAGGATTTACTGGTCTTCCCGTGCCTTTCCAGCAGCAGCAGGTCCAGTTTTCTGGAGTTCCGAGCTGTGTGCCTGCTCCCTGCTCGCAGCAGCTGTAGGGATCATGTTGGCAAGCTCTTGCTCTCATGGACTTGTTTGAACTCAAAGTCAGGGATAATTCCTGCTTGCCACCGCATAGTTTTGTGCTTCCCCAGTGGGATGGGCTGGGACAAGCCCAGGGGTTGAGTGCTCTGCCAAGGGAAGGCATCACATGATGGTTTGGGTTGGAGGGGACCTCAGAGCTCATCTGGTTCCACCCCCTGCCATGGGCAGAGACACCTTCCACTATCTCCAGTTGCTCAAAGGAATCAGGCAGGTGAAGGCAAGACAAGCCTTGATCCTGCCTTCCTGAGGATCACCCAAGAAATCTGACCAGGAGGATGGAAAAGAGCAAGGAGGGACTCAGATCTGAAGTAAAATCTCTTGGGGAAAAGAAAAAAAAAATAAAAAAGAAAGAGCAATAAATCCAGCAAATTAAAATGAAAAGGCAGCTAACATGAGTGACAATTGTACGGCATCAGATAACGCTGCATCCTGAATTCCAGTGGGATAGGAAATATGAAGCAAAAATCACTCAGGTGCTTCTAGATAGCGATAAGGAAAGCAATTCCCATTTACCGGTAGAAATAAAATAAGAGGTCGTGATAAACCCTCCATGACTAGACTGGATTAGGGCTCTGGCTGTGAAAATTCATTACAGGCATGCAAAAGAATGCGTATCGTGCCAGCTAAAGTGACTACAAACACCATTTATTTGGAGAAGAGACGATTCAGTCAGAATAAATAGGTTTCTTTCAGAGGGAAGGGAGGGTGATCCGACACAAATCTATATTCCTGCCTTGTCATTTATTATGCAAATAAGTCTCACACCTCTCTAAGACATGAGGGATGAGTTTATGTTGGAATTTTATGTTGGAAGAATGATCTTAAGCTGCTCCAAGGACTCCAGACCCAGGCTGGGGTTTCTTGCACACAGTGGCAGGAGATGCTGATTTCAGGAGGGGTTCTGATGGCAATGAGGGCCATGCAGCTAGGTCAGATGTTTTCAGATTTCCCATAAACAAACCCATTCCTTCACAATTTTTCCTACTGTTTGTGATGCTTTACTTATGATTATTTTATTTTATTTTATTTTATTTTATTTTATTTTATTTTATTTTATTTTATTTTATTTTATTTTATTTTATTTTATTTTTGCTTTGTTCTATTCTATTCTATTCTATTCTATTCTATTCTATTCTATTCTATTCTATTCTATTCTATTCTATTCCATTCCATTCCATTCCATTCCATTCCATTCCATTCCATTCTGTTTTAGAGTCACAGAATCACAGAATGGTTTGAGTTGGGAGAGATCTTAAAGATCTCCTAATTCCAGCCCCCTGCCATGGGCAGGACACTTTCCACTAGCCCAGGTTGCTGCAAGCCCCATCCAGCCTTGCCTTGGACACTTCCAGGGACCATGGGGCAGCCACAGCTTATGTGGGAAATACCTTTTCTTGCATTTTCTAGTATTTTATTATACTTTATTGGTCCATTCTCCGTAGGATTGAGTATATATGGGGGTCATGTGCAGATGGGAGCCATGGTGTATTAATCTATCCTTGCCTTCAGTTCTCTTTTTTTTTGGCATCAGCACCTGTTAAAGCTGCATCGCTCAACTGGGCTCAGTGGAGCAGGACACGTTTGAGGTTCAGACTGAGGTGGTTGCAGGTGGCTGCAGAAGCACTTAGGCTGATGTGCAGGGACCAAAACGTGACCTAACACCTCCTGTTCTAGCAATTACATCTCTCAGGACGCTAATTTTAGAAAGAGAATTGAGCTGGCAGGGGCCACAAACAGTGAATGAAACCCTGATGTTCTGCTTGGTGGAGAGAGGGCTGAGCCAGTGTTAAAAGAACGAAGAACAGTAACAACAAAAATGAAACAGAAAAATATCTCCAGAAGGTTTTTCTTTTCCTGACAAAGAGGTTGTAATTTGTGCAGTTGTGTTTTGGAAAGATTGCTGATGAACCATGTGGTCCTGAATTACACACTTGTGAACAAAACTCCAGGGCAGGGGAATCCTGACCCACAAATCCACCAAGCTCCCATCTCTGAGATGGACTCTGAGCATGACTCAGGACATGTGTTTTTTTTCTCTAAGGCAGCATGGAAGGCAGGGGGATGCTTGGGGAGTAGAGGGATCCAGGTGGGACATTGTACAGCTGTAGGACACACAGAGAACCTGGGCTGTAGCAAAAACACACTTGAAGGACTTCCCTAAATGCTTGATCCCAGATCCTGCTCCGTCACAGCCAGTCAAGGTATTTGGATTTCTGTTTCTGATGATCTTAAGAGACTGGGACATTAGGTGGCTTATGATGGGGGTAAAGGGACAGGGGACAGGTCCTTGGATGAGCAGGAAGGACTGACCACCCAGCCTCTGCTGCAGCCAAGAGAGGGGCAGTGCACATTGGTCTCTTATTCTCCAGGGATGTTTTACTCTTGTGTTTTGCTTTCAGCATTTCTCTGGTGCTGGGCTGGCTGGGCTCCTGCAGCGATCTGGAGAGATTCTGCTAATGGGATCTGACCTGATGGCTTTGAATGTTTTAAGTAAATTAAGCACAGCTGCTAGGAAAATCCAGTAACCTTAACAGCACCACAGCTCCGTTGTCTGCATTGTAATTACAGCGGCAACCACTGGGAAGTTCTGCTTTCTGGTTTACTTTTAAATAACTTCTGAGCCACCCTTTGATCAACTACTTCATCCCCAAGTCCTGCCTGTCCTCTCCCAAGGTTTAACCCTTGCTGTATCTTTAAGCATCTGTCTGATCACAGTTTCAGTCAGTCACAAAGGCAAGCAGCTGATTGCAAAAATTACTTTTTCTCCTCAAACATATCTTGTAATTTCAAGCTGAGGGAGGATTTTAAGCCAGAGCTTACAGGGTGCATGCAGACTGCAGACACTGAGTGGAGTTTTATGGCCCCTGGGGAAGGGGAACTTGAAATATGCATATTTTTGTTATGCTTTAGCCAAAACCTTTGTATCCCTACAGTGAAATGGGTTTTCTGTCACAGTGACAACAGTGAAAGGACTTAGATTTATGTAGGAAGCAAAATTAGGAGCCTAATTAGTTTTTCCCTTGTCAACCCTTGAGTGCAACTCATGCTTGCAAAAGTAAATGGTCAGCTCATGACACAGGCAAAGCTGTGCGCTCCTTCTCTGCATTAAAAGCTCACACCATCTTCTCTGTAGGAGCTGCATGGGTTTAAATTTCTGAAGGATGTCTAGGATTATGGAAATTACTGGGGGTATTCCTTCAGAGCCTGCAAAAGGGCACAAACCAGCTATGTTTTAAGAATGTCCCAGTGCAAGGAGGTTTGCTCAGCATCGTGGGGTGCTGGTGCCACCTCGAAAGCAGCGTGTTCAGGGCACCAGAGCTGCTGCAACCGAGGTCATGTTGTATTTGATTATATAATCACAGAACGGTTTGGGTTGGAAGGGATCTTTAGAGGTTCCATCTGTTTCCATCTCCCTGCCATGGAGGGACACCTTCCACTATCCCAGGTTGCTCCAAGCCCAATCCATCCTGGCTTTGAGCACTTCCAGGGATCCGAGGGCAGCCCCAGCTGCTCTGGGCACCCTGTGCCAGGCCCTCAGCATCTTCATCTTAAATCAGGGTTCTGGCTTCCCTTCATCCTGCTGGACATGGGATGAATTGTCTCACAGAGATCTGAGGGTACATTTTCCAGCTTGTTTTCCAACCTGATTCCTTCTCTTTTCATCCAGGCTCTGCAGGACAGGCAGATCCCAGCTGTGGTGTCCTGCTCTGCTCTCTCATCTGCTGTCAGCAGCATGTTGTTGTGTGTCTGCCTTTGAGAGCAAAGAGGGTGCCTGTGCATGTGATTTGGGTGAAAACATTGTCTGAGTGTGATTGAGGTTGTAAAGTTTATGAGATTCTGTGTTTTATGGTAAATTTTAAATTGACACTGCAATCAGGAGCATTAGGGTCTGTAAAGGAAAATCAGTGTGATGTATTGCAGAGCAAAAGGTGGTAATTTCCTCTCTTATATTGATCCTATCAACAGCAAAGAATGAAGCACCTGCTTCTTGGAGGATGGTTTTTGTAATGCATTCATTTTATGTAATTATATAATTTTATTATTTATTATATGTGGGTTTTCCCCCCTTTGCTGCCTTTCCCTCTCCCCCCATTTCTAGAAGGGTGTGATGCTGTCTTACCTACACTTCACACCTATAAATTTCAAAGCCCTGTCCAACCACAGCTGACATTGTTGTTTCCATTTTCACACAGGAAGGGGAAAACTGAGCACTGGAGATTGGAAAGGATGTCAGCCCAAAGATGCAGCCAGGTCACTCCTTCTGAGCACAATCCACACACTCAGTTCTTTCCGAGCTGGGAGGGATGATCTCAGGGCAGGTTGTTTTGTTGTTTTGTTTTTGCTGGAAGAAACAGTCCCTTGCAATAAAAAAAAACCCAGCAGTAATCATCTCAAACACTCTCCTAGGCAGTGAAATGTCCATGTGTGCCAGGGCATGGCAGAAATGCCTTTTCAGAATATGTTTTCCGTGTGGGATTTTCTGCAGGGGCGTGGGTGACTTGGCTCCCGTGATTCTAGAGGGCATCTCCAGGGCACTGCCCTGTTTGAGGCAACACAGGCTTTCACTGAAGCTCAGGAAGAGTGTGGGGAAGTCAAAGACTCTTTAGAGCATGTGAAGGAAATGGTCAGAGGCCTCTGGGAGGAATTTGGGGGTCATCTGGGTATGAAAGGAGATGTGAGATGAGCTCTTTCCTAGACTTAGACCCATTACAGCTGAATCACAGCAAAGAGGTTTTTTTATGATGTTTGGTTTTCAGATATGCCAAGAAGATTTAAAAAGAACTGATTGCAAAAGCCATGGGCATTTTAAAGTAACATATGATGGGGATTTCTTGAAGATGCTGTAATACAGCCTACTGTAGCAGCATCTGCTTCCCAGATTAACAGAGGGTTTGCAAACAGCACTTGGGAAGCAACCTCCAAGATTATTTCAAAACTGCTGAACAGATTTGGTGAATGATTTATGATATAGATTTGCATATCAGTTGTTCTTTCTCCTTTCTTTGTCAAATTTATTTGTTTCAGTCCTATTTTGCAGAAGGCACACAAGCACTGGAACCATCCTGGATGTGCCAAGATTGTGCTGCTCAGCACAGCAGGGGCCTGAGAGTGCAGAGCTGCAGGGCATCCCCATCCTATGCAAATGAGTTTTATTTTGGAGCTGTTAAATCCTAGACCAGGAGCTGGAGGTAGGCTGTAGTGGCAGACAAAAATACCAGCTTGATGCCCAATCTCCTTTTAGAGTCAGTGGGTGTTTGGCCAGTGGAGCATGGAGGGTGTTTCACACCCCAGAAGAGATGCTGAAGTTTGAGTAACTAAATGGCTCACCAAACACCCCAAATCGCTCCAACTGCAGTCCATGGCTGCTGGGGCAGCCACCACATGTGTAGTCCCAATTCAGCTGCTGGCCATAGGTGTCCATTTTTACCCTAGGACATGTTGCTTAGTCTCCATCTGTCAGTCAGGAGGGATGCAGGTCCAGGGTTTTGTCTGGCAAAGCCAGGCAGGGGTTTGGGATAGCTTAGGGAGTCCAGTGTAGCAGTGAGGACCTGGATGAAGGTGACTAAAGCCAGGATCTGCATGGGCTCCCCCGCTGAGATGCCTTAATTGGAGCTGAGTCCTACTTGCTATGCCTGGTGGGACTGGTGCAGGTTTATCAGGCTGTCCTGGGGGGTCACCCCCTGGCCTGGACAAAGGGGAGGGCATGCCCATGGTCTGTTCTGGCTGTCAGCCCAGGGCAGTCCTGTGCTTCAGGTCAGCTAAATTCCAGCTGCTGGGTGGTCAGGGCTAAAGCATGGATGGCAGCCTTGGAAGTCCACTGGAAATATGGGGGTGCTTGTTCTGTTGAGGGTGGGGCTACTCCCAGTGTAGGCACTCTGGAGAAATTTGTGGTGTCCTCAGCATGGACATGGACCTGATGCTCCGAGGGCTGGAGCTGCTCTGCGTGAACCAGGCTGGGAGAGGTGGGGGTGCTCACCTGGAGAAGACTCCAGGGAGAGCTCAGAGCCCCTGCCAGGGCCTAAAGAAGGCTTAGAAGAAAGATGGGGACAAAATTAACAGGGTGTATTGCAACAGGACAAAGGGTGATGGTTTTAAACCAAAGGGGAACCAACTGTTAGGAAGAAGTTCTTTACAGTGAGTATGGGAGAACACTGGCACATGTTGCCCAGAGAAGCTGTGGATGCCCCAGTCCTGGAAACATTTAAGGTCAGGCTGGACAGGGTTGTGAGCCACCTGATCTAGGTGAAGATTTCGCTATTCATGGCAGGGGGGCTGAACAAAATGGAACTAGGCCTGTAAAGGTCCCTCCCAACCCAAACTGCCCTGTGATTCTGTGATAAACGCTCTTTCTTCATGTGGGCTTGACCTCAAGGGCAGGACAAGCATTCCACATCACCAGTTTACTTGGGAATCATCTTTCCCAGCCCAGCAGCTCAGCCCAGCCAGGTGATGGGGAGGTCAGTGGCTGAGGAGAGGCAGAAGCTTCCACTGCTGGCAACACGTGGTGAGAGGAGCAGCCCCACGAGTGAGCCACATCAGCACGTCAGTGATGTGTTCAGGGAGGTTAATTAGAAACCTGAATGTCATCTGCAGGAGGGTGTGTTCGAGGCATTCTGCAAACCACCCCAAGAAGCTAAAAGGGACCTTGTGGCTGAAGGGGAAGCCACAGGCAAGCCTGGTTGTTTCGTAGTTTCTCATCGCACGTGTGTTTTGGGAACGGGAGAACAAAGCCTGGGCTGTGCTCAGCAATGCCCATCCTATTTTGGAAACTGCTGCAAGAGCACCAGGGCATCTTCTGGTTCAGAGGGTGGATCACGAGTGTGCTTATTCCCAGCCACTCTTCTTGGAGGGTTAATGAAACTGTGATTCAGATGCAGCCTTTTCTTAGCCCAGGAGCTCCCATTTATGGAAGTTCTCATACAATTCTTTTGTGCCTCCAACAGTGATTTGAATGGTTTTAGGTGGAATCGTAGAATTGCAGAATCATTCAAGTTGGAAAAGCTCTCCAAGACCATCGAGTCCAACCCTGCCCCCTGCTCTGCCCAGGCCACCACTGACCCGAGTCCCCTGGTGCCACATGCACATGGCTTTTAAACCCCTCCAGGGGTGGGATCTCCACAACTGCCCTGGGCAGCTGTGCCAGGGCTGGACAACCCATTCAGTGAAGAAATCTCTCCTCATATTCCGTCTCAACCTGCCCTGGCTCACCTTCAGGCCATTCCCTCCTGTCCTATTGCTTGTGAGAAGACACCAGCCCCACCTGCCTACAACAAGGTGTTGCACTGCCAGCTGAGCTCTCCTTGCTCTGAGGAGCAGCTGCAGTGAAAGACCTGTGGAGAGAAGGAGACTTTATGTAGAAGTTAGAGCTGTAGCCCAACACAAGGGAAACATGGTGCCAACTTCTGCCCTGGTGCCGGGGGGAGGTTGTGCATTGGCCCAAACAGAGCTCATGAGCTCTGCCATGAAGCCAGGATCAATTGCAGGATTTTTGCAGCTTCCCCTGTGAATTTTGCCCTGAACAAAGATGATGGTGTTGGCCCAATGTGGGCATATTGACAGTGGCCTGCATTAAGCTCTTTGCCCCCTTGCTGATCGCTTTTGGCTGTTGAGTGGCAAACAAGCCATTAGTCCTCGACAGTGGTGGCTCCTTGTGGGTTAATGATCTGAACAGGGCCCTGGCTAAGGAAGGAGGTCGTGCTGGAAAGTCACAGCCTGCATGCTCTTGAAGCCACGTGGACTCATTTGCTGCAGGGGAGTCCTGTTCTCAGGGCTGATCATGGCCCTGGGCCTCGTCTGCAGCGACTCCGTTCTGTACCTCACATGTGCTCCATGCATTGCCTACTGCCTGAATGTCCTCAGACTGCCTAAATATCCTCGGGCTGGTGGTTGCAGACACATGAGGAGGAGAATGAGAGGCCATCACAAAGGTTAGCCTTCATGGTTTTGCTCTGTTCCTTGAGTGTATGTGCAGAGCAGTAATTTACCAGTGTAATAGATTGGGTAGGCTGGTCAGAGCCTATTGGTTTCTCCATCCTGGGATAGTCATCCAGGTATCAGCTGGACTTGGAAAATATTGTTGATGCTTTCCCATGACAATAATGAAATGAGAATCTCATAAAGGCTGAATCAAGATTGGTAGCTCTGTCTGAAAGCTGTGAGAGGGATCCCAGTTGCTTCCCTGTGTCATGAGTAATGGGAAATAGTGCTGGCGGAGCCTGCAGTAGTAAAAACATTCAAGGGCTGCCTGGAGAAGAAAAAGAGATGCTTGAGTGATTGATTCAGTCAGGAGCCTCTTGGGGAACCTGGGAAGAGAAGACAGAGTCTCCATCTCCATCTGCCTCATGACAACAAGTGTCTCCTTGCCTTGGTTTCAAGCTTTTCATGTAAAATGGAGACTGTACACATTGAGTGGCTGTTCCTTGCTTTGCACTAAGCCTTGGCAGAGACATCCTGTTCCCCTTGCAGCTTCCATGAGTAGGAGGGAACCTCTTGACCCTGGCCAGGACTCAGGTACAAACACAGGTTCAAGGACAGATGTGAGCTGGTGGTGCCATTTTAAAGAAAATACCCCAGGTTATGGCTTCTTTGGCATGCAGACAATGCATTTCCACCTGACTGCTGAGCCACAGGAGCATTTTCCAGCTGAGCACTACTGCATCATATGTTCCCAGTGTTGTAATAGCCACACTGGTCATCCTCTCCGTCCTCACCCAGGAGAAGGCCTGGGCTAGCCCCCCAAATTGTCCTAGGGGACCCTGTTGATGTGGTGGCTGTCTGCTGGTGGGGATCTCGCACCTTGAGGTTGTTCTGAAGTGGAGTAAAGCACCCCAAAACATTCTTCTGCCCATCTCCTTCATCAGCCCTGAGTCCTGCCCACCCACATGGAGGTCTCAGCTTCTGGAAATGCCAGCCCCCTGTCTCCATCATTTAGAAGTGCGAGTGGTGGCCAGGAGCTTCTGTGGAGCTCCATTTCTCCAACAGGTTTTCCCAGGCTGAGAAGGGCAGGGAACTTTGATGGGCAGAGTTGGGAGGATGCTGGTCGTACACCTTCCATCTCTGTACCCCAGCACTTGTGGAATGTGGATTTGTTATGGGTTTGTACTGGATTTGTACTGCAGGTACTACTGAGCTGCCACTGGTACCTGAACTGTGGGTGTAGGAAGCCCCGGGAAGCTGATCATCCCAAGGGGCCAAAGTGTAATGTTTATCTGGGGTGGGATGGGCGAAGAAGCCCAAAGCTGCTCCGGTGTGATCTGTTCCCGGGGTGTTCATCTCCCAGCTGTCACTGGAGATGTGATACAGTGGGAGGATGGGGTGGGCTTGCACCTCCGTGGCACGGTGTTGCTAGGTGATGTTGTGATACAGGGAAGGGTGATGAGCAGAGGAACTGACCGTGGGAGCACGTGTGGTGGGAGAGCAGGAGCAGGCCTGGCTCTGTGTTTTCTCATCGTCCCGGCAGAGACTTCTCCAGAGGTGACCTTTCTGAACCACATAATCAGTCCTGGATCTGATGAGGGGTTATGTTTTGTGTTTTTTGCTCTCTGTTTTTTCTTAGGAGATGGTCAGAGGAGCGAAAGGACCATCACCATTTTGAAACAAAACCAAGGGTACTGGTGAGTACACACAGGGTGAGCTTTGTGGGGAGAGCTGGCAAACAGGATGCAGACTGGGGAGAATGATGTGGTTGTCCTGATACCTTTCTGGGGTCTTGGGGTTCTGATCTGCCCTTCAGTTACTGAGATTTCCTGTGGGAGGGGAGGTAGTTTGCTGTGTTAATGGATCAGCACAAATCATCTTTACCACCACCACCACCATGGTTCTCTGCTGTCATCAACGACCAAACCTCTAATTGCTTTTCCTGTAAATCCGTGGAAGATGCTCTCATCAATATGTGTGTTCTCAGTGCTGAGTGCTGGAAGGAGCAGGCGGCAGATACACTGGCAGCTGCACAGGAGTGCACCAAGCAACAATATTTGTTAATGCTTGGAGTGCTTTTGGCTGTTGTTGTGCTTGGCCCCATCCAGACCCAGTCATGGGGCTGTGATCTGGGTGGCATTTCAAGGTCCTCTCCAGACCTGTTTTCTGCAGCTGTCACACAGGAGGCTGTGACTTGGATGTTTGCCTAGAGGTCTTGAACAGCAAGAAAGGAGAATCCTTTTTTATCATCTGAGCTGGTTCAGATATGCCAGAGCCAGACCCTGAGCTGATGTTTTTGAACTGAGATATTTCGCTTTGTGTCAGTTGGGAGGCTGGGGTTTTTATCACGGTCTTGTTGTGAGCAACTTCCTAGTTTACACTGGCCAAACCCTCAGCAGAGCCATGCTGTGAGCCCCCACAGGTTCCCATCCCTCAAGGACCAAATTACTCCTGTGCAAATTTCCTCTGTGATTATGTGACGGATGGTGAGGAGCATCTCGTTGCTGGGCTATCACAGAATTGTAGAACCGTGGTTTGGGTTGGAAGGAGCCTTTAAAGCTCATTTCATTCCAACCCCCTGCTGTGGGCAGGGACACCTTCCACTATCCCAGGTTGCTCCAAGCCCCATCCAGCCTGGCCTTGGACACTGCAGGGATCCAGGGGCAGCCCCAGCTGCTCTGGGCACCCTGTGCCAGGGCCTGCCCACCCTCATCAAAGAATTTCTTTCTTACATCTATTCTTGCATCTCTGCTCTAGCCTGGACTACAGGAGCAGTGCTGGTGGAAGTTGGATCATGGGGAGGTGCAGATTTTTAAGACACATCTCAGCTCCTATAGTACAGTTGGAGTGTAGATGAAGGGAGAAATTTACACACTGTGGTTTCAGGAAGCAATCTTCAGACATTTAAAAATTCAGGGGCCCTTTATAGTTAGTGGAAAAATTTTTATCCCACTACATGTGATCTAGTTCGGGCAGCATGTGAGGATGAACAGAAGTCTGTCCCTCTTCTTTGGCTGGAAGAGCAGCCCAGGTGAGGGCATGGTGTATCTGCAGGGTCACCTCCTGACAAGGCAGCCTGGGGGGGTGCTGAGACCCTGCTTTCCCCCAACACCAACAGCAGAAGAGCTTGAGAAGGGCTGCTTTGTTCACAGGAATCATCCCTGACTCCAAAACAGGTTCTAATCAGTGCCTGCAGCGCAGAATAAACTCCTTTCTGTCTCCCACACCTCCTAGAGCTTCCCTTCTGCCTCTGCAATCAGCTATAAAATACACCCAGACTGTTCTTGAGAAGAGCAACCCATTCTCCTGTAAACAGGGCAGCCAGCAAGGCTACTGGCTGCAGATATGGGTGCTGTTTCCCGGTGGTGGTGAACGTGCTTCCCCAGCCCAGGGGCCTCTTGCACTCATCTGCTCCCAAATTCCAGCTGTGTTTCCCCTCCATGCCCCCCAGTCTCCTGGCAGAGATGGTGATGACTGGGAGGGCTAGTGTGTATCTGAAGCATCAGGTATTTCATCATGCTGGCTATCCAGACTTACACCAGTGGGGGTTTGGCCCCTTGAGCTCCAACAATCCTGAAGTGATCCAGCTTATTAAACATCTGTTTGCACTCTCTTTAGCATTAAATAATTGGTTCCTCAGCATATTTGAGTTGGAGGGTATCTGATAATCCTGTGAACTATCCATCAGGCTCCATTATCATCTCTGCACTCCTGTGCCAGCTGCCTTGTGTCAATTCTGCCTGGGGTTTACAAACAGATTTCGTTTCTCCTGCAGTTTTGCTTCTTTTCTTCTGTCTCCCTTTCTCAAAGGAGCTGTTTCAGGCTCCTTAAAAATTTGTGCAGACACCCCCATCAGCATCTTTCTGCTACTGGTGAGTGATGGGTCCCATCCTTACGCTGCCTCTGCTCCTGATGGGGTCCCCAAGCAAAAACTCTTCATTTACCTCAAAATGAATAAAACTGTTGTCTCGACTGAAAGGATTTCCACCTGCAAACAGATAAATCTTTGCATTGTTTGAGTTTTCTTATCAGCTCAGAGGATTTGTAGCATGCACAATGGTGACTTGTCAGCTGCCCTCTGGCAGACCAGCAATGCACCACTCACACTTGGGGCACAAACCATGTATGTCCTGATAGTAATTTAGTAAGGATGCTTCAGAGGGCTCCTAAAAAGCCTCCTAAAAAGCCTCCTATAATAATATGGGTAATATGAGAGCTGAGGAAAGAATAGAATAAAAATAGAATAGAATAGAATAGAATAGAATAGAATAGAATAGAATAGAATAGAATACAATACAATACAATACAATACAATACAATACAATACAATAGTATGAGTTGGATGAGACCTTTAAGAGACATCTTGTCCAACCCCCCTGCAATTAGCAGGGGCATCTTCAACTAGACTAGGTAACTCAAAGTCCCGTCCAGTCTTTGTTATATTATTTTTTGTACCTTTTGCTGCTACTGCCATGCCAGCTGTGAGAGAGATGTTCAGCATCCTTCAAAAATTAGGCTTGTGCTCATCTCTCCAGGTCTGCAGCATCCTGGAGGAGGTGGATGGGTTTGGAGATTACATCCTTGTGTGTCTGATTTGCTTTTAGAGCTAATCGTAGAATCACACACACCAGGGCCAGGGCCTGCAGGTGCATGTATTCCCATTTCACAGGAGGTGCTGCTGGATGTTTTGCCAGTATCAGGAAAGGCGTAGCTGGGTTTTACTCATGCAAGGTGAACTTATTCCTTTTTATATAGCTTAAGAAATGTTTTTTCCTGGAGAAATGTTTGGATTATCAAGGCTGGTCTCAGGCTGATAGGATGGTGTTGCAGGTCATGCCAGGCTGCAGCACTGGGGCAGGCAAGAGGAATCAGAAAAACAGGACCTGTCTCTTTTGCAAACATCTTCCCATATAGTCTGAACACTTGTTTTCTGACTTGTTCTAGAGACGTCTTTTGCTCCTACGGTAAAAAACATGCAAGGCAAATTCCATCAGCTTCAGCCCATGCAGGAACTCTCCAGCTTGTACATGAATTTTTACCCTTGCATTTCCAGATTGCCCTTTAAATTTTTTTTCCTAGTTCTAACTTGTAAAGAGGAGATTGATCAGAGGAGATTAATATCCTAAAATAGCTACCTGGTACTTATATAAAAATATGTCGGTGTGATTGTCTAAAGGACAAAACCATGATATTTTGTACTGAAATATGTTTGCTTTTGCAATAATAAGTTTCACTTTGCATCCCTGCCCTGGATCCAGTATATTGTTGGACAGGAGCCATGTCTTAAATGAGCTTTCAGTATAAAGAAGAAAAAAAACAGGGCGAAAAAAACCTATGAACAGGGTAATTTATTATGGAACAGGGTAAATTATTGTGGAACAAGAGGTATCAATTCTGGTCAACACATGGAGGAGACTGATGCTGGAGGGTGTAAAGTGATCCAGCAGAGTCCACATACCTTCAGCAGAGGCAGAGACCTGCTTTTCTAAGACATTTGCAGTGTTTTAAAGCCTACAAATTCTGCTTGTCCAGAAGACGTGACAGCGCTCTGGTGTCACCATAAGACAAAAACCTCCCTGATTCCGGTGCCTGTGCCCTAATGTCATTACTTTCCTTCTTTTGCAGATCCGCATAATGACATTCATGGTCACACACGCACACAAAAATACTTTATATAAAGAAAATGAATCTGGCTTCAGCCGGCTCTCGCCTTCTGCTGCGCTTACCTCCAGACCCCAGCTCGCCCAGGGTGAAATGAAAAGGGGAGTTAATGTGGCGGGGTCATTTCTCACTGCTGAATTGGTCAGCCGTCTACGGAGCCAATTTCTGCAGCTTTTCAGTGGCGTGGCAGACCCCTGGGTAATATTTGCCTGAATAGAGCCCTAAGTGTTTAAGCTGTATTGCTAGGAATGGCTGTTTTATCCTATGCATCTGAGATTTCAACTCATCAGACATGAAGCAGGTCAGGACTCTCATGCCATTGTGTGCATTACAGCGAACAGAACAGAATATGCTTGATAAAAGGGAGGACTTAAAAGAAATGCTTCTTTAGACCTGAAACTTTCAAGTCCCACAATGCATCAAAGACCCCTCGTATAGACTTTGAAAGGGGTGAAAGGCATTACCTAATATTTGGAGGAAATGAATAATAAAGCATCCCAAGTGCCTGGAAACTAATTTAGGAGTGCACGCTGCACTGTATTGCCTCTGCTGGATTTGCTCCCCAGAAGAGTCTCTAACAAAAGGTTTAAAAAATAAAATAAAATTACGTTTGGCGACCAACTTTTCTGCCTTGAAATGCCCCCTTTTTTGTAATGTTTCCTGGTAAGAGTTACTTATGAAAAGATGAAATACAGCCTGTGCTGCAAACACCAGGTCTCAAATGAATCTCGGGAGCCCGCAAGGTTTCCCACCATTCTCCTCCCCACCACAGCCTTTTGTTCCTTCATGTTGAAAGCATTGCTTGCAGGATGCTTGCAGGATGCCCAGGCACTACCTGCTTGTGGAGTTTAGTCATATCATAGGAAAAAGAGAAAAAAAAAAAAAAAATCAACCTATTTCTGTGGCCTTTGCTTTTGTTCCAGCAAAAATACCTTTGTGTAAAGCCGAGGCTGCTCTGCTGGTGACCTGTGGCTCCTTGCAGCTGGAACTGAGAGCTGGGCACCCTGCTGAAGGTACCAGTTGTGTTTCTGACATCCCTACAGGTGCTGGAAGTGCTGTTTGGAGCCTGAGATATTTATTGTAGAGTCACAGAATGGTTTAGGTTGGAGAGGACCTTAAAGCTCGTCTAGTTCCAAACCCTCTGCCATGGGCAAGGACACCTTCCACTACACCAGGTTGCTCCAAGTCTCCATCCAGCCTGGCCTTTCCAGAGGTTTCTTTCCATCGCTGCTTCTGAGGTGCACTGGCTCCTAATGCAGTGGTCTCCAGGGCTCCCATGGGATTTGGGAGCTTGTGTGGGCTCAAGCTCTGCCTTGTGTCATGAGATGGGAGTGGCTGGAGGGATATCCACCCTATTGAGACTGGTGGGAGAGGCCTGATGGCTCTGGGACTCAGCAGAGGAGAGGTTTTGTTTGCAAGGATAATCTGCTTCAGAGCAGAGAAACAGACCTTGTGGCATGAAAAGTTTCTTCAAATCCCATGAAGTTTCTGGAGATGAGGACAGCTGGGAAAGGATGTTTGGGCATTAGGGGCTCTGCTATCCTGCTTGCCTTGCCCTTGCCCATACCCTCTGTCTGTGCTTGTTTCATTGAGCTCTGGTTTCACCATCTGTGGAGATCAGTTAAATTTGAGTGCTTCCTTACCTGCTTCTCCCCCAGGCTGTGATTAATTGAGGGCAGGAGGGGCAGGCAGGAGTGTTCAGGCAATATTTACAAGAAGAAGGGTATGTTAATGGGGCAGCAGGGCTGGACCAGTGGGGGATGGAAATGATGGGCAGTGGTGGTGGGGGCAGTGAGTTTCCTACTTTTTTTTTCCCCCGCAATTATCAGAGATGATTAAAACCTCAGCTTTGTGTCCAAAAGATTTAAATCTGGACTTGTACCCCCATAAAGCTCCCTGTGTGGTGCTTTGGCTCCTGTTTCAGAGGGACCTTCTGTAGTGGGAAAACAATGGGATATTGGGATGGTGGAGGATGCCTGTGAGTCATTGCAAGATTGGGGGAAGGAGAACTTTTAACAAAATAATGTTTTCTTGTATCAGAGCTCAACCCAGCAGCCTTGTTAGGCTGGGGCCAGTTATTTTAGTTATCAGAGAGGCGGTGGATGCCCCATCTGTGGCAATGTTGGAAGGGACTTGGAGCACCCTGGCCCACGAGGAGGGGGTTGGACTAGATGGCCTTTAATAGTTCCTTTTCAGCCCAAGACATCCCATGGTTCTGTGGATCTGCTTAGCATTTCTCCATAGCATCCTTCCTGACCAGGGTGTGTGCAGTTGTTGGTTTAAGGCACTGATGGTCTCAGCCACAAAGCCCAGTGGGTGGGTGAGGCACAAGAAGTGGTGTACAGGGGTGACACACAAGTCCCCTTTCCACCACCTTTTTTCCTTAGCACTGGAGAGCCAGGTGACAAAAGCCTGACCCATCCTTGACAAAACAGTGATCAGAAACCAGGATAATTTCTCATGGAAAGGAAGCCTGGCAGTGCTGCCAGGGGAGTTCCATGCCCTGTCTTAACGATACATCTGTGTCTGGGGACTTTTTAGTCTTGTGCTTGGGTTTTATGATCCATATTACTTCTCTTTTAATTTTTATTGCTTGTCTTTAGTTTTTGATACAGTGCTGGAAGCACCTCGGTGGGCAGGGATGGTCCCCGTAGCACTGGCTGTCACCTTGTGGCTTGACCCACATTTCAGGGAGGAGCAGAGGGGCTGGACATGGGCTCGACAGCCCTTTATGTGGTGACATCCCTGTCTGTGTCAGCCTCTGCCTGCCAGTGCTGCCAGCTGAGAGGGTGGCCTTGCTGATCACCACACTGGGCTGTGCTGCTTTCTCCTGGGCTTCAAGCAGAGCATGGCAGGATCTTTTCCCTTGCAAAACACCTTATTCAGGGGGTCTGTGACCCATGAGCAGGTTCCTAGGACATTGCTGAGCCAGGAAAACCAGGTAAGGCATTGCTGCTGGCTGGTCCTAGTTTCTTCCTCCCAGCAGATCAGGTGAAATTTGCTTCTCTTCCATGTGGGTCACCCTTGCTGTAGTTTTGCTTCTGCTTTGCTACCCACTGCAGAGAGAAAAAAAATCTTCTCTAAGATCATTCTGACAGATAAAGGTAGTAAAATGTGGAAAACTATGAGGTTTATCTGGGAAGCTTTAACACTTCAGGAGCACAGGGAATTAGTCATGCTCTCCTGAGCTGGACCCTCAAACACAATTCTCCCTGGTCTGCTGGTGGCTCTTGTCTCAGAACAGCTCTGGATAAGATGTGCTGTCAGGGGAAGCAAAGGGAAGGGATTTATTTAACCTGACTGGGAAGCTGGCATTGCCCAAGCTTTATGGTAATGGGGCAACTTATGTTAAGGAGATATTTGGGCTGCAGTGGTTGGCACGTCGGTGTGAAGGGTGCTGCCCTGGGTGTCCCCTGGGGCTCCCTCCATGCCGGCTGACAACCCATGCCATTTAGGAGAGGTTTCACCCCTTGCTGCTTGGCATTTCTGCTTGCTGCTCCAGGACAGATCCAAACCCCACCGGCACCAGGAGAGATTTTCTCTGACTTCAGCTGGCTCTGTCCTCCCAGAGAGAAGACGTGACACAACTTCAGCATCACAGTTTATTCCTGGTGACAACTGCACCTTCCCCAGTGACCTTTCACACTGCTGAACGCAGGGGATGGGATGCTGGTCCCCTCCCAGGCAGCCCAAGAGCAGGGCTGTCAGAGCCAGGGAGCTTACATGCTGTTGAGAGAAACCCTCCCCTCAGTACCCAGGGGACCTGAGTGCTGGTTCAAAAGGTTGCAAAGCACTGTCAGCTCCTGTTTGGGGCTGCTGTACTGAAGGGAGATCCTGCCAAGGAGGTCACAGGCTGAATTTGAAGTGATTGTGGTGTGAAATGATCTTTCAGGTTTGTCAGCCCTGTCAGAATTTAGCTCGTGTAAAAGCGGCCAGAAGTTTGGGGTGCATGGGGCTGGATAACCACCCCAAGGAGGGGTGTCCTTGCAGGTGACATGGCTGGGGCCTGGGCGTTCCCCAGCAAGGCAGTGCCCCAGTTCATCTGCAGCAGGTGATAAAATGCAGGTGGCCACAGGAAAGGAAGGAGCAATGACATCAACATCAGCATTGAGTCTGCTGCAGTGCTGAAGTCCTTCTGACAGCAGCAATGTGGTCAGGATTCATCCATCCATCCATCCATCCATCCATCCATCCATCCATCCATCCATCCATCCATCCATCCATCCACTCACATAGTTTCTAGATCATGGGTATTCTTCCCCGTGCATGTGGCTACATCCCTTTCCCTCTCCCCTGACCAGATCTGACATTTGCTCATGTCCACAGTGGAGACTCCGCTGACTTACGCAGCTCAGGGTGAAGCTTGCTGTGCTTGTCTTCCACCAGCATTTCATTTGAAATCCAACCTGCTCATGAATGCTCTTGCTCCAGTTTTCTTTACTGAAACACTTTGTAAATAAAATTAGAATACCAAAGCAGTAGAGCCTGGCAGAAAGTAAGGGGGAATGTTTCTTGGCATGGAAAAATATCCTCAACCAAGCAAAAGCCTAATTTATTCTGGTGAAGCAGAGGGAATCCAACAACCTCCCTTTTGTTGTGCAGTTCACATGTATTGCTATATTCACACCTGAAATCTTTTGCTGAAAGTTTGGCATAATTTCTTCCCTTTTTGCTCAGAGAACTGCTAGATTCAAAGTGGCTTCATCCTTTCTGGCTGTGTAAGAGCTGATTCCCACAGAACCCACAGCTACCACAGAGGTGGCATCGTTGGGCTGGGAGCTGCAGCCTGCATTTCATCGCCTACCAGGAGTCCCATCTGTCAGTGGGAGCTGCACAGTTCTCCCCTGGTAACAAAATTATTTATTTTGTCCCATCATTAAGGATATTCATGCAGCAAAAATGGGAATGATCTCTGCTTTGTGAGTTTTAGAAGCCCATTTTGTATTTGTCTTGGTGGTAGAGGAGCAGTAAAGAGCTCTGTGATCTCGCCTGTTACGATAAGTGAGTTTTGGAAGAGGTTTTCTGTCTGATACTCTGTCTAAAAGCATGGGAAATGCCATTCTAAAGGCTGTTAAAACACAATTGCTCGCTGATTTACACCGTCAAGGAGTGCCTCTTTGCTGGGAGATGTACACTGAATAAAAGCAGTTCAAGTGGTGCTTTTAATAAATAGATAATGGAACAGCATTTTATCTTCTGCTTTAATCCGTTATGTTAGCATAGGGTAGTGTATCCCTCTGATAGATTTTGAGATAGCAGAAACTGCAAGTCAAACCACTTTACTTCTGAGCCTTTGAGGAGAAATTGCACACTAGTGAAAGGTACTGGGTTCTCAGTGGACTGGGATCTTTTTCCCATGGGTGGAATCAATTGGGTCCCAGTGGCTTGATGTTCAGGGCACAGATCTTAGAATCATGAGTATTATAGAATATCTTGTGTGTCCAGGGCAGGGAACGGAGCTGGGGAAGGGGCTGGAGCCCCAGGAGCGGCTGAGGGAGCTGGGAAAGGGGCTCAGCCTGGAGAAAAGGAGGCTCAGGGGGCCCTTGTGGCTCTGCACAACTCCCTGACAGGAGGGGACAGCTGGGGGAGATTTAGGTTGCATATTAGGGAAGATTCCTTCATGGAAAGGGCTGTCCAGCCCTGGCAGTGGTGGAGTCCCCATCCCTGGAGGGATTTAAAAGCCATGTGGATGTGCCACTTGGGGACATGGGCAGTGCTGGGGAATGGTTGGACTCCATAGTCTTAAAGGGCTTTTCCAATCTAAACAATTCTGTGATTCTAAATTGGAAGGAACCGAAAGGATCATTGAGTCCAAATTCCCCTCTCCTTGCAGGACTGTCTAAACATAAAAGCATCATCCAAATTTTCCTTGAACTCTGTCAGGCTTGGGGCCATGACCACACCCCTGGGGAGCCTGTTCCAGTGCCTGGCCACCTCTGGGTGAAGAGCCTGTTCCTGATTTCCAGCCTGGAATTCCTGTGATGTAGCTTCATTCCATGGTGCCTTGGCTTGGCCATGGGGCTGTTGCCTTGCTGGCTGGCAGCCCCCATGCTTCACATCCCCAATTCCATGTGGAGTCCTCTGTAACCCCCAGCTCCCACAGTTTTGAGTGGGAAGGGTATGGAGCCACAGGGAAGGAGGTTCCTCTGTGGAAAGCTCCTCTCTAAGCCCTTGGGCTTCTCTAGAGGCACCAGGTTGCTGGGGCTGAGTGCCTTGAAGCTAAATGAGCTGTTGGCTGCTTGGTTAGGAAAGAAACAGGACACTTTGGGAGGCAGGAAAAAGGTCATTTATCCTGTTGCTGCTCATCCTTGTTAATTCATTGTTTCCGTTGAAAACCCTGCACTTAGCTGCTTCATGAATGAACCCAGTGTCTGTGCCTCCAAAAACAACTTGGCTTAGTGAAAAATAAGACCTCCTTTCACCTTCTCTCTGCTCTGCCGTGTTTTTCTCCCCCCTTGTTTTCTTCCACTCACATCGCTCCTGCCTGGGTGGCAGTCCCAGTTTGTCCCCGTGGAGCCCAGGGGCTGGATTTACAGTTTGGTTTGGGTTGGAAGGGACCTCAAAGATCATCTCATCCCATCCCCTGCCATGGGCAGGGACACCTTCCACTATCCCAGGGTGCTCCAAGTCCCATCCAGCCTAGCCTTGGACACTTCCAGGGATCCAGGGGCAGCCACAGCTGCTCTGGCACAGGTTTCCCAAGGGAAACTCGTGCTGGTGTTTTGTCACCCTCAGATTTCATCCCAGAGGCTGCTCCCCTCTGAGGGAGAGGTTTGCTGGGATTGGACTGCAGGGGTGCTCCCAAGCCCAAAGGGGATGGGAACACTTCAAGGAAAGGTATGGAGAAGGGGAAGTGACTCAGCTGCATGGCAGGAGAGACTGTCAAGGAGGAAGGGTAGGTAGGGAGCTGGAATAGGGAGGCTTAGTGTGGGGGGCAGAGGGGCTGGAGGGTGACCTGAATGCTGGGATGGGGCTGAGGTATGGCCCAGCTGTGGCAGCTCTGGTGAGAAAAACCTTCTGCAGCAGTTTCCTGGGTGTGGAAGTGCAGATGGAGCAGAGGAAAGGTCTCTGTGCAGTGGTAGCTGGTCTCCTGATGCCCTTTAGCAGCTGGAATGGAGCGGACCTGGCACCACATCAGCTGTGAGCTCTCCGAGGACCATCTGTGAGCCAAGGGCAGTGAGAACAATTACCAGCCAGAGGAAAAAATCACCCAGAGAGAGGCTGGAAAAAGCTGTGGGGGAGGCTTAGAGCCAAGCAGAGGCAGAGAAAAGGGGATCTCTTAGCTAATGAGTGGCCAGAGAAAGTACACTGTCTGATCTCCCTATCTCATAACACAGGGGCTGTTTAAGGAAACAGCTGTGTCCATGAGAAAATGTTTTCCCCTTGGGCTGAGTCTGTGAAAGTGGCTGCCAAGGGGATGCCTCCAAAGCTGGGAATTTAACACTCAGATAAGCCTAGGATGTTGTTTGGGAATGGTAATGAAAACAAGAGCTGTAAGTGAGACCTGGAAGAGTGATTACTCTTTATTCAGGGGTTTAAAACAAACTTGAGCTTGTTGGAGTTGAGAGAAGTTCCTCCTTGGAAGCACAGCTGGGGTTTGGTGTATCAGTCTGTGTATGCTGGGCTATTTAGGGCAACTGGTGAAGCCTGGATGGGACCTAAAGCCATAATGCCAAGCTGCTTGGACATACAGAGTTGGAGAGTTCAGCCTGGAGAAGACTTCAGGGAGAGCTCAGAGCCCCTGGCAGGGCCTAAAGGGGTTCCAGGAGAGCTGCCCAGGGACTGGGGATGAGGGATGGAGGGACAGCACACAGGGAATACCAGAGGGCAGAGTTAGTTTTGTAATTGGGAATAAATTCTTCCCTGTGAGGACAGTGAGGCCCTGGCACAGGGTGCCCAGAGCAGCTGGGGCTGTCCCTGGATCCCTTGACGTGTCCAAGGCCAGGTTGGATGAGGTTTGGAGCAGCCTGGGACAGTGGAAGGTGTCCCTGCCCATGGCAGGAGGGTGGAACTGGGTGAGCTTTAATGTCCCTTCCAACCCAAACCATTCTGGGACTCTGAGATTGCTGGCCTTGTCCACAGAGCTTTTCTATGAGGACTCCTGCCAGCAGGGAGAGAGAGCAGCTTTGAAGCTTTTCCCAGGGTAGGGAACAAACCAAGAAAAGAGTAGGTATTTCCGAAGAGTAATCTGGCTGGTCCATCTGGTACTCCCAAAAAGGCCGGTGAGATGGCAGAGCACAGGGGAAGGCTGTGAAAGATTGGAGACATCAAAGTAGAAGGTGATTAAAACCCAAGCAAAATAGCAGCAAGGATGGTCCCCAGGGAGGGAGAAAGCCTGGCAGGGCTCCATCGGGGAGGGTTAGCAAAAGGGAGGCCAGAAATTGAAGCAGGGCAGTAATGAAGGTCAAGTGTATCTCCCAGGCTTTGGGGAGTAGGAGTTTCACTGACTCTGAGCTGCAGAGCCTGCTACTCCAGGGAAGGGGGATAGGAGGGACACATTAATTTGTTAAATGGGTAGAAATAAATTAGTGTATAAACCTGTAACATTCGTTTCCCCAGTCTGAAGGGGAGAGCTGTGCTGAGCCTGGTTGGGCTGATGTTTTAACTGGGTTTGCTGAGGTTTTGCAGGTTTTTAAGCCAAACCTCCCTTTTGGATAGTCTTGATTATAAACTCTTCTCTGTCCTGTATCCCAGTGAAACCATGTGGACTGGAGATGATGCTTTTCTGACCTCTCTCTTAAGTGTGTGGTGGCTCTTTTCTCCCACAGCCCTGCAGTGCTGGGGAGGGAACCTGAAAGGGGGTGACCAGTTGGGTCACCCTGTCCTGGATGTCACCCCAACCCTAACCTAACTTAGGCAGCAAGCCCCTGCAGAGCCTGTTACTTTCCTTGCCTGAAAGGGTCAGGATTCTGCATCTCCCACCCACATCCCACCCAGCTGCAGAACAAAGTCCTCCGTGTTAATTAGACTCAATAGGCTTACATGGGGGAGTGGGTGTGTGGGGCCCCCACCACCTCTCATTCCCTCCTCCTGACTGTTTCACCATCTCTGTTCCATCCTTCAGCTGGGACAGGGCTTGCTCTATACTGAGGGGGTGCTGTCCCCACCACGAGCCCACGGTGGTGGTGTTCAGAGGTGGGCAAGGGAAGATGCTGGCACAGCTTTTGCTTCTATTTTGCTGAGCTTTGTAAAGGTTTTCACAGCACCCACTGCACCCTCTAGCTCAAGGAACCTCCAGGAGTAGGTGGTGTAAGCATGGCTTTGGATGGGTCAGAAGTTGTGTTGAAGTGGCCTGGCAGTGCCCTCACCCCTGGCTGTGTTGTGGCTGATGGGGGGCAATTCTGGCCCACACAGGTTTGCTATAGGATCAGAGCCTCGCTGCCCTTCCCCAGGGACCCACCACACACAGGCAGGACCCCCTGCCTGGCCTGGAGCAGCTGGAATTTGGATGTAAGTTACCCCCGGCTAACCTGGCCCAGCCAGCCCGGGGCTGCAAGGTCTGGGCTGCCACCACTTCCACGGCAAGCTGAGCACAACCCAAATGGAGGAGCCTTTAACCAGACCAAGCTCTGCAAAACAGCTTTCTGATGTAGAGCACATCTCTCATGATTGCACTCCCTGAAGCGACTTCTTCTCATTTACGGTATCTTGACCTAAAGACCTGTCCCAGCAGGAGGAGAACAGGTGGAAATCATGGTGCTCCCCTGCTTCTGTAAAGATACTGATTGCCTCTTTGTTTCTTTGCCGACTTTCTCTGTTCCCATTATCTCATCATGGGGGAGTTTTTTAAATAAGTAGGTTTGGGAACAGCAAGGCCAGGGAGATAAAAGCTGAGACAGCTCCTGCGCTCAGAGATTCATTGCTTGCTCCCATGTAAGCCAAGAGGGAAGAAAGCCTCTTTTCCTTTTTATTTTTGTTAATAAAAATATTACACTGGAAATTTTTAAAAATCAAATTAAAGCACAGAAGGACCTGAGAAATTGTGGGGGCTGCAAACTACTGCTGGAGCAAAAGGGCTCATTAAAATAAGAATCACTTAGGAGGACAAACTGGAATGCCATTATGCAAAGTGTCACAGACTGAGTCCAGTCTAGTGTTTGGCTGCACTTGATAAATTAGTCCACTCTACTCCTCCTCCTCTTTTTTTTTTTTTTTTTAATATAGGGGAGAAAAATATGCAATTGCAAATTCAACCTGTTGAAAAAATAATGTCCTGCTGGAGCAGTCAGAGCCAAACCTTTCGGGTCTTACACATCTCCCTAAATATGAAATCTTGAGTTTTACCCACCTGCTAAAATCTGGGTGTCTGGGTGAACACTGGGGGTCCCTGCTGCTGAATTCAGGGGGGGTGTGCTAAAATGGGGTTCTCAGAGCAACCCCAGCAAAGCCCTTGCCTAGACAGCATCACCTGAGCACGGTGCCAACCTGCCCGATGTGCTGGCTGAGTAAGGGTTTTAAGACAAGAAGCCTTTGTCTGCTGCGGTTATTTAATTTTACTTTTTTTTCCCCTTCTCTTCTAAGTAATTTACTCTGGCTGCACCCTCCCTCAGGCTTGAGTGGAGCAGGGTGGGGGATGTTCTGCCTCGTCAGGCATTATCTGGGGTGGAGGAAAAACACCCTGTCCCAGGGACCTGCGTTGGAGGCGAGGAGGAAGGTGGGAGTGGAGGCAATGCCTTTCACGGAGGGATTGGAGCACTTGTGGCTGCACTCTGCTCCTCAGCCTGCCTGCTCTTGGGTGCAGAGCAGGGGAGGAAGAGAAGGTGGGAGGCAGGCAAGGCAGTGGGGCATTCCGTGGCAGGGCTCTCACCTGCCAAGCACAGATCCTTAAAGGCATGCTCAGGAGTGATGCTGTGCTGGTGCTATCTCCCATTTAGTGCACAAAGTCACAGGATCCCAGAATGGTTTGGGTTGGAAAGGACCTTAAAGCTTAACTCATTCCAACACCTTGCACTAGAAGAGGCTGCTCGAGGCTGAGTCAAACCTGACCTTGAGTGTTTCTGGAGAGGTTCTGGAGGCGAATGCATTCAGGTGAGAGAGAAGAGGAAATCGCAATTAGTGGCTCTTTGGGGAGATGAAGTTTCCTGTGAGCTCCTGACAGTTTGGGTAGTGGAAGCCACAACAGGGAAGATGATCCTGTGTCTAAGGTCATTGATTGGTTCCTGCTGCATCTCCTGGTGGCATTTATAGGTGAGACCCCAGAGTTGTTTTTGGATGGGCACCTATTTTTCACCTTGCCTCTAGGCAGCCCAACAAGGTGGCTGCAGTGCTCTTGGAGAAGGCTTTACCTTTGGTTTGGATCACCTCACTAAAACTCTGTTGGTTGGCATTCAGTGATTTTAAGACAAACTGGCTTTTTTTTTTTTTTTTTTTTTTTTCCCCGTTTGGCAAAGGTTGAAACATTTTGTAATGTCTAGCATTAGGTAAGGCTTTTGATTTAATGCCTCATCCCTTGAATTCACCTTCAGCAATAACAATGTATTCTAATCCACTGCTCAGGTGTTGATGGATGGGGCCTGTTTGGGTTAAACATTTGGGATTTGAATTGTTGACCTCATTCTGTCCCTGGAGCAGGAGCCCTTGAGGAACACTGTGAGCAGCAGGTTCTCCATCACTAGTTAGTGGCAGAGTCAAATGGAAAGATGAGGCCAGCCTGGCCCTTAGCCAGACTTCATCTCCAGTTCCCATGGGAAGTTGAATGTTTAGGACGGGTACCGTGTTAGGAAGCCCTCTGCAAATCATGACAAAAAATAGGCTGGAAGCTAAATTTTTCCTTGAATTGGATTCAGGAGGGTGGAAAGACATGAGATTAAAATGTTTCCAGCTTTTCTGTGAGGCTGTTTCACAGGGTTGCCCACTTTTGCTATGTTAGTGCATATGGAAGTAAGCAATCTTTGAGCTTGGTTCAGGCTGGGGTCAGGGAACAAACATCACTTTCCAGGAAGAAATTCCACAGTGCCAGTCCAGTGTGGGACCCTTCTCCCAATCCTTGCTGCTCCAGGGACCTCCATGAGGTCCAGTGAGGGTGCCTAACCTTGTTGTGGTCATGACATTGCTCAGGACTTTCTTGGCTCTTGAGATGAAGAGGTTTCCTCTCATCTTTTGCATGACTGAGCAGGTCTGGCCCCTTCCAAGGAAACTGTAGAAGCAGCAGGAAGAAGAGGAGGTATCAGACTGTCCATCCAGACCCAGAGGAAGACACAGGTGAACGCTGGACAAGAAACTTCTCCTGTGACCTGGCTTGGTGTGTCCGAATCACTAAAGACCTCCTTGCTCCTGTGATACTCTGAAGACCAAAGACATGAACCTGCCCCAGGGATGAGAGTGAGGAGCACACATGAGCTGGTGGGCATGCACCCTTCTCTCTCCTGCAGGGCCCTCTTCTGCTCTGAACGCAGGGAAATGCAGCCCCACATCTCTCCATAACCCACCCAAGCAAGGGATAGATGCTGGCTGGCCACAGCCAGGATGAGTGAGCAGCTTTTCCTAAGCACCATGTGCCCCATGTGAATGTAAATAACCTCTGGTTTTCTAGGATGGAAGAGTAGAAGTAAACCAAAATAAAATGGAATTGAATTGTGAAGAGGGTGCTAAAGGTAGAGTAAGTGATTCTGGTGTAGCCATGATGCAGAAAAGCTGCTTCACGTAGGGTTGTTTGAGCATGTAGGCCTGCTAAAGGTTTCTCAGGACCTTTTCTTTTAGCTAGAGTTCAGGGTCTGGAGCAGCAGACAAGACCTAGGTGTCCAGGTGTTTGGGCTGCCTGCAGGGATGTCACTCCATGCCTCTGGAACCTTTGCATTTCCCTTTGGTGGGATCATGCCCATGCATTGAGTGTTTTCCCAAGGGACAGATAAAGCTCAGGGATAGGGAAGGACAGATGGGATATTCCTGTTAGAAAAAGCTGCTTCAAGCTTTAGTTGATTTCCTCAGGGTCACTAAGGTCAGTGTCAAAATAAAGTGTGGAAAGGGCTGGTCTGGGTCATGCATCCTTTCCTAGGCAATATCCAGCCCCAGATGCAAAGTCCTGCAGTATGGAGTCATTCATCCCAACCTCCCTCATCCCAGGCTCTGATTTACCTCTTAAAACCCACTCCAAGAAGTCCCTAGGGATGTGTGACATCCAACATTCTGCCCTCCTTTTGAGCCTGGGGTCTGCATCTCCCTGGGAGTAAGTGGCCACCACCCCACCACCACCTGCTACAGCATCACTCTCCCGGTTCTGAGCATCCTCCTCTGCTTTTCCTTGACTGTCCCCTTCTTCTTCCTTTCTGAGGTGCAGTGATGACCCCAGCCAGATGCTGAGCTGTCATCATCTCCAGCTCTGCTCAGATGGCTTGGCCTCTCCTGTTTGTCTAGTACATAGCTGATTTATCAGCAGTGATGTTGTATTTGCTTCCAGATAAGAAAGTGCTGAATATTAGAGCTGGGATTCAGCCTTGTGAAAGCCCCCTGGAAACAGCCTGATACCCCTTTGACATCTATTTGATGGGATCCCCTCTGAATCCCCTGCAGATGTGCTTTATTCTCAAAATGAAGTGCTCATTTTATAATCAACCTGCCACGCCCTAGTAAATCAACTGTACAAAAGCATATGTATATTATCTCTAAGCAATTATCTTTATTAACCAAACTTGTAGTCTACTCAGAGAACAAAATCAGCTTTGTTTGACATGGTGTGTTGGCTGCAGAACCTCTCTGACAAACATGAGCTGTATTTCCATCCTTTAATTCCTCTTCTGGGTGACTCTCAGGAGGGTTCCTATTATTTTACCCATGACTGATGGCAGGCAAGCCAACCTGTTCATCAGGCCATCCCACTCGCCCCTTTAGCAGATCAGTGCAATATTTGCATGCTTCCATCCATCTGGATCTTCCCTGGTATTCCAAGATTTATTAAAAATTAACATCAGCAGGCCAGAGAGCTTCCCAGCCAGCTGTTGGAGGACTCCTGGGAGCAAGTTATCCAGGCCTGATAATTCAAAATTGTTTATCACTGGTAGATGCTGTTTAACAAGCTCCTTGGTTACTAATGGACTGGAAAGTACTTCATCCTCTTCATGTGATACAAGTACCTCATCCTGCTTTCTTTCCAGATGCGGAGCAGAAATATTGATTGAACACTTCTTGCCTTGTCTGCATCATTACTTTTCTCCCCATGTGAGGCTGCACTGCTGATTTATACAAAGGCATTATAATATTGCCCGGATTGCTCGCTGTCCCTTCCCATATGCAGCCAAACATGTTGCGTGCTTTGCTCTGTGACTCTGCACAGAGCAGCAGTCTCTGCTGCTTTGCTTCCATTCCTGGGAGGGCCATTCCTTGGTTTGACACAGTGTAGGACTCTGGAAGAGGCCTGAGGACCAGAAAATTCCTCTCTCTGCCCTCCATCGCTTTGCATTCGTTAAGGAGGAGTTAGGAATTTGCAGAGCCACCTCCAAGAGATCCAAAACTATCAGCTCTTCCAGAAAAGATGAGATATTCCCCCAAAACTTTGAGGTTCTTTTGAGTTGTGACCATTCTACATGTCACCCTGTCAACCCCCATCTCCATGCTGCCATGCTACTTTTAGGTTGGTCATCCATGGATGTACAAGCCCTCATCTCTCTCACAATTTGTGGCTGCTTGCTCTCTCCCCTGACCTAAGACAGAGCTGCTGGTTTTTCCTCCCATCTTACCTTTTCCATTTTTCTTCCCTCCTGTTTCCCCAGCTGTGGGTTTTTGCAATAAGTCCCACATCTTGTGTCAGGGGAGGCAGATGCACTCAATGGTGGGGCAGAGATCTCCCAGGGCCTTCTACTTCACCCTGGTGACACCCCACCTGGAGTCCTGTGTCCAGCTCTGGGGCACCCAGCATAAGGAGAATGTGGAGCTGCTGGAATGAGCTCAGAGGGGACCATGAAGCATCCAAGGTCTGGAGTCCCTCTGCTCTGGAGCCAGCCTGGGAGAGCTGGGGCTGCTCCCCTGCACAAGAGAAGGCTCCAGGGAGAGCTGAGAGCCCCTGGCAGGGCCTAAAGGGGCTCCAGGAGAGCTGCCCAGGGACTGGGGACAAGGCCTGCAGGGACAGCACACAGGCAATGGCTTCCCAGTGCCAGAGGGCAGGCCCAGCTGGGATATTGGGAAGGAATTGCTGGCTGGGAGGGTGGGCAGGCCCTGGCACAGGGTGCCCAGAGCAGCTGGGGCTGCCCCTGGATCCCTGCAGTGTCCAAGGCCAGGCTGGACAGGGCTTGGAGCAGCCTGGGACACTGGAAGCTGTCCCTGCCCATGGCAAGAGGGTGGAATGAGATGAGCTTTAAGGTCTCTTCCAACCCAAACTGTTCTGGGATTCTATTGTGAGATACTGTGGGATAAGCTCTCATACTTACAGGATTGTACCCTTCAAATCTCAACTTTGGGAAGAGAGTCAAAATGTTTTATTTAGCAGAAAAAGGGTTGGTGTGATGAGATGCTCAGAAAGAAGAGCTAAACATGTCCAGGCCAAAAAAAAAAAAAAATAAAAAAAGGAAACAAGTGCAAGTTTTTTTCATAATGAGACTAATAAACTTCTAGAAGCAGTTGCCAAAGGATCAGGGCAAGCCCCCTTGATTTGAAATCTTCCAGCCAAGATTGCCTCTCCTTCTAAATGCTGGAGGGCAGGCAGGAATGAGATCCTTGCTGCAGAAATTACTGGGTAAAGTATTTTATTTTATATGAAGCTGGAGGGGAAAATACATGATCATAACAGTCCCTGTTGCTTGAAAATACTGATATGAAATAAACCTTTGTTTTGTAGCCTAAATTTCCTGTGAAGTGTGGTCTGAAATCCATGAGTAGATTTACCATGGATGTCAAAGCCTTGAATAATGGAGTGATGGATGTTAAAATGTTGAATAATGGAGTGAATGTTGTGAGGGGAAGAGGCAAAAAAAAAAGTTCTGCTGTAAAGTTTGGATGGCAAGGGTTGTGGCTGCCTGGGGAGCAAAGATGGGAGTTGTTGAGAAAAATCTGCCTGCACCCACTGAGGGGGGATTGAGTGGCTGTGTTCAATATTGTGTGTAGCTCAGGTCCTCCCTCCCGAGTACAGTGTGAAAGCAGCAGAAATAAAAGCATGGCTTTTGCTAAGGAAAAGAATGACCCACAATGTCAATTTTTTTTTCCTTTTTTTTTTTCTTTTTTTTTTCTCTGTGAGAAGAAGGGCTGAATTCAATGTTTTCCTTTCTCGCTCCGTCCTGCTGCAACGCTTCGCTGTGCGGCCAGGCAGGCTGGGGAGCAGATAATGAATCTGCCGAAATGTGGTTATTGATATAGCTGAGATCATTATACCTGAGGGTCTTGTGAGCTTTCCCATCTAAAGGGGCATTTTTCAGAAGGTTGTGGTCATGACATAAACAGTCTCATTCCATCTGAAATCTTGGCTGGCAAAGTCCTGAGCCCGGGAACATTTTTTTAAATACGTTATCAGAAAGGTAAATCAGGTCAGCTGCTTTTTTATTTTTTCTTTCAGCTAGGAGAAGTAAAATGGTTCATTTGCCTCTCACTATTAACGTGATGTTCTGCAAGGAGCTGTGGCCTGATCCACAACTTTTGAAAGCAAAAGAGATTTGTTTCCACCTATCAGGGAGCTTCTGTGGGATTTCCTATTCCTGGGTAAGGATAACTTTCCAGTTTGGGAAGGAAAGCAAGTGATCTGTGCAGAGGGTTACCAGCGCTTGGAGGCTGAAATGCTGGCTATGATGGGCCATTGGCTCGGATGTCCTTGGCCCATCCATGTGTGGGATGGTGTGAGTGGACCCAGCAAGGAGCTGTGGCTCATTTTGTGTGAGAGCAAAGGAAAAATAACCCACTGAGAAAAATTACGAGGCAGAGAAAGCGTTTGAAAATTGCAGCTGAGACTGTGAATTGCGCGGGGAGGTTAAAGTGATTGCAGTGGAGGTCAGGCTGCTCTCTACAGCATCAGTAGCATCTGAGTCTTTGCAGATGCTCTCCAGCACCTCCCATCCCACAGCAGACCGTATTTGGGTTTTTGCCACCCATCTCAAATTTGGTCTGAGATGCTGGGGAAGGCTTTTGGCACTGGGGACGGTGACACATGTAAAGTGAATGTTCAGAAGTTCTGTGTGATCTGAACCTCCTTGGGGGCTTTCATCTCACCCAGTTTCAGCTGCCCTGGGGCGTGAGAGGAATCCCAAATAAAATTATGCACCAAGCCATCAAGCTCATAAAAGAGGGTCTTTGATCCGTGTTGTGCCTTTTATTGTTAACATCCATTTGTGTTTAAATTTCATTTTGTCACCTTTTATTCTTAGTTACCCTCACCCACTCCCAGTCCTGCACCAACACAAACTGAAGACTCAAAATTTGTCTCTCTCAGTGAAGAGAAAGGGAGGACTGAGGCATTAAAAGCAAGTAAAGTGACCTCTTCTAGTGGAAGGTGTACCTACTGATGCCAGGGGGGGTTGGAAAGAAATGGCTTTGCAAGCCCCTACCAATCTAAGTCATTCTGAGATCTTTTTGACCAGGATGTTGCCTTCAGGCATGTGTCATCTACAAAATACAGGTTTAATTTAAAGTTTGTGCAGTTTTGCCATGTTCTTGATAACACGAGATCTTCCTCTTACCCTGAAGCTGCTTGGGACCAAGAAATACTGGGAACCATGGATCCCCAAAGATTTGGGAGCACAGGTGGCTGCATTTCCAGGTCAGGGGGGCAGTCAGGGGATGTCACAGGGACAGCTCTTTCAGGAGTTTCTCTGTGGAGCCATATGATGTAGAAAAATCCTTCTGTGCAGTTGCACATATATTGTGTAAATATACGTATACGTACACCTGTTGAGTATCACCTTGGCTCCATCCAGCCCTGCTCCTTGAAAGAAATCCAGCTGTGCTTCTATTCCTTGAGAAGGACTCTGGGTAGAATAATTGACAGTATTTCTGCTGGAGACAATGCAGCCTCATTGACTTCTGCTTTCCGTAACAAAGCACTGGGGATCCCTCAGGATCAATCTGTATTACAGCCATCAAGGTTTCAAATATGAAATCACTGAGATTGCTTAAGGAAAGCACTTCATCAGCATTGGTTTTCACTGATTTCCTGCATAGCTTTTTGGGGTTTTTTTTGGGTAAGGTTATTGTGGCAGCAATATCTTTGTGTATGGACACATCCTGGACCAGTGACTCTCCCCAGTCTGTGGTAATTCACCCTCTTGCTGGAAACTGCTCCTTGTCTGCTGGGTGTGAGACTGCTAGGAAGGAAATATCTACCTATTCACGCCTTCCTAATGTCCACAGTTTCCTTTAAAGATGGAAAACCAGCAGCTCATCTCTGTGCCACAGACGCAGGGACCTTAAACAAGTTGGGTGGTGTCCCCATCCTATTCCCTTCTGCCCTGCTGGTGCCACAGCAAGGAAGGTGTTTGTTAGGATTATGGGCTCACATCTCTTCCTTCCCCACACTCTGTCACCTTTAAAATAAGGCCAGCATTTGGAAGCACTTAGGCCAGGTTTAACTTTATTGCCATGGTGGAGTTAATGGGGCCATGCACCGCTGCAAATGGAAACACGTGCGGGTGTGTGGGATGGACACCTTGGAAAAAACCTCCCCAGGCTTTTCCAAGTTTCCCATTTGCAAGCATCTTCAGTGAGATTTAGTGGGGGGGAGGAAATATTTTTGTGGGTTCCACTTCATACCAAAATCAAACAGTAAAAAAAAAATTGTGTTGTTTTTTTTTTACCAGCGGAGTTTGGCAATGAAATAGGGATGTTTGAGGAAGAAAATTATTTTCCTTTGAAAAATGTGACTGATGCAGCAAATCTCGTTGCAAAAAATATCTTCCTCTAGCTCTCAGAGAGCTGTATTCACTGAAGTTGATTACTAGGCTCCAACTAGAAAGTTTAAAATCAGCCTGAAAAACTGAAGTATGAAAGGAAAATATTGTGTAAATTCACAAACCAAAAAACCCTCCCAAAACTCTGGCAAAATTTATTTTCCCCATGAAAATCTTTATATTTGATGATTATTTATTTTTCTGATTAGACAAGCTTCCTTGAAGTACTCTTCTGGAAAGTTTTCAATTCAATATGCTTGAAATTAGAGTTTTCCTCACCTGTAATAAGCAATCATTGCAATCTTTTCTATTATATTTTTACTAAGTGTTTCCTGTTGTCCTTTTGAATCAAGGTGGGGTCTGGCACAACCCTTTCTTCTCTTTCTTCTGCTGTTCTTATTTCACACCTTCTTAGAAGTACTTTATTTTCCTCTCATTTATAGTTTAGGAGACCTGTTCAGCCTTCCATTAATGATGATAAAAAAAAGATAAAAAATAAACCAAAAGTGAGCTAATTTCATATGGAAAGGGGCAAATAATTTCCAGGGTTCAGTGGGGACTTAATTGGTCTGCAGTGGTTTTGGACTCAAAGTTGTCTCAGATATTTTAATTGTCACAGTCCACACCCAGACATTTTCTGTATGAAAGTACTGGGTTTGGCTTGCAAGAATTTGGGGGTGGAATGGTTTAGGCTAGAAAAGCCCTCAAGTCCAGCCATTCCCTCAGCACTGCCAAAGCCACCACTGACCCATGTCCCCAGGTGCCACATCAACACAGCTTTTAAACCTCTGCAGGGATGGGGACTTCACCACTGCCCTGGGCAGCTGTGCCAGGTATTGGCAGCACTTCCAATGAAGATGTTTTCCCTAAGATCCAATTTAAACCTCTCCTGGTGCAGACGTTCCCTCTCCTCCTGTCCCTGTTCCCTGGCAGCACAGCCCGACCCCCCCGGCTGTCCCCTCCTGCCAGGGACTTGTGCAGAGCCACAAGGGCCCCCTGAGCCTCCTTTGCTCCAGGCTGAGCCCCTTTCCCAGCTCCCTCAGCCGCTCCTGGGGCTCCAGCCCCTTCCCCAGCTCCGTTCCCTGCCCTGGACACGCTCCAGCCCCTCCACGGTGCTGAGGACATTTTCATACACCCTAATTATAAACCATCTTGAGAAGCAGCACCATGAATAATGAGCTTTGCTAACATGGGGGAGATGTAATTTTTTTCTTCAACACATTGGCTTTGGTGAATTGATGAAGGCAAAAATCTTTTTGATGGGGATGACGGAGGAAAAAAAGGTAGGTTTTGTGGGAAGTGAAGGGTTGCATGGCTTTACGCTTGAGGAGCTGGGGTGGGTGCTCCCATCCCACAGGGGATGCCGGCTACAGGAGTACCAGGAAAAGCAGTGGGTGGCAATTGGTGTTCCTCTCCCTGCTGGCTTTGACAGTCACTGGATGCTGCCCAAGTTTTGCTCTGCCCTTATCTGGGGCCAGACACATTGTTCACTCCGACTTCATTTACTGATTTACCCAGACACTCCTTAGAAACCCAGTAGTCAGAGGAGCTGCAGATAGTGCTCTGGGTGTGGGGATGGAAACAGTATTAATGTTTTTTTTCCTACAGACTGAGAAAGTGTGTAATAAAAGTTTCAAAAGTAACCGTGCACTGAGCACGGAGCTCTTCCAAGCCCTGTCTGGGAGTGCCAGGTTGCCCCAGGCTATCTTACACTTGATTTTGCCTTCTGCTTCAGAAAGATTTCCCTTGTATAAACAATTTCGGTTGTGATTTGGTTTTTTTTTTTATAATTTTCCTCTAGAGGAAAACCATCAGAAAAGCATGTAACATGGAAACTCGGTGTCCAGCTGCTCCCATCACATTTATTGTCTTACCAAAAACATGTATTTCCTTGTTGTTATTATACCTGTGCCAGAAAGGAACTAGCACTTTATGAAATGAAGTGTTTTATTCAGTGTGACCACTTGATTTGGGGCAGAATCTCAAGAACGAGCTGTTCCCTGGGGCACGCAGCGAGGAGAACAGGAGAGAGCCCAGTTATTTTAACGCTCAACACAAAGGCCAACTCTTTAGGGTTGTGTGCATGCCAGTGAGCTGGGCTTAGCCAGGCAAGGCTGCTCATGCCTGCCGAGATGGGCTCCTGAGGGGTGAAGCCTGCTCTGGGACATCATTGTGGCCAGGGGCCACAGGAGGCGCATGTTGGATGTCTGAGGTGGCCAGGAGTTGGCTTCCAAACCTCAGTGCTGGGGGTGGGGCTTGGAAGCCCCACTCTGGGCTCTTGGGAAGGTTTTTGGGTTGCTCATTCCTTGGATTGGACATGTGGATTGGGGTCCTGTCACCAGGACAATTCAGTGACTGGGGACTTGAATAACCAACCTCCCTGTCTGAAGATACTTTGCCTCCATCTTTTTGCTTGTTTGGGTCATTCATGCACAAACCTGATTTTTTAGTTAAATTACAGCCAGGTCTTTTTTCAAAAGAGGTGGTTTTCACCCCCCTCCCCACATTTACCCGTCTCGGATGGGTGCACAGTTTGCAGGGGAAGTGGAGCAGATCATAGGAAAGTCAACCATGGAGTGACCTCTGTGGGGGCAAATCGGGGGTCACCAGTTACACCAGGGAGGGGCTTGTCTCACTGAGCAGAGAACAAAAAGAATGAGATAAATCTGCTTTAAGAAAAATGAGATAAAAAAAATAATAATAAAAAAAAACAACCTAAAAAATAAAAATAAATCAAAACCACAACAACCCCTCAAGTTTTTCTTTCTGAAGAACTTTCTGTGCTGGTTTAAAAAAGGAAACTTGAACAGATCCGGTAAATATCAGTCCGTGTCCCACGTGTTGTTTAGACTTTAATAGTACAGGTGGACGAGGAGGGCTTGGTGCCAAATACTTTTGGTTTAGAGGGAGTGGTGGGAGTGAATTCTCCCAACCGCTCCTAGAAAGGCTTAACTTTCTGCACACAAATCAATGACAATCTCCGCTTGGCTGCAGACACCCGGGGAGCGACGCTGCCGGATTCCCCGCGCAGCCACGGCAGCCGAGGGGAGGACGAGGGTCGGCACCTGGAGAGGGAAGGTGGGTCAGATGCTGTATTTTTTGGCTTCTGAAATACGTGATTTTTAGTTTTTAAACCCCCTTCCCTGCCCCTCCCAGCTTTTAGGGTTTTTGCAGGATATTGAGGGGAGGGGAAGGCACTTTAATTTATTGCTCCGAGGCTAATTGTGCTCATGTTGGAAATCTTTGGCGCGTCGTAGCGATCCTCTGTACTAATCTATCGCCATTTACATGTGTTCTTAGTTGCTGTTTGAACTCAAACCTGTGAATCTCTGATTTCCTTCTTTGGTATTTTGAATCCTTACCAAGCTGGGAGATTTTGGCTGTACATCAACACCTGTACGATACGATACAACCTCTCGATCTGCTGGGCTTGGGCTTTTTTTTTTTTTTTTTTTTTTTTTGGAAGTCCAGCTTAGTTATAGGTTTATTTTCTTTAGATAGGAAATACCAGTGTAAAAACAGATCTCAGTATGTCCAGTATGTCCAGCTGAGTAGGCAGAAGAGATCTCATGAGGCAGTTGATTAATTTTTAGAATAGAATAGAATAGAATAGAATAGAATAGAATAGAATAGAAACACAAACATATATTAATAGAAATATTTCAGTAAATAGAAATATATAGTAGATAGAAATATATGTCTATAATTATACAAGATAATATCTATCATATTCCTTTACATTCCATTATTACTTGTTAGTATTTCTGTTGAAGGAGTTTCTGTTTTGGTCGTTCTTTGCAGAAAACTTGCGAGAAGAAATCCCATTCTTGTCTTGAATAGTTAAAATGTTTTGGAAGATTTAATGCTGGCAGAAAAATTGTGCTTAAAGACATGCTGGGAAGCACGGTTGGGAGGGGGTTGATGCTTGGTGCAGGGTTAAGCCCGGCTCAAACTGACCTGCTCCACTCTGCCCATGCTGCAAGCGGGGCTTGCATGGGGAAGCCTCAGCTCCTTTATGTGGAGACCCCATATCTGGAGCTTGGGTGTAAATCTCAGTCTATCTTGGGAACTTTTTACTTCTTCACTGGCAAATGGGATGCAGCAGGACAGTGTGTTATACCTAGTTGAGCGCTTATATTTTTAGCAGCTCCTTCTGGAGATGAAACTCAGTTTCAGCAGCACAAATCCCCTCTCCAGCACCCCTGACCCCATGTAGGCAATTCCCAGTTCTGCACAGCGGATAAAAACAACAGTGATGGTTTTGTTTAAGGTTGGGCTGAATGAAAACAGGAGGGGAGGAATGTGCTCAGCGGAGGAGGAACCGGTGCTTGGCCATCCCGGCGCTGCTTCCCCGAGCGTGTTGGATGGACAGGAACACTCAGTGTGGCCGTGCAGGGACCTGTGCTTGTTCTGCCCCCAGAAGGGGGATCTGGAACCCTCTTCCAATTCACTTGGGTGCAATATTTGAGGGAATGAAGCTGAATAGGACTTTTCCCTTCCCTCTGCTTGGGGGGAAGTGGAATCAGGGACGGGTTTCTCCTCCTGGGAGGATTTTGGTATTGCTGGATCTATCCGAGATCTGTTTCCAGGGAGTGATACCATGGGCATGGCCAGCCCTTTGTGCCTCCAGCATCTCCAGCACCCTACACCAGAGAAGAAACTTTTACAGGCTTCTTGGCACATATCCTGATGTATCCACACCAGGACAGCACAGCAAGACTCCTGGGAAGGTAGAGGAGATGCTCTGTGGTCTCTCCCTGGCTTTCCAATGCCTTCCATTGCTCCCACCACTGCAGCAAGGACTTCTCAACCCCAGATCCAGAACAGGCAGTGTTTAATACTCACTTTTTGCCTGTGCTTGGCACTGTTTACTTCAGGTGCCAGGCAGTGAGGAATCAGACCCAGCGTGTTTGAGCACTGGGCAAGCATTAGCTGGAGAAACCTGGGATTTTCCAGCGAGCCCGGGGCTGTCCAGCACCTAACTCCCATAGCCTCCTTTGAAATTCCTCCTCTAATTAATAAATAAGTAGCAAGTTTCACTGACATAATTTCAGAGCTATTGCTCTTAATTAAATAACGAGTTATTAAAATGGTTTCAAAACTGGAGTCTTCCCTGCCCAGTTCATAGTCCTGGTCTTTTTCTCATTAAGTGTCCCTGGTAGAGTGCCTTTATATGCTGGAAGAAAAGGTGGAGGACCTCAGACTGCAGAGAAATGTGATACTATAGAGTGTGTAAGTATGATCTTGGAAAAGTAGGCAGTGATAGGAGGACTCATCCCTGCCACTGCCAGTTCCCCTACCTTCCTGGCAGGATGGAGGTGGGAATATGGAATCAAGATGGGTCTCATCTGTGTGTTGTTATTCCCCTTAATATTTGTATTATTTTATATATATATATATATATTATATAAACACAATATATTTATAGAAATATACACCTGTATAATGTGTATTTTTGTGTATAATACATTTACATACAATATAAAAATCAATATGATGTACATATAAAATATGCTATTACATTGTCATTCAGTGTTGGAGAAGGGGCAGCCAGCACCAGCTGCACCCTGCTGCAGGCCAGGTCAGTGAGGTAGCTGCACGGTTTATTTTCCTTTGCCTGAGAGAGCTTTAGTGATGAATAGAGGGAGGGGATCTGAGGCTGGGATGCTTCTGCCAAGAATGATTTGGAGGCCTCTTTATATTAGTCAGAGCTTTTTTATTCCTTACTGGAAGCCTGAGAGGAGCTGTGTGCCTGATGGCAACGTTGCTCACAGGTCTGCATAATTCTCAAGTATCGCTCATGTGAGCAGCTTGCCTTAATTACAGATCTGTTTCTTGCTACTTTTGGATTACCTTCTTCCCTATTCCTCAAAAAGATGCCCTTGCACCTCAGGAATGGGTGTGTGATGGTCCTGAGTGAGTTTTTTTGAGGTGGACAAAAGGCTGCCATATCCCAGCTGTTGGTTTTGCAAAGGACTTGATGTTCTTGGCAGCTGCAGAAGAGGAGGAGGAGGAGGAGGAGGAGGAGGAGGAGAAGGAGGAGAAGGGAATTCCACACCGTGAAATCTCTACGCTATCTCCATGTGGGTTCAGGCAGATTTTGGGACCATCAAATGACTTCCACCTCCCAGGGAGAGGCAGCAGCCCAGCACTGCTGTCCCCCACCCTGCCCTGCCTAGCAGGGAACCAGTTTGGGAAGTGCCTCTGTGTTGCCCGCGGATGAGCCAGCCCAGAAGGAGGAAGGAGACCACTTTGGATTGAGGTCCTGGCACTGCTGGGAGGAGGCAGGGTGGAGGGATGGAGACCAGCCAGCTTCCTAACTATGCAAACAACCCACACCCATGTTCAGTGTTTATCCCTGCTGAGCCCGTCACCATGGTATCTGGGCACCTTCTGCCAAGGTGAGTTGAAGCTGATGGAGCAGATCCTCAGCCAAACCCCAGGCTCTCTAGGCATGTGCCTGGGAGGTCTCCTAGATCAGCTGGATCTTCCAGAGCTACTGCTGCTGGGATAATCCAAATCATTTGGCTGCTTCCTTTGGACCCCCTGCTGCTGCCTGCCCAGTTCCTGGATGACTCCTGTTGCCATGAGCTCCTCCAAGCAGGTGCATCCTCACCTCTGCCGTGGAATTTCTTTATGTTGAGTCACACCACGGTGCTAGGTGGGCAGCTGGAGAGATGGATTCACAGGCTCCTATGCTGGCACTGCTGCCTTCATGCAAACTTTGGGCCCCTTCTCCACCATGTGGCTCTGGGAGGGAAGAGGAAGAGGAAGAGGAAGAGGAAGAGGAAGAGGAAGAGGAGAGGAGAGGAGAGGAGAGGAGAGGAGAGGAGAGGAGAGGAGAGGAGAGGAGAGGAGAGGAGAGGAGAGGAGAGGAGAGGAGAGGAGAGGAGAGAAGAGAAGAGAAAAGAGAAGAGAAGAGAAGAGAAGAGAAGAGAAGAGAAGAGAAGAGAAGAGAAGAGAAGAGAAGAGAAGAGAAGAGAAGAGAAGAGAAGAGAAGAGAAGAGAAGAGAAGAGAAGAGAAGAGAAGAGAAGAGAAGAGAAGAGAAGAGAAGAGAAGAGAAGAGAAGAGAAGAGAAGAGAAGAGAAGAGAAGAGAAGAGAAGAGAAGAGAAGAGAAGAGAAGAGAAGAGAAGAGAAGAGAAGAGAAGAGAAGAGAAGAGAAGAGAAGAGAAGAGAAGGAAAAAGAAAGCAGCAAAGAGGGAAGAAAAGTAAGAGCATACGTTTTTCTGCAGGTCTATTTAGTTTAAAAAAACGAAGTTTTTTGTTACCAATGTTGTGCAGTTTCAAAATGGGAGATGTCCCCTCCTGTCTTAGCAGCAAGTCACTGTCCTGGCCACTCACTGAGGGGGGTGTGAGAAGAGATGAGCCACATCACCTCATCCCTGTCTCCTGTCTCAGGGTCCCTCCAGATCTTCTCCCCAGCCTTGCAGGGATGCAGGCTGCTGGTGCAGCTGCCTTCCCTCTGCAGAAATAACCATTCAGGGGATGAGACTCCAGGCAGCTGTGGGTGGATTTGGTGGCTTCTCATTCACAAGTGGCTGCCCAGCAATTCCATTATGGCTGCTGTTGCAGGCTGTGCTGAGGGACAGAGTGCCACTGAGAGGGGGCTCTGGAAGCCCACCTCAGCAGGGATTAGTACCTCCACATCCAGCCACAGCTGGATGCTAGAAAGAATGGACTGTGAAAGAAATGGATCGGATTTGCTTTCCTTTGTTGTAGAATGATTTGGGTTGGAAGTGACTTTAAAGATCATCTATTCCACACACCTGAAATGGGCAGGGACACCTTCCACTACCCCAGGTTGCTCCAAGCCTTGTCCAGTGGCCACGGCCATGGACATTTCCAGGGATGGGCTATCATCACTTCCAACTGTCACTGCTGTCTTTAGGGAGATCTTTTGCTTCATGTTGTATTTATGGATGAGGCAACCTCCTCCGTGGACAGGAGGCAGATCCCAGCCTCTTCAAGGTGCTGGGTGGCTTAGGGAGCTGCAAGGGAACATGAAAACCTCTGAGTGTTGCAGGGCTGTGATTTGCATCTGGGCTTGGTTTGCTTCAGGCAATTTATACCCTCTTAGTCATGTCTGAAGAGAAATTAAAGAGATTATCTCCTCTGAGACTTAATTTCCCTGGATGTAAAGCAAATCAATAGTTGCATTCCATGAGTCTTGGTCTGGCTTTGAGAGGTCTTGGAGTTCCTCTGGATACAAGATGGTAAAATGACTGGCAAGTGTTGTATGGAAAGAGGATGACGGATTTTATGCTTACGGCTGCAACAGAGGAGTCAGGTTGCAATATTCCAGCCTTTCCACTGTGCACATGCACTTTCCAAACAGTTTTGTTGCAATTAATTACAGTGCAATTAAAGCAGAACGACAGTGCTAACTAAGGGCAAAATCTTGTGAAACAAATGGTGTTTGGGCTGATTTTGTAATTGCTCCAGGTTCCCCAGATACAAATTACAGTGTCAGGGCTCCTGATTTATGGCAGAGCAATATTCACGCAGATAACTCAGGGCAAGAGCTTCCTGTGTCGCCTGCAGATGTAGAGGTCCATGTCCCATCAGTTCTCCTTGCTGTTGACCCATGAAGGGTGGGTTCTCTTTGATCTATCCCTTGGCCAGCAGGACACAGGTGGCACGAGCTGCCCCTCTCTGCCTCATCCCCAAAGCTTCTCACCAGGTTTCCTCACCAGGGAGGTGTGGGTGCTGTTCTGGGTGCAGCTCCACTCTGGGCAGAGGGTTGCAGCCATGAGTGGGATGTGGTGAGCAGGGGGATCCCATTCATCCTGGTCCAGTATGGAGAACATGGCTGATGATGCAGGACTGTGTCGTGGGACGGGCACTGGAGGTCAGGCAGCATCTGAAGCACAAGTCTGACGAGAAGCAACTGAGGGAGCTGGGAAAGGGGCTCAGCCTGGAGAAAAGGAGGCTCAGGGGGGACCTTGTGGCTCTGCACAAGTCCCTGCCAGGAGCTGGGGAGGGGTGGTTTGAGGGCTGTGCTGCCACGGAACAGGGGCAGGAGGAGAGGGAACGGCCTCAGGCTGCACCAGGAGAGGTTCAGGTTGGATATTGGGAAATTCTCTTCACAGAATGGGTGGTCAGGCATTGGCACAGCTGCCCAGGGCAGTGGTGGCATCTCCATTCCTGGAGAGGTTTAAAAGCTGTGTGGATGTGGCACCTGGGGACATGAGTTAGATTTGGGCTGAGCAGTGCTGGGAGAACGAATGGTTGGGCTCAGCAGGATTTCCCAGCCTGAATGATTCTGTGATTCTACTGAGTGGTTTAGCCCTTGAGTCCCAGCCTTTAGGTTCTTGCAGAAGGTCCCTGTGAGGGTGAGCAGGCGAGGCTTGGCACTGCTAAATCACAGACAAACCCTGCTGCTCAATCCCCCTCAGTCTGTGCAGTGGGGCCGTAGCAAACCGCGATGGATCACAGTGACTCAGCTGGGGAAGGTCACCTGCAGAGGGAATACAAAGAGGTTGTACCCTTATCTGCTTGTCTGAGGGGTACCAGGCATTTTGTTTCATGGATTGGTTCCCTCTGCTCCTGTTTCCAGCCGTTCTGGGAATATCATGCTTTGTTTTCGTGTGGGAAGTCCCTTTCCAGATTAAAGAACTGGAGTGGGTGTTTTCTCACCTGTAATTAAAAGGAGAAAACCTGTGACTTTTTAGCAAAGAAAGCCTGTGTTGTGTTTAGAGGTTATTGGTGTTAAAGTATTTCAAGAAATCCAAACAAAAAACCACAGATAATTCAGATACCGCTATCTGGAGTTTAAAAATAAGGGAGGCAAATTTTTGAAAATGTCATGAGATCAAGCAATAATGAGCTGAGTTTAAAGCATCACTTTTTATAATTGAGCCCTGCTGTGTTCATTTTTTACCCATGGACAATGGGGTTTGGGCTGTGAGTTGATGTTCTAGTGCTGCCATGTACCTACTTGGACACACCAAGGGCTCCCTACAGGGTCATAAAATGAAATCACAGAAACACAGAACAGTTTTTTTGGAAGGGATCTTCAAAATTACCGAGTTACAACCTCCTCCAGGACCAGGGGCACAGACAGTTTCCACTGCCCTGGCTTGCTCCAAGCCCTGTCCAGCCTGGCCTTGGACACTTCCAGTGATCCACAGCTGCTCTGGGCACCCTGTGCCAGGGCCTGCCCACCATCCCAGCCAGCAATTCCTTCCCAGTATCCCAGCTGGGCCTGCCCTCTGGCAGGTGTAGCTGGAAAACCAAGGTGGTTCTCAGCACCACCTCAGCTGCAGATTGGAGTTGAGCATCTTCCCTTAGCACCTAGTGTTGGCTACCAGTGTTCCCCGCACACATCCCACCACCAGCTGGGCTCCTGCTCTGAATACTAAATCCTGAGACAGAGAGAAGAAGCCTGAACACTGATTAATTTGAGCCTGCGCTGCTCTTATCCTGGTTTCAAAGTAATTGTCTCTCTTGTCCACAATTTTCTCTCCTTACATTTCACTGCATATTTATTAGGTTTTTCTGAGGCTATCTGCAGCCACATTAAACCAATTTACTTCTTGAAATGTCTGACCTTTGATCTTCCAGCCACTGCCTTTCGGAGCCAGAAAAAGAGCCTTTAATAACGTGTCACATGAAAGGCTGGCTGCAGAGCCTGTCACTTGCACACCACAACTCCAGTTAATAAACTATCGGATGAATCAATTATTGCCTCATAATTGTTACCTATATTTTTTGTGCTAAACAGGAAGAGTGTCTCCCCCCCTCTTCTCCCAGTGGCTTTGTAAGGCGAACGCGTGCAAGCAGCTATAGCTAATATTCCTGAAAAAAAATCCTCAGTCATTGTTGCCAGTCCAGATCTTGGCAGACGTGTGTTGGGGGCAGGGGGGGGTTGCAGAGACATTAGGCTATTTGTGTGCATCTCATTTTAGGAGTCCCTGCAGCATCCCTCTGTGCTGTGTCCCCTGAGCCCCTCCAGCTGCCCCCTGCAGCAGGCACAGGTTAGGAGAGGGGGCTTAGTGGGTTGCAGAGTGCTTTGCTGAAGGTATTTTGGCTGTTTTCCTGGCAGCAGCAGTGAGGCAGGGGTGTGCCTGGACTTCTCCATCACAGCAAGGTTGGAAGCTGCCACCCTAAGGACTGCACTCCTCACCATCACCTCCCAGTACCCTGGGCACCTCCTGCTGTCCTTGTGCATCAGGGCTGGACGCTTCTGTGTTATTGCTGAAGGACAGGCATCCTGCTCCAGGGGTGATGCCTTGCCTCCTAGCCCATGGAAATGACAGACTGGGGACAGGACCCTTTTCAGGGGGCTGCTGGTGCTGTTGGCACAGCCAGCTCTCCATGTTATGAGTCAGGGCACCTCACATCATGGTCTTGGCTGCATCCAGCCACACCACGTACCTTTTATTTTGCATTCCAGTTATGTATTTGGAGTGTCAAATACGTTATCTCTTACTGCTACAGAGCCATAGAGCTCTTGGGGGCGTTGCTGTGAAAAATAGAGGCAGATGTGGCCAAGCTGCTGTTGAAGTAAGGACTCGGGGATGGAGCTGGTGGGATTCAGTGTGACTCCCTTGGGGTCTCTGCAGCCTCTGCACACAAGACACTGCTGCCCTGAGCCTCAAGAAGACACTGTGTCTAAGATCCCTGTTTTTTCAGGCTGCTGGCTCTCTGAACCTGGTTTGGGCTGCTGTTGGGGAGGATGAAGAACGTCGTTCAGGTCCCCAGGGAAGCCAGAGCATCCACGAGGCCCCAGGGGTACAAGGAGCTCTCTGCTCAGGCAGCGGGGCTTTGCTCATACTTTGGGGGGAGGTATCCCCCCCAGCTGCCCTGATAGGGGCACATCCCTCCCTCTTCTGCTGAAATCAGCAGCAGAGCTGGGTTTCACAGGGATGGAACGGGCCAGTGAAGTTTAAGCACAGCAATTACAGTTTCTGTCACCCGCAAGGTTTTCTGATGCATCACTCTGGAACAACGTCTTGCCCAGAAGCTCCATTTCACTCCCAGTGACATCTCTCCAGGGCAGGAGCAGGCAGCTGTCCAGAGGGTACAGATCCATCCTGGAGGTGGCCTTGGCAACACACTTCAACATCTATGTATTATTTATTCCCCCTGACTCTTCTCATCCCTTACACAGTTGCTTAACAGCACCAGCCTTTCACAAAGGGATGGAGAAGGGCTGAAAAATGCAGGAGGCAGCCCAGGTCTTCTCTTTCTGCTTTAATCTTCCCAGGGTGACTTCTCGCTTGCCATATGGGGAAGGCTCCTGACATCCCCAGTCTGCAGAACACCACAGCACTGAGCAGAAGCAAAGTCTCAAGTTTCAGGGGAAGGAAAAACCATCTGCCTAGCTCTCTGGCACATCTGTGCTGATTTGGCTCTGTGAGGACATAGTTCCAAGCTTGTAGGATTCAGCCTCTTCAGAAAGGCTGGGATTAATTGCTGAAATGAGAAATGCTAGAAGCTGGGTGAAGAAGAGGTGGAGAGAAAGAGGGAAGCATGAAAACACTCTGGGTTGATAAGTCCTTGTGTCAGTCTTGAGTTTATTAACATTCATGGTTAAGATTGTTCTGTAGGAGATCATCTGCTGGGCTTTGCCTGCCCTGGATGCTGGGGGTGGTAGAGGTTAGTATCACAGGGAAATCATAGAAACATGGAGTTGTTCAAGTTGGAAAAGCCCTCCCAAGACCACTAAGTGCAACCATGCCCCCAGCACAGCCAAGGCCACCACTGACCCATGTCCCACACATCCACATCCACATGGCTTTTAAATACCTCCAAGGGTGGGGACTTCATCACTGCCCTGGGCAGGTGTGCCAGGGCTGGACAGACCTTTCCATGAAGAAATTCTCCCTAATTTCCAACCTGTCCCTGCCCTGGCCCAGCCTGAGGCCGTTCCCTCTCCTCCTGTCCCTGTTCCCTGGCAGCACAGCCCGACCCCCCCGGCTGTCCCCTCCTGCCAGGGACTTGTGCAGGGCCCCCTGAGCCTCCTTTTCTCCAGGCTGAGCCCCTTTCCCAGCTCCCTCAGCCACTCCTCATCAGACTTGTGCTCCAGACCCTTCACTTCATAATTTCAAAGCAAATCTCAAAATTGAGATAAGATTCAGATGGTCCTGAAGATCTTGATAAACTTCCATGAAAAAAATGAATGTGCCAAACCAGACCTTACTCTCTTCATTGTTGATTGCATTTTGGACAGAGGCACTTAATCTACTTTCCAGCTTTAATCCTGACTCACATCTTGCTACCTGCTTTCTGAGGCAGGTAAAAAGTCATGATCGAGCACAAATTTTATTCAGGACTGTTTCCAAGTTGAGCTTCAGAGAGGAAGTTAGCCTGGAATAAGACAGGAATGGGGAGAACTACCTGTGTTAGTCCTGGCCATGGAAAGCCATATAACCACATTGATATGGAAGTCCTGTAAGCCCCTGCAGAGACTTCCACCTTGTCTTTGGGTGTCTCAGAAATGAGATTTTACATATTTGCTTTCACATATTCCAGCAAAGAGAGCCCTGGCATTGTGGGCTTATTCTCCTTAAAATGATGCTGTTACTTCTGCCTCTTTTACATTCAACATCCTGTGGTACTGTGGCAAGACCATCCCAGCTGAGGTGCTGTGCATTATTTTCCAGCCCTAAACCAAGAATGCTCAGCTTGTGGCCCCCAGCATACCCCATCCAGGTGGGCAAGGAGAAATTGAAGCCTTTTTGACCTTCAGCTTTCCTCCTTGGGAGATGAAATTAATACTCCCTGCCATACCTTGGAGGGATGCTGCTGGGATTAATTAGACAATAGAACAAATCTCACTTGCCTGCCTCCATGGGGGCAACCATCGTGTGGCTGAGTCTAACATTCACCCCTCCAATGACCACAGGGGACCTTGTGGCTGGGATTTTGCCATGACCTGGGCGGGAGCATCCTGTGGATCCTGCCAGGACCCACCCCTTGGGTGGCGAAGGGTTGAGGCTGTTGCAGAGATGCCGCGGATGCCTCCCTGCAGCCCCACACCGCATAATTCCAGGCTCGCAGTGCTGCCTCTGCAAAGGTAGATTTGGTTTCTATTAATAAGGGGATAATAGCACGGGAAACCTGGCTGCAGGATGGCCCATGCCCAATTACTGCGGTCGTTGGGCTACAGCAGCCGCTTCCCTGCAATTATCCCACTGCGCGCCAGCACAGCACAGCCCTCTGTGTTTTATTCTTAGCAACAGAGCCCCGGGCAAGGTCAGGGGGGTCCCTGCAGCAAAAGTCTCTGGGTGGGGGATGCCAGAGTTGAGATGGGGGATGGCAGAGCCACCTCCGTGTCACCTGCCAGAGATGGGGCTGGTGGGAACGGCCCTGTGCCCTGGAATATGCAGTCATGGGGCTGGCAGCAAAGCAGTGACCTGGTTTGTCCTTGTCCCAAGCCAGGCAGTGCCAGCAGAGTCCTGGTAACTCCCAAGGGGCATATTGGCTACTGTGGGGGTCACAGGAATCAGCCTCATTTTTGGAGGAGGCACGAAATTCCCAATCCAGTCAAAATGCAGGGGTGGCCTTGGCCACAGCCAGGTTAACACTTAGACTTGATGATTTTAGAGGGCTTTTACAACCTAAATGACTCTGCAGTTCTGTGATTTACAGCTGGATGCAATGTTTGGTCTTGGTCCCAGTGTAAAATGGGTTGTATGGAAGCTGTGCTGGTTTGCACCCACTTAGCAAGCCCACAGTGGAAATTGGAGGTAGGAAGGGCTGGAGATAGTCTGGGGATTGAGATTTAGGAAACCCAGGGTGAATTTATTTTCCAGCACATTCCCTATGCATCTCTGGGAAGTCACTTTCCTTCTTCATCCATCAGGTGGGTATCCATAAGCACAGTTAGTGGCCTGGCAAGGGGGATACAGTGAAAAGAGGTGCATTCCAGACAGGGAGATGCTGAAAGCCAAGCCACCCAAATCACTCTAAAAATGCGGAAGATCCTTCTTAAACTTATGTTGGTTGTGGGAAAAAGATGAATGAGAAATATGTGTCAAGGATAAAAAGTGACGCTTAAAGGGCAGGAGTAAAGCCTTTCTGTAAGAAAAGTCCAGCTCGAGCCTGTGCTGTTTCAAATTAAGATTTTGGTTTCCTAGAGGCAGCAGACAATGGTTCACTCAATTCTCTCCCCACTGTCATTAAAACTCGAGTGTGTTGTCTGGATATAGTATTTTGCCCTACCTTAAGAGCTCTAATCTTTTTAGGACCATTCCTTGCTGCTATCTGCAGACACTCGAAAGCCTTCTCAACCGCGGAGTGAAATACAATCCCTGTCTTGGGGAGCTTTCCCTCCCCTTTGTCTTCTGCACAGACAGAGGGAAAATTACCACTTAACAAATCTGCCAGGTCTGAAATTTTCTCCCCCCCTCCTTCACCCCTTTTGCAGCTATCATTTGTCGGGGGCTGCTTTCTCCCAGTGCCATCTGCCTTTTGCAGGGAGATGGCGAGGAGCGTTTTATTGTTTGCCGAACAATTCCCTGCAATTTGCTGTTCGCTATTTCTTTCGGGCTCCTTTAATCCTTTTTTTCACTTGCTGCTGCTTATTTTTAGCTTGCGTGCTATTTGTGTTTGTCCCCCAACACTGTATATATTTTTAAAAGCCTCACTTTGTTGGTACTTCTTTTTTTGAGTGTCCCTTCTTGCATGCAAAACCCTCCCTGCCCTGTCCCTTCCCCAGTGCCTTGCCAGGCTGGGTGGTATATGGAACAAGCTGTCATTCCTATCTTCTCTGACTCTCCCTGTTTTTCCCTGGAATCCCACTCTTCTTTCATGCCTGCAGCATTTTGTTTTTATCCAGTGAAAATCCCAGCTGAACTGTGGAGGTGCTCAGTGATGCCACCAGCACAAATGCTGGCAATCCCAGCTCCCTTTGGGTGATTTACACTGTCCTGGTGCACTTCAACATCCTCTGGCTTTGCCAGGTGCCAAACCTCTGCCAGTGATGGGCTGAGCCGCCCAGCTGCTGGGCTGGTGCCACCAGCCGTGGGGTGTGGTCTCAAGATTCAGCACATGGCAGCTACCTGGGATTCACTCAGTGGTTTGGGTTGGAAGAGCCTAAAAGACCCTGCCATGGGCAGGGACACCTTCCAGTGTCCCAGGCTGCTCCAAGCCCTGTCCAGCCTGGCCTTGGACACAGCCAGGGATCCAGGGGCAGCCACAGCTTCTGTGCCAGGGTCTCACCGTCCTCGTTACAAAAAGCTCCCTCATACCTAATCTAGATCTCCTCTTCAGTTTAAAAGCTCTGTCCCTTGTCCTGTCACAACATCTCTGCTAAGAAAAGTTTGTCCCCATCAAAACCCATGGGGTGGCCCTGACCTGAAGCCCCTCTGAACTTTAGGCTGCCTCTATCCTTGAATAAAGCTGAGACTTAGATGACAGCTAGTTCAGGCTGATAGTTCTGACAGAGGGCTGAGTTGGGATTTGTAAAAGCTAACATCAAATTTCGGCTCTGCCAAGGGCTTCATCCATGGCCTTTGCAAATTGTCAAGTCTCTCTGTTCCTCTTCTGCACAAAACAGGTGATCTCTTTTTTACTCCCACTGTTTCTTTGGAGCACAAGCATTTAGGAATGGATTATTCCTTCCTTGGTTTCACTTACACAGTGCCTTTAAGGAAATGAGCATCCACCTTGTAGCTATAAGCCACTGGTGCAGTTTAAATGGTCACTACAATTAATAGCAATAATAATAATAACAGTAATTGTCATAGTAGTAGTAGTAGTGGTAATAGTAATAATAATAATAATAACAATAATGATGATGATGATGATGATGATGATGATGATGATGATGATGATGATAAAGATAAAGCCTTTCCCAGTAGAAACACAGTCAGATCTGAACATACTCCAAGCCATTATCAGTAAACAATAATATTGAATATTTTTATTTCTTTGCTTGTATGTGCATTGGTAGGGCTATGCCTCACTCCTGTTATTCAGTGCTGCAGCTGGAGAATTAAAATCCATCTTTTCTGCAGCCCCCTCTCAGGATTCAGAAATTGAAGCAGGAGTTTTGTTTGCTACCTGTACAAACATCTCCTGATCTGCCCCCAGCTGGCTGCCCTGAGGGCAGGTAGCCACATCCAGCATGACCTCCTTGCTCCTGAGCTACATGAACTGTGTCTGCTGTGCCAGGCAGGAATATATATTTCATTTGTCCCTGGTGGTCCTGTCTTCTCCCTTGTTAATATTGCAACAACCATTCCTCCCTGGGAGCACCACCTGGGCCCAGGAAGGCTTTGAGCCTCCAGTTTTTAGGCAGATACACAGTAACTCTACTAGCTCCATCCTTCCTACAGACTCAAAGCCACTCAGAAAGTGGATTTATCACATTCATCATCTCTTCTTTCTTTTTTTCTTTTTTTTTTTTTTTTAATGGTCAGCTGAATTTATGTTGGAAAATATAACTTGAATTATGTTGGAGAAACAACTTGAATTTCCTGACCTCAGAAATTATTAGGAATAGATCTGGAGACACATTGATTTTGCTGCTTTTTTTGTTTTCTTTTCCTGCAGGTGCAACCCCAGAGCTGCATCTTTAATTGCTGTTTTCATGAGCATGACAGCAAATGCACTGTGGTTTAGGGGAAAAAAAAGTGGGATCTCTGTTAATAACCAACACATCTCGCTGCTGATATCTCAGACCAACAAAACGGTGTTATTTCTTCTGTCTCCTAATAACAAACTGATTTTCTCTGTTGTCTATCAACATCTGATGAGTTCTTGCTCCCATTTCCCTTTAATAAGTGCTATTTTGTTTCCATTATTACTCAATAGTAAAATCTTTTCCATGCGACTTTACCAGAAGTAGATTTACAGCTGTGAAAATAAGCTTGGGTGTGATGAGATCTTGTAGTTTTATTATCTATTAAGTGCCTCGCATGACTTTGTCGTTATCAAAATGTAATTATGCATTTAAATAGTTCCATCATCTCCGTTTGTCGGTTTGTTGTGGTTTTTTTGGGGTGTTTTTTTGCTTTTCTTTAGGAGGGAAATGATGAAAAAAATCCAAGATTGATGCTTAATATAACTCAAAATCTGAATGCCACTGACTTTGCTGGCCTGTTCCAGGGGAAGGGCAGAAAACACCGCGTGCAGCGACGGTGCGGATCTGCCCGGGGTGATGTTCATGTTAAGACACATCTTTGGCTCAGTTTTTTTTTTTCCCCCCTCCATGCACATGCAAAAAGCCGGCGTTTCCTGGTTTGAGATACGGTATTTACCGATCCTTGCACGGCGCTGGATGTTAATTGTCGTCGGAGGTTCTGGGCGTGGGCGAATCATTGTATAATGCCCACACCCTTCGGGTGGCTTAGGGTGTGGCGTTGTCTTTGCCTCACCGTGCAGTTCTGAGATGTATTATTACCCAAAAGCAACACGCCCTTCCGTGCTTCTTTTGTTTTTATTAGGGATCGCTCTGAACCAGCACTCCCAGCACCTGGCAAAGCCGCCGCTGGATGCGCAGCTCGTAACTTAGGCTTGTCCGGGCTTCCCGCTGGGATTCCCTGCGGAGCAGCTCTCACCGCCGGGGCTTTGGGGTGGGAATGGGCCAACTGGGGCACCTCCATGGGCTTGATGGCTTCTAACCAAAGGCATCTGGTGTGGCTGAAGACCACCAGGGACTTGGGTTGGTCTTACCTAGGCTGAGCTCCCAGACAGCGCTTACCTAGACAGAGTTTTCCATGTGGGAGATAGAGAGGTGGGACAGTATTTCTGTCAGAAGTGGACAGGGCAGGAGAGGATGACTCCTTTTGCAGTGGACTGGCAGCCTGATCCCTGTTTTGGGCACTTTGGCTGGAGATGCTTTTGAATCAGTGAGCTGCTCCACCTCAGTTTCCCCAACCTCTTGGCAGCTGCCCAGCTGCTTCTCCCACGTGGTGCAGGTCCTGAAGGTGGCCAACACAACCAGTTCTTTCTTCAAGTGCAGCCATCTCTTTCAAACCGTTTAGGAAAGAGGTGCCACAGTTAAGAGCCCACTTCATACATCCCCATACAGCTTTTTGCAGAAACCTGTAACATCTGTGACACCCCACAGATGTGACATCTTCTCCACCCTGGCACAGCCACTGTGGTGACTCTTCCACCATCTCCACCTGGACAGCCCTCAGGAGCATCCCTGGTGTCAGTGGTGACGCCCATCAGTGGTGACTCCTTTGCTCACCTGTAGGTTTCTGCCACTTTCTCCAACCACCCAGTTTTCCTTCTGTGAAGAGCTTTTATTGCTTTTTCTTGCCTGAAGCAGAGGGCAGTATTTAAATGAAACACTTCCAAGGCAAACTTGTGGAGAAGTCTCACCTTTCCTGTGCTGCATGATTGAATAGGGGGGCAAAGATGCAACCCCCTTATTAGAGTAATATAATTTTCCATCTCAAATAGGAACCAGGGATGTTTTAATGATTGGGCTCATTAGGTGGACTTTCCACTTAAAGTGTCTGTCTGGCAATTAAGTCTGGAAAAAGCATGACTGATGACCACACCTTCTGTGACTTAATGGGGAGTCTGAAGGCTGATCTTATTATCACACTGATACAGTCTGTGATAAAAAAGAATTTAAGATACTCTCCAGAGATTTATTTTCCCATTAGGAAACTGCCAGGAGAAGGTTAAGGGAACTCATAAGGTCAAAACTGAACAGAAGAAAGTACTAAACACTTGGGATACAGGTGAGCAAAAACAGGAGGATAAGATTTCTACTCTTGGCTCCTCTACTGACCTGTTTTATGGCCTTCACCAAGTCACTTTCTTCCTGTGCTCTTTCCAGTGTGAGTGGTTACCACCTTGTTGGGCCCTGTGGTGGCCCTGCAGATACTTGATGTAGCAGCACCATGTCTTTGCCTCAGTGATACGAGTCCTGCTGTCATCCACCACTGCATGAGCATGTGGAAAAAGTGGTGTGGAGTGGAAGGAAGCACAGACAGTCAGGAGGAAAGTGGTGGTGATTAGGGCAGGGAGATGAAAAAGGCAGAATTTCTGTTCTCCTCCAAGAGGATCCTCATGGGTCCTCAGTGATTGCCTCATCTATTCTGTCTGCTTTAAAACATGACCTGCTGTAGTATTTTACTTAATCCTGGTGTTTAAAGGACTGGAACTTATTGTAGAGCTCACTTTGCTGGCTTCAAACCTCCTGTTGGGTACCATTTTACTGACATTAGCTTGCCATAGCTTGTCAGTGATTTTAACTCTGCCGATGGATTGAATGCCCCAGGATAGAGGAGCTGACTCTTCTGGCTTTGTACTTCAGCTTCCTTAAGTACAGTGGGGAGAGACAATTCAGCTAAATACATTTCAGTACAAAGTGAAGGTTTTGATGGCAAAAGAACTACTCTGCGTCTGGGTCAGTTTTGTCAGATTAATGGTGGAACTGTGAAAAAATTGAAGTGTTTCATTTCAGCAGCTACAAAGTGAAAGTCTTGAGTCTCACAGGCAGCATGATTTGTTTAACTCAACATTTGCTATGGTTTTGATTAAACAGATGCCTGGAATTTAGGAAAACATTTTGTTTCAGTCTGAGCAAGTCAATTTTTAGCATTTTTCAGTTCCAGAAAGGAGAAGTCCTGCTCACTCCCATCGTTCTTCTCCTGAAAAGCCTCCTCCACTTTACTCTATATCCTTTGCAAGGGGGTCTTGCCAACTCCAGCCCTGTTTCATCCATTAGAAAAACAAAGAGTCACAGACTTCTCTTATCATCCTTCCACTTTGTCTTCCCTCCGTGCTAAATAGAGTGTTGGGAGGCAATCACCCCCCCCATCCCCACCCCCCCACCCCCACCCCTCCCCGATATAGTACTTAGATTTGTGTGGAAACGAAATAATTGAATATAAAGGCATTTGCTCTATGTCTTTAAGGAATCCTTTTGAAGTTGACTCTTTTGACCTTCAAGGCCCTGCATAATTTTTTCCTTCTCCATTTTCTTCCTCTTTGTTGTGCCTTGCACTCCTGTAATCTTCTCTCCTGCGTGCTTCCTTCACCTCCTCCCACCCTGCTCCATGGCTGCAGTTATCTGCTCCCTGTGTTTGAAGCACGCAGTGGCTGGTGCAGCCAGCATCCTCCTCTGCCCCTCAAGCCTTCTTCTCACTCCTCTCCGTGAGGAGCCTCTCCTGCCCACCCTGTTCTCTCCAGGTGATGTTTTACCTGCGCTCTTTCCACCCCTCGAATTGCTTTTTTTTCATCTCCCTCCCATTGGGAAATGTTCAATTAGGGGAGCTGCCTTAATCTTCTGGCTGGCCAAGTGCAACACGTCCACCCACAGCTTTCAGCAGGGGATGGGCTCCCTTCCCCCTCTCTGGACAGAAGTGGGTCTCCACCCTCCCGTGCTCATGGCCTTGTAACTGTGTGAGCTTCGTGAGCTGAATCCACATCGTGTCCATCCCCACTGACATCTCTGCTGGCCTCGTGGTCTCCCTGTGGGTGCTGGTTGGGGTTGTACGTTCCCACACTGCCCAGCACGCACGGGGGTCCTGCACCCCCTGACCAACTCTGTGATTCACAGAGTTAGGAGTGATTCAGTCAAAGAGGTTTCAGACAGTGAAAAAAAAAAACCCCAAACATTGAGGTAGTATGTACGAATTGCTAGACAGTCTCAGTTTTACAAGTTCAGGGAATGGTTTTCTCTGATTTGCCAAGAGTTGCAGCATTCCTAGGGTGATTAGGAGGACTCAGCTGACCTGTCACAGAATCACAGATTGATTTGGAAAGGGCTTTTAAATCTCATCTAGTCCAAACCCTCTGCCATGGTCAGGGACACCTTCCACTATCCCAGGTTGCTTCAAGCCCTGGCCTTGAGCATTTTCAGGGATGGGGCAGCCACAGCTCCTCTGGTAAACCTGTGCCAGGGCCTCACCACCCTCAGTGTAAAGAATTTCTTCTTTCTTTCTGGCTTCAATGGGACAGGCAGTCTTCTTTCTAAAGAGTAAATATAGCTCTGAATAAAGGATGTGTACACATGCAAACACACATATTTCATGGAGATATTTAGGCATAGGAGTGCTGGTATTGGAGGGGAAGCAAAGCTCTCACCCTGCATTTATCTGGGCAAGGTCTTCCTGCTTATTCACCGGGAGGGAGGAATATGGATTTGCTCCTGGTGGAGGTAAATATTCACAGTGATTTCTTGTGGACTTGCACTCCTCCTGCAGCAAATGTGTGAGCTGAGAAAGGGCAGCAGTGGTTAGCTTCACGAGGAACTGCTCCCCCTCCTCGCCAGGGTGCAGAGTTCATTTTTCCACTGACGCATCCCTGACAAACGCCCAGTGAGAGCTGGCATGGGCAGCCAAGTGATTGTGTTGTCACGGCAAAGACTAGTGAAAGAAGAGCAAGATTTATATCGTGGCTGCTCAGAGGGTTGGAGAAAAATGGCCCAGAGCCAGGAGTCATGCAGGCATAGCTGATACTGTCTTCAGTCTTTTGCCAAGTGTGGGCTGGATGGTGGCTGATGTGAAATGGGCTGCACAGTCCTGGTCCAAGTCTTGGTGGGCATGGTTCCACATCACAGAAACCAGCCATGCAGTTGACGCTTTCACTGGCAGGCTTAGCAGAAAGAGGAGTTGCTGAATTGGCCCTGAAATTGGGGGAAAAAAAAAAAAAAAAAATCCAAAGAATTTTGCAGCAGGAGAAGTTCAGCCTTCTACCAGGGAAGCAGATGACCCCAGAAAGCCCAGCACACACAGACACAACTGTGGTGATGGGTTTAATGTGCTCAAAAGCAGTGAGGGTAGGGCTTTAGGTTGCTCTGTGGAGATGTGGCCTCAGGTGCAGGTTGCCTGCATACCTGTGGTTGTGTTATTTCATCTGCTCTGTGCCTTGGATCCCTATTGCACAACTGGAGCACAGAGTAAGGGAATGGTTTTGGTGGAAAGAACCTTTGAGAACTCCTGATCCAACTCCTGATCCAACTTCCACCTCTCAGTGAGGCTCATGACTTTATGTGGTTGAATTTTGAGCATCTCCAGGGATACAAATCCCAGCATATCTCTGGCTTCACGGTTCAAGGTTTGACCAGACTCTTACTAAGAAATGTTTTTCTTACGTCTGATATAAACTTGCTTTGCTGAAACCTCTGCCCATGGCTTTTTGTGCTCTGAGAAGAGTCTGACTCCTTCTTCTCTATAGTTTTGTATTAGGTAGGTAGATGAAAAGCTGGGATCCCCCCTTCATGCCCTCTTCTCTGGGCTGAAAAAAACTCTCTCTTCTAACCTTGTGTGCTGCAGCTCACTGACCATCCTGGTGCCTCCAAGACTGGCAGTGTCTTTCTGGAGACTCCAAACTGGACACAGTGCTGCAGCTGTGGTCTCACAAGTGATGAATGGAATGGAAGGTTCACTCCCCTCGACCTCTGAGCACCTCTTTTGTTCATTCAGCTGAGTGTGTGCCTGGCCAACTTCAGTGCAAGGCCAGGCTGCTGGGCTCTGGGCACCTTCTTGGCCACCAGGTCTTTGTCTATGAGGTGTCTCTCCAGACAAACACAGGTGGTAATAGCTTCCTCTGAGGTGGGATGGATGGGAAATGCCAGGATCTTGGCAGAGTTTGGCAGATTGTCCAAAAAAATGCAGGGTCTGGGGGAGGTCAGGTGGAGCAAGAGCTTGGCCATGTCACGTTCCCATCTGCATCAAGAACCAAGCAAGGCTCAAGGCTTTCTTCTTTGAAAGACTGAAGCCTGCTAACTGCAGAGAGCTGAGGTAGCTGTAGGAGCTGGAAAGTGCTGTAGAAAGGCTGAGGACACACAGAAACACTTTTTTTTGTTGTCTCAGGTTTGTTCAGAGGAGGTGCAGCTCATGTAGCCACCATGGTTGCTGATTCAGTACCTGCCCTGGGAATATAATAGGAAGATTTCTGTCTCTACCACTGCCCATCCATCACCTTTCACAAGCCTAGGAGAAAAAGGAAGAATAAGAGGAATAACAAGAAAATAAAGAAACATTGCAGCCAGAAAGCTATCCTCTGTGTTTCACAATTCTATAAATTATGCTCTTTCTTCCTCTTTAATCGCCAGGCATATAAAATATGCTTGCAGCAGAATCATATCCTTCCATTAAAGTTTCAGAAGAGAAATACAGGTCCCATCTGCCTGTTTAGCAAAGCAGGGCAGTGCACAACCATTTCTTTCTTTCCCCACCACCCCCCCTCCAAATCTAGTTTATGGCAGGAGTTTTCTCTTTTAGCACTGGCTGTTTATTTCATTTTCTAATTTCAGCATGTGTTTCCACAAGCCATCTCCTCTTTTTTCTCTCATGAGTCTTTCTCCAATGCCTTCACACTCGAATGCACCTAAAGGGCATAGGTACAGTCTGCCCTTGGTGAAGGTCAAAGGAGAAAGAAGGTCTTTTAGGACTTGAGCAGGGTTCTTGGGGGTGTGTTTCTGCAGACAGGACAGACTCTGTCTGAACAGCAGGAATTGGCAATAGTGAGAACTATTCAGCTGGGCTGTAGAGGCAACCATGAGCTTCACTGCCCATCCTTGCTTGCTCTCAAGGATATTAATTTTTATTTGTGCTTTTCTGGAGTCAGGATGGACATAAGATCTTAGGGTTGTGTTGCCTGCATGACAGAGGAGCGAGTGTGGCACTGTCCCCATTCGTACGGGAGCTGTCCCCATGACCCCCCTGTGCAAAGGGCAGGGACAGGAGGCGGCTTTGGGGTGCATCTTCCCTCTGTGTGTAGGGTGTCATGCAGTGGGGTGGGAGCATCCTGGGGGACATGTGACACAACCTGTGCCTGGTTGTGCGTGTTAACAGGGCTGGCTTACAGTTTTGGGAAGCAGTGATGGATGAAAGGGCACAACAGCCTCCACTTCTGATTCATCCCACTGGGTGTCCATGGAATCAAACAGTGGTTTGGGTTGGAAAGGGCTTTTAAAGGCCATCCAGTGCCACCCCCTGCCAAGGGCACTGTCCCAGGTTGCCCCAAGCCCTGTCCAACAAGGATTGGAACACTTCCAGGGATGCAGGGGCAGCCCCAGCTGCTCTGGGCACCCTGTGCCAGGGCCTGCCCACCCTCCCAGCCAGCAATTCCTTCCCAATATCCCAGCTGGGCCTGCCCTCTGGCACTGGGAAGCCATTGCCTGTGTGCTGTCCCTGCAGGCCTTGTCCCCAGTCCCTGGGCAGCTCTCCTGGAGCCCCTTTAGGCCCTGCCAGGGGCTCTCAGCTCTCCCTGGAGCCTTCTCTTGTGCAGGGGAGCAGCCCCAGCTCTCCCAGGCTGGCTCCAGAGCACAGGGGCTCCATCCTCCTGATCATTTTTGTGGTGCTTTCGGTACCTATTCAGTGTCTTATCATGGTCTACACAAGATACGTACAAACTGGCTTGAATCATTATTTATAGCACTGCACCCCTAGAAATCTCTCCTACCCAGCAGAAGGACATGCACCTCTTTTTTTACCATAAAGCCTCATTTTTATTCAGTGGCATTCAGAGCAGAGTGGATCCAGAGGGCTGGGGCTGTGTGTCTGATTTTTCCGTGCCTGGAGATTTACACCCGCACTCCTGCTGCCATTAAAGGTGCCCTGCTCCAAGTATAAATCAGACTGTGCTCTGTTAGATGTTTTATGTGTTTCCCAGAAGTCGTGTGCGGAGGTAGGAAGGAGCCACTGCAAATTTTGCACTGGCTTTTGGGGGCTTCTTTGAACGCTGCTAGGGGAACACTGAAGGGTTTACCATAGAAGAAGCTTTGCTTTCTTTTTTTTTTTTTTTTTTTTTTACCACCTTGGGCAAGAAGCTGTTTGGTTTGATATAGGTTCAAATTTTATTTTTAAGCAAAATATGAGAAACACAGGAGAGGAAACCACACTCTGTTCCTTAAAATTAGTGGCAGAAAAGACAGGGCTACAAAAATATTCTCTGATGCACACAGTTGATGAGCATGTACCTTGGCTAACACAGCGCTGAGGAGCTCTGTGTGTCCAACAGGATTGCACCTTTTCATCTAAACTTGTATTGTCTTTTTCTGAATAAGGATTCAGCTCCTGGGCTTATGATGTCCTGTAGTCCATCTCTATGTGTAAAATGTCAGCAGCTCACACTGAGCTCTGATTCTCCAATACCATTTCGAAAAGGGAGTTGAAACCAAACCCATCTCAGACCTCAGCTTTCCACTACTTACAGAGGATGATCAAAAAGGATGTAAGGCAACCTTTTACACAGGCAAATAGTGATAGGACAAAGGGGAATGGCTTAAAATTGCCAGAGGGCAGGATTAGATTGGACATTGGGAGGAAATTCTTGGCTGTGAGCATGGTGGCACAGGTTTCCCAGAGAAGCTGTGGCTGCCCCTGGATCCCTGGTAGGGATCCAAGGCCAGGTTGGATGGGGCTTGGAGCAGCCTGGGATAGTGGAAGGTGTTCCAGCCCATGGCAGGGGGTCAGACTGGATGATCTTTAATGTCCCTTCCATCCCAAAGCTTTCTGTGAGTCTCATGACCTACCTGAGGGAGCCTGTGTTCAAGGGCATGACTCAGGGAAAGAGGACAGAGAAAAGTTGTGGGTAATTTGGTCCCTTCATCCCCGTCCTGTTGCTCCTGACCCAGTGAGACAGGAATCTCTCCTGGACTTTTAATTCTCCATGCTTTGCCTCACCTGAATCAGTGCTCAGCCTTCAACCATGGAGGAAGACTCCAAATCCCTCTTTTCCACCCTCCACAAAAGCTAGACCCACCAGCAACCACCTGGTCAGGGGGAGCAGCCCAGCTCTTGGCCGCATCTGCGCCGCGCTCGCGCACACGCCCACAGCACCATTACCTTGTAATTAAATCCCTTTTTCCCTGACTGGAAGGATCCTGCTATAAACAAGGGTTTTCTCTAACCATAATTGCGCCAGGCGGAGGGCACAGCTCTGCAATAACTCAGGGCTTTGTTCTGCGAGCGGGGAGCGAGTCCCTCTGCCTCTCCTCAGGTATGCCAACAATGCGAGCGGAACTCCCCGCGACCTGACATGAATCCCAGGGCAGGGTTTGCAAACACAGGCAGTGGTCAAAACGGGGCTTAAGTGCCCTTATAAATATTTTGAAGTGCCGGCTTGGAAAAGGAAAGTCCCCGGCGTGCTGCGGTGCTGGTGTTTCATCCAGCGCTGGTGTGCGGCTTTGAAGTGTGGTGTGAGCAAGCTCTGGGCTCCTGCCCATCCCTGGGAAGGACTGGGTGAACAAAAATATACATATCTGTATGTTTAAAGCTATGCAAGAGACTGTATCCACACCCCTTTTTGTCGTGTGTCCTTGTGGACAAAGGTGGGGAGGAAATTCATGTGCTGCAAGGGGTATTCTGTTCATTTGATGGATGTATGAAACAACATCATGTAGGTTAGAGAGATCCACAGGTGGGAGTAGGGGTGGGTGAATGGAGAGGTAGGTGCTTCCAAGTGCCTGGTTTTATTGTAGCCCCTTACCTGATGAGTTTTCCTCTCCTAGAGAGCAATCACTGCAATATATTTAACAAGAGGCTGTCGTGTTTGTGTTGTGGAGGGAGATGCAAAGCACAGACAGGGTGGGCAAAGTGGGGTGAAACACTGACGTTTTCCCATCCAGGACAAAAAGTAGGTCCTAGGATAGTGTGAGTGGTTCCACATGTGTGCTGGTGCTCTTCAGAACATTGCCCAACCCCAAACACACACCCAGGGCATCCTCCACTCCTTTGCTCAGGAGGTGAATCAAACCTGCACCCTGAGAAGAGTACAGAGAAGCAGCCATGTGCTCCCCACGCACGTGCAGTGCACTTTAACAGCCCACAAGTCACTGGTGTTGCTGTTGTGTTAAATGTTTGCTCTTTTTTTTCCTTTCCATTCTTTTTTTGGTGTAAGAGAGCAAGAGCAGAGCAGCTGCTCCATAAGATACTCTGTGCAGGAGCTGAGCGATGAAACACCCATAGGTGTGGATATCACTGAGTAATTCAGGTGGGAAATGTATTTAAAGGTGATCTGATTCCATCCCCCCTGCCGTGGCAGGGACAGCTTCCAGTGTCCCAGGCTGCTCCAAGCCCTGTCCAGCCCGGCCTTGGACACTGCAGGGATCCAGGGGCAGCCCCAGCTGCTCTGGGCACCCTGTGCCAGGGCCTGCCCACCCTCCCAGCCAGCAATTCCTTCCCAATATCCCAGCTGGGCCTGCCCTCTGGCACTGGGAAGCCATTGCCTGTGTGCTGTCCCTGCAGGCCTTGTCCCCAGTCCCTGGGCAGCTCTCCTGGAGCCCCTTTAGGCCCTGCCAGGGGCTCTCAGCTCTCCCTGGAGCCTTCTCTTCTCCAGGCCAAACATCCCCAACTCTCTCAGTCTGTTCCAGGATCTTGCAATGCACTGCAAGGTTGCTCTGTAACACCCTGTCAGTTTCTCTGGAAGTTGTAGCACTTTAACTGCACCAGCCTAGTTAGACTTGTACCATTTCCCCCTAAGCAGATGCAGTCAGAGCTGTACAGATGTTGCCTTATGCACCCAGCTGTGTCAGTGGAAGATATGCCTCTCTTCTGGAGTTTTCTGCTGGAACCATACTCCAGGAGCACCAGCCAAGTTCTCTTCACACAGCTGCCCATAGCAGTTGAAAGAAATCTGATTGCTCCTTTTTCCTAGCAGAAATTGGGATTTTCTTAACACCTGAAAAGCTGAGTTTTTTGGAGCAGTTACCTCTGGCCTAGTAGTGGGTGAGAGGCTGGGGTTCCTTTCTTATGGCTCTGATCTTGGATCAGAAGAGAACATCTCAGTCTTGAAGTGCTCTGTAGGGGCTTCTGTGTGAAAGGGGATCATCCACCTTGATAAAAGATGGTTTTTCAGTTGTGTAGCTATCTTCATTCTGCACTTCCATATCCCACCCCTGGAAGTGTTCCAGATCATGCTGGATGGGGCTGGAGAAACGTGATCTAATGGAAGGTGTCCCTGCCCATAGCAGGGTCTTGGAACTGGATGAACTTTAAGGTCTCTCCAAACCATTCTAGGATTTGTGACCTTCACGATGCTCCAGCACAGAATCCCAGCGCAATTCAGATCACTCTGCAAGTCTGTCCTGCAGACCACTGTAACGTCCTCATCCTCTTTGTGCTGGTGCAATATTTGGACATCAGTTAAATCCCTGGAATCAATCCAGAATTACACCAGGGTAAATAAGAATACATTTTACCCAGCAAAGCCCCCCAGAAATGTAATTCAGTTCTAGCAAGGCCAAGTTGAGGCTGTAGGCAGTGCCCTGTAATTCAAAGACTCCTTTGGACATCCCCTTTGAGTTGAGGCATGTGAGCAGCTTCCCTCGTCCCTTAAAGCTGTTTCCTTGTAAAGCCTCTGTGAACTTGTGCATGTGTCAATGTTATGGTTATCACACATGTAATTTCATCTGACATTGTAATGACAGCATGGGGAGTTCAAAATGTAACAGTAAATATAGTTGTTAGGGGAAAAAAAAATACCAACATCCTAGCCCATCATCCTGAATGCCTCTTCACGTCATGGGAGGGATGCAGACAGACTCCAAACACCATCAGCATTTCTGGGTTCCAGTTGGAAACTGCCTGGAGTTCAGTATAGGCCAACACAAACAGGAGAGACTGTCTCTCTCTACATGTCAGGGCTGCATTTTCTCCTCCTTTTCCCTGTTGGTTTTCTTGTTTTGTTGTTGTTTTGGAAGGGTCACCCCTCTAAAGAGGGGAGAGGCTGGGGGTTCTCCCTGCTTGCTTGGGGTGTTTCACAGCCTGTGGCATGATGCACCCTGGATCCTGCACTCGCCCTTGGCCAAGAGCTGAGTCCTGACTTGACCCCTGGTTATTTTTGAGTGCTGTCGGTTTGCGATGCTGTATTGAAGGGTCATTTGCCAATTCCATTATAAGCCTCATTTACAACTCAGCTGGTTTAAATCAGATCAGACTGTGAGTTGGCATGTGCAAAGAGTCAGCTGGGACATAGGACTTGCCTGCTGAGGGACCTGATCCCGCAGACGCCTTCCTTGCTTGCAGAAGCGTCAGTTAAAAAAATTAATCCCACTGATTTTCAGTATTATTTTTTTTCCATGTGTTTGAGCGAAACATCTAAGCCGTGGATAGTTTTATTTTCCTTCTTCCAGGGAGAGTTCAAAAGTTGTTTTTTTCTGTTGGTCCTACACCAGCTTTGACTATATTTACCAAGCTGGGCTTGGGTGGGCCCCGCTGGATCGCGCGGATTGCTCAGGCGGGTGAGGCTTTGCAGGAGCTGAGCCCTGAGCTGAGGACTCAGCTGCTGTTTAGCTTGCAACCAGGCTGGCAGAGAAACCAGGGACTTTGCACACAGAAGGAGCTGAGATACAAATGAAATCTGAATCTGACCCCAGATCTTCAGTTAAATTGCTCTGTAACCTTGAGAGCTGGATTAAATTATCCTTGGAAGACAGGGAGTTGCCTCTGGATATTTGGTTCTTGGGCCACGCTATAAGGTTATGCCCATATATTACCTGTGGTCTTCAGAGAGCTCATTAGATGGTTGCTTTACATATGAAAAGTCTGGATGAAAGCCTCATCTGCTTTCCCTGACCATCCTGTGCTGAAACCTGGCAGTATTTCCAGGAGAAATGCCCAGCTCAGGAGCTAGGGACATGATGCATCTCACTGGGGCTTCAGCGAGGTCAGGACAATGCTGGCTAGCAGAAAAAAATGGTCTTGGGACCACATAATCATCAGATGGCTTGGGTTGGAAGTGACTTTTGAAGGTCATCTCATTCCAGCCCCCTGCCTGGGGCTGGGCTGGGCACCTTTCACTAAACTGGGTTGCTCCAAGTCCTTTCCAACCTGGACTTGAATATTTCCAGGGATGGGGCAGTCACAGCTTCTCTGGGCAACCTGTGTCCGTGTTTTACCACCCTCATCATAAGAGTTTCTTCATCCTAGCCAGTCTGAATTTCCACTCCTTTTGTTTAAAGCCATCCCCTCTTGTTTCCATGGATGGAGCATCTGTGAAGCTCCTCTTCAGGGCAGCAAAGGATGGGGAGATGCAGTATTCACCCACTCTGCCTAACTCGCCTCTGTGATGGGGCAGGGCCTGTAGGTGACTCGGAGGAGACACTCACAGGTAACAACTGTGTCTGTCTGGTCTCTTCTCTGAATTTTGAATTTCTCTTGAATTTTCATCCTGTGCTGGCTTTGGCTGTGACACCACTGTACAGAAGGACTATCCTTCTGCCCATGGTTCAGATGATGGGGTCGTGGTGCTGGAGGGGCTGTGTCCTTGCAAGCTGGATTGCCATTGCAGGATGAGGTGCTCTGCAGAGGCACCTTCCATGAACACACCTCTCCAAAAGCCACCACCTCATGTCTTTGTGGGAGCTCTTCCAGCCCACCCGTAGCACAGAAGCTCATGTGTTTAGAGCTCCAGGACTGAAATGGCAATTACAAACCAATGAGGCTGCAAGGGCTCTCGTGAGAGTCAAGCAGGAGGAAAGTCTTTTGAGTTATGCCAGAGTTAAACAGACCAATGTGAGGTACCTTTCTCCTAAATACCTGTGGGATTATGAGCCTAATGAACAGCAACACAGTGTCAGCAGTGCAGGGCACAGTGGGAGCTGAAAGGAGAAACTGAGCTTGTGTTACGGGGCTTGGCCCAAAGCAAGCAGGGCTTTAGAGAGGTGCTGACATCCTCCTGAGAGAGAGAGAGGAGAAAGCTCCTGCCTCTGCCTTGGTGTGAGTCTGGAGACACCTCAGGCCTGCCAGCATCTTGGCCAGTGCATGGGGATGATTGGGTGCTCCTCCTGGAGGGTTGATACTGGGACACTAAATGGAGATAAGCAAGAAACACCCCCCCTAAAGGGATGTGTGCCACTGGGGATGCCCAGTGATGCTGCCAGGGAGCCTGGGCAGGGTCTGGAGGAGCAGTCCTGCCCGGGCAGGGGATGGGGCGCAGCTGCTGCCAATGCCACCGCCGAGCTGAGCTTCCCACCCCACCGCTGCTGGAGCCTGCCTGTACCTGCTCCCAAGCCGATATTAAGCCTGCTCAAACACTGCACCGCCTTCTCCTCACATTGTTTTCTGTACCCCACACCCAGCACCAAAATAGCGATAACCCCCCCTTCCCCACCCTCCCGCGGTGACTCAGGCTGGCGAGCAGGCACACATCTGCTTCTGATTTAATGTGCGAGCACTCTGACCCTTTATTTTTATTCCCAAAGTCCTCCTGTTGGTGGCTTTCTCTCTGGGGGCGAGTGGGGGGAGAAGAGAAGGGGAAGCTGTATCCCCATCCTTCGCGCTCTGCTTTTTCGGAGCCCTCAAAAAATGTATTTTGGAGCCGTGTTTTCATGCAGGCTGGTGACAGCCTCACCCGGATCCGAGTCCAAATCCCTCGCAATCCTGTCCACTCTGGAGGGATGCAAGCCAAACCAGTTTTCCATGGTTAAGCTGGGCACATTTTCCGCCGTGGTTGGTTTTTTTGGGGAGGGTTTTTTGGTGTTATTTTTTTTTTTGGTTGGTTGGTTTTTTGGGGGTGTTTTTTTTCTGTTTTTGTTTTTTGGTTTTTTGGTTTTTTGGTTTTGTTTTTTTTTTTGTCAGGAAGCAAACCCACCCAGAGTGTGTGCAGGCCATTCAATAGGAGCCTTTTTTAAAACTTCTTTTCCTTTTTCTGGCTCTGAAGAAGAACAGGACGAGAGAGAGTGAAGGGGCTGGCATGTTTTCCCAGGAGAGTTTAGAATGGGAGGAAATGTCTTTTTTGGTTATTTTTAAGGCCGTGCTGGAAGGAGGTACCCACCACTGATGTGGTCATTGGATTGTAATGTTGTGTGTTAACAGGGATTTATCCTATATATATATATATTTATTTATCCTATATATCCTATATCACTCCCTGTAGCAGGGACTGGGCACCATTTTCACCCACACACGTGGGCAGAAATGCCACCAGCAATGTCACATACCTCATGGACCTTTATCTATCTCGTGCCAGAGCTGCTGAGGGGACCAGCAACCCAATGTTGAGCCAGACCCTGGCATGGGCATATCTCTGGTGGGGATTTTCCTCTTGCTCTCTCTTTTCTTCCTCATTTTGGTGGTGTGGGAGGGGGAGCGCGTCACTTGAAGTGTGAATGAGTTTCCATGAGAGTGGGGTGGTTGCAGAGGATGCCTGGAAACTCTCCTGTTTCACTTGACATATTCCCCCCTCCCACACGTGTTTTAAGTGTGTGCATATAGATTTAGCTGTGGGGGGAGAAACTCACCCAGCATCATTGCCCGTGCCAGCACCATCGTGCTGAGCATGGCCAGGAGACCATCAAGGCTACACAGAGCTGTGTAGTCAGGACCCACTAAGGATTTCAAGAAAAAAAAAAGGATATTGAGCATCTTCAGCCTTGCAGCACCTTCTGAAGCCTCAGCATAGTGTAACAGTAGGGAGCTGATGAGCACTATCCCCTCAAGCTCCAGACCTTCAAGAAAATGCTTGAATGGGGGGGGACAAGGCTGCATGAAAAGACTATGGTCAGATGTGACCACTCTGTAAAGTCGTCTCTCTGTTACCTGCCTGTGCTGTGGTTAATTAATTTGCCCCTGCTCTGTGCGTGGATGAAGTCCTCAAAACACCATCTGGAGCCAGGCGGTGCCTTTGATGTAGCTCCACTAATTGTTTATGTTTATTTGACCATTTATCACCAGGATGCCCCTTTGCCAAGGCCTGCTCAGCACATCAGATGGCATTTGTCATGCAGCATGCAGACTTCATCAAGCTGCCACCCAAAAGTGACCTGGAGCTCCTGATTTTGGAGCTTTATATAAATTCTGAAACTGGGCAGTGTGACGGGCAATTTAAAGAAGCCGGGGAAAAAAACCCAAAGTGAAAACATGGCCCTTCAATTACAGGAGGCATTGGACTCAATTCTGGCCCTGACAGGGCTCATGTTGGCATTTATCTGGGGCTGAGAACTGGTTCCAAGGAAATGGGAGTGGCATGGGACTTGGTGATGTGATCACAGAATCACAGAATGGTGGAAGGGGCCTTAAAGATTCCAGCACCCTGCCATGAGCTCGACCTGTTCATCACCATGTGCTGCCCAAGAGCTCAATTTGAATCACAGGTTCCTCCCCAGAGAGGAGCTGAGGACAGAAAATCTAGCCTTATATAGACCAGGGTCAGGTCCTGGTGGTAGTAGGGCAGCAGCAAATTGCCATTACAACCAGAAGCACTCAACTGTTCAGCATGCTGAGGGGTGATTTAATTCATAATTTGCAATTTTGCCAGATCATATCTGTATGTAAAGAAAGCTGATGAAGTGCAGAGTACTTCAGGTAGGCTCTGGCTAGCTGGAGTTAACCTGCAGGAATGGATTTGTTGACAGGTGTATATTTGCTGTGACGTGTAAGGAGTCTAAAAATTCCCTGGGATGGATTCACGCAGGGCACAGGAGCTGCTTCGGCCACCACATCCTGGTGAGCAAGTGAGTGGCACCTGTCACCACCTTCCTAAGCAAATAGTCCTCATGGAGCTTCCCAAGGAATGTTGTACCGGAGATATCCAGCAGATCTCCAGTGCTGATGTGCCCCAAATCTGTTCAGCTGGATAAACTCCTGCAAGGATTTTGGAAACTGGGAAGGGAAATGGTTGTTGTTGGGATCACTGGAAACTCTGGAGATGTTTTTAAAGCACCTTTTATTTTGGACTTCCTGATGGGACTTCAGTGAATATGGCTTTTTTTGTGGCCTGCTTTTAGGAAACTAGTAGTTCCAGCTGAAAAAAAGGTCAGTTTTATATAGTATGTGCAAATATAAATAGTTCACATGTGCTCAGCTTGCCAGCCAGATGTTGGTAAGGATGAATCCTTGTATGCCCAAGGATTTTGTTCAAAGATTAGTATGAATACTGACAAGTCCAGTAAGTAATGAAGAAATACCACTGCGAAGGTCACCCCTGTGATTTCACTCCCTGAAGCCCAACCACTTCAATTACGTGATCAAACCATGCTCGACTTCTGGGACTCTTCCATCTCATGCATCCTGTGGAGGGCTGGGCTCCTTCGCCACCCCTCTCCTCCTGGCATGGGAGGGAGGTCTCCATCTGTGTCATTATCATGGGGACACTGCCTGGCCTTTGCCACTGGTGTCCCACATAGCACCCCTTTAAATTGTGGTGACCTGTTCCATTTACAGAGCTGCTCCCTTGCCCGGAGACGTCTGGGGTGATGCCACCTCTGCACCCACCCACGGGGCTTCCTCCCCATCCGTGCCGCCAGCGAGCTTCTTCCGAGGAGAATGCCACCTTCTGTGCATCCTTCCTCGCCAAAGCATCACTTTGGAAACGTCTTCCCTCTTCTGCTCTGTCCAGATCCAGGCAGAACCCATGAGTTTTTTGGCGAGATCCTCATTTTTGTGTGGATGAGCTCAACTAAAAGCCAAACACCCCCAGCTTTCCCAGCTCAACCCCGTGTCTCCCAGACTGGTCGCGGTTCCTGGAGGCTGGGGCGGGTGCCCAGCCTGGCAGTAAAACCCTGGTGGTGTTGCTGTGAGGTGGTTCCCTCCCAGAGAACCACCTTGGGGTCTGCAGAGGGGATGGTGTCCTTCAGAACCCCGGTGATTGCCTTGCGAGGGAGGCAGCGGTTGATGTCGCCACGTTTTCCTCATCGTTCCAGGCATCCCAGGGAAGTGATTGAAAGGCGAGGAGCTCTCTGCCCCACCTTCCTGCTGGAGGGCAGAAACGCTTGGTGCTGGGGTGGGTGGTTTAATAACACGTTCTTCTGGAGACAAGATGTTCAGAGGGGAGGTGTGCCCCTGTAGTAGGAACAAATATAAAGGCAATATTTACCTTTTTTAGGTTTTGCACCTTCCTTCTTTTTCAAATAAGAAGATAATCCCACCTCTCTGCCTGCCTTCATTTGGGGATCCCAGGTCTTTCTTGGTTTCCCAAATTGGAGTGAAGTGCTTGGCTGAGGCCACGATGTTGTCCCCTTGGGGCTGGCTTCAAATGGGGTGTCAGTGTGGGTGACTTTGCTCAGGGACATTTGCACAAGGGATTTGCTCAAGGTCATGGAGCAGTTGGAGGATGCAGGAACAGAGCCTCAGCATCCCTATGCCACCAAAATAGAATCCTAGTTTGGTTTGGGTTTGAAGCAATCGTTGTGTGCAAGCCCCCTGCCATGGGCAGGGTTATCCACTGTCCCAGGCTGCCCCAGGTCCTGTCCAGCCTGGCCTTGGGCACTTCCAGGGATCCAGGGGCAGCCCCAGCTTCCCTGGGCACCCTGTGCCAGCGTTTTTCCACCAAGTAACAGGAGCAGGAATGATCAATCACTGGCCAGCATATCCCAATGAAAGTAGCTGTAATATTTTGACAGATGACGGTGATATCACATGCACATCTTAATTGCCTCATTATGGAGAGGCACAAATAAAACTGGGGGAAAAAAATAACCCACAGATATTTATGGGCTGATGGATGTAGCAGGCAGGTCTGCACAGAAGGGACCATGGGTGGATGCAGAGGGAGAGCAGCCAGCCCACCCTGGCTGCTGCCTGGAGCAGGGATTGGGAAAGAGGTGCAGGTAGCAGAGCAGCAGAGCCAAAGCATCTGAGCCTCAGGCTGCTGAGTGCCCTGGGGCCAGGGAGGCCGTGGTAGAAAATAAATCAGGGTGAGGAAAGGTGTTGAGATCTACTGACTCTTCTGTCCTTAGAAGTGTTCAAGGCCAGTTTGGACAGGGCTTGGAGCAGCCTGGAATAGTGGAAGGTGTCCCTGTCCAGGGCAGGAAGTGTAACAAAACAAGCTTTAAGGTCCCTTCCAGCCAAAACCATTCTGAGAATAATTCTGTGGTTCTCTGACTCCCCCTCCTGACAGGGTCAGCAGCCTGGGCTGGAGCTGCACCTCCAAAAGCTGCAGCAACCCCAAAGCCTGGTTCTGATACCTCTGGGATGGTTTGCTGTGTGGTCTCATGCTTCAGAGGTAAAGCTGGAAGTCCTGCTATGGTTTTGTGGCAGCAAGGAGAGAGGGACACTCAGGAGAGGGACCAGCAGCTGGCTGGGATGGGGGAGCAGTGGTCAGGGATGCTAAACCCCAAGCCTTGCCCCTGGCCTTGCACCCTGAATCCCTTTGCACACATAGGCTGGGTGAAGGGAAGAACTGGAGACACCTTGTTTTGCCTGGAAAAATGACATTTTGACACCAGGAGCAGGCAGAGATCAGCCAGAGCCTCAGGCTCCTTCCTCCGCTGTGCTGAATGCAGAATGAGCCTGGCATGGGGGGGCAGCTGCTTTGCATCCCCTGCTTGCCCTGGGGCACCCCCATATCTTGGGGGGGCACTCCCACAGAGTCACTGTAGGCACAGAAAAAAGAATTACAGTCAGGAGCCAGCACTTTCCTGAGGGAAAATCATAGCAAAGAGAAGGCCAAGCAATGCACATTTTAAAGGGAGATGCTCAGAAAAAATCCCGATAGGAATATCAAAATATAAAATAAAACCACATACAATATGAATATATACAATATTAATGCAAAATTATAAATACCTAAAATATACAAATAATAAAATATTTATGTGCCAGAATATTAATATATTGAAATATTAGAGTATTAAAATATTGAAACGCCGCGTGTTACGGCAATAACGTTACGTGCCAACATACAGTTAAAAGCCAAAATTGCCATCTCCCAGCCAAGACTCAGGTTGTGAAGCACTGTCCCCGTGGATGGGAAGGGGACATCCCCTGTTCCTGGCACAGCCCTGAACCAGCAGCCACACGTCGCACAAGCCTGGGCTCTCCCTGGCAGCCTTTATCTCCTCCAAGGGCTCGGCTTTTCAGGGCGTTGTCACCGCGGGTGAGGAAGGAGATGGGAAAGGGAAGTGCTGGTGAAGAGCCCTCACAGGTCACAGGTCTCTTGCTCCTGCCATTGAGCAACACTGAGACCCGGGGGCAGGATCCTGTCCCTCCCCAGGGCTGGCACATCTTTCCAGGGCTGCTCCGAGCTGTGTCAGAGCTCCATTTCCACCCCTACAAATGAGTAGAGGCAGTACGAGTTTGCTTTATCTATTTTCTGTGCATATGTCTTTATAATCTATTGAGTGTACTTCTGGTTTTTTGCTTACCACGGTGCTAAAATGAGCATTTCACCTTCTCTCTGATATTTCAGTTTTACATTGCTGGTTTGGAAATGCTGAGATCCTTCAGTATTATAGTGAAGGAGGTTGGAGAATAAAGATTATTGCGGAAAAAAAAAAAAAAAAGAAAAAAAAAGAATAAATAGAAGGGGTTTTTGAGCAGCAGAGTGCCTGGATGAGCTTTGGGTCACCCAGGGAGTGCACATTGCAGATGGTTTATGACATTGCTGTAGACCCTGGCTTGTGTCTGGAGTTTTTCATCCAAAAAGGGGACAAAGCGTAGCTCTCCCAACACCTTTTTTTTTCCTGTTGCAGCTTCAGGTGTCTTAATCTGTTTGCAGAATATGGGGGAAGCAGTTCAGTATCCCACCATCATTTTTTTTATAAGTGGGGCTTTTTCTGGCAAGAAAGTAATGAATGAGTTTTAAGCATGACCATAAATGCAACGCTTCACAACGTCATCTGCAGAAAACGTTTATTTTAGGTGCCCTCCACCCTTTCCACCATCTCCCTCCAGTTTATTTTAACAATGCTGTAATTTTCTATTATAAAATGGGATTTTGCTGTTTAACTCCATGTCGTCTGCTCAGCATTTGCATGTGTGTGTGTGTGTGTGCATGCACTGGTGACATTTGTCACCATCAGATGCTATTTTTAAGCCTGTTATTATTGAGGACCCCACCCTTGGCTTGGGGAGGGGAAGGGGGGAGCGCAGGAGGAGGGAGAGGAGGGAGGGGAAGGAAGGAAAACGTCAGCCTCAGCACACTTCCAGCCTCTGGCCATCAACCTCCCCGGGGGCATGGGAACCATAAGGTCATTTCTCAAGCTCGCTGAGCTCCAGAGCTGTCAAGCCACCCTGAGAGTTTAAAAAATGCAAATGTATGCAAATGAATGGGCTGTTTCTCTCCCTCTCCCCCCTCACCCCCGGTTTAAATGACATGAATCACCTTCAATTTTGCCAGCATCCTGTAAAGTTATCGGCTTGCCTAAACGCTGCAGTTAACAGAAACACATCTCAGAAGGACCAGGGAAGGATAAGAAAGGAAAACCAGCTCATTTCTCCCAAAACCCCGTAATTTTTTTAATGTATTTTATACATATAAATTATATGTAACTATGTTTATAATCACACCCCGATCTCCCAATTCTAATTTTTCTTGCTGTCTAGTGACTAATCCACTAATTAGGGAGAATGAAGCTTAGTGTCCAGAAAAAACCCTCTATAAAAACATTTCTCAGGGTAGTGTAATATTCTGCTGTTCTGATTTTTGGCACTTAGCGTGATCTGGCAGTGAAAGATCAAAATAGGAAGACACGTTCCTTCATGCAAGAAGCTCCTTTAACACTCAGGCTTCTTCCAAACAAAAATAAACGAGTAGATGATAAAAACAGCAATAGAAATTTAATTGCTCACGCTTATTATTCGGGATACAAAGCCTTAGAAAGGAAGCTGTCTTTTCCTCCCTGGCTCAGGGGTTATTTATTATCTGACACTCCACTAGGAGAAGGTATTGGATTTATTGTCATTTATCGGCGATTTTCAAGGAGGATTTGATATGGAGCTGGTCGGGATCGCAGAGGAGCATTGCTGGTTAACATGGTTAAGCACAGCACACTGTAATGAATCAATTTGTTTCAGACAACAGACGTAATTAGCGTGGAGGTAATGGGCACACTGAGGGATGGGGGGCTGGAGCGTCCTCCCTGCACTGGAGACGTCGGTGGCTGGAGCTGGGTGCAATTCCTGGTTCCTCTGCCCAGCTCTGGGCAGGGGAAGGCGGCTGGAGAGGGCTTCCCATGGCTGGGGCTGCCCTCCAGCCCCTGTGCTGTGACCATGGACAGGCTTCAGTGACCATGGACAGCTGTCCCCTGTCCCTGCTGCTCCCCAAAGGCCTGTGGCCCATCACCTCCCTCTAGGCTGCACCATCCTCCAAGACCTTCACTCTCGGGCTCCCACACGCCCGTTTTTGGCAGTGCTGGTTAGGTGTGGGGGAGATACCTGCAAGGTCTCCCTGGGGAGGGAGGAAAAGGGAGACAGCCTTCCTTTTCCCACGGGAACGTTTCCTGCAGAGTCTGATCCCCTCTACGGGCCCCTCAGGCTTCCCCAGGGGTTGCTGGCCAAGGTGAAACACAGGTTTTCATGGACAGCCTCCATCAGACCAGGCTCTTTCCATCCCCGAGGCAGCTGGGAGGGTGGGAGCCAGGTGAAGTAAATCAGGTCCCCACTGGTGGTTTGGAAGGAGGTTTGGAATCAGCAGAGCCAGAAACTGAGCAGGGAAGGACACCCAGGACATGGCAGTGGATCCCAGGAGAGCTGCAGAGGTGGTGTGGAATTGGGGAGCCTGCCTGGTGGTGTCAGCCTTGCTGAAGGGATGGAGTGCGGCTGCAGCTTTGCTTTCACATCCCCTGAGTTCTCCTGGAGATGAACTGCTCTGTCCCTTGGCTGTGAACCGAGTGTCCACCTGCAGCAGGGCCGGGGCTGGTAGAGGTGACACTGCATGAACACATGCTCTGTGTCCTGGGGGTTTCCAAGGGTTAGTATATTCAAAGTTATTCTGTCTGTTTGATGTATTCTGTCTGTGAGGGGATTAATGTATTCGTCGCCTGCTGGAGGAAATCACTTTCCTTTCCTGGGATTTCTCATGTGGAGGGGCTGCTGGAGCCATGTGAAAGAGGAAACATCTTACACATTAAAAAATGGGGGTGGGGGGGAGGAAATAAAATCAGGTTTTCCTCTTGGGTGTGGGCTTTTTGCTTCTGAGTTTTTCTTTGAAGCTAAAGCTGCTCTGTCAGGGGAAGATGTCTGCCAGATGCACAGGGCATTTTGATACCCTGCTGACAAGTCCAAGCAGGATTGGGAATGGAGAGCGTTCAGCTCATGGAAAGAGATGGCAGAGAACAGTCTGTGTCTGGTCAGGTCCTTGCTGGTTGTCTTCCTCTGAGTGTTAGGTACACACTGTGATACAAATCCTTGCTTTCCTCCCCATTCCCAAATCCCTCAGAAAGACATTCCTATGTGGCTTGTCCCCATGTGAGTGAGGTGACATGTCATAGCTCCCAGGCATACAGCAGCAGAACTGAAGATCCATGAGGATAGCTCTCCTACTGCAGCAGGAAGCAATGACCCTCCTGTCTGGGATGTCCAGTTGTACCAGCCCCAAAAACAACCACGTAGATCAGATGGGCACTCCCTGGCTCATCTTGTTCAAGCAGTGTAGGTGCTGGCTCTTGGCAGTGTGAAGCAATACAGCATCACACTTTCCCCACATAGCTCCTGGCAGGCCAAATCCAACATGTTCCTGGAACAATGCTGGCTCCAGGAGGATGTAGAAGAAATGTGATGGGGAAGGAGTCATTGCACAAAGTTCCTGGAGGAGGGGTGTGAAAGAGAAGAAGGAGCTTGTGGTGATTGTGAAAAGGTGAACACTATGGGAATCGAGAAGGATGAGGACAAAGAAGGAGATGAAGAGATGGGGAGGGAAGGACAGGTCCAGTCACAGAGGATCTGAAAGGAGCTAGAGGTGGCCTAGAGATGCACTGAGACAGTGCAATCAGGAGGTGATGACAGATGAGGTACTGGAGAGAGGGTCTCTGGGAGAAGGCAGCATCGTTTTGGCATTATCACTCAGGAATCCCCTGCTAACCCTCTGCTCTGCTTTGTCCTAGGGCACTAGATGAGAATATGGCCAATGGCATTGAAGATCTTATCGGGATCCCATTCCCAAACCACAGCAGCGAGGTCCTGTGTGGTTTAAACGAGCAGCGGCACGACGGGCTCCTCTGCGATGTCATCCTCATCGTCCAGGACCAGGAGTACCGCACCCACCGCTCCGTCCTGGCTGCCTGCAGCAAGTACTTCAAAAAACTCTTCACTACCGGCACTTTAACAGACCAGCCCTATGTTTACGAGATTGACTTTGTCAAGCCTGAAGCACTTTCTGCCATCCTCGAGTTTGCCTACACCTCAACCCTCACCATCACCACCTCAAACGTCAAGCACATCCTCAGTGCCGCCAAGATGCTGGAGATCCAGAGCATCATCAACGTTTGCCTTGAAATCATGGAGCCCGACAGAGAGGCCGAGGAGGAAGATGACAAAGAGGACGACGATGACGATGAAGATGAAGATGAAGATGAGGAGGAAGAGGAGGAGGAGGAAGTGGAAGATTTTGTCAATCAGGAGAACCTAGCTGATGTACAAGAAGTAAGCTGCCACCAAAGCCCTTCTGAGTCCGATCTTACCGAAGAAGCTTATACAGAAGCACCTAAAGATTTTCCAAATCACTTCCCAGCCAGTAACTCCTCTGGACACTTGGGCATGATACGAGACTTCTCCATAGAGTCCTTGCTGAGTGAAAATTTGTACCCTAAGGCAAACATCCCGGAAAGGAGGCCAGCTCTGTCTCCTTTCGCCCCCAGCTTCTTCCCCCATCTGTGGAATGGTGACTTCAACTCCTTCACCCAGCTTGAGGAGCCACAAGTAGACAACGGCCCCTTGGATCTGGTGATCAAAAAGAGGAAGATCAAGGAAGAGGAGGAGAAGGAAGACCTGCCTCCGCCTCCTTTCCCTAATGACTTCTTCAAGGATATGTTTGCCAACACCCCAGCAGCTCCCTTAGGGCATATTAAGGCAGAGACTGACTACAGTGCTTATCTCAATTTCCTAAGCGCTACCCAGTTCGGAGGAGTTTTTCCCCCGTGGCCCCTGGAGGAAGAGAGGAAAATAAAGCCCAAGGCATCCCAGCAGTGTCCCATCTGTAACAAAGTCATCATGGGAGCTGGAAAGCTGCCCAGGCACATGAGGACCCACACGGGGGAGAAGCCCTATATGTGCAATATCTGTGAAGTTCGCTTTACCAGGTGTGTGTTGGTCACCTCTGCTGTGTGTGGGAGGTGGGGTGGTGGCTGAAGGGCCCAATTCATAACCTAGGACTGATTTCTCAGCTACTCATCAGAGAAAACTCTGATATCAGGGTTTTTTTTCCCAAAATAAAAGTAGGGAGAAAAGCAGGGCATAATCTCTATCCCTTTGGAAAAAAAAATTAAAAAAAAAACAAAAAGGGAGAAAGGGAGGGTGGAGGGTGAAAAAGAACCTACTGATTTTTGTGGGTTGTGGATGACATCCACAGCTCACTGGATCCATCCCCTCGCTGGACAAAAGCTTAAATAAGTAACAGGATATTTTCAACCCCACCATAGTTCACCACAGTGGGACCAGAGTGAGGTGGAAAACAGATGGTCAAACAGCCAAGGAAGCTTCCTCATCTCTAATATGCTGAGAGATGCATTGAATTGGGAGGGCCGTTTAGCCACAGGATGTAATTAGCTGGGTTTGCACATTTTGGCATCGGTGTAGACCAAAACCAAGTTGCACATGTTTGGACATGACAGTATCTGGGCTTTCTGGGGCTGGAGTGGCCCTAATTATTATGTGTTAGTAGTGCAGTTGGGGTGTCGGTCTCTTCCCCAAAGTAACAAATGACAGGACAAGGGGAAACGTCCTCAAGCTTCACCACAGGAGGTTTAGGTTGGATATCAGGAACAATTTCTTCATGCTGGAACAGTCTGTCCATGGCAGTGGAGGAGTCCCCATCCCTGGAGGAATTTAAAAGATGTGTAGATGTGACACTTGGGGATGTGGTTTGGTGGACTTGGCAGTGCTGAGGGAACAGTTGGACTCACAGAATCATGGAATGGTTTGGGTTGGAAATGCCTTTAGAGTTCATCCAGTTCCACCCCCTGCCATGGGCAGGGACACCTTCCACTATCCCAGGTTGCTCCAAGCCCCATCCAGCCTGGCCCGGGACACTTCCAGAGATGGGGCAGCTGCAACTTCTCTTGCCAAGTTGCATTTAGCTGTGCAAATCTAATGTTCCAGCCTGAAACCCTGCTCTTCAAAGCTGGGCAAATTTAATCGGTGAGCAGAGACAAATAGATTCCTGGATCTGCTCTTGCTGAGTATAATTAATATCTAATGAGAACAATCTTTACCATAATAATAAAGCTTTCTGACAAGAGCATGGTATTTCAGCTCCTGGCTGCATGTGTGAGAGAAAGCCCTATTAAGCTGGGGTGAGAAAACCAGAGGAAAATAATCTGCACAGTAGGCAGAGGCGAGCTCCTGACAATGGCCGGACACCTGGGGTGCTCCTGCATTCAGCCTGTCTTTTCTTCTCCTGTCCCTATAATATTCAAATGGAAGATATGCAGATGATGAGAATTTGACCTGAAAATAAATTTCCATGCTCCCCTCCATTAATGCAGCAGACACCGTATTATAATGCGGCGAGCATCGTGCCTCGGGCGGGCATGTGCGACGTGAGCCAGCTCACCCTGGTATTTGCAGGGGAAAGGCCACTGCATGGTCATAATTCCTGCCTGCAGGAATCTGGATCTGGCTCCTGCTGGTGCTGCATCCCCAGGTTAGCACTGGAGGACAGCCTGGCCAGCCCCATCCTGTGGTCCCTGTCGCTCCCTTGTGAGTGCTGCTGTGGGTGCTGATTGCTGATGAGGAAATAGCCTGGCTAGATCCGTCACTGACACCTTCCCTGTAACAGGAACAACAGAGCTGAGCCCTCCCAGAGGCCTCCCAGAGTCCTTTACAGGCAAGGGCAGCGCTGTTCAATTAGTTTGGGGAAACTGAGGCACAGGGAGAGTCTGGTACTGATGCTTAATCCAGACAGGTCATATCAGTGTGGTGGAGGTTAAAATCTCCACACAGAGCTGGTCTAGCATGACCCATTTCTAATGCAGGACTAAACCTGATAGTTTCAACATCCCCTGTGTGCTCAGCAGCTTCTAAATACAGGGCACAGGGGTAGGGGGACTTCAGAAAAAAAAACCAATAAAAAACTGGGACTCACCCAACAGTACAGTCCCCCAACACCACTGATGAAAACTGGTCTTGTGGGTCACCCCATGCAGAGCTGCGTGCTGGAGGGTCTTTTCCTTTTTTAACACCCTGAACAAAGTGGGTATCTTAAAATATTGATTTGTTTCTAAATGTGTTTGGAAGGATTTTGAATAGCGTGCAGATAATTGGTTTTGTCTGGGGTGGGGTTTTCTTAGCTGTTGTCATCGTTACTCTGGTGTGAGAGCTCTCTTTTAGGAAAAAAAAAGTGTGTTTTTAAACAGACTGGAGTGATTGAGATGTAGGAAGAGATTTCTACTGGGATTTCCTGAGTGTTGCCACTTGCATTATGCGTTTTGCTCCCAGGGTGGGGCAGGGGGGTGTGTGGGGAATCCCGTGCTTTCTGGAAACATTGGACTTGCACCCACAGTGCCTTCTGGGGAGATGCAAGCTCAGATGGTCCCTCCTGGGGTCCCCTGGGAGTGAGGCTGCAGGGAAGCAGTTCCCAAATGGAATTTCAGTATGAATCAGTCCTTTGCATTGTTTCTGCCTTTAAGGAACCGTGGAGGAGAAAATCTACTGGGGAAGTGGAGAAGGTATATTTTCCTGGGTGAGGAGTGCCCCAGCCTCCCCAGCAGATCCCTTCCCCTCCACATCAGTGGGATCTCACATCCCCTGGCAAGGACCCTACATGCACCTGGATCTGCCACTCCTGCTGCCCACAGACACCTGATCACAGGAAGCAGGACTTCATTTAATGGCTCATTAATTATTTTTTCCTTAAACAAAGCCTGCTCAGCTTCTAGTCTGCTGTTCTACCCTGCTAGAACGCCGGAGAAAGCTGCAAATATTTCAGCTTTTCCACCAAGACAACCCCAGAGTGCTCAAGGAGATACTGTTCCAGCTGGAAAGGTTAACATTATTTGTTCCTATTATTTGTGTTGTGACAGCTCACAGAGCCCTAATCGCTCTCCTAATGCAATTGCATTAAGGTTATTCACACACACGGAGCGTGGATCTCTGTCAGAGCGAGCCTCCAGCCCAGCTCCCAGCTCGCAAACCTGTGCCACATCCCCCCTGGGGTGCTTCACCACGGAGCACCTCATCCCCCCGGCCTCTGAGTGGCTCCAGGTGGAGCCACAAACCTCCCTCGCATTCCCCAGAGATGCTGCCGGGGCAGGGAGGATTGGGTTTCTCCCCGTCTGCTGCCGGAGATGGGTAACAGCCTGAAAAGAGCTGTGCCTGTATTTACATTACACAGTCCTGGCACGCAGCGTGTTTATTAGGAAAAGCGATCCTGCTAGGTTTAACATTACGTACAGAGGTTTAAATTAAATTATAGGTGGGGTCGGCAGCTCTGCTTTTTATTAACATTTCCCCCGGCTTTGCAGTACGAGCCCCCGCGCTCATCCGTGCGCGACTTGTCCGCGGCTCTCCGTTCGGGGTGAAATTCTCCCTGCTGCTGCTTTGTCTGCTGCTGAGCGCTGATTCCAGCCCTCCCAGGGGAAATCCACCCTTGTGAAAACATAGGGGGAACACCAGCTTTGAAAATGCCAGAGTGGGAAGTTGCCCTGAGCTTGGCCTTCTTTCACGTCTCCCTAAAAAATCTGTAGGTGAGGTACCAGGCTGGGATCAGTCTCCCAAAAGCAATAAAGCATCATCTGGTGAAGAACTGGCTCTTTGCTAGGGATACTCCTTTGCATCCTTGATCCTGAGGGACTGGTGTGCAGGGATGCCCAGCCCAGGGCTGCATTCCTTGTGGTGTGGTCGACACCTCTGTGCTGCTGGGCATGTCACCAAAAACTGTTTCAATATGCACGCGAGCTGGGCAGCAAAAACTAGTTCAGAGGCAGCACCTTGCAAGTTTTGAGGGCTTGACCTGCCAGAAGAAACAGATTTTTGTGTGGCTTTTATGTTACATAATTTAAATCATCATAATATATACTTATATTATCTAATCTATAATATAATTATATTTAAAAACTATAAAAAATGTATATTCTTTACTGTTTATATTAAAATGTACCGTATAGTTTTGTATGGCATATCTGTAATATACAATACATATTTTATATCCAATATAAATACAAACATTACTCCACATGTTCTATGTATTTTTAGCCTCAATACTAGCATGCTGGAGGGTTCATACTGAAATAATTATGGAAAACAATATGAATTTTCCCACTTCGCTCTTGAACTCTACTGGTACAACCTAGGAAGCAGTGTTCAGCTCAATTGAGCCATAATCAGCTTCACTTTTTATAATCATACACTTTAGCTGTGATTTTGGTTTTTTTCCTTTTTTGACTGCAGAAGGAAAGATTTATTTACTAGGGGAAAATGTAGTGATTTGATTGCCAGTAGGGAAAATACCCTTACTTTTAGATGTTCCCCTTAAAAAATACACATATAAATATTTGTAAAATAAGCGCCATTGGGATGGATATTAAGCTATTCCATGGCTGGATTTTAAAAACTCCAAACTGTGTGGGAGGTTGGATGTGTGCTGGCCTCGGAGACCCTGGCAGAGAAGGACAGAGTGCCTGGGTGCTGCACCTCTGGCAGCATCACCTTCTGCGATGCTCCTGCTCTAAAAGAAAGCTCCTGAGACACCCTGTGGTCAGTGCAAGAATAAAAGGAGAGGAGAATCGGCTCCAAGAGGGACTGCATTTAAGCAGTATTGTCCCACACTTCCAGGCTCTCAAATCCCAACTAATTTCCTTATTTGCAGGCTGGAATAGGGCTGTATTTATTTAATAATCCCAGATTTAGTTCTATATAGATAAGTTCCCATATTTAGAATCTTGCTCTTTACAAATACGTGGAAGGAGGTTGTACCCTATTGGGGGTCAGGCTTTTCTCCCAGGGATCAAGGATCAGAGCAAGAAGGAACAGCCTCAAGTTGTGCCAGACCAAGTTGAGCTTGGAAAATCAGGAAGAATTTCTTCACTGAAAGGGTTGTCCAGCCCTGGCACAGCTGCCAAGGGTAGTAGTGAAATCCCCATCCCTGGAAGGATTTAAAAGCCATCTGGATGTGGCACTTGGGGACATGGATTCATAGTGGCCTTGGTTGGAGGAATGGTTGGACTTGATGATCTTAGGCCTTCTCTGGCCTTAATGATTCTGTTTTTTGGGTTTACTCCAGGGACTTTTTTCCCTCCAGTTTAAGCTGTTTTGAACTCTCTGGGATGGTCTGCAAACTGCTGACATGGAGGGCTCTGTGTGTGTGATGTTTCAGTGCCCAGGAAAGAGGAGTCAAACGCAAACGTCAGCCTGCAAGACCATCCATACATTGGGAGAGGCCCCAGGATGAGCTCCGCACATTCCCATCACCTCCTCCCCTGATCCCAATCAGGGAGGCAATCCCAAAAAGAGCAATCCCAACCACACCCCTTCCGTCCCACACCGCCTGACCAAGCGCCTTTTCTTTTGCAGGCAGGACAAGCTGAAAATCCACATGAGGAAGCACACGGGGGAGCGGCCGTACCTGTGCATCCACTGCAACGCCAAGTTCGTGCACAACTACGACCTGAAGAACCACATGCGCATCCACACGGGCATCCGGCCCTACCAGTGCGAGTTCTGCTACAAGAGCTTCACCCGCTCCGACCACCTGCACCGCCACATCAAGCGCCAGAGCTGCCGCATCGCGCGGCCCCGGCGTGGCCGCAAGCCGGCGGCGTGGCGGGCGGCCGGCCTGCTCTTCGCCCCCGGGGGCCCGCCCGTGGAGAACAGCTTCGTGATGCCGCCCACGTTGGAGGAGATGAGCAGCCACCTCAGCAGCACGGCCATGTGCCTTCCCGGCCCCAGCCCCAAACACTTCCTGAGCGGGGCCAAGACCCCCTTCAGCCTGCAGGAGCTGGAGAGCCAAATTGAAGAAACCCAGATGAAGCTCTTCAGGCGGGCCCAGATGGACATGGAGAGGAATGCGGGCATCTTCGCCTTCGCCCTGGGCCACAATGAAAACCTTGCTGCCCAACCCTTCTTCCCTCTCCCTGACCCTTGGAGCACAGGCTTCAGTGGCTTGGCGGGGATTGGCCACGTGGCTCCCATCTCAGAGGCCAGCAACTAAACCCGCTCCCGGTCCCACCATGCGTCTGCTCCCGTACCAACAAGGCAGCCCTGGGGCTCCCACCTGCCCTTCTGCATCATCAGGTTCCCAAGAAGGTCTTTGTCCTCTCACTGCCATGTCCTGCCATGGGGCTTGGGGCACGGGGCCGTCCCTGGGGCGAGCAGGGATGGGCAGTGCCCCGTGGCGACCGGCACTTTAGACTCTGCACTTGGCTTTGGGACCGTCGGACACTCACTGTCCCATCCCACCACTCATGGCTCCATCTGGGAAGGCCAGGCCAAGACTGCTGCTCTCTTCAACACCCCCAAAAATGTCACTTGCCTTAGTCCAGGGCTCGGCCATCACCATGAGATGGCTTTTCTGTGGGAAATGATCCCTACTTTCCCCCACACGGAGCTCACTGGACCCTGACAAGCTGTCCAGACTTGGGTTTGTTATGTTGCATTCCTTGGCCCTTTTGGTCAAAAGGACTTTGCTGTTTTCTCTCTGCTTTTGTTTTCTTTTCTTCTTAATTAATTCCCATGTCTGGCAACAATATTTATTCTACAAGGGATAAGGGGGAGGTCTAGCAGCCATGCTGGGAGAGAGGGAGGATCCTGGCCACTGCCTTTCTCAGCAGTATATCAGATTTACAGGGCTGGTGAAAGCCCTGATCTGCAGCATGAGTTGGGACCTTAAAAACATTAAGAAAAAAAAACACAAAAAAAAATTAAAAAAGGAGATACAACACCTAGCACAAAGCTGGGTGGAAAAGGGGGATTTTACTTATTTTGGTTCTTTAGCTATTTCAAAGTTTCAAAAGGAGAACCAAAGCCTATTTTGAGTATTTTAACTTCAGTTGCTTGAAAAGGTGAAGGAAAAGTTTTGGAAAAATCAGTAATGTTTCGATACTGAGCTTTTATTAAACCCTTGCTTTGAAAAAATGAACCAGTGGGAATTTTGAAATGAAAAAGTCGTTTCAAACCAAAGAGTCAGAATTCGCTGCCGCTGACCATTCTGAAATGTCTAGGGTTCTGTCCTTAATTCCCTCAAATTCTTATGTGATAGTGAGAAAAATTTACAAAACACATGTCCCCGAATCTGCAGTGTTGATGGGAAAAGATCAAATATCCCTGCTGCTTGTCTCAAGGGATCTTTGTGGAAAAGAAGTTCACTAAAGGTGTCCTGATGGTGATACCGTCTACTTGCAAGCAATCAGAAATGCTGTTTCTTCACTAGAGTTGGTTCAAAGGACAAGGTGGTGAGATATGACAGGGTACTCCAAGCCGAAGGTCACCCACGGTGGCCAGCAGGTTTGGGGTGACTCCCCAGCATCCCTGCAGACCCCAACTTGGCCACCCCATCTGGTAATTCTTTCAGGGCAAAAAAAGTGGCTGGTTGGCTGGAATTGCCCTGTCCACCTCCTTCAGCCCCAAATCCATGAGCTACTCTGAAGAATAAAGGCTTTTGGTGGCCGTCTGCCTCTCAAGGCTCCTCCTAGATGAGCCGTGGGGGGCAGACATGGTGGGACCCCAGTTCCACCGCAGGCTGCGGTGGGTGGCAGTGGTTGTTTTACACGAGACCAACACCTGGAAATGTAAATGTTACAAATTAGGGCTTTCTATTTCTCTTTTTACTGTGACCTTTCTAACGTCAGCAAAAATGGAAGGGAATGCGAGGACCGCGGGTTCATGAGTTTTTTGGTTTTTCCATCAGTGACGCGGTGGCTGGATGAGAATCTGCCCACCAGAGGCAAGGAGGGGGACACAGGGAGTCCAAGGTTCCACAGCCCCCAGGAGGGTGTGAGGGACTTCTGCTCTGAGACCACCCATAGCAGAATGGTCCCAAGGAACTGCCCAACACTCGGCTTCCTCCTCCAAAAAGAAATTCATAAAGACTCCACGTGCGACAAAATTCAGTGGAGAGAAAAAAAAAAGAAAGGAAGAAGAAAAAGAAATCTTCTTAAAACTGCATCAAACTTTTTCTTTTTAATCCACATCAACTTCTTAAACAAGCGACGTTTTGCAGATGATTGGTTCCTTCAGGTGTTTTTTTGTCTACAATTTGGAGTCATTGTAAAATATCCAAAGATGCTGAGTACTGTATGATCTGCAAGGACTTGAAGCAAGGTGTTTTTTCTGTCTCGGTTTGTTTGTTAGGTCAGTTGGGTTCTTTTTTTTTTTTTTTTTTTTCCTATATGTCTAAGTGGGGATAAATCTTTGCAATTTTTCTATTTATAACTATTTTTATGTGATTGCTTTATGTACAAAACAATGGAAAAAAAAAATCAAAAAAGTAGAGAGGAACACACACGTACACAAACAAATTTGCCTTAGTTACTCACGGGACAATCACCCTTAACTTTGATGCTAAAAAGTGAATGGAAAAAAAGAGACTAGATCATTTTATGTATTTATTAAAGCGTATTAATTGATGCTTTTAAATTATTAGCAGGACTTGATTCTCTTGCCTGTGGCCATGGTGAAAAGGCAAAGCCGCCGCGGTTGCTGAGCTGCCAGCGCAGCCATCTGCAGGCCTCAGCTCTTGTGGATGTTTGCCTGACACCTTTTGGAAAGCCAGAATAATCACTTATGAATTAAACATTGAGCTGGTATGGGCTCCAGCCCGAGGGGCTGTTGGTGTTGTGATGCTGATGACGATTTTGGAGTTAAGGTTGATTTTCCCGCGTTGGCGTTGGGTTGGGTAGGGCTGGAGGGAGCTGAGTGCTGGCAGTGATCATGTTTTGGGGTGTAGAGGGATGATTAGAAAAAACCCTGTTTCTTCCCGTTTTGATGTTGTGTGGTGAGTCCAGGCCACAGGTATCCACATGGGAGCCCAGCCGAGTGTGAAGGTGCCTTCCTGGGGATCTGCTCCCGTTTCCCAACCAGGACGGGCGTAACGAGCACCAAACCTCGGGCTGGAGGGACACGAGTCCCAGCTCATGCTGTGGTGGCTTTTTGTTCATCTCCCCCCAGGTCCTTTGGCCTGGCTGCAGCAGGGGTAGTGTGGGCAGCAGGGGAAGGGGGATTGTGCCCCTGTGCCCCTGTGCTCAGGTGAGACCCCACCTGCAGAGCTGCCCCAGCCCTGGGCAACAACAGCACAAGGACGTGGAGCTGCTGGAGCCAGCCCAGAGGAGGCCACGCAGCTGCTGCCAGGGCTGGAGCCCCTCTGCTCTGGAGCCAGCCTGGGAGAGCTGGGGCTGCTCCCCTGCACAAGAGAAGGCTCCAGGGAGAGCTGAGAGCCCCTGGCAGGGCCTAAAGGCAGTTTAGGAGAAAAATGGGGCAAACATTCAACAGGGCCTAATGTGATAGAACAAGAGAAGATGTTTAAAAGAGAGGAGATTCAGTCTAGATTGAAGGAAGAATTTTTTTACAATGAGGGTGGCAAAACACTGAAACAAGTTGCCCAAAGAGATGGTGACTGCCCCTGGATCCCTGGGAGTGTCCAAGGCCAGGCTGGACAGGGCTTGGAGCAGCCTGGGATAGTGGAATTTGTCCCTGCCCATGGCAGGGGGTGGGACTGGATGACCCTTTAAAGTCCCTTCCAGCTCAAATCTTCTGATGATTCTATGGTTCTTTGAACACAACTGACACAAACATGAGCCCTGTTAATTCATGTGGCCACTCAGAAATTGCAGAATTCCTTTGTTGTTTCGGAGTGAGGTGCAAAAGCCTGGAAAACGAGCTCCAGGTAGGAATGGCTGAACTTGTCCCACATTGTTCAGCCATTTGGAAGTGAAGTAAACAGGTACCCTGTGCCTGCTGAGACACCTACATGTTGTCCTGCAACCTGCAACGTGATTTCCAGCCTTGCTCTGAAGCCATCCTGGCCCTGGAGGTTCTGATGGAGGGTGATTCACCCCACCTACGCTGGACCTCCCAGGGCTGGGATGAATCACCTTTGGGCACCTCTCTGCTACCTACCAGCGTGCTGTGCTTTCCCATAGCTCACTGAGATAAGGTCAGCCACAGGGAGGGATGTTCCCACCACCACCGCTCCCTCCTCTCTGCTCAGCTCATGGGACAGTCCCTGGAAAAACCTTTCCCAAGAGGAAAACAGGGACCAAGGTCAGACAGATTGTTTTTTTCCCCAGTCTGTTTTAACTGGGAATGCAATGAGAAATAAAGGTCCATGTCAAGCCTCCCCAGCGTGGGGACCAGGGATTCAGGCTCATGGTTGTACACCCTGCTGCAATCCCAGTAAAACATCCCAGGTTCTTACAGCCACAGGTCACTTTCCTTCCTTTACACTTCGGAGAAGGACTCCACAGCATCAGGTGCTCGGGCAGGGGTCCAGATCTGCAGGCAGAGTCCAGAAATGTGACTTGGGAACAGAGAAATACCAATGCCCCTTGCAGGGCAGGTGATCCATTGTTGAGCAGCATCTCTGTGCTCGGAGCCTGCAGGACCGTGGCAGGGCCAGCCCATAAACTGTGTGTTTCTGAGCACACAAAAAAAAAAAAATTCCACAAAATGAAAATTGTGTGAATAACTTCTTAGCTATTTAAATACACTTATAACTTCCTTTTTTCAAGTCTTGTGGCTGTTAACCCCATTTTATGCTCACATTCTGGTTTGCTTATAATGCCAGAATGACAACAATAACAACAACAACAAAAAAAAAAGAGTTGGATTTGCAAGGGGAGGGTGAAAAAAAAAAAAAAATCTAAAAATTGCTCGGAGGAGCTGTGCATTAATCAGACACATGGGAATAATGGGAAGAAACCAGCTTCAGTAAATGCTTGTTAGCAAAAACATATGGCTACATGCTTGCTCCTGAACAGCTGCTGTTATCTGCTGGAGCATCCAGGGTGAGGAGGGGGAGCAGCACTGGGGTGATGCTGCGCACGCAGGGTTTGCTTAGACCACGTGTTGCTGCCAAAGGAGCATCTCCTGGCACGAGTGGCAGGGAGCTGGATGGGCAAACCCTTTCCCTGGGCTCAAAACCCTTTGCTGAGCATTGCAAGATCCTCTTCCTGCAGTTGTGCAGAAGGAAATTACATGCAGGAAAAAATATTTGTGTTGTGAGAAGGGAAGAAAGAGCCTGCAGTTTGGGAAGTGAAAGGCTTTTCCATTTGGCAGTCACCTGCAGGAAAAAAAAAGGAATAATTTTGCAAAGTACAGCCTAAAATGTTTTAGAATTGAATGTGTCAGCAGGACTCCTGGCAGCACCAGTGAGGCTGCAAATGCTGCCCCAGTCTCTGCTCTGCTCATGCTCTGCCTGCAGCCCCCTGGAACCTCCTATGCCCCCCATCCTTTTCCACCATTTTGGAGTGGATTAGTGTTTTATTTTCAGTCTCAGCGCCCTGAAGCTGGAATACTTTGTGGTTGCAGAGGAGACTTTTAAGGTAAGAGAGTACATGAAGCAAGACCCCAACCATTTCATTTTAAGAAAATGCTGTTTGGCAGCAGGTCACCTGTGGCTGGGTTTTTAAGATCTGCCATTGCCTTTTGGTACCTCTGACTGTGTGCACCTGTGTTTGTTTCCAAGCCAAAAACAAAAAGGGATGTAGTCCAAGCTTGAGTGAACTCATCCCCATCCCACCTCCCAGCCCCACCTCTGGGATCTCCAGCAGAGAGAGAGAAAATACCTGTGGCTTGGAAATGCCTTTTCCTCCCTGTGTTTTCCTATGTTGAACCAATGTTTTACATGACTTGCACTATTTGCTGTAGGGCAGGATATTGTTTAGGTTTCTTTGTTCCAGTCTCTTGTTTGGTTGCGACTCCTCTTTGGCGGTCCTGTACACGTACCTGCTGCACATCTTACACCCCTGGAGAAAATAAACTGTTACCTGAAGCAGTGAGCCTGTCGTGTGTCCTTAGCGCTGCTCTGGGGCTGGGGAGTTCAGATTTCAGCATCAGATCAGTGATTGGGCTTGGTGGTCTCGGGGATCTCTTACAACACAAATGATTCTGCGATCAAATGATGATGAGCGGGATGCCGGAGCATTTTGTGGTGGCCCTCCAGGGTGACCCTTCATGTGGCATCTGGGCTGTCACCACGAGGGTGCAGGGGCTGGGAAGCAGCCTCTGGCGACGGCGGAATGAAATTCTGCGGGGGGCAAATATGGGTGTAAGTGCAGTTGCTGGGGTTCTGCTTTTCCCCGCGCATCTGCTTGCTCGGCTCCCTGCACACTCGAACTTGGACTGCCCTCCTGTGGTGGCCTGGAGGCAGCTCGGGGACAGCCGAGGGCTGGGAGCCACATCTGCAGCTCTTCTGGGCATCTCAGCAGCGCCAGGACATGCAGGACCTTCCATCACCTCCCGTCACACCCAGCCACTTGCCAGGAAGAGGAAATAGAAACCTCGGCCACATCCAGAGGGAGTTTAATGGTTGGACGTGATGATTTCAAGGGTCATGTCCAGCCGAAATGATTCTGTGATTCTTAAGAATTTTTTATACCTCCATGAAGCAACACCAAGTAATAAGGCCAGTGAGGCTGGGAATATGCCACAATTGTTGGTGGCATCATGGGAACCCTGATTTTTAGGGAATTGTTCCTGAAGGATAAGCCAGGACTGGACCCCCCTGATGCCCAATGTGGCCTCATCTGATATTTCCCACTTCCCCTCATGGTACCACTAATAATTTTGCTCAGTTTGGGCAAGTAGAGGTTTCAAATGAAAATATTATGTAATTATATAAAGTTCATTTCCTTAGGAACTGAGACTAAAAACCATAAATGCAAATACCAAGGAAGAAAACAAATGCTCAGCTACGACCCCCAAAGTTTCATTTTATTTCCTTCTTTCTGCAGAGATGACACTGACTGAGATGTCACAAATCCGATCAGGCTTCCTAATAATTCATGCACTGCCTCGAGCCTCAGGGGTCATCTGAAATTCAGGCAGCCAATTTGCAGGCAGGAGATGCAAAGCCAGACCAGGAAGGGGCTGAGGTTTTTAAGGACAGACCCTGTCTGTCAGCTAAAACCTTCCTCTGCTCTTGAGTAACCTCTGGCAAATCCTTATAGGGATGGCTGTAGATCTGCCTGTCTTTAAGGTGTAGCTGTTAACTCAGTTCCCATAGCGAATAGGACAAGGTTGTCTCGGTGGGACCAACTTCTGCAGTGTTAGCTGGAGTTCTGCATCATTGGGGAAATATTTAAGGCTTCACCCTTGAGTTCTCAGAAATGGAGTTCTCGTTTAGGCAGCTTCTACGATATTTTTCTGGAGGTCTTGATGATATATTCATGTAAATCAGTTGGAAATACAAAGCCCTCACAACCTTTCTGAGACAAGGTCCCAGGATCTGAAGTGAAGGTGAGCAGTGATTTGTTCTGGGTGTTTCTGCAGGGGTGTAAGCCAGGCTGTGACACCCCAAAATTTGAACACAGAAGCTGGATGATAAAAGTGAAAAATGAACAGAAGCTCTGTGGGAGATGAAAGAAAATCTCCCATGGCCACACCTCCAGTGCTGGGACAGCTCTGGGCCCCTCAGCACAGGAGAGACACCGAGGGGCTGGAGCGTGTCCAGGGCAGGGAACGGAGCTGGGGAAGGGGCTGGAGCCCCAGGAGCGGCTGAGGGAGCTGGGAAAGGGGCTCAGCCTGGAGAAAAGGAGGCTCAGGGGGCCCTTGTGGCTCTGCACAAGTCCCTGGCAGGAGGGGACAGCCAGGGGGGGGGTCAGCTCCCACGTGACAAGAGGAAATGGCCTCAAATCGTGCCAAGGCAGGTTTAGGTTGGATATGGGGAAAATTCCTCCATGGAAAGGGCTGTCCAGCCCTGGCACAGCTGCCCAGGGCAGTGGTGGAGTTCCCATCCCAGGGATTTGAAAGAGATTTGAAAGATATCTAGATGTGGCACCATGGGGACGTGGGTCTGGTGGACTTGGCAGTGCTGGGGGAATGGTTGGATCTGATGATCTTAGCAGCTTTTCCCACCTAAATAATTCTGTGATTCTGTGAGCCAGGGGCAATCATCACTGCTGGAGCAGCAGCCCAGATGCAGATGAGCTCCTCAAGCAGCTGCCCAGTGCTCTTTATGTTCAGTCAGCTCAGTTTATGACAGAGATTTGGAGCTCCAAACACTTGGGATGATTTTTCCCTGGAGTGAAAACAGCCAAGCTGGATTGTACATACATACATACATACATGTATATATATATACACACACACACATACATATATTTGTGTGTGTGTGTGTGTACATATGTATACTTTCAGATAGATTCAATAACCCTAATATATGTGTGAATGCATTCACAGATGTACATACATCTCATATGCATTTAGCTGTTATCCTCACCACATTTTATATAGAAGACAACAGAGTTTCTCCTTTGTGAGGGGAAACTGAGGCATGGGGAGGCACAGGGATCTATTCACAGTGCCTTTTCAGCACACAGGCATAGTGTTTGTGCTGCTAGCCTACCCTTTACACAGGTGCAAATCATCCCTAGGGAGTGCTGGGCCTTGGCCAGGGCTTCATCAGCCTGTAAAATTAAATGTTAGGAAGGAGTATTCCCAGGAAACCACATCTCCTTGTCTCCAGCATCCCTGTCTGGTTCAGCTGGCCACTGCACAAATCACCATCCAGCTGGTGAGGATGAAATTTGGAGCAAGAGGGAAAAATAAAGTAACCAAGAGAGGGTGTTTTTTTAACCAAGAGGAGCCGTGCCAAGATGAGCTGGTGCGAGCCGCACGGTTGCGGCTGCTTCAGGACATCTGTGGTAAAGGTTTGTCTCTGAGGGTGCAGGAATCTCTGCCAACACCACACCCCTCAAAAAATCCCACCAGCAGAGATAAATGCCCACGTCCCTGGTGATGCTCTGAAGGAACTGTGCAACACTGGGGGAAAAGGAAACACAGGGATCATTCCAAATGCCAGGGAGGAAGGAAACACCTTCCCCGACATCCCTATAAGCAGCATCAGAGTAAATCCCAGCAGCAGGGAGGGTCTGCAGACCCTGCCACCAACCCCCCTGATCGGGCAGGGATGTCCAGAGCACGGGATGTGGCCATGTCACACATGTGGGTTCCTTGTTTGCAGCCCAGGCCTGCGGCTGCCGTGCGAAATCCTGCGCCGGCCTGTGCCAGCTGCTGCATTAACACCCCATATGCCCAGCCATATGCTCCATCCATGCAGGGGGGTGCTGGGTGGGCCTCCAGGGGAGGAAAAGGGACATCCCAGCACGTGGGAGCAGGTAGGGTTTAGGTAGGCCTTGGGGAGCCAGAGGCATGGGAAGGATGCCCGGCGATTCTGAGAGATGGCATGGGGTGAATGTGTCTGTGCCCAGCAGCAGCACAAGGGGACTAGAGGGTGCTAGGGGCGTGCTGAAGGGCACCACAGGTCTTTTGCAATTGGTGCCTGGTATAATAAAGCAGCTAAAATCTGAGCAGGAGGACGCTAACAGGGTGTAGGAGGGCACCACCGACCCTTTGCAATGGGTCTAAATCTGTTCGGCAGCCGGTTGCACTTTCAAAATTAATTATGAAGTGGATTTTGAGGACACCAACAAGCTTTGAAATATGTCGTGGTAGAAATCAGAGGGTGCTGGGTGTTGCTGCACATTGGAGCATAGACTGCCTGGGTGGCAGCAGCAGGGTGGATGGAGGAAAGGGTTTCAGCTCATCCAGGTCAGAGACTCACAGAGGCACACTGGTGTTCCAGCTCCTCCTGCAGTTAAGGAGAGAGCAATGCCTCTCGAGTTAAACGTCTGGAATGGGTCACATAACCACACTTCTGAAATGCTGGTTGCTCTCCAGCGTCAGGAGGGGAATATGTCCCTTCTCATGCCCTGCCCACTTTGGTTATCCTGGTCCCTTGCACCCAGCATTCAGAGCTTTCACCAACCACCACTGAAGATCTCAGCAGGTTTGAAAGCCCAGGATGGGATACAGCATGGTGCTAAAGGACGCATTCTCTGTAGGAAACAGCAGGTTAGAGAGGCAGGAGGCTGTGGATGCACCCAGAGCTCTCATGTGCTGGATGAAGGGCTAATAAAGGACGCCACCAGCTGAAGATCCACAGGTTCAGCCCAAATAGCTTGGAGTTGTTTGGCTGTGCTGTTAATCCCAGAGCACACAGAGCTAGCAGCATGGGATCTGCACCATCTTCAAGCCATACTATGGGGTGAATGTGTTTTTTCCTGCATTCTTGGTAGCTCAGACAGGTACAGATGTGAGAGAGAGAGACAGGATACCAGCATGATGCAAGAGGTTGCTGAAAATGCTTGAAAAGACACTTTTTGCTCTGAAAATTCAATTTATCTGGACAAATTAGGGTATTGGCCTCAAACAAAACTGGGGACCTAAGCCTCATTACATTTAATAAACCATCATGTGTTCTCTCCCATCAGCCTGCACCAGGCACTCTGTGATTTACAGCCCATAGCTGTAACCTGAGCCGTCTCCCTGCTTAGAGAGAAACTCATTTAATTTGAGTCCAGGTCTGAGGCTCCTTGAGGGAAGGCAGCTAATCTTTCTGCCTTAGCTCCTCTATTTGTAAAATGGAAACAGTGACTTTATCCATCTTTGTGGGCTGTGGTGGGGCTTATCGTTTAATCTGAGACTCTGCTGTGCCTCGATGAGGGAGCCTGGTGAGAGAGGCTGTATTAGCTGTATTGTTTGGGATCCTGGTTCCCTGCTAGGGCTCCGAGGATGTGGAGGGATTTGTGAGGGGAGAACAGGAGGGAGGATCTGGGGAGCCGATTTCAGCGTCAGGAGAGCAGGTACAGGTTCATCCCTGGGGAAGAGTAAGGAGCTGCCTGCTCAGGAAGTGATGGGGAATTCTGAGTATAGGGAGAAATGAATGTTGCTGTGGCCTCAAACCCATTTGGGCCAGCCCAGAGGAGGCCACGCAGCTGCTGCCAGGGCTGGAGCCCCTCTGCTCTGGAGCCAGCCTGGGAGAGCTGGGGCTGCTCCCCTGCACAAGAGAAGGCTCCAGGGAGAGCTGAGAGCCCCTGGCAGGGCCTAAAGGGGCTCCAGGAGAGCTGCCCAGGGACTGGGGACAAGGCCTGCAGGGACAGCACCCAGGCAATGGCTTCCCAGTGCCAGAGGGCAGGCCCAGCTGGGATATTGGGAAGGAATTGCTGGCTGGGAGGGTGGGCAGGCCCTGGCACAGGGTGCCCAGAGCAGCTGGGGCTGCCCCTGGATCCCTGCAGTGTTCAAGGCCAGGCTGGACAGGGCTTGGAGCAGCCTGGGATGGTGGAAGGTGTCCCCCCCTGCCCATGTGAGCCTTCAGCTCAGTCAAGGCAAGAGGACAGAGCTGTTGTTGTCTCTGCTGGTGCAGGACCAAAGCCTGAGAGGATCTGCATCTGCATGTTGTCTTCCAATGTCTTTATAATTCATGATGGTCTGTCTGAAAGAAGCTTCTGGCAATGTGTTTTTGTTACTGGTCTTAAAATAGGTTGCAGAAGAAAGGTTTCTGGAACATAATTCATTTTACTGGCTCTTCTGCACCAAAATTAATTGCAGCCATGTTTATTGCTCCAGCAAGTAAAGATGAGTTAGATAAGGGAATTACTTTGTTTAGGACAATGAATAATTTATGTCGCAAATTCACCAGAACCTTGAAATTTGAAGGTCTGGGTTTTCTTCCTTCCATGTCCAGGGAGAAAGACTGAGCCATAATCCTTGTTTGTGACAAACATTTTATGATTTTTTTTCCATCATTGTAAACATCTCTTCAAACTTCTGTAGAACAAAACATGGAATTTCTCTTGTAGGGTGCCTTGGCATCCAGGTCATTTCTGTGTGAGGTGGTCAGAGGTTTAAGGAATAACCCATTCTGTCCTAGGAGAAATATCTAATGTACAATGAAACACACAATTGACTACAGAGGGAGTTTTGATAGCTTTGGTGGCTCATCAAATCCTCTGCTGAGACAGGGGTTCTGTGTCAATCCCACAACTCTTAGCTGAGCTGGAGGAGAAGGTTTTAGAAAGACACCCTAGAGCATCTGTAGTGGTTTAAGTTCACTGACTTGAGTTTTTGAGGATCAGAGACTGAAAACATCCCAAACTTTACTAGAAAGCCACAGTTTCTTTCCCAAAGTGACTTTTCCCCAGGCTGTGGGCTCCTGATGAGTATTTGAATCATAGAACATCCTGAGTTGGAAGAGACCCACAAGGATGATCGAACTGAACCCCTGGAATATTACTAGTATTTGTGCCCCAGGAAAACAAATCTATTTTTTTTTCCAAAGGGGTTAGAGCTGCTGTTGAGGCTTACTCTGTCCCTGGGGTGGGCACAGCTGCCTTTCCACCTCCCTGAGAGCCTGCACAGCTGTGGGCTGTGTCTCAGGATGGGAGCTGTAGGGGTTTGAAAGCCTTTTCCTTGGAGATGGATGGTGCATATCGGTTTATCAGTCTGGTCTGCTCCGTTCTGGAGCAGAGTTGGAGGGCTCTCAATCAAGCACACATTGGTGTCCCTTGGATGATCCCTCACTTCAAAATGAGAAGGGTAGGTAGGAGGGAGAGACAGAGAAAGTCAGAAACCGTAACTTCAAAGACAAGCTGGGATGGGAGCCCGTTTCAGCTTCTGAGAGGAAAAACAGGGATGGTTTTCATTAGTGAGAAGGTAAAACACATGGCTAGATGAATAGCAATGCCCTTGCATAGCTCTCTTCTTGTCCAAGGAAGGACAGTTGTGGGGGACACTGGCATCCTTAGTGGAAACTGTTATGTCTTGGGAGAAAAATCTATTTATTTTAACCAACTGAGAAATAGGCTTCAGCCTTGGAGTGGCCCCCTTTTTGTGACACCAGGGCTGCTGCTTCTGCACAACAGGGGACTCTGATATCGAACCAAGGCTAAAAGAAGGGACTGAGTGGGGGCAGAAGGACATCTCTGAGGCCTAATCTGCCTCTGCAGGAGCTAACACTGCTCTCAAGAATGCAAGCTGAAGGCTGGTTATCCAGATCTCAGAGTCTGAGGGGAGGTCACCAGCACATCCCAGCTGCGACAGAGTGCTCTCTGTACCATCCAGCATGGGCAGAAGCCCTTTCAGAGCACACAGAATGGGTGGGTGGGAAATTGCTGGGAATATGTGTATTTTTCAGAGTCACTGAAAGCAAAAAGCAGCAGTGGGATCATGGTGTGGAGAGAGCAGGCCATGGGATGGCAGAAAAAACCCAAGCTAGACAAACCACAAGTGCTGAGTGTGAAGGGGCAGTGGGGAGTGATGCCACTGCAGTGACTTGGGTGGTTTGGCCAGGGTCTGACAAATAATGACAAACATCAACAATGGCTGAAAATTATTATTTATGAATTGGATTTTGGATGTGGATACCTAAAATGGGATTCAGCTGCCTGCTTTGGCAGTGCTCTGGTAGCTCTAAGTATGGCCCCTGTGTTTGTTGCTGTGTGTTGCTCTGGTCAAGCCTGAGCTGTGTCCTGAAGTCCTCAAAGGTCCCTGCTTCTAACACCCATCCTCATATCCAAGACACAGCCAAAGCAAAATACAAATAATAGTGGGGAAAAGGAATCTCAGTGTTTTCTAATTTTATTTTTTTTTTAAAGTACAAGTTTGCTGGTGTTGCTTTCTTTACTTGCAGGTACAAAGAAGGCAAAAGCGTGTTGTCCCCCCTCCCCACCATGCACTTTCTCCAATTTGCAGGTCAGCATTCATCCAGCAGCTGAATTTTTGTCTCTTGAAAAGGCAGAGAGGAGGGAAAAAAGTATGATAGCTAAAAAGACACCTGTGGATCAGTCACAAGCAGAGCTGGAGGCTGCTGGGGGAGCAATTTTCACTGGCAGAAGTGACCAAAGTAGGCAGCTTTTTCTCTTGCTTTGTGTTGAGACTTGTCAGGCAGCTGGTGAGATGGTCTCTGTGCTGGAAATTTCTGTCACAGGAGAGGTAATTTAGCAGCTGCTGAAGTGTGCTAGCCCTCAGCTTCTCCTGCCCTCCTGGACGTGGCCTTAAAAGCCATCTTCTGTGTGTGGGAAGATGGGAACACACTGGCTCCTCCAGGCTGGTACCCTGGTACCCAGCTTAGAGGCAAAAGTTTGGCATCTGTCAGGGCCCGAACACCAAACTTTCAACTGTGCTATCTCCCAGATGTGCTAACCTCATCCATGCTGTTTGCCTCCCTCCACTCAGTATTTCCTCCAGTGTTTTTAATTCCCATTTACTCTAGCTTTCAAAACTCCACCTTGGCTACAAGAACAGCCAAGACTGCATCATGTTAGTTAGAAAATGGTAGGTCATGACTTTCTGAGCCATCTGGGGGATGTGGAAGCTGAAGCAAGGTCTGGGCAGTGTCTGACATAACTGTGCTCCCATGGGCTCACACTTCTAGGTCAGCTGGGGAGGGGTCAGGTTGGAGGGCAGGGGGAGAAGTGGATCATCACTGGGAAAAAGGTGAACACCTCTCTTTTTTTGGTCTGAGCAGGCCGTGGTTTGCACAGAGGCTTCAGGCTTGGCGAGGATGAGTGTGCCAGCTGACTGCAGGATTAGATTTTGGTGCAGGGGCACTTTTTACAAAAGCATACAGTGACAAGGGGGAATGCTTGCCAACTGACAGAGGGCAAGGCAAGATTAGATATTAGAAAGAAATTCCTCCCTGTGAGGGTGGGGAGGCCCTGGCACAGGTTGCCTGGAGAAGCTGTGGCTGCCCCATCCCTGGAGGTGTTCAAAGGCAGTCTGGGTGGGGCTCTGAGTAACCTGGTCTGGTGGAAGGTGTCCCTGCCCATGGCAGGGGGTTGGAGCTGTATCATCTTTAAGGTCCTTTCCAATCCAAGCCACTCCAGGATTCCCCCAGCAGCTGTTGGCCATGGGAGGCACCAGAGGCACAGCTCTTGAGTCACCACTCCTTGGGTTACAGGTTCTTTTTTCTTCCCTAATACTGAAATCACAGCATAAACCAGAATGCAGTGAGTGCAGACCCAGGCTGCTGCCCTCCCTAGCAAGGCCTGGGTCAGTGTCTTTCTGATCACTCCTTCTCTCTGCTCAGCCACAGGGAAGCTCCACAAGTGCTCCCCCTTGCTCTCATCCATCCAAGGCTCCTCAAGATCATGGAGAGGACAACAGGAGGGCTGAGCCCATCTCTGAGTGAGAGGCAGAGCTGCAGCCCCTGACACCACTGGCCAACAAGCTGCCACATTGTGCTGGGGGGCTACAACAAAACCCTGTATGAACCTCATGCCCCTCTTCACAGATGGAATGGTTTGGCAGGAAGGGACCTTGGAGATCATCTCATTCCACCCTTTGCCATGGGCAGGGACACATTCCACTACACCAGGTTGCTCCAAGCCCCATCCAGCCTGACCTGGAACACTCACAGGGAAGAGCCATCTTCAGATACAGCCTGATTCCACTTCTACTGATGACTCCAGTCTACCTTTGTGCCCAGGCATAGCAAGCTCAGCCTAGAGCTTGGCCACTACCAAAGCATCTCCCACTTTCACTGTGTGGCATCGGTCCTCAGGTGGAATTTGCAAGTGCTGCCTTGCTGAAATGGCTTTAAACAGCATCTTTGGGCTGTGTAAGATCACTTCAAGGGGTCCATCAGAAAGGTGGCTGCTGCAGCCTCTACCACAACTCATCTGGGTCCTTTCAAAACCTGATCCTCACCTGGAATTCTCTGAAGCAGCCAAGCTGGCAAATTCACAGACAGAGGTCTAGTAAGGGAGCAGCTGGGGTTACATGAGCACCCAGCTGTACACTGCAGTTTTTTCAACACTGTAAACTAAAAACAAGGAGAAAGTTTGGCTTTAGTCAACCAAGAGAACAGATTTAAAATTCAGTATTTAAAATCACTGCAATGTAAAATAATGCTCCAATGAAAGCTCATGAAATACATTTATTCTGAATTATATGAAGCAAAAAGGGAATAATTACTTAGCTAAGCTATAATTTCATTCATTATTATTAGGTGGATTTAGATTACTTGCTCACTCGAGATTAGAGATTTGAAATACATGTCTGAAATCCTCTTTCTAATCCAGAATTGCTAAATCCTTGGGTATTTCTCCACAATCATGCTTTGATTTGCATCTGTGTTGATGTTCAGGACATAATTTCAGTTGTTTGCCAAATATTTGTTCCTTTCTTCTCCCCTAAACATAGTCCCTGGCTTTCCTGATAACAAACACTGTAGACAAACCAACAGCACCAAGGTTCCACAGCCTCCCAGCATTTCAGATTTCACCATGGTGTTGAAATTACAAACTAAAAGCAAAAGAGAACTAACTTTATTGAAACAAAAAGTGCCAACAATATGAAATAACTTGAAAATGTGATTTTATTTTCTTTTCGAATTTTAGAAGATCTATATAATCATAGACTGAGTTGGGTTAGAAGTGACCTTAAAGATCATCTCATTCCAAATGGACAGGGACACCTTCCCCTGTCCCAGGTTGCCCTGTCCAGCCTGGCTTTGGACACTGCAGGGATCCAGGGGCAGCCCCAGCTGCTCTGGGCACCCTGTGCCAGGGCCTGCCCACCCTCCCAGCCAGCAATTCCTTCCCAATATCCCAGCTGGGCCTGCCCTCTGGCACTGGGAAGCCATTGCCTGGGTGCTGTCCCTGCAGGCCTTGTCCCCAGTCCCTGGGCAGCTCTCCTGGAGCCCCTTTAGGCCCTGCCAGGGGCTCTCAGCTCTCCCTGGAGCCTTCTCTTGTGCAGGGGAGCAGCCCCAGCTCTCCCAGGCTGGCTCCAGAGCACAGGGGCTCCAGCCCTGGCAGCAGCTCCAGTGTGCTGTTGCAGTACACAGTAGACCTCAAGTACAGACTTGACAAACCTTCTTCCTTGTACTGCAGCTACCAGAGATGAATTCTAACCTCCGTTCCCAGTTGCTGGGTCCCTTTGGCTCTGCCTGCCCATGAGTGGTTGCTGGGTGTGGGGATGTGTCAAAGGAAGAAGAAAGCAGGCAGAGCTGGTGCTCCAAGAAACAGGAGCTAAACCTCAGTTGGATAACTGGGGTGGCTCCCATTGTTACAATAGTAATTGTGCTAACACGGTTATGCCAGCTTATGGTAGGGAAGGTTTTTTTGGTCCTTCATCTTTTTGGAAGGGGATTTCTAGACCCTACTGGTTCTCACTAAGCCATTTCTCTTGGTGTTAAAGTAGGTGGGGAACTCCACAAGGTTCTGCCTCTCTGCCCCTATCTCTGTTAGGGAAAGAGGTGATTATTTCTGGGTGCTTGTGTGATATGAATCCTTGGAAATGTGGAGCAGATTGGATTTCAGGTTGCACAGTCAAGGGGGAAAGGCATCCTCTCCTGTGACTCTGCTCACTGAAGTTTCACCCATGGAAACTTCAAAAAGTGTCCCAAATTTTTACTTTGGCTCAGCAGGATGTCACTTCACTGTCACATCCTAGCAACTGAACCTCACATGAAAAGAGGGAGCAAGGAGTGGTGTTCAGGGACCAGCTCTGAGGGACAGTGTTCAGGCAGCTTCTGAAATGTGGCACTCAGCAGCCTGCTCGTTAGTACTGCTAGAAAAGGCATCCATGTTTTCCTATGTAAAGTAAAATAAAACCAAGAATTGTGTGAGGAGGGGGAAAAAAAACCCAACCACATTTTGTCAAAAAAAAAAAAAAAAAAAAAAAAAAGTCTGGTGGAGATCTACCTCCAGCCCTTTTGGTTTTTCATCAGCCTAAACAAATGCTTGGGGTGTGAGTTTGGGTGCTGTGACCACACTGGCTGATGTTTCAGTCACGTCTGGTTTCTAGCTGCTGCCTGCTCTCACTCAACTGATTTTTAACTCGCTCGGCATTTTCCGTGCGTGCAAGATGTTTGATTAGATCCCTTATGTTGCGTGTGTGGAAATAAAAGGCCAGCCAGGAACAGACAACTGATTAGGCATTAGGTGAGGTATAATCCTCCCTAATCACATTTCTAAACGTGGTAGTTGGAGGTGGGATTAGAGTTATTAACATGCGGACAATAAAGCATATAATTTATTTAACGATTACTGGCTCTTTGTGAAGAGGGGGGGTCTGTGTGAGATGCAGCCACACACCAGCTCCTTCATCCCGTGCAGGATGGAGCTGCTGTCACTGACAAAGCTGGCAGATATTGATGGCTGTCCACTGACATGAAGGGCAGCAAAATCATCAGAAATTCCTTCTCAGGACCTCTATAGGAGAACACCTGACATCTAGATATTAAACTGTACAAAAATGGGGGGGAAAAAAATCAAAAGGTGGAAAAAATTTTACTGGAGTTTCCTAGGCTTCTCTTCATGAGCACACTGAAATGCAAATGTACAATAACATAAAAAGCTGTTTAAAAACTTGTAGGATGAAGAACAGGAGGCAAAGGCAACAGCTGGCAAGCAGTGATGTTGTGCAAGATCAGCAAGGAAGGGAATTCCAGAGCTCCCAGATCAATCCCTGTCCTGACCTTGTCATACAGTTTTCCCAGCTATGCTGGGCACTATGTTGTTACACCAAAGATTTACATGCCAGGTAGAAATTCTGGTAATCAACAGATTTGTATTTTAATTTTTGAGTTTATCATGCCTACCCCTTTGGAGAACTGAGGCTTCATCTTGTGATTGTGCTGAGGATGCTTGGGACAGCAAGGCTTTTTCTCAGTACATTAAAAAATCAAAACAAAACAAAAAATCCCAAACCTGAGAAAACAAACAGATCCAGGCTTGAAACTTTTAGAAAACACAAAACCTCCAACACTGCACCCCAGCCTGTTGCCTAGTATAGGTATTACCCTACTGAAGGGTAATTCCAAGTGGCTCCAAGAAGGATGTCAGGTCTGCTGTGCAGCAGGACAGGATGCCAAAGCCTGGGGGACATCTCATCCTGAACCCAGCACCAAGCAGATGCAGATGAGAAAACCCAACACACAGAGCTCTGCTGTCCATGCTCTCTGATTGCTGCAGTCCTGGAAAAGGCTGGGCCCTGGGCCAGTTGCTCTTTATAGACAAGTTTTGGGCATGGTTTGGGATGTAGGTCAGGCCAGGGACCATTTGCAGCAACGTTTTCCACATGCCTGCCCTGTTTGGAAAGTGGAAAGTCTGGCTCTGTCTGGGTGTTGCTGGTTCCACACCGGCTGTGTCTCCGGCTGCGGTACCAACACCATGCTCTGCTGATCTGCTCAACACTGCTGCAGGAGGGGGAAAGTCAGACTGCTGTGGCCAGCCTCAGACCTGGCTCCAGGTTTAGACCCTGCAGGTTTAGACCCTTCATGCTCTGCTGTCTGTCCGGAGCCAGACTTACAGACTTGAAGCAGCCTGAGAACTTAACTTATCTGAAAGTTTAGAGGCTACATTTATAGTCAGCACAGAAAAATAGAGGGAATTCCTATTATTATTCATGTCATCCTAAAACAATCTTTAAAACAGGCCAGATGAACTGTCCTCTAGAAACTTTAGGATGAGTAAGTTAGACTTTGATGTCTAACTTCTAACATTTGGTGAAGTGCATCCAACCATCTGTCTGCTAGGATTTGGTGTTGGAGATAGCCTCAAGGCACCCTCAAAAGCCAGCAAAGGCCTAGCCTGTAAATCCCACAAATACCCTTTTTTTTTTTTTTTGGTACATATTGCAGAGCAAAACCATGTTACAAATATTCTTGCAAGGGAATGAGGCTGGCCCTGTTCCCCTGATCTTCCTCCTCAATGGTTTGTTCTTGCCACAGACAGCGGCCATGCAGCGCAGCTCCTGGCTCAGAGCACAGAGATCTTCCACGTAAAGCATTCTGTGAGAGACCTGGCAGCCTCACCAGCGGCTGAGCCTGTAGCTGGGTCATGTCACAGACTTGAGCCATATCAGACGCCAGTAAGTCTTTGTGCTCAGAAAAGGGCAAAAAGACAGGAGAGGAGAATGGCAGGATTCATTCATAGGGACGATCCTATCTATTTGAATTTTAAATGGTGCTGGGATAATTCTCTCAGTCTTCTCTGCTCCTCACTCTTTTGCTGGGAAGCAAAGCTAAGAAGAGATACTGATGTTCTGTTTAAAAAAAGATTTTTTTTCCAAGCCATTAGCCTTAATTTTTAAATGGACTCAGAATGTAAATTGTCACAGATTTCCTTCTGGCTTTATCTAGCAGCAGGAGACCACTATCTACTGACATTAGCTGTTAAATAAGTGCAAACTACCTGTAACTGCAGCATTGCATGTGCCTGGGGAATTTGTGTAAGCCTGAGCTGATGACAGGTATGGACTTTGTAAAAAAACCCCAAACCCTAGAACATCTTAAAGAGGCAGAGTTGATTCATTGAATTGTGTCTTCATCTGAAAATGTTGTACTTGCCACTGACACAAATAACCTCGGAGATCATGACTGAAAGAGGATTCACGGGGAAAATATTCTCCCCTATCATTTTGTTAACTTTGAGCATTTGACAGCACATCACTGCGTCTAGACAGTTCCAGGTAGGCTGACAATCAGCTGTCTGGCACTGACACGTGGTAGGTGAGACACTGCAGGTGCTTCTCCTCCGGATCAGCTGCAGGAGAAATAGCAGGAACATCAGCTGAGGGATGAGAAGACATCTCATCAGAGCACCCAGGAATGGATGATCAGAAAGAAGGCCAAGTGACTGGCTGTCACTTCTCTAAGCATTTTCAGGGCAGGGTATTTCTCACACGGAGCACTGTGGCTGTCAGTGCCCATCAGCAGAGTCATTAGAGCTTGCGCTGGGCACTTTCCCCGGGCAGAATGACTGCTGGACTCAAACCTGCTCCAGGCATGTCTCCATGATATTTCTTAAGAATGGACAGAGTTCAGACTGACATTCCCTGACTCTCTTCCTCCCCAAACAGTGTAATCACCTGCCAAGTTTGGTGCATTGCAAAATCCACCAGGGCCTGGGTAGCCAGCCAGCCCTGAACTCCACACTGTGCTGGTTACAGCACTCACAAACCCTGAGATAGTGAGCTCCATCGAGAGGTTTTCAACTCTCATTAAACTATAGATGAATCCTGGAAACAGCTTTCCAGATGATTCCTCTGTTTTCTTTAACTTCTAAGGGGCTTTTTTCTTGCTGGTGGGCCAGAGTTCAGCTGAGCTTCATATACAAAATTGAACAATTGCACCCAATTCAAGGTTCTCCAAAGCATTGTACTGTGATAAAATCACCCACCAGGAGTGCTTGGGCCAAAATTCTTAGCCTCTGCCCCGCAAACCACAAACATCTATCCCCTTTGTTATCTAAGGAGAAGTCTGTGGTTACACTGAACACAGTTAATGTCAAAGCTACACACAGAGGACAAGGTGCGTCCTTGAGTCCAACATAAAAAAACTTGCCTTAAATCTTTACTTAAATTTTTAATTTAGCTTTTAAGTTTGTGAAAGACGCTTGCATTCATTCTGCAAAGAAGACATAATGTCCTTGGAACATTTCCCATATAATGTCTTAATAGTGCTTGAGGTGCAAACTATTTTTTTGTTTTGGTTGGTTGGTTGGATTTTTTTGCTTTAATCTTCAAGCCAGTGGATGAGAGCAAGATGCTCCTTCTGAAGACTGTTACTGTTTTTCTTCTGTTGCTGTAGACTCCAAACTGCTGCAGATTGCTCTTTGTGCAGGCTTGGAAAGCAATGTATCTTGGAATGAACACAAAAAGTAGGATTATTGAATATTAGCCTCTTCCATTTGTTTCTTGCCCTTTGCAGACCACTGCCTCTATTTTAGATGGTGTTCCTTTTTATTGTCCATGGTGTCATCTCCCATGTTTTCCAAGGTTTTCACCTTTTATAGTTTATTCTTGCCCTGCTCCCTCCCATGGCACATATTAACAGGCTGACTAATTCTCAATCTAGCTTTTTCAGTCTGCATGCAGTGATTTCCTTATCTTTACTTCATAAAACTGTATGATCTGTAATCTGTTTGCCTGCAGCTGTGACAAACTTGCATGGAGGAGCTAACTCAGCCAGACTGCAGTTTCAGGTTTGGTTTGGTTTGGTCACATCTACTAGAAGACATACCTCTCTATTTCCATTTCCACCAGCAATACCACTCTAAAGCATTTAAGTTCTCATTTTTGTCTGACCTTTCCTCACCTGTAAACACAGAGGTCAGAAAAATCAAAAGCTATCCACCTTGCCTGTGGCTGGAGGCTGGGAGTCTTTTCTTACTGCCATATTTCATAAATATCGACAAATTACTTTTACAGACCAATCTGCACAGTACAGTAAATGTAGTCACTCAGACTGGTGTTTTTAAGACAGCTGTCTGAAGGAATCAGCAGTGCACATCTCAATGTGAAGAGCAGGGGCTGCGTTTGGGAAAGCAGTGGTTTTAAAAAGGACTTCCAGGTCACTGTATCTATTCCTAGTTTTACATAGTAGCTCAGAGTGGAAAGGGGGCCTTTGAATGCATAAACAGAAGACAACTTAATATTAAGGCAGAGAACTGTTGTACCACTGTAAATGAAGTAAAGGGCAGTTCATGGTTTCAATGTCCATGCTTTTAAAAGAAAACTGAAGAGATAAAGAGGGTTTAAGATAAACATGGAAGTTTGGAAATCCTCCTAGCAGGGAAAGACCAAAGAAACTTGGTTTAGAGTGTTTACTTGGGAAAAAAACCCACTGAGGTGTCTCACTCCCAGTAGCCAAATGCTTACATGTGATAAAGATTTGTATGTGAAGACATTAGTGTAAGAAAACCAAACCAAACCGACAAAAAGGTGTAATGAGATCTGATGGCATGAAGATAAAAGAGAGAGGCCCCATTTTCATCACACCAACCTACCAGGCAAATAGGAGATCCTTCTTCAACCCAAGTTTGTCATGGGAGCCAAGCTGCCTCTCCTGCAACAGCTCACAGCTGCTAAAGTTGTGGACCCAAAGAGGGATCCTTTGGGGGAAATTATTTGGTCTTTGAAGTGAACAATATACAGAAATGTCTGTAATGATCCATCTTAGTCATAAATTTGAAGAGTCTGGTAAAATGTTAATTTTTAGCCTCTTGGTGTCTTGCAGCCAGAACATGGCATGAGGACAATGATTGCCCACATATTGGTGAGATCTGGTCTGTGCTGCCAGCAAGGCACTTCTTACGTATAAAACAGGGCAAAACTTGCTTCTGCAGAGTGGAGTTTGCTGTGCTGAGAGAGGACATATGCCCAGCTTCTTGCACCAGCTTGATCCAAAACTGGGGGAGGACACTGCCAGCCGATTCTTACACCAGCCAGCAGTGCTGGGGTAACTCCTCGTGTTCTCCCCAGCGTCCTCGTAAACACAGCGGCTGTCACAGCATTGCTCCAGGGCTGTCCAGAGCAAAGAGCTCCTTCTCCTGTCACCCCAGATGACAAAACCAGCCCCTGGTAAATGTGGAATGCCAGGGATGGAGGCTCTGACACAGGCTTTCCTGGGGATTACACAGAAAAAGCTATCAGTTGGCTGCAAGCACTGTGAGAAGGACAGACTTTTTTTTTTTTTTTTTTTGCATCAGTTATTCATCATGATAAATGCCAAGAGCTAAAATAAACAACATGACAGCTTTGTAGTGATAAAGTCCCACTATATTTTTAAGGCCTAATTTTTTTTATAGCAACATTTTTATTTTGTGTTATCTTCATGTGCTAAACAGTAATATATGTTTTATATCTCTAAATGAATCTAAGCAAGAAGGGATTTGTCAGGTCCTTTAAAGTCTTGCTTGATTTATTTGGTCCATCAGAATAAATCTTTTAAGATGATAACTTTTAATCAAAACTTTTAAATTGATAATGTCATAAATCACTACTTTTTGAAAACACAAGGAGAATGGCCAAAATTCCTAAATAAAAGTTGCTAGACCAATAATAACAAAAAGAAAACGTCTATTTCAAAGTGTTGTAAACACTTCTTCAACTCAATCAAGTATAGACAATATATACAGAGATCACTCCCAACTCGGCTACCAATCTTGCACAGATGGTGTAGAAAACTGGGGTAAATCTCATTGAGACTAATCTATACAAACATATGCTTAATTAGCATAGTGCCTCTTACACAGTGTAAAACAGAAACAGACTGTATTGCAATAACTGATCATGGCATAAATTGGTTTATTTTGATCCTTCCTACAGAGGCACAAACTATTTTTTTCTTGATTATTTTGAAGATTTCAGTGTAATGAATTAATGTCAGCTTCCTGGAAAAAGCAAACTGAAAAATGAAATAAAGATGATAAAAAAATTAATCATACCAGGTTTGTATTTATGCTGAATTTTGCTTCTATGACTGGTCCCACTGGCTTATTCACTGCATAGATTTAAACACGTACTCAAATCCTTCCTGGACCAAGGCCTACCATTAATGCAGAAACAAAGCTATTGTCCCCCAGGCCTACTCACAAATTACACTTGTTTATTTAAGTCAGTAGAGATAAACTTGTGTAAATCTCTTTGTAAACAAGGCTATTTCACTTTAATGATGGCTTATTTGGGGTTAGCATAAATGTGTTTCTAATCAACTAATCCAAAATAAAGGATGTAGGCAGATGAATGGTGCAGTATTTGGAAGAATAAAAAAGGACAAAGGAATAATCTGAGGAAAAACAGAAATGCTGGCAACATGAAAAGTTTCTAAGCAATAAGAACCAGAATTGGGGAAGGAAAAGCCAGTTTAGGTGCATGAAAGTTTCCTGTCAATTTCAGCACAAAATCAAGCAAGACAATTCAGCAAAGGAATTAAAAATTCGAGTGTCTGATTGTGCCCAAGCTGTCAATTCATTATGCTTTTGGTTACTCAGAGCAACTGGGTTTATGTGCACAAAGGCAATAGGAATTAAGGTAAGTTAAGGCAGTTTAATCATTTACTCATCAAAATTATACAGTGTAAATTTAGAACAGATATATAGGTCTTTTCACTGTGCTATGAATATCTCAAGGGGGATGTCACTTATAAGGATTATGTCTAACTCCATTCCATGTGATGAGAGCCCTGTACTTTATACCACAAACACCGACCAGTTTGTGCGATGATGGGTCAGAAAGGCAGAACTTTGCTTTTAGCCAATTATTTTGAATAGTGGTTATTTCTGAAGTCTGCTTTGCCAAGGGGATAGGACAGGCACAGCAGGCTTACATCAAGAGCTGTCAAGTCTTATTTTTTGTCAATATTTTTTTCACTGTGGAACTGATTCCTCTTCTTTTTTTTTTTGGCTTTGTTTTGAAATCTCCCAACAGCCCAGTCTGAAGTGACAGTGATTTGTGTAATATTGGAAACATACTTCTGCATTTTAGAAGAGGTAGTGAACAGATTTGTGTTTCAAGGTTTCAGAGGTTATTCATTTCATTACTGAAATAATTAATAATTTCATTATTGGAAAGATAAGAGTAACAGAAATATGCAATGCCTTTTTAATGTATTTTGCTGTTATTCCCAGCCCTAGGTTGCAGCATTTTTTTTAATGTTTGAGAAGTTTTGTGAGTATTTAATTTATGCTGGTATGACTGAGTAAAGTTGCTGTTTATTTTGGAGATTTTTATCCCTCGTGCAATGACTTTATTTAAATGTATGATGCTAACGCTCCTCTCTAGTCACTTTAATGCAATGCCTGTTTTGACGGTATGCCAGACATTACTTGTCTTGAAAATCAACTGACATGTTCCTCATGATGTGATGGGGAAAGCAGAGTGTGGTTTTCTCTTTAACCCTTTTTGTGCTTCCAGAAGAACTGATACAGTGTGAAGCTGTGTGCAAGCTTGATGAGATACAAGGAAAAGGGGTTTAATCCACATTTAACCCTCTGAGGAACACACAGTTTCAGCCCTCCAGGAGTTTTTCATGCTGGTACCAACAGCAGGGGTGGTTTTTGCCAGTGTTGTACTGCTTCCCCCATGGCAGACAGTCCTGCAATGGCGTGGACAAGCTGTTTCCATGTTTGGCCATGAAGTGATGCAGAGTGAAAGGGAATCTGTCCCTTTCAGAGCTTCCAGACTCAGTGCCATTCCCTCTTTCATAATCTTTTGCAGATTTGTGCAAGGGAAGAGTTACGTCCATGTAAGTTTGGAGGGAAAATAACGTGCTTGGATGGCATTTAGAGAAAGCAGGGAAGCAACACTGCAGCCAGTGATGCAAGAGACAAAGCACCTATTGAAGTACAGAATAGTTCTTCAACAGAATGAGCTAAGAAATCTAGGAACATTTACCAGTGGTTTTCCCTGGAATTGTGGTTGTTTTTATACACAGAAGTGTGTTGTTTTTATTTACAGAAGTTAACAGTATACTCTGACCTGGATGGGAACCACAAGGACCATGAGTCCAACCTCTGGCCCTGCACAGATACCCCAACAATCCCACCCTGTCCCTGAGGGTATTGTCCAAATGCTCCTGGAGCTCTGGGAGAGTCCAGCTCCTGGCCCTGCACAGACACCTCAACAATCCCAGCCTGGGCACCCCTGGCAGTGCTGTCCAAAGGCTCCTGCAGCTCTGGCAGCCCTGGGGCCGTGCCCATTCCCTGGGGAGCCTGGGCAGTGCCAGCACCCTCTGGGGGAAGAACCTTTCCCTGATATCCCACCTGAACCACCCCGGCACAGCTCCAGCTGTTCCCTGGGTCCTGTCAGTGGCCACCAGAGGGAAGAGATCAGAGCCTGACCCTTCAGCTCCCCTCATGAGCAAACTACAGACCAGGGTGAGGATTCCTCCATTGTTATCTGTATTGAACACGCTGGTTAATCTTTTTGTATCACAACTCTGCTCAATGCTCCTCCATTTTTTTCAGTTTAACACCAACATTGACATGTTGGTAATAATGACTTCAACACAAAAACTATCTGCTCTGCCTCCAAGACCTGTCTTCCTGGCATTGCACTTTGCACTTGTCTCTACCTTCATGCAGGAATATCTGCTAGTGTTGGGTCATTCAGAAATCCTAGGTGTCTTTGAAGTTATCAGATATTGACATTGTATCTCCTTTGGCCACAGGGTTTGGGAAGTCCACGTGTATCCTCTGTAGCACAGCACAGCCAGCTACTGCTTCATCATGTTTTTTTAGGTCCTAGATTATTTCATACCAGCACAGAATGGTTTGGGTTCGAAGGGACCTTGCAGATCATCTTGTTCCACAGGCATGGACACCTTCCACTAAACCAAGTTGCTCAACCTCCTTTGTTCCTTTTAGCAGACAGATGACAGATACCACTGAGATGTTGCTGTCTCTGCACATGAATGTCCTTGTGAGGATGCTGAACCCCTCACACACATTCAGAGACCTTAAGGGAGATGCTCACGTTCTCACACTGCAGCCTCAAATCCAAATGGGACTGGCAGCCATTTGTACTTAACTGCTAATGTCCAAAATGTGCTGAGCTACATGGTTTGAGAAACATGCGGACCTGGAGCGAGTCCAGAGGAGGTCATAGAGCTGCTGCCAGGGCTGGAGCCCTTCTGCTCTGCAGCCAGCCTGGGAGAGCTGGGGGTGTTCACCTGGAGAAGAGAATGCTCCAAGGAGACCTCACTGAAGGCTTTCAGTGGGGATATTATAAAAAGATGGAGAGCAACTTTTTGCACAACAGATAGTGAAAGGAGAAGGGGAGATTGTTTTAAACTACAAAAAGAAAATATTTAGGTTAGACTTTTGGAAGAAATCATTCCCTTTGAGGGTGGGCAGGCCCTGGCACAGGTTTCCCAGAGAAGCTGTGGATGCCCCTGGATCCCTGGAAGTGTCTAAGGCCAGGTTGGACAGGGCTTGGAGCAACCTGGGATAGTGGAAGGTGTCCCTGCCCATGTCAGGGGAGTGGAATGAGATGAACTTCCAACCTTCTAGCCCAGACCATTCTAGGATTCTGTGATTAATTAATAGGACATAGCAATATCCAGCTTTGGTGTCAGGGATCAAGTTTTACAATTTCTTTTACTAAAATCAAGTATTATTTCACAGAATTGTAAAATAGTTTGGATTTGGATTTGGATGAGACCTTTAAAAGTCATCCAGTCTAGCTCCCCTGCCAAAGGCAGGGATATCTTCAATGAGATTAGGTGTCTGAAAGCCCAGTCGAACCTGACCTTGAATGTTTCCAGGGTTGCAGCATCCACCAGCTCTCTGGCCAACCTGTGCCAGTGCTTCACCACCCTCATAAAAAAACAAAAAAAACTTCTAATAACCCATCTAAATCAATGTTCTTCCTGGAGGTGCAGGCATACAGCTGGGAGCTCATCTTTCTAGAGCAGATGCACATCCTACCTGCCTGCCTTCTCCACAACCACCCTGCTTCTCAGGTAACTTCTGGGCTCTGGGATTTGCAGCTCTGATGCTGCCTTCTTCCATTCACTTTCTTCCTCCTGCTGCTTGCAATTTCCTTTCCTAGAGAAAGGTTTATGCAAATGTTGGATTTTTGTGTGTGTGGGGGGGTGTGTTAGGGTCCCCCAGTATAAGCTGGCCAACCTTTTGACTGATTTCAACCACACCTGAAAGAGAAGCAGAGCTTCTGGAAATACAAAGTCAGTCTAGCTCCATGGCAAACAGCGGCTGCATTAGAGAAGACACGTGTTGTTAAGTGCTCTGCCAGGGAGAAAGGCAGGGAGAGCTCAGCCCTTATCAGCACTGCTTGGCTTCCTTGGCAGTAGATAAGGGGCAGGCAGCTGGCCAGCCAGAGTACACACATCCCTCAACCAGGCACAGCATGTGCTGCTCCAGACAGAAGGCCAAGACAAGTAGGCTGGGGACATAGAAGGGAGATTTGGATGTATCAGGAATAAGCCTTGGAGATAGGAGGAGAGGGAGCCACGAGTCTGTTGCAGAGGAGAGGTGAAGGGAATGTCTGACGCAAATACATATGAAAACTGAGCTTAATTAACTTACTCTTCATAGAAAAAAAAATAAAAATCTCCCTGAATGCAGTGAAACCTCCACAAAACAAGTGCTGTGCTGGCTGAATAGTCTGTATACGTTTCCAGGCACAACAGGACTGGAACACCTTATCTTTCAAAAACATGATGGCAATCTCTCAGATGCTTTGCTTTGTCTGCAGAGGGGATCTTCTCCATTTCACTTCACTATTAATTTCACAACTACCTTGAATCTCTAACGTTTGGGACTGGGTGAAAATGCTACCAAAAAATTAAGCCACATGTCTGGAAAATCACAAAAAGGCACAAAAAGGCACAAAAAGGCACAAAAGAGTCAAGAGTGGGATTTTTGTGAGTCCACATTCTGTAGAAGGGCTAAATACTGTGAGGTGTTTCACCTGGCTGCTGGGAATGCGAACCCTGTTGAGGTGGGACCTGTGCCCAAGACACTGAATCATAACACCTACATCACTGAGTCCAGAAACCCTTTCAGTCTAGAAGATGAGCATGACTCTGGAGAGACAACTGCTACATTAGGGAGATGTGACCTCAGGTGTAAAGGAAGCGGCTTGAAGTGGAGATAAAAGATATATATTAAGTATCAAAAAGGCAAAAGCAAAAAAATAACCCAGAGGATCTCCAACAGACTTAGAGCAAATCCAGAACTGACCTTCTCACCCCAAAAAAACCCATTAAACTCCCACCTTGTGGCTTCCCACTCATAAAATCATAGAAGGTTAAGGAGTTGGAAGTGACCTTAGAGTTCATCTAGTCCTGACCCCCACTGCCATGAGCAGGGACACCTTCCTGACACCTTCTAGACCATGCTGCCCCAAGCCCCATCCAACCTGGCTTTGAGCACTTCCAGGCTTGGGGCATCCATGACCTCCTTGGGCAACATGCCCCAGTGTCTCACCACCCTCATAGAAAAGAATTTCTTTCTAATATCTAACCTAAAGATCCCCTCTTTCAATTTCTACCCACTCCCCCTTGTCCTGTCACTGCAGTTCCTGACATAGAGGCCCCCTCTGGCTTCTTTGTGGGCCCTTTTGGATACTGGAAGGTGCTGTGAGGTCTCCATACAACCTTCTCTCTTCCAGGCTGAACAGCCCCAGGGAACCTGCTGAGCATCACTGCAAGGGTCTCTGCAGGCAGAACAACCATGGGTTTCACAGACTGATGGGTCCCCAAATATGCACTGTCCCAAACATTCCCTTGTGGTGACCCTGGGTCCCTGAGGAGGTGAAGGAATTTGGTTTTCTTTCACCATTACCTCAACACAAATGATTAAAGTTTTGCAGAGACTGTTGAAGGCAGTAGCTAAAACCACCCCCAACCCATGGGGGAAAACTGCTGTGTTAAGAGTTACTGAGTATGGGGTGGACACAGCAGAGGGAGGCTGGGAAGTATCCGGGGTTGCCTTGTGGCCGTGTAACACCTCAGGACGCCTGGCCTGGAACTGTTGTGCCGTTGTGGAACATGGAGATTTGGGCAGTTTGAATATATTTAGAACCACAAAATCGTTTAGGCTGGTGAAGCCCTTCAAGACCAGTGAGTCCTACCATTCCCCCAACACTGCCAAGGCCAACACTGACCCATGTTCCACACATCCACATCCACATGGCTTTCAAATCCCTCCAGGGATGGAGATTCCACCAATGCCCTGGGCAGCTCTGCCAGGGCTGGACAAGCCTTCCCTGAAGGAATTTCCTCAATATCCAACCTCAACTTCGCCTGAGGCCGTTCCCTCTCCTCCTGTCCCTGTTCCCTGGCAGCACAGCCCGACCCCCCCGGCTGTCCCCTCCTGCCAGGGACTTGTGCAGAGCCACAAGGGCCCCCTGAGCCTCCTTTTCTCCAGGCTGAGCCCCTTTCCAGCTCCCTCAGCCGCTCCTGGGGCTCCAGCCCCTTCCCCAGCTCCGTTCCCTGCCCTGGACACGCTCCAGCCCCTCGGTGTCTCTCCTGTGCTGAGGGGCCCAGAGCTGTCCCAGCACTGGAGGCGCCTCAGCAGCGCCGGCACAAGGAGGCGGTGGCTGCCCTCGTCATGGTGTGACACTATTGCCGGTAGGAGCCAGGTACCAGTGCCCACCCGTGCAGACCCCAGCTGGAGTCCAGCGGCAATTCCCACCGGGAATCAACGCACTTTTTCTCGGCTCGCACCGTGCCCGCCGCGGAAGGATACGGAGCCGGAGCGCCGCACTGCGGCTGCGCTGCTGCAGTTCACCCAAACCTCCGATAAGCCTCGATCAACCTCCCGCGGCGGGCACGCGGGCTGTGACTGACAGTCAATCTAACCAATGAGCGCTGCGACCCCGACCCGCCTCCCTCGCCTCACGCCTGTTTCTTCCACTCCCCTTCCCTTGTCTTTTTTTCTAACACTGCGGGCATTCCATTGGCGATTCTGGCTGCCAATTAGACCCTTAGACCAATCGCAGTGCGGCTCTTTAAGGAAAAGATAAACGCGGCCAATGGGCCGCTTCCCCGCCCAGCGGCGGGGGCGGGGCGGCCCGAGGGGCGGGCCCTCGGAGGAGGTAACGCTGAGGGAAGAGGCGGCGGCCGCACAGCACTCGGGGAGACGGAGGAGGATAAGGAAGGGGAGAGGAGGAAGAAGGAGAGGAAGGAGCGGTGGCTCTCGGCGAATCCTGGTGACTCCCGGTACGTGCTGGTGGGTGCCGGGTCTGGGGTCCGTGCCCCATGGGCAGGGTCGCACCGCTGGCGCTGCGCGGGCCGTGAGGAACCGTCCGGGCCTGGTCCCAGCGGGGCCGGGGGCGCCTCCCTACGCCCTCGCCCTTTTTGTTGTGTTGGGACCCGGGCTGGGTTATCCTGCTCCCGCCGGCATTACCCCCGGGCTGTGGTGGGAGGGCCGGGCTGTGCCGCCCGTGTGTATGTGTGGGTGAGGGGAGGGGGAATAAAGAAGTTGTGCTGCTCCTTCTCTCCCTCGCTCTCTCCCTCCGTGCCCGGTGTGTTTTCCTTGCAGGAGTCCGCAGAATATGCCGAGCTGGAAGGGACCCACGAGGATCATCGCGTCCAGCTCCTAGCGTTGCCCAGGACACCCCCATGTGTCTCGTGGTCGTGCAGTCAGGGTTAGGTGTGCGAAACTCCGTGGAGTTTTGGAGGACAAAGTTAGGAGCGGTGTGGGGTGATGAGTTGTGTTTGGAGCTCGAAGTTTGTGTTTGGCATTGCGAGGTTTTGCCTCACCCTCTTGTCTGTCCCCTCTCCTTGTCTGCAGAGCCGCGGGTTTAAAATACACACAGCCCGCGTGAGACAGGACTTGAGATTACCGGTTTTATTCATGCCTTTAATGCTGCAGCAGCCTGTGTGTTGTCAGAGGGCAAGGGTAGGTGGGATACTGGGGAGAAATTCATCCCTGCGAGGGTAGCTAGGTACTGACTCAGGTTGCCCAGAGAAGCTGTGGCAGCTCCATCTCTGGGTATTGTTTGTAAACAAACACAACCTGGTAAGTGCCTCATCTGTCTCGTTAAGTGCACGGGGAAATGAAAGCTGTGTCGTGATAAGGGCAAGTGGTCGGTGTTGTTGCTGCAGAGTTGTGGAGTTCCTGCTTGTTTGGGTTCTTTTTTCTTTTTGTGGAGAGTGGAGGGGAAGAGAAGTGCAATACAGTGTGGTCTTTTAGTCGTCACTCTGGGGAAATAAAAGAACGGAAAAAAGCGTGTGAATGAGTGGAGAGCTCTTACGATGATTGTGGAGAGCTGTTGAACTGCTGGGATTCAGGCTGCAGGCTGGTCTTGTGTCTCTTTGGTTGTCCGTCACAGTCTCTGACTGAGAAAAACCCAGCACGTGTGTTGTGCTCTTTTCAAATGCTTGCGAGCGGGATAGCATTAGAAAAAAGTTTGTTTACTGGGTTCACCAAAGCAAGTGTCTCCAAAAAAACTGCAGCCTGTGTATATTGTGTGTGGAGCTCGTGCTATCACAGTCCACAGGTATAAACTAGTTAGATTCCATCAGTAGCGAGAGGTTTGTAATAACAGCTTGTTAGGAGACCACAGGTAACAGCAGGTTTTTCTTTTCTCAAGTGTTCTGTCTTAGCCTGGAGAGCTGTACTTTCGAACTGATTCATGACATTATTTCTGTCGGGGCTGGACTCTGTATTGAGGGACTGATTAGTCGTTGCTCTGTTCTCCAGGCTGGGAAAGAAACACCCTCTGGTTGAGGTGAGAGGCCAGCAGAGCGAGGTTGCTTGTTTAGATTTTCTCATGCTTCGTCGAGGTGTTGGTGCATGAGTGGGCTATTTGTGTGCTCATTTTGAGGCACAGCTTTCAAACTTCTAAAGTTTACAAGCTCTGGTGAACTCGGGGATGAGAGTGTGAGTAAAGGAGGTGTTTGTGAAGTCCCTTCCCCCCTTTGCTTAGCACTATCATGATGAAAGATAACATAAGTTACAAATGCCTTTAAGAAGTGGAAGGGGAGGGTCTTGTTTAAGGTGGTTTCCACTTAAAGGTGAGTCTGAGCATATGTTGAACAGCATATTGGGGTGTTGAAAAGAGTAACCTGGCAGCTCATTGTTGTTCTGCGGTTGTGTGGGTCAGATACAACAACAGTCACCAAAAGGAGTGTAAGTGTTTGAAGATCCAGTTTTCTTTATTGAAGAGGCTGGATGTGCATCATAGAACCTTGGAGAAGAATTAATCAGTTTTGCTGAGGTTCTGTTTAACAGTGAAAGAAACAGGGCAATTGAAAAAATGAGTTTAAAGAATTGGATTCTGAACTGTTCTCTTGTTTCCTTCTACCCAGCAGCTACATTCACCAACAAAATCAAATATGCTGGAATTGCACAGCGCATCTCCAAATGCAAGGCTCACCCTGGGTCCTCCTCCATCTTCCTGTTCCACTTGATCTTTCAGAAGTCTTGAGTACCAGTTGATATAATTGAGTTTATTTGAGCTCAGAAAACCCTCCCTGCAACTGAGGGCAACTTTAAAAACAAACCTTGTTTCCATCTTTCTAATCCCTTTCCCACAAAAGCACTTGGAGAACAGGCTTTGTAGTATATTCTGGGTAACAATGAAACTGAGCTCTGCTTGAGACTGAAGCAAATTCCTAAGTTTTGTTTGTATGAAGAACAGTACGCAAAGTTTTAATTATTATAAAAAGTATTCCAGAGTTTTCAAATGTATTCAATGCTGCCTTAATGGTTGTGCATGTAAATGCCCTGTAATTGAAAGCATCCATTTATGGGCCTGACTTGCTAAGTGAGCTGTAAATTCTGCTTTTCAGATTGGATTTAATGACTTTTATCATAAAGCCATAAACTGATTGTGAACTGTGCCGAGAGGCAAACAATACCTAAGCTTACTTTGCCAAAATATTTGTAATTGTTGATTTGTTAAACTGAATTGCTGCAGGTCATGCGATGGGATTAGGTTTTTGTAATAGAATGGAGAGTACAGGCAGCCCTGTGCTCAATATTCTCTGGGCTAGAAGAAATTGGCTACTGCAAAAACCTTCCTAAACATTCCTCTCCACCTCCAGTAATAGAAACTCGGTGTCAAACAGTAAGCCTTCATTCCAGATGACTTTTTACTCTGATTATGTGTTTGACAGCCACAGTATGAAGACCAAGCAGAGACCGCAAGCGAGGAGCTCTTGAGTCTCCCGTCAGTTTAGTCTGGAGCTTGAGTTTGGTTTAAAACCCTGGAGCAATAAGAGGTTAACATCAGATACATAACATAATGGAACCCTGCTTATCAAGGGGGTGGGGGACTGGCTTGTCTGAGGAACATTAGGCCTCTATTGAAAGTGAACTGGCATTAACTAATTGTTAAATACAATTGTTTGGGCTTTAACGAAGTGGAGGAGCTGCTAAGCTATAAACTGAAACAGGTACCTAGGTAACTGATAGCAGCTCTGTGAATATTCCTGTCAAATTTAGCCCAGGAGTATTTATTTTCTAAAATAATGAAGCTGACACTTGCCTGTTGCACATGGAAAATTTTAGTCAAAATTAATGAGGTGAGAAGGGCTTAAACTGCTGTGGTTTGGAGTGCTTAGTTACTGCTTTTCTGGGGCTGTTAATGTCCTTTGAGTTTTAAGAAGCAGTACTCTGATGTTGTTCATAATACTAAGTCAGTAGAAGAATTTTGCATCTTTTTAGAGACAGGTGGATTGGCCAACTACCAATAAAAGTTGTGATAGCTGTCCTCTTCTGCAGTTTTAGGAGAGTTGCTAAAATACATTGGTCTCTCCAATAGTTTAACTAAAGGTCAGTTAAGTTCCTTCTCATGTCTCCTGTTGCAGGCAATTTTTGTATGCCATGAGTGCATGTTTTAGATGCAGTGCTAATTTTTCAATAGCAATACACCTTTTCATGGTGTATTCACAGCACTGTGAATTTCACAGTGCTTTTCACAGCACTGGCTACAATTTGAGGTAGCCCTTAGCAATTGAAGAAAAATCCAGCTTCCCAAGCTTTAAGATCATGATTATGCTTGTTTAGTTCTATATATGAGAAATTTGAGTTCTCTCATTTGTTTCATAAACTTCATGGAGTGAGCAAGACACACAGTCATAATAGGTGAGTAAGTATGTTTTCAATGAGTATAGTGCTGTAGCGTTTCGCGATGCATTGCAATACTAGAGTGCAGCAAACATAAAAATGAATGTGTAAATTGCATCTCTGTATAGACATGGTTCAGTTTCTCACTCTAAAGCTGGCTGAGAGGAGGAAATCCCTTTGCTCCTCCTGCCCTCCAAGGTCAAAAGTATCATGACTTGAACTTCATCAGCTTGTGTCAAAACAGAACCACGACCTTGGTCTTGCAGCTTGGAGCTCTGGTCTCTGAGCTGAGCTGGCCAGAGCTCCTTGGGATAGGAGCTCTCCAGAGCCATTCCCCTGCTGGGCTGATTGGCTGAAAACCTAAACTGGAGTCTGAGGGCATTAGTAGGGCTGAACTCCCCTTCCAAAGGGGAAAACAAACCCTAACACCCAAACCTCAGTGAGGGAATGCAGCCCTGCTCTGACCTGAGTAAGAATGAGCACCATATCATTTTTTTTTTTTTTCTGGCAGTTCTTCAGAAAAGTATCACAAAACCAGGTGTCTGTTTGTATGAAATGAAAGAGTTGGCCCTCCTGGAATCTTGAAAGGCAGTTTTTGGAGGAATGGTGGGTGTGATAGACTTCCCTTGTCCTTTTCACTGAGTCATTTAAGCTAGAGTGTATTCTATCAGAAATGGAAAAGACTGACTTTGATTTTAGTTTAAAGTTCATACTGAATTCAGGTGTACATTGTGCACTTGGTGAAATTGATAAAGAATCTTGTCCAGATTCCAGAATTAATTAACAAAACATTGCCTGTAAAAAAATCTCAAAAATGGGACTAAACAGGGAGGAAATGAGCTTGTAGACTTTCTCTCAAATACCACAAATTATTTTCCTCGATCTTCTTTCCTTAGGAGCTTAACTTTTGTCCTCTTTATTCCAGAAGAGCTCTTGCAAATGAAATTCTTTTAAGCCAGAATACTTCTAGTAAAACCAGGAGAGATCAGATTTCTTTATTTCAAGTTTAAGATGAATAAGCAGACTGATATGAAATATGTTGCATAAGGCTTTAGAATAAATTAGCCAGAAATCACTTGATATTTTTGGTAGCACTAGTGTGTTTATAGTATGTTCCAGACATTCAGGAAAGGAAAATTTCCCTTGAAGATTTTAGTCTGCTAGCATGCTGCCCTTAAGGTTTTCTTCATCTTTTATGCTTAGTTATTGCAGGGATCATGGGCTTAATATTTAATACTTGTTCCAGAGAGCTACAGTAGAATGGAATAATAGCAGACATGACTCAAACTTTGACTTTAGAAGTTGCCAACTATGACACTGTTTGACCAACTATAGAAACATGTGTGCATCAGGGAGCAGAGATATGCTGCGGGGGCAGAGATGAAACAAATACCACCAAAGTTAGGCAATTTGTAGCTTTTCCAGTCTTAAACTTTTGGGAGTAACATCACATGCTCTCTGTGTTCCAGCAATCTAAAGGAACTTTTGTACCTTTCTGGGTAACAGTGAGTACTCCCTGAGTATCCATAGCTGCAGTTTGAAGGCACAGTCTGGAGATGGACTGGGGATGGAAAGGGATGAAGTGGAAGTTTTCTGCTGTGGAACACACTGCTGACCTGGTACTACTAGTTCAACTACAGTTGAGCTTGGAAAGGGATCCTGAAAATCTGCCTCCAGTTATTTACAGAGTACAGCACACCCTGAATCTTGGTGTGTTGTAGTGGATATTGCAAGTAGTGCACAGGAAGGAAAAAAATCAGATTTGGGCCATTGGGCCTCAGCAGAAGAGAGCAAAGGGGTCATGGTGCAAAGAGTAAGTGATGGTGAAGCACATCTGAGCTCCTTTTAAAAGCAAAGGCTGTGAATGCTCAGTCTTTTTGAGGGTGTTGGCTGTAAACTACAAGGGAATCACAAAAAAACACTTAGAGTAAGAGGGGTTGTTACATATTCAGCATATATTTAAACTGAGGCCATTGTAGCAATGTGGAAATGTTTCTTGAAACATTGGTAAAGACTATGTTCTGTGTGCATTTTGGGGAAGAACATGTTTTACTTTTTTTTTTTTAGTGGATGAAGAATGTTTCTCTAGATTTCTGCCTGGTACATTCTTAGCAAGAGGCGAGTGTCAGCTGTGGCAGTGTATGCAATTATTGTTCTTTAGGAGATCAAAGCTTATTCTATTACTGTATCCATTTGAAGGTAAAAGTTATAATTGAGGAATAGAAATGGGATTTGCTGGTCAAAAATGAGCTTTAACAGTGACTCTTAAACCCTTTGGTATAAACAAGGTGTTTCTACTACCATCTGGGTGGGTACAGATAGAACTGAACACAGGTCTAGGGTTCCTTATTTTTATTTGAGCTCCTGACAGATGTTATGCAGCAGACATGTGCAACCTGCCTTCTATCTCCAGTTCCTCATGAGGTGTAAATTTATGTCTTTGTACTTTTTATTTAAATTATAATGTTGGGAGCTTTAGGATAATATGACCAAAGGGATAACTGCAAAGATAACCTTAGGCTGGTGCATTTTTTCCTGTGGTCCTTAGATTAGTCCTTATGCAGTGTCTTAAATACTCGTAATTTAATTGGAAAACTAAATCTTTCAGGCTTGGCATCTGTCCAGGGGAACATCCCAAACTGTGTGAGCTGTGTTCAGATTTCTTTGTGATGAGAGGCTGAAACTCCTCTAATTTGAGGGAGAAATGTGATTCAAGTGTACAGTTGTGAAGCTTGCAGACCAGGTGAATACAAATAGTTCTTCAGCAAAGTTTGCAGTGGTAGAACAAGAGTGACTTTCTGAAACTAGGAAGGGAATAAATTAAATTACTAAAAGTAGTTATTTTAACAGTGGACTGCTAAATACTGCCACAGAGTCTGTGAGTCTCGTGCAGTCTGCCACGAGAGGTTGTGAAGGCATGTTCAAAAGATGGTTAGATGGATTTGTGGACAGCAAGTCCATGAACTGCTTCTGATGGGAGTAAGTAGAAATGTAGCCTTTAATTTTGTGTTGTAACAGTTTAAATTGCTGAAGGAATATGAGGAGAGTGGACTGCAAGAAAACAGCCAGGTTCGTATTTTCCTTGAGTAGCGTGTCCTTTTGCCTCCTTAGGAGACTTTGGAGCACTAGGCTGATGCACCATTGCTGCTTTTTCATTGCAAAATCAACATTTATCCAAATTGCTCATAATTCAGCCCATTCATGCCTTGCAGGTTGCACTGTCTTCTCTAGGCTTGGAGCAGAGTGCCTTTTTCATAAATTAAGCTGGCTGAAATACTCTCATGTGAGTACTCATCACTATTGTCTGAAGTATTAAGCTGAATGAAGTCCTGTCCTACTTGTGTCACATTCTCTCTGCTCACCCTTTGAAAGATACAGCGCCACTACTGGAATAACTTACTGACATTCTTATTGATAAGTCCTGGCAAATCCCTGACACGGCAAAACAGTAGCTAGAAGGAAAGAGTTAGTTTAAGCCTCCCAGACTCCTAGCCTGCAGCTGTGATGTATGTTGTGTTTTTGTTAAATAGCTGCTAAGCTGTAAAAGTCATTGCTAGAAAGGGCTCTTTAAATGTGTCTCTTAGTGTTTTGGATTTTTTTACAGCTAGTTTTCATGGAGGTAACAGATCAATTTGTGCTTTTTGACATCTGCAGAAGCTGGATGAACACACACAGCAAGGCAACTGTATAAAATTAAGTGTAGTATCAGGAAATTTCTGATTAGTTAGGTTTGAGGCTACAGTCTTTTGGAAATGTGAAAAGAGATTTTTTTAAAATTTATTTTCCTCTGAATATGTCAAAATCATATGTGAGTTCAAATACAGAAAAAAATTGAAATGTGTAGAATTTCTAAATTCCTTTGTGCTCCATGCCTTAAGTTACTCAATGTGTGTTTGAAGCAGAAAGGCAAATCTTTGTTAGAAAAAAAAAGAAACCACTGGAGAATACGTAAAATTATATTTCATTCTTAGGGGAGAGAATACTGCAAAACTGAACATCTCATCATAGGGAGTATTAAAAAGCTGAAAAGTTGGATAAAAGCATTGAGAATGTTTGGAAGGCCTAGAAGAATAGGCTCCAAAAGGCTGTTTACTGCCTTGGTGGTAAATGAGACCTTTGTGAAGTCTGTGTTTTATAAGGCTGACAGTAAAAGGAGCATTCTCTGGCATTGAAAAGTGTCAAATTTAAAGCTAAAGAACAGAAAATACTCAGATAAGGATAAGAATTGGTGTGTGGATCACCAATGATAGTGGTGGTTGATTGCCTACATCTGTCAGCCCTGAATTTAACATTCAGATACTGTACCATCAATTGCTGCTTTTTGAAACAGGGTCTTAAAAACCAAAGAGGTTGTCTCCTTTAGTTCAGTCTTTCTGAATTTCTTGTGTGTGCCTCTGAAGTACCCAATGCTGGCCTTGTTCAAAGGCTGGTGTATTTTTATAAAGCTCCCAGTGTCTGCTGCTCCCTGGTTTAGAAACTGAGTGTATTTCTTCAACCAGCGGAGGCCATGCAAGCCTGTGTGTTTAATCTCTGGAGCTGCTGGTGTACTCATTAGGGGTCTAATGTGTCTCACTGCCGGGCTCTCAAATGGTTCAGAGCATGTCAGGCTGCTTAATTCGGCTTTGTCACCAAAATAAATGATTTAAATTAAAGCACATTTCCAGCTATGCAGTCAACACTAGCACTGCAGTTGAAGTCTGGTGCTAGAGTTCTTTTTCCCACTCCAGTAATTCATCTGACATCACTTGTAGTACATCACTACCATGTGTGAGCAGCTCGTTAGCTTGAAAGAGAACTAACTTGGCAAAAAACCCATAAAATTGGTGGGTCTTTACTCTTAGCTGGCTGAATCTTTGTGTAAGAGCATTAGCACTGGTGCTGAGGTGGTGGTGCCACAGGAAAGAAAGGAAGGGGAACTGGCCTTCCTGTGTCAAGAAGCTTTTATGTTGACTTGACTCTTTATGATACTGTAGAGTCCGAATCAGTGTTTCATTAAAAAATGTTTTCAGTCCAGTTTATTTTTCTTGTTTGCTGCAGCCAGGCCTCAAATGCAATGCTCAACAAAACCTGCAGTTGGAGTTATTTGGGACAACTTGATAATAATTTAATGTTACTGGAAGAAGGAAATTTCTTTATAGTCTTTGAAAATAAATGCTTTAACTTCTTACCAGGGCCTGTACTGACAAAAATGTGCAACAGTTTAAATCTGAGAGAGAGCTGATCTGGGTTGGGTATAAGGAGGAAATTCTTGTCGCTGAAGGTGGTTAGGTCAGGGCACAGGTTTCCCAGAGCAGCTGTGGCTGCCCCATCCCTGGAAGTGCTGCAGGCCAGGTTAGATGGAGCTCCGAGTAGCCTGGGATAGTGGAAGGTGTCCCTGCCCATGGCAGAGAATGCAGCAAGATGATTTTTAACAGTCCCTTCCCAAAGCACTCAGTGATTCTGTGACTTAGGATGGATTATTTTCAATGACTTGCATAAAATTATCAGTGTCGATCTTGGTCCCTGTTAATTAGAACTTCTGTCTCTGTGACCCCAGAAAACTACATTGCTTGATTCACTCATATTTTTGGGTGCTCTGAGAAGCCGGTTTTTGGAGATGTAATTTATATGAAACTGAAATGTCATGCCTACTGAATGTTCTGTTTTGTGAAGTTGCAAAGTTATGACTTAAATTACCTGTAGAATATAATCTAGTGTTTGTTGACTTTGCCCTCACTGAAACTGCAAGTATGTGAGAAGGCATAAATTAGCCATGAATTCTGTAGCCTGAAGTACCTCGAATCATGCCGTTGTGCAGGTGGGCGATTTCAGTAAGATGAAGTTGGTATATTTTGGATAGATGTGGGGAGTGTGCCTGTACAGGTTGGAGAGGCATGTAAGCTGCCTTCAAAGCTCAAATCAAGTAGCCTGAAGGTAGTGCTAGCTTTTAGCTAAAACAAGGTATTTTCAGCTGACTGAACTAACTTACACAGCTTGGGAATATGGGAACTTTCTGGAGTTGAAATACCCATTTGTTGCCTAGAAATAGGACCATTTTTGACTTCAAAGCTATGCTTTCATCCATAGGACCATTAATGTCCTTGAGCAATTTCTAACAGCTGTCTGCCTGTTGATTTCAGGTATTTTATTTTAATGCCTAAAACCAGTCTAATGGAAGCTGCAAAAGCAAGATGCTTTTTTCTAAGTGGCTATCATTTCTCTTTTAAATGATTTGAAGTGCATATTGCAGTGAATGCTAAACATAGCTCCTGTTTCAGCATCCCTTTTAATATTTCATTTTATATTAATATCCTGATCAGGATATTAAGGGAGTTATACTGAATGAAAGGCTATCAAAATTGAAAACAGACAGTTCTACTACCCTGATGCCTGCAAACTAAGATTTTAATTGTTCCTTTAGTGAATTTTGAAAGACTTGATTTTAAGGGCTGCCAGCTGAGAAGATTTATTATCGATAGGCCATTGAATTTCAGGGAGGAATAGGCTTATTATTAGACTTAGGGGGAAACTGAATTTGATGTCCCCAAGGAAAAAAATTGATAGTTATTTAAAACATGACCAAAAAATGAGGAAAGATTTGTGAAATGGCTGGCTGTTGGAAGGTTTCTGTCAAGCTATAATGACTAAATCACCTTCCAAACACAATTTCACCTGCTAAATTAATTTGGAGATGGGCAGAACATGCAGATATGTGTATGCCATTTGCCAGTCACTTGTGGAAAATACTAATAAAGTACTAAAACTGGCTAGCCCTGCTACAAAGCTAGACTCAAGTTACCTTCTGTATTTGCTGAAGTTTGCTTTAGTCATAAAAGACTTGAGAAGAAATTAATTTTCTATTCTAACAGTAATCTTGGTCTGTGTTAGCTGTTAAAGAGCCTACAGCAAACTTCATCTCTTGATCTTTTATCGATGAAGTATCTAACCATGGTACAGACTACTTCTGAGCTATTTATGTATTTTTTTTTTTAATTTTTTTTTTTGCGGGGGGGATGCAGTGTCCTGTGGCATTTGGCTGTAAAAGGTCCTAAGGCTGACAGGTGTTTGTTTCATGTGAAACCTCAGTGGTAACATGTCTCTTGTTTTGGTTTGTGTTTTTAGGGATCAGACGGGAATCTCCAATTCATTGCTTGCTGAGTTTCCTGTCTGGTGAAAGTCATGTCATCCATATTGCCATTCACTCCACCAGTTGTGAAGAGACTTCTGGGGTGGAAAAAATCTGCTGGTGGTACTGCAGGGGCTGGTGGTAGTGAGCAGAATGGTCAGGAGGAAAAGTGGTGTGAGAAAGCAGTGAAAAGCTTAGTCAAGAAGCTAAAGAAAACAGGACAGCTGGATGAACTGGAGAAGGCAATTACCACTCAGAATTGCAATACAAAATGTGTGACAATACCAAGGTAAGTGCTGTTGTATTTGAAATTTTTACAGCCACTTAGGAAATGACTAAATGGATGCTCAGACCTTCTGTGAACAAACGACTAAAAAACCAGTTGCATGTTTTTGATTCTGTATTGGATTATTACAGTGCTTCCTTATAACTGAATCACATGCTTTGTGAAGTCACAATTTAGTTACATTTCAATTTTCATTGATATGTAGGGTCCTGTTTGTATGTATTCTGATGATTTCAGTTTAACACTGTTCTTAGTTTGTAGCACTGCCTTATGCTTTATATTTAAAAACCCTGTCTATACTTGGGGAGGGGGGCATGCTTGAACCAACACTTTCCCTTCAAAAAATATCAAAAGACTAGTTTTTCCTTGGTCAACACTTCAGTAATCTAATTATTTTTGGTTATATCTGCTAGCTGAAGTTGTGCAAGCTGCCTCCATTATCCTTAAAAAGGGAAATTTTGTCTTTGGATGAAATTCAGGTTGTCTGAAGACCAGTTAATTTACTGTAATTATTGTTACTGTTTAATGAAAGCACTTTTTGTTTAATAACATGGGGTACTTCTAGAATTGCTCTTCTGCTCCTGATATGTATAAACATTTTGATGAACGACCAGCATTCTACCCCTTTGACTTTCCCAGCTTAATTCATAGCAACTGCTGTGCGAGAGCAAGGGTTTGTAAGTATTATGCAGTCTGCTCTTGATTCATGTTGCACTGAGATCCCACTGGGGTGCCAGGGCAAGCTCATTGTGTGTGACAGAAGTATCAAATCACTTCGCAGGTGTGGTTTTCCATGGAAAAGTTAGAGGATCTCACTTTTCTGGGCATTTAAGTCACTTGACACCAAAAATATTTATAGAGGAGAGAAACTGCATCTGTTTTATGAACTTCATTTCGGTATTAGCACATTCATCCTAGCTACTTTTAAACTTTGTATTAATCATAGTGCAAACTAGATTTGACTGGTGCCACTAATGATTCCATATATCAAATGTGTTGTAGCTGTTATCTGATAATGATTTCAGCATTCTGTTTTCGATTTGACACAGCTATCTGGGAAAGTCATAAGTATGCCCTGAATGAGTGACTATTTTAATTCTTTTTTTTTTTCTTCCTCTTTTCTGTTCACCTTTTGTTTCTAATGCTGCCCTCTGCTCTTATTTTCTTCCCTAGAATATACCCAAAAATTTCTGTCTCTACCTTCTGCCTTTTTCCAGATTGAAGCAATTGATTAAAAAACATTAGCACTTTCTTGTTTTAGTGTAGTATCAGCAGACTAAGATTGGAATCTGTAAGGTTATGTATTTCTTGTGATTACTCTGTGTATTTATCAAGTCTTTACTGAGACAAATATGAAGTGCTAAATTCGAAGTTGTTTCATAGGACAGAAGTTAAACACACTTGAAATAAAATGTGTATCTATCTTCTAGAGCTCTTGGATTTTATAGAGCTCTCCTGCAGGGATACTGGAGCAGTAGATAACTGCTACTTCAGAAAAATAGGTGTCTACAATGAATTTCGTTAGAAGGTACTTGGAGTATTCTAATACATCATTATTTTTGAGCTTCTATACTACTCATAGTAGACTAGAGTATGCTTGCATGACCTTTTATGCTAAAGTAGACATAATAAATAATTCTTTAAAATGGAATACAAATATTCTGTGATCAGCAGTTCTTGCTTTTCTCTGTCTTCCGCTCAGCTGTAAAAAGAACTGGACCTGGATTTTACTTCTCTTGAGTTCCTTAAGAGTAAGCCAGTAAGCATTCTTCAGGTGGTGTTGGCTATTATACAGCGTTTAATTTTAAACTAAAAAACGGTTTTGGCATTAAGGGGCAGGGTGATATCAAGGTTGCCAGCAGTGCCATACAGAATTTTTGTATTTCACAGCTGGGTTTTGTGTTGTTAATATTACTTCACTTTGACAGCGGGTTCCCAAGGAATAAATGTCAACTCAGTACTGTAATGACTTCTTGGAGATTCTCTTCTTAGATTTAGTAAGTTAATGAAACCACTGTTTGCGACCCACTTTAATGAGTGTCTTAAAGATCTGCAGATCAGCAGGGATAAATAATAAAATGCTGAATTTGAAACTTTTTTCCTTACTAGTCAGCAGGAAGTTTGTGGTGCCAAGCTGCTGAGATGCAGTTCTGATGTGACAGCTGGGCTAGCTTTCCAAATGTTCTGCTTGGGGAGGGTTTTTGTGTGTGTTGATTTTTTTAGCTAGCTTTAGTTTTACCTACTACTGCTTTTTAATTTGGTGTAGATATTGACAACTGTCGTGGGATGCTTCTGTTTGTCACTGTTGCATTATTCCTTAAAAAAAGTTTCAGTTGAAGTTTCACAAGTTTCTGGTCCCCTGGGAGATTTCCAGAGTGTTTGATACGGTGTTTAACTCTAGTATACTTTTTCATCATTGAATCCTAAAGCATCTGAACTCCCACAGACATTTCACCAAACTGAGAAGCAGCCTGAACAAAAGTTGTATTAAGTCACCTACTCAGAAATCTGCATTTCTTACTGTGTGTCATTGATGATCATGCTGAATCAGGTGTATTCTGCTCCTGTGCTGTTTGTCAAGGTGACTGCACACTAAAGGAGGCTGATCCTATGTGTACTACACAAAAGCTGCTCATGTGGTAATTAACACAACTTCTTATGAGACTAATGGAGGTTCTGAGAAAGCAGAAGCAAACAGATGGAGTGGGTGTTGGCATTGCACAGCAGGATTGCTTAGCTCTTCATAAGTGGGTCAGTAATCTAGAGCAGAGGCTAAATAAGTACAGAAGTCGTTTTGACACTAGCCCTCTAAGTAATTTGTAGCTATCTTGCTGAATCCTCCCAGCAAGCCAGTGGGATTCTAATCACATAATCCCTGTGTATTCTGAAACTACATGTTGGCACGTGAGTTCACTTTTCTAAAATACATAGTGAATTTGGTGGCATTTAAGAGCTTGTCTTCATCCACTCTCATTCCGCTTTGACATGGGTGGATGATGCAGTCAGTGGAGAGACAGTGTGAGCATCCTTCTTCTAATGGAACAGTTTCTTCCTTCCTAGCCTCGATTATTCTTTTGAATCTCAGAATCCTAGAATGTTTTGGGTCAAAAGGAAGCTTAAAGATCATCTAGCTCCAGCTCTCCTCCCATGGCCATGTGCAGAGGCATCATCCACAAGACCTGGTTCCTCAAAAGCCAGTCCAGAAGTGATTTCTAACTAGTGACGTCTGAAAGTCAAGCATTTAACAAACCAAACCATACCATGTAGTGAATAATGAGCTGACATATTGACAGTCTTATCTTTGTTATTTAAAAAGTTGCTTCAGTGGTAACAGCACAGAGAATTGGAATCCAAAGTATGGAAGCATCCCAGTATTTTTATGTGATGAGCTGAGTCATTTTCTGTCTTAAAAAGAGTACAGATATGCTTCATGCCTTATTTTTGCTTCTTTTAAATGAGACCAAAATACAGTTGCATTTGTAATGTGCTTTATAATGTACAACTAATAAAAAGAGTTTGGTTGGGTCAGGTTTGGGATAATAGTGACCTGGGCTGTTGTAGCTGCTATATTTCCGAAATTGGAAATAAATTAAAAAACAAAAGCTAAAGGAAGGGAAGCATTGAATTTGGACAAATTTTTGTTGACATTAGTAGCAGTAGTTACATTACAGCTATTGTATATAGTTGTTTTTGATCCTGTATAGTTAACACTTGAATCTCAGCTTTAATTGAAGGCCTTAGTTCCTGCAGAGGAGGTAAATTTTACTGCTGCTTTATATTAAATTGCATTACAAAAGCAGAGCAATGTTGAATGTTGATGCAAAGCACCCTGACAGATTTTTGGCTGAAGTGAGGTTTAAAAACCAGCTTTCTGAAACAGCAGCTCAGAGGCTTTCTGCTGGGGTGCTGGTACCATGCAGGTGCCTCAGAATCTCAGGTGAAACACAGCAGTTGGTTCCAGAGCAGATCAAGGGCTAATACTCCTGTCAAGCTCTTGCTTTTTAGACAGCTTTTCTATTACAGTTCTAGTATTATCTGGTCTTACATGTGCCCTCTGTCCCTCTTGTTGAACATGAGGAGAGCTGCCCTGTGCCATGGTTTAGAGATGCTTATTTTTGCTTTTTTTTTTTTTGCTTTTTTTTTTTTTGCTTTTTTTTTTTTTTTAGCTTCCTAATTTTGACTCGGAGAGTAAGAATGTAGATGATCTGTGGAATTTACACTCTATACTTAGATTTCTAGAGCACTTGGCTTCTGCTTCCGATATGAGTTGAATTCTCAATTTTTGTTCCATTCAGAATCAAAGAAAAAAACCTTACAATGGATTCCATAGTTTTGGGAATGTGGAAGATCGTGAGGGAGTGTTGGGAATGTGAAACAACAGCTACAAAATGAAGTGATTGGTTGGAATTACCGATCAACTTCATTAACATTGGTGCTTCTTAGAGTTTTTTAGGATGAAGTAGTACCATTTCAAATATTTTAAAGCCGTACTTGTATGGCTTGCACTTCGTCCAATAGTGAAGGCTGATAATTTGTTTAACTGCTCCTACAGAATTGGTCACACTCTGATTCTTCTGGGGAAATAAGGTGTTGTTATTTAAGGGTTGCATTCAGAATACCTTCCTGATATTCTTTCTTAAAGAATGTAAAAACACAGTAGCACTGATTATACATTGATAGCATCTGAAGGCTGTAATGTTTTTGGGTTTGGTTGTTGTTTGATTAGGGGTTTTTTGTGAAGTAAATATCCATGTGACTTCTGAGCCTGAAAGACTGCTCTTGATGCTGAAGTGAATAATGCTATTGACACTACTTCTCTTAGGCTTGCTTAAAGTATCCAGGAAATAAATCCAATGTATCTTAATTTTGCTGTATTTCAGATGTATCAATGCCTCAGTACTTAAAACTTCAGAATCTGATGAAAATTTATTAAACAGGTAAAAGTAGAGCCATTTAACCCATCAAAATCCTTGAAAGAAACTGTGTTTCTCTATTAATGTAATTCCTTTGGATGCTTGCCCCGCAGCCCTTTCCTCATTCCCTGCAGTGAGTTAGCACTGTGAATAAGACAAGAGGCCTAGGCATGGCTTACAGCACATGTTAAAATTGTTTTCTGAAGGTTGGCTCTCTTTATTAGTTACTCTGAGGCTCCAAACATGGAACTTACAGGTGCTGGTCAAACTGCACAAGAGTCAACAGCAGGAGTACACTGAGCAAAGAAATGCTCTGTTCAAAGATGGGAAAACTGGCTTGGAACTGCTATTTGAAAACAAACAAATACTTTAAAATTATGCTTTTTTGATGCCTTTTTCTCCACATAACTGAGTAAGAAGTAAATTTAGGTGTATTGAGCACAGTTTTTATTGAAAAAAAAACGAACCCTTTTCTACCAGTTAGCATGGTTTCTTGGATTTCTTGGGGATATTTGTCAGGAAAGTGATCACGTAGCTGCATGCAGTAACCTAGTTTTAGGAATGCTTTTGATCACTAATAGTGCAGACTTGTCAAGCTGATATGGCTTGTAGAATTGTTTTCAGGCTTTAATATCTTTCCCCAAAATAGGTTACTTCAGAGGAGAGCAGTACAGGTAGCCCTTAGTTTGTTCTCAAGTCAAAGCCATAGGACATGATCTCATCAGTTAAAGTGGGGGGCAGGGGAAGTTTCTCTGGGAAACTTCAAGTCTCCCTGAAACTTAATTCTTGAGTTTAGCAGTTAATATGGCAATGTTGGTAATGCTATCGTGTTAAATATGATTATTCCTTCTTTATTAAGCCTTTCAATATAATTCCCACATTATAGTCTAAAACCAAATTTTGTTAGTTTTCTATTTGATTCATGATGTTGCTATATTTATGTGTGTGGAGTAGGATGCAGGATTAATATGAGCATAAGGTAATGCTTTTTTTCTCTAATAGCTCAGTTTTCCTCTATTGCCAGTTCCTACTGGAATAGTCTCTTTCCAGGGATACCTTAGAGCCCCTTCAAGTACCTTAAATGGACTACAAGAGAGGGACTTTGGACAGGAGTGACAGCACACAGGCAATGGCTTCCCAGTGCCAGAGGGCAGGCCCAGCTGGGATATTGGGAAGGAATTGCTGGCTGGGAGGGTGGGCAGGCCCTGGCACAGGGTGCCCAGAGCAGCTGGGGCTGCCCCTGGATCCCTGCAGTGTCCAAGGCCAGGCTGGACACTGGGGCTTGGAGGACCCTGGGACAGTGGAAGGTGTCCCTGCCCACGGCAGGGGTTAGAACGGGATGAACTTTTTGCTGAAGTTAAGAATAGCAGTTGCATTCAAGTGTAATTGAGTGAGGTTTAATTACAAATTCTCAAATATAACTGTTAACTTGTTTTGTGGCACAGCTGTGGCTGGTGGTGAGGAGTGAATTGCTGTAGCTGAGGTTAAGCTTTAGTGTAGACATAGCTCAGGTTACAGCATCTTAGAATGATGTCATCCTGAAAAAGGAAGTCTTAAGAGTATTAAACAGAGATACTTCAGGCTGCCAGTTTTAAGCTCGTGCAATTCAGGAAGCCATGTGACTTACCCACAAAATTTGTTAGAGTTGGTGTGCCAAGCAAAGAGTATTGGCATGTCATTTGAGCTAGGTCAATGTGTAAAAATACAAATGTGCAAGATACTTAGCAAAATGCTGTATAGTTCAAAGGAGCTTGTCTCTCAAGTCAGGAGGAAGAAATGTTGAGTTTTGAGGATTACATTGTATACTAACTGGAATTCTGGATAAAGGCTGGGAAATTCTGGCCTTGGTTTTGCTGCCTTTTCCCAGGTAACCTATGTTTTTAATCTGCTGTCATTTTTTCTGTCTCTAAGTGGAGTTTGTTTTCTTTTAAGGATTGCAAAAATGTCACCTTCACTGCTATAAGGCATATTAATTGTTTAGGAAGTAAACTTAAAGTATTTTTTGCTGTTGGAGTATCAGTGATGTGAAAGCAAATTTGAGGGTGAAAATGTGGCTGGTTAGAATTTTTGAAAGTTCTTTGTTCAAGTTAATGCTGCTCTTCATTAGGATTCCCTTAATGGTAAGGAGCAGGAAAAGTCTGAACCAAAAATAAGTGTTAAAGTTTGCTTGATTTTTTTTTTTTTTAATATGCAATAAATTTTAAGATTAACAACTGATGCTGAGGGTACTTTTGTTCACTTGAGCAACTTACCTGCACAGTAGGTTCTGTTAGAAAGCTTTGACTAGTAAGAGTAATACCTGCATCTTGACAGTTCATGTTGCCGTTAAGATGTATTAGTCACTCCAAAAAAATGTGTTGACTGTGCTTTATTGTAAATACTGAGCCCAAAATTATCTCATAAATAGTTATTTTTTTGCCAATAAAGGAATTAGTTTTTACTCAGCCCCAGTCTATGCTAAACTATACCCTAGCTTACTGTGGTAGCTCATTCCTTTATAGCTGGCCTGCTAGTCAGTGTGGTGAAGATTTCTCTCCTCATTATATTCTTCTTCTGTAGAAGTCAGCCATTTTAGTTTTCTTGGTACTGTAACAAAACACCTGAGTGCTGTTTTTACTAGTGTAAGTGCTTTATGACAACCCACCCAATTTTACAGGAAAAACTTCACAAATATGTAGCTTAGGCTGTTAGCCTGGGAAGAATTTATAAGCTAAACAAGATACTGCAATTCCTTTACTGCTGAAGCTTTGAACTCAAATAGCTGGTTAATAGGCTCCCTACTGATTTAATCCCACTTGTAATGTACACCTGGTAATTTAATAAAAGTAATTTCCCATGTCTTGTTTACTACTTGGGTTGTTTTTTTTTTCACTTACTCTGACTCAGTTGCACTGCTGATTGGTGGAAAGCTTCTAAAATTTACTGTGTAGTACAATGCCGTAAGTCTCATCATGAACAGCTTTCTTTGGCTTTTGTCATTTGCATTGTTTGAAGCCGACTGGCAGGATACAAGAGAACAATCGGGAGCTGGAGTAAGTTCACATCTCGCTGCATATGCTTTAAAATTGGCAGAAGAACAATGAGGTTGGGGAAATCCCCTTGAACAAGTGCTGCACAGTAATCTGACTTCAGCGTTTGTGCAGAAAAGATCCTCCAAACTGTGACTTTTCATTACAAAATGTACAAACAAATCTTAGAACTAGAGTTGAAAATTTTCACTTAGAACCTTTACTCATAGTTGGAGGTAACCAGACCTCTTTTTTGGTGCTTGGTTTGTACTTTTCTTGAGTACTGGGTAGACAAAAGCCTGGTGCAAATTAAGCATACTCAGTTTTGCATAAATGCAGAAATTGAAAGTTATTGTTTAGTTCAATTAGTGAATTATCTCCCAGAACTAATCTTTACTTCTCCTTAGTTTTGTGGAAGGCTTCAAGTTGAGTTCCTCTGATACTTGCAATCATTTCAACTCCCCCTGTAGTTTTGAAGGTTTGAACATGAAGAAGAGCTTGTACCAACTGATGTGGAATTTTACACCTTTGAGGCACAGAAAGTTGTGTTTGAAATGGTTTTTGACTCAGGTGTTTGGCTGGAAACACCTTGTCTCTAACAGATTACTCAAATGTTCATCTCATAGACTCCAACTACATTTCTCAGGAGTGGCTTCTGAAACTTGCACTGTTTGCATAAACCTGTAGCAGCGCAGCCTCCAGTCACCCAAGCTCATTGATAATTCTTTTTTCTCTTTATGTCATAAATATCCCCTTCTGCTACAGTGGGGGGGATCTTGAGTATACCATTAACAGCCGTACCAGGGAAAGGAATTAAAATGTGTCAATACCCACGAATTCCACAAAACCAATGATAAAAATGCTTTTTCAGTTCCTTTGCATTTTAATTTTGAATGTTCTGTTTGTCCCATGTACCTGTCTTGCAGACTAATGCTGTGTCTAAACACAGTTAATACCCAAAAATTTGCTGTCCACTGTATGTCTCAATAAGATGAATACAGGAGGAAAACAGAAGGGCTCTACCTAGTGCAAGCTGCTTAAATGGCAGTCATTTAAAAAATTCTGTAATTCTGTTCACTGATGGGAAGACATTTTTACTGGAGTCAAGTGCCAGTGTGTTTGTTGATCCTCTGGGAACCCCTCAATGTTTTGGCCAGCAACCACAGACATTCCAAGAAGGATTTAAGTAGCTTTCCTTCCAGCAAAATCCATATATTTGTTAACTTAAATGTTAGTGTTCCTTAAGCCTTTGAAACTCCCATCTTTTTGGCTGCCGCAGGACAGAGAGCAGGGCAACTGCTACCTCAGCAGAGGGCAGATGATGGTAGATCAGGGCTGACTTCTGGTAGGCGGAGTGAGGAAAAGAAACTGTTGGATGTCCTGGGAAAGTGCTTTACCTGTTAAGCAATTGGATGTGAGGCAAGAGCACTTGTGGGCACAGTCTTGAGATGCGTGTTGTGGGTGTGGATCATGAGCAAGATGTCAGAGACTTCAGGACTTGGCTGAGGTCTTAAGAGATCCTTTCTTCCTAAGCTCTAGTCAGCAAAACTCAGGAAGTAAATTTGGTTCTTATTCTAGAGGTGTCTCCTACATATTCCAATTTTCTGATGACAGTATCTGCTGTAGGGTCCCATGTTCTCTTCTGGTCCTGAGGAGAGTAGAGGCTTCTAGTTAGGCACCTTGGCTATTTTGCCTTACTAAAAGCATATAAAGTAATATAATATCTAAGCAAACATGCAAGGGGCATATTAAAAATGAAATACTGCTTTATTCTATCTGAACAATGCAACTCTTAAAGGCTTTTTCTTGCTTCCTTGCTAGTTGTGAATTTTCTTTATTTTCATCATGAAATATGGGCATTGTCAGTGTTGGTGATGTCATTGTCAGACATAATTTTGTGGTTTTTGGTTGGTGTTTCTAAAAGTTTTCATAAAGACAGTCTGTTGTTTGGGATATGGATCAAGGTCAGTGTATTCTCTGCTTCACCAGTTTTCTGCCAGCTATGAATAGCTTGGGCTGGTGCAGGGATTGTGGTGGCCTCCCTGCACTGAACACTTCGTAGCGTATCACCTCTGTTTTTCTTCTTGAGTTTTTCAAGATGGGTGTGTAATTTGTAGGGGCTGTCCAGAGTAAAGTTCAATTTGAAATGAGGTATTTAAAGATTCTATAGCTGTTGTTCTAAGTGTAACCTTTTTACCAAGGTTACATACTTTTTGAGGACTGTGGACAAATACCTCGAAGGGCTAATCTCTCCCCTTCACTACCCCAAATAGACCGTAGTTTGTGAAGGTTAATCAAAACATCTCATGTTTTCTCAGCTGTCCATCAGTTGCAAAATAGCCCACGCAAGTGGTAGCATCAGCCACTCACCCACTTGGAGGATGATGGATTACTCGAGCAAAATTACTTGACTTGGCCCTTGCTTGGTAACTGTACCTTTTAGCTTGTGGGGAAAGCTTTCATCACACCTACTGTGACTAATAGTGGTTAGAGAACTTGAGATAAAGGTCATTTTTAAATTTCTGTTGAAAGTATGATCTTCTGTGAGATTTGTCAACTGTTAACAAACCAATTTGTGGTGGATGTATCAGCTGGTATTGTGATATATAGCTCTTCATATACATGTACTTTGTTCTTGGATATTTCTGATTTTCAGTTCTGTAAAAAATGATACAGCCTTAACCTGTGAAAATGCACTGGGTGTCTTCTCAACCCACTGCCTGATACCATAGAATACTTTAGGTTTCTAAAGATGTGAAACTGCAGCAGTTGGAAAACCTTTATTGGATGTAATAGTGTAACAAATGAAAGCAGTGTAGGAATTCCAAGTTACCATTTCAAGAAGCATAAACATCTACGTCCTCAGTGCTTGTGTGTTCATGTGGCAATAGGTTTTCCTGTATTGTGCGTGGGCTTGTTTTTTGTGGTTTTTTTTTTTTCCCTTTTTGGTTGTTTTTTGTTGTTTGTTTTTTTTTTTTTAACTGGGTTCCCACCGTTGCTTAGTTAGTCTTTAGAGAACTGCCATTGTGTATGCTATTGTACACTTGTTATCTTCACTAGATTCAGGGCATCTAGGAGTGATTGGTTTTGATGGCTGTTCTGGAACACGTGATTGGGGGCAGTTTTTCCTTGCTTAGGTTCTTCTTACCTCCAGTTAGACTGCTTCAGTGGTTGTGAGATGTAGAACTGCTGAAAGCTGTGCTGTTTGGTTGAGGGGAGGGAACTGCAGGGCAAGTTTCCCAACAAAGCTGTTAGCTCATGATTTCCGTGGGCTGCTTTTGGATGCTCCACATCTTTGGTCTTTGAGCATAAGACTTGAGGCCCAGCTCCCTGCTGAGTCTTGAAGGAGGCTGAGCTGCATTGCATGCCTTTTATTTCTCAGTCCTGACACCACCTCTGTGTTGCTTGACCTTGTCATTTAGAAGTTTTCAGGCATACTCCCCACCTGCCTTGGAGCTGAGAGTAGAAACTCCTTGATCAGATCTGTGTCTGAACAGACCATATGGACAATGAGAAAAGAAAGGAATATTTTACTTCAGCTTGGTTTCCATGGCATCCTGGGAAAACTGCTCTTTAACTTTGTGGTGTTATCCTTCCAGGATCTCCTAGCCTTGAGAGAAAAATAAAGGTAGTGCTGATTGTTGTTGGCTGCTTTATTCTGTCTGACAACACTGGGCTAGCATGTCAGGATTTGGGAGAAGGGAGAATAATAAAGTGCTTTGAAGAGCCTTATATCTGTATTTTTGCCTATGTAGGCAGTTAGTTTCACATGTGACCAGGAAGAAGTGTGCCTTTAGAAAAGGCAACAGAAGCATATACTGTTCATCAAGATCACTTGTTGGCCTGGCACTCAGCAGAACTAGAGAAAACTAGCTACTGGCCCTGGAACAAGCACTGGGCAGCTCAAATGTTTGGCTCTAACAGTATCTTTGGTACATCACGTTCCACTTTTGTGTCCCCTGTGGACATCCTTGAAGTTTTAATCTGAAGTAAATGGGAGTTATTCAATGACTTTTTTTCTTTTCCCACAGTGTTAGGGAGGTTAATTGCATCCTGTGCCTCCTGCTTTTCTGGCTATTTTGATGTGTTAATTTTTTTAGCATACATCCATTTATAAGGAAGGTTATTAAGTCATTTTCCTTGGTTCAGATGCTGCATTTTGTATTTGATGTAATGGTTTTGAATATACTTTATAAAATTCTATGTAAACTTTATTCGTAAAAGCATTCTGAAAGATGAGAGGTTGTGTAATGGTTCCTGATTTATATTCCACTAAATATGCACATACATTTATGTATCTTTCTTGGCTGTAGTGTGTCCTGAATGTGCATGTAGAGCAGAGGGAGGCAGGGAGATAAGGTAGTGTTACAGTTTTCAGCAAGTAATCTGTGTCTTCTGCTTGAAGCATAAATTGGATTCTGGGGAAGGAGGAAAACCGATTTTTTAAAAAAAATATTTTTTAGAAACTGTATAAGGCCAGTTGCTTAAATATATATATCTAAATATGTATAATAATATCTAAGGGGTTAGAGACACTTGAGGAAGCACTCCTAGTTGTAGGTGCTCAGTGCCTATGCTCAGCCCACATTTTTACTTTTGTTTTGTTGAGTTTGTGCTGAGAGAGAAACCTGTGCTTTCAGTTCTGCATAAAGATTCAGTCCATGGCTCTGCAAGACATTACTTAATGCCCTTTTTCTAGACTTGCTAGGCTCTGTTTCTCTTTTGATGAATGGGAATTTCTTGTGGCAAGCTACCTGCAACTGCCTAAACTATCCACCTATATTTATGTGTAAATACATGTAAATATTCATTTACTCTGGTTGCTAGTACTGGCCTTTAACAGAACTTTTCTAGGGGTCTGCTTTTCTACCCCAGGATCTATCACAAAATCATCTCCTTGGAAGAACCTTTGTCCAGCTCCTCTTAAAGGAGAGTGCCACTACAGAGCAGTGTAGATAATTTTCAAAAATAATTCATACCTGTTTTTATTTGGCACTTGTTAACTTACTAGCTCATCCCTCTAGCAGGTGATTGGAAGAGAAATCATTATTCATGTTGAATTACTGAATCTTTATATTTTCTGTTGCAAAATAATGAGATCAGGACCTCTGTAACTTGATGTCATTGACAAGCTTTTTGACATTAATTGCTGTAGCTTTGGGTCATTCCATTTGATGAATGTGTGTGCCTGGTTCTGTACACTTAAGTGGGCAGATGACATTTTGTCACTGTAATACGGGATGCTGGAGATGCAAGTGAAAACATTGATCAGTTCTGCAGGGATGCAAAATAATTTGAAGGATAATTTGAAGGTAGATATGTCATGAAAGGAACTTAGCATTTATGTCCTTATTGCAGGTTGTTTTGCTCCTAGGTGATCATAGTGCAAGTAACCTTTCCCCTGTCAACCCCAGCATGGGGGAAAGAAACATAAGCAATGTGCATTTCAGTAGCTGAGACACTTAAATCAACCAGGCTGCATTTTAGAGTATGTTTGTTCAGGCAGTTGGCTATACAGCTAGCTGAGGTGCTACTTGGAAAGACAGGTAATATAATTAGCATTGCTCCTCTCTGGTTTGTAGGCATTTCAGGCTGTGATAGGGAAAGGTGCTAATTGTCAGTATACAGAAAGGACTGTCAAATCAGACTATAAAAACAGTTACACATATTTTCAATTGAAACCCAGAATTAAGGAAACCATGATCAGGCAGGTTTGGTAGGAACTGTCTGTGCTGAGTACAATAGTCATGTACTCATGTATGTGTGTATGCCAGTGAACATTTTTAATTGCTGACTTAGTTTAATCTTTGTTACACCTAAGCCTTTCAATTCAGTCTTTCCTCTTACAGAAGACTTTGAGACCATTTCTGAACTGACTCCAAAAGCTTGGAGTTAGCTGTTAGCTATCTCCTTAGCTGTTCTTGAATCTCAGTTGCATCAGGAAGAAGGAAAATGGTATGAGAGGAAGGATTCTAGGATTCTGTTCTTCCATACATCAATTCAGTTGTCCTTTTCTCAATTGTAGAATGAGTGGAATGCAATGGGCAGTGTGTTCACAGGAGTGCAGCTTCAGTGTAGCCACACCAGTGATAAACTGGAGGCTGAATCAGTGTTGTGGTGTTCCTGCCTTGGTTTCCTGCTCACTACATTGCTTTGAAGTCTTGGTTCTATGATTTTTTTAAAAAAACAAAGGTACAGATCTTGTATATAAGGTACAGATCTCGAATTTGCAGACTTCAATCTGTTTTCTCAGGTAAATTTTAGAGAGGCAGCCGTGAGCAATGCTAAAACACTGGCACTGCTCATTTGTTATGAGAAAATGGGATTCCATAAGTCTGACCATTTCTTATTGCTCTAACTCAAATTTGGATAGCTTGGTATAGCTCTTAAAGCAAATTTTCTGCCTCTTTTCTGCCTTCTTGACAAAATAACAGTCAAAGTTGTAAACCTAGTAGTAAGTGTTAGGCTGGTATAAATGTGCCTGTGTGCTCATATAAGTAACTTGTCTAATTCAAGTGAAAATCTGATTATGTTTATTGTTATTTTTGTTATTGTTGTTGTAGTATTTTTTCTTGTTTAGTCTTTGAATAAAAACAGAGGTGAAACAGTGTGAGAGGCTCACTTCTGTAAAGATATTGCATGAGAATTATAGAATTGGAAAACTGACTTTGATTCTCATCTCCCATTTTGAAATAGATAATGGAGTACTGTCACAGACTACTGAAATTATTTTTCATTTCAGCCACAGTTCCAGCACTACCAATGCCTCAGAAAATGTAGGGGCAGACAAATTAGTTTCAGTGGGAGAAAGGCTCATGATTATAAGATGCAGGAGAAAGGCAAATGGAGAAGATTGCCTTAAACATGAACTTGGCAGACTTGTTAGTGGCTGCAGATTCTGAAAGATGTGAAAGATTCAGGAAGGATATTAGGGGCTCAGTGTAATACTTCACAAATAGGCAAATTAAATGTCCAAGGCCATTTCTGTAATGTTTTCTGTGTAATGTGGGCTTTGACTAGCACAATGCTATTTGCATTTCAGGTTTTATTTGTCATATTTCTAGTGCTACCACTTCAGGTAAAGAGGAGGCTGCCGACTGAACTCAGTGCCTTTTAGCTCTTTTAAAGTTGTTCCTCTTGCAAGACTTTAGAGAAGAAGTGTGTAACTGCAGTTACATATTAATTGTGACAATATTTAACAACTTCTTCCTAGAGTTTCTGGTACTTCATATGTAAATACCTTGGAAGTGGTTCTGCCTGCTTTCATCTGATGTTTTACTTGTTGCACACACTTCTTTTGATACAAAAAGTACCTTGAGCACACAGCATTGCCAACACTGTAAATATTGGTAGGATAGTTAGTTGTCCATTCTGTTTCTCAGTAAAAATTGGTAATAAATTCATAGTAGCAACAATCTGTAATATACCTAGGTCAGCCCAAGCACTGTGTATGATAGTTTTGGTGCACAGGATACTGATTAGAACTCTGCTGGCTTCAGTTTTTTCAGCTACAGCCTCAGATCTCTATAAAAACGAGAATTGTTGATAAGATCTATCACCTTTATCCCTGTTTATATCTCCTACTTTGCAAATACTCATGGGGAAAGTGCAAGGATATCTTGGAGTATGTGCGGTGCTAGGTGTAGACACCAGCTTGTTGATGCTGTGGCCATGAATATCTGGACAATACTTACACATACTTGCTTGGATCTGCAAATCACTACATCTGGCTTTTTAACTGCATTGAGAAACTGATCCTGATTAAGCAGCCTATGTTGAGTACCAGTAGGCTTTAAGTACCAGTTGGCATGTGGACATGAGTGAGGGGATTGTGGATTGATCTGTGTATATACATCTCCAACTGCTGATGTTTCGAGTTTAGAATTACTGCAGCCGCAAGCCAAGATGCAAATGTCTTTCTGTATTCACTGAGATGAGGTTGTGCTGTCACAGGTCATCTTACCCTGTTCAGTGTTCTCCTGCACTTTAGGAGAGTGTCCTTTACCACCTAATCAGATCAAATACAAGAACTTTGTTTTGGGCGGTGTGTTCCAGTTGATGGAACTGAAGATCCGTGTGTATTTTTGGACTCAGAAGGATCCGTATAGTGCATTTCTTTAAACTATTTCATTCATGTAGTTTTTTTTTTTTTGTTAGAGATTTTGATAGGGACATTATTCCTCTGGTAGAAATATACTACATTAAAGCAATTTTATTGCTTACTTATGAGTGTAGCACAAACTGTGCTTTGTCCATGTTCATTTGTCATGGGCAGATTAATAACTGATCTGCATTTCCAGGACTTGATAGTCCAGTTCTTGTAGTAGACTCACAGTCAGCTGTTGTTCCACTAAGGTAGTGGAGTAATGACTGGGAACATCATCCGTGCCGTGCAGATAAGGCAATACAAATACTTTCAGATTATCTTCAGTAGTTGGGGTTTTCTTGTGTCCATATTTTTCTTGTGTATGTCAGTGTTTTCTGTCTTACTGAATAAAGAGTCAGTTTTGGCGTTTTGGCTGAAAATTGTGAAGCCTTGCTACAGCTCATTGCTGTGTAGGTAATTTCTTGCCCAGAGTACAGGTTTTTTGGAACTCAGATTTTCCTGTTAAAGGAAATGATGAAATGGAAGAAGTGAAGGCATACTGTGTACTGTTGCATGCTGATAGCCACATTAAAGAGTCTTCTTGCCAGAAATGCACAGTATCATATGAGATGATGCTCCTCATTAGCAGATAAAAAGGTTTAAACACCAGCTCTTACAACCCTTTCCATTCAGGGAAAGATTCTGGCAGAAGTAACTTTGATTCCACCATGTATAAACTTGTCTGATCCTTTCATTATCGTATCATTCCTCTGGTCAGTCCTAAAGATTCCCAAACCCCAGTTGTTCCAGGTTTAGTGTGTAGCAGCTTAACCACATACCTGCTAGATTTGGACTTTTCCTTCAAAGTACCTGGGTCTTAAAGAGCAGTTCTTACTCCTTGCAAATAGTTTTTCATCTTTTCTCCTTTCACTAGGAAATAGTTTTCTCTTGTTAGACCTCCACATCACCCGGGAAACTACGCCAAATTGGTGCTTTATATCCCTGGAGTCCCTTACAATAAATTCACTTACTTGTGGGGTCTGCAGAAGTAACAATCTGCTCTTCAAGCATGGAGTGCTAAAGGCCATGGTGATTTGCTGTTGGGAGCTACTGCTGGAAAGTGTTGAAAAGATAAAAAACTGGCTTTTGTATTGTTGACCACGTGTTTACTTGTTTCTGTCAACAAATTGTTTAGAGAACAGCAGTGAAAATACTCTTTGGAATGAAAGCATCCAGGAGAGAGGAAGTACATTAGCTTTGAACTTGTGTTTTGGAGTATATTTGAACAGTCTGCACAGAAAAGATTTAGATACAGCAACACAGAAGCCAAATTACATTTTGAAAATGATGGTGGCTTACCAGTGATAACAGTGTACAGCGAGTTCAAAACCAGACCCCCTTGTTTGGTAAAATACAAAGCCTGAAGTGTGTTTCCAGGCTTCCAGGCTTCAGCTTGAGTGGTTACCGAAGGTGAAATGGTGATACATTTTGGCTGCCTCCCTCCTAATAAATTAAACGTGCCTGGGAACATTCCCAGGCACTGTCCAACTGGCTCAGGACTGCTTTGTCCATTCTCTTTAGCCCTTAGCTAGCAGAGCAGGGGAGTTGCATCTGAATTGTCCAGTGTGAGCAGGTCCCAGTGCTGTGAGACTCAGAAACCTGGGAATTGTGTGGGAGAACAGTAATTGGCACAGCCTGGTGCTGGGGAATGTCCTAGCTGCTTTCTAGCATACGTGATCGTGTTCCAGGGCCTGGGAATATGTCCAGACAAGACTTGACTTAAGAGTACAGATGGTAGTACTTTATTCTCCTGAAATCTTTATGAACTAAAGCATGGAAGGGACTCTTTGCATCACACAGGATTTTGGATGCCTCAGAAAGGTAGATTTAGGAGTGAGTGATTCCTGTTTATTATGAGGCAGTAGTTTTGCACTACTTAAAATCTGTACCTCCTGTCTTACTTTCAGATGGTTTTAGTGCTGGTTAAAACATATTTCAGAATTCAGTCACCTTTTAGCACCACCTTTCAGGGATGAGTAGACATGCCTGCCCTCTGTCAGGTGATGACTTGTGTATGAATGAACATACTGTGGCCTTTCATGGAAGTACTGTGTATGAAGTGTGGATTTTAGGGTTGTGAGGAATTTAGTTTTGATCTGGTGTGCGTGTGTGTGAATTTTAAGAGTCTTGATTTATTGCTTAGGTGACGTGGGGAGGGGACGGTCTTGCACCTTGTAGGCAATGGATCTTTTATGTCAGCAGGAAGTAGAGAAACCTCTTTATTTCTTTAGACATTTCTACCAGCAAACAGTAAAAGCTTTGTTGAGCTGACTTCACTGCTCATATGGAATAATTTCCTGCAGGCTCTTTCTTCTGTGTTTGATTGTGCATTATTGGAGTTTAAGTATAGTCATGGTGTAGATGAAAAAATAAAACACTAATACTAATCCCAGCTCTAAGCAGATATGCATACCAGAAGATAGCGTGTCATGTAAACCAATGACTTTGGAGCAGTTTTGCTGCTCTGACTGATCACTTTTCTGTGCCTCCTGGCCTTGGCTGGTCACCCTCCATGGTGCTTTGAGCTTCATTCCAAGCTGTGGCTCTGTCACACAGTCCGCTTCAGGGTACTGTTTGTCTTTCTGTAGGTTGTGGAATATGCTGTCAGCTTTGAATATTTATAGAGAGAAGAGGTTAGCAATATAAAGTACTGTTCATGCTCATCTTGTTTTGTTAAGGGCTATGAAATATTGCTTTTGCATGTGCTGTATCAAAAGCCTTGTGAACCAAATGCACGGCATGTCATGCTTCCACCAGTGATGCACCCCATGATTTTGGGAATGTGTAATCTGTGTGACAGCATCAGCTTTGGAGCACTGCTTTATATGAAGGATACAGTGCTCAAAGGTAATGAGCTGTCAGAGCTCACTGTGTCAATTAATATGCAGCAGGCTTTGTGTCTGCTGATTGTTCTTCTAATTGCATGTACAGGATGCTCTATCTTACGAGCAGTTGTGGTGTGTATTTAAGGACACAGTACAAAGCAGAGATGCTCCCTGGTGTCCCACGGGCTGCCCGTGTGTCTTCAGGGCAACTACTTCAATCGTTGCGAAGCTTCTGGCAGCCCACAGTTCTGACCACATCTTAGGAATGTGGAAGAGAGAGGCTGCAGCCGTGGGCAGAATCCCTCTTTGCCCACTCCTTCTGGAGACCTGTGATGCTGCTTGAGTCTGATGTGGATGCAGCTTGTTCAGGATGCACAAGGTTGCTTTTCAGCAAGAGCAGGTTGGCTTTTCTGAAGAGCAGGATCTGTGCCATAGAATGGGCCTTCATCTCTGGCTCTCTGCTGCTCTCTACTAGGCAAAGTCATCTAGTACAAGATTTTACTTGTACCTATAATCAGTAATATATTAAAAGGCCTTATTTTATTTAATATATTTATTTGTGATAAAAGCAGGTCATTTCCACCCACAGTTACATACTCCTTCTTTGTAGTGTTCATATAGCTACAGTGAATGGAAGTGATTTGACTGAAAAGTAATTCAAAATATGTATTTTCAGCCATGTTTGTTCTCAGGTTAGACTGGGTTTATTGATTTGGGTTGCTTCTCACATGCATGCACATTTCAGCCTCACTGGGGTGGCATTAGAATTGAGGTGTGGTAGAGGCAAGAAGAAAGCAAGACCCATTCATTGCCTTCACCAGCTGCCAACACTTAGGTTTTATTAAAAAGTCAATGTGGAATTGAGGTGGTTGTCAGTCCTGAAAGTGGTTTCAAGTCCAGTGATGTGCTATCTGCTCTTTTGTTTTGTAACACCAATGAATTTTTCTCACTTTTCTTAAGCACTCAATCCAAACTTGAGTCTATTGGCTAAAGTTGGTAATTTAAATTTCAGTCAACACTTATATTTAAAATCAGAAGTTTGGTGACCTTTGATTCTTCCTGCTGCAACTTTTCAGAGGCTGTTAATTTTAAAGGCAGTGTAGCAGCCAGCCAAACTTCAGGCTGCATTCAAGTTGCTTGTGAACCAAATTCTCTTCATTTCTGAGGTGCAAGGTTTAGTTGTATGTTACTTATATAAAATAAATTGTCTGTTTTCGCTGTTCTGTTTAGTGGTCACTGAGCAAGTATGTTATAGAACTGAGCTTCATTTATGCTTCTGAAAATCTGCTGCCTGTTCACAATCCTATGCTGTTTTCTTGCTTTGTTTAAATCTGCCTCTGCTTAAGTTTGTGTCTATGACTGAATGTAACTTTATCTTTCCCATTGTGATCTGTTCCTTGAACCAGCTTGTTAAAGGCTTAGATGCCTTTCTTTTTCTCCTGCTTGATTTAGCAATTAAAGCTCTTACGTGATAGTTGAATCTTAAGGTACTACACTGTACATTCTGTTTTGCATATTTGTGTGAAAGAATATTTAGCTGTTTAATCAAGGAGAGTACAGAAAATAGTTATATCTGCTATAATGTGTTTTTCTTCAGAGTTTAGATTTCTGTTTTTTGGAATAGCAGAAAATTAGTGTGTGCATGGAAAATGAGATTAATGCTGTAGGGTATTTGAACTTTAGATTGTGATGTTCGGTTTCGGATATACATGGCTTTTGTTTGAAGTCTTAGGGCAGTTTATGTTTAGAAACAAACAAAAACAAAAAACCACCAAACCCAACCCAGAAAATACCTTTTAAAATTGAATTTTGTAAAGAACTAGGCTGAGGAAGTTTTGCCTGTTTTAAGGAACATTGCAACTGTATCAAGTACTGAAAACCTGAGAACTTGTTCACCTTTAAAAACATTTGTCATTTACCTTGAATCACTTGTTCCATTTTGATAGCCTCCTTCATATAGAAAATATAGCATGAGATGTCAGTTTAAATGCCAGTCTAACAGTGCTCTATCTTCTATGTGAAAGGAAGTATTCTGTACATTTTTCCATGTTTGACATCATGGTGTTTTGAATAACCATGTTCCATATTCATATCAATTTTTTGTTTTTGTTTTCAATTTATGCACAGCACTTGCTCTGAAATTTGGGGACTGAGTACACCAAACACGATAGATCAGTGGGATACAACAGGCCTTTACAGCTTCTCTGAACAAACCAGGTGAATATTCTGCCCTCTCTCGCATCATAAAAATCTTGTGGGAGGGATTGGCTTTGGAGGGTCTGTAATGGGATGCTTTAGCTATAAAATAGACTACAATGATTCCTAGGCCTCTCATAGTACAGCATTTTGAAGTATTTCCTTGCCACTGTAGAAATCAGTGTGTTCACAGCTGATGTTTTGACCAATGAAACTCTTAATTCTACAATTATTCGTTTTTCATGCCAGTGCTATTGAAAGAATGGGAAGACTTGTTAAATGCAAGCTCTAATGTGATTTGGTATTTATAGTAATAAAGTTGGAAAACGTAATTCTTTAGACCTAATTTTGCAAAGTGTTTAAACTGCTTTGTATGCCACAAGCTTTCAGTTAAATCATGCTAATTGGCTCTGATATGAGCTACTAAAGAATTGTTTGTAAATTCTTCAGTAGTTAATGGTGGGCAAATTCTAAACAGGGTCTTTATTTTTTCATGTCACATTACTTGATTTGTGTATTGAGGTTTGTCTCCCATCCCATAACAATCATAAACATCTGCATTTGTGTAAGCATATGCAGTCTGTCTTAAAACTAGCAAAACATTTTCAGCTGGTAGCAAGGCAGATGAAGTGGAGGTAAACTGTACAGCCCTTACAAGATGTGCGTTCATGTTTTTTGCATTGCAGTTATACTGCCATGTGGATCACTTGGGCAGCTGACTGCTTATAGGCTTATTTGCAGTCCTGTGGGAGTTCTTACGCTTAAAACCATAAAGCATCCATGCCACAGCAAAGCCTTGAGGTGCCTTTAGCAGTGGAAGGGACCATTTAAGTGTGTGATTTTATTTTTAACAACTGTCTTCTGCATTTAAAAAAAATTATATGAAGCAATCATTCTAAATACTTGGTTGGATGTAAGTGGCTTTTAATGAACTCTAAATTCACTGGCATTAATTTGAGCAGCTCAAAAATGAGTTGACATTGCTTGATACGATCATTTTCATTGCATTTGAAGCCTTTTAACTAGAGTATAAATGTCACTAGCAGAGTCAACGCACTGAATGCTGAGAATGAGCTGCCCGTGTGTGTACTCTGTTTCTGGAGTGATCGAGGCAGTCTGTAAATGCTTCTCAACGTCTTTCCCCTGCAGATCTCTCGATGGCCGTCTGCAGGTGTCTCACCGCAAGGGATTGCCACATGTCATTTACTGCCGCCTCTGGCGCTGGCCAGACCTTCATAGCCACCATGAACTTAAGGCAATTGAAAACTGTGAATATGCTTTTAATCTTAAAAAGGATGAAGTATGTGTAAACCCTTACCACTACCAGAGAGTGGAGACACCAGGTAGGAGAACCACTTCTGGCTTTCTGTGGCAGCATCTGTTTGTGTTTGTTCAGCATAATGTTTTAAATGAAAAATAAGAGAAAAGTGGTGTCCTCTCTTGATAGAAGTAGAAGATTCTTTTTGAGATCATATCCCTGAATGTTTTTAATAGTAAAGGTACTGAAAGATCTTTAAAAATGTGTTTATGAACACTTATAGGACTGCTAGCAGTTTCCAGTTGGCCAGGTGCAATTCAGATTGAATAAGGCAAAAAAATTGATTTATGTTTCCTATTATGGAATAGTCTTAAGGCACCTCAGGAATCCCATCTCTTCCAGTAACTAGCTGTGCAAATGTATTATTAGCAGTGCTAAGTTTCAGAAGATTTGAAAACATCTGAAGAAACTCGTAGGTGTTTTAGATTTATTTTTTTAATTTTAGCTCACAAACTCATGTATTTTGATTACCAATGATTTTTGAATTTTGCCTTTCCAGTCTTGCCTCCCGTGCTCGTGCCGCGGCACACTGAGATCCTAACGGAGCTGCCACCTCTGGATGACTATACCCATTCCATTCCTGAGAACACTAACTTTCCAGCTGGGATTGAACCACAGAGCAATTACATACCAGGTATTTTCTTAACTCCCACTGTAGACAGCATTTTCTGACACTGTGCCACTGGAACAAAGATGGTCATTTCATCCTTGTAAGTGATCAAATTAATTGAACTATTCACCACTAAATTAGATTCAGTTGATTTTGTGTATTAATTCCAGTGGAAATACCTAAATACTGTTGTTTGCAGAACATGATTATGCATGAAACCATACTGCTGTCATTTCACAATAGCTTTCTTGGTTTCAGTAGCTTATTTGAGATTCAGAATGCTAATAAGTGCAAAGTAGATCTTCACCTTATGCCTTAATCCTCTTTCACAAACATACAGGGGTTGCCAAATGCTGTGCATTGGAGATTGAGTAATAAACTGATGCTCAATCTCATCCTATGTAATACGTGGAGAAAAATTTTTAAGTTGCAAAGCAGTGACTTAAAAAGTGTCTTGATCTGTAGTTCACATCAATAGTGGTTTGTTTTAGCTTTTTGTTACTATTGTACGCATATTGTTTTGTCTTTTTTAGTATGAAAGAACAACTTAACAATATTGAACTGTTAAAGAATTTCTCCTCCCCCTCTTTGCCCCTTTTTCCACCCCAGAACAAACAACAATGCTAATCTGCTGCACCCAATACCCTGTTACCCTCATTGAAATATAAAATCAGTGACCTTTTTTTTTCTGCCCCAACTTCCTGTTTCCTATCTCTTCAGGAAGTCGCCTGGAGTGTAAAACCAAGTAAAGCTGAGGTTTGCTCATAAATGTTTAATGCATTCATGTTACGAATAAGCTGAAAATTCACATCTGGAGTCTCTGAAAGAATGAGATAACTGCCCCAAAACTCCAATATGTGCAATGTGTAAATTGTACCTACAGGTCTTAAGCGGAATGTTGCTTGTGATTTCTTTAAATATATCAGAGAATGGAAGTGGCATTAAACAATCAATTAATTTGACCTTTCTGTTTAATTTTAGCCACATCTGTTGCCACGTTTATAGAGCAGTTTAAGGCGCTAGAAGTTGGTGTTGCTTTCTTAACTTCTGTATACTTTCTTGACTCACACTGAGGGCTTTTGATAACATTTGCAAATAGCTTACTGGAAAGCCACCTTCTCCAAATCCAGTGCTGTGGAAATGAGCTAAACTAGTTATTCGCAGGAAGTTTGCTCAAGGTGATTTTAGGAATTCACATGATCTTCAAATGTTTATGCAGGTTACCACACCTCCTCCTCTTTGTCACTAACAGCCTCCTCCTGTGCTCATATCATGATATGTTACTTTATTAGACCTTGCTGGCTTAATCAGGAATGCTTGTTTGGGTTCTGATAAGCCTTGTGTGCCTTGAGAGAGCCTTCATCAGAGAACCATTTTCTTCAGTGGTAGGGCAGGCTCACATCTGGAAGCTTTATACTTCAGTCCTGTCTCAGTACTTGATCTGCAAGAGAGCTTGGTGGTCATGAAGGTGCTGGGTGGCCTTTGGGAGCTGCGTATTCCAGTTCAGGTTCTGGATGGGCTGAACTGCATTGGCCATACTTCTGGCAGCACTCAAGGTCTACTACCAATTTTTAGTGCCTCACCTGAGTGTTCATTTCCAGCTGTGTGGTGCTCAACCTCTGACCCTAAACTATTAACAGTACTAGGTGGAGTAAATTTTCTCTGTTCAGGCAGAGACTAGACATGGAAAATAATTTGTGCCAAAGAGCCTAGATTAGCAACTGGAAACAGGAGTCATGGGTTGGATTGGAAGTGTGTACAGACATTTTGCCACAGCTGTGGGCTTAACTATAGCTAAGGATTTGGAGAAGGGTGGAGTTCCCTTTATTGCAATGGATGCTGTAAAAATTTTCAAAATGGGTATGATTTTTGTTATCTTATTTCTTACTAGTGAAGATTTCCCTTAATTGTCCTTTTAAATTCTCACTTGAATTCTGTCACATCTATACTTAGCACACAGAATGAATCAAAGATAAAATTCTCTCAGTTCATTTTAATTTAATCAGCTGACTTAATCTAGTTTCCTCTCACTGGTTTTCTTCTGATCTCACAATATTGCAGTACATCTCAGGCATGATGCTTGTTATAATTTTATTTCTTAAGTCAAAAAGCTTTATCTTGAAATTTCTGCTATTTGGTAATAATGTAATTAAAGGTGTTTAACCCCTGGAAGTTTCAGAGACAAATCTAAGGTGATTGTAGAGGTAGTTAGCTTCAAACACCTTCACTAAAAAAACCACAGGTTTTGCCTTTAATATGTAGGAAAAGACATTTGCCCAGTTCAAAGAAAATTATTTCCTGAAAGGCAGTTGTTTAACTCGTTATCTGGATTACAAAAGAACATTTTGAATGGAGAAGAGGAACATGCATACACTCCTGTGTTTTGAAGATATTTCTGAGGAATTCGACACAGTTTCTGGTATCAGAACGCTTCAAAGTTGGTACTGAATTTACTTTGGTCTGTGAAACTCTGTCTTTAAAGAAAGCTAGTTAAAAGAATAGATTATAGTTTTAATAGAGCTTAGATGTATTAGTAATAATTATAATAGAACTTGTGCAGTGTTCTAAGTTAATATAGTTATAAATGAGTCAAATCAACCATTGTGTATTGAAGAAATATGTATTTGGGCACTGAGCTGAAAAACAACCTTTAAATCTAACAACTTCAGTAAGGTGTGGGAGGGTATCTGACCTGATGGTTATCCTACATAAAGACAGTTCACATTATTTTTTTGTGGAAATCAGCAGATGTTTTTTTTCATTTGTAATTCTACTAAATATGAAAGCTGTTGATCGCAATTGCAAAATTGTTACTCATTGTAGTGACAGCATCTTGTCTTAAATGGAACAAACAAGGATTCTGGTATTTATGTAACATATTTGAGCAACTGACTGACATACAAAAGAAGATACATAGCAATAAGGCAGGTAACATATTTGAAGTCCTACTTGAAGGAAAAAGGGAGAGCAAAATGACATTCGGATTCAGTGTTCAGGTGCTATAGAGCTCATGAAGATGTCATGACAAAATGCACAAGAATTAGATCTTAGAGCAGGTTCCCTAGTCATTTTACAAATCAGTGGATTTTTCTTTTTTTTTTATAGAAACACCTCCTCCAGGATATATCAGTGAAGATGGAGAAACAAGTGACCAGCAGCTGAACCAAAGCATGGATACAGGTAGCATTTATTTTTCATTACTTTCAAGGTTTTGTATTACTAGCTGTGATACTTCTGCATAGAAGCATGAATTGAGCCCAAAAGATGGTGGCAGTTTTCCTCTTTAAAACGTGGTGTTTTCTGCCTAAAATACCACTTTCAGTCTTTAATGAACAAAACAATTTTTGCCAGGGAAATGCTTTTAAAACATTCTGTGACATATTAAGTATATTACATTTGTTCTGTAACAGAAGTATGCAAGTCTAATTAAGACTTCACCAGAAACCCTTAAAATAGATTTTAATAGCTAATTGCTTTCAACCATTACCCAGTAAACGGGTTCATTGAAGCACAATGTCTGTTGGCCTAAACAAGTTACAGACAATCTGTGTTCTGAGAACCAGTCTTTAACTCTGACAAACTTAGCACTTCTGCCATATTTCAAATTAATTCTTGTGTGGAAGGCTTTGTGGCAAAGGTAGCAGCATTTCTGCCCTTTTATGTAAGGGTTTCTAGATAATGTGGTTGACCTTAGATTTGGATAAAGCATGGTTAATGTGCTGGGTAAGAACCTCCTGCTGTGTGTTGGCAGACTTAAGTGTGCTTGGTTAGCTAATGTTAGCAACCATTTTCAGTAAGTTGTAATCAGCTGCACCAGTTTCTGTAAGAACCTCAATATTTTCTCACTATGTGACAATAAATACCTTAATTAAAACAGCCTGACATCAGCAGTCACTGTAGGAATGTTTCTGTGAAAGCCTTTCTGTATTTTGCCACCTTTGTGCAAACTGTTGGAGGGTTCATGTTTTTCTGAGTTTTTAAATTCCTCCTCTGGGAAAGATACTTCCTCAAATGAGGAAATCTAGCTTGCTCTTTTCTGGCGATCATAGAATCATAAATTATAGAATGGTTTGGGATAAAAGGGACCTTAGAGACCGTCTCTTTCCACCAGGGACACCTTCCACTACCCCAGGTTGCTCCCCGCACTGTCCAGCCTGGCCTTGGACACTTCCAGGTATGGAGCAGCCACAGCTTCTCTGGGAAACCTGTGCCAGGGCCTCACCATCCTCAACATAAAGATTTTTTTCCCAATATCTAATCTAAATCTCTCCTCTTTCAGTTTGAAGCCTTTCCCTCTTGTCCTGTCACTACCTGCTCTTGTAAACAGTCCCTTTCCAACTTTCTTGAAGGCTCCCTTCAGATACTGGAAGGTTTTTCCAAAGATAAAAGTTTTCCTTTGAGAACCAAAAGCCAATGTGTTTGCTTGTCTTATCCACTCTTTCTTATCTGCTTTTTTAGTGAATTTGGGAAGTGACTACCTTCTCACTGGAGAAGTGCATAAATAACGTTGAGAGTGTGCACGAAGTGGCAGAGGTCTGCCAAATACAACGCTAAGTTAATTGAATCTTTTCAAGGAGGGGTGGGTATCCAGAAGTCTGGAAAATTGAATGAAATCATAATTCAGAGTAAGTGTGTGATATTCCAGAAAACTGAGGTTTCTTACTCTGAAAAACTTCATTGTAAACCTGATTTAGATAATGGTTATGCTTACTGACGTGAAATAAAAACCATTTGCTCTGAAACCTGTCTGTCTTGCTTCAACAGGATCTCCAGCAGAGCTGTCTCCTAGTACTCTCTCTCCAGTTAATCATAGCCTGGGTAAGCTGGAAATACTTACAATTATTTCTTCATTTGTAGTGACTCTTCATTATATATGTAATTACTTTAAAAGTGAAAATGCACTATAAGAAATTAAGAGCTATATTAAGAGGTGACTGTTGGGTTGGCTTCCTGGTGTTAAATATAATAGGGCTGGGTTAATCACTTGTTAACAATTACTGTATTTCTGTACTTGCTGAGCTTGTAGCAAGGAGAGTGATATATTTGTGTGTGTATAAATGCAGGAATAGCATTTATAAAATTAATAGTTTAAAAGATGTTTGCCTGTCTGTAATGCTGCCAAGACTTGCTGTCTTCCTTGTGTGTGTGTTCTGCTGCTCTTCTCATGTACTGTTTCACCTGTAATCACAGCACAGTTGTTGCTCCCACATTAGTAGCCCACCTGCTTTGATCCAGTGCTATTGCTGTGTGTCTGTGTAAGTGCCTCAGGAAGATCAGATTGCCATGGGTTTGTTTAAGGAATGGTGACAGGATGTGACAGGAAAATGCAGAACGCTGAGTAAGTAATTAGGGTAGGTAAAAAGGGGAAGCAATGAAGTAAAAACCTGAGGATACACAGGGAAGATACTTTAGTAGGGGACAATAAAGTAGCCTAGAACTATCTTTTATCTAAAGAGACAGTGTAATACAAGAGAATGTGATTTTTCATATTATTTTTTTTTTTCATTTTGTTGTTCAGTGTTTGATAGTTTAATGTTTTCTTTAATGCTGCCAATATGCTTGCAAGCTACAGAAAAGGCAACAGGAATGTCTCAAAGTCTGGTGCTCAGAGCACCATTAGCTTAATCATTTTGCTGAGCAAAATGCAAGTACTGAACTAAATGAGCTGTGGTCAGATTAGATCACCCTTTCTTCCCCTCCTCCTTCCCTTTTGTGGAAGATTGAATTCCATTCTGTTTACTGAAGTAGGTAAAAAGGACAGCAAGCAAAATATAGTTTGAGTACTCTGAGGAGACTACTGCTGTCATTTCTGGGAGAGACAAATAGCAGAGTAGATCGATCTACTTTCAGCCTCAAAATTTGTGTTAAGCTTGGTTTTTAAAATTTTTTTTTAGACTTGCAACCAGTTACTTACTCGGAGCCTGCGTTTTGGTGTTCAATAGCATATTATGAATTGAATCAAAGAGTGGGAGAAACCTTCCATGCGTCTCAGCCTTCCCTGACTGTAGATGGCTTTACAGATCCATCAAATTCAGAGCGATTTTGTCTAGGTCTGCTTTCCAATGTAAACAGAAATGCTACAGTGGAAATGACAAGGCGACATATAGGTAAAGATCTCTGATCTTTTAACTATTTAATTTCATCTTGTTGGTTAAATTATCTGGTATGACCTAGGTAGGATGTGTATTGGGTTCCTTTCACCTTTGTGCAGCCAGCCATCAGCCCTATCTCTCAGGGCTTGTCAAGGATTGTTTGGTGTCTCTGTGTCTGTGGAAAGACACAGAGTCACTCCTTCTGAAATTAGGGAGAAATGTAGCAGCCTCTGCCACTAGCTTGAACTGGGAGGAGATGTAGTGATGAGCTGAAAGGAGCTGCCTTTCCTCACTCAGTAGCCCCATAGCTGGTGTCAGCTGCAGTCACACAGCTGTTGCACTGAGGGCAGCGCAGGAGGAGCCACTCTACTGTGTGGCAGTCCTGTAGCTCACATTGCTGTTCTTGCCTTCTGGAAAATTATGGACCAAATTTGTGCACAAATGCATCCTGGGGGGCAGGTTCATGGCCCCCAGGCTCCTCAGTGGGCCACTCTGCCCTGGGCAGCATTTGTATTCAGAGTTGCTTGTAATTGAAATTTAAGCTTTATTTGCAAAATATTCCCATCTTGCTTAATTTACTGTAGTTTATAAAATGCAGAATGGACACTGATGGGATGAAATTCTGAATTCTTTTCCAAAATGGGAAAAGTTGCTATTGAGAACCCATTGTTTTGATGTGATTAAGATTTTCTTTGTAATGGTTAGTCAAGAATATTGTTGTCCACAATGCAGTGTCTGACTTTGGGTTCTTCAGTAAACTACCTTCTTTGTTGTTTTTTTTTTTCTTGGATACTTTTATTAGCAACATTTACGAGATATTTTCGTTGTTGTTTTCGCTTGCAGCGAAATTTAAGCCTCTTCTGTAGAACCAACTCCTTTTATGCTAAGTCCAAATGTCAAATCCAAATGCTTGTCTAATGAAATTTTAGATGTGTGGAAACCCAGGCTGTGCCTCTGCTGACTGGTCAAAATGATCAATGATGAGGAAAAACAAAAATCAAACAAAAATCTCTCTTACTCTTTAATAGAGGAGCTCACATTTTGTTAGAAAAATTGTTTTAATGAAAAAGGTGAATGGAAACTATCACCTATAAAGTCGCTGTTAATTATAAATAGTTCTCTCTGGGAGATAAAGTGCACATTATTTACTTTCTGCTAGAAATAAACCACGCAGATTTGTTTTCCACTCAGAGAAACAGAACAAAATAACAATTTAAAGGTGGACAATTGAGGTTTTTTTTTTCACAGATTTTTTTTTTTTTAATAAGGCTAAATGAAGTCATACTGTTTTTGTTAAAGCAGTACAGGGTATGCAGTGGGTTGTGAAATAGTGTGGGTGCATGCAAGCAGAGAGTGTTGCAGTGGTGATCTTGTGTTTTCTCTTTTGACCATAGTGGCCTGTGCTGCTTCACATACAATGCTTTAATACTGGCACAAGTTATAATTCTGTTTTTATGAACACTGCTTCTGAGCTTGGATTTGGTTACAAGCCATTATACGGCTGGAAGAGGCTCTTTCACTTTTTACCAAATATTATTCTGCTTTTCCTTCCTATATTGTACATTTGTGGGAGAAAAATGCAATTTAATTGTGTTCTGCTCCTGCTACAGCTGTCAGCACAGCAGTGAGGTCCTGTAGATAATTGATTTCTGTTTCTGTTGTAAAGAAAACCTTGGCCCTCTCTGAAAAATAAACTCCCTTGTTCCCTAATCTGCTTGTGTCATACCATAACAAGAGTTCCTTTGGATTTTACTGCAGGCAGGGGAGTGCGTCTGTATTACATTGGCGGAGAAGTTTTTGCCGAGTGCCTGAGTGATAGCGCGATCTTTGTTCAGAGCCCCAACTGTAATCAAAGATACGGCTGGCATCCTGCAACTGTGTGCAAAATTCCTCCAGGTTGGTAGACTACCAAAGGTCTCGTGTGAAAATACCCAATGGAGGTATTCACTAAATGACATTTACTTCCCTTTTTTTGTAATTTCTTCATGAAAGATGAAAAGAAAAGATTCAGGCTTTTGTGTAGCAGACGCAAGTATATTCACTGACTGTACTTTTTTGACTTCTTTATAGGATGCAATCTAAAAATCTTTAATAACCAAGAATTTGCTGCTCTTCTGGCTCAATCTGTGAATCAGGGCTTTGAAGCAGTTTATCAGCTTACTAGAATGTGTACCATAAGAATGAGCTTTGTTAAAGGATGGGGGGCTGAATACAGGTAAGAAAAGAAAACCCTTTGTTCTTAAATATGGAATTAATAGTTTTTTGTTCTTTCACTACTATACCATTTCTGTCCGGCTTGAAAGCCATTCATACACACTTCTTGCTTCTATTGTGGATATTCTTCCTGAAAATTGAACCCATATTTTCCTTTTTTTTCCCCCCTTCAGCTATGGAACTGCTAAGTTACAAAGTCCATAAACTGTTCCTAGTGTTGCATTGAAGCCAACTGTTGAGCAAGGAGTGTCGTCAAAGTTCCGTTCCCGTGCTCACCCCTGCTGGCTTGCATGTTGTGGTGAAATCTGCAACATCATTTTGGAGTTTCCAGTTGGTGCTGTGAGATTATTTGTTAGACTTGCAGTCATTCTGGTCTCTGTCCTGTTCTGCATGTAGCATGAGTTCCTTAGGCTGTGGTTCAGGATGGTACCCAGTGGAGAGACTTGCAGTGCATCTTGCAGAATGAAATAGCTGGAGAGCTAAGGGATGGCAAGTATTTTGGAACTGGCAGTGGAAAAAGCTTTGCAAGAAAGAGTAAGAGGACTCTGTTTATGTAGTAAAACTTCTAAAAACAGTTCTTTGAGTGGAAAAAAATAGCATTCTATCTGCTTTTGAATGGATTCCAATTGTGTTCTCTATTAACACAAATGAAAAGCTTTAGTCGAGGACAATGCCTGTTTTCAATGTAGTATGGAAATTCAAGAAGAGGAGGAATTGACTTCTAACTGAGCAGTTTTAAAGATTTCATTATTTTGGAGAGCTAGTGCTGTGGTTTTAAACGAATTTCTTAAACCTCTCTAGAAATTGTCCACTGAAAGAATGAAGTCTGACATGTCAATACCCTAATGCAATACATAATGATTTTTTTATTTAAGCTATACCATTTCTGAAGTTGAATAATGATATGTAGGCTCCACTTGGGTTGATTCCTTTACCTACTCTTGAAATACATATATGTAAATAGCAGTGTCAGAATGTGGGGGAGGTTTCTCAGCTAAATGAAGCCAATTTTGTAATAGTCTAATGAGAAATTTGAGTAATGGAATAAATTGGTACCTCTTTGTTAGGAAGAGATACACAAGAAAAAATCTGGCTCAGGTTTAAAGAGCTATTGGATTTGGATCTGAAGGAGTATGTATACACAGGCATAATTAAATACAACATTCAAATCTGAGCAGAAGAAAGGCTTAATCAGTCAGATTATGTAGAGGCACCTTGAAGTAAGCAGTGTAAGTGCTCATTTAAAACTGTGGGGAGGCTTTTGTTAAAGTTACTTCTGAGTGGGGAGAATGTTGGTGGTTGATCTATAAGCTGTTTGTAGACCATAGGATTGAAAAAGCTGCAGTGGTAGCATTGCCAGAATAACACAAAAACTGATTACTGACTCATGCTGAACTAATTTCTTTGCACCTCTCTTTAAGATGATGCTAATAAATTACTGATACACAAAGCTTGTAAATATGCTGCAGTTGGGATTAGAGCAAGAAGAGGTGGCTCTAACGACACAACCTTGAATTTAAATTAATGTAGTCTGACTTGACAAAATGGACTAGGAAACACTGTAAACCCCATCACTCTTGTTAAAACATCTTCATTATTATGTGCTTCATTATTATGCCAAAAAAACATTTCTCATAGAATAGGCTTAGGCAAAGGCAAAGCATTACTTGCATTTTAGGCATATGTGCATAAATGTGCAGGTATGGCAAGATGATACGTTTTATAGGCTTGGTAGACAAAATACCTAACAAAGATTTTTGTTTTGTTACAAATTTGTTGGCCCAAATTTGGCATGGTAGAAGTTCAGATCACCAGTCAAATGTTCATTTTATTCATGGTCCAGGATCACCTTCTAAAGAAAGTTCAGCAGAGGTAATTAGTGATCTTTGAACTGGAAATCTGTGGTTGAAGAAGCTTAGATTTTAGCTTTAAGATGGTTGCTCAGTGACTGTCGCTATTTTGTCAGTTTTTACCAGCCTGGTGCAAAGTGATGATTGTTGAACAGAACCAGTTGTAAAATTTTGAGAAAGTGTGTTGTGAAACACACTGTAGTGGAGCTGACAGTGGTGGAACAATGAACTTCCTTCTTTGGGAGAGGATTCAAGAGTAAATGGAACTGTATTTCCTGTGGTTTAGATTTGTTTTTCTATTGTATCACTTAGTTCTGTCATAGGCATTCAGGGCTAAGATAACTGTTTGGTAGAGTGCTGAAAGAACACAGACCCCAGCTGCTGTCTGCTCCTAGAAAATGTGAAACTTGTGAAATCAATCTTCACTGTCTTAATCTCTCTGCCTTTTCAGTTCAGTTCCTCTGTTTATATAAACAGATTTCCTTAAAGCAAAGGGCTGCAGTGCTGACAGTAAAAATGAAGGAGCTAGGTTTGTGTCTGACTAATCTGCTGCCTTTGAATCTTGGGATAGCTGGAATTACTAGGAAAAACTGGCTTAGCAACCAGAGTCTTGCCAATCTAGTCAGGGAAAACTTCCATGCCTGGAGTGGATACAGTGAAATAGGATTTCTCAGGTAGTTTGTTTTGTCCAATACTGATTTCTTTACTTTGGAGATGAGAAGGAAGGGTTTTGAACAACAGGTCTCAGAAATAAAGGTACATGAGAGAAAGAATGAAGCTTTTATGGTTGTCTTTATGGTTCAGCTTTACTGAAGTTTTCTATATAATGTTTAAATAAGGGCTTCTATTGTGGAAAATTATAGGCAACTTAGTATAGCAGAGAAGGGAAACACAATTTCTACTTCAGTTGTTTGTGTGAGGATGTTGCATGTTCAAAACACTTGTAGAAGTGTAAAATTACAGGAAATCAGAGATAAAGTTTGGCGTTCCTTTGAGATACCATCACTTAGCACAGTATAACCACACACCATGTTTTGATAGTGTTTCTGACGACATCTGCTGATTTCCTTGTACATTCATCATTTATATTTTGCTCCAAAAAGCCAGAGCTTATGATCACCATCAACATTGTGCTGTTTGTCCATGGTGACAGTGCAGAGCCAAGGATTGCTATTCCGTATTTCTCAGTAGTTGTCTACAAAATTCAAATCCACTTACGCATGCAGACTCTTGAAAGGTTGAGATACAGCGGCACACAGTTGTTTGTGGTGTGAACACTGCATCACTTGGACAGCCTTCACTTCTGAAGTCTTCTGCATCACTTTAACCTTCACTGAATTTCTTCTTAGAAGTAAGGCTCTTGGTGTGGCACTTGAAGGAAGTACTTGTGTTGTTATTCTCCAAGGTGAAATATCCTTCATGTATTATGGACAAACATGTAATTACTGATGTGTCTTATATATGTGAAGTGCTCTGGGGCTTTTTTTTTTTTTTCTGGAAGAAGTTCAGTAACAGTTATGGTAATGGTTGCAGATTTTTATATCTCTGTGTACTAGATATGGATAGAAAGATATTTAATCACATGATGCAGAATTTTGTGGCAGCTGAACCTGCTTTCTGGCTGCAGTGAGTTGACCCTGGCTGGATTCCAGGCAGCCACCAAAGGATCTCTCTCACTCCCCTCCACAGCTGGACAGGGGAGAGAAAATAGAGCAAAAGTTCATGAGATAAGGACCGTGAGAGACCCTCACCTAATACCATCGTGGGAAAAACAGGCTTGATCAGAGTTATTGAAAGAATTTATTGCTAACACAGGCAGAGCAAGATAATGAGAATTAAAACACCTCCCTGCCTTGCCAGCTCTACCTTCTCCCCCAGCTGCAAGGGGAGGTAGGAGTGTGTGTCTTGGTCAGTTCTTCACATGTTGTTCCTGCCACTGCTCAGGAAGAGAACTTGGAGTCCTTCCCCTGCTCCAGCATGGGGGTCCCTGTCACAGGAGACACTTTTACATGAACTTCTCCAGTGTGAATCCATCCTATGGGCAACAATTCCCCATGAACTTCTGCATCATGGGGCACTCTTCCATGGGGTACAGTCCTTCAAGGACAGGCTGCTCCAGCATGGGCTCCCCTCTTCACACAGAGGGATCACAGCCTTTCTCAGGCATCCCCCTGCTCCCGTGTGCGCTCCTCCAGGGGCTGCAGGTGCATCACTGCATCCCTGTGCCCTCCATGGGCTGCAGGGAAATCTCAGCTCTGGCACCTGGAGCAGCTCCTGCCCCTCCTTCTCCACTGCCCTTGGTGTCTGCAGGGTTGTTCCTCTCACATGTTCTCACCCTGCTCTTCTGTGGCCACAATTAAAACTGGGCAACAACCTAATTTTTTTTTCTTAAATGTTTTATCCCAGAGGCATCACCATTCCTAGCTGGCCCAGCCTTGACCGACATCACGTCCATCTTTGGAGCTGCCAAAGGATACCTCTGCCAGACATGGAGGAGGCTTCCGGTGGAAGCTCCCCTGCTACCAAAACCTGGTGACACCAACCCAATATAGTGACTTTTCCCTATTCTTTGTTTTCTAGGCGGCAGACAGTAACAAGCACTCCTTGCTGGATTGAGCTTCACCTGAACGGGCCTCTACAGTGGCTGGACAAAGTATTGACTCAGATGGGCTCCCCTTCAGTTCGCTGCTCCAGCATGTCCTAAAACTCTCCTCTCTCACCAGTGGGCTAATAATAGAGTCCAGTCAACAGACTTAATATAACAGCTCGTCTGTCGTAGTATTTGTGTGTGGTCCCCATGAACTGTTTACTATCTAAAAAGGTTTTTTAAAAATAAAAAAAAAAAAAAGGAAAAGAAAAAAAAAAGAAAAGAAAAAACAGCACTTGAGGTCTCATCAGTTAAAGCACCTTGTGGATTCTGTTTCCTATACTCTGATACTAGATGAAAATTTAGTGTATAGAAAAGCCTTCTTCAGAAAGAAGGGACAGTTCTAAAGACTCTTTAATGGTGTTTTTTATTGGGTATATAATTGAGTGTCCTAATGGTTATCAATAACATGAATAGCTAAGTATATATACAGATAATGTATCACGATCTCAAATATCACAGTATTGTGCTGTTCTACATTTTAGTTCCCATAAACAGCCATTTTGGTTTTTGATTTGGGCTGGTATCTCTTAAAATTCCAAGACTTTGCTCCCTTTTTCTTTTATATTTTTTTAATATAAGCAGGTTTTCAAGTTGTCCTAAACACAAAAAGACTTTCCTTATAGAACAGCTGAATTTTTTGCTGCGTTCTTAAAGAGAAAATCCCTCCATTGGAAGGGAAAGAAATGTTTTGAGATTCATCTGTGAAGTCTTAAGACACTTTATATACTTAATGGGGCCTAAAATGAATTCATGTTACAAATTCTGAGTGTCCATCACACTAGCAGTCTACTTTTTGATACCCATCTGAGTTGATGCATCTGTTGCCAGCAGTGTTACTAGCAGTGATGTAATTTGGGACTTTTTTTGTACCTTGGATCATTGAAATGAGTGGTTTTTCTCATGGACTGAGAATTTACCATGGCTTTGGATTTTTGATTAAGTGCACAAGGTTATTGGCTTACCCCTTACATCTGTATTTTTTTTCATTGAATAAGTCTTACCCCTTATCATCTGTATTTTTTTCATTTTTTCATGTGTCACTAAAAATAATGGGGTTTAGTTTTTGGAGCCGTATACCTTGAAAAATCATTTCCCGGGGTAAGCTAGACTCTTTTTGTTTAGGTTTTAAATAGATGCAGCTTCTTAACATATTTCAGTAACAGAATTTAAATTTCTTATCTGAGTCGCTTTTATAGTTTACTTACACACCAGATCATACGCATTCATTATGTCATAATGGGCCTTGTTATTAAAAGTAGTTGCTTCTGCAAAACCTCTAGAATAGTGGTTGCTGAGGTATGACCAGCGAAGGAGGACTTCCAGGTTCTTCATGACAGTGCATGTTATTGTGAACCCTTGGACACTACAGCTGCACCATATTAAAAATATTCTGAAATATATTCTACAAATAAGTCTGGGTTGGGGCTGGGTTGGGAAACTGTATAGAAGGGTTATTCTGACTTGAAAAATACACATCTTACTAACAATCTTGTGATCTAGCTGTCTGTCATTCTTTTGTTATTGTGGCAGTAGCAGGATTGCCTTTGTCTGTTTTTTTCCATTGTTTCATCAATTACACTAGTTCTGTACTTTGTAAGTACAGCTAGTGATAACTTAGCTTCGAGAACAAAAATGTGGCCAGTGTTACAGCTTTTAATCACTTGACTGAATTGATGATAGTGATGGATATTTTTATGCCATAATGACTAGGGCATAGAAGCAATACCAAAAAATCAAGCCTTGAGAAAATGGGCCAGACACCTTTCAAAAATTGGCAAAGCAGTTACCAGTTTGTGCTAGTTTTACCAGTAGACTAATGTATTGGTAGAACTTGTGAATTTAAGAGATAAGCTTCATGCGTGTTGCATTTGCCTAATATGTGAATACACTAATAAAAGTTTTAATTCTCACAATGGCTGTTTGGTTGTTTTTTGGGGTTTTTTTTAATTAATTGTTGTCTATATTTTTTTGTTGAAGGTTAGGAGTTGCCCTAACCCACCCAGTTAAATGGTACAAGTGTTCTGCATGTGGTGGGTGGAAAGGTAGAGTTTAGATCTTGGTACCACTTTCCAAGCAGCTGTTGTGGAGGTTCTGGATTTCTGTGTGTTTGGTGTTACAGACTCCTACTCCTGATGGAGTTTATTAAAGCAGTTGTTTTTCTCTGCCACAATCAAATTGCATCCTACTGTCTCAGGTGTTTACTTTCACCTGTGAGACAGATAAGAGCAACTTGTCTGGGTCAGACTGACATTTTTGAGCAGGTTGCAGCTTGAATCAGTTGGGTGGTCTAATTCTGTGGTCTCCTTGCTGTGGATTTCTGAATATGCCTTTCACCTGTGGCAGTGTTAGTTGCTTTGCCTTGAGCACTGCAATGACCTTGATTGCCTCTTGTCAGGGCAAGTACTTGCAAGGAGAGTGCCAGGACCCTGCAGACACTGCCTGTGGTGCAGGACCATTCTGGCCTCTGTTGAAGTCACTGTTTCTGACTTCTGCTAGTACCACTGAAATGTTCTCCTGTTACTGCTGTTCCAGCTACGTCTTAGAGGCACGAGGGAACTTACCTGTTTGTAATGTTTACTTGTCTATGTTTCATTTAAATGCCTTTGGCAGTTCTTGACTAACTTTAACTTACCCTTGTTTCTTAATCCAGTGCCTGACTTACCCCACTGCTGTTCTGCTCTTCTTCAAAATCATGCAGATGACCTCAGCATCTTAATGCCCATGGTACATAAGGAATGTGACTTCCTCACTCTCCTCTTCTGCCAGTCAAAGTACGGATGTCTAAAATACAAATAAAGTGAATTATTTTTTTTAATGAGGCTGTTTTGCAAAAAAAATCACCTAGCAAGCAGGGAGTACTCATGCCGAGATGTTCTCAGTAAAGTATGGGGAGGCAGCTGCTTATCTGTATCACAGAGCTGGAAAAAATTCTGTACAAACTTTGTGTAAGCATTGACTTTAAAATTCCATGAACTAAGGTTCTGATCTCTCTTGTCACTAATCTAGTGACAACAGCACAAGGTGGTTGATGTAAACATCCAAGCCTAAAAATTATTTTGGAGGTGCCTTTTGGCATTTTGGGAGTCACGGAGTTGACTTTTTAGAACCCTTCCTCCAAAGAAAAACTTGATTTAATTTATTAAGTTGTCCTAGGGTTGGCTTTGAGAGCCATGTCAAATGCATGGACTTTTGCATCTTTAAACTGTGAGAACTGATTGTAGAGTGTCATTATCTCTGCATGTTTCCCCCTTCCTTTTGCATGTGGCTCCTTTCTTGGTGGCAAGATCCCTGCAACAGGCATTCTCTACTCACATTTCTGCATTTTGTGTGGAGTGCTTTGACATCAGGTGGTGCTATACAAATCTGGAACACCACGAGAGCTATAGTGTTCTTGTGATTTTATTACAGGACATTGTGTTTAACTAGATCTTAACCTCCTTGAGGCCAGTTGCAGGCAAGGAGAGTAAATAATTTAACTTCAGACTTCATTTAAAATTGACAGGGAGAGGTAAAATCTGAATTTGGCTGTCTGGTAGCATAGGCTGTTGGCCAAGGAGACTGTTTTAAGTGCATAAAGTAAATATAAATATCTGCCTTAAGAGGTTCTCTGATGCTATCAAAGTAGTCAGCTAAGATGTTTAAGAATAATAGGTTTAAACTAATTAACACTCAGCTAGAAATCACAACTACTATACTTCATCAAGCTCTTTGTTTTCATGTGTCCAACTTTTTTCATGTTGAAGTGGGAGGGTGTGAAGTTTGGGGGTTTGATAATCATCTGCAGCTCAGAATAGTTGGCACAATGAACTGTGTTTTGCTTTAGGCTTGAAACTTGTCACACTTCATTGTGGTTACAGATTTTTTTATTTTTTTTTTTAGCACTGCAAGCTGAAATTTTACTGCAGCTGGGTTTTGAGTTAAAATATTGTGAAATACAGGATTTCACTATACTCCACCCACATAGTGTTTTACTTGAGTATGAGGCACTGTTCTTTTTACCAAAACACGTTTGGCTAACCTAATTTCAGGGATGCTGAAGCTTCAGTGCTAGCTCTAAAGCATCAGTGAGGTACTGTCTTTGTTAAAAAAATTATAAAAATAGCAAGTAACATTCCAGCTGCATTAGGAACCACTTCAGGAAGACAGGAAGTTCCACCAAAGTCAAATCCTGTGGTCCCCCTGTCAGGCCAGCAATAGGAACAGATTCTGCCCCCGCATGTCTTGGTAGGATTAGCGTGCACTGCGCACCAGTGTTGACCAAGGTCTTGTATTTCGTGGTTCTGATTGAACATTATTTCATTGCCAGGCATTATTTCATTGCCAGGCCAATGAATCCACATAGTCCAGAAGATGGTTTTCCCTGACTTCTACCTGGCTAGAGGCAGGGCCCCTCTAATCCTGGTTATCCTTCTTTTCCCTGGGCATACAGAGGTTCCTTCAAGGGGATTGGACCTATCATCATCATCATACGTGGCAGTTTGGCTACGGGCTACTGGAGCCAATTTCTATATGGTGGAACTTCTTCTCTGAGTCTTGCCCTCCTTCAGTTCACGTACCTGTTGTGCCAGAGCAGCTGTGAGTCTTCCATCCCACCTGCAGATGTTTTTCCCACAGTTGTGCAGGAAGAACCACAGCTCATGGGGTGTTCCTTCTCTCCCTGTCTGGGGGACTTCTGCGTTTGGTACAGAACTTCTCATCTGTACTTCAGAGATTTGGAGAAAGCCCTCTTTGATCTCCTCCCTGAGTTTCTTGTGTTTCTCCTCCATCTTGTCTTCTAATTTCTGCAGATGTGTTTCCACAGTTGCGATTCTTGCATGTGTTGGGCCATGCACAGCATCTGCATATGCACAGAGCTTCTTTGTCATATCCAGCACTGTCTCATCTCTGTCATCCCACTTCATTGTTGTTAAAGTGTATTCTTGTGGCTCGAGTCATACAAGTTTTTACCACATCACGGATGTACATGGTACCAAGTCTGGATTCCTAGTATCTGGGTCATCCAAAAAGACAATCTCTACTATTGCCATTTCTCTCAAGCACTGAATCCCTTGTTCTATGGTCTTCCAATGGATTTGCTGCATATAGAGATCATCTGCACACAGTTACCTTTGAGCCACACTTCTCAGGACCCATGCCCAGAGGCTGTGAGGGTCAGCCCCCCTCATCATCCCCTGGTTGATAACGGGATCATGTGACAGGGACCCCAGATGCCTCGCTTCAGTGCCATCCAGAACTGTAGCCTCACCTGCAGCATCCCACAGACGGATTAAACAACTAATTATAGACTCATCAGGTCATCAAGTGTAATCCTTTCTTAGGCCACGAAGGTCCTTCAGGGAGAAGGGCTCAGCAGCAGTGCCTTCTGATTTTTGATCAGTTGCTGGTCTTGAGGGTCCTTCCCCTGCATCACCATCGTCATCTACTGCCCAATAGGTTTTGGTTTTGTGTTTCATGCCTCTCATGGTAGGAGCAACAGACATTGGTTTAGGCTCACTGCCTGGTTTAGCTGCTGGCTTGGGCTCACTGTCTGGCTTGGCTGCAGCCTGAGTGACTGGGGTAGCTGCTGATTTATCTCCCTGCCCTTCAGCATCTAGCAGCATGCAAAAAGCATACGCCAGGGCCCAGCTTATTGCAATGAGATTTTTCTCCTTAGTGTCATCATGGTACTTCTCTTCCAGATATTTCCCCATCTCATCTGGGTTCTGAATCTGTTCATGGGGAAATTCCCAGGCTATAGGTTTAGAAAATTCCATCAGGGTCTGGTCTGTTCTCTCCCATTCCCCCCACCACTCAGTGTTTTCCACAACTGGGTCCATGCATGGGTCAGATCAGCCCCTCTGGACATCTCAGCCCTCATTCTAGACAAGCTGCAAACCCTATAGAGGAAGCTTACCACATGGAATACCAGTAAGGTGGTATTTCCTTGGCATCCAGGGGAAGCTGAACATTTTCCAAAAGTGACATAACAGATTTAAAGGAGAAGAAGGAAAGAAAAGGCTGGGAAGCCTCAGCCCCTGCTCCTCCTCTAACAAACTGGTTTCAATTACTGATAAACCCCCAAAACATGCACTGGAACTAGAACAGGGGGTAGGGCGAAAAAACAATAAACCATTCTAACAAACCCCAGCACCTTTGTTAACTCCCTATAAATCATTATCACCACACCCAGCAAAATAGCTACTCTAATCCATGCCCCTCTGCATGCCAGGGACAATACTGGAGCTCTCTCTGGATAGGACAACATCCCAGGGATCAGAAAGGTGTTAACACCCCAGACAGGCCTAGGGAGTAGAGAGACATTGTAAACTCAAGTAACATGGTGGGTACTGAGTTGCTTAATTCCAATAGAGTAAGTGAAACCAAAATGCAATCAGTACAGGCTTTTTCCACTTTCTGGAGCCACGTGTTGGGCGCCAAAATATTTGTCCTGGTTTGGGAGAGATCTGGGAGGAAACTTCCCTAAGGGGTCTCCTCTAAAAAACAAATTCCAGCAGTCCCTCCCCCAACCAGTTCAGGAGAAAAATCTCCTTGGAGTAAAGTGGAAAAAGCCTTTGTTTGCTTCACAAGCAAAGTACTCACAGACATGAAAAAAAATAAAATAAAATTATGAACAAAATTAAACCAAACAAAATTAAACAAAAATTAAAACAATAAAGCCTTCACTTGCTCTGAAGTGATGGAAAATTCAGAGAGCCCTTTTGTGGTTCAGAGAGAGTCCTTCTGCAGGTGTGGCTCAGTGTCTCCAAGCTCAGCCTGGCATCCAGGCCCAGTGTGCAGCTTTCGGGTGATTGTCCTGGTGTCCTGGACCATAGGAAAACCACACAGTTCCAGAGGGGAAAAAAACACCAGCAATCCTGGGAAAACTTTTCTTGCCTTGGCTAACAAGGAAAACCAGTGAAAAATGCAAAGAGAAACTCCTGATCTCTCGCATTCTGCACTGCTGTGAGATTGGAGAGAACTGAACTCTTACCTCCATGTTTTCAATACAAGCTGCAAAAAAATCTGCTCTCCCCACTGCTCTCTCTCTGGGCCTAGCTTGAAGCTACAGGACCATTTCTGGGCACACAACAGATCAGGTGATAGAGGGTACACTGCATCATAAAGTCACCCCAGGACACCTGCTCAGAGACTTAATTTGCACCTTGTCTGAAGCTTTATCACTATTAAGAAAATATTAATGAAATGTGTTTTTCCTGACCACTTAATCTTGGCTAGTGAACAACCATCATAAACCATATTAAAGGAGGGCTTTTAAATAACTCTTCAGTCATGTTGGTCCTCTTTTCCGTATCTCTTGGGTAAAACGTTCTCTGAGTAAGGTTGACATCTCTTCTCTTGGGAAAGCAGACTGTGTGGAGCAAGGTTCTTCTTGTCCTGGATTGTCACAGCTACAAGAACTAGAACCAAGGCTTCAAAGCTGAGAGCAGTCTTTGATGTTGCATTAGCTGTTGTTTCATTAACTGTAATCAGGATCAAATCTAGTTAGCTAGCAGAATAAAAATGAATGACAATGGAAATGTAGAGATGTCAGACCTTGGTGCTCTTGATCCTTCTCCCCCATGCAGAAGATCTAGTCAGAATGGATTTGATAAAGCCCAGTTGCTTGTCCTGTTTCTTTTGGAATAGGATCCAAAGTGTCTATGGGCATAGACATTCTGGCCCTACTGTTTTCCCAGCAGGGCAAGGTGAAATGAAGCAAGCTTCTGACACTCTTGATTTTTCTGTCAGCAGCAGCATTTTTGCTCTATTTGCTTGCCTAAAACTGTAGTAAGGTATCATAAAGAATTTATGCCTCATGAATTAATTGAGCTTATGAGCAATGTGTACCTGAGGCTGCAAATTCAGTTTGATTTTAAAACTTACTCTGCTTTAAAGTCTAGTTTGCTTGCCTTTTCATTTTGAAGTAAAATTCCAAGAACAGCTGTTGTGCACTTAGTGTGGAGGATTATTGAACGTAGGTTGCCAGCAGTTGCAGTTTATCTTTGGGTAAAGAGTTGGATGCTCTCCATGGGTTCATATTTAATCTTGGAGAGGAGCTGTTTAGAAGATGGTCACCTTTGATCAAGGAGTAGCTACACAGTGAGACCAGAGCCTCAAATATGCAGCCAGTTTCTGAGAAAACTGGAGTAGAGGCAGGTCAGGCTGTAGAGCCAAGTCCTGGACCAGGGAACTGCAGACCTCCCCAGCTACCTGCCACACACTCAGAACTCCTCAGAGATACCCAAGGGCTGGGCAGATACACTGGAATTGTCTAGATGCATGAATTACTTTGAAATTACACCAATGCATAGTGAATTTAGAAGCACTTCAGAAGACGTGTCTCTTCTGTTTTTGTTGCATGTCCTTGAAGGGTGGATCTGCAGAATTCACAGAGTGAAGCTGAGAAAAATGTGTGAGCTGTGTGGGGGGGGTTACTCAGCACGGATTCCCCAGGGCTTTCACACCTGTGTGTTGGTGTATGTTTTCTTTCCCCTGTGGGATCGCTGATAAAGTCTGTGGTTAAAAACAAAAAGCCTCAGGCAGCAGAGGTGAACTTCTTGGGAGAGGGGCAGGACTTGATCACAGTGAAGCTCTGGGAAGAATCACACTGATCCTGCTGTGCAGAGATTTGTGAGCTGCAGGAAGAATTACCCTGCTGGGTAACACCATGTGGAGGACAGAGTGCTGTCACAGGGGTGCTAATTCAGGCAGGCCCAAGTGAAATTTCCTACAGGCCTCAGCCAGGCTGTTCACAGATAGAATTAGCTCTGCTGTGTGCCTGTGCTGTGCTTCCTCGTGTGCTTGGTGCCAAAGCTGGCAAAGGCAGAGGGAGCCTGGGCTGGTCTCCCCTACAGGCATAAATGAATGAAGGTCAACAAGGACCACTTGAGGGCTGAATTAATAATCACTACCCAGGCTGCCTAATAGTGGAAAAAGTGCTTTTGGCTTATGCTTTTGTTAGTGTTCTGATGAATGGCAAAGGGCATTAAGTTTGGTAGAGGTGCTGCAAGAAAAAAATAAAAATAGCTGTAGTGAGAAACAAATATCTTTTGGATGAAGAGCTGTCAGGCATCTGAGGAGCTCAGCAGCTGTCAGGCACTGAGGCAGGCTGTGGGTTGGGATGCACTGTGGTCACTCTGGAGTGTCTACCTCCAGACTGGACATTGCTAGCAGGATCCTGGTTACAGGAGATGCATCTCCATCGTGGAGGTGTATATTCATAACTCAGCATCTCTTTCGGTACTTGGGCCTGGAAAGTGATAACATTAATTTAGAAACAGTAATCTAGACAAGTACACTCATCTTCTACAGCTTCAGAAGTCTGAGAGTCCAATGGGAAGAAAAACCACAGCAATTAGCAATGCTGCTGTTGGTACTGATGGGAGGGAAAATGTCTTCATAATGCATGCAGACTTTGAGGTTTGTGCAGCGTATGAAGTTAAAATGGGCAAAGAGCCAGGGCTGAGAAACACTAAGGTTTAGTAAAACAGGAAAACTGGTGGAGCTGAAAGAAAGAATGAGAGGGTGGCTGATACTCAGCTTCAGCAGTGATACATGGTCACAAAGGCACCCTGAGCAGATATCTGAGTGCTTGTGATACGCATCTGCTAGTTAAAGATCATAAAACTAATTTTCCTTTTGTTACAGCACTGAAGGAGTTGTTGGAGCACAGAAGCAGGTTTAATGGAAATGGGTTTTGCATCTCTTGTTGTCAAAGCTGAGGCTCAGTGTAGGTTCTTCTGGAGCAGCTTGAATTCAAGACTGAAGAACGACAGGACTTGCCCTTTCTCCTGACCACAAAAATAAGCAGTCTTATAAATATATAGAAATAAATAGCCCACAACCTCTGTGGCTGTTTGCTATAATAATATAATAATGCACGAATTTTTATTCTGAAGAAGACATTTTTTGCTTTTTCTTTAGTGCTTAGACAATTCTTGGGAGTGTTCAAGTGGTCCTTGGCAAATAGTGTGTCTCATCCTGTAGCATGAAGGTGTTTTGTGGTGGGGTTTTGGGAGGGAGGGTTTTATTTTTGAGGAATTTAGAAGAGACTCTGACTTACTGAAAGTCTGCAAGAATTTTTTATCTCCTGATTTTGCTCTTAAAACACTTAAACCCAGAGTTAGTGGGTTTTTGCGTGACAGCAGCCATGCTTGTAAAATGTGGAGAAAACACTATGCTCTTCTGAGGCCCTGAGGAAGAATATTAAAGAGGAAATTTTTCCAGAATATCTATTTGCCAATAGCAGGAAGTCCTATTAGGAAGAGGGGTTTAAAAAACAGCTTCAAAGTTTTCTGCTTTAGAACAGGGTGGGGGAAGTAGGAATGGAATTAGCATGCAAGTAACAGTCCAAATATTTTAATTGTGTTTGGATTGCACTGGGTTGAAACTTGTCTGGCTGATGGACCAAAGCCTTGATGAAGTGAAGCTTGAAGAGACTTAATTTCAAGCACAGGACACTTGGTCATAAATGTGCATTGTATTTTTAGCTTGCTGTGTCAACAGACACCCTTGTTCTGTGTAGTTTCATCTGGCTGACAAAAGCAGTGTGACAAAGGTGTTCTCTCTCCACTGAAGATACTTGGAAGCAGGTCAGCCATTTGTTGAATTATTGATTTTGTGTGATGTAAGAAGCTAACTTGGTGCCTCTGGGAGGGCAGCTCTGATCTCTGTGCCATCCCAAGGACACAATCTCAAGGTCAGTACTCCCATTTCCCATGTGCACATTCACACATACCCTCTTGGACCTTATTTCTGATCATCTTGTTGGAATCAAGGGGGTCTAACAGAGGTTTGCTGCCGTAATGCCATAATTACATGATAATGACCATAATTCGTGTATTCTGTCTGAGTTCCATCCACTGTCATGAGTTTACACAAGTGGACCCTTGGGAGTCAAAACCCTTCAGCTCATCCAAAAGGTGACTGTAAAACTTTGGGATCTGTTTGTAGCTAGTGCTTCCCCCAGGCATGCCCTGAGGGCTGAGACACTTACACGAGCAGGAAGATTGATTTGTCCTGACTTTGGGATGATGAGCAGAACTTTGGGAAGTTGTATCTCTCACCTGGGATAAGCAAAGATTCCCCATGTCTGCTCCCAGTCCCCAAGTCTGGTGCTGTCAAAAGAGCTGGGCAGGTTTAGAAGATGTCCTGTTAATTAGCACTGCAGTAGGTGGCACTGGTCATACCAATTGCTGTTGTGTCTGACTGCATGTCTAACAAAAAGTAAAGGCAGATTAATTTCCAGCTGTGGCCTAAGGAGCTCCAGTGTCCTTGCAGAGGGGGCTGCTAGCCTAAATTTGCCATGACCCTGCCAAAATCCATCTCCATGCACGAGCCAACTTTTGAAAAGGATTTATATTTCTTTGATATTAGGCCAAATCATTGAAAGCCATCTAATTAAGGAAAAAGTCATCTAGTTAAGGAAGTGATTAAAAACAATGGAGGAGCAAGGGAGTAATTTGTGGATTTCTTCCCATGGCATGGAGTGTTTTAGTGGCAGATCCAGTTCAACCCAAAATTCATGTACAGGATGCTGATACTGGTATGCCTGCATCCAAGGAGCTCTCTCTGTAAGACTTTTCCTCAGCTGTGATTGAGCCAGTTCTGAAACTGATGATTCCCAAGATGTGCCTTTTGAGGTGTACAGCAGGTGTTCCCCCTCATTTTACATTCTCTACTGCCCTGTAGAGCACAGAGCAGCTGGCTTTGGTGAAACCTTGCCTTTCACTGAGTAGTATGGGATTTTTTAAATTTTGTGTTCTTGTTATCCATGTGGTCAAGAAAATGTCAACTCTTTGACAAGGCAGGTCCCTCAGAGCCTCCTCCCTACAGAAAAGAGACTGATTAAGTGCGCAGATTTAAAAGGAATTAAGTACTCATACTGAACATGATCAAGGTAATACCATAATTTCAGAAGTTAAAAAAAGAGATCTCTTTTCTCAGCCTCACTCCCTTAGAAGGTGTTTGTAGGGGTTGTTCCATCCAGAAGAGGCATCAGATTCTCTCCACGCGGGCGTCAAACCTCCACCGCCACGGGAGGGAAAGTGATCTGCTCAAAGTCTGTGCGGAGGAGTGCTAAGGGAGGCAGGCTGTGATGAGCAGTATCTGTGTGCAGATGGAAAGCAGATAAGAGCAGTCAGTGGGTAGTGTTTTATGCCCTTGTTTTGCTGGAGTCCTCGGGTACTTCTCACCTGTGTCAGCCCTAGGTGCCCTCAAATAAGGTTAAACTCCCGGGGAGTTTCTCTGTTGCCATTACCCGAGGATGCATCTGCAGCACCCGCATTTAAACCCACGTCTTCCTGCCTCCCAGCCTCAGGCTGATCTCACCAAGCCACAGTGTTTTTCTGACAGGGCACCACCGTTGGCAGCCCATAGCTCTGAGTCATGGAGACTCTGAAGTGACTTGTGTGTGGCTACGGGGCTGTTTTGCTTTGTGCCCCCTTCCTTTGGCTTGTGGAGCTGGTTTGGTTTGAGCCCAATGAGACCCATCAGGGTCTCTCTCCTGTCCTTGGTGAATGAGGCAGTGTTGGAGATTTCTGGCTTTCTGACCAGCTGAAATGGGACAGTATCATCTTCAAAGAGGCAAAATAATGAGAAACAGGTGTTGATGTTTATGGAACTGGTTGTACAGCAGTTGACTGGCTCTTTTTGCTCTGGGTAATCTGGAATTTGTAGATGTGACACCACTACAAGCCACTTGCTGGGAGGGTAAAAGGTTTTGCATAAGACCTGAGGACCTTCACTGACCTTGATTCCTTTTGTAAGAGAAGCTCATTTGACCTTGGTCGTTAACCCAAGATGTGTTTCCAAAGAGGTCCAGTAGACAATCTGTGGACTTCTCACCTCACAGAGAAGGTGGGTGAGGATGGAAGGTGACACAGTGTGCTGTGTCACTGCCAGCAGGGTTCGAAATACAACCTGGAGGTTGTAACAGTGGAGAACTTTGAGGCAACAAAAGCAAATTCTCACCTTGCCTTTCATGTTGTGTTGAGAATAACTCATAATTGAAACAATTTGAGAATTGTTACTCTTGAAAAAAAATCATGCTTTGTTGATTAAAATGCTTTAAGAAGTTTAAAATATCAAGAAATTTATTGAAGAGTACTAGGTGATAGTTTTCAGTTTACACCAGAGAAACAAACAAATTTTTTTATATTTGGGTAAAAAATGGAGAGGGAAATAAAAGCACCAAGCACTTTTGACAAGAGTTGAAATATTACATGGGGAAGTGTTGATGATGTGGGGCTGTTGAATGAAAGCAAAGCAGACAATTTGGTCCCTTGGCCATCATTCCAGGCAGGCAGCCTCCCTCAGCTGATGTCACCCTATGTGTCTCCAGCTATTTCAAAATTAAATTTTGCTGACAATGCCTTCTGCTGAATATTTCTCTCTTTGAATCTTCCTTCCCCATGTAACATGGAAATGATCTCTTTCCACATGGGATGGGCATTCAGCTCTGAAATTCCTCCAGCTGTGATTGTTTACATCACAGTAACTTCCCAAAACTGCTATATGAATTCAGGCATCTCTGTCCCTACCTCTTAATAACTGGATGGTCTTGTCCTCTAAAATTTGTCTGTGCTATGTTGTTCTTTAACTCTCCAACTTCATTTTTTTACCAGTTGGGGAAGCAATCTCTTGACCTGTGACATCTTCCCGTCTCAAGATGGTTTGTCCAAAACCCTAGGTCTCACCAAGCCTCGGACAGCTAGAATTTGTGGAGTAAAAAAGCCACAAAACCGCAATTTTAAGGCATCCTGCAGTGATTGCAGTCAAGTTGATGCAGTCTCTGGAAGGTGCCAAAATTTGATTGGAATCACGTATTACTGTGAGAATGGAGTTTGTTAGAGCATCTTGTGGCTCTCTTGCAAGGCACCCTTGTCTTCCACAGGTTTCCCCTGTGCTGAACTTGGTGCTGCAGATGACATCCCAGCCAGCCCCGTGGTCAGATGGTGTCTGTGGCCATGTGGCCTTTGCTCTTCACTCGAGGTCTCATCCTAAGCTTTGCTCCAGGTGCTCCCAGCTGGAGCTGTGCTCTCTCTACTCTCCTGCCAGACTTCCCCACAACAACCTGGTCACTGAGGCAGGACCTGTTGGGTGCTTGGGAATGAAAGCCTGGTTCTCCCTGGGTTAGTTTTAGCAAACACCAATTTTTCTGGTCAGAGGAGCTCATACCGGCAACTTCAGTAGCCTTGGCATGGTCCTGGTAGACACAGAAATTTCACATTCATGCCCTGGAGCTCTGGGCTGTTTTAAAAAGCATCCATGCAAAGCTTTCTGGTCTGTCAACCATCGTTTGCTATATCAAAAACGATTACTTTTTCTTCTGTCAGGCAGTCCTGATTTCCCTGTGGGTTTGGGGTAAAGACAACAGGATTTCCTTGTCTCAGCAGCTTCCCTCCTGCTTGTCCTTGAGTGCTCTAGAAGATGATCTGAGTGGAGTTTTGCTTTATTTCCCATCACATAGGGGATCTATTTTGAAATTATTTCAAAGGCATGTGATGTGGGATTAGCCCAATGTAAATAAACCCAGCCTGCTTATTTCCCATGTGGTTGGCAAAGGTGGATGCCTCCGCTTTTGAGCAGGGCCATGCCCAGGGTCACTCTGAGATGTCTTGGATTGCATGGCTGAACTTTCCTGGAATCTCTCAGGAGGCAGAGTGACAGTGATAGGACCCAAGAGAATGGCTGGAGTTTTGTCAGAGGAGGGTTAGGTTGGATATCAGGAAAATTATATCCTGCCCAGGCTCCCCAGGGAATGGTGACATTCCCAAGGCTGCCAGAGCTCCAGGAGCATTTGGACAGTGCTGCCAGGGGTGCCCAGGCTGGGATTGCTGGGGTGTCTGTGCAGGGCCACAGACCAGGGAGCTGGACTTGGATGATATTTATGAGTCCATTCCAGCTGAGGACACTCTGTGATTCTGTGATTCCTGAGCTTTGCTGTTGCTCTGTGCGGCTCTGAAGAAGTCACCACGACGATGGTGATGATTGTGGCCAGTGAAGCAGAAATCTGGAGCCAGATTTCAATGGCTGTCCCTGTGTGCAGGGCCCAGGCTCTACTCCAGGGGCCCAGCAGAGGAACAGGCAGGGACTGAGCCCAGGGTGTTCCACCTGAACATGAGGAGGAACTTCTGCCCTGGGCAGTGACCAAGCACTGGACAGGCTGCTCAGAGAGTGTGAAGCCTCCTTCACTGGGCATATTCCAGAGCCATCAGGATTCAGTCCTGTTCCCTGTGCTCTGGCATGTCCCTGCTGGAAAAAGGACGTGGGACCAGCACCCACTGCAGTCCCTTCCAGTCTCACCCATCCTGGGATCCTGTGGCTTATTTTGCCCTCTTCATGTTGCAGTCTGCTGAACACTGGTGTCCCTGAAATCTCTGTGGGATAATCTCTGACCTCCTGATTTGACAGAGATTTGCCCACTTGCTTCATCCTGAGTCTAAATTTCTGTACATCACAGCTGGGATGTCCTACAGGTCTCCTTGTTTGCTAACTCCTCTTCCCCTGTAGTACTAGAGGTCAGGGTAAGGAAAGGGTGTCTCCTAGAAGCAACTTTCCCCTCTTCCTCTTGCAGCTTCTGAGTATTTTGGGACACCTGGTAGAGCCAGCAGCTTGTGTTTCCCCTCTGGCTCTTTTAAGATCTCCTGCCCTGGCTGTGGCTTGAGCATGTGTGTCCTTCATTTGTTTTCTTGGGCTGTCGTGAGGGGATGGAGGAAGCCAGGCTCCTCATGGCTGACACAGCTGAGCTCTCAGGGAAGGAGCATTCCTTCAGAGGAAGGTCCTAAGCTCCTCTTAGCCCATGTCTAACTCACCCAAGAGGTTGATCCTGTCATCCTCCACACCTTCTCCAAGCAGAGTCCCCTCACTGAAGCGCTGAGGGTGCTGGCAGTGCTGGGCTGAGCAGCTCCACGGCTGCGTTTTGGAATGACCCTCTGCCCTTGGGATTGGTGGCACTTGGGGACCGAGGGGATTAGGTGGGGATAGGATCACGTGTTGGTGAAAAGCAGCTGTACGTGCTGGTTGGCGTTCCCACCTGCGTGTGTGCAGTCTGCTGGAGCTGGATTTCTGTTGTGTTCTGTTCTGAACTGTTCTGAAAGAACAATTAGAGAGATGCCACAGACCTTGATCCACCCATGCACTGAGCATGGTGCTGGTCCAGGCTCTGGAGAAGACATCTCACCCTTTCCATGTCTCCAGAGCTGTGCTGGGGTGGCTGCAGGAGGATACAGAGCAAACCCCCCAATCAGCCCATGAATAAATCTGTAAAAATATTGAAAATAAAGCAATTTTTACCATTTAATGACATATGAGGAAGATGGGGTTTTTTTCACACTGAGGGTGGGCAGGCCCTGGCACAGGGTGCCCAGAGCAGCTGTGGCTGCCCCTGGATCCCTGCAGTGTCCAAGGCCAGGCTGGACAGGGCTTGGAGCAGCCTGGGACACTGGAAGGTGTCCCTGCCCATGGCAGGGGGTAGAAATGGATGAGCTTTAAGGTCCCTTCCAACCCAAACCATTCTGTGATTTTGTGAGGTCTTTCAGCTAAATGGCAATGGAGTGTCGGGGGGGAATGGAAATAGTGAAAATTCTTTAGAATTATGCAGTGCCAATGGTCACTGGTGCACTAGGAACTTATGGAAATGATGCACACCAAAAACACCTCTAGAAAAGGGATCTGGGTCATGTTCGGTTTTTCTATTCTGATTATAGCCAACTGTCCTTGCAATTTAAATCACATTTTATGGGGAGAAAAATTTGTGGTAGCCCCAAGCCATGAAAATTCAGATTTCATTTTATTTTTTTAAGAAACGAAAGCACACAGCAAAAGTTGAAATGAAAAAGCTAATGAAACCCATATCCCAGCAAGCACTTGCACTGAAACTTTATAAACATGGAAGAAAATATTCTTAAGTAAGCTAATGCTCCTTGAATAAGGAGGACTTTCTGTGATCCACTCTGGCAGGGTTTGAACTATTCTGTATTTCAGGCAGTCAGGAAAATAATGAGATTTTTATGTCAAATAATATTTTTCATATATTTTACTTAAAGCAATTCATTCCAGACTGATTTCTGAGCTGCTGCATCTGTTTCATGATATGCATCATTTTTATACTAGCTGTAAGGATCCAGATTCCAAAATTTTTAGGGTTTTGGGTTGTTTTGTTGTTTTTTTCCACAGATAAATGTTAATCTGACAGGCAGGGCTTTCATTTCAAGTAGAAGGGTAAATATGTGAAGATTTCCCAGGAAATTTAATACACTGCAAGCTAAAAAAAAAACCAAAAACCCAAATAAACCACAAAAAAAAAAAAAACCCAAAAAGAAAAGGGATGAAACCTCAAAATGCAGATGGGCATTATCACTGTAATGTTACGGATGGGGGAAGCCATCACACGTTGGATAAATGCTAGTTGGGAGAAATAATTTTTAAAATTCCTGTCAGCTGGGACAAAAGTTATGTGTCTAAGCTCCCCGTGGCCTTGAGAAGCCGCAGAGAGACGTACGTGTGGCAGAGCACATCAAAACACCCCAGCTCCGATGGCGGGGAAAGTAAATTAAAGGAACAGGTTTGATCATAAACCTCCTGGAAAATATGAGGATATTAAAGCCGGCTGGATAATTAGCATAATTACATCATAGCAAATGCAAAGGAGATCATCTTAAGGGATATTGTATTGTGGGAGCTCGGCTTCGACTGGTAGTGCATGTTGAACGACAGACTAATAGACTGCTCCAGGGAACAGAGCAGTAAAATCTTGTTATGAATTTGTTTATCAAGAATGCAGAGATAGGGAGGAACAGTGCTGGCAGTTAGTTGGCTGAATTATTGCTTTTTTAACCTTGCTTTCAGCTGATGGTCTTTTGTCAACACCTGGGCATCCTATTTACTTTAGGGGCAGAGGGAAAAACAGGAGCTGGCAGAGGGCCTTGAGGCCACGAGCACTTTGTGCACCTGCGAAGCAGAGGACAGTTTTTGTGGCTGTTACTTTCTCTCTCTCCTCTTGCCTTTGCCACACTCTGGCTCTGCTGGTGTTTCAAGAAGTGGATCTGGCTCCTGCACCAGTGTTGATTTGTTTTCATAGAATCACAGAGACGTTTGGTTGGTGGGGAAATTTCATCCAGCTCCAACCCCTATATCAAGGGCAGGGACACCTTCCACCATCCCAGGTTGCTCCAAGCCCCATCCAGCCTTGCCTTGGACTCTTCCAGGGATGGGGCAGCCACAGCTTCTCTGGGAAACCTGTGCCAGCTCCTCTTTTCACCAAGGTGGGAAGAGGAGGGCAACTTAGAGATGATCAGAATCTACTGGGAAAATTTAAGATACTTTCTCCAGTATCCTGATTTTCTGCTTTGTGTGTTTTCTGAGTAACTTGAGAACATCCCCCATGGGTTTTTGAGTAGTCATAATTGTGCCTGCACTGTTGTCAGTCCAGGCTCTCCCCTCCCATGGCATCTTGAACCCACTCAACAACGATCAACAACAACTTCAACAATTTAGGACGTGTTTAACAGAGGATTGATCTTGTCCAGCCTTCAAGGGTCACCTCAGGGAAGATCCACACCTCTTGCCCTGCCACAATGTGAGCTTGATGTTTCTCCTCTGATATTTGGTCTGCCACCAGTGAACCAGCAACTTCTGGCCAGCCAGGAACCAGGGGTTCAGCCTGGCGTGGGGAATGTGGCCAGTGTGAAAACTCTCCCTGGTGGCTTTCCCAGCTATGGATGGGGTTGAAATACAATGGAAAATCTGGGAATAAATCCCTGGGAATAAATCATTAAAAATAATAATGCATTAGCCTGGGTTATGGGTGGTACTTCATATCACAATGCAGCTAACACCAAGCATCTTGGCAGTGTCCTGGGTCACAGAAGGATCAGGTTAGTTGGCTCCTCCATCAAACTACCAAAGTTTTTCTGCACAAGCATGTTCTGTCTGAGTGTCAGTGCTGGGATCATACTCTGGGCTTTTGGTGCTGTTGCTGTGGTATGAAAAGTACTGATTTACACCCTTTAAATGATCTACTGCTTCCTACAGGAGTGGAAAACAATTCCAAAATCCTTTACAAAAGCTGAAGTTTCAAACAATCTTTGCAATTCTTCTCCACTCTGGTGAGGCCCCATCTGGAGTTCTGCATCCAGCTCTGGGGTCCTCAGAAAGCTGTGGAGCTGCTGGACCAGGTCCAGAGGAGACCATGGAGATGCTCCAAGGGCTGAGAACCTCTGCCATGGAGGCAGGCTGGGAGAACTTGGGTTGTTCTCCTGTAGAAGGGTCTGGGGACACCTTATTGCAGCCTCTCAGTCCTTAATGGGGTTCTGGAAGAATCATGGACACAGATTATTTCTAGCAGGGCCTGATGTGACAGAACAAGGGGTGATGGCTTTAAACTGAAGGACTGTCAGTTTAGAGTACATGTAAGGAAAAAGGTCTTTATTCTGAGAGTGGTGAGGCCCTGGCACAGGGTGCCCAGAGCAGCTGGGGCTGCCCCTGGATCCCTGCAGTGTCCAAGGCCAGGCTGGACAGGGCTTGAAGCAGCCTGGGACAGTGGAAGTTGTCCCTGCCCATGGCAGGGGGTGGAATGAGATGAGCTTTAAGGTCCCTTCCAACCCAAACCATTCTGGTTTCAGATTATTCAGATATTTCATGATTCCAAGTCATGTGGCACGCTAAGAAGATGCACTTGCAATATTGGATAGGACCTTTTTTTTTGTCTGGAGCAGCTTCTTGCTGCTAAGTGGGAAATTAAGGTGTGCATTTCTTTTCTTTCTCTGCCAGCAGCTTCCCTTCCAGTGCATTTAGCACCAGAAGATCTTCCAAACACTCTGGTTCCCTGATGAATGTGAATCCTGCCCTGTGTTTTCTTTGGCATCTGTGCTGGAGACTGCCAGATCTTGAAAAAAAACCCCAAAACATCAGGAAACCTTCTGGTGCTGGTGTTATGCCAAGGTAGGTGCTAGTGCTGAATCGTGACACTGCCTAAAACCTCTCCTCTCCTGGGGTGGGATTTACAAGGGAAATTCTGGGTAGAGGGATCAATAAATAATGCTGCTTTCCCAGGTGGGATGAGATCCAGACCACAGACTTGAGAGACCAGAACAAGACCTAACAACTAACTGTTGAGTCTTGGCAGCCTCTGGTGTCCCAAAAACCAGCTTGTTCCTGGCAGGGGGGAAAACTCCAGGAAAAACCTTTCCGTGTCCTCAGACTCCCGTGGCTTTTCCCGTGTGACCAAAGGCCAGGCGGTCGGCTGCCCGTGGGCAAGATGGTTAAACCCAGGGGGAACGCGCTCGGATTTCGCAGCTTTTAGCTGAATAAAGTGAAATATCCACCTGATGGCAGCAGAGAACGGGGAATGAGAGAGCCCGGGCTGGCTGCGCGGTCGCCAGCCCCGCTGGTGCATCGGGGGATTCCCAAAACGTGAAGCTTGGTGATGGTCCTTTCATGGGCCGGGATGTCCCCTGTCCCTGGGAGAGCTCGCTCACATCATCCCTGTGTCCTTCTGGAGGGGAAAAGGCCGTGTGGGGGTCAGGTACCACTTTGGGGGTGCCGGGGCAGGATGGAGTGCCTGGTGTGGTTGGGGGACGGTTTCTGCAGATGGAGCAGCGTCTCCAAAATGCATATGCAGAGGGCTGTGGTGGCACAGCTGCGGGCTGGGTGCCCGTGGTGGCTCCGGACATTGTCCCTTCAGCACGATCCTGGTGGTGCCAGGGGAGCGGGACGTGGGTGGAGAAGCTGGGAATTCGGGATCTGCCCGTGAGGTGCTCCAGCAAAAGAGCCCTCAAAGCAAAACCGGGGAGTTGTTTTAGAAGGGAGAGAAGAGGTGAAAATCAGGAGAAGGGCTGGTACTAAAGCACGTCCTGGGGAAAAGGGCGAGACCAGGGACCACAGCTTGGAGCAGGAGCCTTAGTGCAGAGCACAAATGGCTCCTTCAGGCCATGCCACCAGCATCTTCCCAGGATTTGCTGGAACAGACAAGGATGTGGGACTTCCCACGTGCCACAGGGTCACGGCAGAAATCTGTGGCACATTGTACTGAAGATAACTTTTTTTCTCTTAACTGAAACTCTTGTTGAGGAATAATCCTCATCCTGTGACTTTTAACTTCTGTTCTGACAAACTGTTTGGGTCATGGGGAGGGGATTTAAGAAAAGTTTTAGGGAATGTCTCAAAGGAGCACTTTTTAAGCAAAATAGCTTTCTGTATCTGAAATGTTTTCCATTTTGAATTTGATTCTGTTGGGAAAAAAATACTGTTTTAAGGGCTCCATTTGAACAGAAGTGCAAAGCCTCTCCTGCATCTTCCCTCTCCAAACCCTGCTAGGATGTCCCCACCATTGCCATCAGCTCAGGTCACCAGCCAGGAGAGAGGACCATTAGCTGCCATAAAAACATGGTGCTGCTTCATCCCAAAGCCCCTTCCAAAACCAGCCAGGGAGTGGAAGACTTTTGCCATCCCAAAGGTAAATCCCACGCCTATCCCTAATGCCTAGGCTCTTGTTTTATGTGTTTCAAGGGAGAAAATTTTTTAAAAAAACAGAAAAACCAAAGGGGAAGCAAACCCCAACATAACTGTTCAAAAAACTATTGCATTTATTGGAAACTACTAGGAAAAATTCCTCTGTGGAAAGGATTGTCCAGCCCTGGCTGAGCTGCCCAGGGCCGTGATGGAGTCCCCATCCCTGGAGAGGCTTAAAAGCTGTGTGGATGTGGCACTCAGGGACATGGGGCAGCAGTGGGCTGGGCAGTGCTGGGAAATGCCTGGACTGGATGATCCTGGAGGGCTTTTCCAGCCTGAATAATTCTGTGATTCTGTGCTGGCAGAGTAACACAGGTGTTGTACAAACTTGAAAAAAACAAATGCAGAAGGTCACTGCTGCTGCTGTTAGCTTTGAAGAGCTGGCTGGGCTTTGTGTGATTACTGGCCTATTGATGAGAATAATTAGAGAATAGTATTTATATCCACACGACCTTCCAGTGACCAAGTAATCAGAGCAACAGCACATCATTGATTTGGTGTCGGGTGAAAACACAGTTGGGAACACGCAGTGACCAGCGGGAGGGCAGCCTTGTTTGAAGGCCAGGGAAAGCTGAACAAGTTGATTTCAAAGATAAGCTCATTCTGCATTCAAAGTGAACCTTTAGCTAATAATGTTAAATGCTAACAAAAGAGACTCTGGTCAGTTGCGGGTAATAAACTATTAATTGGAGCTTTGTCAGAAACGACTCTTGACCTTTGAGACAAGACAATGAGCAATTGGGGGTCCTTTGTTTCCATGCTCTTGACTCCAGCAGTGTCAAATGTTGGATACAGGTGAGTTATGTTGTTCATCCCCTTTGGGAAAGGTGATGCCCGGTAATTTGAGGATATTCAGCAACTTAGAAACTAATTAGTTTAAAATTAAATTTTCCACTCTGCCAGGCCAAGCACAATAAGACAAGGCCTTAAGACACAAGAGAGCACTTTAGAAAGGAGTAAAGGGTGACTGGGCACATGGAAGATCCCAGCATGCCTTTCAGGCAGGTCCAACCATCCTAATTAGGTGGAACACAAAACTGTCCCCCCAGCTCCTGCAGACTTCAGCTGCTGCCAGTGCCTGTGGGATCCCAGAGCCCTGAAAACTGCCAGGCCTGGGGGAGGTCCCCCTGGTATCCCCAAATCCTCCCCATGCACCACTTTTGGCATGGTCTCTGCCCACCTACACCTTCAGCTGTATTCAGCAACTAAGTATTTTTAGGATTGGGCTCTAGTGGAGTAAAGCTTGCTAGGTAGGAATATACTCTTGAGTGTCATCAGGTTATAATTAATTTGTGTTGCTACAGAAAGGTGTGTTATTTTTTTAAACAAAACAAAACCCAACAAAACAAAAACCAAACAAAAGAACTCACCCCGCAAAACCACCACCAAAAAAAACCCCAAACCAACCAAACAAAAAACCCCAACCAACAGAAAATCAACCAAAGCACAAAAATCTTCCTGGATGTCCTCAAACTACCTTTTGAAATACAAACAAGCCCAGGGAATGGTTATGTTAATAATGCTAAAAGCTGTTCCCAAGCCCCTACTCCAAGCCAGCTCTGCACCATCATCCTCTGTCTTGTGGTTAACATCGCTGAACGCTGGAGAAACTGTAATTGTTCATAAGCAAAGTAGCACTTCCCAAAGTACAGTATTTGTTTAATGGATCATTAAACCAATATAAATAACGCTGAATCATGCATGGAAGCAATGAGGATTTAAATGTAATTACACTGGGAATCTTGGAGTGTGACTGTCCGCTCTCGGAGGCTGGGGTTTGGAAGGGAGGGGATTAAACCAAGCTCAGGAGAGGTTTAACTCCCCAAATCACCCTTTTAAATGTTTGCATTTCTTTTCCTCTTAAAGAGAAAATTTTGAGGATGGGCTCTGACCTTTTTACTTTGGTCCTGGAATGATTTCCTCTCTAATGATTTCATCAAGATCAGTGACATTAAATTAAAAAGAAAAAAAGTAAATCATTGCTTCTATAGCTGTGGGAGTTGTTGGCAGTGAAATGAATGGAAAAAAACCATGCCAACTCTGGAGAAGATTTTGGAGTTGTCCTAGTGTATCTGACATCCACAGATTCAACTTCCAGAGGGGCAACTCAATGACCATTTTAGTTGACCTGCCAGAGAATCTGCTTCAGTTTTGACTTGTTCGGGTATGTAGTTTGGTAGCTCACTGCAGGGCTTCTTGGTCTACAGCTAATTTATCTTTTTTTCTTCCTTTCTTTCTTTATTTCTTTTTTTTTTTATTTCTTTTTTTTTTCTTTTTCCTCAAAAGAAGATCTCAGCATTGCAGGTGGAGGAAAGAAGCTAAAACCCCATCTGAACCCTGGTCATCTCCAATCACTCTGACCTTTACTGCATGGGGAGATAATTTACTGCTCTGAAAATGCTACTTATCAGCCCCAGTGCAGCCTCCCTGGCTGGTGCAGACATGCAATCAATGGAAGTTTGTTACTCTGTTCATTATTACTTAAGCTAACATAAACACATTTGCCAATAATCAAAAACATTGCACAGGAGAGCATCGTTGCAGCAATAATTTCCATGCTCTGTATACAGCATGGAGGAGCACTTGGGGGCTCCTAACATCTAAAATCTAACTCTAATCTGAGCAGTGGAAAATACAGCATCTTCAGGGTCCTCATCTCCAGGACCCTGAGTTTTAAAATGAACTGTTGGGAACCCCTTGCAGAGGAAGGGCTCATTCAGGCATAGAACCCACATACAATGGTTTGGGTTGGAAGAGACTTTAATTTTCATCTCATTCCAGCCCTTCTGCCACTGTCAGGGAGGTCATCCACTAGACCAGGCTGCTCATGGCCCCATCCAGCCAGTCCTTTGATGCCTGCTGGATGCATCAGGAGGACACGAGGTCTTCATGGACCTCTGCTCCAGGCCCCCCATGCACTGGAGAGAAGTTAATATTCCTCTTTTTGCATCAAGAGCTGAGTTCTGGGCTCTCTGCTGCATCTTGGTATCTAAGAGCCTGGATTTTATCCTTCCTGTGCTTCTGGATGCCTGTGGGTCAATGTGATGTGGGGAGAGGGTGATCCCCACGGAGGGATGCTGTTCTCCAGCTCTTGCTTGAATCCCTACCACGCTATAAACAACATCTATGAAACCCTAACCTGCTTACTGTGTCCAGTCCACTAAGCTCTATTATTTTTTTGGACATCTAGAGGGACCTACCAACCCCTCTCGTAGGTCCTCACTCCTCCCCACTTTAACCCCAGCTCTGCAGCTCAGTGCTGTTTTTGGGCGCCAGCAACATCCAGGGGATGCAACCAGAGCAGGCTGTGACACCCAGGGGTGCCCAGTGTGTGGGATTTCCCCGTCTTTCCCTGGGAAGTGAGAGGTGACAGCTTCTCCCACCTCCCCGGACCTGGAGAGGGCAGCAGAGAAAAGCAGAGTGTCCTTGGCTGCGAGCGCCTGGATGGAGCAGGAGCAGCTGCGTTGCAGTATCCAAACACACTTCTCTGTGAGGAGGGTAATTTAGAGCAATTACACCGATTATTATTGCTTTTCTAATTAGTGCTTTTCCTACAGAATTAGCTGAGTGTTTATTAGGAGCCGCTTGTTGCCAATAGCTTAACTGCTTCAGTACCAGTTTTTATCAAACATTTGAGTGGCTTAATTTTATTATTATTTTTTTTCCCCCCTCCCTCTGTGTGTAACTGGTTTTGTTATCTGGTTTCACATAAAAGCCCCAATTAAATATTCATTTTGCTTTGTTACATATGGCATTAAATTTTCATGAGCTGTATGTTCTCCTTGAATTTTGGGGGGGGGGGGGGTGGGCAGGGAGGAGAGGGGCAAAGTAACCCTTATTCTCTTAAAGGCAGGGATGCACATGTGTTTTTTGCTTTAGTGACAGTGAGAGGACTGGGAAAACAAAGGAAAAAAAGAAAAATAAATCAACAGAAAAAGGCTTTTCTCACATCTCTCAGAGTAGAGATCCAGCCTGAAACCCACCAGCTTAAAGGAAAAAAAATTTGTGAGGCAGGTAGAGTTTTGGTGTCCTTCTTTGCACCGTGGCACAAGGTTGCAGCATCAAGGCTGATCCCAGGAAAAAAAAGTCTCCTTGGGGGCAGAGAAGGTGATTTTTCACTCTCAGTGCCTTCCCCCCATCTTTTTAAGTGTCTTTGAACAAGTTTTGTGGGTCTGCAGCCCACACAATCCTTCCTCTGTTGAGTCAGGGTGTGAGCTTGTATTCCTGGGAAGGGGCTACATCTTAGAAATGCAGAGGGAAATGGTTGGGATCAGCAGTGGCTTGAGCAGGGGATTAACAAAATTAGCAACAATTAAATCCTTCCACTCCTCTCTGATCAGGGGGTAAGGATTTTAAAGAGCAAAATTCTGACTTTTGATTTTGGCTTTTTTTTTTTTGAGCCATGAAATTTAAGTCATAGCAGCAAAGATAAAACTTGCATTTGAAGCAAATTCTTTTGATATATCCCATAAAAATCCAATTAAATACTTTCTCCAGAATAATACTTGTTCTTAAGACACCTTAGAGTTTTTTGTTTGGTTTCTTTTCCTTTTTTAAAAAAAAATTATGTGTTAACTATCAAGGGGAAATGTGGTTTTGTTTAATTTTTTGACCAATTCTCTTTGGTCATTTCTTAAGCAGTGTCGTGACTTTGTATGAAATTCAAGCACCCCCATCTTTATCCTTAGAGAACAGTAATGCTTCCCAGCTGCACTTCAAATTGTAAAGGGAAACAAAAATGGGAAAATGAGGAAAAAGTATTATTCTCAGTTTTTCTTCCTCTGCCCTTGCTTTCAGGAGGCAGACAGGGGCGATGGGACTTGGAGCGCCAGGAAAAAGCTGTCACCTTTTTTCCTCCTATTACTCTCAAAATAAGACAAAATAATACTGTTGTTTTCAAAATCTTGTAGTATGAGTATTTTTCATGAGTTTTAATAGTGATATTGTGGGTTTTAACACAGGATACAGAGGAATTCCCATGCCCTGCAGAAGGTGCAGGGATGAGAATGTGGGCTTCAGATCTTAATGAAAGGATTGAAATTATTATCCATAATAAAAAAGTTTCTAACTGGTGACATTTCTGCTAACTCTGGGTGTCACAACCATGCCTGACTGCCTGTTGTGAGCGTGAAAAGCTGCCTTGAGCAAGGAAACACATTTTTTCCTGTTTGAGGGTAAAATAGGTCCAAAGTATTTGTCCAGCAAACCAAATACCCTCGGTGTTTCTGGATGTGATCTGTACAACTGATTTTATATACTGTAATTAAATAACAAAATGCAACATAATTTAAGTAAAATTTTATGGTTTTGTGTACATCTTAGACATTATTTATTTATTTATTTATTTATTTATTTATTTATTTATTTATCTATTTAAGGACATATTTCTCCACAACATCAGGGCTCACGGAATAACTACTTGGCAAAACATTGACCAGAATACCAAATCCTCCGAATTATGTCCTACTTATGGGTTTCCAAAAGCGAGCTTTAGAATAAATTCCAGGGGATAAGTAGGATGGGAAATACACAGGCTAATATGTGTACACGCATCGCGAGCGGCGCCGCTGCAACGGCTCGAGCCGGGGAAGGCGGGAAGATAAATGAAATTCATAGTCAATACATCATTTCTTATCCCCCTCTTGGGGCAAAGGGTTCAGGTTTTGTTTGGTTTGGATTTCTTTTTTTTTTTTGCCTGTATTCATCTGTGACTTCTTTGCAGCTATCCCTGAATGTGAGAGTAGGAGCAGGGGGACATCGGGGTGCCTGGTGGGACCATCCCAACCTTCCCAGGGTCTTCAGGCAGACCCCTGAAACTTGGGGGTGTGACCCTCGTGAGGCACCAGAAATCCTGATTTTGGATAATGTCATATATTCAATTTATTTTTTTTTTTTTAAAGTCAGCTTCAATTCATAGTCTCTTTGCTTTAAATAGCAAATTTTAAACCAGGCTTAGCACCAGAGAACAGACAGAGCATATTAGAGGTGAATGAAAGCTGGAGGAGAACACAAATTGTTCCCATGTAAAAAGGTGAACAAATTCACTAAGTAACATTTACTAAATTACATCAAATTAAACGTTTTTTTTTCTAGAAACAAAATGGTCAAAAATTTAGAGGCAGAGTATCATTATAAGTTAATCTAAATGGCATATTTAAATTTCTAAATAGTGTTTTGAAATGATCCAAAGTTACTTGGAAAATGTGAGGCTCTTGTCACCACTGCCATCTTTGAAAAAAAAAAAATTAAGTGAATGGAATATCCCTTTAAAATAATTTTTCTCATCTTTGAGAAAAACAAAAACCCTTTGCTTATGGGTTTCACATGCTGTTTTTCTCCCAATTATTTTCAGAAAATAAGGGGAACAATTCAATTTGATCCCTAGGACAGGGGATGGTTGGTGGGGAGGATACCTGGGCAGGATGGACACTTGAATGGCTCATCTCTCCTCCAGCATCCAAGGCAAACAGGTTTTGCTGCCCTGACTTTGCCTCCCTGTTAGTTTAAATATGTTGTTTTTGCAGGTAGCATAGATAGGTTTGGCATTCAATTTCTTATCTCCTATTTCTTGTCTCCTATCACATGCATCCAGCCTGGCCTTGGACACTGCAGGGATCCAGGGGCAGCCCCAGCTGCTCTGGGCACCCTGTGCCAGGGCCTGCCCACCCTCCCAGCCAGCAATTCCTTCCCAATATCCCAGCTGGATACCAGCTTCCCTCTGGCACTGGGAAGCCATTCCCCCTTATCCCATTGCCACCTGACCTCATACAAAATCCCTCTCTCTTTCTTGTAGGATGAGATAAAGGACTTCAGGAGAACAAAATTTCCTTGTATTTGCAACAACAGGGGAAGTTTTATGATGAAGTGCCCAGAATTACTTTTCAAATTGTTGCCTAATTGAATTGTTGCCCAGACAGGCTGTGGCTATCCCATCCCTGGAAGTGTTCAAGGCCAGGTTGGGCAGGGCTTGGAGCAACCTGGGATAGTGGAAGGTGTCCTTGCCCATGGCAGGGGAGTAGAGTGACACAACTTGAAGGTCCCTTCCAGCCCAACAATTCCAGGAATCTGTGATTTTATCTTCTCACAAGTCTTAAGTTGGGAAGGAGAAAGGACAAAAGACTACATTCAACCTGGCCAAAGCAAAAACCACACAACTGCATTTCATTCTTAAAAACTGTGTGGGTTAGACTTGGGAAGAAAAAAAAAAAATAAAAAGTATAGTGTATCAAAGGTAAAAGAAATTATTTGGCATCCAGCAAATTTTGCATAGCTAACCAAAATTTCTCAGAGTTACAAATTCAAGGAAAAGTTTCTTGTTTAGACCAAAGCCTGAAAATCATAACCCTTGACTGGGTCTGTATTCCCAGTGAGTTTGTTTCTCTACTAAGCACGAAGGTGAGAAGGCTTCTCCTCTGAACTGTGTAGCCTGGGAACGGGATCATATGCAGGGGTCTCCAGAAGCCAGATCTTGGAGAGAATTTGGGGAAAAAATGGGATCAAGAAACACACAGGCTAATACACAGAAGGTCAACAAAGCTGTTCTCTTAAGAGTTTAAATAGAGCAAGGCAGCCAGGGATGAATTTTGACTGTTGCAAGTTTGACTGGTGCAAGTTCACCTCCACCTGTGAGTCGCAGCTGGGATGCTGCTGTGGCCAGAGCTGTTGGAAGGACCAGCCCTGTCAGTGCTTTTGGTGGCCAAACAGATACTGAGCAGGGGTTTGCTGCTTGGAGGGCTGTGCCTCATTTGGGAAATCATGGAATCATGGAATGGTTTGGCTTGGGAGGGACCTTAAAGTCATTCCAACAAATGAAAGACCTCTGTCATTCCAACTCCACTAGCCCAAATTGCTCCAAGCCATGTCCAATCTGGCCTTGAGCACTGCCAGGGGTAAAGTAAATGAACATGTGGAATCTGTGGGGTTTTTGGAGGAAGTGACCAATTTGAGACAGATATCACTGGTTTTCCAGCCACAGGCCACTGAAGCAATGAGTGCTGTGCATGCAGGATTCTACTCTTCCCAGGCCAAATTTGACTGAGCAGCAGTCAAATCCAGGTCAACTCTGTTTTCACCTTGAGGCTGGCGAGGGAGTTTCTGGCAGAGTCCATTTTTCTGATTTCTCTAAACTGTGTTTCCCCACACGGAAGTGCACCCCTCACTTTGGAAGAGCCATGACACCTTCTTTCCCTCAGGTGGCAGCCACCCCTCAGGGATGCCAGGCATAAGGAGCACCTGGAAAACCCCAGTTATGGAGGCTGATGAGCCCCCCCACCCAAGGTGGGAAACATCCAGGGATGGTGAGCAATCCCTAAAAACCAGCATGGGCCACCTTTAGGTGGCAAGCCAAGGGCACAGAACCTTTCTCCTCCAGCATGAAGATCAGACTGTGTCCCTGCAGGGTTTGAGTTGGAGGTTGGAAATCAAGCTGAGCTCCCTGGCCCGTGGCTCAGTGGCATGGAAATAGAAATGCCCCAGCAGGTTAAGAACTGGCTCCTCCACCTAAAGGATGGAAAGAAGGGGGAGAAAAAGCAAGAGAGAGAAAGAGCTGCTGCCATTGAATAATTGATGAGTTTCAGACCAATCAATGCGACAGCAGAGCAGGGCTAATTAAAGGTTTCTGAGGAATCCCTGTAGTAATTTACTTGAATGTAAGAAGTTCATATTCTCTCTCCCTTTTTTTCTCCTCCCTGTTCCCAGGAATTCCAGTTTTAGGCTTCGGCGGTCTCTAACCACCGCTCACTTTTCCCCTCCAGGGGGATGTTTGCTATGGAAATATGCAATTAATATTGCAGCGATCGTAATTGCTAATTATTAAAACAATGCTACCCCCTTTTTCATGGCCTACTTTCTTGCTCAAAATGATTTAAATAACAGGGAAAAGAAAAAAAAAAAAAAGGAAAAAAAAAAAAAGAAGAAAAGAGGCAGAGACAAGTGGCTCAGCTGAGCCAGGATTAAGCGCTGAGCATGGCTGGGTTTGGCTGTAATTCGGTGAATTCCCACATCTGCCTGAAAAGTAAGGGCCAGGTGATGCTGTCGGTGAGTGGCCCTTGCCATAACCCTGAGCCATGCCTAAAAACCACCTTGCAATGCCAGAACAATCTGAACCCATTTAGTGATGAGGGTATCTGGATGGTCTGCCTGTGTTTCTGAAGCAGCTGCTGTGGTGCTGTCCTGGTGCTGCCATGAAATATTAATAGTCAGTGATGAGGAATTAACTGTCAGAGGTGTTGGCTGTCAAGGGAAAGGTGAATCAGGCAGGGGAGAGGTGCTCAGTGCCAGGGACCTGGTATGGGGAGAGGATGCAACTCCCTCCCACACCTGGTCATGATTTGCCGTCCCATTAAAAAAAAAAAAAAAGAGTAAAAAAAAGAAAAAGAATAGCCCAGATTTTTGGATAGCCCAGATGTTGGGATCCTGGGGGAGTGGAGCAGAGCACATCCAGCTCAAGGTGCTTCCCACAGGACTTAAAACCCCAAGGTCTTTTAGGAAACAGACTTTTAGGAAATGGCCAGGGCAGGTTTAGTTTGGCTATTGGGAAAATTTCTTCATGGAAGGGGCTCCAAAGCCCTGTCACAGCTGCCCTGGGCAGTGGTGGAGTCCCCATCCCTGGAGGGATTTAGAAGTCTTGTGGATGTGGCACTTGGGGACATGGGGCAGGGGTGGCCTGGGCAGTGCTGGGGAATTGCTGGACTCGATGAGCATAGAGGGCTTTTCCAGCCTAAAGGATTGTGATTCTGTGAGGGTCAAGAGTTGAAATGTAGTGGGGCTGAGCTGCTCCCCATGCTCTGCATCCCAACCCATTGCTTGAGTCACAAGGCAAGGAAACTGGACTCAGCTAGGGCGGGATGGAGGGAGCTCAGACGTGGCATCACAGGAGGCTGCACGGATTTAGACCTAAACGAGAGGCCATGGTGAGAGCTGCCAGCACCTGGAGCACTTGTGGAACTCCTTGGAGCACCTCAAATAACAGACTGCACTTACCAAGAGCGGTGTGAAGAACACCAGGGCGGTTCCATCACCCGCGTGAATGCCGAGGGACAGATGAAAATCCTGCTGCTGAGGGTGCTGGTGCTGAGTTCAGCCATCCATGCACTGAGAGCAGACTGCAGGGATCCAGGGGGGGTGGGGGTGGAATCTGCTGGGGGCTTCTGGAAGCAATGTATGTGGAAATAAGGCTTTAAAAAGTCCCTCTGTCTGTTGAGGCTAGAGACAGAGCTGTTTTCTCCCGCACATAAATGAAAGTAAAAAATTGTCAGGGTTATAATAAAACATGAAAGGCTTATGTATAAGCTAGGAAGCAAGGCTTTGAATGGGCTCCTGGTGGTCTCAGGTGGTGAAAGGTGTAGTTATAATACAGTGAGCAATTAGAAACAGGTTTGCTATTAACTGGCTTACTTTGCTGGCTGCTTTGATGGAGCTGACCTTTCCCTCCCAGCCTGTCCTGGAGCAGGTGACAGGTTGGAGAGTGCCTGGCCCTCACCCCTCCCTGTTAAGTACAGGTTTCAGTGCCATATCTTTTCCTGCTAGAGGGGTAGGCTTTGGTGTGTGTAGAGCTGATGGAGTGATGGTTGAGCCCTGCCCTCGTTGCAGCTCATAGGCAGCGCAAACCTGTGGTGGGGATGGCAGAAGGAATGGGCTGAGCTCCTTGTTGCTCCTTCAAGAGCGAAAAAAAAAAACCCTGCTGGGTCTGGGATGTTTGAGGAACTTTTTTTCTCTCTCTCATTACAGTGGGGTGCACCACCTCTAAAAATCCTTACGTGTTTTGTAGCATTGTCAAAGGCTCATTAGGGATTAGTTACTGGCTGATGTGCCTGGAATTTCTCCTATTTATCCTAAGAATGAATGGGAACCTCTGTTAAGAGACAAAAATTTTCCTGATTTGCTGAGTTTTTTATTTTTAAGGGACTTGAACTAAGTAATCTTTTCCTGCAGCTCACAAAGCTGCCTGGAAGTTACCTGATCTAGTTTCAAATCCACCACTGATCCTGCTGGGATTTGGACCAGTAATTTGAAGAAAAGCTTTCTGCTGCTTTTCTTAGGTGTGTTCTGCTTTCCACCACCAGGCATCTTGTTGGGTGACCCGTGATGAAGAGGCAGAATGGGCAGGGGGTGGCTGGCTTCTGCAAAGAGACAAAGGGAATTGCTGCCAGTTCCAGTGGGTAAGGAACAATTGGTTTTGGGCTGGGCATGGCAGAGGTGGAAGAGCTGCTGCTGTTACAGCTCCAGCCAGGTGTCTCCTGTCTGCATTTTGATGTCCACCACACCTGAAGCTGCACTGTTCTGTCCACAATAAATGCCTGGTCCAGGGGTAGGTGTCCCTGTCCATAGCAGGGGGTGGAATGAGGTAAGTTTCAAGGTCCTTTCTAACCCAAACCATTCTAGGATTCTGTGAAATTGAAAACCCAGGTACAGAAGCAACTGAGATGAGTCCCTTAAAGGCTGCTGAAAAGCCAGGCAGGCATCAAAGTCTGTTACAGACCTTTTCTTAACCTTTTCTAACCCGCTAGTCAGAGCTTTAACCAGCACATCTTCCAAATCTGCTCCCCTCACTGGGTACATTCCTCATTTCCATCACACCAGTAACACCTCTGTTGGAGTTTTGGGGAAGATCCATTGTCAATTATTTAAGAAAATTGCCACTGCTGGTTCTTGCAGACCTGAGCACCCCTCTGAAATGCTGCCAAGACCCACAGCAGGCTCCCAGTGCTCTCCCAAGCTGACTGATTACACCTTCACCCAGAGCTGGCAGATGGGCAGTTCAGATCTGCCCCTAAATTCTGAGGGTCTTGGAGCCCATCACCAGGTTTCGGGAGGAAATCGAAACACTCTCCTGTCCAGTGATGTGGGCCACCAGGCTGATGGAACCATGTGTGCCAGGATCCCACTCTGCTCCTGGATAGCAGCAGATGGTCGAACAAACTCGACCGTTGAACCAGCAGAATTTTGGCAACAAGTTTGAGGATGTTTGCATTCAAATTTACACAGTTCGCCCTCTTGGATGGGGCTGTTTGTTAACAAAACAAACAGAAGGAGGCGAGGAGAAGCAAAACCAAAGCAAAACCAGGGAAGGAGTGACCGTGCCCAGATGCCAGGTGGTTTCCCATCACCCGTGGTGGGTGGCACAGGCAGGAGAGTCGGGCTTTCCGTGGTGAAGGAGCGGCCTTTACGCTCACCCTGGGATGGAGGGGAGGAACTGGTTAAAGCCGCAGCCGGGGTGTATCAGCAGGATTCTGAGCGAGGGTGGTGAAGGATTGGTGGGCTGTAATGATGCGCAGGGGCTGTATGGAAATGCCCACCAGCCCTCGGCAGCGGCCGCGGCGCAGACGGGGGGACGCGGCACCGAGAGGCAGAGGGAGCGTTATTGATGCGCTCGCCTCGGGGAGGGAAGCGGATAATGGATGTGGGATGTTGGCCGTGCTTTGTCATCAAACGAGGGGCCTGAAAGATGGTGCACTGGAATATTATCAGTCATTCCTTGATCAAGATGTAATGCTCTCTGGCTCCTTTTCTTTCTCTCTTTCTCCCCCACCGCAGTGGAGAACGCTTTTATTTCTCCCTCTTTGACCTTTCTGCTCCGGTGTTTGGGGTGCTTGGATCCATTCTGCTTTTAACCAAGAGAGCACTACCCTCCCCTCTTCTCTTCCTCCCTTCCCCCATGCCTGAAGATACTGGTGCCAGCTCGAGGAAAACATGTTTCCTGGTTTGTGTGGCTTCATCTTAAAAAAGCCTCTTGCTTTTCACTCCCCCCCTACCCTGCCGTACTGTTAATAGGTTATGTGTATGCATACAAATACTTAAGTATTATTTCTACGGTACTGTAGGTAAGAATAGTGCTTCCTAAACAAATTAAAAGGTCAGTCCCTGCTTTGGGATTGCCATAACACAGCAAGGGATGGCAAATAAGGGGTTTTATTACATCTCACCTGTATTTAGGCAAATCAAACAATTGCTTTTTTTACAACCCTGTGTAATGGCCTGATGCAACCAAATGAGACCTCTCTCCCGGGGAGTTTAAGCAGCATATTAGCTTTATCACTTGATGACCCATAAAATGGTTGTGCACCCCTTAGTGATTACCTGACTTACTCAGCACAGCTTGGCAGGGAGGATATTTAAACATTTTTTTGCATTATCAGTTTCACAATGTCATAGTTCTAGTCGTCAGCCTTTCAAAGGAGGTGGCTTTCCTTTACATCTTTATATGGGGTATTAGACCACGGAAAAGGGGGTTGGGAAGAGAAAAGTAAGGTTTCTCCACATCTTGGAGGTGGAAAAATAATTTGGGGCATCTTCTCTTCCCATCATGTCTCCTCTGATGGCATTTCATTGTGTGAATAATTCTGCAGTTGTGAACCGGGTGGAGTTGATGGACGGGATAAATAGAGAAATATTTCCTCTCCCACAAAGTGGCAGCAGTTTGGTGTGTGCTGCAGAGTGGTGTTAAGGTGCACAAGAGAAAAGAGGTGGGAATAAATGCTGCACATCATCCTTGCAGACTGCATGTGGCAGGAGAGCCCCAGTTCCTGGGCTGGTTTTGTGGGCTTCAGAGCTCTCCATCCACCCTTGCATGCTGCAGACAGTTCTTGTTGTGTTTATCATCACCTCTTCACTAACAATCTCTCAGCACAAGGTGCCACAACACCAAGTTCATGTCCTTTGGTATCTTGGCGAGGATTCATTTGCAGAAATGCCAGGTTTGGGGCTGCTGCCAGGTGAAGGCTGTCTGCAGCAGGAGCAGATGCTGAGCAAACCCTCACCAGCATCCCATTGAGTTACCTCTCATAAAAAATGAGAAATGCTGCTTTTCTGCAGCTGACAAAGAAATTTGCAGTTAGAGAAACTCTCTGGGCTAGCATTAGAAGGAGCATTTCAAAGCATTCATGGTCAAACTTCTCCACTCCATCTGGGGCTGTTTCTATTTCCTTGTCAATAACTCCCAAATAAAGAGTGTAAGTGATGTCAGCATCAGGGCTTGCCTGTAATTCCCCCACATTACAGCTGGAAATGTAGGAAAAAGTGATGCAAAAGGAATGTGCTCCAGAGAAGTTTTTGAGAGAACAGCAATAACCTTGGAGAAATGCGATCAAAAAACTGGGCCTTGGGACAAGAACTTCTAATGGCAATGCTTTTGAGCATCTCAGTTTTGGGGAGATGCTTTGTGTGTAAAACAAGTTAGAGAAAAAGATTTTTTTTTTTTCCCATTTTATTGAAAACTTCAAGGTTTCAGAATTCAGATTTTGCTGAATTTAGATAAAAATTTAAAATTGGATATATATTGATACCTTCTAAGAAAATCTCAGCTGATTATTTAATTGGAAAAAACCTCCTAAATTTAAATTTAAATCTACTGAAGACTCATTATTAAAAAAAAATAAAAATTGTTCCAATCAGTATGACAAGTACCTTGTGTTTGCCGAAAGTGCACTGCTCTTGGGAAATGTCTTCTAAGGATAAACTTATGGACCACTCTGCTTTTTAGGTAGGAACTTAGGGATCCTTTTACTCTTGCTTTGGGTTTCTTAAAGACAGCTTCCCACTGATTTTGTGGCCCAGAGTTCCCCCACATTTGCATGGACCACAAATGGGCTGCAACCTGAGGTCACGACTTCAATCTGCCAGCCCCTTAGAGGTGTTCTGGGTAGTCCTGAGGCATCTGGATACATCTGTTTGGGAATTCCATTCCCATCTGCTTTGCAATTTGGCTTTGTACAACCTCTCTTGGTTGGAGGATGCCCTGAGACTCGCTGAGCTCCATCCAGCTGACCTACACCGTCGGAGAGTGGATGAGATGTTTGAGCACCAAGGTTACTTACAGCTCCTACAGCATGTTGCCAATGGGCCCAAATGTCACCAAACATACCAAACTTGTAGTTGAGCCCAAAATCACACCATCTTTGGGCTGCAAAGGAGGTTAATAGTGTGATCTCTGCTGTTGGCCTCACTTACAGTGTCTCCACCTGCCAATGCCCCGAGAAACACCCAAGAGTGATCTTCCAACCTTTGTGGAAAATTTTGTGGTGATGAGGGGAGATACCTTAAATAATTCTGAAACTGCACAGACCTCCCTGTTCCTACTGATCCTGTTTCATCAGTCACATTGAAACTTCACCAGTGTCTGTGGGAATTCAATAAGCAGGTATCACAAAGGGTTTGCATGGTGTGGTGATAGATCTTCTCTCCTGAAGTATGCACACTGAGCGTATCAGCAGTAGGATTTACCCCCAAGAAATAGACCCCAGGCCTTAGTTACAGACCACTGTCCTATTCCTTACCTTGTCACTGGTTCTTGCACTGGTTTGATCTCTGATGGCTGTGCAGGGAGCAGAACCTGGCAACCAGAGCAGGAGAGCACTTTCAGGTTCTGTCACCAAGTAGCTGGAGTCACCTCAGGCAAGCCACTTGCTCCTGGATCACCAAAACTACACTGGCTCTTCAAATTTGTTGACACATATGGATGACTGTGGGATTTTTGGAGGATTTTGACTCTTTGCTCGTGTCCCATTAATCTGGGTGTGCTTCCCTTTCAGCTGCTGAGTTTCAGAGGACTGGAGTGAGAGAAGGTGGAAAGGCTGCAGGTTTTCACACAGGAGCAATGAGAGAAGGTGTCACTTGGTGCTATCCACAGTGGCACTGGGATTCTTCTGCCCGCTGGAGCAACATATCTGGGGACAGCTGTGGGAAAGGGGTCTGTACTAAAAGGATTGTTGGCAAGGACATGATGGGGAGTCCCATTTTCCTGGGAGGTGTCCTGCAGGTCAGAAGGAGGCGAGATGTCAGCTGCTACTTCCATTTCTAGTGACTGGTTTCTCAAAATCATCACTGATGCACAAGCAAACCGTATTTCTTCCAACTTTATTTGGTATACAGCTGGACCAGTTCCTTCCAATGAACTATTCATGAACTATGGTGGCAGTCACCATATGGAGATGATCAAGGAAGAACTGGACAACTGGACTGCCAAAGTCTGGTTCACAAGCTGCTGACCAGACAGAGATTGAACTCAGTGATATTGAAGGTCTTTTCTAGCCTAAATGATTCTGTGATTCTACTACTTCTAGATTTGACCCTACCTCCCCTTTAATATCTGATAAATGAATGTTAAGCAAGCCCATCCAGCCACCCTAAACTTTCCTTCTCTGGAAGACCTTTAAAGGGATTAAGACTGCTATTTGTGAGTCACCAACTGGAAAATAATCATGGCTGTGCTGAGCTGGAATGGTCCCATCAGGCATTGAGTACAGCTCCTGGCCCTGCACAGACACCCCAACAACCCCACCCTGTGCCTGGGAGCTCTGGCAGCCTTGGGGCTGTTGACCCATTTCTATTTTGTTTATAATAACCCACATTCTCTTCACCTATGCACCAAAGGCTGAAGCTTCTGTGCCCTTTTCCATTTATTGCTGCTCCACCAGAAACTACTATCACTTTAGAAATTACTTACATCATTTTTTCAGCTTGCTTTTGGATGTCAAACCAAGCAATGATCCAGGAATCCAAGATAAATGAGTAAGTTTAAGCAATGTTTTTTTTGGGTTTTTTTTGTTAGTCTTTGTATTACAACTTCGCCCAAATGCTTCCTGAATCAGGACTCTGCTTTGGATTTGATAATTCTTTGACGATTTCTGAGACTTGGAGCAAACATTTCAGCTGGCTGCTGAGGGGCTCTGCTGGGGGGGCTAGTTTGTGGAAACAAATTCCTAACTATTCTGGTCTATAAATCCTGAGCCTAACACGGTGAGACTTTCATCAGTGAATTCACTCCCAGCATATTGGCATTTTAAGTTTTTGACAATCCCATTTAACCATCTATATTGATTGCAGGTTTGGGTATATACAAAGGAGTCTTTTTCAGGGGGAATTTGAATTCCATTGGAGTAGAAGGAAAGCCCCAGATCATGTCAACACACTTTGATACTTAATTGGCAATCCTGGGATAGTGTAACTTCAATTAAAGTGAAGTCATCCCACATACCTGTCTACTGACCTGAGCTCCTGCATGAACATGATGATGTTTGATAATGAGCATGGAGAGCACACAGTGTAACAGCCCGAGGTAATGAGTGTCCCATAGGCACCCTTTCCTTTTGTTTTTATTTTTTGTTATTATTATTACTATTACTATTATTATTTCTTTCCCCTTGTAGTGGCTTTACCCACCTGTAATTGCAATAGCAGGAGGGAGCCAGGAGATATTTCTTTGCAGACGAGACAGTGGTTGTGTTATTATGGTGTATTATGTTACTTTCCATTAGACCAAAAACTTTTCATCTCTAACCCTAGGAGGTGACCTACAGTAAATACAGTGTCGTATTTAGCTTTTGTAAATAGCTTAGCTCTCATGAATGTTTTATAGTGGGGTAAATATCACATTCTCTCCACTTATTTACATCCGCACAGCATCACAGAAGACTTGTTGGTATTAAATATTAATTGTAAGCTTTAGTGAATCTATGCTTTTGTCAAGAGTGCACTGGGCCACACATCTTTTTTGGCCTCACACATTGAGAAACCGCATGATCTTCCAAAGAAAGAGCTGGAAGTGCATGATCAGTGTTTTTAACCAAACTGGCCCCAGCTTGACGGCTGCAGCTCCCATTCCTTTCTCCCAGCTGGGAGGAGGGAGAGGAGTCACGGGCAGAGATGCACGTGGCTGACCCAACACTTTGGCCTTAGTCTCTGTACCTCTCACATCCCAAGGCAAGTCCCTGTGGAAGGATTTTGGGGATTTATGAAGGCCAGAAAGGATCAGCCAGTCTGGCTTCCTCCGTACCTCGGTCCAGTGACCTTCTTGATTGAGCCAAGAACTTGTGTCTGCCTGAAGTATATCTTACTGGGAAGCAACCACATTTCTGGCTGGAAGACATCAATCAGTGGTGAATCCACCATGTCCCCTGGTACACTGCTATTACTTGATGTCTTGTAATTAATTTTAGAATTGCCAATGATTTCTAATGCCATGCTGTGATTTTCCTGGTTTTTTTGCTTCTAGACATGAATTTTTGTTGTGCCTTTCTTGGCAGATTTGCAGATCTTGTCTCATATCTTGCACTTTCCTCCTGGGAAGGGCAAGTTCTTGATGTTCTGATGGAGGGTAATAATTCCTCTCTCATACTGGATATGCATGGGGCTCTTGCTCTCTGTCTATTTCAAATTGTCCATGGCATTTTTTTGTGTCTCAGTGAATTCTTGCATCTCATCTAATTTAGGGCTGGGGGATGTACTCAGTACTCCAGGATCAGTCTCTCCCTTGTGCATAAAAGCTGCTTTTTCAGCATTGAGTCTTCCTCCAGAGTGACCATGACCCATCACAAGTTTTGGTTTCAAAGCTTTTTAATCCAACCCAGACTTTTTCATAGACAATTTTTTGAGAAACTGCTCCAGAGTGAGAACTAATTTTGAATATGAACAACACTCTGAAATGTGCTGTTTTTACTATCTGTGAACAGAGCTTGTGTTTCCTCCTCAAACTTCAGTATGACTTTTCTCAGGCAATGGCCATGGATTATTGAGGACCCATGTGCTCTATACACCCAAATAAATTTCCAAAAGGCGTCATTTCAGACATGTAATTATGAACAGAGATGTCAGCATGTCTCTTACTGCTTGACTTCAGTAGCATCTCACCAACATAACATTGATTGATTTCGTGTTCACCCATATTGGTGTGCCCCTGTTGCTTCTCCCTGAGTCTCTGCTGAATTATACAAATGTGGGAGAGCAGAGAACAGGAAAATTGGTTAAAGATCAGCAGAGGAGACAAGGGTCAATATCTTTGAGATGTTATTTTTTTAAATATTCCTCCAGAATGTTTCATCTGCAGGAAGAATTCCTTCTTTTTCTGCCTGTTGCTGGTGCTGGTTGGGGTCATTGTTTATGCTCTGGCTGGTATTGGAAAGGTGGTTACTTAGACAAGGGGGAAAGATAGGGTAATGGAGTTTAACAGCATTGATTTTACATGGAAAGCTCATTCTGCACTTAAACCCCTCCTTTCCCCATGAATACCTTATTTAAATGGTTGGTACATAATTTTTTAATGAGATGTTCCCTAATCCATCTGACCAAAGACTAGGAAAACTATGCACAAGAGGGACAAAAAGCCTCTGCTTTTGTTAACTGCCTGATTTTCTGATTTGTTGATTTTGGGGGCCTTTCCTTTGGCAAGAAATTCCTTTTCTGCCCCACCTGCCCCCACCCCATCAAAATGATTGCAGGACTCAGAGCAGTAGCTGGTGCATGCTGGAGTTTCTCAAGTGACTCCTAGCACAGAGCACCAGCCTCGTTATTTTTAACCAATGCTAATCAAGTTTTGAAGCATCCATTATGCCCTGGTCCAGGGGCAAACTAAACTACATTACAAAACACTTAAGCCCTGCAAAAAATTTCCTGACCTCTGAAATCTCTTATGACCTAGTTGCAGCTTCACAATGTCTAGCACTAATCTCTCCATTAAAGCCTTTTCACCTATTTCCTAAACTGCTGCACAATGTATGTATTTAGACAAAAGCAGCAGCTTTCAGAGCCATTAAAGGCTCAAGCCAAAAGTAAAGATGATTTTCTTATGGCTGAGGATGTCTGACAGCCTCGGGGGGTTGGACAGCACCACGTTCTTCAGCTGACCCTTATTTAAGACAACCTGTGAGTGTCAGGATTACGATGCTAAGATTACTGTGGTATTTAAATATTATGTTATTAGTCAAATACAGGCATGTATAAACCCAAGATAATTTGGGGGGAGAGAGGATTGGGGAAGGGGGGAATTCACTGTCAAGGCTCAGATTTAAGCTGTTAGATTCAGCTCACAACTGAGTCCTTAAAAATATGTTTTTCCCCACTTATAAACTGCTATTTATATTTACCGCAACTTAAATAATTCCTCTCAAGCTTGGTGACCCTGATTTCTTTTAATTCACCAATTACATTTCTAATGGAATCAAGTGTGTTGCATTGGTGGGAGAATGTGTTAAATCCTCCTTTTCCCTTGCATGGAAGGAGAACCAGAAATCTGTGTTACTCTCCAGAATTTTTAAATTCCCAAAACTCTCAGAACTCTTACAAAAAACAGTCAAGAGCAGTCAGGGATTATCTCTCCTGAGAAAGAGCAAACGTGTCAGCTGACCAGAGGGATTGCTTTGCTGTGAAGAAGTAGGAAGAAAACCAAATTAAGAGTCTCTTCCAGACTCACCCTGATCCTTCAGCTTTTCCACAGGTAGAGCAAGGACCCAAATGAGGTCAGAGGAGTTGCCTTTACAATTTTGTTTTTCTCCATCAGGTGGGCAGAGGGATAGGTCCAGCTGCCAGCAGCCCAGTCACCGATGTCTGAACGTGGACGGGCTGATTTCCACCTTGGCACAGGCACAGATCACCTGCTTTGCAAAAATAACTTTGCAAGAAATCATGATCCCATTTTTTCTGCAGGTTCATGAAATTACAAGCCTGATGTGTCTGCACCACCTTTCCCTGTGGAAAAGCAGGACTCTCCCAAACCCCTCTGCAAGCCTCATTTCAGCTCTTTTATAACCACCCTTAAGGGAGACCCTAGTTTAGATCATCTCTGGGTCTCTTGGACTCTTCCCCTGAAAAATCAGAATTCAGAGCCTCTCAAGACCTGGTGCAAAATGCAAGGACCAGAGGAAGTTGTACTGGAGCAGCAAATGGACAGAAATGAGTTTCCAGGGAAGCCACTGGCACTGCCTGCACTGCCTGAGGTTGTGCCATTCGCCTTCCCCTATTCTCCCACTTTTTATTGGAGTTATTTTAGTTGTCATTCTTCACAGTGCTGTGGTCTCAGGATCCAGTTAAGCAAAACCCCCATTATCCACACTACCTAACAGTGTGACATCTGTGAATGGCTTTCTAATTACTCAAATAAATCAGCATGATTGGAAATCCTTGAGATTTTATTGGGAAGGAAATTTATAGTAATTAAACCAAATTAATTTTGGATTTCTGTTAATCCAAAGAAGGTTTTGGAAGCTTTGGGTTAGACCTGCGCTTTCTCCCTCAAGTTATGTGGGTGAAAGAATGAGAAATTAATTGATTTTGGACAATAAGATGATAATAGAAGAATCTTTCAAATGAGCTTGCTATGCATCTTTCATCAATTGAAGAGTGTCTTTTCTGGCACCTAAAAATATCGTTCAGGGCTTTTACTAAAGATTCAAACAGACTGAAAGGAATCTTTTTTAATCAAAATAAAGAACCCTTTTTAATTACTCAGACTCCTTCACAGTTGGAGATAATAATTGTCTTACGTTCTTAAGTAGTGCTGTTATTAGCCTGCCCTGGGGCTCTTCTATTTTCCAGAAGTTGGCATCGCTCTCTCTTGAATGACAGGATTGAGCGTGCATCAGCTTAAATATTTCTGTGTCCTCGATGCTGGGAATGTTTTGGGTTGAACTCAGCCTCTCCCTTCAGTGCTGCCAGTCCCAAAATGCTTGCACACACCAAGAGGAACCACTCCTAAACACCAAGGGATGGCAAACCCATGTTCTGCAGAAAATTTATGTCTTCAGGTCCACCTGTAAGACCATCCTCTTTGTTTTTTCTCAAGCACTTTATAAATATTTTTTTTTGGTTGGGTTTTTCTTTTGGTTTGGGGTGGGGAGGTTTGGCATACAAGTGCCAGTCAAGTGAACAAATATGTTTTTTTCTCTGTTTTTCGCTATGCATTTTAAACCTTCCCTCCAAGACTGATGGAGAGGGAAGGAGAGCATTCAGGCAGTGTCCATGTCCCTCCTCTGTAGCTGCACAGAGTGGAGGTTTGCAGACTGCTATACAGCATTATCTGGCCAGGAGTATACATTTTTTGGGGGGAAAAACAGGATTTATGGGATCAGGGCCTGCTGTTCTTCATGAAGACCTCCTCAATGTCTGCTAGAAATCCAACTGTTAATAAGTAACATAAAATTAACTGCTCTGGGTAGAGTATTGCAGACCCTGAGAAAGGATTTTGAATATTTATGCATATTTTTATGTCTTCTTTGTGTTCTTGGCCATGGATACTGCTTCTGGGTCTATAATCACTTTTTTATCGAAACACTTTTCAAGTGGATACTTTTGCTGTCTCTTTTTTTTTGTGGCTTCTTCTGATGCTGAGCAGCATTGTGTTTTCAATTGTAATTGATGTTAGTGAGAACAGAATTAGCCAGAAAGCCTTTTGACTTAACACACACCAAAACACAGAATATAGGTGTAATATTGGTGGACTCAGATTCTGCCACTTCAGCAGCTGTAGTCTTTTTGTCCACCAGGATTCTGAATCAAGCACCCTGTCCCTTTTCTCTGCAGGTGTAAAGGTGAAACAAAACCAGGCTCATCCCAAACTGCTGAGAGAAGAGGTTGGATGTGGAACCAAGGCATCCTGAGCCCCATGGTACCACCTTCACCCTACCAGATGTCCAATTCAGCACATCCTGCCTGATTCAGCCTGTCTCCTTTACACTACCCTGAAATCACACAATAATTTTGGTTGGAAGGAACTCAGTGTGTTTAACTGCTGTGAGAGGGGAGAAACACAGTCCAGAAAAATAAGTAATTCACCACACAGTGAATATTCACCACCCATTGAATATAAGAATGTCTACAGAGAGAGAGAAAGAGAAAAGAAAGGAAGAAGAGCATGGAGATGCTCCCTCTGTGAATGCAGAAGCCATGTGTTTCGGCCCAGTTATTCAGCAAGGGCGTGTGGTAAAGAGTGATTAAATCAGCTGCATCAGAGCATCCTCTGAGGCCATGGCACCTGAGATGGGTTTAGTGGAGGGCCAAAACCTTTAAATTAACAATTGTTGCCTGTCTTTGATGGGGATCTTTGATGGGTTGCTCTGACAGGATGAAATGATGTTTCCATGTTTGATTATCCATTATTATTCCATATCAAAAGCCGAGGAAAGCCTTGTTCCATATTAGTGGAAATCAGAAACTGGTTTGGATATCTTGGTTTGGGAGATGACCTAAACTTGATGTACACCAGGAGCTGGTGTAACTGCTACATTGCAAACCCTTTGGCACAGCCAAGACCTTCCACTGAGGCAACTTTATGGGCTTGAAATACTTTCAGTAAATCAAGACAAGGTCTGGGTGAAAAAGCAGGAGGCAAAGAGTTAAGCTGCTTTCATGTTCCAGGTATTTTCCACTAAAGAAGCCCCATGTCAGAGTGCTGTGTCTTTCTGAATGTGAGTTTAGACTGCTTTTGTGCTAATGCATTTATATTGTGATTGTGAAAAGCTTTTTTTAAAGAGGAAGATAAATCTTACCCAAATCTGATAATCATTTTTAAAAATCTCTGCTCTGAGATTTATGTTGCTTTTTTTTCCCCCCCTCCCCCTGACTAAAAATAAAAAAAAAAAGGAAAAAAAAAGAAATAAAAAGGAAAAACAACAACCCTACTGCATCAAAGACAGAAATAATGGCTTGTAAGTACTTAAAAGCTTATGGATAGGAAACTTAAAAAACTGGTCGGATTCAAACCAAATCCTATCAGATTTTCTTGGTTCTCATAAACCTTTAATCAGCTCCCATGGGGCATTTTTACTAACCATAAAACATGTGATTAGAAGACACATGAACTACTGGAATTATGACAGCGAGATGGGCTTTGACTTTAGTCCGACTTAAGGACGGCGGCGCAAGGAGCCGTGGCAGCGATCTGCCCTGGGAGGGAACGCTCCAGCTGCCATCACCAGAAGCCAAACTGGTGACAGGACCCTCACCCACCGTGTTTCAGCCCTGGGAGGGGCTCCCAGAGCCCAGACATCCTCCTGGACTGAACCTTGGCGCTCTCTGGGGTGCTGGTAGCCACCCATTATGTGGGTGTGCCACGGGGATGGGATGGCCCACAGAGGAAAAGAGCAGAGGGCTGGGATGATCCCCATGGCAGGATAGAAAATGTGGCGCTTTTCCCAACCTCTTCTGTAAGATGGCATCTGCCTGGCAAGTGCAAAAAGGGGGACCCAGGGTGCCTAGTGGCATCCTGCCCCATCCAGGTCCAGCCTATGAGCTTGACCCAGCCTCTTTCCATCTCAGAGCTTGGCTGGTTTAAAATACCAGTTTCCTGGATCATGAATTCCCTCATACAAGCCAAGGCTTTGGAGTTGAATCTAATTTAGTCAGGATCTCTGTGCACTTTTGTATGATTTATATCTGCTGGGGCACAGTCACTGAGACAGAAGAGGTTTTGAATTTGAATCTTAGCATCACGGAATGGTTTGGGTTGAAAGGATCTTGAAGCTGATTGTATTCCAAACACACTGCCACGGGCAGGGACACCTTCCAGTAGACCACGTAGCTCAAATTAGGCTGCAAATGGCTCCTTGGCCCCTTTATGGGGGAAGAGAAATATTCTGTAATTTATTTGTAAAGGTCCCATGCATCTGTAGGATAAAAATATGCTTTAAATAGCATAGAAATCGCCAGTATGATAAATATAATTTGGAATTCCTCTGTGTTAGGTGTTACTGACAAATGTGAAAATTCCTATTTCTCTCATTCACAAGCAGTCTTATTTGGAAAAACAACCCAGTGTCTGGAGATGAAGAGGGCTTTTTAGGATATTAGTATATAGGCAAAGTTGCATGTCCTGTCTTTTTACCTTGGTGAATATGCAAGGCTGGCATTTTAAAGGAGAAATAGGTTTAGAATGTACAGACCTGAATGCCTGGTTGGGTAATTTCAGATTAGGGAAAACCGCTGATCTTTCAGCAGTGACACCATTGCACGTCAAGCATCATCCCACAAAGCACATTTCTATGTGGATATGATAAAGATTCCACTTAAATAAAAAGAGCCAACGTTTTATCTCTGTTATGATAAAATCAAGCAACTTGAGTCTATTACTGAAGCCTAACCTAACATAATCACTTCAGCACACCAGGCAAAAATAATTCCAGGAATCCTGGGTATGTGACACTATTTTACTAAGCTGCTGCAGGACTGCATACATAACTTTGTTCATCTGCTCTGGTCTTCTCCAAATTCTGCAGGAATTTTCTTGAGTGTATCTGGGAGGACTATACCAGTTTATGTTACACCAGCTACTGCAACAATCTTTGCTGCAAGATAAATTTGCAATTCCTAATGCTGTAATGTCTGCAGGGGGATTATTGTGTGTTAATGTGATTGGACTCTATAGTGGCTGGAACAATATGGAAATGATGGAAGAACCTGATACTGTGAATTACAAAATACAGAATCAGTGGTACAAGTGAGCACTGGGTAAAACATCAAACTCTGCAAGTGTAACTCAGAGGAAAGGTACGACTGGAAACACAAGGTTCATATCCAGAACAAGGTTCAGCTTAAAATCTTTCCTGTATTGGCTTCTGGGAGTTTGGTTTGGCCAGGTAGAAGGGGCATTGTGGCCATCAGCTGGGTCCAAGTTGTCCTGAGAAGGGGTGGACACCCCATCCCTGGAAACATTTAAAATCAGGTGGACGGGGCCCTAACCAAAGTGCTCTAGTGGAAAATGTGCCTGCAGGGGGCTGGAATGAAATGACCTTTGTGTTCCCTTCCAGCCCAACACACTCCATGATTCCTGGGGGCAGGCAGAGTTTGGGAGGTGCTGGGACCCTTCCTGTGGTGGGACTCTTTGTGGTCTGAGACCCTCCTGAGTGAAAGGGTGCACAGTAATCATCTAAAGAACATCCCTCTGCTCTGCTCTGGGCCACCCATTGTGCATGCCAAGAGACAGCAGGTTGCCCCTCACCAGCCCCTCACACCATGTGGCCCTGATTTCTCCATGGGGACTTGGGATATCAACCTGAGCAGCTTTGCAAGGGGCCAATTACCAGCCTTCTTTTTTTATGTTTTTACGTTTTTTCCCCCCTTGGTTTTGCAGTCATTTCCTTGCAGTGCTGATCCCTTATCACTGCATAGGAGCCATCTGAGGAGACAGAAGCAGTGGCAAATTTTTCACCATCCAGGTCACTGGAGAATGTGCCAGTCTCTGTTCAGGGTGAGTGATTGCCTTCAGCCTGGCATCGCTTTGGAGAGCTGCTTGGACATGGTCCCAGCTATCCAGGCAGGCAGGAGTGGAGCTGAACTGCTGCCATCCTCTCTAGAGGTGCTGTGGCCAGGCTGGAGACCCCAGAAGTCTCCACAGATGTCTCAGGGAAAGTGCTGAGTCAGCGTGCCCCGCTATTCCCACTGCACAGGAAATTCAGGGGATGCCCAGAAAATGCAGCCCAGTTCTACAGGAGCCTCCCAGGTAAGAAACAGGTCCTCCATCAGGCCCGCAGGATAAAAGTGCTCACCCATTTTCCGGGAAGTTGGGCCAAAAAAGATTCATTCCAACGTTTTTCCGCGCAGCCACACGGCGTTTGCTCACACGGAATTACTTAGGTCACTTGGACTGGAGTCTTCAAGACGCAATGACTTTTAACAGGCAACATCTGACAGTACCAAAGCCCTTTGCAGCCCTGGGTGAAATTATGATAACAAGAGGAAAAAAGCTATTACTGCCACCATGCTTTCATTATGCAAATGATATTAAGATAGGCTGTGCAGATCGCCTGTGGCTATGCTATAATCTCCATGCAGTGATTATAATGTGTCAAACTTAGTCATTTTGATTATGACATGTTAATTACATGCCATCCTCATGCAGACATGAATATTACTCGCAGTCAAACAAAACACAAATTGGGGGCATTGTTTTTTTTTTGTTGTTGTTTCGTCTTTTTTTTTTTTTTTAGTTCTTGTTTTTGCTGGAAATTTTGATGATTAAATGGATTAAAAGATAAAGAGATATGTAACATTGTAAACTCATTAAACATTGGCCAAGCCATCCCTGGCTGCCTGGGTGGTGTGGGGGGCTTCTATCACAAAAAGCTTTATTATTGGGGCTTTTTTTGTCACAGCAGGGTTGGTGTTTAAAAAAATATGTATTTTATAAACTGTAGAGCTGTGTAGGGTTGAAGAACAATTGAGTTTTTAACTCTTCATGGGGTTTGTAAGAAGAAGGTGTAGATGGCCAGGGTACCCCCATTTCCACCATGGTGCAGTGTCCATGGTGGTCACCTTACTGTGGATGCTTCCCACGACCATCCTCAATTATCTTAATTTCAGAGGAATCTTTCTTTTTAATTAAATAATGTTCCAAAGTTTTCTGAGGACAAGCCCTTTTTCTTTCCTCTGACAGATCCTGCTTAATCCTCTTTGAGGAAGAACACTTTTCTTTCCCTTATATTTTCCAGCAAAAAACGCGTTTTAAGATGTTGCTAATTTGAATGTAGCTCACTGTAAAAAAAAAAAAATAGTTTCAGGGGAGATAGTTGAATAAAATATTCCCCCATGATGAAATATGCCATTAAATATAGAAACAGATCAGATATCAGATCTTCCCACCGAGATTCCCCTGGATGAGGTATCTAGGTAAGAGGCTGAATAACTGAGACACCTCAGCACGTATGGAAGGGAAGAAAAAAAGAAAAGGCACCCCACAAGGGAACAACACTTAACTAGACTTATAAATAGCTGGGATTGCAACTTGCCTGATTAATTTGGGGAAATAAACCTCACTGAAAGCTTTTTGCAAATTCATCAGATTTCCTTACTTTAGCCCTTGCTAATGTTTAAAAATAAAATATTGACATTAAAGCTAGGGCTTTGGTTTAGGTAATTAAGTGCTTTACGTTACTGGTTCATTAAGAGGGATTTCTCCTAGCACTGTTTCCTCTAAAATAAGAAAAAGAAGGAAAAGAAAAAATAGGGATGATAGAAACCAAATAAAAATGTGCACAATAGACTATTTTTAGTTAAAATTTGTGTGATGGCAGGTGGGACAGAACTGAGAAGAGGGAAGGAGCCAAAGGACATCCAAACATCAAGGGAAAAGCTTAAAATTTAGAATTGTTTCACCCAGAAATCAACTTCCATCTAAATTCCTTGAAGAAAAGTAATAATAAAACTGGTTCTTTCTGGAGGGGCCAACATCACTTGAGAGATCTGTCATGGGTGTGATGAGCACAGCAGGGTTGATCTTGATTTTGGATGCATTTTGGAGCATCTGTGGTGTAGATTGTGATCAATTACTATGATCAATAATTTTTAACTTTGTGCTATAGTCACCGTTTTGGCAGCTTCGAGGTGAGTTGGCTCTTTGCTTTTTTTTAAAGCGCAAAATAAATTTTAAATAAAATAAAAGGCATCCCCCTAAACATTGTGCTTTTACAGAGGGACATTTCAAGGCAAGTTTTACACAGGTTCTGCCCAGAGGGAAATTAAACTCTACATGTAAATGGAGATTACACACAAAGGAATCTATTACTTTCAATATTTCTCAGCAGGAGGGTTCAGAGTTATTTAAATAAGTTTAGATATTAAACCTAAAGTAGCCATTAAAGGGATGTGTATTTGTTTGCCTAGTTTTTATAGAATTTTTTTTCCTTTTCCAGCTGACTGAAAAATCCATTGCTTGCATGATGGTGAATATTTTTAATGCATAAAAAAAAAATCAAAGAACTTTCAATATGACACTTCCTTTGAATTTTTAAGCACCAAATTACAGAATACTTATTATAGTAAAATGTCTTCTTTAGGAGAGATTAAACTGCAAACATTTGCTTTACTTTTTTTCCCTTTTTCCATCTATTCTCTAGAAGAGAGCTAATATAAACACTGACATTAAACCATATTGGCTATGTAAGGCACTTTGATTGTCATTGAGATTATTTTAAAAGTTATTTAGGTCCCCACGTTACATCTTTGCAACTGCATGGAAAATGTTTCACCATGTTTCTCTTTGCAATATTTCTTTGGGGATTCATAAATATTGATTGTACCGTAAAAAATTGATGGAATCTTGAAACAGACTGCAGTCTTGGTAGCTGGGGAATTTACTCAATTTTTCTCAATAGCTGCAGTCTATAAAAAGAGGAGATTTTGCAAATTGTTTCTCACCTTGTCTTTTTAGTATTTAATAGCTCTCAATTCTGAAGCCTCCTGAACCATGTGCCGGGTGCATTTTCCATCAAAGCTGTATCAGGCCTATTCAAAGGGAATTAAAAGGCAAGGTGTGACCAAGGGGTTAAACTGCCTTCATGGCTGGCAAACCTAACTTTCATTACTGGTGGCAGTGTAGAGCCATCCTACTGCTCCTTGTGCTAAAACTTTCATTAAAAAAAAAAAAGAATCTATCAGTATTAATGGGTGCATGCAGAAGAAAAGACAACAACAAAAAAATACCCAAAACAAACAAACAAATAAACACCCCCACCCCCCACCAAACAAATAACACCATGACCAAAACCTTACAGGAATTTCTCTCAGTTAAAAACAGATTAAAAAACAAACAAACAAACAAACAAACCTAAAGAATTAGGCATTTCTCTGGATGCCAAGGAGTCCCTCAGCATCTTGTTATTAAGCACAGGATATTCTCCTTTTGATGTGGAAGTGTTTTAGCTCTGTTCACCCAGGATTAGGCACAAAGAAGAGGTTGGCAAAGCCCTGGGATGGGACCTGTGTCTAGAACCCAGCATCCTTCATGCTTGCTGGATCTCCTTTGGCCAACACCTGGAATATTTTGGTAAATGCTGGGAGAGCTTGGTAAATGCTGTAAAAGTGACCAGCTTATTTCCTTCTTAAACCCCTGGTGAGACTTCCTCTGTTCCCCTGTGGTCACTGCCAAGTTTGGAGGCAACAATGACTTCTTACTGGCTGGGTCCTGGCTGTGCTGGGTGACGGTGATTCCCTCTTCCCCAGCTGTAAATACACACTTCCCTTCGGATTATTTTGTTCTTCCAAGGAGAACATTGACAGCAGCACTGGGCAGGTAGGGCTGTGCACAGGCAAGCTTTGCTTTGCCCCTAGTGCAATTAATGGGCACCCCATGAATAAACAGGAATACAGGGGACAGGTCTATGCAGCACTGGTGGGCTTTGCTTTCGTTCAGTCAGGCTGGAAGCAGCCATGAGATTTTTTGACAGGTGATGCCTGGGTGTGCTGTGGACACATGTTTCACTGGGAAGCTGCTCTGAAGGTCTGCCTGGGGTCAGAATTTTGAAAGGGTGCCAAAAAATGGGCTCAACTGCAGGACCAGGAGCCATCTTTTCCTCCTCTATCACTCCAGGTCAAACCTGGCAGCAGGGTGAGATCTGGAGAGCAGATCACCAAAGGCAGAGAAAAAAATCACTGATGAGTGGGCAAGAGTAGAGTAGAAATAACCAGCCCTTATGTTGTTAAAAACAACTTAGAGAAGCATTTTCTGTACTGGAACTTCTGCCCTCATGTATTTAATTTGGTTCCTACATATCAGCGTCGGTTCCATCATGTAGATGCCCATGTCCCCAAGGGTCAGGCTAATGAGGAGCACTGAAACAATGAGCAGGTGGATCAGGCTGCAAAGACAGAGCTGTCAAAGATAATTTAGACTGGCAACACAAGGGTGAGTTGTTCCTAGCTCAGGTCATCAGGCCACCTGTAAGTGGGCACGAGACTGACGGGTGGATCTAACCATGGACAGCATTTCTCAGGTTATCCACGACTGTGAGATGTGTGCTGCCATCAGGCAGGCCAAGTGAGTGAAACCCCTGTGGTATGGTGAGCAATGGTCCAAATATAGGTTTGGGGAAGCCTGGCAGATTGACTACATCACACTGTCCCAAACCCGCCAAGGCAAGCGCTACGTGCTCACGATGGTAGAAGCCACCACAGGATGGTTGGAAACCTACCCTGTGCCTCATGCCACTGCCTGGAACACCATCCTGGGACTTGAAAAGCAGGTCCTTTGGAGGCATGGCACCCCTGAGAGGATCGAGTCAGACAATGGGACTCATTTCAAGAACATGGCATTGAGTGGGTGTACCATATCCCCTACCATGCACCTGCTGCGGGGAAAGTTGAACGGCGCAATGGCTTGCTTAAAACCAGCTTGAAGGCACTGGGTGGGGGAACTTTCAAGAACTGGGAGATTAATTTAGCAAAAGCCACACGGTTGGTGAACACCCGAGGTTCCACCAACCGAGCAGGCCCTGCCCAATCTGAGCCCTTTAGAACGACAGATGGAGATAAGGTTCCAGTGGTACATATGAGAGATATGCTGGGAAAAACTGGGTTAATTCTGCCTCCAGCAAAGACAGTCCAATCCGTGGGGTTGTCTTGGCTCAGGGACCTGGTTGCACCTGATGGGTGATGCAAAAGGATGAAGAGACCCGGTGCACACCCCAAGGGGATCTGGTTTTAGGGTGAACTACCCATGACACTGTGCTTGTATCTGTATCTGCATGTACATATGTATATAGTTAAAGTAGTGTGTGTTTGTATATAATTTAAGGGTTTAAAATTTGATGTAGCATTTTGGTATGGGAAAAACTTTGGGGTGGATAATGTTGGGGGTTAGGTGTCCTTCCTTTTGTTCTGGATCACCTATGGAATTTTTACCCATCAGTTGTGGTGAAAACCTGATTGCTGGTCAGGTCACTTGTTGGGTGCTTGAGAAACACAAAGAGTTCAGCTGGGTCCATGCGGGAAGAGGAGCAGGAAAAAGGGAAGGTGAGGGAAGCTGGAGGCTGGATGGTTTCTTCAGCTTCAGAGCAGGACACTCGCTGGGAGCTGTGGTTGCCTGGGGAGAGGAATTCACCATCACCCAGATGGAGCTTCTCCTTCTTCCTTCTTCCTTCTTCCTTCTTCCTTCTTCCTTCTTCCTTCTTCCTTCTTCCTTCTTCCTTCTTCCCTCTTCCTTTGTGGGCCTCACACCCCCTGTCCTGCCAGGACGTGTGGCAGTGCCAGCCACCACCGCGGAGCTGCTGATCCACCTCATCCACCAGCCCGGGATCTCAGCTCATCCCTGCTGTTCCAGCTGAGTGTTCCTCAGAGCCCTGCAGGAGCACCAGGACTGACTGCCTGAGGGGGTTTGTGAAAACAAAGCCTCTCCTCCATCCCTTCCCATTTCAGCTGAGAAAGCTGTCACGGGGTCCCTGGTTCTGTTTTGTTGTTAATGCTGTAGTTATTGTTGTTTGTTTGCCTGGTTATACTAGTAAAGAGCTGCTATTCCTATCCCCAGATCTCTGCCTGAGAGCCCCTGGATTTCAAAATTATAGTAATTTGGAGGGAGGGAGTTTACATTTTCATTTTGAGGGAGGCCCCACCTTCCCTAGCAGACACCTGTCTTCTAAACGAAGACAATCAGCTTGCACATCATATATATATATCTTACTTTCATATATATCACATATAAGAAACTGTCCTGCTGCTTGGAGGAAATACTGCAGTTATTCAAGAAGATAATAAGTGTCTCTTTTTTAAGTAGGCCTTGAGGTACCCACAGGAGTGATCTGCAAGCTGTCCATCAGAAGTCCATCCAGGTGTCCAGAAGAAAAGTCCACAATCCGTCCCTCAGGGGTTCCATACAGAAGTTCCATCCAGAGCAAATATCCTCAAGAAATCCATCATGGACATCTGGGTAAAAGACTGGGTGAAAACACTCTAATTATTCAAGAAGCTCATAAAACACTCTCTTTTTTTTTTTTTTAAAGCAAGCCTCCAGGTGCCCAGAAAATAAGATCCACAAGGTGTCCAGGAGGAGTCCAACAAGGTGCCCAGACGAAAGAATCTTCTCAAAGACCAGTGGATTTCCATGTACCTGGATTCCACCTGCTGCATCAGACTTTGAGCCAGCACAACAAAGCAAACATTTCCCATCTGACAAGGGATGCTTTTTCTCTTGGCTTCATAACCCACGGGCCTCAATTAGCAAAACCCAAAGAGATTTTGGTACGCTTAAGCCAGGACATGTTCTGTAAGGAAAGCAGCCCTGCAGAAAAGTTTTCTGCTCCTGGGGGCCCTTTGCTGCTGCTTTTGGAGTGTAACAGCCACTTACATTAACATTAATGTGGGCTCAGTGTGCGTAGGAGCTGCGGGAAATGCCTGCATCAACCTGGGCATGTCGCAGTAATGGGCTGTGAGGCAAGGTTTATGTGCTCAGTACTTTAAGGTTTCATCCTCCCAAAATGGAAACCCAAAGTTAGCTGATCTTAGGTGAGCTGTTGTTGGCCTCAGTGTGAGCAGGGCTTGTGATGGGACTGTAATTATGAGGTTATGTGTGGCTTGTGGCCAGCCAAGGCTCACCTGTACACACCTGGACTCCACATGGCCCCATTTGTGCCCTCCCCAACTATTGCTCATCTCTTGCTGGCCTGGGACCTGATGCACAGTCTCTTTGCAAAGCCGTAAATGGTTTGGATTGGAAGGGACCTTAAAGCTTATCTCAATCCAACCTTGTGCCATGGGCAGGGACACCTTCTGCTGGATCAGGCTGGTCAGAGTCCCTGAGCAAGACACAGCAGTGTCTTCACAGGAACTTATGACATTAAATCTGCTCAGGCCATGCTGCTTTAAAACAGCAAAGGCAGCTGAAAGTCTGAAATTTATGGCCAGGGCTTTAATATAATCCAGAAGTGAAGGTGCAATGCTAGTGAAGGAAGGTGGGACAAGAGGGAGGGGATGTTACTGCAGGGCTGTGTAGCCCCTGTGTTTGACCTCAAGGTTTAGCAAGGTGTTCACTCATCCTTGAGCCTTGGGTTTGGCTGTGTCAGGGCATCAGGGGTGGACAGGCACAGTCCCAAGCACCAGCTAGCCCAGGCAGGCAGGGGATAGCCTGTTGATGGGATGGTGACTGTCTGCTGTGCCTGCATAACCCCAAGGCAGAGGGACCAGAGCCTGAAACAGAGGTTGTCCATGAGCCATCACAGCAGAGAGTGTGCAAGAGCACCTCCTCAACTCCAAACCTGGCAGCAACCAACCTCCCCAAACAGGTACTTTATCAGCAAATAGCAGCAGCAATGACAGGAACAAATCCCACCCCAAAAAACATTTGCATCTGGAAGATGGTATGAAGTGGAGGACAAATCCCACCCCAAAAACATGCATGGATGCACGAGGTACCAGAGAACTGGGAGCAGGTTACCTGCAGTTACCTTAAAGAACCAACTCAAACTCCAGGAGAAATTGCTAAAATGCTGTGTTATTTTTGTAACTCTTGCTTTCCTTGCAGAAATATTTGTTGAGATTATTTATATATCCTATTATATTATTATTTTACATATTACATTGTTACTTATAAACATTATTAATATTTGGATGAGAGGACCTCAGGCTGTGCTAGAGGAGGTTTAGGCTGGACATCAGGAGGAATTTCCTCACAGAAAATATGATTACACATAGGAAGGGGCTGCCCAGGGAGGTGGTGGATTCCCCACCCCTGTAGGTGTTCAAGGAATGGCTGGACATGCCACTGGACGTGGCACTCAGTGCTCTGGCCTGGGTGATGAGGTGGGGATTGGCACATGAAAAGTTGTGCTGCCAAGACCACTGCAGGGTGATGGGAATCAGAGGAGTGATGTTGCCACGGGGCAGCTCACCTTAATGAAGCAAATGGCAAAAAAGTGGAAGATCGTGAATATGGGGATCAGAGGAGGGGAATATTCATTGCAGCCTCTACAGGAATCTCCCTCAAATACAGATTAAACAGGTTGACCCTGGGGAATAGGATCATTCCAGCAAGTTGTGGAGGCACAAATGCAAGGTGAGTCAGGAAGAGCAGGAATGATGGTCCCCAAAGAGAACCCAAACTCGTTGCTCCAACCTCCCCATCCAGACTCAAGCCTCCTTCCAAGTTCTGGTAAAACCCCAGCAATCAATTCCTTCACCCTCTCTTCTGCCAGGATTGGAGCAGAGATGCTGCTTTTGCATGGCACAGCACCATGCTTTGATCTCCAGTTTTATGGTGATAGACACAAGCAAGATTTCTTCCTCCATTATATCCACACCCCCTCTCAAACTCAGTGATGAGGGCAATCCTCAGCATTTAACATTATGCTAATCCCTGCCTCACTTGGAACCTGGCCAGTTCATTTTCATGCTACACTGCTCATTTCCAGCTTCTAACGTAGTTTTAAAGTTGCATTAAATAAAGAATGGATGTAAAAATCAAATTAATTACTGGACACTCCATGCTACTTAATTTTAAAGCTCCCATTCCACCAGTATTTCTTGTAATCGCAACAAGCTGTGGAGTGCCAGGATGGCCGTATTGCTCTTAAATACGTTGATTAGAGAAAAAATATGAAATGGAGACAAGTGTCGGAGCATTGATTTGCAATATTGTTTGGAGCTCTTATTTTCACTTTGCAGTTTGCGGCTGAGGGAGCTGGGAAAGGGGCTCAGCCTGGAGAAAAGGAGGCTCAGGGGGCCCTTGTGGCTCTGCACAAGTCCCTGGCAGGAGGGGACAGCCGGGGGGGTCGGGCTGTGCTGCCAGGGAACAGGGACAGGAGGAGAGGGAATGGCCTCAGGCTGGGCCAGGGCAGGGACAGGGTGGGAACTGGGGAAAATTCCTTCATGGAAATGGCTGTCCCGCCCTGGCCCAGCTGCCCAGGGCAGCGATGGAGTCCCCATCCCTGGAGGGATTTAAAAGCCATGTGGATGTGGCACTTGGGGACACAGGTCAGTGGTGGCCTGGGCAGTGCTGGGGAATGGTTGGACTTGATGGAATTAGATGACTTTTCTGATCTTAATGATTCTGTGATTCCATGATATTGTTCTCAGGAGAAAAAAAACAAAATCCTCTTGGATGACAGGTCCTAGGATTCAAAATGTACTTGATGTAAAACTGAGGGTTTCTGTGATGGCTAAATTAGGATGAATTCTAACACTTGAGGTCCTTCAGACGGCCCTATTTATTCAAGAACCTGTGTTTTAAAATTATATTTTATTGTGTATAAAATAGAAAATTTAAATATAAATTATATTTAATATATAAAATATATTTATATTTTATTGTTGATGTTGCATGTTTAATCATTAAGAAATTCTAGTGTTGTGTTTTTAAAGCTAGGCAGGCAGTCAGAATTGACCAAAATTTGGATTTGTTTTACTATATATGTAACTTCCAAGGATGAGTGCATACTTTTGTTGGGTAAAGTGCCACAGATAATGTTGTTTGCCAAATCATAACCTTTTTTGTTTCTATTTAGCTCTGTTCTATTGCTAAATCTGGACATCAGTAGTGAGACCTTGCTGTCTGCTCTTATAGAACACCTTGGTTTTTACATTTTCTACTTGAGCTACTTCAATCCTTGCACTCCTCTATGCCAAATTTGGTTGTTTTTTTTTAATGCTAGGTTTGTGCTGAGGATCTTTCTGCAGATCCTGCTGCCCACAGAGGCACAGCCACAGAAGGTTTGTCCTCCTGCAAATGGTATTTTTCTGATCCATGGGCTTTTCACACTTTGCTGGGATGTGTGTGGGACTAACCCTGCATCTGTACTCTTCTGTAAATAAAAAGCAGCTTGGTAGTCCCAAAACATGCTCTCTTACAAACACCAAGCAGGGGGAGAATGCCTGAGAATTTCAAAGAAACCTGAGAGCACAGCATTGAAGCAAGGCCTTAGAAACTACAGGTTTTTTTTATCACTATGTTGCTATTTCATTATTTGTTAAAATGTAATATTTAATTTTAAGAAGGGGATGTATCTAGAATTCAGATTCTGATCGTTGAAAAGGATGAAGCAATGGCACAGAAGGGGTTACACCTGCATAGCCATTCTTCATGGTGCAACTTCTTCCAGGACCCACACAAAAACTTATTAAGCAGCTGCCTGTCACCTCTCCTTAATAAATAAGAATCTCTTTTCAGCCTCTTTGTCTCCTTCACCTCTGGGGCTGGCGTCCTGTAAACACACTGCCAATTAAACCTCACGTCTAGCAAGGCCACAACTAATGAAAAGCAATAGAGAATTCACTGCCTTTTAATGAGGAAAACATTGCTTTTTACAGGGAACAATTTATTGGGCCAATTCCCCCCGTCCATCACCCTGGGGAACTGCTGCCTTTTTTACCCCCTGTTTGTTACTTTGTCAAGCGCGTGTAAAATTGCACGCTGAACACAGAGGTGAAGGCTCTGACTCAATTTATGGTGTGACATCTCTGATCTTGCTCCCTGGATCAGTAAGCGATGCTGGCAATGATATGCATGGAAATTAATTACTGTGCCCGGCAGCGGTACAGCAGGCCCCTGCCGTTGATAATAGATCAGTTTGCAGGAGTTTGTTAGAAGGGCTGCTGCTGTTTGCTGTCACAGGCAGACAATGTCAGCTAAGTGCAAACCACCACAACATCACCACGGCAGTGGGAGGGGAAAGAGGCCCCTGGGAAAGGCAAACCAGAAAAAAAAAAAAAAAAAAAAAAAAAAAAGAGGAAAAAAAAGGAATGCAGTGCTTTTGGACTTCATTATTTTTTTTTTTTTTTTCTCTAAGAGCGAAGAGGAGGTATTCTGTAAGAGTACCACAATGTTTGAGCAAGGGGAAACTTGTACCACTTCTACCAAGCTTCCACTATTAAAGCGATATATATATTTAAATGGAGAAAAAATCAGATGGATGGAGAGGCCAAATTGAAACTAAGTAATACTGGGAATAAATTCAGGATAAAAACCTACAGGTCATATTACCCATGGTTATAATACACATTAGCTCTGTTAGCTTTACAGCCCTTTTTCCTAGGATTTTCAGCTTAAAGTGCAGTCATAGAATCATGGAATCATAGCATGATTTGGCTTGAGAAAAACCTTTAGATCACCTGGTTCCAACCTAATATTTTAGCTACCTTATTTTGTCTCCTCTTGCTGACCAGACCACTTTTTTTTGCAGGTGGATGCAGCAGGTTTGACTTGGTTTAGCTCACACATGGCTTAGAACATGAGCCATAAAATCTTCCTGGCAAGATATTTTTGTTATTTATCATACTATTTTTTTAACACTTTGGTTTATCTAGTGAGAGATATCCTTTTCTCCTTGGTCCTTGGACTGTTCACATAGTCATGGACTTAATTTAAAATTTCCTTCATTTACTTCATGGTTTTGTACGCTTAGGCCCAAAAGAGCTCTGTGTTGTTTTGGGGACTAGAAAAATACGATATGATGCCCAGCTAAAAACCCAGCACTGGGGTACCAAAGGCAAACAGGGATGATGACACACTTGGTCCAAACACAGCAAAATTACCCACAAAAGTACTTATCCCCCAAAAAATGAAGGACTCCAGCTCCAGTTAGTGGCATTGGAGTCCCTATTCCCAACCCAGTCACAGTACTTGTTTTTTTTTTATAACAAATATTTCCTGTTTGTAGCACTGATTTTCAGCTCACTCTTGCTGAAGCAGCCATACAAGTCTCTAACGGGAAGAAGGACACCATAAAAATATGTTTGTAAAAAAGTGGGAAACCAAAAGAAATGGGCAGTAACAGATATCTTGGAAAAGAAGGAGGATGGAGAGGAAACAGGGATAACCAGTAGTTGTTTTTGATGCCTTGAGTGATGGCAGTGCTTGTTGATTCCACATCCCCACATCTCTTGTGCTGTCACCCTCCACCCACTGCCACTTGGCTTTTGGTAGGGGAACATACCAGGAAAAAAAGCAGGTGATTCAAAGAATAAATCATACATTTGGACCTACCTGGGCATCTTCTTTGACCCAGTTCACATACACATCAAAGAGCAAAGTTTGGTTCTTCCTATTTACCCCTGACAGTGAAATCTAGAAACTGCCTGAAATGTATAAAATGTATAAAAAGCCCACGATTATTTTCAAAGAAAAAAAAAAAAAAAGGAGGGAGAGCTGTGAAAGATCATTTCTTTCCTAATGTGACTGTTAGATTTGGCTGGTTTAGCAATTAAACTTTTCCTTTATTTGTTACCCCTACAGACCCCTGGTTAGAATAGGATCCTGAAGTTGAGTCCGCCAGAGCATTGGGCTTACATGATTCAATTAACCTTTAAGGTAGCTCTGGAAGTTGGTACTCTAGGAGATCCTTTTGTTAATTGGCAGCCTGACACAGACAATTAAGTTTGATCAGATGAAGAGGGCATCAGGGACATCATTAGCATACTGTACTGAAGACTACGTGGTGTGTAAAAGTTGTTTAATTTCTGCCAAGGAAGAAAGTGGGGGGCTGGGGGAGCCCTCCTTGCACATACAGCATTCTGCTTTAAATATTTAATTTCCCTTGCCATAAGCTGCAAATGTTCCCATTTTTTACCCCTCCTTTCTGGTTCCTTTGCACTGCAGTGAAATCCACTGAATGATCATTCCTCTCTTATTAAAACTTCTGCATTTCACTTGAAGTATTGCACTTAAAAAAAACCTCCAAAAAGCCCCCAAGCAGCCAAAACAGCAACAAAACCAGCAGATTTGCTTCAAAGATGGTCACAAAGCCCATGGTGGATGGAGTAGGAGCAGCGTATGGTTAAAGTGGTTAAAGCTGAAGCTGTGCTAGGTGAGATCTCCAGATGTCCTTTGGTCAGGGAATGACAGAAAAACATACCTGTGGCTCTTGGGCACAGTGGGTCTCATAACAAAGGTGTCTGTACATCTCTGGGGCGCAGAGGGGATGCTGGGCTGAGGAAGTCATGCTCCTTATGGGCATGCATGTCTTTGCAAAGACAGGAAGAGCTGGATGAGGTGAACCCACCACTAATGGGTTCAGTGATTGAGAGTTGTTTTTTTGCATTTGCCTTGCGTGTATTAACAACAGTTGCACAGTTGAGGCTATATTAGAAACGCATTTTCTTTTCAGGCACCACTGCAGAGCAGAATGGAGGTGAGCCAAATTATGGCTGTCTGCAAGGTTTAGTGACCACCACCATCCCACTGGATACAGATTTACAACACCTTGCTCACACCTGCTGCTGGGCAGTCCCTTTTGCTCTCTCTCCCTTCCCCAGCCCTTTGCCTGTAAGAGAGAAGACATAGAAACATGGAGTAGTTTGGCTTGTCAGAGGCATTAAATCCCATTCCACCCCCTGCCTTGGGCAGGGACACCCTCCACAATCCTAGGTTGCTCCCATCCAACCTGGCCTTGGACACTTCCAGGGTGGGGCAGCCATAGCTGCTCTGGGAAACCTGTGCCAGGGGCTGCCCACCCTCACAGTACAGAATTTCTTCCCAGCATCTGACCTAAATCTCTCCTCTTTCAGTTTTAAACCATTCCCCTTTGTCCTATCAATACCTGCCTGAATAAAAGTTGCTCATCCTTTTTCTTAAGTACCCTGTAAGCATCTGGAAAGGAAACAAGGTGCATAAAACCAGTAGGCACATGGTATCAAGGTTCTCCATCCTCGTACCACATAGGCAGGCTCTTTGCTTTCTCATTAGCCTTACACAGTTGCTTCAGCAATTATGATATATATTGCATAATTCTTATAGCATTAGCCTTGCTACATAAGTCATTAATGTGATAAGTTAGTGATAGCAGCAAATGTAGACTCTTGTGCCGTGATGCTAATAATATCTATGAGATTTTAGTCCTGATCCAGGGAGACTTTTTCAGCCCTTTACTGCTGTAGCATTGTGTAATGGAAAATTAATGGAAAGTTGCAAGTGCAGAATGAGTATCTTTTTTTTTGTTTGTTTTGCTGGCTTACTGTGCCCTTTGTAAAGTTGTTGCACAAGAACAAAAGAGCTGAAGATTAATCCAGACCACTGTGCAACAGTGACCAACACTCAGTGCCTTGGGGAGGACACAAGAACAGGGGGAACACACAGAGGCTCCTCCCCAGGATGCTCTTCCAGCCTCCAAAACCCTTTGGGTCCAAGTCCTTGTTTTCCAAAGGTCCAGGCCCCAGCAGAGCACCATAGAGCCAATTACTCAGAATACTAGAACTTGTGTATGTTTACATTTTGCTCTATTTCATTAACATATTACAGCTCTTGACGCAATCTTTTTCTTCTGAGGAATTTGGAAGCTCTTTTGGACTCACCAAACTATTTCAGTACTTCAGCTGGTAAATAACAGGAGCAGGTGGTGAGGATCCATAGCTCTCCCATGGCGACTTGTAGGTGATTTCAAGCTGATGGGATGCAGCATCATGTTCAGGTGGTAAGGTAATGCTACCTTCCCAAAAATGCCTCCAGGGTGTGTGGGCAGGCCATGAACACACTCACACAGTCACACAGTCAGGAAAGGTCTTTGTATAGAGTTCCAGTGGGGGTTTATCAGATCCACAGCACTGAAGGGGTCCAGGGACAAAGACAAGAATCAGCTGAGGGTCTGGGTTTAAGTACAGGGAAGGAGGGGACGGATCCGAGGTCAGGGTCCAATGGGTACAAAGGGAAATGGTGTGAAGGCGGGGCAAGGGGAGGCAGGGACCAATGGGATAAGCTGGGCGGAGTCCTGCACCACATGAGGACCAATGGGTGTGCAGGGAACAGAGAACATTCTAGGGGAACAACCATAGAAGGGTAACAAAGGCAGTCTGGGCCAATGAGGGATACAAAACTGGGGTACATAAACAAGGCCTGTGGTGGGAAGCCTTTTGTCACCCTGAACTAATGTTACTCTGACTACTCAGTGTCCTTCTTTCCATGGAGATTGTTGTTTCTCTGGCAGGCCCCTGGGCCTTCAGAATGGTAAGAGTTAAGAATATTGGAATCCTGGGCTTTTGAGGTGTTTTTACAAGTCTGTGCTAATAAACCCCAGCGTTGTTCTGCACTTACTGAAAGACTCAAGGCACTTGGTGAGAGACTCAGGGCAGCGCTTGGAGTGACTGAGTCACCTCTGCAGATCTCTTTCAGTCAAAGAGAAAGGAATGGTCACTCTCCAAAGTAAACTGTCTCCTGTAAGCACCTCCTTTCAGGTGGGAGGAATCCAGGCAAGGCTGTTCCCTACATGGGGGACAAATCAGTCGTGTGCTCATGGCCGAAGCCTGCTCATTCCTCCTGGGCAGTCAGGCATTCCCATTTACTCCATGCTGTTTTCTACCTCCTTTTCCTGTGGGGGACTCCTCTCAAAAACAAAGTCATCGAATTGTTTACGTTGAAAAAGGCCTGTGAAATTGTTGAGTCTGATTTTTAGCTGACCAAACAATGCTGAGAAATGGCTTTTCACCAATCTTTGGTGGAGAAAATTTTGTCATGCAAAAATCTGTGGCTCTGCATCCCCTAACAGAGGCATCAGGGAGAGGCAAGGAAAGGGGCAGGAATGTCAGCAAGTTGTTAGTTTTTAACAATTGACATGAGCCTTCAGCTCAATAAATCAGTGAGAGGGTGTGTTGGGACATGAAACGATGGAAAAAACATTTCGATGAAGAAATGGTAATTGTGCAGAGCTTAGCTGTGGAGCAGGTCTTTAGCACATCCTGCACGTGTCATGGGCACCTCCTGCAAACTCAGGGACAAACAGATGATTCCTGCTCCATCTCCCAGATTAGAAGCAGAAGAAAAGGGCAAAATGGCGATGGAAAATAAAAAGTGCATTGAAGTGCACTAGTGAGCTGTGCTGAGAGCGCTGGCTGCCACTTGTGCAAACCTGTGAGCAGGTGTGGCCCTTGCACCGTGGCTGAGTTGGCCTAGCTCTGCAGAACTGCAGAACAGGATGTTTTTGAACCATAGAGGAATAATACTTGAGATGTATTGGCTGTACAGTTTCATTAAGATGACATAATACCTTGGATAAATTATAATTTTATAATACCTTTGCATGCCACTGCTATTACTATTATGTTGTTTTATGACGGTGTTAATATACAGATGTTGCTTTAATCTGTTTTTTAATTTACTTTGTATATCCCCTACGTACATTTTGTCGTAAGGTAGTTTATTTTGTGCCAGCTCATTTATTTTAAAAGTTGGAGGGTTTTTTTATATCACTGCTAGCATGCTAATGACATTTATACATGTGTTCTCTTTAATCTCTCCCCTAGTTGCCTGGTACAGAGCACAGATATTATCATTTCTCTGATTTTTCCAAGTGCTGAAAACTGTTTTATTAGGGGTTTTACTTTGAGGCTTAATTTTTTATTTTGAGGTTTATTAAGTATTGTATTTTGGTGTGGTAAACCTTGTGTTTTCACTGATATTTCCATCACAGGGTAAGTGTTATCACTGTAGAGGGGTTTAGTCATGTTGCCATCCATCTATCCTTCATTTGATGCTCCCTAGAAAACTCTGGAAAGGAGGATTTTTTTAGGGGATCACGTGTCCCCTCAATTTAGGGGTAAGGCAAAGGCAAAAAAATTAGGCTAAACCCTAGTAGTCACATCAAGTTAGGACCTGGATTTTTAAAGATTTAAGCAAGCCTAACCTCAGCCCAAGGAGTAGGATGTTCCTGTGCTTGGATACAGATGCCACACCCAGGCTGAAGTGGAATTTCTCCCAGCTGAAATCAAGTTGAGCAGGATATTCAAGACTCCTTCCAACCTTAATCAATCTATAATTCCATCACTTCCTATTTGGGGTCCTACCAATATGACAAGGTCAGACTGGGGAATAAAGACTCGAGAGCTGGAGGCTGGTGCAAAAAGATGGGGAGGCACAGCCTGGATTTCTGGAACTTGATGAATGATGCTGGTAGCAGGTTCTCTGTGTGTTCAGTTGCAGTGACAAAGTGAAGTCCCATCTCACAAGGACCTTAGCACAGAGATGTGAAGGAGGGCCTGTGCTTATTGGGGGAAGAAGGAGGAGGGAGCAGAATCTTTCTGAGCATCTTCCCATTCTGGACGTCTCAAATTATGTCTAATTAAGTCTCTTGTCCAGAATGCCATCAGATTAGCAGGTGAACAAATTGCACTGACTTTGGTGGGACGACTCTCTCATTTCATGTTGCCCTGCAGTGTGAGTGCTCTGTCTGTGGCTCTGCTTTGCTGAATTCCTGGTGAAACCCCTCCCAAAACAAGGACAAATGAGCATCCAGCCCTCACCACAGGCTTTGATTCTGCTGCCTCAATGCAATATCCTGCCAGAGCTCTCCAGCCTCCTCAGGGAGATCATCTTGCTTTGCCTGAAATTTGTACATTGGGAAAGGCCTGAATATTTTTCCCATAACTTGGTGGGATGGAGCTTGAGAAATGCTGCTGTAGGTGGTTTCATGTTGCCAAAATGTACTTGCTATTTGATGGTGTGGGCTTCGGAAGGCCTGCTGTTCCCAATTGTCCATTGCATATTAAGGATGGTTATAGCCAAGAAGACTTCTCTATTTATTTGCTCCCTTTTCACTGTGACTTTATTATGCATGAGCAGCTTGACTGTGATACTTCTTTTGTTTTACATTTTGCATTCATTAAAAACCAGTCATCTGCATATTTTGTGAACCCTCAGGGGTCTCTTCTCTCCTTGATGCATGCGTGCCAGTCCCATTAGCATGGATGGGAATTAGCAGCTCATGCTGAAGAAAAAAACACAGGCACACCTCCCTCTGTTTGTCCTCCTACTATTCAACTAGGATATTTAAAAAAAAAAAAAAAATCATTACAGAGGATATTCACTTTGTGTTAAAGAAAAAAAAGAAGGAAGAAAGGAAGAGAAGCTTGACCATGTATCTCAGGAGATTCTTTTTATAGCCCAAGGCTAAAGACCTCATAAGCAGAGGATGTAAGTAACTTCAGCATCACTGAGATTTACGACTCTGTCTTCACCAGTAAGTAAAGTGGGCCAGACTCCCCAGCTGAGAGGACAACTGATGTGGTGTGACTTGCATCCATACCAGTGCCCTCTTCCTCCCCGAGCCTTCTAACATGAGAGTGATGTCTGACAGAGCTTCATGTCCCTGTTTTGGTCCCTAAAAGTCACCAACAATGGTTTGACCCTGGTTTTGTCACCCTTAAAGTAGTTGCACACTGTGCTGTGGTCCTCAGTGTCTCCTTGGTGGTGCTGAGGATGGGGATGAAGAAGTCAAGGGAGTTTCCTAGAAACAGTCAGTGGGGGATCTTGCGGGTTCCTGACTGACCATCTCAAGACTGCTCCTCACCAAAATACTGAGCCAAGGGATCAAAGTGTCCAGGTAAGGTTCTTGTGGTAGATGGGGAAGGCTGATCCTTCCCTTATCCCATTTTACAGAAGTCTGCTCTCCTCCCTCCCCTGCTCCTGTTGAGCAAGCATTCAGGCTGTTCATTCTTGCTCCCTGGGAACAAAGAAGTGATTTATTTTTTTTCCATTTCAGTTAAAACTACTGGTGCATGGTGGCCTCTGGTACAGGGATCCCCTATTTTCTCTGCCTTGTCTCTAAGGGTTAAAGCAATCAGGCTTCTCCACCCAGACAGAAGTTTTGTATAAAACCTCCCCTGCTCCTCTGTGTTTCAAGTTTGGCTGTTCCCCTTTCCACAAAAAATGTGCACAGGAAGACGCACAGAGAGATATGAATTTATTTTCTGCATTGTTAAAGCTTCAACATTGCCCTCAAATCATCCTGACACAAAGGCAATGCAGCTCGGTTCACCAACCAGCACATTTTGCCCTGAGCAAAGACACTTTCCCATGCATGGAATGATCTCCCACTGTTTCCCATAAGAGCACAGGGCTGGCTAGAGGAATTGAATCAAAAGCTTTCAGAGACAACAACCTGCCTGAAACAACTTGAAACAAATGAGGGCTTGGGATGCAGCTAGACAGTGATAGCTGGGGCCACGTGCTAATTGTGGGATTAAGCAATAATCTTGTTTTATTGTTGCTGCCATGGCTGGAGCATCCCATGCTCTGCTGAGCGTTCTCCTTGTCTTAGCAGCATGCTTTGAGGGCCAGGTGTGTCTGCCAGTGTGTGGTACTGGTCTGTGATGGACACTGGCGGGGTTTGGCACAATGGGTGCTCTAGCAAGTCAGCCATGTAGACACATGTCATGTCTGGATGATGGTGGGTGGAGGGAGAGGGATAAAGAGCTTTGGAAAATGGGACTTTCTGTGTAGCACAATGTCCTGCCTGCTTGGCTCTAATGGTGGTCTGGTTGCTCTCTGAAGTTTGCACCATTTCAAGTGTCAGAGTGGGTGTCTGGCTGGAGAAGCCCAATTCTCTAATGCTTCTCAACTCTGTATATCTCTACGTTCTGTCTGCTGCTGCTGGTTCATATCCTCAGCAGCACTTTCTAACATCCAGCGTGTCCTGGAACAAGATGCCCAAGGAGGCTGTTGATGCCTCAAGCCTGGAAGTGCTCAAGTTCAGGCTAGATGGGGCAATCTGGTCTAGTGGCAGGGGCCCATGGCAGGGAGGCTGGAACTAGACGGCATTTAGGGTCCCTTTTGACCCAAACCATTCTAGGATGCTTTGATCCAAAAGTGGAGAAACTACTTAGCAGGAACCCAAAGCAAAAGGAAATAATTTCCTAGGAGAGATGTCACTCACCTCTTACTCAGGATCTATCTCATAATTTAGGCAGCTTGGAGACAGCCTACAGGTACTAGAACAAAATAACAACCTCCCAATTCCTGCTTCACTTGTTTGGCCCATTGATTTTACTGATATACAGATTTATCAGCTGACACCTGGAACAAAGGAAAATTTACATAATCATGATGAGTTGTGGGATTGTAAGCCATCTTTAGGTCAGCTCCAGAGCTTGGGGATTTCTCGTTATCTTTTGCATGAAGGTGGAGAATTGTAACTTACCTTTTAGGAAAAAGTTCTTCTCCCAGAGGGTGCTGGGACACTGAACAGTCTCCCCAGGGAATAGTTACAGTCCAAGGCTGCCAGAGCTCCAGGAGTGTTTGGGCAATGCTTCCAGGGATACACAGGGTGAGATTGTTGGGGTGTTTGTGCAGGGTGAGGAGCTGGACACAGTGATCCTTGTGTGGATCTTTGCACATTTCAGCATTGCAGATTTAACTTCTCGCCTTGACTTACTGCAGCCCAGCTGGTTATTCTCAGCCTGAATGTTTTCTGGGATAACTTTGCTAAAACATCTCCCATTCAGGCTCTTGCTCATGCATACACCTCCTGCTGGTCCAGAGTTTCTGGTCATATCCCAGACTGTGCCTCAGCTGTCAGCGGCAACCACAATGCGGAAGCAAGTCTGAAGAAAACTTGAATCCAGCACCACTGGCTTTCTCTTACCCCCCCTAAAATAAAACAAACAAAACCAGAAAGGATGGGAAATGGTTTTACTGGAGCAGCATCAGCATCTCCATTTGTGAATAAGTTTCTTAAGAGAAGGAGGCTCCATTTAGATAAGAGGTACTGTCACTGGCCTTCATGTCTACAGCCCTCCACGTACCAGCTTTGACTCAGCAGTCTGCAGCAGTAAATCATTAATGGCCCCTTAAAAAAGGCAAGCTAGTTCATAACACAAGTCTGAAGCGAGGAAAGGAGATGGGTGGAAGATCAGACTTTCCATTCCCAAAATAAAACATTGCAGCCATCCTGAATATCTGGAGAGCGCACTGAAGGCCGCAGGCGTTCTCTTTGTTAAATGTTTGCCGCTCAGGTATTATTTGACAGAACATTTCTGGGACTTTATCTAAGCAGGATGGAGTAAGTGAAACATTTGGATGGGTCAATAGGACCATTTGTCAGAGTGGCTTGTTCTTAAATGGGAATCAAAAGCCGACAGAGGGAGGTCTGTAATGTTTGACTACTAAAAGCATTGCTCCAAAAGTGCAGCACTGTGCTGGCTCCAAGGGACCACTGTATGGCTTGTCTCACTGGCATTGCCAGGACAGGATTTCCTCCTCATTACCCACTGTACAAACTCCTGAGCATGAGCAGGGCAAAGAGGTGAGGTCTTGGTGCCTTTGTAGGAACCTGACAGTGCTGAGGAAAGGATCTGTGCTGATGTGAAAATATTCCCTCAAAATCACATTTTCGACTCATAGCATTTAGAACAGGTGTAGCCTAGCACAGATCCAATCATCTCCTCTGCAAACACCAGAGCTCAGGTCCGGCATTACCCAGAAAACATTTTAACCTTCTCCCCAACACTCAAAATTTCACTCATAGTTAAAATTAAATTACAGATAGTTCAGGGCCATCCACATATGCAAAGCCACCAGAAACAGAAAGAAGATTGTTCCACTGATCCTTGTGAAGACACTGCAGAAAGTGCCATTCTGTAGAAGCAAAACCAAAGTAAAAACATTGTTTTATGAAATTTTAAGAAAAGAAAAGCAGTGAAAAACTCAGTTATTTCAGGCTTCACTTAACAATGAATGGAGTTTTATTATCTTCCCAGATGTTTTTAAGGAAATCTTGGCTGGATTGACTTCAAGATAAATTATTACTGTTAAGCACATAGGAGCAATCCACTCTACAACCAATGAAGTCATTCAGGTGTAAGATAAATAAATGTTCTTCTAGGCACAGATTTGTGTTGTGCTGCTTCCTCCCAGCTTTTTGTGTTCATCTTCACTGGAAAAGCACGAGACACTGAAAAACCCTTGAATTAAGAGAAACATTACTTAGCAAAGTCTAAAACATTGGGGCATTATCGACATTATTCTCATAATGGACACAAGACACAGCTCTGTACTAGTTATTAAGAAGAAAAGGAACCCTATCCCAGCTGAAATCAGGACAAAATTGCCAACAAAATTATGAAAAGTCCCTTGAAGGAGAGCCAGCAGTTATTTTTGCATGAGAAAACTGGGTGAAGCAGAAAGATCCACCAGCGAAGGGAAGGAGCTGGATCCAGGTGGGTGGTGGTGGTGTGTTGTGCATTCAGACTGCTCTGGTCCCCACCACAGGAGAGAGCTGAGGAAACTCAGAGGTCAATGGGGTTCAGCCTGTCGATTATCTTTAAAATATCAGCAGTTGTTAAGGCTAATTCAATATATGTGATGCTTCCTTTTTCAGCTCCCCAGAATTTCCATTTTTTTGAGCCTCCTGAGTTGCTCTGTGCAAATTACCTCTCTTCCACGAGCTTATCTGCTTCCCCTTGAGCTCAGGCAGACTTTGAGCATCCAGTGAGGTTTCAGGAAGCCAGGCGTGACAAATAAGGGCGAGTTGGATTATTTTTTTATTTAATATTTTTAAAATTAGTATTATTTTAAATTATAAAGTGCAAAACACATCAGCAGCTAATTTTGATTCACAAATATACTGGAGAAACCTGTAACCCCAGAATGCTTTGTGAGCAGGGAGGGAGGCACAAAATTTGTCATGCCTGAGGAACCACCCAGCTCCTCTGTACTCCCAAAATTTGCATCACACTGGGCAGGTGCACAGTGCAGCACAAGCCCAGGGAATCCTGCCCTTGCTGGGGAATTGCTGCACTGCTTCCCACTGGTTTGATTTGTTTCAGATGTCTAAGTAGAATCCAAAAATTTAGAGTGCTGTGAAATGTTTTTTGACGTCTCTCTCCATTGTGTGGATTTAGAGGACCAGCCCCTCATCTTTTGTCAAATATTGTTGTTTTTTTTATTATATATCATAGAATCATGGAATAGTCTGGGTTGGAAGGGACCTTTAAAGGTCATCCAAGCCCCCTGCCATCAGCAGAGACACCTTCCCCTAGGTCAGGTTGCTCCAAGCCCCATTCAGCCAGGCCATGAATGTTTCCAGGCATGAGGCATCCACCAGGTCTCTGGGAAACGTCTTCTGTGTAAGCATCATGCTGTTAGAAACAGCATTTGATCAGAAATTTCCCTTTTTATTTGTGATTTCCTGGGTTGCACCTACCCTAGTTCCTGAGCAGCAGGATTTCTGAAAACTGTTTTCTCAAAAGTTGCTTTCCTAGTGTTTCTCTTCCATGTCTAATAATAAGGCTGAGTTCATCTTAGGGCTTAATTCCAGAAGACCATCATTGGGTGACCGCTTGTTTTATTTTTCAGTAGCTATTTTTCCCCACACACAGAAAATTTACAAGAACTTATTATATATATTTAATATATTTGTGATTGCAAACTTTTTGTCATATTTTTTGAGACTCTTTTAACAGCTTCAGAAATTATCAGCCTCGTTTCCTTTAGCAACATATTTGAAAATATTATTGTTGAAAGCATGGCATATTTCTTTAATTTGACAGCACATAAGCATTAACAAAGATAGTCCCTGTCTTTCTGTATTTCTCCTGGAAATTATGATAGCTTTTGTTTTCCCTTTAACCATTTGTATTTATGACCAACTTTCCCCTCAATGGGCAACAGCAAATGTCATACCAGGCAAGAACAGACTCTGGTAACCCTTTTTCTTTGGTCCTGGCAGTGCCTCCTGGTTTGCTGCTGTCTGCAAGATTAAGACTTTTACAGGATTTTCCATAATCCTTGCGTGGCTGAGCTGGCTCAGACCGAGGGTCCAGTCCTCAGCCTCTGTTCTGAGATGTATCAGAAATAATTTTTCTATTATTGGATTGGGTATATTAATTTTCTGTGATGTTTTTGGCATGTAATTCCTTAGGAAATCACAGAATGGCTAAAGTTGGAAGGGACCCCTGGAGGTAATTCAGTCCCACTTCCCTGCTCAAGCAGGGTTGTACCAGAGCATGTGGAAAAAAAATTGTGTCCAAATGGTTCTTGAATATCTCCAGGAAAGGAGACTCCACACCCTCTCTGGAAAATCTGTTCTAGTGCACAGCCACTCACGGGAAAGAAATTCTGTCTCATATTCAGGTGGAACTTTGTCAGCGTTAGAGATTTGCAGAAGAGCCAGCTGTCCTGCTACAATAGCTTTGGAATCTGTTGCTCACCCTGAACCACTGATTCCTACAAGTTAATTTTTTTTTGGTTGAGGTGAAAAGGCCCCACAGAATATCTGCTGAAGAGAAAACTAGAAAGATCCTAATCCCAGGAAGTATGATTTTAGAAATCGGGTTTCAGGCAGCTTATGGCACTGCTTGCCCATTTGAGGGCAAGAAACATTGAGAAAACCCAAATATTTAGCTGAACTCTTAGGCTGATGTTACTCTGTCATGGGTAGGGGACACCTTCCAGTGTCCCAGGCTGCTCCAAGCCCTGTCCAGCCTGGCCTTGGACACTGCAGGGATCCAGGGGCAGCCCCAGCTGCTCTGGGCACCCTGTGCCAGGGCCTGCCCACCCTCCCAGTGACAGGCGTGGAGGAGGCTCCCACCTCTTCTGGCATTCACTCTTGTTTATCTTGCAGGATATAGTGATTAGGCCTTTGACACCAGTTTTTACTACTGCAGACATGACAAAAGAGTCCAGCCAGCACCAAAACCGTGTCATGGACAGAGGTGGGACTCAATACCCATGCCCATTTTTTTTTCTATCTACATCTACCTTTCCCCCCCAGCATCCACTTGGTGTGCAACTTGGATGGAGAAGAAAGGATTGAATTAAATCCAGCACTCAGAATCGGCTCCTACAGAGGTGGAGATCATAGTCAATGTGTATTTTCACTGACATGACGGGTTTGTTCAGCCTGGGTTGTTTGCCAGCCATAATTATAAACGTGGAGATGACTTTAAATGCAGGACCCCTCGCTCGCTCTGTTGTACCCTGGGTAGGCAGGAGGCATATTAGGAAATCACTCAGATAATTTTAAAGAGGATGGATTTGTGATTATGGTGTTTTGACCCACCTGGTAGCCTGCCCTTGGAGCTCTACTTAACAGGTCTTCCCTGTGTCTTTTCAAGCAGTTAATTTTGTGGCCAAGTCCCTGAACTCTCTTCCCATCCTTTTTTCACGTGTAGGGCTGTTTGCTTCTCTGCCATCCAGTCATCTTGCGAATGCTTGCTCAAGGACACCACGGAAGATTTGTGCTAATAATGAAAAGCTTGAAGGGGGCAAGAGATTTTGCCCGGGAAAAATAATGCCTGATCAAGTCTATTGTGTCTCTGTCCCATTGAGAAAGAGGAGCTAATAACAGAAAGGTTAGCTAACAGGATGGCTTTTGGGGGTTGTGGACACGTGAATTAATGCATTAGGTTGGTCTAAGCAAAATTCTCAGCTACCTTGTAGGAATTCAGGGGTTTAGAATATTTGCTTCTACATTTTTAGTTTACAAAGAGGCTTTCCTGGTCTTGCCATCTCCTTCTGTCACAGGCTGGTGGCCGGGAAAAGAGAGCGGAGTATTTCTGCACTGCTTCTTTGCTTAATATCGGGATATTTTCAGCAGTCAGTGGAGAGTGCATTTCTAGGTTTAGGGGTTGAGGCTGGTTTTTTTTTTGTTGGTTTTTTTTTTTTTTTTCCTTTGTGTGTTTGTTTCTCTTTGCACCAGAAACCGCACGAAAGGGCCGGGAGGATTGTGCATTACATAAGAGTGGCCCTCCACGCTTTAATGTGGGTCTGCGCCGTGCCATGCAGTGAACATAATGTGTCCTCCCAGGGACAATTTGCATAAAGGATAAATAAGAGAATCACAATGTGAAGTTTATTCATTTTTAAATCCTGCAGCGTTTGTGATTGAAGGCCCAAGCTCAGATGTTTTCCTGATGTGTACCATTAAGAGTCAGGGCTTTGCCTAATGTCTCTTCTGTTACTGCAGGGAGATGTAATGTGCAGTATTTCTCCACACTGGAGTATCATTTTCAGTGTATACCACTCGGCTAGGGAGTGAGGAACTGCAGGCTGCATTATCTTGTACCGGGCCCACTCTCCTTAATTTGCTGTAACCGAGCCAGCACATTAAATACAAAACATATTGATGTTCTCTGAGAACCCTTGAGGGTCTTTACCCTTCCTTGTCAAAGGAGCTGTGCAATCCAGGAGGAAAGAAAAAAGGCATTTTGCCATGGTGAAAATAGTTGCACTGCTGGCATGCCGTGGCTGACACAATGCTGTGCTTCCATTTACTTCACTTAGAGGGGAAATTCGAAACAAAAGCCATTTTACCTCCCAACTCCAGCTGAGGGTCAGCAAAGGGAAGTGATCTGAACCCTAGCTCAGGTGGTCTTGGCAGCATTACTAAATTTGCTGAAGTCATAGAGTCGTAGAATGATTTAGGTTGGAAAAGACCCTTAAGAATATGGAATCATAGAATGGTTTGTTTTGGAAGGGATCCTACCAATCATCTAGTTCCAGCCATTAACCTAACAATACCAATTTTCAACACACAAAACTGCGTCCACTCAGGTGATCTCACAGATGAAAACTGGTGGTGAAAGGGTCTGGGTCTACCTGGGCACCACAGGCAGGAACCTGTACAAGATGTCCCACCAGATCCTGATAGATGTTAGTAGGCTTGGGCCAATGTGGTGACTCAGGTTCAGATCTGGTTTTAGTTCTCCTGTTTAAGGGCTGTTTCTTTTTGGGCCTGCTGCCAAAAAAAAAACCCTAAACAAACAAACAACAACAAAAAAAAAGAATCTAAATAACTAGTGAGAAAAACAAGCAAGGGTGTGCAAAATCAGCCAGATCTGCTTTTGTCCTATCACCAGCAAAAAATGTGAAGACAAAAGTCCCAGTGTTCTATGTCAGCTTGCAAGCATTAGCTCCGTATCTCTGCAGATGGTTGCCTTGCATTATCCAAAGTGGGTTTTGTGGGTTTGGGGACTACAGTTTTAGCACAAAGCTTTCAGTGCATCAAAAAGGAGCATTTGAAACTCTAAAAACTGCTTCTTCATCACCAGTGAGTTTGGGCTCTCTCAATCTCAATCTGAAATCTCTCTGGTTAGAGTGAAGTTGCTCTTCCTCTGTGTCTTCTGACGGTGGTGAACATCACCTCTCTCATTGTCACCAGAACTGAATGATTTGCATCCTGTGGATTTCTGGATTTGTGGATTTGCATCCTGTGATTGACAGTCTCTAGTAAACAGCAAGGGAATGAACTCAGCTAAAAGATTTTCTGTGTTTGGAAGAATTTGTAAGGTCCGCTGTCTTGGCTCTCTTGAGGTTCTCTAAGATAAAAATTTCAGCATTCCCATATTCAGAAGGTCTCTGCCCTCAGCCTGACAGTGCTCATGAAATTTGTAAAGACTGGATAATCTTGGAGATTATTATCAGTTCTTATTACCAATTTTGGATGAAACAAAGAAATAGAGTAAAAATGTATCAGGGAAACACTTAGATGCTCACACACATGGATAGTAAATTAATAGTGGCTCCCTTAAGAAATCAGTTAACTGTAACAAAGTAGAATTAATACTATTATGAAGCTTCTCTGAAAATGGTGCGCAGTGCAAATCTTTTTATTGGCTACGCAGTTTACTGGGTAAATTTCCTGTGTATTTATCCATTTTTACACCAAATCATGAACTTCTTATTGCATTAACTGAGAGCTATCATTCATCTCGAGCTCTGAAAGCTAAATCCAGAAGGGAAGGTGTGACACAGTACTGCACCATGACCTTGAGGAGGGAGTTTAGGCTGGGTGTGTTGGGCATATTTCTCTGTGAACAGCAACACACTTTTCCCAGTGTCAGGGTGAGTGATTTGAGATGACACAAACTTAAACTCAAGACCCAGGATAGAAGATAGACCATGGGTAAACCATGCTGCCAGAAACACAGCCATGAACCAACATTCTTTTAGACAACAAAACGCTATAAAGAGCCTCATTTGCAAAAGTATCCCTTTGAAGGGAGGAAAACACCAAAACAAAGCCAAAATGGAATTTCCAATCTTGAAACAGTTTTGTTTTGTTTTGTTTTGTTTTGTTGTTCTTACAGAAAACTCATGTCTGGCTCATTAAGTTACATGATACTTGCCATGGGTAATTTTTATTCCAAACCATTTTATGGCACTCTAACCTCAATCCTTCTGATCCTGTGCAATCATTTATTGTCTGTTGTATCAGAAACCTCTGGAGTGGTGGGGTAATACCCCACAGCCATCAGCTGTAGGGGGATTTTGGGCTGCAGACGCCAGCACTACCCTTTTCAGCATGGAGGGAAAGATTTTATATAATCAGAAAATATTTTGTAAAATAAAATAGAGGAGTGTGGAGGGAATGTCCTAGGCAAGAAAGTGCTGTCATTTATGACAGTAGTAAGAAGCAGTTCTTAGTTTGGATTGTTTGAAAGATTTCTGTGGCTAAACCAACAGTAACCATTCCTTTACATGGATCAGGCAGACTGATTTTCCATCTAGCAAAGAGGGATTTTTTCCCTGCCTTTGTAACTGGTTAAGCCCTCTTGAAGCCAGTTGGTACACTCATGGAACCCAGAAGAAATAAGCAGGAAATAAATGCTTGCAGATAAGATGCTGACTTTTTGGACTTGGGCTTTAGTGTTTATTTGGTGGCATTTAAAAAACAATTTTTTGTTGGGATTTCTTTTTGGTTTTTTTTTTTTTTTTTGTGGTTTTGTTTTGTTTTGTTATTTGTTTGGAGTTTTTTTTGGGTTGGGTTGGGTTGGAGGGCTTTTTGTTGAATTACCTTTGTTTTTGCTGCGCTGTGGTGATGCCCATGACTCAGACTGACCAGCAGCTGCTCATTGCTGAGCTGCTTGGAGACTCTGCCTGTGTGCTGTGGGCAAGCCCATGTTGGAGAACTGCTGGATCTGTCCCCACAACCTCCCACCCCAGCTCCTGCTCACCCTGGGCTACTTCTGATTCCTCCTGTCCCCTCCTCCTCCTTACCTTACCTGGCAGCAGCTCCCCACTGCCACCAAAGCACCCCCAAAACCTCTGCACAGATAACACAGATAACACAGATGGGTTTGTTCTGTGTTGGAGGTGTACAAGAACCAGCCCATAACAGCAGTAAAACCTTGGCTGTTTAATTCACCTGTGGCCCATGCACCCTGGAGAGGCTCTTCCATGATCAGCAAATTTCCCATTAGAGCCAACAAATGCCATCTCCTGTTGCCAACAGTTTTTTACAGTATTGAGGTCCTTGTTTTGAAAACCAATTAATGAAAATCCTGAAGAAAGTAGATATTGTCCTGGGCTGCTTGTGCTGTGGCACAACACAGTTTTCACTTATGTCTCAAAAAAAATATTTTCTTTTAATTGCCTTTTTTATTACAACTAGGCTCTGTATTACATGGGCTCTGTAGGGCATTCTCATAGAATCCCAGAATGGTTTGGGTTAGAAGTGACTTTAAATACCATCTAGTTCCAACCCTTTTCCATGGGTAGGAACATCTTCAAATAGACCAGGCTGTTCCAAGCACCATCCAGCCTGGCCTGGGACACCAGGCTCACCCCCAAGCTGTGTGCACAGCACCTGGCAAGACAAAGAGCTTGAGTCCAGGGCCCCTACACAGTGCTGGAAGGGAATTTCAAAAAAATACTTTAAAGTCAGCATTGTTTTTCCTCCTTTGGAGAGTAAATGCAGCAGAAATTTGTTGTGTGAGCTGGCTTGGTCAGAGGAGATTTCTTGTTGTTCATAGTAAAATTCATCTGTGGGATTTTCACAAGTCCTCGTGTAAGATGGGAAGCAGCAGGTTATTAATTCAGGCAATGACATCCCTTAGACAATCAGGAGGCTGGTTTTGAATCTCTGGTAGCTCCAAAATACAGAGATGATAACTTTTCTTCTCCCTGCTCCAACTGATGCACCCCAGTTCCCTCCCTTGTGCCAGGACCTCAGGAGCACCTCAGGAACGAGCAGGACTGTGGTGCTGGGACATCTTGCTTTCAAGACAAGGGGTGTACACGCTTTCCCTCAGCACTGAACCCTCATCCAGGCCACCTCACCCCACAGCCTCCTCCCAGAGCCACCAGTTTCAACATCTGCTCCATGGGATGCCTACCTGGGGAAGTAAACGCAAAAAATACCAGTGGAGACCTCCAAAGCAGGTTTAAAAATTGAGTGGTTGATTCATCCATGTCTTCCGTGCAAAATGCACCCCAGCTTCAGCCTCTGCCTCTGTTTTCCCCCTCCCCATAACCCCAGAAAATCCCTAACCCTCGTGGCTTAGTCCTAGCTAAGCGAGTTTGCGTGCGTCTGTGTATGTCTGCCTATTTTTTTTTTTTTCTGGAGTGACTTGTTTGTGCTGTCATCAGCCGTTGTTTTGGTAAATGGTGAGTTAAACAGATATATCCAAGCGTAAAATCTAAAAAATGTTCCCTGTGGGCGCCTGGGGGGTGTTGTTTGAAATCAACTACATATCAATTGAGCGGCGGCGAGCGGATCCGATGATAAATTCCAGTCCACAGACGCCTTATAAATTACATTTTTTTGTTCACGATCTAGCCTCATCTCAGCTCCCCAGAGGCCCTTAGACTGAGAACTATGATTGTGTTGGAGAAATGTTTGCTCAGCTTGAGCGATGCCATTAGTGTTACATGTGCCAGGCCGCTCTTGCCGGCACCCCCCACTTCCACCCCTCCATCCCCCCCAGTCCCAATCCGATCCCCCTCCCTCTTCCCGCCTTCCACAAAATGCAATATGTGCCTGGTAATTTTTCTGTTCATTATCTCATTGTTTTCTGTAAGTACAAGGTTAGATTGAATTACTGCAGGCTCTATTGTCTATTTGTAATTCTCCTTCCATGCCGTGCTACTAATGAATGGGCAATTTAGTCAAATCTTTGTAACGGCTTCTTCTGTGCGTCAGCCACTTAATTACTCTGAGCTTTTCTCACTGCTGCTTTATTGCATGGAAACTCTGGCTGCTTCCAGGTCTTTGCTAGGGGATCTCCAGCTCCAATAGGAGGAAAAAATAGCAATAACAATAACCAGCCCGGATTATCTTGATTTCTTGGATCCTCGCCGCACAGGACTTGCCCCTCCCGGGTGGTTTGTTTGTTCTGGAGTTGGCTACAAACACGGGTTTGTTTTTGTGTGTGTGCACAGAGGAAACTGTCACGGTGTAAATTAGGTGAAGTGCATCTAAGGTGAAGGTGGTAGAGATCTTCCAATGAGATGAGACCTGGAAAAAAAAGGGAAAAATGAAAAATGCGCGGGACCTCGTTATATGGAATATACCCCACTCCATGCAATTCCACTGAAACTGAGGGGCCAACCTCAAACTGCTTCAGGATCTCCAAAATAACTTGGTTTTGCTACCAGAGGTAGAAATTGTGCTCTTTCTGTTTGTTTGCAAAAAGGATATGTTCACCTTTTTGTTTAGCATCCCACATTTCAATCTGCAAATCAGAGGCAGGGCGTGGGAATAAATAAATTTTAAAATCCATTTAATAGAATTAATCTTGATCATTTGTAGCTAGGATTAGGTAGGTAGGCAGCTTTACAACAGCTCCTTTTCCTTAATAAGAGGATACAAAGAATGGAAGTGAGAGGAAATAAAGGAGTTTGAAAAGAAGTACTGTGAAATATAAATAATACTGTGACAGATTATCTCCATGCATGATCTGACTCGCCTATTTAAATTTCTGAAGGGATTCTGTTCCTCTCTTCAGTGACTGAAATTCTTGGAGGCTGATGGAGTGCAGGATAATGGGCAGGTGGGCCCTATGAGTATCTGAGCTCTACTTTTTCTGTGTGTTTAAACTGGATGCAAATACTAAAATCACATCTTTAGTAAACTGTGCTGCCTCTTTATAACATAACTGTATTTTACTTTCTTCACTTTTGTGCAGGGTGTATTGTCTCCATGGAAAAAAATATGCTTTAATTCTTTCTGATCCTGTTCCCATTTATATCTACGTGTTGTTGCCGGAAATCCAAACCTCTGGTTGTACTTTTTTGGTCACGTTTCTCAATTTTTAATTCAAAATTGAAACTTTGAATTTGTTCAGGGATTCATTAATTTGTGTCAAGCTGACCTTTTACAGAGGGTTTCATATCCATATAACAGACAGGCATAAACTTCCTATTGATTTTGCACAGAGGATCTGCATGCTCAGTGATTTAAACAGACATTTAATACACAAACAGTAAGTTCAACAATATAAACATCTTTTCTTCCCAGTTCCTGTGACTGGAAAATAAATTCCAATTAAAATTCTGTTTTGCAGAAATTTTAGGGAATGTGGAAGATCTTGAAAGCTTTGCAAGAACACAAAAAGGCTGATAACAAATTAATGTAATTATTAATGATTAGAAAGGTCTCTCAAAAGGCTTTCCAAGGGATTTTCCTATAGGGGAATTTCCAAACCCCTGGGGACAGATTGCTGAAAAGAGTTCCATGCTGAAAACCAGCACAAATGCATGGTGGGGGATTGAGAGATTTTGGTTAATGCTCATGTTTTGACCCTAGAAATCAAAATCTTCCCCAGTGCAGGAGCTGTTGGCATGTGGAGAGGGGCACATGGCAGGGTGGTGGGTGTGCCTGGGACAACCTGCACTGTCCACCCCTTGAGTTCCTGGCTGCTCTCTTGTCCCTTGGCTGGGATTTGCTTTGCCAGCTCTTATGGTGGGACTGACTTGGCCTTCCCACGTGTGGCTTTAGCCCCCCAGACTCTTCCCCAGACCACCCTAAGGTGGCCATCCAATACAGATTGTCCACAGCCAGAGTTGGGTTGTGACCTCTTGATCTCCTCCCAAAAGCTGAAAGCTCTTAGATTTCAGCAGAAATTAAAATAACCCAGTTTTGACACGATTGCAAACAAAACTGACTGCAGACATGCCACAAAATCTGGCCTGAGCACAAATGTGAAACTATGGAAACCTCCAAAGCAAATTCTTGTGTCAGTAAATCTTCATTTTAATCACAGCAGTGTGGCCAGGTCAGGCTGACATTTTTTTCCCTCTTCAGGCCTAGGGAAGTGTGCTGAGCTCATTGTGACCCTAACACCATCCCAGCATTCTGCTTCTCTTGCCCTGTCCCCGTGCACATGTGCTCCTCCTGCAGTGCTCCTTCCTCTCCTCATGCACAGGCTGGTCTTTGTGTCCAGCTTGGAGGTGCTGCAAACAGACAGATCCTGTCCAGGGCTTGCTTTCCATCCCAGACATCACCAAGGAAAAAAAAGTTTTGCACTGGGGAAGGACAAGGGTGATGGCTGTAAACTGAAGGAGTATGTATTTAGATGAGATACAAGGAAGAAGACTTTCACAACGAGGGTGGTGAAACACCATCACAGGGTGCCCAGAGCAGCTGTGGCTGCCCCACCCTGGAAGTGTCCAAGGCCAGGTTGGATGGGGCTTGGAGCAGCCTGGGATAGTGGAAGGTGTTCCTGCCCATGGGTGGAACTGAATGGGCTTTAAGGCCCCTTCCAGGGTTCTGTTGGCCATGGCATGGCATGGCTGTGCCAGGAGGGGTTGTCAGTGGCCCCTTGGCTGCTCTGCTGCAGTGCTTTGTGTGGAGGAATAAGGGGATTTCTGCCAGCATCTGGATCAGTGAGTGCTGGATTTCTAACCACCCCTTTCCTGTGCCACTCACAGAACTGAAAACAGCACAGGCCTTCAGAAACACATACCATTAAATAAAAGCTTATTTCTATTTGTGTTTATAGAATAGCTGAAAGTGGGGAGGCAGCCTGAGAGCAAGCTGGTGCCTCGTAGACCCAGATAGGCTCTTTGCCTGCTTTGTTATAATACTTCATTGGAACTGACACATTGATAGCCACAGTTTTTCTAGGAAGTGACCTTCATGCTGCCCATTGATTCCCAGTGGCCATCAACTCCTTGCAATTGGAATGACAGGCCAGGTTAAAGGTCAGTCCTTAAATAAAGCTTCTGGATTACTAAACACCTGAAGTTCAAATGAAAATGGAAATCCGCACCTCATTTTATGTGACATGTTACTGCTAATGACACTTCGGGATCTTAAACGGCTCCTGCTCTTTAACTCATGTGCATGTTTCACTCGATAACCCCTTAAACCAGCTCCTTTCTCTGCCACTGCTGGACCCTAACAGGACAGGCAGCAGGGAAAAACAGTCTTCCTGGGATATATGGCTTCTGCGGAAAAAAAAAAAAAAAGCATTCTCAGGAAAAGACATCAGAACCAATTAAAACATTTGCCTTTCAAGCGATGGCCAGAAACAATCATTCCCTTAATTAAGATTCACAGTAAAAGGATTTTATTTACATGAGCTGTGGCATTAAAAAGACCCCAGTTGTGCAGCCGTGGAAGTTGGATGTGTTGTGCACCGTGGGGCAGTGCTGGACCTCTTGGGTGTGCCTGGCTGTGGGGATGGGTGGTGGGGGTGTCTGCACAGCAAAAACAGAGGGTTGTTGTCTCCCCATCTTACAGAGCTGCTGCTTCAGTCGTCCTCATGCTGAGCCTTGCTCCCACAGCCCTCACTCAGCCTTGGTGAGACCCAGAGCTCCATCTGTGGGGCATTCACGGGTACCCAGGGCTCCCTGTACCCTCCCCAAGGGACCTCCCTGAGGATGGTGCTTTCAAATGTACCTCTTTAACTTCTCTGGGTTTTTGTTTATTTTCTGCACCTTAACCTAGGTGGGAGATGTCAGAAAGGGGAGTAAACTTGTCATTGTATTCATGAACATTTATACTTATTCTGAAGCTTCTGCCAAGAATACTTTGACAGATTCTGCTCATTTACTTCAATGTTATTATAACATCTCTGGTTTCCAGCTGAGGTTAGCATACCCTTGTGCCAGATGCAGTATGTGCTCCCTGTAAGATGCAGTGCCTGCCCCAAAATTCACACAGTCTAGATAATAACATGAAGCTGTTTGCTGCAGGGTGGGTTCATCTTCTGCAGTGTGTCAGGCCAGTGGGTGCCAGAACCTGCTGGACACATCAGCATGCTCATATTTCTTTATCCATAGTCCCCAGTCTTTAATAAAGACTTTAATTAAAGGTTTCTGAGGTTCCTCACTAGCACTGCAACTCTGACTGATCCAATGCAGGGCTGCCTTGTCCAGAATATTTTCTTGGAGGGCTCTCTGGACCACTCTAAACACAAGTTGTGCCTGGAAATTGACTGAGGCCCAAAGGCAGATGAGGTCTGTTCTGACACTCTGAGATGTAGTGACCAGGTTTCCATGCCTCTTTAATTTGCCTTGGAAATTTGCTTCAAACTGCACCAGGAGAGGCTTAGATTGGATATTAGGGGAGATTTCTTCATTCAAAGGGCTGCCCAGCCCTGGAAAAAGCTGCCAAGGGCAGTGGTGGAGTTGCCATTCCTGGAGGGGTTTAAAACCCATGTGGATGTGTCACTTGAGGACATGTTGGTGGTGGCCTCGGCAGTGCTGGGCTGGACTTGGTGAACTTAGAGAGCTTTTCCAATCTAAGTGATTCTATGATTCCATAATATTTATCATCAAATTTCCAAATACAATCCTATGTGCGTGCATCAGTGTTTGTTGGATGATACTTCCACTGCTTTGGAGTATCAGCATTGGCACAAGTGGCTGGATGAGGAAGGCAAGGAAAAAGGAAAGGAAGAAGAAAGGAAGAAGGAAAGGAAAGGAAGAAAGAAAGGAAAGAGGAAGGTGCGGGAAGGTGCGGGAAGGGAAGGTGCGGGAAGGTGCGGGAAGGTGCGGGAAGGGAAGGTGCGGGAAGGTGCGGGAAGGTGCGGGAAGGTGCGGGAAGGGAAGGTGCGGGAAGGGAAGGTGCGGGAAGGGAAGGTGCGGGAAGGGAAGGGAAGGTGCGGGAAGGGAAGGGAAGGGAAGGGAAGGTGCGGGAAGGGAAGGTGCGGGAAGGGAAGGGAAGGGAAGGGAAGGGAAGGGAAGGGAAGGGAAGGGAAGGGAAGGGAAGGGAAGGGAAGGGAAGGGAAGGGAAGGGAAGGGAAGGGAAGGGAAGGGAAGGGAAGGGAAGGGAAGGTGCGGGAAGGGAAGGTGCGGGAAGGGAAGGTGCGGGAAGGGAAGGGAAGGGAAGGGAAGGGAAGGGAAGGGAAGGGAAGGGAAGGGAAGGTGCGGGAAGGGAAGGTGCGGGAAGGGAAGGGAAGGTGCGGGAAGGGAAGGGAAGGTGCGGGAAGGGAAGGGAAGGTGCGGGAAGGTGCGGGAAGGGAAGGGAAGGGAAGGGAAGGGAAGGGAAGGGAAGGGAAGGGAAGGGAAGGGAAGGGAAGGGAAGGGAAGGGAAGGGAAGGGAAGGGAAGGGAAGGGAAGGGAAGGGAAGGGAAGGGAAGGGAAGGGAAGGGAAGGGAAGGGAAGGGAAGGGAAGGGAAGGGAAGGGAAGGGAAGGGAAGGGAAGGGAAGGGAAGGGAAGGGAAGGGAAGGTGCGGGAAGGGAAGGGAAGGTGCGGGAAGGGAAGGGAAGGTGCGGGAAGGGAAGGGAAGGTGCGGGAAGGGAAGGTGCGGGAAGGGAAGGTGCGGGAAGGGAAGGTGCGGGAAGGGAAGGTGCGGGAAGGGAAGGTGCGGGAAGGGAAGGTGCGGGAAGGGAAGGGAAGGGAAGGGAAGGGAAGGGAAGGGAAGGGAAGGGAAGGGAAGGGAAGGGAAGGGAAGGGAAGGGAAGGGAAGGAAGGGGAGGGGAGGGGAAGGGAAGGGAAGGGAAGGGAGGGGAAGGGAAGGGAAGGGAAGGGAAGGGAAGGGAAGGGAAGGGAAGGGAAGGGAAGGGAAGGGAAGGGAAGGTGCGGGAAGGTGCGGGAAGGGAAGGGAAGGGAAGGGAAGGGAAGGGAAGGGAAGGGAAGGGAAGGGAAGGGAAGGGAAGGGAAGGGAAGGGAAGGGAAGGGAAGGGAAGGGAAGGGAAGGGAAGGGAAGGGAAGGGAAGGGAAGGGAAGGGAAGGGAAGGGAAGGGAAGGGAAGGGAAGGGAAGGGAAGGGAAGGGAAGGGAAGGGAAGGGAAGGGAAGGGAAGGGAAGGGAAGGGAAGGTGCGGGAAGGGAAGGGAAGGTGCGGGAAGGGAAGGGAAGGGAAGGGAAGGGAAGGGAAGGGAAGGGAAGGGAAGGGAAGGGAAGGGAAGGGAAGGGAAGGGAAGGGAAGGGAAGGGAAGGGAAGGGAAGGGAAGGGAAGGGAAGGGAAGGGAAGGGAAGGGAAGGGAAGGGAAGGGAAGGGAAGGGAAGGGAAGGGAAGGGAAGGGAAGGGAAGGGAAGGGGAAAGTTGGCCTTAATCTCAAAACCTCATAGGTCCTATACAGCCTCTCCTGTATACACTGTTACATCACCTAGATGAAGCTTTTTTTGGAAGGCAGGCATCTGGAATATAGATGGATATCTTTTGTTTAGAAACAAGTACCAGAATTAATAATTCTACAAGTACTGACCATTCCTAAGAGCGAACCTCCACCAGGAGGCATTGCACAGATCGCATGGATGTGGCATTTTGGGATATTGTTTAATGGTGATCACGGTGGTGCTGAATTAATGTCTGGATGTAGTGATCTTAGAGGGCTTTTCCAGCCTTAACAATTCCATGATTTTGTGATCAATATCCGAATATGCAGCAGGTTGTGGTCACTTCTTCTTCAAGGTCCCTGCTGTCTCTGCCACTGTTCTCTTTGGGTCCTGTGGTCTTTTTGGAGGGTTCCTGGTGCCTGTCTGCAGCAGGAATGGTTTAGTTGCTGTCCAGGCTGGTGTCTCCTGCCGAGGGGCTGGGGGCTGGCTGGACAAGGGGCTGAGTGATGCTCTTGTTTCCCAGCGTGGTGCCCACAGGCAGCAGCTGTGGGGAGAGGGAGCTGCCGTGCCGTAACCGTCCAGGTGATGAATTGTCCCTGGTCCCCGCCGCTGTCAGCCTGACACCGCTCACCAGCACTAAATTAATCCAAACAACACCGTGCAGCCTGCACACTGCCAGGGCCTGCTGCTGCCCAGCTAATAAAGCAGGGATAGCAGAGCCACTGAGCACAGTTTCGTGAAGCGCTTAAAACGCTTGTTAATGGGCTGGGAGCACTTACACCAAAATGTGAGTTCGCTGGCTGTCTGCTTCAAGCATTTGTTGGTTTTGGTGGTGCTTCTTAATGTCAATACTGAGATTTCTGGCACGACCCCCAGATTTCTAAGGCAATCATTTAAAATGTGGGAGAAACAAATTAGCTCAGTCCCAGCCAAAACCAGGAAATAATCTTAAAAGATTAGGTAATTTCTCCAAATAACCCTCGTTATTATTGTTCTGTTCATTTTGTAAAAAAAAAACCAAAACCAAAACCATGCTTCACCTAGTAAAACCCAAGGAAATCTTCTGTGTAACATTGGAATAATAGAACTGGTTTCAAACAATCTTCCAAAAAATGTTTAAAATGCTTCCCCTGGCCAGAGACCTTACACTGAATTTCAGCCAGCAGCAAATTTTTTGTGGCCAGTGTTATAAATCAAAGCTGAGTTTCTAATGAAAGTGCTGACACAACTTTAACTGTAATGGTACTTTCAGGCAAAACTGTAAAGAAATTGGAGCAGTACACTAGGTATTCTTGTGCCACGTCCAGAACTGGCTTTTTTTTTTTTTTACCTTCCTCTTGAGCCTTTCTCTGTATGAGAGCAATGCTGAAATAAGTGTAATTGTCATATAATGTGGAACAGGAGATATCTGCTATACCTAGTGAAATGCTATGATATAAACCCTCTTTATCAGAAATATCAAGAGAAAAAATGGTGAATATTTTTTTAATGATTTCTCAGTGAATAAACAACTCTGTCTGTGAGTAGCTGCCCAGATCACTCAGCATCATATTTTCTCCCTGAGTGGACAACTGAAATATTAAAAATATTAAAAAAAGAAGGAGTAGCCAATGTTCAAAAAACTCTTCCTGGTAGAACATCTATGTAGAGCAGCTTTTTGCTCCAAGATTCTTGACATCTGGGTGAAAACTGTGTGGAACTGCAAAATGGGAAAGTGATGTAATTTTGGGAGGATCAGTGGCCTCAGGGTTGCTCCTTGTTCATTAAAGCTTGCACAAGAGATGTTACAAAGGACATTGGGGTTGTTGGAAATTAGGATTCTTGTCAAGACAATGCATGGCCACTTTTAAAGATGCTAAACCATTTTCAGGACTTTAGAATTACTGTCTAGCTGCTGACCCTGCAATGCAGTGTCCTACAGGGAGGATGGGAGCTCTTTATTTTTGCTTTCCTCTGTCACAACATGACATTCACATTATTTTCTATTGAATGGTGGATCTGCATTTATCTCTCCAAGGCTGAGTTACTTGAGTTAATGTTTTTAGGGGGATGATTTTCTGTTGGGTATGAGCTAGAACGGAACCTGACTTGCTCTCCCACTGCAGTTTTACTTCCCTAGTGGTTACAAGGGTGAAAGTTGGTTTGTCCCTCTGCAATTCTAATGTGTTTGGATTAAAATTCAATGTTGTTCAAGGATGGGCACCTCTGAGGACCACCTTGGAGCCCCACAAGGCCTGTGGGAAAGACTGTGGCTCCAGATCTCAGCAGCTGGAAGTGGGAAGAGCTGAAATCTGTGTCATTGTCCAGTTGGGGTCCTAAATGAGAGTTGTTGGATACCCACCAGTGCTCAGTCTTTTTGTCTCTTGAAAACTATTGCTGAGTAAAATAGTGTCACTTGTCCCTTTACTGACAGCCACCACAGTTTTAAAAGGTGGCAGGAAAATAATTCACAGAGATGTTTTTCAGGTATGACTGATTTTTTGACTCAAATATTAAAAGGAAGAAATGAATTTATGAGAATATAAATCCCCTCCTGTTGTTTCAGAATATTTGGTGGCTTGGAAATCATGAGTTTATAGGTCAAATGGGACATTTCAAAGGCTCTCAACCAAGACACCTTGCTTCTTCAGAAGATTTCCTAACAAAAGCAAAGGAAAAGTGGAAGTGGAGAGGACATTTCAAGCCAAAAAGGTCCATGCTCTAATGGGCTGAGAGTCATCTGTTCTATATGCTCATTTATACCCACTGTGAACCTTCTAGAGAAAAAAATGAAGCCTTTTTGTTTCAAACAGTGTGCCATGAACCGTTTTGACTTTTTTTCCAATCAGGTGACAGCACTCTGAATTTCCAAAAAGTTCTGTTGACCCTAAAGTGCATTTCTTCACAAGTAACCAACTTTTATTTAAACAAGCAAAACATACCCAAAATTAAAAAACTTGATGTTCCTGATGCTCAGTGTTTATAAATATCACCATATGTGTGATACGTGTGATATTCTGATTAAACTATTACTTTGAGTTTTATATTATTATTTATATAATAATATATTCATATAATAATGTAAATATTATTGTATTTATATAATATACAATATATTTCCTATATATATTATATATATGTATTATGGCTATATATAATATATAATATACCGTCTATCATATATCATATACCATGTATCATATATCATATGCCATCTATTATCTATTATCTATTATCTATTATCTATTATCTATTGTCTATTATCTATTATCTATTATATTTATATATTATATATTATATATTATATTATGTTTATGTTTTATGTTTTATGTTGTATGTTATATATTATATATTATATATTATATATAAATATTTATAATATGTAAAATATTATATAAAATTTTATATTATTATTTATAATATAGATTTTTATATTATTATTTATATTATATTATTTTATATTATTATTATTAGCACTTCAGGCCAGTGAGATAGCTTCTGAGTCCAGAGGCCCAGGACTCTTCATGCTTTGTATGTTGACCTTAACTTTTCCATCTAAAAGGCAGAGCCAGAAAGGGAGATGTGGCCCCAGCATCCCCCTATGACTATGTCCAGTAACAGCAGTAAATTCCAAAACCAAAGTAGCTGATATGAGGCAGTTTTAGTAGAATTTTTTTTATAAAACCTATGTTTCTGCTGTATCTCTCTTGGTGCTTTTATAAGATCTCACAATGACCCCTGAATTTTCCAAAATACTATGCCCAGGATCCTGTCCTTTGGCGTTCAGTCTGCCATCAAAACTTGTGGTTTTATTTCTGTTACATTGAAAGGAATGAAATTTTAATACAGTACTGTGTATTTACTTTATCTGCTTGTCTTTACAAATCACTCCACAATCCCCGGGTTTGGTATGAGACAGAGAGAGAGAGAGAGCAAGAAGTAGTATTTATAGTAAAACATGGGTAGTCAATAGCATGTGGGAAAACAACTGAATCTGAAAATGGTCCCAAAGGTAATTTGCAAATCTGCTGAAATCCCGAACAAGCTTTGATTTAACCGAAGCTTGAAATGGCTTTTATTTACTGTCTATTGTGGAATAAATGACATCTCATAAACAGGCTTTATCCATTACCACAGAATGGCGATCACTGTGTTAGGGACATTTTATCCTCTTGATATAAAACAAGATATGCTATAGTGTGTTATTACAAATAGAAAAATCAATGCCGAGACACACACCTCTGAAATTTCATTTTTGCGGAACCCCATTTTCAAAAAATGTATTCTCTAATAAAAACGTCTCCATAACCAGGGGGATTTACAAAACACTGAGCAACAAAGAACAATAACAAACAATGAATAAAGTGGCTCCATCCTGAGTCTTTTTGCTGTACATTAGTCACACACTTGCATACATTTCAGAGCGCTGAGCAAAGCTCCCACTAGGCAGGGAAGCAAACCAGCTGAATTACCTTCACTTTTAAGCGCTTTCTGGAGAACACATGCTGCATGCCAAGTTGTGCTGGAGAGGAAAACTTTGTGGTAAAAAAAGCCTGATGTAGGGATGGAGTAATCCAAAGAAAGTCTTCCCTTATTTTGCCCAAAGTCTGGATCAAAAAGCTAGCTAAAAGCTGGTGTTTTTTTGGCTGAGACTGGTGTTGGCAGTTTTCATTCACAACAGGTCTGATAGATTTGCCCCTATTTGCTGTTCATTACTTAATGCTGATTCATAAAATTCTCGTTCTTTGATAAATTTTCACCTTAAAATGCCTGAAAACAGATTTTCTCCAGCCAGTCAGTTATGAATTGTTCAGAGTGTCCACTCCCACTGCACATAACTGACCCTCCAAAGATGATATTGTAACTGGAGTCTGACTGGATGCCTGTAAGGCTAAAATTACATGAAGTAGTGAATGGAAAATAACAAACAGTGATTGCATTGATCTTTTTTTTTTCTTCTTTTTTTTTTTTTTTTTTCCTAATGCACGATTATTTGTCGCTGGAATTTATGATTCTTCTGAGATTTTGAGACTCATCAATCAAGTGAGTGAAACGGGGATTGAGTCTTCCCCAACACCATAACATATGAGCTGTAAATGATTGTGAAGTGACTTCCCTGAACACTCCTGAAAATGCAGATAAATTGCTTTTGAATTATTCAGTTGCCAGAAATCAAGACCAGATAGCCACCTTTGGTGGGTCAACAGTATCCCAGGGATGTGAAGCTGAGTAAGGAAAGAACCCCTACTCTTGCAGCAGTAGCAATCCCATGGAAATTTACATTTCCCACAGAAATGGAAGAGTCATCGTCAAACTCAACTGGCATTCTCACCCTTATAAATCAAGGAACAGCTATTTCCAAAAAAGGGGTTTCTGATGTTTTTTATAGCCTGACCTGGGCTTTGCTTCAGTATACCTTAGTTCATAGAGATTGGTCCCTCATTTATTTCTAATTCTGTCTAAAATTACCCCATGGCATTAATGTCCATAGATGAGCACATGCAAGGAGTATCTGGGTTTTCACAGACCCTGAAAAAGCAGATGTCAAAGACCAGATATATGACTCTCTCCTCCTCAGGCAGATAAGTGAATTTATTAGGATGACTTGCAAAGTACTGTGATCCTTAATGTAAGCAATCGTGATGAGGTCACATTTACATTGAAAATGATCTCATAGCCCCTAGGGTTTGCCAGCCAGCACTGGTAAATAATCCTTGCCTCTTGCTGCGAGAAATAGAAATTTGAGGCTGGAAAAGCCCCCCAAGATCATCGGTTCCAATTGTCCCCTGGCACTGCCAGGGCCAGCACTGACCCATGTCCCAAGTGCCACAGCTCAGGAAGTCACAACTTGGGAAGTCACAACTAGGTGCTGCCTTGGGAAGCTTCATGAGCAGCATGGAGTGGTGATTCTGCTCTGAAACAGAGTCTCCACAGAGGTTTTGAGGGAAAGTGAAGGGCTCTTTAGGTTTTCCTTCTGGTGCAGACAAAATCTGCTGAAGCCCAAGTCTGGCTACAATTCCCTGTGGGAAACACCACCTTTGAGAAATGCATTCAAGTAGAGGTTTGCCTACTGCAGACACTAATAGGAGCATGTGGGGATGCTTTCAGGATGCAATTAAGAACATTTCCTTGGGCTAGAGAAATCCCTTCACTCTGTTTCTTTGTGCCCTGTGTCATGTTCTGGCCCTCCCATGCCAAGAGCTAAAATGAGGACAAGGTTCTCAGTTACTTCAATAAAGTTATGGTCTAACTCCTAAACTGATACATTTTAAATATAAAAAAAAGGAAGAAAAAGAAAGATATGAGATCAGCAGTGGTGTCTCAAAACATGGCCAGTGTGGGGAATTACAGCTTTCCTGCCCTGTTGAAGGGGATGACACTTCAGGTTGAGGGTTGCAATAATGAAAATAAATATTATGCATTTGTTATAAATTCTATAAATGTGATTTCTGGCCAGACCCTCACAAACAGCTACTTTGATGCAGTCTTGAAAGACCTTTTCATTGTTATCACTGAATTAAAAAGATATACAGTTGTTCATGATTTGAGTTCCTCCAGTTCCAAGGGTTTACCCACTGCCTGTGTTAGGGGCTTGCACCTGGACACCTCAAACCTCTGCATCTGTTCACAGCAATTCAGGTGATTCAGTGGGGGTTTCAGGTCAGCAAAACCGAGACACTTCATGTCACTAAAGTGATAGAAAGAATAGGAAAAAAATCTGATTTTTCCCTCGCTATCCCGTTGGTTGAACCTACATATCCCAGCACACGCAGCCACAAATAATCAGCCCCATGAGGACTCCTGTAATGTCCAGAACTTCAATACATGAAATACAATGAGGACACAGACCAGGGCTCGATAAAGTTGATTTGACAGCCTGCACTGTTGCCAGTCTACAAATGTTTAGCCATGTGCACAGTGGTTCAGTGGAATAAACCCCTTTTGTAGGCAGACTAACAGAGTCTGTTTTTCATCTTTCTTGCAATGTGGCTCAGAAGATGCTCATCCCTCTATATGCATCTCCTTCTGCAACTCCTTTCAGGGGGAATAATCTCAAAGCAAGTTGGCATGGAGGGGAATGTCAGTCTGTTCTCTTAAGTGGCAGAACAAGAGGAAGCAGGCTCAAGTTGCATGAGGAAAGGTTTAGATTGGACATTAGGAAAGATTTCTTCACTGAAAGGGTGGTCAGGTGTTGGAACAGGCTGCCCAGGGCAGTGGTGGAGTACCCATCCCTGGAGGGTTTAAAAGCCATATGGATGTGGCACCTGGGGACACAGATCAGTGGTGGCCTGGACAGGGCTGGAGGAATTGTTAGACTCAATTTTAGAAAGATTTTGCAACCTAAATGATTCTGTGATTCTATGAAAAACTCTTTGGTTTGTGGGGCTGATGGAGGAAACAAGAAACTGTTTCATTTGTCCTCATCTCTGCCCTTGTTTTACCAACTCTCAGCCTGGCTCACGGTATTCCAAAGGCATTTTTTTTCCATTTGATGCTCATGAAAAATTTGGGACATGTTTTCACCCAGTGCTGACCCCTTGCCAGGACTCACCAGACCACAGTGAATCCGAATGAGATGCAGATCTGCATGCTGGAGATCCTCATGCATATGGATCAGGCTGCCTCCTCAGGTGGGGATGAACTCTGCTCACAGAGAGTATTTAAGGAGTGAACGCCTAATGGAAAACTTTGAAAGACAGTCTACTTTCAGAAACAGCTCTGCTTGCACCTCCAATATACAATATTTGTTCTTCATTTCTTTGCCATCACAGAGGACATTTGCATAAAAATAGGATTGTTGTTTTGAAACATTCATCTGTTCTTGCTGCTTGTTGCTTGTTTGGAGACTTAATGCCGGGGGAGTCCCAAGCCAGTGGCTGTATGGGAAATAAATGGGTCAGGGATGGGAAGAGGAGGTCTGGAGGAACACAATGGTTGAGTTTGTGTTTTGCTGCCAGATTGTTCAGGTAACTTGGACTGAGGGAACGTGTCAGAAGGAACCAAGGAAAGAGTCTAGCAAGTTTAAATCTTTTATCTTCTGCAGGTGCCTATGCATCTGATAACACACTACATACAAAAATCCCTGCTGGTCCCAAAAATTGTCCCCAGTGGTGGCCAGAACCAAGACCATAGGGAAGGATGTAAGACAAAGATAAGCATGTTGAGCTACTTATCCTACATTTTCTGCCTTCAACAGCTCATTGTTCAGAACTCTTCGACCCAGAGCTGATGTCTGTAAGTAGGAATTTTATATAGGAGCCCACATGGGATTTTTTATTTCCATGTTTTTCTGCAATACCTCTATGGACTGTAAACAACAGTCTGTGTCAAGGAGTTTCCCAGAGGAGTTTTGTGTGGGATGTTGGGCAGAGAAGACAGCTTTTTTCTTTAACCTGTCTTTTCCTCCAAGAAGGGCCTTTATTAAAGATATCAGACTTACCAGACACTGAAAGCAGACAAAAAGCCCACAGACTCAAGTATCCAGTGTTAAAAGAAGATTCAGACTACTCTGGCCTTGGAAAGAGTATGGATTTGGCTTTGGTCTAAATAGGACAGGATCTAGCTCAAAATAAATTGAAACAGCAAACTCAAGTCACCCCTTGTGTCAGTTTTGTGTTTAAACTTAATAAAGGTTTTGAGCCTTTACTCAAAAGGCTCAAAAAAACCCCCCAGCTCTTCATGGCTCTTACAGCACAGGTTTGTCTCAAGATATACAAAATCCTCACATTCTGACCCAACGGGGAAGAATGAGCAGTAGCCAAGAGGCCTTTGTGGTCAAGAAATATATGCAGAATTCCTTGGCAATAAAGATGCGAGGGACAACGGCATTTAATTGCAGACTATAAGCTCTTATCCTAGTATAGGGAAAGCCACTTATGTGAAGGTCATATTTAGACTTTGAAACATCAAGTTTTTGGCTTGCAAATTGGGACGTGACATATCACTTTGAGCTTTATTTATGACTTGCTGTTCACCTCAGTGCCTAACCAGATTGCAGGACAGCATTTTGCTGAAAAACGTTGAGTTCCTCCTCAGAAATCGGTCATTTGGCTTCAGAGTCAACACTCATTTGAGATAACTGGTATGGGGAGTTGGAGAGGTGCAGTTTCCACATGGCTTTGTAGATGTAGCTTCAGGTTTTTCAGGATTTTTTTTCGTGACTTTCACAGACCCATGCACACATCAGATGACTCTTCCAGGAGTGGAGGAGTTAGGATGAAAATCTCCTGTCCAGTCTCCCAGCTAGCTGTGATCCAGTTTGGCATCAGGAGCCAGAGCTCACACAGGCACCTCCTCCAAATATTATAATAATAATAATAATAATAATAATAATAATAATAATAATAATAATAATAATAATAATAATAATAATAATATGGTTTCTGTACAATATTATGTTTACATTGCAGTTATGGTTAAGTTGAGGGCAAAGCAGCTTTGCTTTTTTTGGTTTTTTTTGGTAGTCCATAAGGAAGAGGATGAGTAGGAACGGATGTCTGTCCTGTTACACAGCCAAAACTCTTCATCCTACCCAGGGCACCATCTGGTGCACCTGAATGGATATAAACCCTAATTATCTGATGAAATACACTTACAGCTTCATTCAGTAAGAATCTATGGCAAGCTTAGTATCCAGTCAGTTTTGTCAGGAAGAGAAATGAAAGACATTTCATTTTATCGCTGATTGCCTCAGCTGTCTCACCTCCAATGCAGTGGTGACAAGCATCCTTCCCACTGCCTGCCTGCATGTTGCACAGCTCACTTTTTTAAAGCTGTTTACTACAGAAAAATGTTTAAGTAGGATTCAGATGTCCCTCGGCAAAGAGAAAGAGGAAAGGAAAAGATGAAGGAAGAAAAAAAAAGCCTTTCAAAATATAAAACAGAAGTTGCTGCAGGCAAAGATACCTTTGAGCGGTCTCAAGCTAAGACTTTCCATTTCCATGTAAAAATGTCTGTCGAAAGGGCAAGCTACATTTACAATGAGCAAAGTTTTATAGCTTACACAGGCGTGAGCACCTCCTAGGAAGACGGGGAAAAGATTCAATTTACCTTTGGGTTGCAATGCTCAGATTCCCATTTAAAAGTCTAAGACTCCTGATTATTTATTGATGTCTTTCTCTTCATAGCTGTCTGCATCTTTACTGGCTTGCAAGATGCAACAGTGTGGCTTAAAGGATTTTTTGAATTAAGTTCTTTCAAGTAATTTTTCCCCTTCAGGTGATTAGCCAGTGATGCTGTTTGACAGGTCTCCTCTGCATTTTGGAGGGGTGATACATTTATATATTTATTGGCCAACAGTCAAATTAACTGTGCCTGAGCTGTCCTTAAACACTAGGTTATGACAGGGTTACTGAATTTTCTGCTTTTTTATTTATGGGAGGAAGGGAAGGCAACATCAGCAGAAGTAATGTTCTAAAGCAACCCACATTTTACAGTGAATATGCTTCAAGTTCCCGTAAGGCAGAGGCAGACAAAATTTAACAGCAAAATCTCTATCCACATTCCCTTCCCCTCTCTCAGAAAGCATAAAAGTGGCAGCTTGTACATTTTCTTTAACTTACAGGAGGCAAGGAGACTTTTACTGAAGACATCTAAAAAGACATTACAAGGCACCTCTGGCAATGAAATGAGTATTTTCCTATTTCAGCAAGAAGAATAGAAACTCTGGTTCTTCTTTTTTCACAATAATAAGAGTCATAGTAAAAGAAAAAAAAAATAGAACTGGTATTGCAATTAATTTTGATACTTGTAGCACCCTGGAAAATGAAACCTCTTGAGCTGGGTAAAAGCAGAGAAGCAAACACTAACTCAAGGAGTAATTTTTTAGTTTTCTGAGAAAAAAGAAAAAGCAGTAGTAAAGGGAATCTCATTCTGGCATACTGGTCAAAGAGCAAGCATGTCTGCTCCACTTTCCAGCATCTACTGTCGGTTAACAAAGGTGATATCAGCAACCCTAAATTACTAGAAGTTAGGATTTCACCAGAAAATGGTACAGGTAGGCTGCACCCATCTTAGAAAATTAACCCGGGGGGAGAATCAGTAAGGGATTGCATGCTCCAAAATAGGGCTTTTATTAAGCAAGGAGCTAGAGCAGACAGTGGCATGGCATCTCCAGCCATTAAACATGATCATCCTCCAAGGGCAGAGGAAGAAGCCCTGGTAGTGGCTGCCAGGAGCTGCTGAGGATGGAGATAGATCCTTGTCCTTTTAACACTGACCTTTCCTGGCGTGCTGGGGACACTCTGGAACCCTCCAGAGATCAAGGCCTTCACAGAAGGGAAGAAATCCTCAGCCACGAAGCTTCAGGACTGAGTAGTGCAGAGGGTCTGCACATGCTGGAGTCTGGATGTGCCCAGCCCTCTGTGCAGGAAGAGGCCCATCTCGAAATGAGGGATGGGCTGGAACTGTCAGCATTAATCACGAGGCTCAAAGGGCTTTATTTTCCACCTAAATATCTCTACTCTGGGCTGACTGCCTTAAATGCCCTTTTAGTCAGTGGAAAGAGGACCTCAGGGCATGACTCTGACCTCTCTTGGACATCCTGAGGGAGTGAATCATGGCTGGACCATGCTGGCTCTTCCCAGGACTAAAGATAATTTGTGGTAACAGCTCAGGTGTCTCGTGCTCCTGAAGTTACAGCAGGACAGCAGTGAACCTCTCCACCAGAGAGTGGCTGGAGAGGGCTGTGAGCCAGTCCCTTGCAGGTGCACCTTCCTCCTAGCTGAGGCAAAACCTCTCCAGCTCTGCTCCTTGTAGCCTTTTTTGTTGACAGCAAGCAGACCACAGGGGTTTTGATCAAGATGTAATGGAGATGTGCTTGAGTTTTCCATGGGCAAAGACATCTCTGGGGTTACAAGACTTCAGCTGGGCCCTCTGGTGGGGGTCTTGCTCAACTGTGAGCATCCAGCATGTCTGGGACTTCCTGAATTATAGAATCCCAGAATGGTATGGATTGGAAGGGACCTGAAGTTCATCTCATCCAACCCCTGCCACAGGTAGGGACACTGTTTCCACCAGACCAGGCTGCGCAGAGCTACATCCAGCCTGGCCTTGGACATGGATACTCTTGACAGTGACTGAATATTGCTGCCAAAGCTGACAAATAACACTGCAGGACAGGATATTTATGATCCAGATTGTGAAATTAAGTAACTGTCTAATCCATTTATCAGCACGCTCACAATTAGAAAATAAGTGGAGAAATAATAGTTATCGCAGTAAAATTGATTATCACCATGCACACCATTACGGTAAGTCACAGACCAGGGACAGCGGCAGATTATTGTTGTAATTTGTTACTTGGTGAAAATGGGAATTTCTGGGAGGGGATTGGTGTCTTATAGAGGGCTCATGGGACTCTGGGGGTGGTACAAATGCAGGACAGGAAGTTTTTCCTGGTGATCTTCTGGTCTGCTGTCTGAATCACAGAGACCCAGTCATGGGCTTCGGTGCGCGTCCAAACACTTTGGAGCCGCTGTCCCAGTGGCACCAGGAGAGGCAGATGTGCAACATGCTTGGATCTGCCTTTGCAGAAGTGATTTTCAGAGGAGGTTTTTTTCACACATGATGGATCCCAGACCCCTCCAATGCCACTTGGCTCCTTTCTTCCCTGGGTGGGAGTTAATAGGTACATGCATTAATGTAATGACCTCTTTATTGACACGCTTTCATTTCACTTCTCTTTAACCACCACGAGAGTAAAACCCAGAAGAACTGTTCAGAGAAGAGTGACTACATTTAGAAAAGTAAAACAAATACCATTACATGGAGTGCACTAAACCCAGGTAATTAGTAAAATGATGTCATGGACACTCTATTATTAATAGTGTGCACACAACTTAGGTCACTACAGATCATTTTGAAGAGGTGTTCACAATCAGAACTAATTCTGAATGCCCTTCTCTTCCTCGTAAGACATTTATATTGCAGATGTGTCTGTATCTAAACACACACTTCACTTGAAAATAGGTCTCAGAACCGACTGTAAAGACCTCATCTTTATGTATACATAAAAACCACATTAATGCATCTCAGTTATGAGAAGGGCAATTGTTCATATCATAAAAGTGGGCTCTGAAAAAAAATGAAGCCCCCATCTGATTTGAAGAATGCATATATGTCAGGGGTTTATGGAAGGCATCCCTCAGTGTATTTCTGAAGCACAGGCTTAACTATCGACTGCATGAAATATTTTGTGGTCAGGGATATTTTGGGCGGGTATTTTTCCTGGATGACTTCTTACTCCTTTTTAAAATCTAGCCGTGCCAAGCAGGAGAAATGAGGGAAATCTGGTGTTAGAGAGAGTGTGATTCAGCTGGATTTTGGCTGCGTTGTTTTCTCTGAATGAAAGCACCAGGTTTATTCACCAGATTAAAAACCCCTAAACGGTTCCATTTTCCTGCCCTCGTGATCATTGCTATTGATTACTGTGTGTTCTTGAATCTATTTTGTACAGCCCTTGTTTAATATTTAAGAGACATAAGGAGCAGCGTGTTGTAATATTTAAGAGGTTAACTTATTGCAGAGAGATAAAGAAAAGGCACAGCTCCAAATGAGGTGGAAATTCGGTCCATTTTATTGATGTGCTGCAATATACATTTAGGGATATACACTGCGCTGTAATATAGATCCTTTAAAAAAAAAAACAAAAAAAACAAACACATGGTGAAATACTGGCTATATATGAGGCCTGTAATCTTTAGTGGAGGCCGTGCCAAGGTGCTCAGCACCTGCCTGAGGGTGTGGTGGCAACCAGACCACGTATGTCAGCCTGTACGTTCCTCTGTGTGTGTCACAGACGCATCATGTTGCATTACAGGTACCCCATTCTTCATGGTTATGTGTCTGACTTGGGGTCTGGGGTGAAAGACCAGCAGAAATCTGGTTTGGCAGCAAATAACGTGTCCTGTTTTGGCACTGTCTTTGCAGCAGTTTTGCACCCTCCTAACCTGCATATGCAGGTCAGACAACCACATCTGCCAACAGGTGCTTTTATTTCACATGGCTACAACTCTTTGCATGCCCTTGAAATCCTTCAGGTGCCTGAATGGAAGGGCTGATATTCTGATTTTCTGATGCTTAGAATAGCAGAGATTTTTCCATGTTAATTCAAGGTGCATAAATGTGATTTTTGCAAGGCTGTGGGAATGCTTGGGCAAAGAACCATAGAATCACAGAATGGTTTGCATTGGAAGGGACCTTGTCTTGTCACCCCTGCAATGGACACCATTCCTACTATTCTGACACCGTGAGTTTTGATTTATTTAGGTATTGCTCAAACAGAAAGCCTGAAACCTGACCAAATGCTCTGCAGAAGAAGAGAGAAGTCCAGGTTTTTTAGAGCTTGTAAATTCTGACCTCAGGAGAAGCAATTATGATTTGCAATAGGAAATAAATAAATAAAAAAAAGATCCTACCCAGAGAAAAGAAGGAAGAAATAATTCAGAATAATCTACAAAGTCTATAGATGCTCCCAGGCTCTGAAGTAGTTACATAACAATTTTTAGGTTCAAGGGCCAGAAAAATTTAACCTCATAAAAATCACAGAATTATTTGGGTTGGAAAGAATAACTTCCACCATCCCAGGCTGCTCCAAGCCCTGTCCAGCCTGGCCTTGGACACTGCAGGGATCCAGGGGCAGCCCCAGCTGCTCTGGGCACCCTGTGCCAGGGCCTGCCCACCCTCCCAGCCAGCAATTCCTTCCCAATATCCCAGCTGGGCCTGCCCTCTGGCACTGGGAAGCCATTGCCTGTGTGCTGTCCCTGCAGGCCTTGTCCCCAGTCCCTGGGCAGCTCTCCTGGAGCCCCTTTAGGCCCTGCCAGGGGCTCTCAGCTCTCCCTGGAGCCTTCTCTTGTGCAGGGGAGCAGCCCCAGCTCTCCCAGGCTGGCTCCAGAGCACAGGGGCTCCAGCCCTGGCAGCAGCTGCGTGGCCTCCTCTGGGCTGGCTCCAGCAGCTCCACGTCCTTGTGCTGTTGTTGCCCAGGGCTGGGGCAGCTCTGCAGGTGGGGTCTCACCTGAGCACAGGGGCACAGGGGCACAATCCCCCCTCCCCTGCTGCCCACGCTGGGGGATCAGCCCAGGGCAGGGAGTTCAGGGAGCTGACAGACCACGCTGCCAAAACACAAAGTTCTTTTCCATCAGAATCCTCAAGGCATGGAAGAAGCAAATTTGATGTATCAGCTGGTGTCTGCATGCCTGCAGCATCTGTTTGTGTATACAAATGTTTAGTATGTTGGCAAATGGTACAAATGGACATTTTCAGAATATTTTAGATGCAGTGGGGTTTAACTGTCCCTCTGTGGGCTGTTCATGCCCTCCATCACTGGAGTGGGGGAGCTGAATGATACATTTATTCATGTTACTCCTTGGGAATTTAGGGAAAACGATGACTGTCATTTGACAGAAAAGGAACCAAGTAGCTTGAGGACAGATTTTAAATGGTATTTAAGAGACTTGCTTAGTTTTCCATTGAACTCAGAGGTAATTAGGCACCTCAGATTTAAGAAATCTGGTCCTTGGTGGTTTGAGTGAGGTCTGCTTTAATGCTTGGAACCAAACTTCTATTTCCCAAGTCTAAAGCAGGTGCTTCAGCCATATATTGTTTAGTTCCTTTGCTGTGCTGTGTGGGAGTACACAACAGATTTTAATGAGATTTTGTCCCTTTTTGGGGCAGAAGTATGTTAAGTATCAGTATAAATGAGCAGGTGTCCTGCTCCAGTGCCTGGTACTGGGCACCAACTTTCACAACAGGTCAATAAACACTTTTTACCTCATATTTTCCTGGCAAAGCATTGTCTGTAAGACTCACAGGTTGCTGTGGAGTGATGTCAGGGTAATTAGTATGTGATTAAGGGTAGTAATATCTAACTGTAGTCAAGTTTGTAACATGAAATTGTGTTCCTTAGGTTGAAAATTTTAAAATGACCAGGAATAGAAATAAAATAGATGAGTAATTTTCTGAAGACTGCAGTAAACCAAGTATCTTCACAACAGCTCTTGTAGGGAAGGTCCTGTAGGTTGGTGTAGGTTGTAAAGCATGGGGTGCATCAGGTTCTGGGGGAAATGGCAGAGAAGAATAAATCTATGTAGAGATTTTTAGCGTAGGGGTCTGATCTGCAGGGTGAAGTTTGCAGTTCTGGCAGCCAGCAGTGACTGGTCCCTGCAGTGGGGGTTGGTTGGAGGTGATGGGTGCGGCTGAAGAAGGAGGAGGCCCTGGAGAGAGCTCACCACACCCCAGATCAGCATCCTTCCATGCAGGCAATGCCCAGGGATGTTGCACAAATCCAGGCGAGGACTGGCAGGTGGGAAATCACTCTAACTTCTTTTCATGCCCCCAAACCTCCTCCTCCTCCTCTTCCCCAGGCAAATCACCTCAGTGAGCAGTGCGGTGGGTGCAATCAGACCCCGTCATCCAGAGAGACAGCCGGGGTCCCGCAGGAGCAGAAGAGCTCTGCAGTTAGATAGAGCCGTGCCTGGCGAATTATAACCTCTCCTTGTGGCTGCAGGATCACCTGTGAGACAAAAAGTCCGTCTGATGGAATGCTGCCTGTAGCGCCACACCTTCTTTCCAGGGGCAGCACCAGCCAGGGCCACGGTAGCTGCTGTGGTGATGTGCTGATGTATCCGTGGTGTGTGTGGGGCCGTGCAAATGCTTTCCTTTGCTGGACTCAACCCACACAACCCAGGGCAGCACAGATCTCCAGCTGTTTCTCTCCAATCAAGCCCCAAAATGGATTGTGTCATTCCCACTCCTAAGCAAGGCTAGGGGTAGGTTTGGTACCTCGAGTTGTTATCTCCCTCTCCCACTGATGAAAAAAAAAATCTCTGGAGCTCTTTAATGAAACAGTTTGTCCTTATTAAGTTGAAAATAGAAATACACCTTTCCCCATTGGAGACGTAACCGGCATGGCACAAGGCTGTGGAGTTTTATTATCTTGGTCGCAGCTTAAAATACTAAGAGGCGCTTCTTTAAGAAAGTTTAAGAGAAGTTCTATAAACCATGTCTATATATAATCCCTTTTGTAAGCATCTAGGAAACTGCAGGACGGAAAGGTTGCCTGCCAGACCTCAGAAAGCAAATACTAATTCAGCAGTCTAGTCACTCTGTCAAACATTTAGTGTATCAGGGTTGATTGTTCCCTGGTAGGTATAGCTCTGGTATATCCGCCAGGCCTTTTGTCATGTTAACTGCAACCGATCAATGGATTGAGGTCAGGACTTCTGATGTAGGTGCAAGCTTAGAGGGAAAAAAGTCTCAAAGATTCATTTTTTCTCGTCTGGTAGCACTCCGGTCACTTATTTTTTCTCAGTTAGCCTCTGCTGCTCTAAAGTGGATATTGATCAGTGCTTTAATGCAAACCTGTCAAATTAATTTTGCAGAGCTGGGATATGACTGGCCTAAAATTGCTTCTGCATCTGTTCTCTGCAGCAAGCCTATGAATTTTAATCATGACCAGAATGGGCTGTTGGCTTTTTTTGTTAGAAACTTGAATAGGAAAGGTTTAAACTGTAAATGCCATGAAATGATGCTGTTTTGTTCTTTTCAGAAACTCATGTGGCTGAGGTCAAAGAAATTATTATGTCTGTGCATTCTTGTCAGATGCTCAGGGAGCTGTGCAGGGTTTTCTTCTTTTGCAAAGCAAAGCAAAGGTATGTAGTGAGCTTGTTAAACATTCCCAGGCCAATGAGGGAACAGCAGGCTTCGTGTCTCCTGCAACGCCAGATACATTAGTATTAATGTACAATTTCCTCTCCAGCCCCCAGTCTATGATCTGATTATTCCTGATAACTTTATCTCACAGGATGGAGAGGAAAACAAACTGGGAGAACAGCATCTATTTCTTTAGTACAAATTAAAAATAAATTCAGAGCATCCCACACACTAGCATAAGGTGAGTGTGGCTGTCCCTGGAGTAGCAACCTTATGGACTGGGAGAAATGCAGATGGTTACAGAAGTTTTTATTCATCATGCAAAACGGGAGATTCTTCTTCTCTTCGTAAATCGAGACAGAGTGTACAGGGCTCTGTTGTGATGTCAACATCATGCAAAGTAACTAATGAATTTTAAGCTTTGCTCTGCACAGACGAGACTTGTTCATAGGAAGAAAAAAAAAAAAGACACGTCAAGTTTAATCTGCTCTGGAAAACCTTCAGTCAGGCAGGACTCATCCTTCACAGCCCAAACAGTGACATTGACCATAACAATTTGATTTTGTGCTGGCTCTTTCTCCAGGTGATTTGAAAGCATTCAGAGTATTAATTATTAAGTGCTGCTTGATCCCTGAGAGGTGGTGGAGAATTTGAAACTGATTTTGGCACTGAAAAAGCTGACACTTGAGGTGGGAGTTGGAGCAAACCCACTTCCTGTGGTGCTGGAACCTGGGAGCACTCCCAAGGGCAGGTCCTGGGTCTGAGCTGAAGGAATAACATCAGCTGGCTCATGTCAGAGACCTTACACCTCTCCATCTATTTCAGAAGACAATTTATATCTACTGCCAGCAGTGTCAGCCAACAAAAAGATCTATGCTTTTCCCTAGTGAAATAACTGGCAAAACCTGTATTAGCTACAGCAGTGCAGAACTAGAGTGGAAGGGCTGACCTGGGAAACTCCTGGCTTGATCTTCTGCTCCACCCAGCTGCTCCCTGGCATCCACCAGTACCTGAAACCTTGCAGCTTGTAAGGGCTTGGTGGTGGCCAAGTCCTCCATTGATGCAGATCTCAGGAAGGATGGTTGTATGAAAGCCTTTATATTTTGTTTAAGGAAATCACTGTTTTATCTGCATCTTTGCAACACCCCAGGGCTCCAACAGGGATCCCTGAAGAGCAAGGGTGATGGTGGGAAAAGGGAAAGACCTTTGGCACATCCATCTGAAAGTATTTATGAACAGTCTGCAGCAATGTGTCCTGGCATATGAGCACAGTGGGAAATCAACCAGCCCCAACAAAGATCATTGCTGCTATGTCCTTTCTGGAGATACTTCCTCATATTGGCTGGCACGTCTCTGCAATTCATCGCAGTGGCCATGGCACATACCTGGGGTCCAAAGGCAGAGGATTTCACTGAGTCACAACCAGGTTTCACCTCTAGAGGTCTTCATCCTCTCCTGCCTTCAAGATACAGAGAGGAACCAAGACCTTTGCTGCTCCCAGCATGCTTGGAACCGAAACACTAGGTGAGTTAGGTGGGCAGGCTGTACCCCATGAGGTTGTTGGGGAGGACAAATAGAATGGTCCCCTTTGGTGTTATTAAAGGAATTAATAATTCTGTAGAGAATTCTAATTCTAATTCTAATTCTGCAGAAGAGGATATTCCATTTCAGAGCAAATGCAATTAGGTTTAAATGGTGCCTATCGTAATATTAAATCCACAAGAACAAAACAAGGAATTCACATGCACTGATTTATAAAATACTTTTTTTCTTGCTATTTTTCATTGTGAGGGGGGTGAGGCTCTGGCACAGGTTGTCCAGGGAAGCTGTGGCTGCCTCATCCCTGGAAGTGCCCAAGGCCAGGCTGGACAGGGCTTGGAGCAACCTGGGGTAGTGGAAAGTGTCTCTGCACGTGGCAGGGGAAGAAATGGCAAGGGCTTTAAGTTCCTGGTCTGCTGGAACTCCAGCTGTGACAATACCAGTGCTGCTTCTCAACTATGAGACTCACATGAAGCACCTAAATGTTGCTTTGACTTAAAGTCTTGTTTGGAGGCGAGCCCTCACCAAGGCACGAAGCCCAAAAAGTGGGTGGGAGATGCTGAGGGTCTCCTGCATCTCAATGGAGAGGATCCATCTCACTGGGTAGTCTGTAGGGAAAACCAACAGCTTTGAATGGTGCAAACAGCTTTTTGTACATCAAAGGGAAAGATTAAAGTCTGTGATGATGTTCTGGCTTCTGCAATGTCAGTGGTAAATTTCCCATGAGCTTCCCAGGTGGTACAATTTCAACCCCAGCCTGCAACTTGTTGAAACTAGAGACCGTGACTCACTGTCCATCTTACATCTTCCCTGTCTGCTTCACAAAATTTGAACAAATAATGGGCTTAGGTTTGTTAGCTGGTACAAATATCAGAGAAACTTCTGTTCAGGTCAAACCAAGGAAATTTTTTCCTAATTGTTTTCATTAAATGGAAGACAATAAAACTTCTAGGTCAAGTCAAGATAGAATATTTGAGTCAACCCAAAATGAGTTGTTTATTTCAGAAGATATTTAATGTCTGTGCTATCTTCAGGGTTTTCTTGAGAGACTAAAAATGTGTTTTTAAAAGGAAAAATGAAAAATGAAATAGCTTTTCCAAATAGATTGTTTGGGCTATTTTTTATTTTGTCTCTATGTGTGGTGCAGTTTTTTCCTGACATCATGAATAATTTTGGACCTTTCAGTAAAATTATTTTTTTGTCAACTATGTCTACTTCAGCTATAGATTTGACTTATTTCCAAGCAACAAAGGTTCATTTTTTCAGTCCTGGAAGATGAAACTTCATTCTTCTGGCAGCTTCAGCAAGAGAAGACTTTAAAAAGACAGCTGGTGGGAATTGCTTAACTTTTTTTGTTTGTTTGTTTATTTGTTTGTTTGATCTCAAAGAAGTCTATTGGAATTTAACAAAGGATGTGACAGTCTACATTTCTTTTGGGAAATGAATTTGCAATTCTATAATGATATACATTTTTTTAAAGTCCTCTGCCCTTGGCTTGTATCTTCAGCTCCCACATTTGTAGACCTCTGTGGGTTTCCACTGCTTGGTTACATATTGACCCTTGGAAATTCCCTGTTGCTTGAGTCAAACACCACACATGCAGAGACTGAGCACTTTGATATTATCAGTGCTGTCATCTGAAGCAAAGAGCCTTTCCCCAAACTGACAGATGCCAGAAGTGATTTGATCACCCACAGGTGCCAGGCTACTTCAGAGGAGAGAAGGGTTGTGTTGGACAAAGGGATGGAATGGATAGAATATGTCACTGTGATTCAAAACTGATCTTAAACTACCAGAGTTAAGGGAATCACCAAAGAAAACATTATTTTTCTGCTTAAAAGTCATTGCCTTTTGCTGTAGGATAGGAAAGATGTTAGAGAATCAGATGCTGCTTCCCAGTCAGAAGTGACTTTCCTGTAGCTGGAGGAGACTTTAAGAGAAACTGCAAATTATTTCTTCAGTAAGAACCCTGTTCTGTTCCGTAGACAAAAAGAAAAATGTGTGAAGCTCTCTGAAAGCAAGCACAAAGTTAGCCATTGCCCTTCAAACTCCAGTGATTCCACCAAGTCACAGCACTCCAAAACGCAGCAGAGCCGAGGCATGGCTCGCGCTGCTCCCTCGGTGGCACGCTGCATCCACGGTGGCACTGATGGATTTGGCTTCTTAGGGGCCAGATCCACCTATGAATTGGCATTGGGGTGGCGTTGTAGGCTGTCTGCAGCCCCAGCTACCAGCTTGAAGGATATAATTGTATTGTAAACGCCACGTGTGAGGGTGATGGATACGTGCGTCTCTGCAGTCTGACTGCTGGGATGTACGGGGCAAGGCATCCTCTAATTCGCCACCAAGAGGGTCTCTTGCACTGAACAGCCTCTCTTAAATCAAAGTGTTCAATCCTGCTGAAGGTGGGTGCAGGGAGGGGAGAGCTGGAAGAAACAAAGTAAGACGATAAAAAAAAAATCAATAGTGCTTCCCTATAAAAGAGACTGAGATTTGCAGAATTCGCTTCCACTTGACGCCAGAGGTGCCAATTTGGCAAATTCATTTAAGACCAGATTGAAAACTCAGCTGATAGTCGGGGTCTGGGGACTGCAGCAGTGCCCATTTGTGGAGCTTTGGTCATTATTGCATGTAGAGCACTTTGAAGCTTGTGTACTGTGAGTGACACCAATGGTGGCTCCAGCTGCCACCTGGTGTCACCGTGCTTGGCACCCTCCTGCCGTGTCCTCTCTCGTGGCCATGCCACACACCCAGCCAGGCTCCTGCTGACCTTGATTTCTCCACACCCAAAGACCAGTGTTGGCCCACGTTCTGCAGTTCATGCTTTTGGGGAGAGGTGTGTGGTGACAACCCTGGATCTCGTGCCCAGGAGAAGCTCCATGGGAGCGGTCTTTGTGCTCGTGGAAGAGTCTGTAAGCCCTGCCCTGGTGGTCGTTTGCCAAAGAGGGTCACAGAACTGTGGCCTGGGCCATTGGGGGTGTTCAGTCATTAGCCCCCAATAACGCCCTTGTCTGCTGTGGAGGAGATGGATGTGAGGAGACACAGGGACCCATCAATCCTACAGCACACTCAGGGGCTCTGCATTTCATGTCCTCTAAAGCAAAATTACTCAAGGTCTAAGGCCATATGAGCTCAGATCTGCAGACACAAACTTCCATTGCCCTGCACAGGGCAAAGGGTGTGTGAAAAGTTACCAAATCACTATGTTTCTGTTTAACTTGAGGAAATTATTTGCAAAGTATAGTTTTTCTATCAACAATTTCAAATAAATTTAAAAATATAAATTAAAGTATCAATTAATTGTGTAACTTCCACCATGTTACTTTCCAAATTTTCATTCCATGGGTATTTGAAGTTAGGGCTCTAGTAATTTACCTAAAAGAAAATGACCCTTTTTGATCCTTGTGAGTCCCTTCTCAAGATAACTCAGGATATTCTGTGATTCTAAGCCTTTCCTTTCAAGTGAAAAAATCCAGACTCCTTCAATATTCCCTCTAGTGCACAAGGCATCCTCCTTATTCAGCCACATATGTTTTTCACATGAGTTGTATCTTCAGGCTTTCCCATAATATCAGATCTTCTCCTGCAGCACATCAGAGGTGTGTGCCACCACCCCACACTGAACTATTAATCCTTACTTCTGTTTTCAGAGTATTTGTATTAGAGGTTATTCAGGTAGTTCTTTAAATATTCAGAATCCTCCAATTCTTTTTCTCTTCATAATTGAAAGCAAAAAAGAAGTTATTAATTACTAAGTCGAATAGGAAGACCGAATTTCTTTGCTCTTTAAATGTATCTGTCAGATGTCACAAGAAGAGGAGTTTCAGGACCATGCTACATGCAGAGGCAGCCAGCACAAGGCAGAGTTAAAGCCACTGTGTGGATCCTGGAAGCAGCATGTGGTTATTGCGGTCTGGTGTCAGGTGCACTCACAGTCATGGTATTAATGTGGTGCTGGTCTATGACCCATCATTATACAGCTAATGACCCTGCTGCAGAATGGGATTTGTTCTTTGTGACCTGGGGAAAATGAAAGAAAGTAGGAATTCCAAAGTATATTTTTCTTCTAGGAATATACAGCATTTTTAATAAAGGTTCTTCTTGCAGCCCTGCTGTGAAGAAGTTGAAGAATTTTTAGTCTCCTCAGAGGAAGACAGAAGAATTTATAGTATTCTCAGCTGTACTTTCCCACAGGATTATCAAATGCTGATAAAGAAACCCCAGAAACAGATTACTGGTGCCAAAACAAGATTCAGATATTAAAAAGGGCTAGGATTTGTCTTTCATAGAATTTGAGTTTCATACAATTACTTAGGTAGGAAAAGACCTTTAAGACAGAATACAACCATTCCCCAGCACTGCCAAGGCCACCACTAGCCCATGTCCCCAAAGGCCACATCCACACAGCTTTAAACTCCTCCAGGCATGGGGACTCCATCACTGCCCTGGGCAGCTGTGCCAGGGTCATGTCCAGATCACACAAGTACTTTTCTGTCTAAGGAGAGAAAATCTTTGGGGGATTTCACCTCTGGTTGTGTGTGTATAAAAAACGAAACCAAGCCTCAAGCACAGATTGTTTACACTTCTTAAATGCAGCAGAAGTCCTTAAAAGTAGGAAACCTCTCCCCGAGTCAAGGGCTGTCTGCCCTAACATTTACAGGGCACAGAAAAACACCAAAGGTGGTTTGGAGAGGAGTCTGCAGAGACCAGCACCCCAGTACAATATTAGAGAGAAGTTCTGTCTGAGACTTGATGGGGACCACAGGGGGTTGGGATTTGTTAAGGTCTGGGATGTATGATTGATGTTTGTCCTACACAGTTGTGTATCTCCTCAAATTCCTCTTTCTTCTGCACTAGGGCTTTTAACTACAGAGATGGAAGTCTCAGTACGAAAGTAAGAGACAGCTTAAATGTGCTCTTTGATATCCTGAAATCACATAGAAAAGATCTTTTAGTCTTGAAGACAAAGCCATTCTTTCTTCAGAATATTCACTACAGAGATGGTATTTAACCAACTGGAAATTTATATAGCTTTGGATGTAAATATCTCTCTCTGAGACTGAAAAAGGGAGGCTTAGGGGCAAATGACCACCTTAGTAACAGGTAAAATCTCTGCTAGGTCAGAAAAGAGTTCACTTTGGCTCATGTGGCTTTGCTGTCGTGATGTTGAGACTGAATCTCAATTTGACCTCCTGAAATTGAATATTCACTTTAGCCTAGATTTGCAAAGCTGTTTGTTAATGCGCACATACAGGGCTGTTTTCTCCAGGGTTTTAAAGAAAAAACTCATTTCAATGTAAAATTCACGGGATCAAATTGAAATTTATTTTGAGAAGGTTAACATTACTGATTTTCAGGCTCAGACAATCACTTCCATGTCAGATTGTAATTACACCGTTTTGTGCATCAGCTGCATGCATGGTATGGGAAAAAAAAGCAGCAAGATAATGCAGTTTCTTTCAGCTACAGAAAAGACCTTTGTACTGTCCTTCCCTTGAAATCCCCCACACTGAAAGGAAAAAAGTGATTTATTTCAATCTGTCTGACAGTATGAGCTAGCACATTAATTGCATAAAGACATTTCTCTTGCCCAAAGTTTTGTTTGATTTTTACTTGTGGTTGTCTGCTAGGTGTCTGCATAGCATTTTATTTTCCCTGCAGCAGTTTTCACTGCCATAAAAATCTTGCTTCTGTTAAATAGCAACATTAAAATATTGTAGTGCTGACCTTAATGGTTTACAACATTCAGCTAAGGAGCTCAAGTCTCTAAAATAAGAGTAAAGCACACAGTAAAAATTTATCTAAGGAGAATTAAAGCCACAGAAGATTGAGAACCGTGGTGTAATTTCAACCCCTTTTGTACCTCCATGGGTTCTATCATGGGTGTGTGGGTCAGAGGATTGCAACAGCCCAGCAGAGTCAGGTAGGACTGAGGTGGGCAAGGATTTGGGCCCATCACTGACAGAAGGCAGCAGGGCTGGAAGCATGAGCTGATTCCACACTGGTGGAGCATCCCTGCACTTGTGCGCAGAGATGAGCTCAAAACATCCCTGAATCAGGAAGGGGTAATTCCTTCTGCTTGCTTTGTCCCAGCCTACAAGGCTATGAAAGATGAAAATGGAGAACTAAATATCATAGCTTTAATGTTATTTAATATTTTATTAGGTTAAATGGACACACATTGTGTACTTTGTAAAATACTCAGCAGACACTAGCTATTTTTGTATAGCATTTAAAGGATAGTACAGTGGGGCTTGTATCAAAATTTTGCTGCAAGACATTCCCAGTAATCAACAAGTTCGTTTCTTGTGGATTTCTTTTTTTTTTTTTTTTTTTTTAAGGAGCATCAGATATAACTGTTTGTCATTGAACTATATTTTTGCTTTTGTTTTAGAGACTCCTCAAAAGGATGCTTGCCTACCTGTTCCCCCAAAATCTGGCAGTAGACTCTGAACAGCCACATGGAGCAACTGATGAAGCCTTGGAATGATCATATAATCCCTCTGCCATGGGCAGGGACACCTTCCACCATCCCAGGTTGCTCCAAGCCCTGTCCAGCCTGGCCTTGGACACTTCCAGTGATCCAGGGGGAGTCACAGCTTCCAGAGTCATTTAGGCAAATCATGATAATATATTCTGTAAATTCCAAAGGATGGGATCCACAATGCTGTGAATTATTCTCTTTGGCCCAGTTGTCATTGGGAATGCTTGCAGGAGCGTGGAGGACCTTGGAAAAAGAAAACCTGCAGTGTAGAGTGTGACTGCTCTTCACAAGGCCTCATTTTAATATTAATGCAGCAGGCCCAGGAGTCAACAAAAGGTAATTCTTCCCTCCAACAACATAACCTTAAGAGTGTAATTTTTATCAAGTAGCAGAAAATCATCATTGTCACACAGACAAGTTCTGGTGCTTCAGGTTCTGCAGCAGCTGAGCATCAAAAAAACCCAGGTAAGCTTGATCCCAGGACAGCTCAGTTAACAGGACTGTTTCTAGTGGGCCCACAGTGCTTGAGCAAGGACATGTAATCATAACCCCAACCCAGCTCCCACTGAAAATGATGGAAAAAAGTTCCAGGTGGGCTTCTTATCTCCTCCATGAAGTGTTTCACAATATGGCAATGGTGACCAGTGCTGCTTCCCTTTGCTATAGCACCTTTAAAAAGCAGCCTGTAATTCATGATGAAAAAACAACAATGATATTGCTTCACATGGAAAGATAAAAGCCAACCTTTGCAGCAGTGAAACTCAGATGTCTTGAGCAATGTGTGTAGCTTAAGGGGTTTTTTTTGACAGTGCAATATTGTATATAATAACAATTACCAATGACCTCTATTAGGTTGTCCAGTCTCATTAAGGCCAATGCATTTGGTACCTGCCACTGCCAATTTGCCTCAACAGAGGTTTTATTCAGTGGATATGATAGAGCTGTAAAGCAATCTTTTTTCATTTAAATAGTTTAATTGAGGAATGCTATCAGATGTTTCAAAATTTAATGCATACAACAATTTGCTTCTCCTATCTCTTTTCAGAGTTTAGTTTGGAGAAAATGACATCTGATTCTTATAGAAAGAAGGCAATTACATTTTGGAGCCTGCCTGCCCGTATTGCATATGTTTTTAAACATAAAAAGAAATTCTTAATATGTAATTGTCAGGTAATAAAAAGGAAAATATTTTACTTTGCATTTATGAAGTAATTTTTCAAAAGCATAAGGGAATTGCATGTTAACGTTTTTCGTTTATTACCACACTCCTAATGCTGCACTGTTTTCACAAGTTTAGATTAAAAAAAAAGGCAGATCTGATGCTTGTGTATTAGTATGGTAATACCCTATAAAGTAATTAGGGCAGAGGAAACTACAAAGGTTTGTCAGTTCCAATAAGCCTACACCCACTCTAGGGCATCACAGAAACCCACTGGGAGTTCCTCCACCAAATTTTATGGGCCCCAACTCTTACTTAATCTTCTGAGAAACTTCAGTCCTGGCTTATCCATTTCATAAACTGTTTTCTCCACAATTTCTCCTTCTTCACCTGGAGTACAAACCTTGAAGACCAAAACAGCGCCTAGAAACCTTTTTCCCTTTTGCAGGGGAATGATGGAATAATAAATTCATTGAATAGTTTGGATTGGGAGCAACCTCTAAAGGTCATCTAGTTCTTACCCTCCTGCAATGAGCAAAGACATCTTCAACTTGACCAGGTTGTTCAGAGCCTCATCCAGCCTGACCTTGAATGTTTCCAGGGATGGGACAGGCACCACATCTCTGGGCAGCCTGTGCCAGTGTTTCACCACCCCTCATTATAAAATTCTTCTTCCTTATACCTTATGGAAATCAACCCTCTCTTAGTATAAAACCATCACCCCTCATCCTGTCACAACAGGATGGGGCAGAGCTGTGCCACTGTCACTACATGGAGGTGAGCACTGCAGTGATACCCCAATAAGGTTCACTCTCCTCTGCTGTGGACCTTTTCCACCTCTAACTTCAAATTTGATCCAACATGCTACAGCAGATACTCTAGGTGTAATTCAAGTAACTGCTCAGTGGAAAAAAGGTGATTTTTTTTTTTGTTTCAGAAATTAGCCTCAAAGATCCTACACTGCTGCACCAGGAACCCTGAGCTGTAAGTAAAATGCTGCAGAGACTTCCTCTCATTTGTTTGTCGTACTTTCATTTTATAGAGTTGACCTTATTTCCCTTGCTCTCCACAAAGCCAGTAAACACCACTGAGATGTCTTAAAGAAAATCACATGTGTATGAAGGGCTGGACTGCAGTTTCATTAAATACTCACCTATATTTATATAAAGTTATTCTTGCCTCATAAAACAAATGCTTGAAGATAATCCCAGTTAGTGAAGAAGGACTGAACTTCATCAGGGCATGGTAAATCCCTCTTCCTCCCGTGGTTTCTCAGTTGGAACAAATCCATCTTTAAATCTCTTTCAAAGGTGATGCACAACTCAGCTAGAAAAATACAAACCCAAGTATTAAAAATACTAAAAGATTTCATTCATCTTTTATGTAGTTCTTTGCAATGTTTCCAGTGGGGAGGGAAGGGGAAGGGGAAGGGGAAGGGGAAGGGGAAGGGAAAGGGGAAGGGGAAGGGGAAAGGGAAAGGGGAAGGGGAAGGGGAAGGGGAAGGGGAAGGGGAAGGGGAAGGGGAAGGGGAAGGGGAAGGATGAACCCATCTCTGCCTTCAGCTAGCCCCTGTGGACTCAAGGACCCCCTGGAATATGGGGCATCTCCGATTTCTCTCAGATCTTGTCCCATGCAAGGTTGTTCCAGCTGTGCCTGGAGCTCTCATGTGTGACTGTAGTCAAAGACACAACAAGGGGAAAGCCAAGCCCTTTTTTTCAATGCCTTTGGAAAAAGAGCACTCCGTGAGAGGGAACCTGAGCTGGCAGCACTGAAAATGAAATAACCTGTTTTCCACAGGGGGGGTGAACTGTGGGCAGCACCTGCTGAAATAACCCACATGCTGAGATAGATAAACCACGTGCTCAGATAACCCACGTGCTCAGATAACCCACGTGCTCAGATAACCCACCCGCTAAGATAACCCACCCTGCCCCTGCTCTTCCCTGTAGGTCAGCATTTTGCCATCTGTGGTGTCACAATACCGTGAAAAATCCTACTGAAAACCCTGTGAGCCTCATTCACACCCACACATGCAAACCTGGCTGAACTGAAGATGGGACTATATGCCACCCCCAGACCCTCAGAGGAATTAAGGGTCTCACTGAAAAGACTGTCAAAGCCCAGGAGCAGCTTGCCTAGGGAACTAACACACCTCCAACACTGGTAAAACATTCTCACAGGCATGGCTTAGGTCTAGCTCTTCTCACCCAAGGTCAAGGTCATGTACTGAGTGGCTTTCTAGGGTTCCTTCCAGCCTTGCTCAGTGTACTTGTCTGACTTCAAGCAGAAGAGACAAGGCAGCAGCTGGGCAGGCAGCAGCCTGGGTGGACACAGTGCCAGCAGCATCTGACGGGCATGATGGCTGTTTTACAGACTGGCTGGTACCTCCTGACTTAGTGCCACTTAGTGCGAGATTAATGCCATGTGAATGCAGCTCATGTCTCCAGCTGGGATTTCCTACAACCTACTGCTCATGCTTTGCTGGCAGCAAGAGCAACAAGCTTTCAGTTTACTGTTGGAGGTCAAGGTAAAGTGATTTCAATTAGAAGAGGATCACGTAGGTCTCAATCCAATGCAGGCAGGTTGTGTAACACTGGCAGCGTGAAGAGGAGAGTCATTCATTCATTTCTTAGCTGCATGGTTTGGGATTTCATTTTCCCCTCTCTGTTTTTACAGTCTGCCTTGTCCCTTTTACCATTTAAAGGGTAATGCAAAAGGGCATTTAGGGTTCATAGTTCCTTCCCTTTCATTAGGAGGTGGTTTGCTCTTCCCCAGTCACCCGAGTAATTACCAGTAATGAAACAGAGGAAGAAAGAGGAAACAAAGCTGGAAATGAATATTCAGCTGACCAGTTCCTTCCTCAAGTGACATTTGCTTCTGTGTCATGCAGCTGCATTTCAAAACCCCTCACATATTTACATGCCTCTAAGAGGAATGGCATGTGTTTGTTGGCCTGTTAAAAACCAAGCACGTATTTACATGCTTTGCTGAATTGGGACCACATACCCTTCTATTTCCTTGACACTGAGGGCAACCCTTTGTTTCTGCTGGTCAAACAAAACAGAACACACATACACACACAAAAAGTGGAGACCAGGGAAAGAAAATGTATTTATTAAATGGTTCTATAAATAAAAGAGCTGGGAAGATATAGGAGGTTCTGATCTCTGAGGGGTGATGGCAAAGTGCTACTGATAAAGTGGCTACGATTCAGATCAATAGCAAACAAGACAGGCAGGTGAATTTCCCCTTTGATCTTCATTCCCTGTGCAGCCTGAGTTGGTCTGACTCTGCCACACAAATTACTGCTTTGTGCAGGGAAAAAAAGCAGTTTGCTTGGCTTTTTGCTTATTGTACAAGTGGATTGGGTGGCAAATGATAAGTGTCGCTTGTTATCATTTCAAAAAGCCACTGGAAAATGGTGGCTCCAGCACTTTAACTTGATGTGTTGACTTTTTGTGTGTCAGCAGAGTATTATAGGGTTGATACATAGATCAGTGCTAAATAGTCTTAATAAAAAAAGATTAAATCTGGAAGAAGGAAATAAAGCTCAGGGCAGGTTCACCTGTAAAGCTATAAATATACAGTAGGGAAATTTGAGGTGGCAAAATATTGATGGGAGACGATGCTTTGCAAGCCAAAACTGTGGTTTTGGCCTCAAAAGCAGTGCTGTAGCCTCCTCTGCCCTACTACTGACTTAGGAAAGACGACATCAACCTGTGTCTTACTTTCTCCAACAATCAGGTGGGCATGGCTGAGAAGAGCTTTGAAAACTCAGCTAAGGAGGTGACTTGTGACATTCCTGTCATAAACCTGGAATTCAGCAGCTTGGACGAGAGCAGTTGGCTAAATCAAAGTGAGCTCAAGCTCACTTTCCTGTTAGATACTATTTTTTCCCAAACTCTAAGGGACTGCAAAAAAGAGGTTTGAACTTTTCAAGGATATTGTTACTATCATAAAGACCTGGGGAGTGTTTTTGCCTTAATGTTTTCACCTCAGTGACAAGGGCAAGAGGGACACTTTGCAGGTTTAGCCTTACTTCATAAAACAAAGGATATATCAGATCTAACCACAGAATCTCTGAGGTTGGAAAAGCCCTCTAAGACCATTGAGTCCAACCATTCCTCCAGCACTGCCAAGGCCACCACTGACCCATGTCCCACACATCCACATTGACATGGCTTTTGAATCCCTGCAGGGATGGAGACTCTACTACTTGTTTGGACAGCCTGTGCCAGGACTAGACAGCCCTTTCCATGGAGGAATTTTCCCCAGTATCCTCCCCTAGCCCAGCCTGAGGCCGTTCCCTCTCCTCCTGTCCCTGTTCCCTGGCAGCACAGCCCGACCCCCCCGGCTGTCCCCTCCTGCCAGGGACTTGTGCAGAGCCACAAGGGCCCCCTGAGCCTCCTTTTCTCCAGGCTGAGCCCCTTTCCCAGCTCCCTCAGCCGCTCTTGGGGCTCCAGCCCCTTCCCCAGCTCCCTCAGCTGCTCCCTATCAGACTGGTACGTAAGAGAACAGATGATACACAACATTTGCAAGGCTGTGAGGTCAGATGTCCACCTGAAACCCCTTGAGTTTGGACAGGGAGCTGCATCAGGGTGACACCACTCAGGGCAGTGTGGGCTGGGGGTTACTGCCTTTTCTGCAGTGCAAAACTCAGACAATGAAGATATTAGGGATGGGGAGAGGGCTACAAGCCATATGGATCACCTTTGTCGTGGTTTTAAACCAATAACTAAGAAAATTACTTATTTCTTGCTGTGAGATATGGATTAGAACAAGAGCAAAACAGGCATAAAACTTAAAAGGGAAAAAAAAGAAAGTTTATTGACAAACTACAATAAGAACACCAGAATAAACTTCCAGAAAAACCTTTTCATCCCCTGTCTACCCACTATTCCCTTGTTCACATGACAAAAGAGACAAAACCTTTGGAACTTTGATGGTTAAAACAGTCCCAAATTGCTACAGTCTTTTCACCAGTCTTTATAGAGAAACAGAAGTTTCTTCCTGTTAATTTATGGAGTTTCTCACAAGAAAAACTATTTTTCTTATAGTTTTCCATTGCTCTAATGTTAGCTGCCCAGAGCTGCTGTTATTAGAGCCCACTCCTCCCATTTTTCACATCACTCTCAAGTGTGTATGGGCCATGAGTCTAGGGATGGCATTTTTAAGGATAAGTTATTCAAAGGCAAAAAGTCTTCTTCATCTGTTTCTGTGAGCTTCACCAGAAAACAGTTTTCTCATTGCCTCTCAAGGCTTCAAATCCTCCAGCACTTCACTGTGCCATAATTACTCTACTTTTTACTCAAAATTTACACTTTGAACACTCTATTCCTCCCTATATACTGTCATGAATTAAAGGAGTGTTTTCAAGACCTTATTGTCCATTTCCATAGTTTTAACAGAAAGATATTTCAGCTTAATTAAAGCATCTTCTTAATTCTCTACCTTTTCTTTTCTTTCCTGTCACTAGTAGTTTATAAAGTCTCTTTTCATGTTGATCACTCTCTTTTCTCTGTCTGGATAAAAAGATTAATCCGCAAGTCTCATCTGGGAAATGAAAGAGTTAAAATCTTGCCCAGGCTGTTGTAGGTAGTTCTGTGGCTTCGGCCGGTGCAGGAGCTGGAGCCGTCTGCGATGGAAAGTTCCTCATGGCTGCTCTGGAGAGTGCAGTCGCCGCGCCCAGCCCGCTGCAGGCCCAGAGCCCTCTCTCCTTCTTCACTCAGCAGTCTCCAGTGAATCCAGCCACAGCAAAAAAACCTGCAGCCGAGCCAGAGATCGGCTCGGCCCGGCCCGGCCGGAGCCCGGAGAAAACCCCCTCCACAGGGCCCGCATCCCCCGGCCGGGAGACGCTGGGCCCAGCCCAGTCCCCGCCCGGCCGCATGGCCTGGGCAGGGAGCGGGAAGCCTGGGGCTCTGCCGCCCTTCCCAGCCAGGAAACAAAGAGAACCAAGAAAGCTCTGGTTTTACACTTTAAGGTAGGGTTCACAAGTTGATCCCACTTTTCAATGGCCTAAACTGCTGTCAATTCTCAGCAATGACCGATAATTGGTCAGGAGAAAAGACGCCAGGCAGATCCCAGCAACTTAAACTTTCTTAAAGGTAAAGTAACTCCATGACAACCTTCCATCCAGTAAATCCACCCCAGTGGTCCACACAACAAGGCAAGCCTCTTTGGGTATTTATTATTTCTGGACTATAGTGGATAAGGCCTCATGCACATAGGAAAGCTGTTAAACCATAAAATACTGGCTTCCCATATGTTCTCATTTTTATCAGCCAGTGTGTTGCAGGAAGAACTTCCCCCTGACAGGACTGATAGCTCCTTGAAAAATAAACAGTGATCTTGCAGCTTCTATGCCCTCTACTGCTGTTCAACTTCCCATCCAGCTGTTTTAAGTGTTTTAAAATTAAGTGTACACCATAGAGATCTGTGGGTAGTTTAAACTTGGAACTTGCTGTTGACTGGGACTAATGAGTCAGTGATACCCACTTAAACGTATGTCACCCTACAGGTTTCTGAGCAAACATGGGACAATCTCCCACTTGGTTTCACATAATTTTTGAGCTAGTTGTTCCTTCTTTCCTTTTTGAGTTCCAGAGATCCCAGAGATTCTTGCAGGTTTGTGTGTGGCTTTTTAGTTGAAGAATAAACATGATTAATGGAAAACAAATCACACTTTCAAGATACACAAGATGTGTCCTGTGCACAAACACAACTGCCATTCATTCACCATCCAATATTTAATACCAGTCCTCTTCTTGTTGTATTCCCTGCACTCACATCTAATAGCAACTGGAATTTTTCACCTGTTAGAGTTTTCTACTCATTATATTTTTAAGCAAGAGACCAAGAAGGTCATCAGAACAGATGTCCTGCAAAAAGTGATAAGGAGAGCAGCAAACTACACAGGACAAAAACCCTGCCAGACAACTTGTGAAAACACAGACTCATTTTCCCTCCCTGAAGTGTACAACCCCATCTTCCAGGGTGAAATCCAGATGTGACTAAAGTAGCCTCAAACCCTGGCAAGGAGTGATGCAGCTCCTACCTTCCCATGTACCCTGTGGACCATCCTAAAAATAATCATTATCTTTTTCCCTACAGTCTCTTCCAGGGATTTCTAAGCCACTTTCCTGAGTTGATGGGATTCAGTAGGAGCACAATTTCTTCTTGATCTTCCCAATTCCTGTTCTCTCCATTAAGTTTCAATTTTTTTTGTTACTTGGTGGTGGTAATATAAAGGGCAATGGAGATGGAGTTACTTGGTATCACCATAAAAAGGGGAGGTGATGGTTGGATTTCAAAATCATGTCAGAAAACTGATTTTCAATCTAGATTTCTGAATATGCATACTGCAGACCGAGTATTACATAAATAATGCCTCCATTAAATGGTGTGCAGTGCTCATCTACATGAGTAAAAATGGAAAGAGTTTTTATTCAGTCCAGTTTTAATCAAATTATACTGAACAGCATTTCTATGGCCTATTTAAAATTTAAACAAAGACAAAATAGCTCCCTCTATATCTATACCCTCTTACTATTGTCTCAAGGAAAGAACAAGTAAAAGCTAAAAGAAACCCTTACAATCGCATTGACACTGGCCAGATGCAAGCTGTACAGATATTTTAACCTCACTAAATAATAGTTTGAAATGCCTTTTACTTCTATTTGGGGTTCTGAAGAGCCTGATTAAACGATACCTGGAGAAAGTGGCCAGTCCTATTGTTTGTGAGATACCTCTGTGGATTCTTATTAGCAATTTTGAACAGTAAGCAGTTGCCCTGGTGCCTGTTGTGAGATTCTCAAAAGTCTGCTCCAAAGTGAAAGAGACAAAAGAGAATGAATGAAATCAAATTGAGTTGTAGCAGGAGACAGATGGGACCTACTCACTAATGTAACCTGGCTTATTCATGGTATTCTCTTCCATGCAGAACAAGGTTCTAGTACTTGGAACTAAGATTAAAACAATATATAGTTCTGAAGACCAGCTTTACACTGATGTTTGTGCTCTGCAAGGAATGTGTTTAAATGGAAAACTTTTTTTAAAAAATTACTTCTCTTTCCTGGTAAAACCTGGCAACTAGAACTCAAAGGTTGTAATGGGGATTGGGCTGATGTTTTAATGGCAAAGTTTTCTTGGATGTACTCAGAAGTGAAGTTCAAAAGTCTCTAACTAGCAGGGCTCTAAGGAACTGCCAGCTGGACCTCACCAAACTCTATCTGCCTTTTGTATAATGTTGGACCTTCTGCTTAACACATAAGTGAAATACGAGGGAAAAAACCTGGTGGCTGATACCCCAGACCTGAAAGAAAACTTCAATGTTCAATATTAATTTGGTGTATGGAAAATCATTGCCTTCGTCCAAGGCATCTGCTGCTAGTTATCTCATTGTATCTGCTGGGGAGGTTGGTTTTCATCAGCAGTGCCAAAATTTGACATCCAAAATCAAAGCTTTTTCTTCTCAGCTAACATCTTTGATCATCTTTGCAATTTTTGGACAGTAGTAAAACAGATTCCTTCAGCTAAACTGTTTTTTTGCCATGTTACCACTATGCAGGGCATGGGGACATGGTTGTGATTTTCCCCCCAAAATGTTCCCATGGTACCAAGATGCAAAATAAGGTGCTTCATCAAGAATTAGTTGCAGCAGGTCCTGCTGCTCCTCATCCTCAGAAAAGAAATAGTTGGAGTGTTGGAGGGCTGGGGCATGTCTGTTATGGAGCCAGGCTGGAAGAGCTGGGGTTGTTCAGGCTGGAGAAAAGAGTCCAGAGAGACCTTAGAGCTCCTGCCAGTGCCTAAAGGGGCTCCAGGAGGGCTGAAGAGGGACTTGGGACCAGAGAAAATGGCTCCAAATTGACAGAGGGCAGGTTTAGATTAGATATTAGGAAGGAATTCTTTCCTGTGGTGATGATGAGGGACAGAGATAGGTTTCCGGGAGACATGGTAAGAAATCCAGTCCCTGGAAGTGTCCAAGGCTTGGTTGGATGGGGTTTTGAGCAACTTGGTCCAGTGAAAAGTGACCCTACCCATGTGAGGGAGGTTGGAGTAGATGACATGTGGAAGTCACTTTAAACCCAAACCAGTCTGTGGTTCTATGGCTGCTGTTCCTGACACTTCTAAAAAAGCCAGAAGTCTGAGCAAACCCTCGTAAAGTTGGTACTAGAACAACCATAGGCATCATCAGGATGACCATTCAGCACCCAGCTGAAACGGTCTAGGCAATGAATGGAGGAGGATTTGCAGAACCTGGTTTGTAGAACATCTCCTTGCCAGCCATACATCAATTTCAATGTTCTGTCACTGCTGGGTGTCATATTCAGCAGAAAAATCAAGCTGCTGGATGCTGTTGGATGGCTGTGTAAGAGAGAATTTAAGTTTCTAAACTGCCTGATTTTTCCATTTTCTGATGACCCTCCCAGTGTAAAAAAAAACCAAAAACCCACTCACAACATATTGCATTTAATCAAACTTATGCAGGAGTGAGTTTGCTTGTTTGTTAGTTTTATTTCATTTCATACTTCCATATTCCACCCATGGAGAAATCTTGCTGGTAGGGAGGATAAACAAACAACCAACCAAACAACCCAAACACTGGGCCTCTAGGAGCTGTTGTTATTTATTTCCACAATTAGCAGTCGAGTTCTGGTGCTGTGCCCAGAGAACTCCTCTCATTTTTCAGTGTGTCACTCTGTGCACAATATGCTTTTAGGAATTGAGGATTAAGGCGGCTGATTGTGGGTGGTTTATGAAACTTTTTATGGGAAGCCATATAGCCAAACCTTTAGAGAATCAGACCATCATTTTAATGGGCTTATGTTGTGTACAAGACTGTTCAGTAAGATATTTGCACAGTACAGAGCATCTTGATAAAGAACTTGGATTAATCAGGGATGCTGTTGCCAGTGGATGCTGTGGGTTGTTTTCTGAATTAGCTGTGAGTACTGCTGAAAACAGCCTGGGGGTGGCCGTCCTCCTTAAGGATGTTGAAACAAATTCTAGTGGGAAAACAGCTATACATCTATCTGGGAAATAAACTCAATAGACACTCTCTCTATAAAGAGGCGGAGTAAACTCATCAGAGATGTTCTCTCTGAAGTCCAGTGCCACCAGTTTGCTCATCAGGAAGAGGTCAACAAAATCTCTTTGCATTTTATTTGCCAATATGAAAACCACGCATTTCTACTTACCAGCAGCAAAACAGAGACTTCAGAGGAGGCAGTTACCTCATAAAAACTGCAGGTGCTCAGCACCTTCCAGGATTCAGTCAAATTCTTCAGCTGTGACAGAGGGATGAGTATTTAAGGCATGGATCTATAACATAACATTCAGATTTACCAGAGATGTCATTCTTTCCCAGGGTTGTTAAAGGTATTGATTAATTGCCTATTGTTAAAGTTATTGATTGATCAAGCTGCAAAATAAATACTGGCACTGTCATTTACTCCACACAGATTTTAAGCTGAGCACTTAAATATTTTATCTCTTTTTGTATTTGTAAATCAAGGGAGTTTCGTGCCGAATTCCCACTGTGACATCTCTTAGACCCTTTTATGTATGATTTTTCATTAAAGAAATTTGCAGTGAAACCTCATCTCTGTCTGTGCTGCAGTTTCTGGAACCATCCTGATGTCCAGTTCCCTTTGAGGTAGTACTGGAGCTTTTTGAAGATCAACTTGTGATGTGTAACGGGCAAATCATCATCCACCTTTCAATATGTGCAAAGAGCAAAAGAGGCAAACCAAAGCAGGAATCATCCTCCCAGGATGAACAAAGAAGCCAATTTTCTGGATGGAGTTGAACCTTCAAATACACCTGGGAACTGAAGACCTGATAAACCTTGTTATAAATCCTATAAAGAAAAAAAAAATAATTTTTATTGAGTGTCACCTACTTTCAACAATGTTATTGACACATTTGAAAGGACTTCTGGAAAACATCTCCAAGAGCCTTCAAGGTCAATCCACCATTATCATTAGCAAATTGTTAAAAGACACTCCATGCTGATTAACTGCCATCATATTTAATTAGTGCTTGAGTGGCACTTCATCCTGCTTATTGTCAGAAATCCCTTTATCTTCCTATTTGCATTGCGGAGTTTTTAATTAGGATATGTATAGGGAATCTCTTAATGATCTCCTGTCTGCAAAACCATCCAGGCTGTGCAGAAGGTTGCTCGGTTGTGTCTGCATCTCCAGAGGGTGCTTTGCCACTACAGGAGAAGAGAAACTTGTCTATCCTCAGCTTGAGAATGTGAAGTTGGTTTGATAGCAGCTCAACCTGCCAGAGATGTGTCTGAGTGGGATAAATCCAACAGATTGGGCACTACTGCCCAAGGCTTCAGCATTGTCCTACAGAAATATTTGTGTTCTACTGCCCAATCCAAAACTTCTCCAGGTTCGACTTCTCTCTGCCGTTCTTCATTACCAACAACTCTTTGTACCAACCTTTCAAGTAGCCTTAATGTTCTGTTTGGTTTCTCCTTTAAATTCATCTTTTCCTGGACCAAACAAGTCCCTTTGCTCAAGACCTCCATGTAGCCACGTTCCTCAGACTGTCCTGGAGACTTTCCAGTGAACAAACTTCTCAAAATTTGTCTTGACATTAACCACAGATAAAAAAATCTTAGAAGGGATAAGGGGAAGTTGCAGAGATGAAGAACGGAAAAAAATTGTAGGAAGGTAGTCCTCTGTTATCAACAAAAAAAGAGAGTTTTCATCTTTGAGCTACCTGGTCTAGTAGAGGCTGTCCCTGCCCTTGGCAGGGGAGCTGGAATGACATGATCTTGAAGGTCTCTTCCAAACAAAACTACTTTGTGATTCTGTGAGAAGATCTCAACCACCTCTATGTCAGAGTATGTGTTATTCAGATTTTTCCTCCAGCCAGCGAAGAAAAGAAACCTTCATGGAAAGCATTTCCTCTCTTCATCTTTGACATCCTCTTCCATGGGGTGAATCACCCCCTAAATCAATCTGCTTGCAGTGGAAGCTGTGACTGCTAGATCTGAAAAAAACCCTGAATCACAAGTGGGTTTTAGGAACCAACTCTCTGCACAGAGTGACTGGAAATTAAAATGCATTTCTGGGGAGAACAGAGATGTACAGAGGTATGAACAGAAGAAAGAAGGCAATGCCACATTCCTGAAGGAGCCCTAATGACAATCCTGAAGAGCAACAAACCTGGTATGACACTGGTCTGGCAATAACTTTACAACTATAGTAGTCACAGAGTCATAGAATAATTTAGGTAGGAACTGACTCTTAAATGCCATCTCTTTCCAGCCCCCCTGCCATGGGCAGGCACACTTCCACTAGACCAGGTTGCTGGCTGTGCCATAAAGTTATGTCAGAGCACCATTAAGAGGAAAAAAATCCTCTTTGCTGGCATTAATAACCTCTTCCTTCTTCTTCTTCTTTTTGGATTTCTGTGCTAACCATTCAGGCATCCTAAGGCTTGTGAAGATGAAAGAGGTTTGCTGGAAGGCTCTACCAAATTACAGCTGGACAGTGCAGTGGCAGATGAGAAATAGAGGCAGTGTGTAGGTAATGCACACTAGAAGGAAAAAGAGTTTAAACTACTTGTACATGCTGATGGGTTCTGAATTAGTTGTAACTCACTGGGACAAGATTTAGGCATTGCTACTGACAGCTCAATGTGCAGCAGAGGTCAAAAAAGTAAATAAGGCATTAGGCTCTGTTAGAAGGGGAGAGAGAATAAAGAGCAAATATAAAGCTGTGGCTGTGCTGCATGCACAAAGGATTGAGCTTGTGCTATAAATGCAGCTTTTGTTTCTTTGCTAACTGGCCCAGAACTGGGACTGTCCAGACCACAGTAGCAAAGAGACACTGTCAACACCACTGATATTCCAGGAAAGGGGGAATCTCAAGGGATATGCCAGTGCCAGCCAAAGGGTGAGCTTAGCACACACCAGAGTAAACAGCTAATGGCTCTTGTCCAGAGGATGCATCACTTACACACCACATGTTCTGGGTCCAGAATTTTCACCCTCAAGGTAACAGGGGAAAATGTAGACATCATCTAGAGTCTGACATCAGACATCTGACATTTCTTCTAGAAAACCCCTTCCATATCCTCAGACATGTGGCCCAGGTACTCCATCTGCCCACAAAGTGAAAGGGGTACAGGGGAGGTTTATATCAGAATCATAGAATGGCTTGGGTTGGTGGGGGCCTTAAAGACCACCTACGTCCAACACTACCACCTTCCAGTATCCCAGGCTGTTCCAACCTTGAACATTTCCAGGGATGGGGAAGCCACAGCTTCTCTGGGCAACCTCTCCAATGTGCCAGTGCCCCCCCAGATCTCCAGAAAAATAATTTTTCTTTTAAGTGGTCATTGAATTCCTTTAGATATTGGCAGAATGAAACAAAAAATCTGTTAACTATAAAATATCCTAAACAAATTATCAATATTATAAATATAATGTATTGATTTATATTAATATTTTATTATCAATAAATTTTCTCTGTGCTTTGAGTTTCATTGATATTGAAAGAGATCCTGGAGTCTGAAGGACTGAAGAGTGAACCATGAAAGAGTTCATTGAGGAGGAAAATGGAAATGTCTAAATTTTCTGGGTTCATTTTGTTTATTTCATAAGTGAAAACAAAGGGGAAAAAAAGTGATGTGCCTGTACAAATCAACCACAGATCTTTCACTGATGAGCTTTAGTTACTTGCATTTTATTTACAAACCTATATGTGCTTGGAGCTGTACAGGCAGCACAATGCTTTTCAAAGCAAAGCTGCTGCCCAGAGATTTTTGTTGTTCATGAAAAGAAATATTTCTGCAATACCAGCTGTGGGGATGGGACTGTCTAGAAAGGACTGTACATGAGTATTTTCAAGTTAAGCCTCGGGTTGTTCATCCTGGAGGAGGGAAGGCTCCAGGGAGAGCTGAGAGCCCCTGGCAGGGCCTAAAGGGGCTCCAGGAGAGCTGCCCAGGGACTGGGGACAAGGCCTGCAGGGACAGCACACAGGCAATGGCTTCCCAGTGCCAGAGGGCAGGCCCAGCTGGGATATTGGGAAGGAATTGCTGGCTGGGAGGGTGGGCAGGCCCTGGCACAGGGTGCCCAGAGCAGCTGGGGCTGCCCCTGGATCCCTGCAGTGTCCAAGGCCAGGCTGGACAGGGCTTGGAACAAGCTGGAATAGTGAAAGGTGTCCTTATCCATGGCAGGGGGTGAAATAAATGAGATTTAATGTCCTTTCCAACCCAAACTAAGTCACCAAATTCTGTGATTTTATGAGGCTAAGTTATTTCAGCTCTTGAAACCTAAAAACTGTTTGGTGAGAGTAATGAACCTGGGAACATCTATAGGCTTTGTGGGTTATTCTGAATTATTTCTTATATTCCCTGGGTAGAGTCTACTTTTTTTACCTCTTGCAAATCACCATTACTTCTCCTGAAGTTGAAAGTTACAGCTCTAAAAAACATGGAGTTCACTCGGCTTCTGCAGAGCATCTCAGGTATCAGTGCCCCTGCTTTAGCAGTGCCTAAATATTAATAATGTAAAATTTTATAACTTAATATAAAATAATATAAATTATCACAAAATATAATAAAATATAAATATATAAAATATAAAATATTATAAATAATATAAAAGATAACTACTAATAAAATACTAATAAAATATAAAATAAAATTATTTGTTTTAGAATACTAAGAATGGCATCAAAAATGCCACTGCCACTCATTTCCCTGGGATCTGGTGGGGTTTTGCAGCCTGCATGGTTCAGGCACCCACCCACCTCACTCAACCCATCCCATCCAGCCTCCTACTTCCCACACAGCTCCCTTGCCCTCCTTTGTGCTCAGGCTGCCTGGCGTTACTGCAGGCTGTAAATTCCACAGACACGGCTTTAGTGTCGCTCTCCTCTCCAGAGAAAGGGAGGGACAAACCCATCAGCACCTCCCTGAGCTGCAGACAGATGCACCTGGATCAATACTGCCATGCTGCAGCAGTGCTGGACAGGGCTCACCCCTGACACCCCCTTCCTTGACTCCCTTGATCCCCATCAAGCTGATGAGATGCTGAAGCCAGGGGTCTCGTGGAGAATCGAAACACAGCGTCAAGAAGTGGAGTGGATCCCAAGTAATTAAATGTATAAATTAATTCTCCCCTTAAGATATGTTCCTCTCCCACTATTAGGTTTGTCTCAGAGAAAATCCTTGGAGGATCTTCATGAAACTACCACTACTTCAAATATTGTCTTTCTAAAGCTTTCTTTTTTTTCTTTTTTTTTTTTTCTTTTTCTTTTTTAGACCTGATGCCTGCAGCTTGCAATTAAAATAAGTGACATGAAGATGTCTTTAAAATAGAGATCTATGAAAAAAACTGAAAGGATTGCCTGTCAAAGGGAGAAAAATGAAAAATAGCAGTCTCAGATCTCTGAATGGAAGAATGGGGAAAATTCCTGTCCGTCCTAGTACCCAAAGGGATAAAACCCAATGATAGCTTCTCAACTGCTTAGCAGATAATGCATGTGCTGTTTTGATGCTAGTAATGTGTTTTTTACTTCTTTCTATCTGGGAGGAACGAATCAAATATGAGAAGTGCTGGGACATGATTTTCAACCCATTGCCTTTGATTAAGTGCTTTAACATGTGAGTCCAGAGACTTGCAATAATACTAATGGGGCATAAAGCACTATAAACAGGACAGGCCTACTTTTGTCCAAATGCCATTATCCTGGAATAAAAAAGAGCAGCAAATGTAATATGTCCACTGCTAACCTTTTTCTGACAGGAAATTTTCTCTCCTATGTGCACACCATGAATTATGCTGCATTTTGCCAAAACCGTGAGCGATTGTTTAATTTCGTGAGAAGGAGTGTTTGCTAAGCTTGAACCACTTAGCTCAGCGTAGTATTTAGCTGTGAAAATGTGACAGTGTGAAGCAAAACATGAATGCAAACAGCTGGCTGTCTGGGCTGAAATCAAATTTCTTTTTATGTCAGGTCTGGGAAAAGGAGGCAAAGACCTGTCAATAAATATCGGGGCAACTTGTGTGTTGTTCAATGACTTTAAATATATTGAAAAAGCCTCCTGGATATGCAAACCACATGTTTATCCAGGAAAGATATGTGAGGTTAGAAACTTTGGCTAAGTTTGGTTTTAAAAGACACTGAGGAGTCTGTCCCTGTAACATCCCCTGGTGAGGACAAAGCAAGCCCTGCTGCCACTCCAGTCTGCCTGGATGCTTCAGCACCGCTCTCCAGGCCTGGCTCCATGTCACTTTAAAGTTTGTGCTACATTTTATTGCTCTCAGCAAGTTGCAGATTGTCCAACTGTTCTGTCATTTATTGTAAATGGTTGCAAAATAAAAGGAAAAAAAAAGGAAAAAAGAAAAAGGGAGAAGGGCAAAAAAAAAAAAAATTCCACAACTCTATAACGTAGTCCTTGGTGTAAATCAAACATTCCCTGTCATGTTGATAGCTTGTGTTAGTCTAATGTATTTTATATTACTCAAAAGCATTGAAACCCTGCAGCTTTCTTCATATAGGCCATTATGCGGTTATCATTAAATTGTCTTGCAAAGAACATTATCGGTAATTATAGCAGACACTAAAATCAAATGATCAGACTGGGACCTTTAACACCAAGAGGAACTATTAGAAGTTAATCAAATAAAAGGATGAGAATAATTATGTTAGGATTAAGCAGTAATATGCCAGAAGTTATATACTTTGCTGACTATATATCTTTACTCCCAGCTTCCTGCCTCTCCTCCTGTTTGACGCTTTTTATGTAATACTTCGGCACAGAATGTAAATGACAGTATTTTTGTGTGCCACAAATGGGGCTTTAGGGTTCAAATGAGGTTCATGTCTAAATGGCACAAAAAGCAGCACTATGTAATGATGAAGATAAAAATAATAGTCCTGTGTGTATGGATAATATATATAAAAGTGCAAAGCTGGAAAAAAAAAAAAAAACATTGGTCAATGGAGCATAAAGTGGTGATAAAAATAGTTGCAACAGGAGGTGAAACCACATGGCTATTGGTTTGCTACTTGAGGTTGCTTTTCTTTTTTTAAGTGACAGTCTTCCTGCCTTTCATCTTTTCAACAAGCCACAAGAAATCTCCCCTGCATACACAGAAATTGCTTCTGTCATTCCTAACATTATTCTCTAGGGAAGAGCTTTCCTATCAAATTTGCTCTTGGTGTTTGCATGAGCCTCAAAGCAGCAACAGAGTAAAAGTTGTCAACAGAACATAGAAAGGTGGCTAAGGAGGTGGTCCCAGGAAAAGCAGGTTGGTTTTGATTATGGCAGGTGAAGCCAAAACTAAGATCTTTGTAATATTTTTAGCAGGGAATGCTGACGAACAGGGCACTGAGAGAATACAAGCACAAACCTGTCACTTCTGGTAGGACCCCAAGAGGCGTTCCCTTTACTCGTTCTTTCTTTAGCAGGAGAATGTGGTTATGGGATCCTTGTGTTTGTCACCTGTCCCTGCAGACCCCAGGACCTGGTGACAATGCACCACTGCACCCTGGACCCCTTTCCCACAGAGGGAAAACAAAGCAGTGATGCAACACCCATGGGAAGTCTGGAATTTGGGATTTTCACCACGTCCTCCTGACATGGAAATAAGTTGTCAGCCTCAAGTCATTCTGTCTCCCAGAAAATTTTGCTTTTTACTGGCTTTTGTCTTGGATTTTTTCTCATTGAAGATCACTAAAACATGAAACCTAACTGGATAAGGCAGTTGGTATTGGAGCCAGAGAGTCATCTCACTCTTGAGAAGCTTCAAATTGAAATTTTCCTATTTAAGGAGTACAGAACAAAGCCAAGTGAGAGATATGGAGCTGTTCTTGAAGCTTCCTGCATGTGCTGAGAAGGAAGCCCCCACATACCTGGTGCAGTACCGGCTCCTCAAGGGTCCATCTGCCCCCCGTGCCCTACACAGCCACAAGAGGAATGGGAAAAATGTCCATGGAATCAAGAACCTTTGAGGTTGGAAGAGCCCTGCAAGACCATCAAGCCCTCCCAGCACTGCCAAGGCCACCACTGACCCATGTCCTCAGGAGCCACATCCACACATTTGTTAAATCACTCAGGAATGGTGACTCCATCACTTCTTTGGGCAGCCCATGCTAGGGCTGGACAACCCTTTCCATGAAGGAATTTTTCCTAGTATCTCATGTAAACCTCCCCTGGCACATCATGAAGTAATTTCCTCTTGTACTGCCCCTTGTTAGTGGGGAAAAGAGACCACTTTTCCCATTTTAGGCTATTTTAGACTATTTACACACTCAGGGTGAGAGACTGACCATAGATCTACAGAGTCTCAAAAAGACCAAAAGATTTTCTATCAACCAGGCCTGGGAGAGAGAAATTACTCCTTCTTCTGACCCAAGCAGACTACTGCTAGCTGGAAGGATACTAGCTTCTCTGAAAAAAAATAGAAATAATCTTCTTTTTATTTCTTTTTCCCCAAGATCTAGGGAAGAAATAGTATTTTGAGAATGGAAACCTGAAGAGGAAGAAGGGGACTGCAAATTATTTCTTGTTTGTTTTTTGTGGAATTGAAAAGCTAATTTAAAAAATTATTTAGGTGATAGACAATGTGGTCATGCTGTAATGAAACAATTTCTACCTTATTTTTAAACATTTTCAAACACCAGCTATGAGGAAAATATCAAAATTTTATTTATTTTTTTAATTGCTTTCTTTTAGGTTTTCAAGTTTTTTTTTTCCTGTTTTAATCTGTTCCCTAAATTAAACAGAAATCAACCATGCTTTCATAAAAAAAATTGATTGGCTACAAAATATGAAAACTTTACCAGCAGCCATTGCATCAGATAAAATCAGAGTCACACAATAAGAGAATCACAGAATAGTTTGGGTTGGAATAGAACTTAATGATCATCTAGTTCAAGTCCCCCCTGCCATGAAGAGGGAAACTTTCCACTAGACAAATCCAGGAATATTTCCATTTAAAAACTCAGCAGATCTCTAAAAATAAGTTTTCAACCCCAAAATGGATGTCTTGTGTGACTTGCTTTCATATGGTGTTGAAGTAAAACATCTCAGAAAAGTCTTTAATGTCCTTATAGTATTCAGCCTCCCAAAGGTCATGGGAGACAGTAATTGGTGGAGAAAAAGTTAGTGGGAAAAAAATCTGAGTTCTGGGTGTGCTCTGATTTCAGCTTTTTAGGTGGACTGCTGAAAAATTTTAGATAAGGGGTTTAAAATCGTCTTCACTAGAAAACCAAGCTTGTTGAGACACCAGAAAACATTTTGCAGAAACTTTGTATTTCCTCTAGATTCCTTTCTTATTTCTTAAAATTTATTGTTATGTATTTTCATATGTATGTAAAACCATATCAGAATTGTGAATTTAACACCTCTGTTTATGAGACTGTAATGATCACTTTCTCCAAATACAGATTTCCTTCTTTCTCTTATTCACATATTTTAGAAAGCTCCCATGATCTGCTGCTGGTCTTCATGAGTCTGCAGGCTCATGGCCACACTTTTAGGGCAGAGGTATCACAGAATCATGGAATGGCTTGGGCTGGAAAGGACCTTAAAGCTTATCCCCTTCTACCTGTTCCCCCAAAATCTGGCAGGAGACTCTGAACAGCCACATGAAGAACTGATGAAGCCTTGGAATGATCATATAATCCCCCTGCCATGGGCAGGGACACCTTCCACCATCCCAGGTTGCTCCAAACCCTCTCCAGCCTAGCCCAGGACACTTCCAGGGATGGAGCAGTCACAGCTAGGATGGTACAGGGGTGACAGAATCACAGAATCATTTAGGTTGAAAAAGATCTCCAAAATCATCAAGCCCAACCTTGACTGACCACATTGTCAAATAAACCACAGCACTGAGTGCCATGTCCAGCTATTTCTTGAACACTTCCAGGGATGAATTCAGGGATACAGGGATGTGGGGACTGGGGACATCAGGGGGACACAGGCCCATCTACTCAGAAGGAAGGAAGAACAGTCCTTCTGCTACAGGAGAGTCACTTTATTGCATCTTCACTCATGAAATGATGTTAAGGAAACAACTGATGCTTCAAGAGTCAATACCGAAAGTCTTTGATAAATCAAAACTGTAAAATGCAATAAGTTTTGTACCTCGTATGGACATGAACATCCATGATGTATTTTCTGCTTGTTCTACTGCCTTAAAACTGCCTTAAATCAGAAGAGAATTATAACCATTATAACCGTCAAAGTCATATGGACACATGTGCTGCTACACCAGCTGTGCCAGTGCATTGCACTGACAGCACAGCAAAGCTTTTTTTCCCCATTAAATTTGCTGAGACAGGACTGTAACAAACCATTTCCTTCTAATACCTTATAATTTGATTTCATGACCTACTGTGCTGATGCAGAGATTTCAACTGAGTGCTGTACTGATTGAATTTTAATTGTGATATTAATTCTAGGGTTTGCTCTTCCAGATCTGCATGTGGATAGAACTGGAGCAAATCAGCCCTGCATATCCAAGCTGAAGTGCAGAAGTGATTCAGGGACTTGCCAGGCTTGGATAAAAGCCATCACCTGACACCATCCAAACAGGTCTCCAAGAACAGACAATTAAAATGGCAGTGACCACCACAGCTTGTCCATACCAGCAGCTCTGAGCTGTAGGATTTCTTCATCTATAAGCAGCAAGGGTCCTGTGAGCTGGCAGAGAGGATGAACATCTTCACATCCACCTGCCACCTCAGCCCTGGGTGATGTGTCACCAGGGCTTGTGCCACAGGGGGATTGGGTGCGGTGTGGGGCTGGCCACATCTCTCACCTTCACCCAGGGCTGCCTGGGGAAGCTGCAGTAGAGAGAAAACTGCCTCTCCCCATGCACAAAGTTTGTAATGAGCTGGAGTTGGCCTTCTCATTAGACCCTTTAAAATAACTTTACTGAGGGATAAAACCAAAGGGTCTTTAGCAAGTCTCAAAAAGTCAACCTACTGGAGGAAACAAACTGATTTTATTGGATTTTTTTTTTCACAAAAACACAGCTGGTCTCACTGTTTGCCAATGTGAGCCGTTATTACTTTTTCATTAAATCTTTTGCTTTACTATGGGAAACACACTGCTATTACAGAGGAAACCATATGCAAAGAGACCTTCTTCCAGTCTGTTCATGGAGTGAATGCTCCTCCTTCCAAAACTTTCCACGTTAGAAGTAATTTAAAGGATTCCCAGCACTCAGCAACTCATGCCCAGTTCACTCTTCCATTTCCAATGGATTTTATTGAACCACCTGGGATTATTTTAGGAAAGATGGTTGAAGGTTTTAGAAATTAATTGGTATAACATGAAAAGTAATGGAAAAATACGGTCATTGTATTCATTCTGAATTTAAAATCAAGTTGTTTCTACTTAGATCCTGTTTATGGCCTTTTCTCCTGGTTATTCCAGTGAATTTTAATTTACTGGCAGGGTTGTTTGGTGGAATGAGAAGTTTACTGGCAGGAGTGTTGGAGAGAATTGGAGAGAAGACAATTTAATGTGTTACCCACAGACACTTGGCAATGAAAACAAGTTAAAATGTTTCATGCCCCAAAGTGGAAAACCAAACTCCTGGGGTGAATTACCTGTCCCATCCCACAGTTCAGCTTTTATGTGTAGTACACAACAGTGTACTGTTTGTGAACCAGACCCAAATCCAGACTTATCTGCAGAAGCGATCTGGCAAGTAATTTAAAGTAATTAATCAATTTGAGAAAACTGCAATCTGTTCTTGGAAGAATCAAGAGCAGAAAAAAATCAATAAAAATTATTGGTCCAACCGTACTATTCACATTAATAAAGTTCCCAAAATAATTAACCATAAAGCTGTTATTAACAAATTATCAAGCCCTCAGTCAGTGTCCTTCTAAAGTATTAGGTCTTTGCCTCACAGGGGGTGCTTTGGTGGTTTTATTAATCTGATGTGAAAATAAGAGACTGCAGCCTTCTCTGGACATGATGTTAGCACAGGAGATCAGCTTTTCCACCCTGAGAAATATTCCCTTGCTACCTCAGAGCCACAGATACTAGTAAAAAATGGAGAAACCTTCCCTACAATCAGAAGTGCTTGAACCCTGATTTGCACTGCGTTTTTAACACTAAGCTAAAAGTGAAAGATGTTAAAGTGTTGAAAGGGCCTGAAAGTGTTCCAGGCCTGTCTGGATGGAGCTCTGACCAACCTGGTCTAGTGGAAGGTGTCTCTGACACCTGGAAGTGTAATGAGATGGGCTTTAACATGCCTTACAACCCAACCCATTTTGTGATTCTTGGATTCTAGGATTTTCCAAGGGCTTTTCTGTACAGGCCATAGATTATTAAAGTTGATCACTCGGAGGATCCTGGTGACAGTGAAATATCTGCTGGAAAATCAAGTTGGAGCTGTATTAGGGAAGGGAAGAAAAGGAAGACAAGGCAAAAAAACATCAGTTCACAGACTGTGTCTTCCCAAGCTTCTTTCCTAGGGGTTGCTGAAACCCAATGACCATTTTTCCATTTTCAGACAATCTTTGGTACCACAGAGTGTTACTAAAATTATACCTAGCAAGGAGTGAGTCTTGCTAATGCTGAGTAAGGGCTTGAGCACATTCCTGTAGCAGAAGAACCTGGAGACATACTTTTAGCACCAAAATTTGAGAAGACAAATTTTTCTTTAGTCTTCACTGAAACTGGCTCCACTTTTTTTTTTTTTTCTTGGCAGGTGCCCTGCCAGTTACAGCCAAATATAGGCAATTTATGATATGCTGAAAGGGACTCTGAAAAATCCTTTATTTCTTCAGTACTCATGAAAATTGCCTCACCAGCCTTGTAGATGTATTTTGGCATCTTGGGCTAGTGAGGTAAAGATGCGCTGGTTCTGATATGGTCTTGGAGAGAGGGTCAAAACATGCAAGTCCTGAAATCTGACAGCTAGAGATGTCACTCAGTGGGACACTGCATTAACACTTTCCCTGAAGCCTGATGCTCCCTCACTGTGCAGGGCAAGAGGAAATAAATATAAATCCCACCTCCAGTGACAGAAAGAACAGAGGGCAGCGAGTCCTTATGAAACTTGAGGAAATACTGACAAAAAACAGGTGCAAGCAAATTAAATCACAAAGATCCAATGAAAACAACAGCACCTGCTAGGAGTATTTCATAGAGTTCCCAATTATGCTGTTTCTGTCTTTAAAAAGCACTGTTTGCAACAAGCCATAGAGATCTGGTTGTAGTCCACAAATCCAGCTCTTAATTTGGTTTTAACAACAAAAATATCCAGTTTCTTGTGACTTGACAGAAGGAATGGCCATTAAATGTTCTGAAGAAAGGAATGATAAAATTAATTTTTTCTCTGGAAGGTAGGAGAGTTTCCTAATTGTGTTTCACATGATTTTTTTTTTTTTTCTCATCTAGATGGATATCTTCTATCAAAGCCTGATGGCCAGAAAAATGAAAGGTACCTTTCACTGTTAAGTAACTATAGAAGTTTTACCTTGCTAGATTATTTGTAAGTTGTAACTAAAATAAAAAAAAATGCCCTGTCAGAAGAAGGCTTTAAAAAGTGTAATATTTTGTTTTATTTAGCAACTACTTGGGAAAATTTAACACCGAGACAGAAAGGTTGCAGAGCAAGTAGCACTTCATAAATTGCTTGAGCCCTAATCAATACATATTGTCATCTAGTCAAGTCCTCCAAGCAGATTTTTCTTTGCCCTGCCTCAAAAGCGTATTTTATGAGGTTGTTACTAGCTTGTGCTGCAAGGCCTGGCCTAATGAATCTGTCACTGGCACTATTGATTGACATGCCAGTGTAAGTGAGACATGTGATTCCGATTGACTTCCTAATTACTGCTGCTCTGATGTCTCACCAACTGGTAAGGCCAGAGGTTAATAGTTTTGATGTTCAGCCATTGCTGGCTCTGGAAGCTGGAGTTAAACCAGCTCGTTGGAAGTCAATATCTGAATCAAGTTCTCAAGGCTACTTTCGAAGCTGATCAATTAAGCCCTCCTTGTTCCCCTTCTTGTTGCCTGACAAGACTTTGATGAGTGGGGACCTCTAAAGCTGGTGGTTTAAGGCAGAGCAGGGAGGTTGGTGAGATTTAAATGCGGGCAGCAAGAGCTGGGGCTATATTTCTGCCAGCAAAGAGATGGAATCCTGCTCCTCCTTCTCACTGGAGCAAACAGGGCTCAGGTTTCCAAAAGCTCCTGGGTGTCCTGAGTGTCTTCATGACGTGGACATTGTTTGGGATGGGCAACAATAGTCACACCCTCCCATCCACCCGTTCTTCCCTGTCATGGGAGGATAATGGTCAGTCACCCCCTGTGCTTGGACAGTCCTCAGCTGTGAAATGGTCCTGGCTCAGAATCAGGCATGAGAACCCACTCTTCCTTTAAAAAATATGTTCCTCACCCTGATTTCTGAGCAGGTGACCCTGAAATGAGGCAGTATAACCGTGGTGGTTGCCTGAGTGTGCAGACAGCCTGGGAAGCTGGCTAGGGCGGGCATGAGCTGCTCCAAGTGTCTGTCCAGAGCATAGGGCCACCTTTTGAAGTGCTGTAGAATTTAGGGATTCTGCTCCAGCAAAAGAAATTCAACAGCTTCCTCAACCCAAAAACCCCATGGCAGAGTGCTGTGCCTGACCATTCCTCCTGGCTCAAGCCTAGAGAGAAATAAAAGAATATGGCATGCACAAACCGTTTTGCATCAAATATATTCTCTAAATTTCCAGCATAAGGGCCTTCTGAAGTGAAAGTGATACATCTGTATCAAAGGCCTTCATGAATTTCTCTTCCATTAATTATTTCTATTGAGTCCTGAAATCACATCAACTCTCAGCTTCCACCTCATCTGTTTTTGACAAGCTGTGAAGCCCACCATGTACAGTAGGAACAATATACTTCTTTTGGCTTTGTACTCCTCTGTCTCCATACTCACTTTTTTTTGGTGGACTTTCCTGGACCTTGTGTGAAGCCATTCTTCTCTTGGACAATCCTGACAATCTTGTTCTTATGCTTTCCTTCAGCGGACAGGAGGTCTTGAAAGGGATGATGCAGATGTAACATTAATTCATCCAGCTGCATAACATTCCTGGCTTGTTCTTCACTCCTTCTTAGTAATCATCAACAGCCAGTTTGCTTTTCTGCCTGTAATCAAGCAGTGAGCTAACAGTTTCTCAGAATTACCTGTTGTGACACCAAATTCTCTTTTCTGAAGGTAATAGACAAGTCAGAGTACATGTGTGTGCACTACTTTGCATTTAGCAATGCTGAACTTCAATTTTATTTTCCCGTCATTTGGGGATTGCAGATCTCAGCAAGTCTCATCAGTCAGCTCTGGTTTTCACCACCCTGAATAATTCAGTAATATCACTGAGCTTTGTCATCTCACTATCTACACTCCTTCCTGGGTTATTTATGGGTATTCTGAACTGAATGGACCTTACTACACACACACACACATGGGATTCCACTGGTAACTTATGCAAGTTATTCCTATGCTCAATTTCCTAGGGATTTTACCCCATCTAGTCATCAACTGATTAAAGGTCCTATACTTCTAGCTGCTTCTTGAACTTTCAGGACAGAATGTCATAGGAAGCTTACCTATGAAACATCAGATCACCTTTTCCATATGCTTAACAAGAGCTCCCAGAGCTCTAACAGATTTGAAAGCTTGTCCTTCCTTTATGAAGGATGGGTTGAGCCTTCTTTGTCATACTGTATTCACCATGAACGCTCCAATGATCATCTTTACATCTAACAGTTTGCTTAGTGCAGACCTGAGACTTATGGGCACTGTCACTCTGCAGACACCCTGGAGAAGAGAGTGTGTGCGTGCAGGAGTCACAGAGACATCGAGCAAGGACACAGCACCAAGCAAGGACAAGCTCCTCTACAGCTCAGAGAACAAGAGCATCCCACCCTAATTACTGCTGTGTTCCCTGTACCAAGCTACTTCAGAATTCCCCTACTGAAACTTCAATTTCTGGATTATCTTCTGCTGAACCCCAAGAAACAGATCTTACAAGAGTAGCACACTCTGGACTTCTTTGTACTGAGTATAGATGTGAATATCTCAGTTTCTCTGCTGAAGCCAAATCTTCTCTAAATTTCACTATTATATCATAAACACCTGAAGTCCCTGGTGAGGTCTACTGGAAGCTACCAAGCCTCAAATCCCTGGAGGCTGAGAAAGGGTCCTGTGAAACTAAATGTTGTGCTATGCCTCCCTAAACATCTGTATCAGCTGCTGTTGGAGACAGGGTACTATGGAAGAGGAAACTTCAGTCTGACAGTGCAATTGTTCTTGTGTTGTAACTGCCCCACAAACCTTCAGGCTCCTACCTCTGATTTATTACCAGTGTTTGCCACTTCAGCAATTTTTTCCTCAAAATCTTCCTTGTTTTTGTTTTTTTGGGTTTGTTTGTTTGTTTGTTTGTTTTTCTATTTTTGCTTTGTTTTGTTGGTTGATTGGTTGGTTTTGTCCTGTTATAATTTTAGATTGAAGGTGCCAGATATTTTGTTTCCTCTTTTCTTCTGGTGGGCATGCGTTCAGCTTGGAGCTTCCAAATCCTTGTAATTTCCTCTGAGCTACTGCTGATTTGAGCATGAGTTTTTCTACTGCGTGCTATGATCTGAGGTGGAGACTTTTTAGTCTCTGAAATAGCACCTCTAAGTAATTCCCCTGGCTCTTACCACCCTTTAGCCTTCTTCTTCACTCTTCTCTTCATACTGGCAAGACTCCCTCATTTTTATGCAGGTTCCCTTTCCAAAATGGAACAATACTGATGGCAGAAACCTCATGATTGTTTTGTCACTGTGCACCATTCCACATTTGCTCCCATAGCCTGTTTTAAAGTGCAATGTTTAAAAGAGATTTGATTTGATTTCATTCTTGAGTTTTGGCAGGTTCTGGCCACAGAGACCCTTTATTTCAACATAAGGAGATGCTATCGTCTTTACTACCAGAGTATGCATCATCCTGAAGTTTGTGATTCTCCTTTCCTGTCAGCTTTCCTCAAGTTTTAATTTTTAAAACCATTCTAGGAATATTTCAATGTAAGGCTCAGTCCTACTCTGGCCAAGTGTCTTCTGCTTCTCCTCGAGAGTTTCTCAGTTCTCGATGAAAAACCCTCCTTGTGCATAATTTTTTCAATTCTTAACTGCAAGACTTTCCAAGTCTCTGCATTGAGCTGGTTCTGCAGCAGCAAATACTGAAGCATAATTTAAAGACTGAGTGCAAATATTACTTTTTTGGTGTTCTGGTCTGTATGGCAAATTTTTAGTCATGTAATCATCATTACCTTGAAACAGATCTTTGTCATTTCACTGTGTCTGAAGCTGCTGAAAAAAACCTCTGAAGGATTTGTGATTAATTACACTCCATGTTGTATTAGACAATATAGATCAACCTGCCAATATGAATTTCTCAGATGTCAAAACATTGGGTAAGGAAAAAAAGATGGTATGAGAAGGAGGGAAAAAAATCATGAGACAGTCAGGGACAGCAATAACTCACCCATACCTATGCACTGTGAACAAATAATTCCCAGGGGAATTAGCCATGCTTATCCCTTTGTCAGATGTCTGTTGAGAGCAGATAGTGCTGGGTTCCTCATGTGTCTTGTTTCTTGCAACTTTTCTGAAGATGACGACATAACAAGAGATTTTGAACTCTGTATCTTAAATGGTTCATTAAGGACAATCTGAATATATGAGTTCTGATACCAAGTTCACTTCAGAACCTGTGCTCTCAGAACCCTGCATAATGCTTCTCAAGGATTAGAGACTCTTTCAAAAGTCCTAATTGCAGTTTGAAAGATGGGCTGGTTTGGGGAACGATAGGCAGAAATAAATAATCTCTTGAGGTGTTGTGTGTCACAGCTTCATATCCTCTGCCAGAACACCTGCTCCCGTGGTGTCCCCATGTCCCTGACTGCCACAGGGGATCTCTGCCAGCTCCACAGGATCAGTGAGATTCTGTGGCTCAGAGCTGCCAGTGGGGAACAGGGACGAGCCCCAACGCCTGGGCACACCAGAGGAACCCAGAACCCAGCCCTGCTCTGGGTCAAAGCAGGGGGCAAAGACCTCATCTCTGCCTTAACCTCCATCATCAGCTGTTAGAGGAGTCAGAGGCTGGCAGGGTTTGGTGTTTCAAATGAGAAAAATGGCACTAGTGGGTTTTTTAGCCTGGCTCAGGAGAGCCATAGCTTGGTGGTTGTAACCTGCAAACCCAATAGGAATGGCAAGACCCCAGCTCTGTTCTTCAGCAAGGACTTGAAGCTGTCCTGGTCCTGGGCAACACCCATCAGCTCTGACCATGGTGAGCCTCACAGTCCCCCACAACACGAATATTATCAAAAAAAAAAAAAAAAGAAAAAGAAAAAAAAAAAAGACTGGAAAGAAAAGAGCAATTCATTGTGAAATAAGAAACTTAATTACATCCAAAACAATTAATTAATTAATTAATTAATTAATCCTCATGTCTCCCCTGCAAGGTAGGAAGTGATTATTCTACCCATTTTACACAGAGGGAAACCTCACTGTTAAGTGACTTGCCAGAGGCAAAGGCATTGAAGGTGAATCAGCATCCCCAGGTCCTGCTCCAGACCAGCTCAATTTATTTGGACACTGCTTGTCCTCATCACCCCAAGACCTCAATGTACCAAGACCACTTAAGTTCCCACTCTTATTCCCCAAGGAAAAGCCTGAAGTCATTTTGCCAAAGCCCAGATCACACCATGCTCAAGCTGACTACATTTGTCACCCGAGGGTGCTGCTGACCCTCTGAGGGATTCCCCTGCTGTGCCCCAGGGTGAGACAACCCCAGGCAGAGATGGAGTCTCAACAGGGGAAGAAATTTTTGGACAGAATTTTGGTAGAATGCTGTCTTCAGGATCTGAGTTGTTGATTGACCACTTCAGGGCCAAGGTAAGGAGGACTCAACCCTGCAATGCCTCAGGTCACAGAGTAGGGACTGATGGCTCAGAGTAAATCATTCCTTAGTATATTGCACAAGTAGCTGTATACTTTGATTTCAGTCTCTGAGGTGGAGGTGGGTTTGTGAAATTTATCTTTATTTTATCTCCTATAAGACCAATTCACGTATTTGGGAAAGAACTGTTGAGTTTTCAGGTGTACAAACCCTGACAGAAGAGGACCAAACTCCAGCCAACCACAGGAGAAGGGATGAAGTCATAGAATTATAGAAAAATTTAGGTGGGAAAAGTCCTCAAAGATCATTGAGTCCACCTGTTCCCACCACTGAACAATGTCCTTAAGGACAGCAGGTCACACTGTGGGGCTGATGACAATCACAATGCTCAAACCAGCTTGAGTTCATCCCAGAAAGCCCAGTCTGGCTGGTCCCCACACATTTTGAGGAAGACCATGGGCAGGGATCATCCCCTTGGATGGTAAGGGCGGGAGCAGCTGAAGCCAGGGGAGAACAATGTGACAATTATGCACCTCCTTCATGATTTCCCAGATCAGTAAACCAGCCCATGCTTGCAGGCACCTATTCCTTAAGGATACAAGTTTTTCCATTATCCCAAGGCTCCAGGAAATAAGGAGTTAACAAAAAAACCCAAATACCAGGAATAAATCTTTGTGCTCATGGTTTGTGCAGCCAAGTGGAGCCTATGCAAGGAAAAAACCCACTCGTGGATCAGAAGTTTGCTCAGGTTGTGACTGGTAACTATTTTTATGCCTCTGAGTCTTCCCAGGAAATCCTAAAGACCTGCTCCAGGACAATTGCAAGCACAAGAGCTGTGATTTAGCCCTGTGGGAAAGCAAGCAAACCATGGCACAGGGCAGGATGGAGATACAGGGTGGCCCAGGGATGGCCGCAGTGTCATCTTGACCCTGGGCCTTTGGGAGAGAAACCTGAGCCAGCATCTCTGGCAGGATCAGCCATGAGACCACCCTGGACCCTGCAAGCACGAGGGCACAGGTAACCATGGAGGGAGCAGACTCGGGGACAGGGCTGGATCTGTCCTTTACAGGTCATTCCAAAGAGCAGCATCACTGCTACTTTGTCCAGGTGAACATTTCCACCTCCAGTTTTTTCATCTTGGTAGCACTTGTTGTGCTATAGCTGAGGTCCCAAACTCTCTCTTAGACCGTAAAGGCCATACCTTGGTATGGTGCACCAAAATCTGCCCACCTGGGCCACTCTCTAGCACAAAACACCCTCACCTGTACTGCCGCCTGGGGTGGCCAGAGCCAAGCAGGCAGTCAGGGGTTGTGATGGCTCAGGCTGTTCCCCATGGCATCCCTCAGAAGTAGCTGGGCATGGGACAGCTACCCCTGGCCTAGAACACCTTCAGACTGGATTAACAATTTGGATTGCAGTCGCATTCCAGTGCCCAGCAGTGACCCTGGTAACTTTTTAATTTCCTAGCCACAAAGCCCCAAAAGTCATAAAACCCAAGCTTCATTTGTCTGAAACAAGGTGGAGAGACCAGGATCCCTCACCCTTCAAATCCAAACTGAGGTCACTCCCGGGAACCTGTTATAATTCTGCTTTAATTGTTGTGAGAGCTTTCCAGAGGCAGTGCTGGCACTGATTTGGATTTAAACCCTCTCTCCTCATCTCAGGGTACTGCAGGAGTGGCGTCTGTGAGACCAACATTTATAGCATCCCTCCGAGGGGTGAAATGTACCTACTGTAAAATACTTTCAGTTAATTCTGGTGCATCATTTGCGGGAGAGCCGCGTGGGGATCAGCCTGGGACAGACAGATTTAGATCACTTTGCTTGAGTCAGGTGGTGCTTTGCTCCCAATTCCTCGCAAGTTAATTCCTACCTGGGATAATTATGTCTCTCTTCAATCTAGCCTGGCTTAACCCTTCTCATGCCACGCTCCTGCTGAGACCGCACCTGTGGCGATGGGGATGATGATTTGCCGGTGTTTGTGGCCATGGCTGACCTCTTCTGCAGATTTCCTCCATGACCTTGGGCAATTCAATTAATTAATTTAGCTTGCTTGCTTGCTCTCTGATGCTCTCTGACAGGTGAAAGCTGCCCAGTGTCTAAATTACATACCCCTGAGAAATGATTTATCTGTTTAAGACAGACCTGGCCCTTAGATCTGGTTTCTGATGAGACTGACCCTGTCGCCGCTGCCCAAGCTGTCCAGAAGTGGGTCTTCTGAAACGGGCTACAACTTGATCTTGATGCATCTCCATCTTGTGCTATGCAAGAAATAGAAACACATAAAAAAGGGACAGGATATGACCTCATCTTGGAGCCCCTCTTCGGTGTGGGACCAAGGAAGCACTTCCCAAGCTGTTCCCATCCCTGTTGAGCCCTGGTGCTGGAGCAGGTGATGTGAGTTATCCTCTGAGTGGGCATAAACTGAAGCTAAGACGTATGTGCAGGAATAGGGGTAATTAAGAAAAACTGCTCTGAAAGGTCTGTCCAGCCCTGTCACAGCTGCCCAGGGCAGTGTTGGAGCCCCCATCCCTGGAGGGATTTAAAAGCCATGTGGCACTTTGGGACATGGGGCAGTGGTGGCCCTGGCAGTGGTGAGGAATAATTGGTCCTCGGATGCTTTTCCAACCTAAAAGATTCTAGGACTAGGACTTGCGCATTTCCTCTTTTTCAAGCCCATCCCCTCTTGAACCCAAAATTTTTGGCAGGTTACTGCTGTTCTGCCCAGAGGCCAAGGACAGCATCTTCCTTCTTCCCAGTCTCTCACACAACTGCCTTACTCCAGGGTCTTTTTCTGAGGCTGAGACAAAAGAAATAATATCTTGGATTCCAATAACCAATAAATTATTCTTGAAATGCCATAATTGCTCAGCTGCAGCTGCAAGAGCGACTAAATACAGAACTTTAATAAAATATTATCGTTCAAATCAATTTGCTGAGAGTCTGCTTTGCTTTCTGCATGGGGTGCTAAGCAGCAAATAGTAAATACTGATCACTGATTAGGGAGGAAAAGAGCAAGAAAAGCCTGGAACCTGATTTTTGCCATCTGTACTTTTTTTTTTCCTGTTTGAACAACGACAGGGGCCAGATTCTGCTCCACATCTGCAGAGTTGTGATTGTTTCAAAGGCATGGGTATGGCAGCTACTGCATGTATAGGTTTACAAAGTAGCTTAGGCACTTAAGAAGATAATCATTTAGAGAGATTTACAGTAGTGACTTTTACAGGGGGAGGGACAACGGGAAGGGAAGTGCCCAACTCCCATCAGGGTGAAAAATAAACACAAATAAATCCAAAGCAACGATGCAATTGGCAGCTCAGGTAACAAGTTCAGAAAATGACAATATCTGGTCTGTTCTGGATCAAAAACTATTGAAGTCAATGAAATTCGCTCTGGATTTACAATGGTATTAACTGAGATCAGAATCCGACCCTATAAATTTACTATTACTTCTAATCCTGGCGCCTCTGATCTTGCTGAGATATTTGCTAACTGCTGAGCAGCTTGCTTTATTGACACTGAAATAACACACCCGTGCCCTACTATTGTTAAACTCAGCTGGTTTTAAAAACCCATCATACTGTTTGTCATGACTGATCTTAACAAACTGGCCTGCTGTCCTTGGATCTATGGGCAAGAAAGTTGTCAAATGCCCCATTTTGCAGCCTTCCACAACCACCAAAACAAAACAAAAGGAAAAAAAAAAAAAGAGGGGAAAAAAAAAAAAGGAAAAAAAGAGGAGAAAAAAAATCAATTTCAATCAACATGGAGTGTAATATTATCAAATGTCAGATGCTGAGGCCGTGTGCTTTGAAAATTATCCTTGACAGCTTCTTGTCGACTTAATTAAGTGCTAAAAAAAAAAAAAAAAAGAAGAAAAAAAAAAGCAAAATATCTCAATTGTCGGCTCCCTCTCTTTGTGCTTCAGAGGTTCTATTGACAGCTCTGAAAAAAAGATTGCCTTTGGGGGTTTTATTGATAGATCCTTGCCTGATATTGGAATGATTCCTGGGCAGATAAATCACATTTAGATTTGTTAGTAATTGAGGAGAATTGATTGAATAGTTAGGATGGTCCCAGAGGGAGGTACCTATTCCTCTTCCGTTCTGCAGAGGTTGTCATCAGATAAAGGACCTCTTTGGGCAGGATGGATAAAGGTCTAATTGTTTACATGATCAGGTATTGCTTCCTTTCAGCCCTCCCTCCCCAGACTTCCCCAACTTTCATGTGGCAAATGTCAAGATGACAAAGGAGAAGGCTGTAAATAAAACCAAAAGTGGGCGAAGATGATCAACTCTCTTCATGAGCTGGAAAGGCACTAATTATTTTCAAATCATTAGTGGAATTTGGGTGCTAACAGCAATGGGTTCTTATTAAAGAACCTCTGCAGTGTTTGTTTGTGTTGTGTTTGTTTAAATAGCTATGAATTTTATGTAGCAGCAGGTTAAGGGTGGCTCATGGTGGCTCTGCAGGGTGGCCCTTTTTTGGCTGATGAGATCCATGTGCAGGGCTGGGTTCTGGCAGTCCTCTCTGGTGAGCTCCACCAGGGCTCTGTGTCCCACCTCCCTGGGTGATCTGCTGGACCTTGCATGGTCCCAGAGGGAAGCAGCATCTCAGGGAGCATGCTAGAAAAACGGGAGAGAATGCTGGAGCAGTGTGGGGAGATGCTTTTGTGTTGTGGCAGAACAGTGGGGAATGGCTTTAAACTGAAAGAGTTTAGGTTTAGATTGGATGTAAAGAAAAAATCTTGACTGTGAAGGTGATGAAGCCCTGGCATTGGCTTCCCACAGAAGTTGTGGTTGGCCCTGGATCCCTGGAAGTGTCCAAGGCCGGGTTGCAGGAGGCTTGGAGTAATCTGGGATAGTGGAAGGTGTCCCTGCTCATGGCAGGATGTGGAATGGTATGAGCCTTAGGACCCTCCCAATCCAAACCATTCTGTGATTTTATGATTCTCTAGGCTGCAGAATTGTGGGGAAGGTGATAAAAGCAGAGGGACTCCAGAGTAACATTGTGAGGGCCCCAGGGCCCCATCCTGCCCCAACCAGAATTTGCAGCAGACACTTGGATGACCTGCCCAAGGCTTCCCCACCCTGCACCTCTTTCCATGCCTACCAGAAGGAGTGAAAAGGATGACTATTTCCAGAGGGTTTTTTCCATGGACTAGAAAAAGCTCTGAGTAAGAATGTTATTTTCATTTCCACTTCCCATCCAATTTTAAAGATTCTATTTCTTTACGAGAGGGCAAATACACAACTCTGCTTGGCACTTCAAGAGGCAATTTTCTTCTGTCCATACCAAGTAAGTGCTCAAGAAAGATCATATTTCCCTACCATCTCTAGAGGACAGTGTTCTCAGGTTGATTTTCAAGGTGTACTGAGTCACAACCTTCTTCCAGGGACCTGTTTGGAAAAAAAAAAGGGAAAACATTTAAAAATCAGTTTTTAAAATCTAAACTTAATACAGGTTTCAAATAAGTGGCTAAAATTACTTAGTCAGCATTTCTCATCCTCTTCTCTCAACAATGTAGAGTGTGTTGAAAGCTACAATTTTAAAATAAAAAGGCAATCAAGGAAAAATAAACTAAGGTATTTTATTTTCCTGCCTTCCAGCTTCATGAAGAGTGAAAGATGTTGAGAGAAAGGAAAGGACAGTTTCTTAGCTCAAATTAAATACCATGTTGGCACCACCAAATATTTAATTTGTAATAAGAAGTGATGAGCATCTCTGAATTCCCCACCTGCAGGCTTGATACTCTAAATATTTCAGCCCCAGACTTCAAATGGCCATTGCTCAATCCAGTCACCAGGGACTTTGACAGAGGCTGCAGGAACCAGGCTCCTCTCTGGGTCAAACCTATCACCTCTACAGCCCTGCAACCTCCTCCTTCCTCTGGGAGTGGGCTATTGAAGTGCAAATGGATCTAAACTAGCCATGAATAAATTTAGGCTGGAAATTACAAGAAGCTTTCTAATTATCAGAGAAGTGAATATCTGAAAGGAGTTCCTGAACAAAGCAAGATGGTTCTGGCTGTTGTGCGCATTTTGGGAGGCACCAGGGCCAAAATTCAGAGAGCAAATTTTAAGAATTGCCGGTACTAAAAATGTGTGGATTTTTGCACATTCATGTGCCTTCAGATAGACTCTGAAACAATAATGAATAACAGACTCATTAAGGCTGGAAGAGTACTTTAAAATCATCAAATACCACCATTTCCCCGGCACTGCCAAGATCACTACTAACCAATGTCCCCAGGGGCCACATCCCCACAGCTCTGAAATCCCTTCAGGGATGGGGATTCTACCACTGCCCTGGAAAGGTGTGCCAGAACTGGACAACCCTTTAAGTGAAGAAATTTTCCCAATTAAAAATTTTAGATTTTAAATTTAAACCTCTCCTGCTGCAACCTCTCCTCCTGTCCCTGTTCCCTGGCAGCACAGCCCGACCCCCCCGGCTGTCCCCTCCTGCCAGGGACTTGTGCAGAGCCACAAGGGCCCCCTGAGCCTCCTTTGCTCCAGGCTGAGCCCCTTTCCCAGCTCCCTCAGCCGCTCCTGGGGCTCCAGCCCCTTCCCCAGCTCCGTTCCCTGCCCTGGACATGCTCCAGCCCCTTGGTGTCTCTCTTGTCATGAGTGATCCCAATCCATAACCAACATGTTGGCCCGTCATAAAGTTATTATCTCAGGGTAAACCGTCAAGGTTTTACAAGTAACTTTGTGAGAGTTTTAGCCCTGAAAACCCAGACTCACCGATGTCTGCACAAGTCAACTGCTTTATAGCTGAAGCAGGTATCTCAACAAAAAAGCCTCATTCACTTTTCATAGGTGTGAGGTAACTGCTGTGCTCCTTTGACCATGGCTTTAAGTGAAGGATTCCTGGAAGACCTAGAAGAATTTAAATAGATCACAGACCCTGTTCTACCTAGGTACCATAGCTCTAAGGAGAAAAAATCCTCACAGATACATCTGTACACATTTACAGGGGTACAAACTCGTGTGTGCACACATCACACATGAGCACAGACACGGACAAGGGTCTTGGGGAAGCATCTGCCTGAAGTCAAGGAAGCTGGCTTGGGCCTGAGTTCTGTCACTGGCTGGGTTTCCCAGCACCAAACCCAATGGAAGTATTTGTAGACACATCAAAACTTAAAATTTTCCAAGTGGCACATTTTATTTTTCCACGGCAAAGTATTTCTCCTAAGCAGAATCCTTTCTTCCCTTTGAGTCCTCCCCCCCGTAAAAGCTGTTGAATTGCCTCTTTTTATTTCTTTCCATTGCTTATTCCTGTAGCAGGAGTGGAATTGACTTTTGATACTATCCATTTTGTTTGTCACAGATCATCCTCCACTTCCCTCTGTGCATTGCTGAAATATCACCCACAAATGATTATTCCTATCACTGCAGCCAACGCTTCGCCTGGGGCAGGGAATTTTCCTGCAGCTAAAAGTGGCCGCGTAATTGAAGGCAGACAACACCAGTACCTGTAGCCTGAAAATGTTAATAAACTACCAGAGGTCCCAGGAAAGTTAAATATTGGGAGGGATGTCAGAGCTGCAGTGTGATTAGTGGAACTGAACGACAAAGAGCACCTGCCCAAGGCGCTGGTGCAGGGGGGATCAGTCTCCCTGTGACATCTGAACACGGCTCCTGCCTCCCGGGATGGGGTTCTGCTTGCAGGGAGGCAATCAGAGCAGGAGAAGCATGCTCATACTGACACTCAGCTTGATTTTCTGGCTGCGCATCTAGGGGCTTGAGACTTGCTGTATTAATGCTGTAAAGGATCTTGAACTTTCTTACCTCAGGCTTGATGTTGGGATTTCAGTGGCAGGGTTGTGCATGTGCCTCATTTCCATGCTTGCTATGTAACAAATGCACATATTTTTTTTGTTATTTTTCAGATTTTACCTTGTGCTGAGCACTCGTGGTGTACTTTGGAGATGTGCGAATATACTCATGCACTCTATATTCAGACATAACAAAATAAGATTCTTTTTGAAAAAATGTTCTTATGAGAGATGATTCTTATGTAGGAAAGATGGTGTATAGAAACACATCCTCATGTGTTTATGCTAATATGTTCCTTAGAAGTAGAATACAGAACGTATGTGAGTGCATGTGTGTGTTTCACATGTAGTGAACAAAACAAGAGTGGCTTCCAGTGCCAGAGGGCAGGCCCAGCTGGGATATTGGGAAGGAATTGCTGGCTGGGAGAGAGGGGAGGCGCTGGCACAGGGTGCCCAGAGCAGCTGGGGCTGCCCCTGGATCCCTGCAGTGTCCAAGGCCAGGTTGGATTCATCTTGGGTCAGCCTGCCTTATTGAAGGTGTCCCTGGAGGGTGGAACAGGACGGTCTTTAAAGGTGCCTTCCAACACAAACAGTTCTAGGATTCTTTGAGTTAAATATGCAGAGATGCATGCCTATCATGGCTTGTATGCCTTAGGGATATTTTGGGGGGGATTACATACGTGGGCTGCACTATGCTATGCTCATCATGTTATGTATTCTATATTATATCACAGTTTGGTGGCCCCTGTGCAGCATGGTGGCTCTGCTTGAGTGGAGAGTGTTGTTTTCCCATGTTCCCATGTTGTTTTTTCATGCAAACACACTGCAGAGTAAGTCACAGCTGTTTATGGCACCAAGACTGTCTCACAGAACCTGGGCTGTGCCACAGCTTTGAAAGACCTGGTAGCTGACCTCGTTCCAGAAACACCACTGGCGAGCAGGGAGGGGATTCTTTTTTCCCTGATTAATTGGTGTTCCATTGGACTCTCTGAATTTGCAGAGCTGTTTGCCCAGAATGAGACATGAGGACCCAGGCTCTGGCTTTGTCAGTGCTCACTGCAGAGGTGCTGTAATGCAAGGGGTCCACGTGAGAGTGACAGGGCAAGGGTGAAGGATTATTAATTGTGATTTCCATACATGCCTCCCTTGCAATTAACTCAGCTTTTCCCCCTGGGAAAGAGAAAGGTCCTTTTCCGTTATCTTACCACCCTTTCTTTTCTTGCTTGCTTGATTCTGTTCTTTCCTTTGGCCGAGAATCTCTAATCATTGCCTTGCGTCATTATCATTATCTCTTTTTATGATCTTTAGTTACGATGTCAAAGAGGAGAAAAATGAGCTCAGTTTTCTGGCATCCTAACACATATTGATTTCAACAGCAGCTGCCACGAGACCTTCACATATGATAGATTGCTGCTAGACTGATGCAAAAAATATCCGCATAAATAAAAGTATTTACCAAAGAGAATAATCAGTGATTGCACAACTGCATTTAAGACATTATCATATTGACCAACAGCCCAGGCAAGCTCAGGCGGTGATCTTAGCACAGACTAATATTCTTCAGGATAAGCTTTAAGAGATTGCACTGAAGATCCTCTTTCAAGTAGTAATTTTATTAACTATGCCTCGTCTTCCTGGGGGCTTCCTTAAGCCTGGAAAACTAAATAACCCTGTCTAAGTTTAGGGCATCTGGCTGGTTTCAGCCTTTGATCTTTGGATCACAGAGAAAAGAGCTACACCATTCTGGAGGGAGACATTCCTTGGGGGGAAGAGGATCATGTAGGATTTCCCTGTGGCCATGGGCTTTTGCTCCACTCTGGAAGCCACAGGCACAGGAAATGGCCCACCCCAGGTGAATGAGGAACTCGGAAGCTCCCAGCCAGTGCTGTGGGCAGCAGAACGACCTTAGTGGTGTTTCACAGCCCTAACAGTCCTGTTATTCTATGTTCCTAAGATCCTTGAGAGGATCCTGGGCACTGCAGGTTTTCTGGGTTGCACTGGGGGTTCCTGTGATTGCCCTGCATCAGGAGTGTCTCTAAATGAGCTCTTTGAAAAGCCCAGGTGCTGGAGGCAGTCAGGTTTTCTGCAAGTGCAGCTTTAGGGGAGCATCTTTTGGTCATCTCTCACCAGCACTGCAGGCCTGAAGGCTCCAAGGCCAGATTAGGAGGGTGAGAACAACGTAAGCTGTTTAATTTAGTTTCGGGCCAGCCTCTACTCCCTGGTAAGAAGGGACAGGACAAGAGGAAATGGGCTCAAGTAGCACCAAGAGAGGTTTAGGCTGGACATTAGGGAAAATGTCTTCAGCAAAAGTGTTACCCAGCCTGGCACAGGTGTCCAGGGCACTGATGGTGTCCCAAGCCATGTGGATGTGGCCCCTGGGGACATGGGGCAGGGGTGGCCTTAGCAGTGCTGGGGAGTGTTTGGACTTGTTGAAGTGAGAGGGCTTTTCCAATCTCAACAATTCTGTTTTATTGCTCCCAAGCCACTAGCATCAAATCTCTGGATTCAACCCTTGCTTCCAAAGGAAAAACCCTACATCATTGAATGTTTTATTGCAGTTTTTCTTTCCCATTCTCTTCTATCCTGGAGGCAACCTTAGCCAATCCTCTCTGAATTGTATCTTTCCATCTTTCAAAGAGACCTCCTGTTTCTTACAGGGTGGGGGTTGGAGCTATTCCTGCTTTCTTTTTCTGTTTTCATACATCTGCACCAGCCTGGCAACCAGCAAAAATACACATATAAAGATGTCTTAATCTTAAATATAATTAGATATAATACCTCACGCAGCGTTGTATGATTAGTAAAATATATGATCATTAGTTATTAGATTAATGTGTCTACTTGTGTAACTGAAAGCCATTTGCAGCCAGAAATTAAATAGCTCAATTTGCTGTAATTGACTTATCTCCCATTGAGATTAGTACACTTGCTGCTGGAGAAGGTTTCTTCAAATGCTAAAAGCAGCTGTGTGGAGAAGCTGGATCCTGTTTTCTTTGGAAAGCCCCTGCCCCGCTGGAGGCAGAGATATCTGAGTTGAGGTCTGGAGGATCAGCAGAGCCGTAATTACGGCTGCTGAAATAAGAGCTGCTGCATTTGGAGAGAGGCAGCACACGATGCTGGCGTTCTCAGGAATCTGTGGAGCCTGAATCAGATCTTGGGTGACCACAAGAGGTCTGACCACCTTTTACTCCCTGTGGGCACCATTCACACCGGTGTGAATCGAGAGGAATTTCACGCACACCTTGTGTGCACCTGGGAAAAGGGAGCGGGTTCGGGCACATCCCAGCAAAGGGCTCCGTGCAGAGCAGCGTGGCAGGCACAGAGCAGCAAACCCTGTGGGGCTGGGCAGGGTATCTGCAATGCAGGTCTCTCCTCCCGGGGTGCCAACAGCATCTCCATGGGCAAACAAGTGTGGAATAGAGAATAGGGAGCACGTCTCTTCTGGCGACACGGGATTGCGCCCTTAAATTATCCGCTGACACCTCTGACATTGGGAGGTGCTGAGGGGCCCTACAAATCTCAACTTTTGCTGCTGCCTCCTCTTCTTCTTCTTCTTTCTTTTTTTTTTTTTTTTTTTAAATAGGTTTTCTTATGGTTTTCTTAATTTATTTTTTTTTAGCCACAGCAACTAAGCGAACCATTCAAATTGAAACACTGAAATGAACCAAGCTGAACAATAAACTAAAACATGCCTAGAGCAAGTTGAGCAATAAACAGGTTTTTAATTTTTTTTTCCCCTTCCATCTCGGTGGTGTCTGTCTCTGATAGATGATGTGACAAAGGAAGAATCCTCAATAAATTCTAAATTCTGAATACTAAATCAGTGAGCAAGAGCAAACATGTGAGATGCCATCCCAGCTCACAGTGGCTTTACTGCTGTGATACCACAGTGCTACTGCCCTGTGGGGCTGGGATGGAGGTGCAGCTGGACTGAGGGAGATGCATTGAATCCATCCATGGTTTTATCCAACCTACAGCCAGCCCAAGTCCATAACCCAGGTGTGACTGAGGCTCTTCCCACTGTATTCTGGCTGGAGTCTCCAAGGGAAAATATTATTCATAGATTTTAAGGCCAGGAGGGGATATTTTGCTCTGCTCTGACCTCCATTATGACACAGGCCAGGGAATTTCAGAGTGATTCCTGCGGAAGGAACAAAGGAGAGGGATCATCCACTGTGTTGTTTCATCTCGTGAGAGATGTAAAAATGGTGTAATTTCTACTAACGGATGCCACTGAGAAGGAGGACCTGTGAGGCAGGCACTAAAGAAAAAAAGCCCTGAGATGAAATTGTACTGGGATGATCTATGTGCACTAACTGATGCAAGTTCTTTCTCACCTTTCAGGGGGCTGAGTGCTGTAAAATACTTGCTTTTGCAGGAATTGTGAGGTTTGGGAAAAAATAAAAATATCTTTTTGCTAAAGCATTGTCACAGTCTTTGCCTCAGGAGGACCTAAACCTGAAATAATCCCACAAGGGGTGTGTTATATGTAAAGGGAGATGCTGGCAGTCACAGAGCGTGCATTGAGCCCTGGGACAGGCTTATGCTCCAGATCTCAATTTGCAAACTTCTTGGGAGAGACCTAGGGTACATTTTCCTTCTGCAGCACCTTTCATCCTCTGGTTGCCCTGCCTGAGTTAGAAGGAAGCAGCTTTTCCTTCTTGGATGTCAGGCAGCCTCTTTGGGAGGAGCTATAGATTCCTGCAGAAGGCACTCTCTAATCTTTGGTGCAGAGTTTCAGCACAGACTTGTTTCTCACTAGAGCTCAGCCTACCTGCACCTATTTATTTCTCATGTGGTTTCCATTGGAACTTGCTGGTGTCTAGTTTTTATCTTCAATGAGGGAAACCCTCTAGTTTGACTGGAGAAACCCAGCAGCCTAGCTGGAGTTTCACTCTGAATTATTTTCATTCCACTGAACTTGCAGCTCGGCTTGAAGCTGACACAGTCAAATGTACATGAATACAGACCATATTTGCAATTGAATCCATCAAGCTCTGCATGGCACTGCTGAACAACCCACAACAAGGATGAACTCAAATTTAGTAATTCAAGCATTCAGCTTCCAACCCACACTTTGTCATGGTCCTGGTCTGAACTGGCCTGGGATCTTGTCTAGCTCATGAAAAGTGGAGTTCTTTCAAACTCAGAGCCAGGTGTTTGGCTGAACTCAGTCTGATCCAAATTAATCTTTACAATCTGTCCACACAGGTAAATCAGAATGACTTCCTGAAGCATCGCCAGGGAGCCGGTGCAGAGACCTCAAGTTGGCTTGACACAGTTTGTTGGAGGAAAATCAGTTTATCCCAGTCTGCAAGCTAATGGATGATTTACAAAACTCAGAGTGACAGGGAAGAATTTGGGCCCCTGTCCTTCAGGAATATTCCCACGGCTTGCACATAATGCCTTGGTGTGGTTAAAATGCATGAGCAGAGAACGATAAACTCGAGCAGGCACCATTATAAAATGTGACAAATAAGCCATGATGCCAAGTGCAGATTACCTTTAGGTACTCCTGAACTATTGCTGCCATGAGTTCTGCTGCCAGGTATCATCAGATTTATCCCTTTTTCCTTCTCACTCCATTTCTCACAAACACATCAGCAATTCAACATTCATTGCCAGTTTTTCACCTTTTCATACATCTTCTGAATAATTTTGCCATGTTATTTTTATTGTACTTAGACAACAAATTCTACTACTGCACCTTTCTTCCTTTATTTCACCCTCACCATAAAGAATGAAGGAAATTATCTCCTGGCCTGTGGAACACCCCTTGGAAGGACAAAGCAAATCCAGGTGCTGTTGGGAAAGCTGAGGTAGAGCAAAGCGGCCCAAAAGTCCTGCCTCATCTCGCCTTCCTCTTTAGATGTGATATACTCCAAAAAACCCATTGAAAATATCTCTGAAAATTATATGTACAGGCTGTGAAATGAAAGGCAGGTCTTCTATCTGGCTGGAAGAAATGCCCTATAACAAAATACACCAGTTGTGTCCAGCAGCTGTGAATCAAAAACAAGGCTGTGCTGGGTGCTCACTGGGAAAAAAGTCAATCAAATTAAAGAAGACAAACATAATTTGAAAAGGACAGTGTTTTCAGCCACTTCTGAAAAAGCAGAATTGCTGTAAAAGCAGGTGTGTAGCAGTACCAGGAGCTGAATCATGGAATTGGGTTGGAAAGGACATTACAGCTCATTTATTCCACCCCCTGTCATTGGCAGGGATACCTTCCACTGTCCCAGGCTGCTCCAAGCCACATCCCTGGACACTTTCAGGGATCCAGGGGCAGCCCCAGCTGCTCTGGGCACCCTGTGCCAGGGCCTGCCCACCCTCCCAGCCAGCAATTCCTTCCCAATATCCCAGCTGGGCCTGCCCTCTGGCACTGGGAAGCCATTGCCTGTGTGCTGTCCCTGCAGGCCTTGTCCCCAGTCCCTGGGCAGCTCTCCTGGAGCCCCTTTAGGCCCTGCCAGGGGCTCTCAGCTCTCCCTGGAGCCTTCTCTTCTCCAGCCTAAGCCCAGGTTCTCCCCCTCCTGCTCCCCCCAGCCTAGTGCTACTGTCTTAAATTGAAGTACAAGACATAATCAGAAGTATGTATTCTATTACCAGCTGTTAAAACCAGGTGTTGCAGTGTTCTTTATCTCTTCCATGACCCATCCTCCCTCCTGGGGGATCTCTTCTGTTCCTGGGCCATTGAGTCTCACTGCAGGACTGATAAAATGACATCATCCCATTGTGGGATGCTCCACCCAGGGGGAGGAGCCCAGCATTCCTACCCAGATATAATCTGAGACTCAGAACACCACAGGCAGCCTTTCTCCATTGGATTCTCCAACACTGAACCTTCAGAGGTAAGGTACACCCTTCTATCATTGCTTTAATGTAATAATATAATATAAGTTAATTAAATAATCATAATGTCCCATTATGATTGGGGTCATTGCTTCAACAGAACCACATCTGCCACTCCAGGACTGCAGCCACCATTTAATGGGACTGCTTCAACCACCCCAACCAACAGGGTGTCAGGGTGTATTCTGACTCTGACAGTGTTTTTTGTACTACTGCATTTTATTTTAATTTTCCTAGTAAATAACTGTTATTCCTATTCCCATATCTCTGCCTGAGAGCCCCTTAATTTCAAAATTATAATTTTGATTATATGCAGGGAAGTGGTTTGCATTTTCCATTTCAAGAAAGGTTCCTGCCTTCCTTAACAGACACCTGTCTTTCAAAACCAAGACAGCTACTCAAAAGAAAAAGCTCCTCTTCATTTTCCTTTGGGTAAATTCAGCAGAGTGGAGAGACTGGAAAAGAAAGGTAATGGAGATTTTAGAGCCACGGAGCTGATATAGCTGGAGATAAAGGCACTGTGAGTTCTGGTGTCACAAACTTTATTGCAAGGTTGGTGTACATAAAAGGAGAAACACAACGTGGTTTTCAGACAGATAAAACAGAGTTTAAAAATCTGGCAGTTAGGGAAGAAGTAGGTGATTTTTAATTCACAGGTGGTGAAAAGGAAGACATTAATAAAAAAAAATGGCAAAAGAAAAGCGTGCAATAACAGATGAATTGCATGAAAGGGGCCTGCCTGGCAAAGGAAGATGGTGGGGTGCTGCTGATTAGTTTTAATTTTTGTTTTAATAATGGTCCATCACTGTGCATCAGGGCAGTCCAAAGGGCTGCAAGCAACATGCCAGGCATAGGCTGTTCTCCACTTGCCCAAGGCTGGTGGAGAGATGTGGGAAACCACCCCCCCCAATTCATGACTGCCTCTTCCTAGTGAAGCACAGCTCCTTCTGAGAAGATAAATGGTCAAAAGCCATCTCCTATTCTTTATGCCTTTCAGAAATGCACATACCTCTGTAATAATCCCCATCAACAGCCTCTTTCAAGACATCTCAGACACCTGTGATAAGGAAAACTTATCCCATCCCCTAACCTGTCCATTATTGCCTTCCCCAATGTCGTTATCAGGGACAAGGCAACCAGATTGCCACCAAGGACAGCCCATTCTCACTGACACCTCTGGAGAAATCTCTGGGGCTTGAGATTTCTTTTATGTTTTATGCAGGATTGTTGCACAAGTTCCATTTATTTCTGTACCACAAGGATAAACAAAGATATAATTCTTTCTTCTCCATTAAATTTATATGCTCATATTTATTGCTTTTGATTTGACAGGATTAGTCTCACACTTCACAAAATTTAAAGGATATCTGTTAAGTATAGGAATTCTAACTATCAATATAGGAATTAAGCTGCTTAATGAAACAACCATCCTCCCAGCTGTCCATTCCCCAGTGCTAGTAGTCTTTATGAATTCTTTCATCTAGGATGAGCAGAGCTGCCAAACCCTTTTCTCCTCATGAGGGAGAACTGGAAGATGATCTGTGTCAAGCCACAAAAAAGGAAAAATAAAAAAGTGTAGGGAAAGAAGTAATATTCAGAGAAGGCAATTCACCGTGGTTGGCAAAAGCAAAGACAACATTCGTTTTAGAGATGGACAAAAACATTTTTATTTTTTTCAGTAGTGACAAGAAAGGGTGACAGCACCAGGTAAGTAGTTAAAGGCTAGAATTCATCTCAGACAAAATGAGGCTCTTACCAAAGACACCTGAATAAGGCGTTAATTATCCCCAGTTCTTCCATTGGAGTTGGCACTTCTCAAGCTAAATAAAATTCCCTGTCAAGGGTGAATCTCTTTATTCCTCACTCTGACAACTGAGTGCTCAATGTTATGTAGGTACTCAAAGATATTAACAGAGATGTAGGAACAGGTTCATGTCAATTGGAAATTCCTGCAGTCAAGAAACAGAGCAGAAGAAAAGAGCTGGAGAAGAAATATTGACCTGAAAATTTTCTGAATTTCTTTATCAAGGGTTTCATGTTTCTCTAACTAATTTTTTCCTCTCCCTGTAGTATCAAGGGGTCATTTTTCCTGTTGCTAATGAAATGAGAGGTCTGACACTGTTGCTGGTTATAAATAATGGCATCAATAATAATAATAAAAAACACTGAAGGTACAGAACTTTCATCAGATGTGCATTCTTTGTCTGCTCCACTAATAATCTTCTCCCTTTCCTACATCCAAAACTATTACCTTGTATGTCTTCCAAAGATGATGAATCACACAAACATCACCCAGTGCTACCTCGGAGTGAAACCCAGTGAGCAGTTAACTGGAAACAAAAAATGCATCTCCTTGTTTCAACCAGAACCAGGAAAGCTGTGGTTGATAATAAGATCCATCCTAGGCTGGGATCTGTCTCCATTCAAGGACAGGATGAAGCTCAAATGTAAATTAAACTATCAAGGACTGTCAAGGCAGGTGAAATATAATTACCTACCAAAGATCCTGGGTCCAATGTTCCTGCATAGTCCTGACTTTTCTGAAATCTGAAGGGTCTTTTGGATACCTGGTATAAAAAAATATCCTGCCTTTCCATGTCAGCCATTCAAATACTGGTTTTACTGGTTTCAAATCATCTGCTTGACTCAAAGGTTTTTTTAAGGAAGAAAGACAGACTTTTTTTTTTTAAAGTCATCAGGAAGGCAGAGATCTTCTTTTCCCCTGATGATTATTATCCATGGTTAATTATCCTCACTGAGAAAAATGTGTGTTTTGTTTCCAATTTGACATCTTACAGCTTTAGACTCCTGTCCTCAGTTCTTGTTACATCTTTTCCCACTAGACTAAGGAATCCTTTGGTACCCACTGAAGGATCCAGGAAGGAAATACACTCTCTCATCAGTTCTCCTCTATATCTTTCTGAAAAGCTGAATATATCATGTACCTTCAGCTGCTTGCTATGGGACAGCTTTTACCCTTCCATTACTCTAAGCTCACATTATTTAATAACAGCGCCCTGAGGTCTTTAACCACTGTAAACAAGGTCACATGGCATAAGGACAGAGCTACAAGGGGGCAAAGCAGCTTATTAAAGGTGAAAAAACATCACAGCAACAGTTTGCCCTCTGGAGCCTCAGCTCTAGCATGGTAGAGAAATACCCTGGAAGTTGCTAAATATGTAAAACAAAGAAGCTTGGGCAGTGATTAGAGGTTGGAAGGCACCAGTCAGAGGATACTCACTTCATCCTTAGCCTCTTTCCCAGGCCCCATGGGAGACAATTGCTGAAAAAGTACTAAAATAGACTTTTCATTGGAAGCCAGACCTCCAGTGCTGGGACAGCTCTGGGCCCCTCAGCACAGGAGAGACACCGAGGGGCTGGAGCGTGTCCAGGGCAGGGAACGGAGCTGGGGAAGGGGCTGGAGCCCCAGGAGCAGCTGAGGGAGCTGGGAAAGGGGCTCAGCCTGGAGCAAAGGAGGCTCAGGGGGCCCTTGTGGCTCTGCACAAGTCCCTGGCAGGAGGGGACAGCCGGGGGGGTCGGGCTGTGCTGCCAGGGAACAGGGACAGGAGGAGAAGGAACGGCCTCAGGCTGGGCCAGGGCAGGTTTAGTTTGGATATCAGGGAAAATTCCTTCATGGAAAGGGCTGCCCAGCCCTGGCAGAGCTGCCCAAGGGCATTGGTGGAGTCCCCATCCCTGGAGGGATTTAAAAGCCGTGTGGATGTGGCACTTGGGGACACGGGTCAGTGGTGGCCTTGGCAGTGCTGGGGAAATGGTCAGACTCATTGGTCATAGAGTGCTTTTCCAAACAATTCTGTGATTCATTTGACCCAGTGGGTGGCTGCTCTTAACGTTTTCACATCATGCCAGAGCACTCATCACACTTAGGATTGCACCTTTTCTGAGCTGACATTTCCCTGCCATAATCCCCATCACACACCCACCTGCACCTTGACACCAGCATGAGCCACCCACACGCAGTTAAAAGGTTGAGAGCTCATTCTTGTCACAACTGGGTTCTTTAGTTTTTCTCAGTCCAACTGGAAAACATCTGTAAATACAGACCAGGCCCTGCTGGTGCATTGAGAGAGCAGCACAAGGTGTCAATGCTGTTAATAATCCAGTGCAAAAAACTGATGTGCAGGGAGCTGATACTGCAAAACTTTGATCCCATCCCCAAGTTAATGCTAGCAATGTTGCAAAATGCAGAGCAAAGGAACAAGGCTGTTGTTTATGTTAAATCAGCTCAAACTGGCATCTGATGGTTTGAATTAGTACACAGAGAGCATATGAAACATATTCATTTTGTTAATAGAAATGACTAGTTATATTAGCCCCTTTTTTGCTTATTATTCATAATATTTTTCTGTAATACAGAAAATCAGTTTTTATTTTTAAAATGCAATCAAATTATATTTCCTATTAAAACTTTAATATCAAAACAAATTAACCAGTGCTGCAGATTACACATTACTAATGTAGCTCTGACAATAATTCATGCTCCTCTCGATTCTGTTTTGAACTATCAGACTGCTAAAGTGCAGGAGTTCATAACATATTCTTAAGGGGAAGTGACTTCTTTTTAAGGAAAAAAAAGAATTAGATAATATATACCTTGATAATAACAGAAAATGGCTGGGCTAAGCATTCAGATAAAAGTATTCTCAGGTGAAAATATGGCCAAACCTTTTCTTCCTTACTAACCTGCTTTTACCAGCTGCAAAGACCATCATTTCAGAATGCACATTACAAGATCAACAGGATCACTGCAAGACACTGCAGGTCCCTGTCACACAGCAATGCCAACTTCTCCAGAGACAGTATCTAAAGCAGGTCAGCAGAGGAAAAATCCTGTTAAATGGGGCTGTCAAGGAATAAACACTTGGGTGTGCTTTTGTGCAGGTGGCCTGTGAAGTGATGTTTTTCCAGACACAAGAATAGTGCCCAAACATAGAGTAAATGGCATACTAAAACCTTTCAAGGTCGCTAAGCATGATCTGTCCATCACGGCTGCATCTTCTTCATCCCTCTTAGAGGCAATTTCTAGCTCACATCTGGACAGACTTCCTGAAATAATCCACCCCAGAATCAGGAGAAGCAGGTCAGCTCTGTTCCAGAAGATGTTAAGAAGGGTTCACCTCAATTCTGGGTGAGTGCTTGTCATAGAATCCCAGAATCCTAGAAAGATTTAGGTTCAAAAGAACCTTAAACCTCATCTTATTCCATCCCCTGTCATTGGCAGGGAGACCTTTCCCTATCCCAGGTTGCTCCAAGCCCCATCCAGGCTGGCCTTGAAGATGCCCCCATATTCAGCCAGAGCCTCAGGTACCTGACATACTTCCCATGCCACCAGCTGGGGCTCAGATGGAGATAGAAGCATCACTTAAATTTAAATTAAATTAAAATAAAACAAAAGCAGCAAGAGTTATGATAATTCTCAGAATAAAATGTTCCAAGCCAAGCCTCAGTAAAGGGAGGGCACACCAAAGGCGAACTGAGCAGCTTTCTTCCTGTAGTGAAAACAGACAGGGAAGATTCCTCAGGATGCATCCAAGAGGAGACTAAATTCACAAATAGGATGTTACACCCACAAGAAAAAAAGGAAATAAAGTGGTTTTCAAGCTGGCAGCAAGCAATGTGATCAATACAATTGTCTGCCCTGTGAGTCCTGCATTGATCCGAAGGGTAAAAGTTGGGACCAAGGATGGGAAGCCCCAAGGGATGGAAGGTCCAGTGTCTGAAATTAGTTCTTTTCCTCAAGTGCATTCTCTCTGGCCAAGACTTAGGGCTTTACAGCCCTGCTTTGTCATCAGGCTCTGCTGACCCACAGAGAAAATATAAAATCCTCAGCCCCTGCTCTGCTCCAAATAGGTGGCCTCCATCTCCCAACCTGAACCATACGTGCTGTTAGTTACCAGTTGATGATTGTGATGCTAATTAAAACATACTAAGAGACACACTATAAACATGCACAGCACATGAAGGAAATTAGCCAAGTGAGCTTGTCTCTCTTATTGTGCTTTTATTATGATGCTCCTTGGATGATGTTTTTAAATGAATTTTGAATAGTTTTCTTAATTTGTTTTATTTTGCTTCATGGTAACAAAATTGCTGGAGCCCCACAGGAATGATTCAGAGAAGTGCAATATTATTGGAACATGTCTCCTGCTTTTCTTACTGCTTACTTATAATTAAGCTTTATTGAGGTGTAAAATGAATAACAATTAAAAAAAATGTTTATTGGTCCAGGTGCAAATTCACAGATACTCCTGAAAACTTCCTTTTCCATGACCTCAAGGAAACATTGCTGGTTTCTACCAACTCCCATCAGTTTCTGCAGAGACACTGAGACCCCATCCTGCTCTGCCATGTGCCCCAGCAGAACATCTCTTCAGAGCCACTTGCCATTGCTCAGTGCACACAGATGAGTGAAGAGAATATTGCTGGGATTCTGCTTGGAAATGAGCACAAATCTCAGCTGCAGTGGCTGCCAGGAGCACAAAGGTCCTGGTATCCAACCTCCCCTTTCCCTGCCCTTGGGAATCAAGAATCAAGACCCTGCTGTGAAAAGCAGCTGCCACAGACATAACTGTAATTTGACAGTAAGATCTAATGGGTAAGGAAAATAAAAGGGGGAAAAAGAAGAAAAGGCTACTCAAAGAGGCAAAGTTCTCACAGACTCCCCTCCAGCATGGTTTTAGATGTTAGTGGAGCCAGCTGTGGTCATGTGGTCACAAGTTGTGGTCATACTTCTAACACCATCTTTATCTCACCACTGGTCCAGGCTCTGATTTCCCACTCTTGGCTTTTGGTGGTCTTCTGACTGGAAAATATTTGGCTGCACCATTCACAGAGATAGATGGTTTTGTTACTATTGTTTGGAGGCTTTTTTGGGGTTGTTTGTGGGGTTTTTTTAAAGAAGCTTTTCTTGGCTGGCAAAGAAAGCATGTCTGCACATTCAAACGGGTTTTTCCAACCTGTAGCATAGTTCAAAGCCAAATCCCATCGTGGTCAGCAGTCCTTCTGCTCAGTCTGGGATTTTAGCACTTACAGCATCCATTTTAGCACCATGCTGCTCCCCCAGAATGAAGCACTAATGGATTACTGTGCATTACGTCCCTCATTACTACTTAAATATTTATCAGAACATTATGTATTTAGTGGCTGGGGGAGAAGAGAAAATCCTGCCTTTTGCCATACAAAAGGGTTAATTACAAACTGGATAAATCTCCGTCACTTAAAAATTGATAAAACAGATACAGAGATTAACAGGAGAATGTGTTATTTACAGATAAATAAACATTCAGCTGCATAATCCTGATCTGGGATTTCCCCACAGGAAAAACACCAAAGTCAGTATTTTATATCAATGGTCTACATTTATACAGCTGTGAAAAAACAGAGAAGGCTGGCTTACACTGCCTGAAAACAAAAAGTTGCTCATTCAAGGCAGCTTCCTACCCTGGGACTGGTGTTCTTGGAAATATTTGGAGGAGTTTGTTAGGAGCAGGTTTGTTCTGGCCTTGACCTGAGACTGTTCAAGGCAGTCGTATCTCCATCTTTCCCTGCTATATGTGTGCCTCCCTCCATCTTTTTCAATGCTGAATCCTGAATTTTAAATGTTTTTTTTTCAGTCTACACTTCTCAAAAAACCAAGGTCATAAGGTGTTTCCGTGGGTCTCTGTCATACCTATTCTATCAAGCACTGCTGGAGATAAACATAGGTACAAGCTCCAGAAGAAAAAATCAGAAAACAATATTTAACATGAAACAAAGCAACCTCTCTTCTGCACATCAGCAGGAATTAATTCCCTGGTTCTAACCCAGAGCCTTCCACCATCACTTCCATCTCTGCACAGGTCCACATGTTACACCCATGCAACGCACACGTCACCGTAATGACGGCTTTATTTACAATTAAAAACCTTACTTAAGTTTGGGTTCTTCAGCAGACAAAAGACACCAGAAAACCCAGTTGTTTGTGGAATTCAGCCAATGTTTGTCTCATAAAATAAGTTCTTAAGGTAACTTATACTGGCACTGTGAAATATTGTTCATTATAACGGAGCAGCTGAGATAATGTTGTTTTCTAATTTCCCTTTCTCAGTCAGAAATTAAATAAAAAGTCATGTCTAAATTACAATACTGGATTGAACGCAGACAAGGACCCCATGCGGGGAGCTTATGATATATCCTTCCCACGTTTTATAGCCATTAAAAAAGATTATAGGATTTTTTTTCCTTTTCTTTTAGGCCATTTACATTTGTTCTGAACTCTCACTGTGTTTTATTTGAAGCTCTTAAAAGTGCCAATGTACATAATAAGTCAATCAAGAAGTTAAATTAAGAAAAAAAAAACAAAAAACATATTGACTTGTCTATACCAAACACACACTTGGAAATCTGAACTCTGCCACCTAATGACTTTCTGACTTTGCAATAAATATCACTGGTGGCTGGATAGTTCTGTACAAGGAAATACATTTCCAATCTGATTAAGAGGTCTCCTAATGTATCTTAGCACAACCCAAATAATGGGGCGCTCCTCCCCACCAAAGCAGCCATTAACATATGCAGAAATGCTCTGTGGGGGCTGGACTCCTTCTAACTAGGGTTTACAGCCTCAAAAAAGCTCTCCATGTTGCAGTTTATCTCAGTAATGCCTGTTTTGCCCATGCCCATAGCCAAATGTCCCCAAACCCTCTGTTTTCCTCCATCTGCTTCCCCCAGGCCCTAAATTCTTCCTGCACAGGGCTGAGCCACAGCAGTTTGGTCTGCATTGTTTTCCAGCTGCTTTCTCAGCCACCCCCCATCCTGTGCCCAGGTTTTCTCTATGCTCCTTGCTCTGGCTCTCATCTCCTTCTGGGAGTAAACACTGCTCCTTTCCCCACAGAACCCTCGAGTCACTCAAGGTCATCTTCTTCTGCTGTTGTTATTCCCAGTCTGTAAAAGATTTTTGACAATGCAGAAATTGGTTCCTCCATTTCAAGCCTGTGGATCTTCTCTTTTCCTACAGATTTTCAAAACCAAGGCTCTCCTCTCACTCTCAGTTTCAAGAGTAATTCACGAATCCTTTCTCACTTTGGCAGGCCGCAGCAGAACTGGCGGCATCAAAGCTTGAGGCAGGCTTCCCACAAGACTTCATTAGCTGAAGGTGAGATTAATCTCACTTTCACACCTGAATGACATCTCAGACCAGTCACTGGGCTCTCTTCCATTCAGCGAAGAGAAAGAGGCAATTTCAGGAGCAGATTGACCCAACCAAACTGAATCACTCTTCAGAAAGCATCTATTTCTTTCCATTGACTAGGAAGACATCCCAGGCTGCCAGGTTGGCCCTGACTGTTTAGCTTCAGAAATGTGGGCACCTGGACTAAGTTTTCCAATTTAAGATGAAGATACTCTGCTGTTGGAAGTGCGGTGTCTTGGATTGGCCCTGTAGCTGCACAAAGCCCCCACAACACCACAGCAAGGTCAAGACACTGGGAAAATTCTGGCTACCTTTATGGCATTTATCCTTTACTGACTGCTCACATCAGAAATGATGCTTTCACTGGAGTTTCATAGCTTTTGATTCACTCTTTTTCCATCCTTGTGAAATGATTTCTGCGTTTCACTCCGAAAGAGGAACTGCATTCCAGTGGAAGGTGAAGTGCACGTGAATTCCTGGACCTTGTTCAATAAACATAAAATTTTAATATTGTATTTGGATTGCTGCAAATGGAAGGTGCTGTGTTACCCTAATGCATTTTCTGGGAACATAAGCCCACTCTATATCTCGGGACTCGATTAATTAAAGAACATTAAATACAGTACAAGGTCTTCCTCCCAGCAGCAAAAACACCTGCACTTCATTCCACGACTTGTGCCTCTCTTAATAGCTACAGAGATAGCAAAGGCCTCATCCAAAAACTATTAAAGTCCATGGAAAGGTTCCCATTTATTTCAGCAGGGCTTGGATCAGACACCAAGGCGACATTGTTAGGATAATCAAGATGGAAAGTAAAGCACAACTAATTTGCAACTGGGAAAGCTTGGAATGAGACAGTTGAGCTCCAAGCCCTAGACTTTCAATGTCTCAGTGCAGTGTGGAGAAAGGATAGTAAAGGACTTTATGATTAAATAGCTGTAAGGTTGCACTCAGAGATGTTTTCTTCTCTCGCTGAGAAGTGATGGTCCCCAGCTCCCATACCGCTCAGCTTTTCTACTAAGCAGAAGATACTTCAGTCCTCGGAGGAGGTTTTTAATGCTAATCCTTTGTAAACACACAGATTTTCAGTTCCCTAATTCCCCTGTCAACAGGTCTCAGTACACAGTGACAGTGGGAAAGATTAACTAACCTCATTTTAAAACACCACCAGACCAGCCAATGAGTTGTCTGGTCACCACAACAAATAATTACTGTCTGTGCCTGATTAAGAGGTGAAGGAACAACTGCGATGGTACCAAAAGTGAGATTGATCCCTTTTCTCTAGAATAGTCCCTGACAGCAGTAACCTGTGGTGATGCAACATATGGTGGCATATAAGCAAATAGTTTATCCAAATGTATTCCTTGAGTCTTGTTCTATAGATCTTTTTGGCCCCTTAATGAAAGCTACGAACCCACCAAAACCAGAAGGAAATCCTGTACATCAAAGAATTTAAGCACCAAGCATAGGCTTGGCTCTGATTATTTAGTGGATAATTTAAGGTGCAAAGAGATGCTTTGCACCTCCTGCTTCACCTATGTTTATGTAGCAGCCTCCTGCTACAGACAAGGACTTAGCCAAGAGACTTCCTGTATTAAAATTAAGAAATGCTGGTCCTTAGAAACTATAGCTACATATTGTAATGATGTATTCCTGTCCATGACAGGGAGCTTGGAAATACATGATATTTAAAGTCTCTTCCAACCCAAACCATTTTATAATCGTACTTTGGTTTAATTGCATCTTCCCCCCAAGAATTAATCTGTAACTGGCTACAGAAATAATATCATTTTCATGCATTTCTACCCCAGTATTCACAAGACACACTTAAACCACTGGAATCAGAGGGTAAAAACACCTGATAATCTCCAGCATCCTTAAGGAGAAATATTGAATAGGGACTTTTTCTACCTTACAGATTGTCTTAATAAAAGAAAAGAATGGACACAAGAATTTTATTTCATTTGTCCTCTCCCTGTAGTCTGTGGCTGGAACGCACTCTAGGTTTTGAGGCAAATTGTATTATTTCTCCAAGACAGCAGCTACAAAATACAGATTCCTATTGATCCCTAGTGGCACAAACTTAAGAAGTCAAAATAGGAGGTAAAAGAGGAAACTAACATTCTAGACACACAGTGAAATGGAGCAATGCAGGGTAGGAGGCTGTGGAAAACATTTAGTTCTGTGACCTTCCATCTCATTTATTTCAGTCCTACAAAATTAACTCTGCTCCTACTGAACTGAATCGGAGCTTAAAAGAAAGGAACAATTCTCATACATCTGATTCAGTTGCTATCATTACCAGCTTTTGGGTTGATAATAAAGCTGGGAAAGACCAAGTCACAGGAGGGACTCTTATCTCCTTTAACACCTTTAACACCTGAGGAGCAGGTCACAGCTTCAGGCAACTTGCCAGACCAAAGGACTGGGCTTCCTTAGTGCTTTACTGGTTGCAAAACACTACTTTTATTGCTAAAATAAAAATTGTTGGTAAAATAAATCCTTCATCCAACAGCACAGAGGCTGCTCTAATAGACCCGTGCATCTGAGTGTGAAGTAAAGGATCACACACAGTCCTCAGCAAACGCTGGAAAAATAGGAGCCCAATTGGGACACTTCTCTGGAACTGGTTCATTACACATCCCTGTAGGAGGTTAGCCTGGAAAGGGGAGAAACCAACCTCTCTGTCCCCACTCCCCTTTCCACTCTGTCCTTCCTCCTCTCTATCAATTTTTTTTTTTTTTTTATTTCTTTGTCTGTGTGTCGTTTTAATAAATGCTGTGAAAATACATGTGCTGGAAATCTTGCAGTTAATATGTAATGCAATCAGAGCATTCTGAAACTAGCTTGGTATGATAGCTCTGCATGTGATATCCCTGTTGTCTCCTGGAATTTCCTTGGGTCCTTAGGAAAACACTGGAAAATGTCAATAAATAAAAGCTCTTAAACTGCTTCTAGTCAGTAGCTGAATGCGTATGTACAGGGGATAACCACTGAGACAAAACTAAGATTTTTTATGCACATTCCATCTTTTTTTTTTCAGGAAAAAAATCTGATAGAAACTGCCCACTTTCATACTCTCTTCTTACTAAGGTGTTTAATACTGAAGGAAATTACTTCTCATGGTGATATCTTACAGAAATAGATAGTGACAGGACTAAGGGGAACAGTCTTATATGAAAAAGTGGGGAGATATATATTGGATGATAGGAGTAAATTCTTCCCTGTGAGTGTGGTGGGGCCCTGGCACAGGGTGCCCAGAGCAGCTGTGGCTGCCCCTGGGTCCGTGGAAGTGCCCAAGGCCAGGTTGGACAGGGCTTGGAGCACCCTGGGATAGTGGAAGGTATCACTGCCCAGGGCAGAGGGGTGGATGAGATGAGCTTTAAAGTCCCTTCCAACCCAAACCATCTCAGGATTCTGTTTAGTTATCCATGGGACGTATCCTGGGAGAAATTGAAACCTCAAAGGGACAGAAGTGCTCACGACCAGAGTAGCCGGGCACAAGAGGTTATCTGTGGTGACAACAGCCCTGTATCCCAGCAAGAGCACCAGGGCTGTCCTAAACCATGACTCTTAGTAATCATCTCTGTATAATCTCTAGGTGCACCAATGTTGGGAAGGCAAAAGCAAGGCCCTGAGATCCCATGACCTGTGTGGGTAGCGGGTACAGTCTTCCACCACAAAGATTTTCACCACATAAATATCCATGCCAGCCTGAGAATCTACCAAGACCCAAACGACCAAAACAGAGACATTTCTATCTTTCTTTACAGTATGTTCCAATATATCTTTTAATTTCAGTGTCTTAAATTTCCCCGTGTGTCAAACTCAGCTTTGCTTTTTCATGTTGATTATTGTTTGCTCAGATTGCTCAGCCTCTTCTATATGGGAGCCATCTGCTGTTTATAAAGCTCTCTTACAGTCAAGTTTCCTGTAAAATACAACAGCTTTATTGGTATTTTTTTTTCCTCTTTTTCAGAGGCCACTCCTGATTTTGATCCTTTAGTTTTATTTTGAAGTTTATTTCTCATTTGAAAAAAAAAAAAATAAAAGTAATTCAATTTTCCTTGGACAGTTAGAATCACTTTTGCTGAAGGGAATATAAAAATTTCCATAACCACAATTATTTTCATTAGTCTGTAAAACAGGGATATCCTGGTGGCTATTTTAAGAAGACACAATGATTTAGTCATTTTGAACACTGTGAATATCACAGTTAGTTAGAAAAATGTTTTATTTATCTAATATAATGTTATATATCTCTAATGTTTTATTTCTCTATTTCTTCTACCAAATGAAAGAGGAGAAATTGAATCAAAATGTAAACTTGATAAATAAATAATAATTTCTTAGTTGTATTCTATGAGTCTATGATTCCATGAAAATATTTTCTTTCAGAACTTTTTTTTATTTCAGGATAAAATGTACTGTGAGGTGAAAAGTTTTGTCTTAGGTTTTATGAATGTTATAGTGTCTCTGAAGAAAAATTTGGGCACCCATTCCTTTACTCAAATAAAACCTTTTCCTATGAAAGGTTCTGCTGAAACCAGTCCTAGTGGTACCAAAATTAGGGAATATCTCCCAGGCAGCTCCTAAAAGAGCAAAAAATAGAGATCTTTTCCTTTTTTAACACACAGTATTTGTTCTTTCTCCATAAAACATCAAATAATTTAATAATAAGTATTTTTTTAAGAGTTTCCAAAAGTATAAGCACCTGAAGGCAAGGTTGAATCTTTAAGGAAATTCTATAAATGCATATCTCAATACATAAAAATAACTATAACAGAGCTAACTGCAGTAATATTTAACTAGTTTGCATGGACTTTTCAGCTATAAACATGACCTTTGCCTTATCATGTTTAAATCTGTCATGGATGTCAGATATTGCCTTCTTAAGTGGACTCAACTGTATTACAGGCTTCTGTGGTAATGCTGGGCAGAAGTGTATCTCCATTTTATGTTCTTAAATATTCATAAGAAGCTTTGCAACATTAATATCTTAGAAGGCTTACAAGAACACTTAAATAATGTGTCTTACCTCCCTTCGCCCCTCCCAAAAATGTCCCAGTCTTTTCCAATTTGTGTAATGCATTGAGCCATTTTAATAATTGTTTGGGGATTTATTCCGTGGTTCTGGAGTTTGCTCATAGCCAGTGTAATTATTATCTCCACTGGTCTTATCGTGTGCTAATCCTGCTTGTTTCACCAGCAGAGGAGAAAAGATTTGAGAGCATAAGCATGAGGCAAGGGTTTTGCCCTGGAATTACACCCTGTGAGTCCCCCACTGCCCTGTCTCTACATAAGAAATAAAAATAAGAATAAAAATAAACTTGGAATTAAAATTGAACCTTACTTCTAATGTGAGGCAGGTGAAGGAAAATAGATATTCCGTGATTGTAACCGATGTTATCAATGATGGAAGTTTATCCAAATTCACATATAATCATCATTTATTTAGGCCTTATTTAATCTAGCTGCTTTAAATTACTTTTATCAGGTCATTGTGGGGAATGTGTGTTATGTACATGTGTGTGCACAGATCATTTGATGCATATTGAAGCCATAACAAATCCTGCACTGGACAAGGTCTGCATAAATTTAAGTTTGCTTTGAGATTTGTCATTAACACATTTTTTTCCCCAAATATGTAACTGAATTCCCAGATATGGAGTTACAACAACCCCCAGAAGTTTTCTGTGTACAATTCTAGGAAAATACCGATTTTGTGGGAGAAATATTGAAGCTACTCTTTTTTGATACATTCTACCTTGTTTTCCGACAGTGTTGGATATCTTTTGCACAACGAAAGCCTGTTCCTACAAACTGCATCTCACACATGTACATTTCCTTTAGTACTCTAGCCAAACCTCTCTCTGAACTTTCAAAATTAAGCACATGAGGGCTGTTCACCAAACACATCACGACCCAGGTTTGCCATGATGAGCTTACAGGATGTTAAGACCCACTTTCTACTCCTGCTGGCTGATGTTACCAATCTGCTTCCCGCCAAGGGGCAATATTTCAGTGAAAAGCAATACAGAAAGTATTTTCATCGCAATTTTATCATTGTGCTGCTGTTCCAGGGAGCCCTCTCTCTCATTCACCAGCTACAAGCAGCAAATAACCCCAGTGAGCTGATGTGCAGGAATGTGCCTCATCCCCTTATCTCTGCTTTTCGGTGGTGTTTACATAAATGTAACTCAAGGCTACCATTTGCAATTCAGCTTCTCACTGTGCCTTATCCAGGCCAGCATGAAAATGCAGGCAGAGCCCTGTGCCTGCAATGGGATGGTGTCCAAATGTGGGGATCCAGAAGATGGACTGAGGAGGTGGCCTGGGAGCAGTGAAAGCTGGGCTAGAAAAGGCTTGGAAATGAGTTATGGGGCGTAGTTGGTCATGCAGCTGTGGGCAGGAGGTCAAGGGAGGGGGAATTGTGCCCCTGTGCCCCTGTGCTCAGGTGAGACCCCACCTGCAGAGCTGCCCCAGCCCCGGGCAACAACAGCACAAGGACGTGGAGCTGCTGGAGCCAGCCCAGAGGAGGCCACGCAGCTGCTGCCAGGGCTGGAGCCCCTCTGCTCTGGAGCCAGCCTGGGAGAGCTGGGGCTGCTCCCCTGCACAAGAGAAGGCTCCAGGGAAACCTCATAGCGATCTTTTAGTACTTAAACAGTGCTCACAAGAAAGATGGGAACAAGCATTTTAGCAGAACATGTTGCAACAGGACAAGGTGTGATGGTTTTAAACTGGAGGAGGGTTGATTTAGATGAGATGCAAGCAAAAGGCTTCTCCCAATGAGAATAGATTTTCTGGCATAGATTTTCCAGAGAAGCTGTGGCTGTCCCATCCCTGGAAGTGTCCAAGGCCAGGTTGGATGTGGGTTGGAGCAACCTGGGGTAGTGGAAGGTTTCCCTGCCCATGGCAGGGGTTGGAATGAGAAAAGCTTTAAAAGGCCCTTCCATCCCAAACCATTCTGTAATTCCCTGCTTCTGGTGGTTTCTGCGGATTGGGATACACACTTGGCCAGCTCTACTCAACATGGTTCAGGTTGAGATCGCAAATGCTCACCAGACATGAGGTAGAAACAGAGGGTGTTGCTGAGCCCAAAATTCATTTCACAGCAGGGCAAGCTCAGTGTGAGGCTGGATCACACACCCAGCATCCCAGGGCACACTTCAGAAATTATGTGGGTGCCCTGTGGGACGAGCGGAACTCGTCTGCTTTCAGGTCCCCATAGACACTAAATGCACTTAAAGCAGGAGATTTTCAGGGGGTGTCAATCAGAAGGTACCACAAGAGAGATATTTTACCCTGGTAAAGCAGGAGCCCTCTAGAAGAGGAGAAAATAAGCCCCAGGCTCATCCACATTTCTTATTGCCAGTCATCAGAGGAAGGTTCAAGTATTATTGGGTCATGTCAGACTCCCTTATTGGGGTGAGCAGCACTGTCCATGTCCCCGGGTGGACAGAGGTGTGTCCCCGTTCCTAGGGTGGACTGTGACCTGGTGCATGCTTCACTTTCATATATTCCCATAAATAAGAAGAAGGCTGGGAAACAGCACAATGCCAGAGGCAGAAACAAGGGCACAAAATCCCTATTTCTCCAGCACAGCTGGAGCGGTTGATTGAAAAACTCACACAACCCACCTCCACTATTCAAACTTTGGGGTGTTAAATCCAAATCTAAATAATCCTGCATGTTTCTTCCTTGACTAAGCACCTGAGCACTAATTACATGCCTGGTTAATTCGGTAATGTACATACATTTCTGGGCTCCCTCTGCTTGTATTGCTCTCTCTCCGCTTCAGGAGATTAATGAGGTGAGGAAACAGAAGATTGTTACAAACCTGCAGCTCATTGTACCTCCTAAGAAGATGATGGGAAATGTACCAAACATCAAGTTACTTTGCTAACACTGCTGTGTACAGTACATAATTATAATTTAGCCGTTGTATTTCTTGCCTATTAGAATAGATAAGCAATGATCCAGGACCACAAAGAACCGCACAGCTTCACGGGGATGGTTTCTTCCCATTGTGCTGCAAGAAGCTGAAGCACATTTTTGTCTGAGATTTTTGGCAGGATCATCCACAGGTAGATTGGTTCTGAAAACACATATTCTTGTATTCACTCTCTTCAGTTTCTCTGCTCTCTCTTTGCCTCTGGGATTATTGTTGCCTTTATATTTTTTGCTTTTGTCAGGAGAGAGGTTTGGGCTGATTCTTCATTTATCCATTTGCTTGAGGATCTGTGGGAATTCTGGATGTACAAGTTCATACTTACAGGATAGTTTTTGTTGGAAGGGACCAGCAAAAGTCATCTAGTCTAACCCCCATGCTGAACTGGACCCTATTGATCACATATGTGAGTTCATCCATGCTTAGTTATCCAACATATGCTTATGCAATGTGCTGAGCTAGAGCACATCATAATAATCTGCAATTACAGCTTACATGTCCTTACCACTAAGAGAGGTAAAAACTGGGTTGAAATCAGAGAATCACAGAATGGTTCAAATTGGAAGTGGCCTTTGAAGATCATTTAGTCCAAAAAAAAACATTAGACCAAGCCTCATCTAGCCTGATCTTGAATATCTCCAGAGATGAGGATCCACCACCTCTCTGGGCAACCTCTGCCAGTGTCTCACCCCTCTCAGCATAAATGCTTTGGGGTGTTACTTGAGGGCCCTGTATCCCAGCCAAGCTGGCTCATTCTGATATCCAAGAAGATCATATGATGCTGAAGACTCATTCTAGATACTTTCATTTCTCTGTTTTACCTGCATTCCTTCTGTCTTTCCCCACCTTCCATTTATTTTTTTTTTTTTAAGGAGGCTCCTACAAGCACAGCACTGATGCTGTGCAATTATCCAGTTTTCTCATTTATCAAAGTTCTATGCCTCTTAGTTTAGTGCTTACACACTCATTATATTAAAGAAGAAAATAAGTCTAATGAGCCCAATTCATAATCCAAGTAAGACCATTAACACCGCAACAGCCGAGCAGACACAGCAGTGTGGAAGTGAATGCTGTTTAAAGAAGCTCAAGGCAGCAATGTGGGCTGATCACAAAGACAGAAAAGTCATATTCCCAGCTGATAGAATCTGCATAAACATTTCCAGTGGGACCCAGCTGTTGAAATGCAGGCACTGACTGCCATTCAAGACACTCAAGGGTGTTCAAGGCAGCTTCGTTATTAAAAAGGTGGGAAACCCTTCTCATGTCCTCTTGATAAAACCGGAGTTTCTTCCTTTGCTTCTATCTAATGGACACTCAAAGGGATCTTGCCTCATCTTTCTGGAAGATTACCTCACATTTCAGGCACCCACTCAGAAACTGCTCAATTTCATACGCGTCCAAACCAGAGGTGGAAATGGGATATTGAGATTAATTAAATATCGTGCCTGGATTTAAAATCAGCCCATCCCAGCCCCAAATCTAGTTGGATTTTGTACTCCTTTCAAATTTTGAGGCAAAGCAAAAAGTAGGGATACAAAAATTCTGTTCATGTGGTTCAGAAGAGAAGGGCTGAAGGTTTACAGAATCACAGAATCACTGAGGTTGGAAAAGCTTTCCAACGTCATTGAGACCAGGCTGTGCCCAATCCCCACCTTGTCACCAGCCCAGAGGACTCAGTGCCATGTCCCCTTCCCTGGACACCTCCAGGGATGGAGACTCCAGCATCCCCCTGGGCAGCCCCTTCCAATGATTGACCACCCTTTCCATGGGGGAATCCCTCCTGATGTCCAGCCTCCCGTGGTGCAGCTTTAGGCTGTGTCCTCTTGTCCTGTCATCACTGATTACCTGGGACAAGGAGGAAACCACCTCCTTTCAGGGGGTTGTAGGGAGTGAAAAAGTCACCTCTGAGTCTCCTCTAGCCTAAATGAATGTGAAAGTTTAAGACCCAGGCCAAAAGCTAATGGTTCTTCAGAAAACCAGCAATTTTCACAAAAGAACAGCTAAACATCCTCAGATTGCCATCAGTTGAAACACAAGCAGTTTCACCTCAAGATGAGGAAGAATTTTCTTATGCTGAGGGTGGCAAAACCCTGGAACATCTGCCTGGGGAGGGCATGGATTCTCGCTTTCTGGAGATATTCCAAACCCACCTGGATTCATTCCTGTGTGACCTGCTCTGTGTGACCCTGCCTTAGCAGGGGGTTTGGACTTGATAATCTCTACAGGCCCCTTGCAAATCTAACAACTCTATGATTTTGTGAAGGTATTTACCAGGTGTTTCAAAAGTCACTGACCCTTTCTCCTCACGCTAAATGTTCAAACCACCTCTTTCTTCCACATCCCAATGGAAATACGCGTACCCACGCACATTCACGTAAGAGATCTGTATGTTTGCATGGAAATGGACACAAATCCATCTCCCTCTCTATGCACAGATTCCTTTTTCCGTCTTCCCTCGCTGAGATTTGAGAAGCTGCTCCTCTGCTGTGCAGCAGTGCAGCAGGAGCAGCCCTGTGGCAGCCCTGCAGTATTTCCCAGGTGTAAGCCAAGCCCCTGGTGGGAGCAGAGAGGGCTATCAACTCCCTTTGATTAACAGGGTGGGTATGCCTGACGTTCACTTACCAGAACAGGGAAGATAACTTTGCAGACCACATTAATGGGGATCTGCATCCCTTGCTCATTGATGACATTGAGCCTAACCATGTGGGGTTTTAGGAGCAGAGTAATTCCATCGTCTGCCTTTGATTACATCATAAACTGACACCTTGCCAAGTTATAAAAACATGGCTTTAGTCTGTGGAGGCCAGGGCACTTCAGATGATGCCCTCTCTCATTTGCTGGGTCTTGTGCCACAGCAGAGCTATAGATCACATCTGTAATCCTGTGGAGTTCATTATCTCCTAATGCTATTTGGTTTTTCAGATCATTAGAATGAAACTTGACCTGACCTGTGAACTATGAAATTGATTGTTGCCTTTAAATGGTCAACAGCCCATTTTCTAATCGATATACCAAATAATTTTATACATATTTAAATTATATATAACTTTAATGCTCGTTAAATTTATCTGCCACTTTCCTCCTATAGTTTATTTTGCATGCATCTGAAACATGGATGGTGCTTTTACTACTTGGTGGTACCATTTAGAAAAAAAAGGAGGAAGAAGGAGGAAGACACAAATAAACCCTGGCCTGAAACAAAAAGCTGAGGCACTGAACATGAGTGCAATTCTGCTCTGAAGGCTTTTAAAACATATCCTAGTTTGGGCTGTGGTTTCAAATTAATCCATTCCATGATGACTAAGAAAACAAACAAACAAAACAAACAAAAAAAACCCCAAACCAGAACAGAGTTTTGCTGTAGTCATTCAAGTTTGAATAGAGTTTGTGGCTTCTGTTCCCTGCCTGCTGCTTTGTAGAATGATAAAGAATAAGAGTTGAAGTGAAATGTTGAATTCGCTCAGGACAGAACTGGATTCAGTGAGAAGGGAAGTTTCTGAGATTAGTGAGGTTATTTCTGGTCCTGGGGAAGCTCTGTTTAATGGTTTGGGTCTACTGGGGCTCTGCAAAAGTTTATAAAGAGATGGGAAATATCATCCCTGGCCACCTTACAGAGCACTTAATTTTTAAGTAGATATAATAACCTTGCTTATGCTCCGATGATTTTAGGAAGTTTTCCTCTGGGCATCCTTTTGCATCCTGCCTTTTCTATATATTCCAAAGTAACTTGGTGTATTTATGCACAAACTCCTGTGGAGCCCCATTAACAGTCTTGTTGATCTGTCTTTCCAGCCACTTAGTGAAACAGTTTGCTTGTTTGAAAATTTAGAAAAGATGGGGGGGGAAAGTGTCTCCCATCCCAGAATGCTTCATGTTTTAACCCAGCCTGTCCAATTCTCTCAGCATCTCTGCTTGTCTAGAAAATACACTATATAATATATTATAGATAGATAGATAGATAGATAGATAGATAGATAGATAGATAGATAGATAGATAGATAGATATAGATATAATACCCCACTATGCCAAAGATTCCAGTCTGGGAGAGAAGCAAATTCAGATGCCCACAGCCTCAAGTTTCATCTCTTATCCACATGGGAGAGAGAAATGAAAGAGAAAAAGCCATATAGTCTTTTTATTCTGTGAGAGATGAGACCCCAAAGCAGCAAGACTTCATTAAGTGGGAAATACAGTCACAGAATCAGGATGGGTGTTGTAATCAGTGCAATTACATGAGGGTTTAAGACTCCCGGTTTCACAGTTGTGGACAGGTCTTGTCATCACCTTCACTTTTACAAAAAAAAAAGGAAATAGGGTATTTGTCCCTCTTAATGGCCTCTAAGGACAAAGTAATTAACTTTTGTAACTCGTGTATGAAAAAAAAAGCAGTGCATTCTACTACAAATGACAATTAATGATGAATGAAATGATTCTTCAGTTGAAAGGTCATTCCCTACCACCCAGCCAGCCAATCCCTCTTGTAATGTGTGAGGTTTTCTGTACTGCTCAAATAGACTTTTAAAAATACTCAGGTAGAAAGGGAAACTACCTCAGGTATTCCCCAAATCACAGTCTTACTCAGGAAGTCACAATGTGTTTTCACCCAAATGAGTTGTTGAAGGAAGAAGTGGGGAAAATACCTCACTCTACTGCCCTCTGGACTTGCAGGAGCAGGTTTCTGACTTTTCCACTGAGGATCCACAGCCCACAACAACATCTCTCTGTTCCCTCAAGATTGCTTCTGGCCTTTCCCTGCCCTCTTGAGAGATTATTTTCTCTGTCTGAGAAAAGAATAAAAAATTAACAAATAAAATTAGAAACCAGCAAAGAGACATTGAAGAAAATCAACTATATGGAATGGCTTCCCTGGACTCCTACTAGTCAGGCAGGACTTAATCATCTAGATGTTCTTGGTTTTGAGAGTAAAGAGGCATTTGGCACTTATCTAAAATTAAAATGGTGAGCAGTGACAGCCCTTACAGGTACAGGGATGTTATCTGCCTAGGTCTCTGCTTTGTTTCTGCCATCAGCCCCTGCTGATAGGGAGCAATGACTGCCTGGGGAGGGCAGTGGGGGGAAGCAGGAGCTCTTGCTGTGATCTTGTGCCTGCCACTGCTGCATCCAGCAAATGGCACCTTTTAATACACGGTCATTTTTATTTATATTCCAGTTTTATCAAAGCAATGGGGCATGCGATAGGCTGGTAAATAATTAATTTATTTCCCAAAGTCGCCCAGTGGAAGAGATGACAAGCCCTGCCATTTATACTTTTATGGAATGCCAGATGGAGTGAAGACGTCAGCGAGGGGGGCAAGTCACTGGGAACAAAGTGAATTAGAGAATATCTTTCCTTCAGTAAGACAAATTTGTGTGGGGTAACCATGCTTTGCTGGGGAAGCCAATTGGAAAAGAGTGATAGAGGCCCAGCTACTGAAGTTCATCAAAGTCATCTGTTTCAGGTAAGCTCATTTTTCACCAGCCAAGGGGATATTTACCTGGAGTACACCTGTAAGGTACAGCCGACAGATTGAATGGTACAGTGCTTTATTATATTTCACACCCTGATGATTCAATATGATAGGAAAAGAGGGAGAGAAAAGCAGAGAGCTACCAAAAAAAAAAAAAATTCAAATAAAAATAAAAAAATCGTGTCTTCTCTTTGGAGTGTGTTTGTTGCACTGTTTGACTGCAGTGTTTAGGCAAACCAAAGGGAAGTGAGCGGTGTTTTGCAGTGCATTATGTTTCTGTGAGAGCGTTTAATTCAAAATAACCTTTTTTTTCCTTCTCCTTCCGCAAGCATCATCCTGGATTTCTGCAGTGAGGCAACACTACATTATATGCATCTCGTTAAGTATGTCCACCCAACCAGCCAGCAAGAGCTGACTCTTCCTGCTGGCTCCCCTGGGAGCTCCATACTGCTGCTGGGAGGGCTCAGATGCCTTCAGCTGGGCAAAGAGCTGAAATTCCTCTGAATTCGCCTGAATTTGCCCTACAGCCACCTCCTGTCAGAGTGTGCACCCTCCCAAGGTCATCACTTTGCTGTGCTGAAGACAGCCAGATTTATCAAGGCTCAAGTGAGAGACTGAACTCAACTTCCACAAGATCAAGAAACAGCATAATTTCACTTGATTTTGCAAATCTGGCTGTTGTGGTCCCCAAGAGACCAAAACCAGCTGTGCCTTGGAAAATAAGGCTATCAGTGCATGTTTTCAGGTTCTTGGTGAGGGTCATGAGGTTTTTGAGATGGGAAGTTTGCTGTTTGTGCCCACTGCTTCCACTCAAAAAAAGAACGGGTGTTCCTGTCAGCTCCTGAACGAGCGTGGCCACAGTCCTTGTTCAGAGAGCAGCATTCAGATTTGATGTACAATTTCGTGTATATCTCTGCTTTCCAACAGTCAAATATACTTGCTTCCTGGAAAAGGAGCTTATCTCTATCACAGCAAGTCTGGCTCAGAGGCGAAAGTCTGATGGATAATGCCACGACCATTTTGCTGTGAGTTGTCAAAGCTTAGCTGAGTGAAGTCTTCTGAAGAAATTCGTAATCCTCACAGAAATTATTGTTGTCAGAGACAACTTTCTAGTGTCTGATAATACCTTCATCAGTAACTTGGAGATTTAAGGTGTCTGATCACCGGAATATGATCTGGGGACAATGGTGTGTCAGGAATGATGTGTCATGGAGATACTTGAGAAAAAGAGGTTTGAGGTTTATTTATTTATTTATTTATTTATTTATTTATTTATTTATTTGTTCCTCTGGCACAGCTGTAAGCCCTGGCATTTGCCCCAGGATAAATTTCAGCCTTGGGGTCACAGCCAAAGGTGGCATCAGCCAACCATTCAGCTAGCAGGAATAGAAAGGATAGAAAGGATAGAAATGTCAGAAAGGATAACATCTGGACATGCCAGTCCATCTCCTGCAAGGTGCCACGGACCATCATGGTTTGGCAAGAGCTCCAAGCTACCTGGCTCAATCCATACAAAGTCGGTAAAATGATGCCTCATTTTATTCCAGAAGGACACTGAAAGCCACTTGTGCTGGACATGGGGCTCAGTTGCCTGAGACAGCAGTTCTGGTGGGCAGCAGACACCAACAGGGCAGAAGGACAGTGATGGAAAGGGGACATCAGCTCCACTCTTGCAAGCAGCACTGAAAACCTCAGAAAGCTGTACAGCTGTGCCAGGATTTGCCCTCCAAATGGGGAAATAAATAAAAATGCAAGTTTAAACATATAAATGTGTGTGTGTGTAAATATATATATATGTACACACACCTTTATATATACATATATACATATATACATATAAATGTCCAGATATTAAGGACTCTTAAACTCTAAAGTCTGAGCATCTCCAGATGCCAAATGCAGTAAAGAGCATTTGGGATTGTCTAGGGAATATCTTTCTATACTAGATTTCTACTATATCGTTTGTCCTTAATGAAGGAGGTGGTTTCTCCTTAACTCTAAGGTACACCTATTTCTGTTCTTTTTCAGAAAAAGAATCCTTCAATAAATTAGCATGCCTTTAAAATGATAATACGGTCTATAAAAATTATTGTGATTCATATCAGAACACATAATGATTTAACTAATCAGTCATTAATTAAACAGGTTTTTACCTGCGGGGGCTGCAAGAGTTTAATAATTTAAGCTGACTAAATGTTAGTACTACCCAGGCATAATTAGAGCTGTGGGGAAAGTTTCACAAATACAGCAAAGCTGGCTGCATTTCATGCTCTTTACTGAGAGCAGGCAGCAATCTGCCAGCAGAGCAGACTTTTCAGCTCTAAATGAGCATGCAGCCACGACAAAATGACCAGGAGGCAACTGGACAAAGGACGTCAGTCAGCATAAATAATAAAAGAATCTCCATTTCTACAACAGCTTAAACAAAATCACAGCATCACAGAAAGATTTGGGTTGGAAAGGACCTTAAAAACCATGTAGTCCCACACCCTGCCATCGGCAGGGACTTTGTCCCAGGCTCCTCCAAGCCCTGTTCAACCTGGCCTTGGACACTTCCAGGGATCCAGGGGCAGCCACGGCTGTTCTGGGCACCCTGTGCCAGGGCTCACCACCCTCACAGGGAACAATTCCTTCCCAATATCCCATCTAAACCTGCCCTCTGGCAATTTAAAGTTGTTCCCCTTTGTCCCATGTGGTACATATGATCATCCTGACTGCAGAAGCTGTTGCAGGATCGACCCCTTTGTTATGAGCACATCCTTGTGGAAGCCTTAGGACATCAGGGTTCAGGGGAGCGGCTGCTGTTAACAGAACTGTGTAGCTTTGTCTTGCAAGAATGGAGATGAGCTTCAGGCATCTGGACTCTTCTCTCTGGGACTTTCATGGACACATTTTTTTCCATCTCCAAATCCTACTCTACATGCCAATAAACTGCAGCCTTTTCCTGTTTGGGAATGCCTGAGTGCTGCTTTTGTGTTCCAAAATTAGTGCCAAGTATAAATTACAGCCTACAACTTTTCCCTTGAGCACTAGGAGCCTGTAGTGGTCCAGTGAAGAAGATAACACCTGGTGGAGGTCACAGGTTCACACACAGAGGCCTAAAATTTCTGAATCCAGATCCTGTGTGGTTGAGAAGAGCAAGGAGGTGATGCCTGTGCATTTAATATTCAGCACCTAGAAGAGAAATTCTTTGGTCAAAGCAACACCGTGGAGGAGGAATTCTTTGTTCTATGAAAGGTTAATGTACCTGGGTAGCAGCCGAGAGCGTTTGCATGTAGAGAGATCATTAATCCATGCAGTAATAATTTGTGAAATAAAAATCAATCTTGGAAAGAAGGCAAAGCCTCTAGTTCCAAAGTAATGGACTGCCTTTTGCAGTGCATCTCGTTAAGCAAGACCCAAATACATAATGGGCTCAATTTCCATGCAAGGCTTCCCTGCAACCCAGAAAAACTAATAGCAACTCTAAACAAACCCTGCTGCCTCTCAGGCCCTGCAATTGCAGCTCAATTAACACAGCAGTCACAGCCATGGCAGGAGAGTTTTAAATGACCAAAGCTGCAATATTTATTCTGGGTGAGAGGAGAGCTCCTGGGCTGATGGCCCACGCTGCAGACATGCCTGGCAACTTCAGCTCTTGGTGAGACCACAGGATGAACAGGGTTAGACCCTCTCTGAAGGAGCTTTAGAGGGGCTCAGCAGCATCTGCGCTCCTCTCCGCTTGGAAGGAGAAAGGGAATGCAGAGAGGGCTGCAAAATGCCCCGTGGAGATGGTCCCACAGCCCCAGACAACCTTGCTCATGCCTCTTCTGCTCCTGTCCACTCAAGAAGGAAACAATCTGGGGTCAAACACAGCACCCAAAGAGCACTTGGTCCCTCAGGCTGCCAAAATCTATTAATGTGCATACCTACAGGTAAATAAAACAAAATGAGAGGCAACTGGAAGGGAAAAAGCAGGCTCACCTACAGAGCAGAAAAATCTTTGAAATAATATGTTTCTTTGAAGAACAGCCCACAAGCTACTCTGCAGAGGAGTAATGGGGTCAGATTCATTCCTCAGCCCAACACAAAATGAAATATCTTTTTGCTTTCAACCTGCTCGCATGAGTTAAGGTGGTATCAAAGTTTCTGTGCTGTAGGCATCTGATTTCTGCCAGGATCCCAAAAAGAAAAACCACGCTTTATCACTTGCTCCTTAGGTTGAAATCTGTCCCCTTCACCCTTTCCCTGCCCCCCAGGTGCTTTAATTTGAATTTTCTGCTTGGGCTGGACAGATTTCCTAGGGACTGTCACCAGCAGGGTGGGTGGCATCTCCAGGTGATCTCAGTGAGAGGGAAGCCAGGCAGGCTCACTGCCAGGATGCAGCCCAGCCCCGAGTGTGGAGGTGTCACTCTGTAATACTGACAAAGTACAAAATCCAGTCCCCATAATCCTCTTAAGTCAGACAAGAAAATAACCGGTGTGATTGATAACCCAAAGACAATCAAAGTGTTAAGGATTTAGGGAAGGTACCATACATACAGAATATTTCCAGGAAAAGCTACACAGCTTAAAGGACTATTTTATTTCAACTTTTTCCCCTTTTGCTATACTGAAAGAGGGGGAAAAATAAAAATAATGACTTGAAAATGCTCTGAAATCACAGACAGGTTTACCATTGCCTCAAATTGATTTTCAATCAGCTTTTAAGGAGCACAGCAGAAATATCAATTAACAACAAAATAATCATTACAAGTAAACAAAGACGATAAAGAATAAATCAGAGAAACACTGGAAATCAATATTGTTCAAAGAGAGAAAATCAGTTGAGTTCAGTTGGAGGAACAAGAAAATCAGAAAAATTAGTGCAAAGAGAAGTTGGCTTGGGGTTTTTCCACTGTGCTTCAGGTGGTGGAAACCCCAAACTGTGTGTCCATGTCTCCCATGGGCTCAGGTGCCACCAGTCTGTCAGCTCCCCATTTGTGCCCTGCAAAGTGTGATTCCCTCATGGCTTTGTTTGCACAGCAACCTGAGAGACTGGATATCTGATTCCCACTTTAATTAACGGGAAATCAACATCCCAGACTCCTCTCTCAGTTGTAGGGCTGATGTTTTCAGACATGCAAGGTGCTTCAAAGCAAAGAAGCAGGTATTCTTCTACAGCTACTGCTGTAGAAATCTAAAATATCTGGAGCACTGGTGGAAATATCATGTTATCTCCATGTCATCCTGGCAGATGTGGTGCAGCAGAGCAACACGAGGCTTTCAGCTTCAGCAAGAAGAACTTTTTCTTCACAGAGTGCAATAGAACTAGGTTAACAACATTTTGATAATCCAGACATTCCCCCAAAATTTGGAAATAAAGTATCCTTGCATTTTTACTGCTTCAGCTTTGCAAGTATCCCACGCGATTCATTCCACATCCAGAGCTGACTTGGATTCAAATAGTTCAGGGGAAAAAACCAAACTAACAAACAAAAAAAACCAAGCAAAAAAAAAAGTGTGAAACTGACAAATAACCTTATCAAAAACCAGTAAAACCACCTAAAGAACTTTTTGAAGAAGTGGTACAAGTCCTGTTTTGAAGCTTTTGAACTCAATTTAGCCCTGCTTGGAGATGGCTTGAATCACATTGCTTCCTCCAGCCAAGACTGTCCAGTTCCAATGCTCTGCTGTGACTCCTCTGTGACTCAGCCAAAGTGAGGGGAGAAAAACCTCCCACCAGAAATGTCAGATTTGCAGAATGGAATGCCTAATCTTACAGGATAGGATGGTTCCCACATCCTAGCTGACTTTCCAAGTCATTCTTGAAAGACAAGGAAATCTGGTAAGTGAATAGCCTTGTTCTTTGGCCAGGTGGCAGCTCAAGGGCATCTGCTGGGATGGAAAGGGGCATTTTTCATCTTCTGCCACATAGCAGGATAACTTTGGTGGAGGGAAAAGGGTAGAGCTGGCCCTCTGATGTCACACACTTGGTTCCACATCTCAAGATCAGGCCCCTTGCTAGACCTGGGAATATTTTCCCCCCAAAATGGATGGACCACCAGTATTTTGCTCACCTGGGTTGCATTATTTTGGTGGGACACAGCCCACTTCTCTTGGCAGAAATTTCTGAACTGAAGAGGCTCCTGGGTCTGGAGAGGTTGCACAGCCCTTGGCTCTGGGCAGTGCTCCCAGGGATGTCCCTGCCTGAGGGAGCCTGAGAAATTCAGGATGGCAACCAGGGGCAAATCTCTCTATTTTATAGATTTATATAAATATATAAATGGTTTTTTTTTAAACGTAACTACTGCACTCATAATTCTTCACACTAATCCCATCCCTGGCACAAATCTTCTGTCTCAATCTTACTATTTTTTCCCTGTCCACATTCTGACACTCATTAAATTCTCGGTGTGCCCAAAGCTTACCAACACGGCACACTGCTTTATCCAGTGGCGTCAGTCCATCAATAAAGCTCAGCTGTTGAGTTTGTCTGCTCTCCTGCATTTTCAGATCACTGTAAATTATGTGGATGCTGGAGCCATGTGTCAGTGCCAGGGCCTGAGGTCTGTGTCAGATTTCCCTGTGCTCCAGCAACATCAGGGATAAGGCAGGAGTGAGGCTTCCCCATCATTTCCAGGGACACACAAAGACACCACTGGCAAAAAAAGAATTTAAAAAGTAGTCTCTGCTAAAACTCAGCCCGGCTGGGAGGGGATGAGAACATGAACGGCGTCTTTCTCCTTGGCTGTGACTTTCCACTCATCTTCTCTCTTTTCTCTCTCCAGAATGAATGCACAATTAAAACACAATCAATCTCTGTGACATTTCCAAAGTGTGCAGTCAGTGTACCAGCTTCTTTCGTAGCCTTGGCTAGAGCCCAGATTTCTTGGAAAAAAAATAAGCTCTTGACTTTCCCCTCGGAGAAACTCAAGATTAAAGGTTGTCGAGTGGGGACAAATCAAGCATCAAATTTGTTGTCAACAAATTAATGTGCTGAAGGTAGACTTTTCTGAGTGACTCTTCAGGTTTAGTAGTAAGTGGGAATGGTTAATTCTAATGGTAGCCAGTGATTTGCATTCAATATCTCTGTGTAATGTGGGAAAACAGGGTTTTTTTTAACAGAAGTGACTTGTTACACCTTCCTTTATCAAAAAATAAGGGGAGTGAGAGGTGAGAAACCTATTAGATGAAAAGCCTCTTGTTTGTGCTAAGAGAATAAAAAAAAAAAGGTGTTCCCAGTTTATAGTTCATTTTATTTGTCATCTCAACAGAGACAGGAAGAAAAATATCAATATTTAAGACTACCTCTAGCAATTGTGTGTTTTGTTTTTCTATTTATACACCCTCGAGGTGCATAGAGGGTTATAGCAATGCCTCAGGTCACACTCATAATAACGGGAACCTCACTTTTATTTTTTTTTCCCCATCTCTCTTTAAAACAACTCTATTAGTACTGCGCAAGCTACCTTAAGCAGCATCTGACATATACAAACTGTTGCCTGTAGGTTGCCTGTTTGTTTGATTTTCTGCAGTGTGAAGGTTGAGTTGAGTCATTTTGCACCCAATTACTTTGCAGTAAATTTGTCGGATGATTCTTGTCGTGCCGTATTGATCCAACGTGTCACCTTGAACTTGTTTATTGACACATCAAATTCCAAAGGCAGCCCTGTTCAATTTACCACTTCCCAATTATGGCATTTATATGATGTCACTGAAGCTTCTTGTCACGTTCAGATGAGGCCATTTTCCCCCCTCCACCACCAATCACCTGAGCAGCGGTTGCCATTTTTCTCTGACCTTTCCCGAGACAGATGGTGGTTCATAAAATACATCATTAGCACACATGTCATTTTATCTTGCCTGGATTTTTTAAGTGAAAGGTGCTTTGTTCAACAAAAGGCTTTTCAATTTTGTCCTCAGTGACGGTGCTGCTAAATAGGATTTTTATCCTGACACTGGAGAAGGGGGTTCACCCCGATGGGTTCACCAGGGGATTTGCAATATGACACCGGGAGAGCTTCGTCCTTGGCCCAGAAGAGACCTGCATCCCTGGATGGTCATGGGACCTGCATACATCCCAACATGCCAGGACCCAGCCTGCTGCTCTGACACACAAAAAACAGGTGCTGGAAATGGGGCATTGATGTGATGGTTGCCACGATGCTTCACTGATGCTCAGAGGTGAGCATGCAGAAGCAACAACTCTTTCCTTTGCAAAGTCTTTCAAGATTTATGAGTTTATGATGCCCAAGATACTGAAAATAGCCTCCTTTTTCACCCCGAGGTGTTCTGTTTCCTTTAGAATTGTCCATTCAGCTTCTTGATAACTCAGGAGCTGGGCAGGAGGATCATTTGAAAGTACTGCTTTCTCCTAACTCATGATAATATTTTATGCCAATAGGTAGAAATATTATCTGGATGTCTTTGTCCCTTGGATTGACTTAGCAACACACTTGAGCCTTGATGTTTATTGGGGCTTTGGTCACACCACTTGATTTTAAGAATTCTGTGTGGTTTCTGAGATCTATCCTCTCACACTGAAGAAACTGATGTAACCCAGAAGACAATATGGGCCAAGACAGGTTTTTGTTGTTTGAGGCTCCCTAGGGCTGAGGTCAATGTTAAAGACAAATAGAAGAGACATGCACTCTTCCAGCACATGATTTATCACTTGCCAAAACGTGCCTAAGAAAAAACCCAGGGAAGGGGGGAGAAAAGATACCACAGCAGAAGAAAACATTATCTTCTTGGCAGTTCCTCAGTTAAGATGCCAGTGGTGCTTTAAAGTAGCTGGAACAAAAACATTTCCGAATCCAATTTCATTAAATATAATTTCTTCTTCTTACTTGATGCTCACTTTTTTACTTCCCCATTACCCTGACAGAGGACGTGATCATTTCTGCATCACTAGAACTTAGAAAAGAGCAAACAAGCATCTCTCTGAGTTCCTGAACACCCCAGCTCCTCTCACTAAGCTCTCGCATTACAAGTTCAAATGGCTGCTGTTGTTTCATTCCAGCACAGAGGTGCTGCCATGGTGTGGAATGGGAGAGAGGAGCTGCCTACATGGGGAAGAAAATAAAGACAGCAAATGCTCCCAGGTGGGGACCTTGAACGTCAGATGTCAGTCAGGAACCAGTTCCTGATTGATAAACCCCAAAGGCAGGGTTATGGGTGGATGATGGACACCTCTTGCTCTTTTTCAGGCAAAGCACTGGTGGTGTCAGATGTGGCCAGGTGGTGAGACAGCGAGATGGTTTCTTTCCTGTGTGCCCCTGGCACCCCTTGCATTTTGTTCCCACCTGAGAGCTCTTGCCCAAGCTTGAGTTACTGTTTGTGTAACAAGCACATATTGTTAAGCTCCTTTAAAAGATGGGATTCTTTCTGCTGCAAAGGTTTTGCCTATTCCCTTCCATCAGCTTTATCCATCTTGTGCACAGCTCCCATCATCTTCTGCTTTTCTATCATCAGGTAAGCCACAGTTAGCTTATGAGCACCAGTTTCCTTTTCCAAAAGTCTTGGATCATAAGATACTAGAAATAACCCCACTTCCTAGCCCTGAAAAGATTCAAAGTTTCTAAATCCACTGGGCACACCTTGATAGTCGAAAATTTGCTGTACACACCCTCAGACTTTATGGCAGCAGGGGCTGTGGCACAGCCATATCTTTGCATGTGGTTTGCATTCTGACATTCTCTACCACCACTGCCCTCTCTGCTTCTCTCTAGGGGCTTTGCAGATATTCCCCTGCATGCAGGAGGCAAAAGCCAAAGGGGCTAATATCCCAGTTTCTGAAGCAGGAGCTGAAGAAAAAGAGATGTCGTTCTTGGGATATCAGATTAGGGAAGGTCCTCTGAACCTAAAGCAAATCCTCCCCACAGACAGTCAGGAATATGAAGCCAGGGTAATTTTTAAGCTCAGCACCATGTGCTGGCCTGCCCTGCTGATAATTACTGGTGGTTCATCAGGTCACCCCAGAAGTCTTTGAGACCTGTGCATACACAGTCCATATCTTAGCAGCCAGAGTGGTTTTGGCAATCGTGAGGACCTCCTCCAAAATTTCAAACAAATAAGGCAAATCACAGCAGGATCACAGAATATCTTAGGTTGGAAGAGACTCACAAGGATCATCTGGTCCAACTCCTCCCCCTGCACAGATGCCCCAACAATCCCACCCTGCTGCCAAGAGCAGTGTCCAAACACTCCTGGATTTCTGGCAGCCTTGGGGCTGTGCTCATTCCCTGGGGAGATTGTTCAGTGCCCCACCACACTCTGGGAAAAACCTTCACCTGATGTCCTACCTGAACATCACCATGATGTTCCTTCAGGTTCTGTCACTGTCCACGAGAGAGAACAGATCAGTCCCTGTCCCTCTGCTGCCCCTTGTGAGGAAACAAAGTTTGGGACTTAGTTTGGGCTGGAATGACACGTCTTTGTTTGCACCGCTGCAATTCTCTGCAATGCTCCCAAATAAAATGGGATGGAGAACAAACGCTCTGGTAGATACTGGATTTATGACATGCCAAGTTTAAAT